>NW_027466857.1:7147500-8620000 GCF_046128005.1 Genypterus blacodes
AATACACAGTACACCCATGATGTCAAGGTGTTCACATAGTGCAGCTTTCATTTATGATGCAAATAAATCAAAACAAATCCGTTGAGCCTGATTTAATATTTAAATGGATAAGGAGAGGAGCTGAACAATATCCATTTTCCATCTACTAGTCATGATGACTGACTTGGGGAAGAATCTTTATTTTCTCTGACACCTTTATAACGCTTTCTCTAAAATGTTGAAACGGTAGAAAGCAATAAAATATTCACTTCACTTCCAAGTCAGCCAGTTTATGTGACGAAAGAAGCTGTAATGTTACTAATTCATAAGTTCCCATACAAATCATGGAAGCACTTTGAGGCTGCTTTGATCTGCAGAGACACAGAGTCAGATTAGAGTTTGATTTGGATGTTTTGCTACACTATGTAGGCCACAGAAAGAACACCATTGTTATAAAAAAAATAAAAAACCCAAGAGAACCAACAAACATCTTTCCTTAGGGACACAGAAATTGAATGATTGCATGCACTGGCTGTTATTCATTACCATTGGCTGACATGGGTAATTGAATTCTGCCTGTAAAGTCTTTTGTTTGTTTGTCCTTTGTGGTAAAAACATGGACGATGTGAAAAACAGTGGGTTGCTTTAGGTTTTTATAACTTTAAACGTAGATGATGAATAACATATACAGTAACTCTGACTAATAATCTTAAATTTTGCATCCATTGATGTCCGCATATAGAATATAATGCACTTCATCCAGAAAGCGGTCAAAAACAGATGCCTGTGTTAATTTGTCATCAAGTTCAATTCACAGTTTGGGTTAATTACATGAAAACAGGGTAAATACTCCTTGATTTGTTCCAGAACAGTCCATCAATCTAACCAGTTTTATCGTATGGTGTAAAAACGAGAGGAGTCACTTTTAAGAAGTAACCAATACCACAGGCTTGTGCTTTGATGTAACAATCACTGTCAGAGAGAGTGATGTTCTTATCTTGGCATTTTAAAGTCTTGTCACATTTATCATTGCTTCAACACAGGAGCATATCCCTGTATATCCCCTCTGTATCCGCCATATTCCTGTAGGAGTTAAGTAAAACCTAAAAGGAGCTTTTTAGCCTAGTTCCAATGTAGTCACACGTTCATTTCTAGGTCCCAGTCGGCCTTTACACTGCACGTCATCTTTTAGTTTGCATTGTTTTGACATCATCAATTGTGGCTGACTGTCAACAATTCCGCCTTCTGTTTCCAGCAAATAACTGCATATTGAACAAACCATATTGTTTGATAAGGAACTAACACAATTTGTTCCTCTACATCAATCATGGAGCTGTTGGGAGAGTCACTACTGACATTTACAAAAACAGATGGAAGACACACTGCTGTAAGTTACTGTTCTAAGTCTAATGTCGCCTCTGTAGCAGAACAGTGCGAACAGTTTTGAGTTAAGGAAAACATGTACTGGCACTCTCGCCTTTTGTAAACACCTTAAATAACCTGTGAAATTATGTTGGAATGGCAGTGGAGGCGGTCTTAATGGAAGGGGAAAGTTGAAAATAATGTGAACCAGTAGACTTCTTTTTACAAAGTGTTCAAAGCTGTTCAATGTACACTCTGCAACCTCAATTTTGCCTGTATGTATGTGTGTATTTGTGTCTTTGTATGACTATCGCCCTTTCCTTTAAGCCCACATTTGGTAGATGTATGTTCTCATCATCTAGAGTTGTACGTTGCATCTTTATAACAGCCAGTCATATTATCTGTGCTTTACCCTCCATAAGAAATACATGTTCTAGAAAAGGGGATAAATCTTCTCATGAAAAAGAATTGCAAACATGTCAAATAAGATGTTCTCTGAGATAACACACTGCCAACCATGGCTGGTGGTACACCCAATGCGGTTACCTGTCGACGCTGAATTATAATGCAGAGCTGTGATAACCCTGGTACACACACGCACACACATGCACATATTTCTCACACAGCTTGTCTAATTATAAAAAACATAATACTGTTCACTCAGCCATTTTACCTGTCATTCATATTAGGGTTCACACTGACATTTCCACACACACATCTAGGTGGAATTGAACTGATCAGTAGCAGCCACTGACAAAAAAAATACACAATGTGTGATAAAGTAGAAACCTTGCTTGCAGGTTTGAAAATATAAAGGGGGCTTGATCGGATTTATTGACCCTTGAGGGTAATTAATCTTGTGCTCAGTGCTGTTGCATAAACATGAACATGTTGTCCACGCATGCCTACACAATAAGAGGATTACACTCCATTAAAATCATTCCTGATCAACCCCTGATAAAGTCTTGATATCTGAGATATTGCACACACTCTTCTCTGCCTCCTCCCCCCCTGTGGTCTCACACTCAGTCTCCTGTTTAAAGTGTGAACAGAAAACGAAAGAGGAGAAGATGAATGCAGGCACTGTAGTTCAAAACGTGCAAACACACTCTGACCCTCAGACATACAGTACGTTTTTACTAAATGGCTAAATTTGAGTCAACAGCGAGTAAAAAGACTGGTTCTGATCTCCAGAAAGGGCAGGCCCTCCACAAATGAATGTCTTATCCACATAGTACAGTTCCCGAGTCATTTGGAAGGCAGGAAAGCCTCTCCACGCTATAATCACGCTGCTGGACTGGACATTACTTTGCTTCTCCTCCTCCAGCTGGCAACCGGCAGAATGACACCTTCTTAAAAGAACCAGCTCCGTGGGAAGTTTTGGGCGATTTCACTTGTTTATTTTTGTAATTATTATAGTTGGCTGACATACGTGGAACACACTGCTGTAAGAAAAATCAGATGCACGGCACGATTTTTGTTGCGTTGGAACGGAGATGGTGACATCGCGTTCGGGCGATTCCGGCACCACTACACCATCCAGCCTTGACCGCTCGGACTCGGACTCGCCTTTTTGACGCTGGAGTTAGCCGGTTAATTGTTGCAGCCCACCGTCGCACCGACACCCTCCCTCCCCCTCTTTCTCTCCCTCTCTCTCGGGCAAACGAGCGAGCGTGTAGTCGGCTCAGCTGTGGACCGGTCACGTCGGGAGGGCGGGCTCGTTCGCTGTAGCTAAAAGGTCCCGCTTCGCCTGGCTGCTCTCATTGCAGTCCAGTCTGCCGAGCGGAGCGGACCGACTGAGGGGACGAGCCCGGGCTCCAGTCAAGGATTTTACGCCGCACGCTTCGTCCTACAGCGTTGGACCGGCCGTAAACGCACCTCGCCTTGTTTGGACCATGTTTCTCTTGCAGTACACAGGTACACATTCCAAGTTTTTAAAATGCTGCGTGCACCGTGTATCGCTTCTCTCCGGTACGAGACGTTTGCCAGCACTGTATATCCATACTTATTTGACTGCGGGCTTCACTATATCATTGACTGTCAGTTGCTTTGCAGGAGCTTTCTTTCCACATTTGGCGGCTCATACGTGCTGTTGTGTATTTGAAGTTATCAGGGCGAAGATGTGAGATTTCCTCGCCGGGTTTAATCTCTAATTGTCGGGCGTAGACCAGCTGTTGAGACCGCATAAGAGCGCCGCTGCCTTTTTCCTCTCTTTGTGTTTTCACTTGTCTTGGCATGTGATGTGCTTTTGTGTGTGCTTTGTGATGAGGATCGACTATTTACCATCAACACATTTAGATTTATTTATCTTTACGGAATTCTTACGCTGCATTATGCAGTCGCTGCAGCTGTTTGTGTGCGAAGTTTTCAGGATGATTTAATAGCCGATCGCACTAAATCCATTTTTCAGATGCTGTTCAATCCAGCTGCTGTTACACTATGCAAGGCAGCATTATATAGATCCGGGTGAGTCATATTGTGTGTAGCCCATAGGGCCATCATGTTGGAGCTTGTGAGTTTTGTCTTTTTATATACAGTACAAGTTGTCAGATGCAGCTATTCAGATTTCTGTGCCATTTGTTCCCACATGAAAAGGCTCAATTCTAAGTGGGACATTTTCTCTGCACTCACAGGAGCTGATTAAGTAGGGATGCTATTTGAACTCTTGTGTTAACCTGCTTACTCTGCTTTGTTCTGCCACCTTCCTCTCCAGTGTGCCTCTGTTTATAGTCACGGTAAATTTACCACCAATGCCTCCAAGCCTCCTCCTTGTGAGAGTGTTCATAATTGCTGCTTTACTTTCGCTCTTGATCGCACAACTTGTCAAAGATTAGTTGCATTGATGTGCGGCTTTCAGCGCAGTTGAAATCTGAAATGGATTTCAGAATCAGCAAGCATGTTTCCAATTATATGGCCGAACATTAAGTCTTTATATACTTCATTGTCATGTTGAGAAACATCCTTAACAATTGTGAGCAACTCGTGAAGTAAGGTCCTTCTGTTGTAAGATATTTGACAGTGAAGCCTATTGCTGAACAAAAACTGGTAGTGATTAAAATAAGTTACATTTGTTGTGTGTTTTGCTATGGGAGAAATTCAGTACAGCAATTGCATTACGACCTGCAAAACGGGATTAAATTCCTCTGTCTAGTGGATGAAAACATGTCTATTTGTCCCACTCAGATTGGTAAATTCTGTTTCAATGGCATTTCTCTTTCTGACACAGAACAGATCAGTTCACCTCTCCTTTATTTCCTCTCGTCCTAGAGACTCCCACGTGTCTTAAATCAAATTCTGTGAATGAGGGTCGAGTGTCTCCATTCTGACCACTGGGAGAGGAAAGGTCCATCAGGCTTTGTTTCGACCATTAACCAATTGGCAGATCGTCTTTAATGATGGAAGTGGGGCACTTTGCTTGGATCCATATGAGAGGTTTTTAAGGGGTGGTTCATGCAAATGGAAATGCCTGGGAAGAAGATGAAATATTTTAGGTTGCTCTGGCCACAAAATGATCTTACTTCAGAATAAATTAAGGCTGAATGCAGACAATGGGATGGGATTTGGCTGCTTAAGCTTTGGTAATTGGTAAGCGCATGACTATTTTTGGATATTAAGCTGGGGTTCTCATTACAATGGCTTTCAGGAATAAGAAATAACAAATCGAAGAGGGAAAAGGTCAAAGTATGAGTCATAGAAATTAGTACATTTCCTCTCTGGAGCCACTGTTTTTCTCTGGAACCCGCAACAAGTGATATCAGATGTTTGAGCAGTGTTCGGTCATATGATTATCAGAAGGAAGTGGCTGGTGATGTAAAATTTAGCCCCATGGCAGGTAAACGTTGTACTAATTACAATTTTGGACACCTCAAATCTTTGGTGAGGCTTTTTGGAAGTAGTCATCATGGTTTGAACGGAATAAAGTTTTATTGGAAAACAGACAAAAGTGTCCAGATGTAACTTTCAGAGTGAGCAGTGAATAGAAGATGACTTAACGGTATAAAACAAATAGTGAATATATTAAATGAATCTTTTATTCAGGTAATATAACATCTTACCTTATCATTGACAACTTATGATCATTTGACACACCTCGCTGTTTGAGAAGGAATCTCTTTGAATTCCTCTCCCTTTTCCCCTTGCATGTTAAGGTTCTTTAGGGAGTGTTTGCCATGTCTTTCTAGAGAACTTTGGGTTGGGTCAGGAACCACACTGCAAACCCTTGTGAGAGTTTCTATGTGATATTGGTATATGTGGTACATAAACCTGGCTTGACTTGATGTAATGTGACACCACACATACTCGGTTTCTCCCCGGGTTTCTATTTTACATGTTATTTTGCGACATGCCTGTTGGATAGAATTAACAGTCCGACCAATTTGAAAGCATGCATCATTTTCATGGTTGGAACACAAAATCATCTGTCAAGCAAATCATGTATACAGAACATTAACCTGTCAGACAAATTATATTTGGCAACTAAATGCAATCCAGCCAAACAATTTCTCTCTCTCGTCTATTAATAGACTGCTGTTACACCGCTGTAATAAAGGCTGCACATTTGCTCAGCCTTATTTCAATGGATGTTTTGATGGTTTCACTCCCAAGTTGTTAGGCAACGGTTCTCATTTCTGCACCGTCTCTTAAGATGTCTGTGTTTGTGACATAAGGTATGCATGTGTCAGCTCAGTGATTGACTACTTGGAAAGTTTGTCCCTTTACAGATAACTGCTACTGCTACAGCCCAAGTCTGTTTGGACATAAATGAACTTCTGTTTAGTAAACCTTTGGTAAGCAGCACCAGGTTTGCTTTTAACACGCTGGTGCCTCTTGTCAAAGGAACCTTTTAAAAATTTGATGAAAGGGAAGCTGTGTGATTTTCTTTCTACAACCTGATAATGGTGTTTAGGGCAGTGTGGTACTTCAGATTCTACATGAATGGAGATATGAAAAAGAAGAGCTTCTAACAATTGTGGAACACTGTTATATCCTAAACACACCATCACATAACAACAGCCACTCATTCTAAACAGTTTATGAAGCTCCCTGTGTAGATGTTTCTGTACACATTACTTTTTACAAGATGCTTGGCTGCCTTTTGACGAGCTGTTCCCCTTCTTATAGTGCTATCACTCCAGTCCACCATCTGTTGGGCCGATGTTTAGATAGTGTAATAACTTGATTGTTTGATTGCCTCATCTCTCATCCGAAATCACTGTTGCAGGATGATTTAGTGTGATGTTTGTTGTTTCAGCCTGTTTTAAGCTCCCTCGTATATGTCTTCCAGAATCCCTGTTTGAATTTCAGTATTTGTGGAGCTTTTTTGCCTGACCTCTTGTTGATAACTGAATCTCAACCCGAGTGTTAAAGTGAAACTGGAATTCGTTTAGGTTGGAGAAAAATGCATTAGATTGTATGGAGGATCCCTGTGAGGATCCTCAGTGTTGGCAGTAGCAGCAGCTTAACCTGCCATCTGGTATTGAGTAAGGAAAATGGCCTGGCAGTTTGAAACCAACCAACCCCGGGGGGTCCAACCATATCACTGTCAGAGCTCTTGATTTCTGATCACTTCCAAGATATGCAACCACGCAGGAAACCTTGAAATTGGAGCTAAGGAGGCACAGTACACACACAGACACAATACAGGAGCTCCCCCACCCCCACCCCCACATGTTTTAGCAGTGAATGCCGTAAGATTATAGCTGCATTTCTGCCATGTTAAAGCCCAGAAGAGTTGAGAAGTTTAACGACGCTGGATTAAACTGTTCACCAGGGAGTTGCTCCATGACAGCAGTTTTATACATTTTCAACTCTGCTCTCAAAGTACTCACGGTAGATATGACTAAGACTTTGCTCTTCAGCATACATACTGGGCCAAAGAGGAATTTGATGCGTTTTACCTGTGACAGAAATTGTACTTCTTTAAAAACAGGCAATTCTGTTTCTTTGTAATTCCCATTCACCCCCCACTAGCATCCAATAGTGACCGGGGAATCGCTTCGACCCCTTTATGTAGCTTTACTATGGCACAGTCAACATCTGCATGACCCGGGATTCATGAGAGCACAAGGAAGGGTCTGTGACACAGTGACCCCAACATCCCGCTGTGTCTGTGTGATCCCCAGCTAACATGTCTCCGTCTGCTGAGAGGCTTGCTCTATAGAATCATCTGCCCAGCACGTTTCTTCAGAATATAAATCAAACTCGGTAAAGGCTTAGTGGCGGGATAATAAAGCGATCCTCAAGATCCTGTTGTCTGGAAGCTCAAAGAGATTGAAGAAAGATGGTATGTTAAGAGTGTGAGTTCCTATTGGTTACTGTTGTGATTTATGACACTTTGTTTACTTGGTCATTCACTTCTTCATTTTGACTTATGATATTATATCTGTTGGACTGTGTTTGGTTGAATGATTATTAATTCAAGTTGATTGGCATTTTGTGCTGGTATTTTGAGAAATTAAACCACAGCAAGGTTCATGAAGTACCACATCAAAAGGATGAATGGACTTTGGTCTTGAAGATGTTTTGACACTCATCCAACAATCTTAATTAGATCTGCTGTAAAATATTTGAACTCAAGTCAACTCCAGGACCTCTGACAACTATGCCTACTATTCTGACTTGCAAACAAATTCAGCTTAAATACAGACCTAAAAATGGAACTCGCTGGTAACCTTGCGGACTGCCTGTCCTAGTGATTTAGTAACTGTAGAATGCATACTTATACCTGTCACTATAATGTGCACATATTACATACATGCTATTTTCTGGACTGTCCCACTTTAGTGTCCTGGGGGAAAGAAGACAAGACGTCTCTGGGTGAAAAAGCAATATTGCATATTACGGGCACTATGGCTTTCTCAGGGGAGGAACTGAACCGAGTTTGTGTTTTTACTATGACACGTTTTCCCTCACCACCAGTGCCAGAAGATGCAACTGAAAGTAGCACAACACAAGCCATGATAGATCACCAGAGGGATGGAGTGTGCTACTGCTGTACATCTCTGAAGTTACCTGTGTCCACTGCTGCTTCAAAGATCATATTACAATAAATATGCTGCCTTAGCACCGGATGATAAATTGACCCTCCAAATCTCAATTTCATGCACAAGTTGCATTGTGCAGATTTCCTGCTTTGGTTTATGAACATCACAAGGAGTTGCAATTTCATATTCTGTAGAAACATTTGTCAAGATTCTAAATCATTTTTTGGCATTAGAGACATTTTTATAGTTTTGCTATTATGCTGAGTTTCTTCCAAACATTCATATGCTGAACATTTCCCCCAAAGAGAGCCTGGTGAAAGTTGAGACTGTGGTACAGTGGTTTCGGAATAGGGATGTCCACAGAGATTGCTTGTCTGGAAAGCAGCCATCAGTCTGCTGTAATAGAGACTGAGAGCCCTGATTTATATGGCTCTTACTTTAGGAGGAAGCAATGGCTGAAGGGGAAAAGAGAAGCATGAAAAAAGAAAATGGGCCCCGAATTAATGGACAGAATGTAACCAAGAATGCATTATTAATAGGACAGCGGAGGCACTCTGGATGCGGTCTGTCTTATGGGGGCATTTTGGCACTGAATCAAAGACTGCCCTCTCTGTGTGTTTTAAAGTAAAGTGCCTTATTCCTCTTTGCAATGCTGAAGCTGAAGTCAGTTAGTGGAATGTATCCACTAACAAATAACTCCAGGTTATGAGTGCTGTTTAGATGAGAACTTGGGCCAAAGAATGTTGACCGGAAAAAGTTTCGGAGTTAGGGTAACCTAGGAATTTTCCATTTCCATACCACATTTCTGCAGTGAATCTGATTTAGGGTATTGGCTTTACATCAACACACTCGTGCTCACAGATCCCCACTGTGCAGAACCTTTCACAGTGCAGGGAAAAAAAACCCTATCTAAAATGTCATTGGGACTGCTCTGAAAGGTTTGGTGTTTGAACTCAAAGGAAGCCCTGTACTTGCATGTTTACTGCACTAAGCTTGGTTAGACTCACATCCCGCTGTTGGATAAATGCATTGCTTTTTCTGTGCTCAGCACATCTTACTGGACGATATTTGTTCAGTAAGCTGTTTTCTGACTCTTTTTGAGAAACAGGAGGTCAGTGTTTATGAGGACATGTTACACCACCGGTGTAACATTTTTTTTTTTTACCAGGGAATGGGGTGTAGTGTTCAGTTGGGTTCTTAAAAGTATATCTCTGTCTATTTTGGACTCTGGAATGTCAGCTGAGGTCAGCATTTGGGCCAACTCAAGAGCTCTCGTGGTGTCACAGTTGTGTGAAGTTGAACTGAGGACAACCATGTGGAAGACATGAGTTCAAAACCAGACACTTTCATGGTGGCTTACTTGTGTTAATAGGTCTAAAAATCTGTCCTCTGCATATTTCCTTTGAAATCACTTATCTTACTACATAACCTCATACCTGTAGCTGTTGGTCAATAACCCCTTGCACAATTATTGGTTCAGATTGTTTCCAGTCCTGCACCAAAATGCAGCAGTGGTTATCTGTGGTTGTTTAATTACCAAACCAGTTAATTGTTAGCTGTCACAAAATCAGTTGGTAACTGCTGGCTGACCAACCACTTACCATTTTCCACAAGGTTGCTCCTTGGTCCTGAATATTAGTAGTTTTAATGTGCACAACCATTAACAGTGATGGTGTGGTTATCTGTATTTTCAATACAGGGATATATGTTACTGTAGCTGAAAGGCATCTTTTATTGTATTTGAGAGAAAGCTGACAGGAATTGTGGTCCAATGAATTGCCAGTGCAAGTGTCAGGCTGTCCTTTTGGTTGGTAAGCTTTATAATGAAAGTGAATTGACAAAAAGTGCAATGATGATGAATAACACAAAAAATGTGTTTCCGTACAGGGTTTTTTTAAAATGCCAAAAAAACAAAGTAGAGGTATTCCATTTATATTCTAATATAATTGGGAAAACTGCGCTCATTAAATTTGAGCACTTCATCATTTGATCAATGATAAAACTACTTAATTAGCCTAACCCTAAGTGCCAGATTTAGATCACACTCGCATACTAGTCTGACAATTTGTGTGAGTGGAAGCGTCTGCCAATAGAAGTATATAACATTCTGTCAAAAACAAGTGAGTAGTGTAAACATACACCCTCCCCCTGCTTTTTGCCCTGTATACATTATCCCACCGCACTCTACACACAGGGTCTCTATCAGTATATGCAGTCTATACAATTTTAAAAGCGCGTTGACTTCTCCCACATGTTTGTGGAAAGATTCCTGATTCATTCTTCATCATTCTGTAACATTTGAGCATCCCTCTGCTCCTTCCTGCCTACACAGCTGGACAGACTTAAAAGCTTAAAACAGGCTTGGGCACTGAAACCTGGCCCAATAGGAAAAGGAGCCCTAAAGAGTTCAACCCTCCTGTAGAGCTATACCTCACTTAGTTTTTAGATGGTCTGTCCGAGATGCTGAATGCTGTTCCCCGTGGAGGCTGTGGCCTTAAGGACATATGCTGACAACAGCTGACTTAACATCATGGCGCTGAACACACCCATTACAGAGGGGAAGTTAATTAGATTCACAAATCAGCCGTGGCTTTCAGTTTATGGTGGCACTCGACTTTATGGGTCATATTTCAGAGACTGGTGGGCAGTTTATCAGAGGAGCTTGGTGGTAGAGAGAAACAGCTGCAGGAGAGTAAGAGGAGCATCAGCATTCTCCCTTCACCCCAGGGAAACTGGTCAGGAAATGCAATAGTGGAATCTATAACCTGAATGTCCCCAATATGATGTCTAGTCAAGTGTTCAATGGTCACATTGCTTGGTCGCACTGCTTTATTTTTGTCTTGTTTTATTTGAAAAAAAAAATCTCAATCAGTAACAATTATTAATAATTAATAACCTCAATGAATTGCCTTTCTTCACCATTCTGTTATTCGCTATTTTTTGTATTTTATGTTGAAGTCAGTCAGTTGGAACAGACCCCAGAAAGTTCCAGAATAGTTTGTTTTGGAATGTGAAAAAAGTATCATGGTATCAAAGCAGATGAATTGAGCACCTTTTACCTGCAGGAGCAGTCAACCTGAAGCACCTAACACAAATATTGGCAGCTACTCCCAAAGGACACTGACCTCCAAGTCCTGCCGTTCGAAGACGATAACTGAAGGAAGAAGCTGTTTTATTTGCAAAGACATGTGCCCTTACAGCATTGTTGAAAATGCCACATTGAGACAGATGGTACTGACCCTGGAAAGGAGGTACACAAAACCCAGTTGGCAGCATTTCAGTGAAAAATGTATCCTTGGAAACTGCCCAAACTGTTTTCATGCGCATCACTTCTTATTGTTATTGTTGGTGTCAAAAAACGCCAGTAGTTTGGGTGCAATTATACACTACATATACTGTGTGTGTGTGTGTGTGTGTGTGTGTGTGTGTGTGTGTGTGTGTGTGTGTGTGTGTGTGTGTGTGTGTGTGTGTGTGTGTGTGTGTGTGTGTGTGTGTGTGTGTGTGTGTGTGTGTGTGTGTGTGTGTGTGTGTGTGTGTGTGTGTGTGTGTGTGTGTGTGTGTGTGTGTGTGTGTGTGTGTGTGTGTGTGTGTACCTAGTCGAAACACATAAATTCAATAATGATTTAACTGTATTGTATCATACACTATGTAAGCCAAATGTGTATTGTCTGAGAGGTATTGATACACACCCTTAAGTGGAACTCATGGCTCTAAGACACTTAAATACATATCGACTTCTTCTTGTTTGGTTGATTTCTCCCTGTTAGACATGAGTCTCCAGAGTGAGCATGTGGGAGAGTGGTTGGGTTGGTATAAGTACAGTTATCTTCACATCTCTCCAAGAACCAAAACATACTGCAACTTCTCAATGATTCTGTTTGTGCTCATCCCAACCAAGTCAGGGAGGTAGATGGATATAAAGATTGACTGCTGTGTCCAGGTAGAGGCCTGCACCAACAACATGCAGTGCTAGGCCCCCAGTGAGCGTCCAGTGCTTTCCTTTTCCATCAGTGTTCGACTTGAGCTTGTTAGTGTGGTCTCTGGACCGAAGCTGTGCTGAGAGAAAATTGGGCCAGGCTCCACTGGCACAATGCAGTGGCTCAGAGTAGCTCAGCACCACCGCAAGGCAGGCCAGGGATCGAAGCATTTTCTGGGCTTAATGGAACCTCCTGGATCCTTCAATAAAACGCAGTGTTAGGTTAACTGTTCTCTGAGGCTTGAAATATGGAGGGGTACCCCAGGGTGTGAGTGAAACGGTGTCTATATGGTCTCGTCTTTACCCTGCTTTGGACAGAAACATTTCAATGACTTGATTTGGACACTATGGTGGATATGAGTTCTTATATTGTGTCCCTTTTGATTATATCTACTATGAGTATGCAGTCATTTTCACTGGTAAAACCGCTTCTGTTGAGAGGCATATGTATGTCTTAGTATCAGTATTATATCAGTATTTCATGCCCATTAATCAAGACCTTATGTTTGTGCAACCCCTTCTCCTGGGACCTGTACTTCCTAGGCAAGACAGAATTTGGTCAGCAGCAGAATGATGAATTGTCCTCTGGAAGGTCACTGGAGTGGATGGTCTGGTATCTCACATCAAAGAGTGTGTAAGAATCATAAACTTAAGTTGTGACTGATGCAATCTGATAGTATTGGCAGGCAGATGTCAGGGGTTGATTATATCACAGTAAATGGCGTATGGATCATCTGTCTGCGTTGATGGAAGAAAAAGATGAGCATATAGCTGAAAGAATTGGCCGTGTCTCTTACTTCAGAATGATTTGCACATTATTCATCTAGTCATTTTCCATACCCACTTATTCAAGCATTTCTTCACCATCAGTGTTGGTGAGGAGTTTGGTATGTTTGGACTGTGTGTGTATGTCCATATATGTGTGTGTGTGTGTGTGTGTATGTGTGTGTGCATATATAATGTATACAGTATATGTCAGACTTTCATATTCATTCAGTGAAAGTGTGTTGTGGTAAGACGTCTCCAACAGGGAAAGAACAGACGTAAATTGTGTCGAGTGAGTTTTTGCTGCAATGGCAAACAGTGAAATCATCACCGCACACACAATGCACACACAATCTCATTTTCAAATCACAGTTGGAATGAAGCTTGGTACATTTATTTTACTCAAACACCACCAACATTTGAAAAATGCTGTGTCATTGAATACCAAGTAGTTTCTCTGCATCAGCATTCAGTACGTGTATGGCTATACCTGTTCCAAGCTCTCTAGACTAGTGACTGACTGTCTACATGGTGAATACACAGGAATAACAACCCAAGCCTTTCTTCCAGATGGACACGCACATATTTATGGTGAGTGTAGACTCGGCGTATACTTACAAGCAGCTGCTTCTAAGACAGGGAAAGCATCAGATTTAATGAAGTCGACTGAATGTACATGGCATAAATTTCAGAGCAGAGAGTGGGTACATTTTTGATAGCTGGAAGACCGCTGGACCATGCAGTCAGCGGGGTCCTCTGAGCTCAGCAGTCTGTCTGAAGCTGAGGCTCTGTTGTAGAGAATTCCGTCAAATTTGAATGTCTCATATATTGAGCAATTCACGTATTAAATTTTAATGATGAGGAACTATGGCCAACACAGTTTGACAGTGTTAAAGTAGTGGGCACTTCCAGAATTGCACAGACATAAATAATATAGTAATTTGTACATGTAATAGAAGGTATAAGATTATTTTTACATTGCTCTCTCTTTCTGCTGAGTAAACGTTAAAACTTTAACAGAGTCTGCTAAGGGCAAGACAGAATATGAAGTGGTAAACACAACTGAACACACCTATAAAATGTCCGTTTTTTTTATCTATAAAACAATCATTCTGACATAACCATCTTGTTCTTGTCTCGCCCTTCAGTTTTCCCGGTTCCTCTCAAATTACATTTGCCATTAGCCAAAAGTCCCTTGCTACAGTGGTGTGGTGAACCATGGATGGATTGATTGAATAAGTGGAGACGGGAGGGAAAATGAGAGAAGAAAAAAAGATGTGGATCCAGGCTCAGCCAGATCAGGGCCTCTGAGGCTAAGCTGTTGCATGATCTATGGGGCTTCATCTGTTTGTGCTGCTTTAGTAATTAAACAGGGGAGACTCATTCAGTAAAATCTTGCTGTTGGCTTCGGTTCTCTCCTCTAATCTTCCTGTAGGAGCAGATAATGAATGGTGGGATGGCAGGAGAGCCCACAGCACTTCTATTAATGGAGGAAATTCATTTTGTTTACTCAACTCACTCCTTGTTTCCCTGTTCAGAGCTTGGCCTTGGTGTGTCATCGCCCTGGCAGTCAAATATCAAAGTATGGCGTCTGTCCAGATTTCTAATCATAGACTGTATCATGATAGGTCTTGAAGCAGACATCAACATAGCTTTGGTGTAAATTGCTGTTGATTGACAGTAAGAAATTCACAACTAGGATTTACCCCCCACTTAAATTGGCTGGAATTGCATCATCATATCATCTGGCCTTCGTAATGTTTTTTTTTTTTTACTGTATGGTGATTTAATTTATTGAGGCTCTGTCATTGAGGAATGTGGCTCACCACATGCAGAAGGTGGACATGTAGCCACATTCAGAAGGTGGACATGTAGCCTGCAGGTAAGAAGGCAGGACCATGGTATAACTGCTCCTGTGGGTAGTGAGCGGCTCAAATCTCCAAGCTATATTTTGACAAAGGCTTTTGAAGAGCTGAGCTGTCAGAGTTAGCCTCCTGACCAGATCCTTATTAGCCAACAGTATCACCTAACGAACGGAAAGAGAAGGGATAACCTCTTTGACAGCACTCGAGAGGATGTCTCTGTGACTGCAAATTAATATTTTAAGAGATTCACAAGGTCAGAGCAGAGAAGGGAGCACATTGGTTTTGTCTAATGGAGGTGGTGTTTTTTGTGTTTGAGTGACGATGCAGGGATTGTCATCAGGTGTGGATGCAGGGGAGGACTTAAAAGTTGGCAAATGGTACAACTTTGTTATGACGGGAGAGATTCTCATGGTAGACTCAACTGTCTTTGTCACTTCCAGGTTTGTTTTCTGCAGCTAAACTCTCTCTGTGTTACACTTTGGCTCTATGTACTTAAGAGTGTATGGTACAAACAGTTGACCAGGTGAGCTTCTTCAAGTAAAGGGTGAGGGAGATGGTGACAGTGGGATTTGAGTTTGGGGGTTTTCGATATGTGTACATATGCTGTGTTCTTTTTGCTTGTCAGAAGATATTCTATGGGCAATTGAGTTGGCTTAACATGACCAGGCAGCCCTGAGAGGAGAAGAAGCGATCGTAGCATTGCCTGCTGTCTCCCAATTCCAATGGCTTTTTGTCTCTGTTAATTATCCTACTTTTTGCCTCAGTACCTCTACTAAATATAGGGACAAGCGTTTTAAACAAAAGCTGTCTTTTTTCACAACAGTGGAAAGGACCAACGACATCTGCCCCCTCAGAAGTAATAAAACACTTTCCAGTTTCCTGTCTGAATGCTAATTTTTAACCTTTCAACCAAGGGAATGTATTAAATTGTTATTTGATCTAAGTCGAGCGCATTCTGCTACTTCTCCTAGCAGAAATTGAGTAAGCTGTAGTGGCCTTCTTGCTCCTAAGCACTGCACATGGAGTGGCAGGGAATGGGCATCTTGGTTTATAATGGTCATAAAATGGCACAAAGGTGCCACTGCAGAGCCCTGCTATAATTCAGTGCCAAATTAATTTGCATAGACGATCGTAACTCTTCTGGAGCCATTCCAGTAAGTAATACAGCAAGACAAGATTGGACGTCTTACATTAAAGTTTAGAGTGTATCTAAACTTAACCCCGTTGCAAGCATATGTCAGCACTATATAAGACAATATTTTAATATATCAAGTGTAAGATACATAAGGTTTGTTGTTGCTCTGAAAGGAATCATTGTCTTTTTTCTAAATTATCAGATGCTATTCACCGTTCTGTCGAGGCTCCTTTGCAATCAAATATAACTTGAGCATCTTTCATTTTATTTTTGAGCCTTACTTCCCAAGGTTTTACAATACAGGCAGTCCCGAGGTTACAAACAAGTTCCTATTTTAAGTATGTCTTTGAGCTGAATGTCTGAACAATTACCTAAGGTTCAGCGTCATTGTGCTGTCGTCAAACTGCTGAAAATGCACAGTATTTTGAAACGCGATTCACACAGCCGCAAAATAGTCCGCCCATTTGTTTACAATTCACGGTACGAACCATTCTATGTAATGTTTGTTTTTTTTAACTTTTTTCAGAGGTTGTCACGCAAGTACAAGACGTTGGTCGGCGTTTCTGAATCGGGCACTGCCTGTATAGACTTTCCATCAATAAAGTGACATCGCAACATCAGTTGTTATACTTTAGCAATCATTTTTCTATGGTACCTCACTGTGGTCACACAAGTTGTACAGGTCATGGCCTTGCACAGACAGAGTTAGGCTTCTGCTGTGGTCCATCATACAGAAATAGCACAAGCTGTTTGCCAGCTGCTTTGGGACAGACTGGTTACAAGAGGGCTTCAGGGCATTTGGAGAGCTGACCATGCCGGGGTTTCATCCAGGCCAGTCCAGCACAATGAAAGGTCTTGCTAATCTGTCTGCAATACCTCCACACATCTTCAGCACGCCAGCAGATTGTTTTGAGCATCCCTTGAAATCCGTTTGGGTTAGTTTTCTCATGACATCTAGATTATCCTACATAAGTTTTAAGAGTATAGAACCTGTTTGAAGTGCCAGTAGTAATTGAATTATCCTACCAGGTTGAACATTACAAACATGAATAAAGGGAATATAGGTGATTGTCGTAGTACCAATTTGTAAAACTTGGAAACTTGGAGTCGACCTAGGTATTGGCATGTCCGGAGTACAAATACGACATCACACATCAGTAGAAAAAAATGTTTTCCTCATTTTCCAATGTCTTTGTTGTCCTTGTTAGTTGTTCCCTCCCAAACTTAATTGAAATAGCATCAGTACTATAGCTATAGCTGCAGATATGAAGGCCTGGCGGTGAGAACACAGAATCAAATCAAGGAAGTGCTATCCTGTTAACCCTATTTCCCTTTGCAAATTTTACTTCCACCACTACATTTGTTCAAAGCATTAGATCTCTTAATGGCTATATGCTCCAAATTGATGTATTAGTTTTGCAAAACTCTTCATTATGTTGGTTGAATGGGCTCTGCCGGGCTTGGTTGCCTCTTGTATCCCGGCATAAGTGGGATCTATGAACTGGCTAATTGCCTTTGCACTGCTGGCTCCCATGACCAGGCCATTTACTGTCTGAAAAGGTCATTTCCTGTCCAAGATCTACAATATCTATCAGAGATGCTCAGTTACAGTAGAGGGCTAGAGAAATTGGTAATGTGTGGGAATCATACTGTTTTGTTTAAATCTGAAATTATTGTAGCTATTCCCCTGAGTGAAATCAAAGAGACCAGCAGATGGTTATCTCACTCAAGGGTGTTGTGCCATATTTGTGCTGCAGATCTTCTCCACTGGGTGAGAGGCATGGGAATGGGAGAGCAGCACAGGAAGTATTATTTCCTCTCGCCTCTGTGGGATTGACGATTGAGAGCTAAAGGAGAAGAGAAACCAAATTCATCTGTGGAGCAACAACTGTAGAATGGGCTTTGTGCTTTTTTGTTTGGACCCCATTTACAGCCACAGAGTGGGCTGAGAACAAACAGCCAGAGTGAGTGACTGAAAAGTATGTGGAGTGGACATACTATTGTTCACGCTTCAGGTTGGGCTGAAAAGATACTAAATGAGTGCAGACTCTGAAGTATCAATTTAATGGAATCCAAGTACCGTTTGGCAATGGACAAAAAGAAGCAGATTCTTCCTGAATGTTTTCTGTGCCTTCTTTCTCTTTATCTTGTTTTGATTTCTGACTTTTTGTTTGCACTTCATTTAGTTCCAGGATGGTAGACTGAGCCGCACAGAGGTAGTTAAAAGATTCGCAGAAAGACCAGACAGATAGTTTGGTTTATTTATAGCCAGTTTTCAGAACAAGCATCTTGACTTATAGTTCACAAAAAGGGGTTTGGCTTGTACGCAATGACAGTGGAGTCATAAAATGTGTCCTGGTCCAATGCTTGATGGCATTGAGGATAAGGACACATTGGAGGAAGTAAAGCTGTTATGTAGCGATCAAACATCAGTGAGTAATGTTGACAATGTTTGATAGCTGATTTTAAACAAAAAGACTTAAAGGTGAATTAAGCTAAATTTTATGATAAAAATTAAACGTGTTGCATCTTTTTAAATTATATTTATTATACGTACATGCAGTCTTATAAGCCGTAATATTTTGTGGAGCAAGCCAGATCAGTGCATGATGTGCTTCTCCTGTACATATTTCCATACAGGGTTCAGCTGACAATTTCACTGGCTTTCACTGGCCCAATCGGTCACTAATGTTATGTAAGAGGTGAAAAGTTTACAAGCAGGGCCAAAACAGTTGTGGGATGTCTGTCTAATGGTGTTACAAATGAAAATCAAATATTGCATCGTATCATTGATCACAACAAAATCTACATCAAAATACATTGACAACCCTCAAGCAGCGCCTTGAAGTTGTTACCACAAAATTATCTTTGGAAGACACTGAAAGTACTACCATTTATATGCTAATCAGTGGTTATCAAGCCAGCATATGCATTCCTGTTGGCAATGTAGATCTTGATCAACATCAGACGCAAGGACTCCAGCATTCTGGACCACAAAGAGGAGTTTGTACTTGTGGAGAATGACAAGTAGCCATCTGGCAATTCCTTTCCTCAGACCTGTTCAGTAACTACATCCTGAAATAGCATCAAAGGTGAAAACATTGTCTTTTGAAACTGGTTTGTTGAAGCCCGAGCATCAAGATTGCTCTTGCATTGTCACTCAGGGGTTCTGAGAGTTGGAGACGGATACACAATAACCCTTATTTCCGAGTGGAAAAGAGAAGATGCCTTTTGCTTAAAACAATATTAACAATCAAACACTTTTTGCAAGAATTAGCTTAATTGATTCTCGGGGGAATATGTGATCTCGTCCATGCCTTGTGAATTCAGCACTGCTTCTTGGATGCTCTTCATGTACTAAAAGGGAATAAGCTTAAACAGGATCTGCTCAAATGTTTTGTGAAAACGAAAATGGATGTGAATACAGTTACATTTGGTCTCTACAAAATGGCCATTAAGAATGAGCTGGATGACAAAAATTGCTCTTCTATTTGAGATATCCTTTCCTTTTGTATGAGCATTTTCCTCAAACAATGAGCAGCACTATATGTTCTTCTTTTAAAATTAAATACCCTATTTATTAGTCTTTGACCCTATGCTGCTAGAAACACTTAATATAAAACAGTAAATAGCTTTAGAAAGTAACATGCCATTCCCGCACAGAACTTCTATTTTTCGACCAAAGTCAGACTATGGCAATCAAAGGCAATACGCTCGACCCAGAGAAGTTGCTGCTTTTAAAAGCATGTGTCACTAATGGCAGCTGCACATCATAAATCGTTTGTGACTCTTCTTTCAATCCCTTCCCTTGGAAAAATATAGGTTGTCTGAAGCAAACTCTAGGGAAGTGTGCATTAAAAGTAGTATTTACCTCTGGAGAATTTTCAGAATTGCAATGGTAAGGGAATGCTTTGAACAGTCAAGTCCAGACGTCCAGAAAAAGGACATAACAAATATAGGTTGAGGATAGCATGTAAGCACTAGAAAAGAGAAACAAAATTAAGAATCTGAGAAAGACAGTTGCCTATTTTCAGCCTAATGTGCCGGGAACTTGAGTATTTGACCGTGAGAGGCTTGAGTCACCTTCGACCGATGCCACTCGAGTGTAGGCCGTACTAGTTCGGTCCAGCCCGCTCTTCTTGCTTTGGTAGTTCAGATTTTTTTGTAAAGTCTTAATACGGCATTGAGGATTGCTAGGTGTGGAGCTCGCCATGGCTTCACTCACTTCACACAATGAAGAGTCAAAACCCCTCCCCCTGTTTGACGTAAGTTCTAACCCTTCCACTTTCCTATGTACGCCCTCACCTATCAGACTACAATTATTATTACAAATATAAATACTAACTACATTCTTACAATTGTGACAAAATATATATGAAATCTCAAAAGTGAGTCTCATCTGCAACTTAATCTATTTAATGTAGGAGATTTAAGCTGACTTTATAAAGAACCTAACTATCACGTAGCATCACATTTGCTTAAATTGATCCAGAGAACTATGCTATTTTTTGTAAATTAGTGCTTGGTCAGCTAAACGATGCATATAGGGCCGCAAAGAGCCACACAACCACAGTGCTTTTCTGTTTGTCTGGCAAAATCTCAGAGATGATGCATTTTAAGCGAATCTCCTCATGTGAGAAAGCATTAATAGAGTTAGCAAAGAATGGACATTGTCAATTGGCAAGCCTGTGGTACTCTAGTGATGACCATTTACAGCCATTTGTTTGCCATACACACATCCAGTCACACACAGCTCAACAGCTTGCTATTGCTGACACACACCGGAGCCAATGAGGCGCCCATTAACCGACCCTCTGGAACAGAAACACATTTACATATGCTTTGTGTCTTTCCAAAAAACTACACATAACGCCAACTGTATAAGCGAAGGGCATGCCTTTTCTCTATCTGTAGCATTAGGGCAACTGTGCCTGTAATGTCATACTATAATAACGATACACCGATTGCCCTTTGAGACAGGATCACCTTCGTACTAAAGCCTAATTATTGCTATTTTGATCTGAGAAGTGACCATATATAGGGCATGACAGTAATATCGGAAGATGACACTGATGGAATAATTTCCAAGATTTTGAGACTTTGAGGACATTAGAAGTGGGCTGTTCTAGGAGGAGCATCCTATCTTTTGACTCATGGTATGAGAGGCTCAAAGATGGTTACAGTATGCAATGCACTTAGAGGACACTTTGCAAGCATGAAGAAGCTCATATGACCTTTATCAACTGCTGTTTTTCAGCTAACACAAATACATAGTCACAGCAGTGGAGAAAGGGCACGGACCTTTGACAGTAGAGAGCGGCTTAGACTGCAAACCAAAGATTCTTAGTTGACTTTAATGGAATAGAAATGAGTGGGGGAGAGATTTAAATAAATTAACCTTCAGTGAATTCCCCAAGGCCTGGAGGAATGACAGAAGGGGACTCAGGAAGAGCTTTCCTTGTCACTGATGTTATGAATAATCATTACACGTCATTACGGCGAACTAGTTCTCGGTTCTCGTTCGGCTTTCATGCTAACCTGAGATCATTTTGGAGGCAGCTTTGGACACTGGAGGTGAGAATGAATCATTTGAAAAATGGTGAAACTTTAATTCAAACTCAAATTGCTTTTCCCTGGATTGTGTTTGTTGTACTTTGCTGCAGCTCATACGTAAGTATATGTCACATGCTGAGGATGGTGAAATTGGTAAATGTACAGTGAGATAATCCAACGCTTGCATCATTTGAAAATGTCATCTTAACATTGGAGAATAGATTAACCTTTACCAAAGTCCCTGCTGTAAAAACATTTTTTTTCCTGCCTACTCAGGATTAATTTAACCCTGAGTAGTTTCTATGACATCCGCTTAGACACAAAATGCTGCATTGTCTGGAAATTATCTGTATTAACTGAGGATATGAAGACAGACACTACTAGAATTTGTCAATGCGACTATTGGTTACAGCTAAAAAGACACATGTTTTGTCATCAGTCGATTTGGGAACTGTTGTGTTAGCCTAGATTTCTTAAATAAATTGTTACCAAGATCTAATCATCTTCTGAAGTGGCAATCCATGTGGTAATTGTTTTTTGGCGGTTTCTGTGGTGATGAATATTCATTGCTGTGGAGTTTTGCACTTCATTTCCCTGTGATCCCTGTGCAACAGTGTTGTCATTATGTTGCTTTCACTTGACTGGCAGCACCTGCTCCATTCTCAAATAAGGAAGTGTGAACTGTTCTTTTGGAATAAGTCAAGTTATTACAACTAAAAAGCAGAATTTAACCCAATGCCCTAAGAAGAACCATGTCCAGAGACATACCTCTTCTGGTTTTACAATAGATTCCCTGTCAGCTCTCTTAATTAGTGCTTCTGTGGCAATCTGTACAGTCCAGGCCTTTGTGTCTGGAGAGAAGGTTGAGTTTGCCTTCTTGCTTTGCATCACCAGTAAATGTGTTGATACATGCATTTCAAGCCATGCAAATGGAAGTCTAAAACTACAAATATACAGCGTAGGGAAGAAAATCTGTTTTTTGTATGTCATTGTAATTGCAACACCATCTCTTTCTTCTTTTGCACGTGGAACAGAACTAATAGTTAAGCCAGCAGTGAGTTCTGTCTCAGCATTTGACGACTCTCCATAGAAACAAGCACACTAAAGAGCATCTTGTACCACATCTTCCAGGAGTAGATCGCCGCAGTTAACACTGTCAGTAAGGTTACTATATTCAGCATGGGCAGTCCTCTCCAAGACCTCCTGTGATTCCATATTCTCAGCAACTCTATTATGATACACACTGACACGCCTACTTAATGTACTTGTTCGTAAGCATCACCAGTTCAGGCTGCTGCCTCAACAGCCTCTTAATTGTCTCCAGCTTTCTTACAGCAGAGGTTTGGCTTCACCTTGGTTTGAAGTCCCACACTCACTGTCAAGAACATGCAGCCTACATATGTTGTGTAGTGACCAAATCCTTGTAGCTTTGACCTTCCCCTTTAGCGAGAGTAGCCTCTGCTAACAGAAGCAGCTGTATTTGGGTATTAATCCTCTATGTTAAATGAGCAATACCCTGCAGGGCAGTACAGCTGTAAATAAAGGCTTCCTGTGCAGCCTTCGTTTGTATCATCTCCCCGTAGTTTTAACTGCTCTTTCTATTTGCTATAAATACGCTCAAAGTGAAAAGCTTGGCTAATGGCCTCATGAGAATACTGCAGATGCTTGGCATGTTTTTCCTTCAATCGCTCTGCCACATCAGCCAGACACCTTGTTTATTCATCTGCTAAGGGCATTCATAATGTCACAGTCACCAACCTTTTTATGGGGCTTGGAGCTGGTGCCTATAGTCTTGGGCCAAAACATGCTTTATTGCTTTGATGGCCACTCCAGGCTTTAAATAGAGCAACAAAGCTCATTTGATTGTGATGACAGCTTCGATACCAGAACTTTTCCATAAGACTTCATGGAAGCATTGTGACTTACCAGTAAGGCTAATATTGGATGCTGTAGGTAGTTTCACCAACTGCTGACAAACTGGACAGAGTTAGAGCATTTTAGAGTGCCTGCTGTGAGTCACAATCACCCATGGGTGGGTGGGGTGGTTGCAATACAGAAGGAGCCCGGCTGTTAACCATTGTGGATAATAAATCCCCTAGAACCCCTATTCTGCCGTTTGTAATCATCATTAACGCTTTGGCTCAAATGCAGGCCACCTTTACTAAACTTCATAGGCTGTAATTGGAATGTAGCTCACGTGGACTTGGGCAAAAGGGCATTTGTTTACAAACCACTGACCCCCTAATGAATCTTTTATGTGATACTGGTGTAAAGAATGCTAGTTTGTCTGTGTATAAGAAATGGCGAAATTCGTTGTCTGTTCCCAGCAGCCTGTCTGCAAAGTATTGCACTGTTGGTCAGCTCTCTGTACTAATCAATGAAATCTGAAATGACTTATATCCTGCCTATCTGAAATCCTGAAAGTTTAGACTAAGGGGAGCTGTGGAAAAAAGGATTCATTCTGGTTGGAGGACAACTCTGAACCTTTGGCTTTGCAGTTGCAATGAGCCAGTAACATTGGCAATTCTCCCTCTCTGCTGGACTTAACCTGATTAATGTGAAAAGATGTTTTTCATTTTACAGCATTGATTTAGCAGAGTTGCCCCTGCTGCCCCAGCTTAAAGCCCTGTAAGGTAAAAGTAGTGTTTTGCTCTCTTGAGTGTCGCCAAGGGTGCCGTTTTTGCTGTGTCGTGACGCATTTCCTTACCATTCCATTTTTTAAATAAAATGGTTTTGAGACAAAACTTGACAGACGGCGGTCCTTTGAGTAGAGAAATGACTGTACAACAGTTTGAATGATAAGACCTGTCAAGCAGATGTGCTAAAACATTTATGTCTTTTATGAGACAGATTGTTGGAGTTTAATTTCAATTTCATAAACATCACAGAAGCCTAATTATTTACTGATTATGATTATCAGAGAGATGAACAGTTTTCTAGATCGCCTCTATACACTTTCTCAATGCTTGCTAAGATGAATCGTCCACTACCATGGCAGTCCTCCCATTAAAGCGCTTGCCTCAAACAATGCTCTTCTAGTGCATATTTTCTCAACTACATATTTCATATCATACGTTTTATTGCTGATAAAGAGCTTAAGTAAGGACGACAGGAAATGAGCGCAAATATGATGCCAAAACAACCATCAGCAACAGAATGTATGTAAAGACACATTTTCACGTTTTCTTAATATTCGTGTTTCAATTTCTTCTAATTAGAATGTTCAAAATCACAGTGAAGTGATGGGAGTTCAACATTTGGTGGAATTCAGCTCATTCGTTCAGACACAAGTGGCATAGGTCATTACTGTTACAGTGTTTCTGTGGTAGAACAATTAATAGCAATGACTTCTGCTTTACTATATGATCTCAGGCCCTCCCATTTTGCAGAAGGACCCCACATTCTCCAGGGAAATCCACAGCGTTAGAGATGTATTAACAGATTGTAGGTCAAAGGCAGTTAAATGCTGTTTTAACGATCCACTGATCCACATTGTGTGTTCAATAGTCTTGTCTTTTCCTGGCTCACTATACTATTAATACTATTAATAGGGCAAATTGTGAATGTATTCTTGGTGACTTTCCTCTTTTATGTGTTACATCCTTCGTTTCTTACCCCGAGGTCATAAAGTTGGTTTTCAGATTCAGCATTTTTATTTCCTAAATTGACCCTACAGGCCTCCTGCCCTCAGCTTCTTGTCCCCACCCAGTCTCCTGGTATTTATGTTCATCCTCCCCTGGGTAGTGATATTCAGAGACATCACTCCTCCCTTTGGCCAGATGTTGAAGCTTAAACACTCCATCCGTCAGACTGCAGACACACAGAGATAGCACAGCAGACAGGGGCAATAACCCAGCCAAAACACGTTCATTATAAAGGTTTAAAATGCACACAAACAGACATCAGATGTACTGTAAGCATCTCACCCGTCATATTCAAATCTCACATTATGCTCCTTTGCTGGGTCATAACTTTCCAGTCATAGCCTCTGAAAACTTGACAGCTCTGATCCAAAGCATAAACCCAGAGAAAAGGCTTTCCGATGTATGATAAAATAATGATGTATAGCCAACAGCGGTTTCCTTGATGTTGGCTCTGTAGAGTGCTTATCTGAACTTTTGCCACTGAGCATATACAGTATAGTGTTGGCAGTGCTATCAGTCAAGAAAGATGGCAGATGCATCCCTGCAGACACATTACCAGTGTTGCAGCTCCAGCCATTGTGCACTATTTTATAGCCAAAGCATTTATCTGCATACAGAAAACCCTGACAACCAGGGCTGAAAGGGCGGGTCATCAGATATACGTGATTTTGCTTGAATAAAAAATAAAAATCATAATAAAGATACATTCCTTACTTTTTAAACAGTGGCACAGACAGAATTGTCTTTCCACAACTGTATGCCCGTCTCATGTAAGATTAAAATAGTGTCTACATTTCGTAGTTTAGATTAAAAATGGCACAAACTGAACAAAGTTGAGGTGATTGTCTTTGACCAGCAGTTATACAGGGTTCTGATCTGTTGTGCCATGGAGAGGAAAAACAAATCTAAGCGCAAACAAGAGTCATGAATATTTCATGAATGTAGACAGTCTCTCACAGACTTTGCTTTGAATTATAAACAAATACACCTCTCTTAAGATGCCAAAAAAAATAGCTGGTACATTTAAACAGGAAACCCCAGTTCATTTACTTACCATTTCCTGCGATTCAGGAGCAATTTCCACATAATTTGTTTTCATTATTTATAGATACTGTGTTCTTTTTTTTTTTATAACTGTTGATTCTGTTATTGTAAGAGAACTGAGCAAAGTAGAAATGTCAAAGAAAACCCTGCCCTCTGCAGAACAGTGTGATAAATTGGCCTTGTTGTGTGTCTCAGCTACAGTTTTATTTAGACCCCTGCTGTAGAATTACTTGTGTTTATGCTGAAGTTCTTTATTGGCTATGAAATATTTTGAGCTTTGAGTAATTCTTATTTTGGATGTAATTCAAAATAAGTTCCATTTTGCGTTCATTCGGTTTATTCGCATGATTTTATTTAGGAAAAGAGAATTGCTGTGCGCACAATATAGAAAGGCCAGTTGTTAAGTCTGATCCCAGTAGCTTTGTGGGATCGGGACATAGAATATAAAATGATTATAGTCTATCAGAGGTATATTCATTTCACTTGAATTTGACTGTATTATAGCCCTCATGGTTCCAGCCAGGTTGTTATGATCATTGAAACATCGCTGTTAAGGAGGTCTTAAGTGATTTGTGTGTCTGGTGTGCCAGAAGCTCAGAGGAATCCTACATTTGCTTTCACTTTATCTGGTTATGCAGTGTTCTCACATTTGTGGCACTTGTCTCTCTCTGTTTCTGTCAGGACTCAACGCTCTGCCTTTTGACCCATCAGCCAACAACGACCCTCTCCACTTCAACGGTTCCAGCGGGCCCCTGGTGTCGGAGTGCGCTCCTTTGGAAAACACAGCTGAGAATAGCAAGAAGAGGAAGAGAGCCAGCCTGCCTCCCGGTACTGTCAACACTTCACACCTTATGCCACTTTATCTTTGCGCTCCACAATGCTTATGTGTTCATCCACATTTGCTGTGCTGGTGTACTTAGACAACCTGTAGGATTAAATGCTATATTCAGAAGGGTGCAATGTCGGGCCTGAATCATAAATCATCCCTTAATTTTCATTCAATCATGTAAACAAAGATACCAGATACCAAGTCTTGTGACATGGTTACATGAGTAACCTGAATGTTCAGCCAGGTCAATTATCAGCTTCTCCAGCTGCATTCTGAGGAAACTGAGTTACACAATACATTTCCAGTGGCAATGGAACACTAATGAAATCCCTTCACAAAGGAAATTCCTGATCACTGCATATTTTTCTGTTCCATTTTATTGTTGCTCTGTTTTGTCAACAGCTCAAACTAGTGGGGCGGAATGCTCACACACACTGTGAATACAAGGTATAGGCTTCAAAGTCATAATGCCTCTTTAATTTCAACACGATTATGATGCTTAGAAACATAGGTACTGAGGGTGTGTGCTGCTGCAGGTACAATTGGGATCTGGTGTTGTACCTCTACATGCACCTCTCCATTCTGTACACGACAGGTGAACGCTCTCAAGTCCTGCAAATTCAATTAATATCATGAGACTCGAACATGGGCGTATCAGACAGACAGGGGGGACAGAGACAAAGAGCAAAAGAGGCAATGTCTGCTGTTTCTGCACTCAGCTGCTCTCTGGTTAATTAAACACTGGGATGCATTTGTTTCCTCCCAGTGCTCTGGCGGTGCTCCCACAGTCCAATCACATGCAGTTCAGGTAGAGTGGAAGCTGCCCAAATGTGTGAATGAGTGGGTGTGGGTGTGTGTGTGTGTGTGTCTGGGTGTGATCACCTTGTTAACCACCAAATAAACGACTGGCTCACGACCTTACTCATGATAGCAGGGTCTCTGTGGAGAGTACTTGTCCAAATCTGTGTCCTTCTGGAAGTATAGTTTAATCTCTCTATCTACCACCGCTCCTCTGTAGACATATGCGCATATGAAAAGCCACCTTGCACATTTTCTTCTTTGAGATTCCTCACAATCTTTCTCAACCAACATTCACTGTTATGGGAATTTTGGCATAATCCTTTCATTTGAATGCACAAAGGCAAAAAGTGCTCCGGCCGTCCAGCCTTTGTGGTTTTCGATTAGCTTTCCAATGTCCTGTAGTCCTGGTTGCCTGACCTGCTTGGAGGTCAAACAGCTGCAGCAGGACTGCTCAACCCCAGATTGTCAACAAGCCAACAGCACCTGCCACTCAAAACTCAAATTACGCCTTTAGTTTTCTGACACGCACTGACCTGTCACACAGACGGATGCATTGAGACGTATGACCGTATATGCTTGTGTTTCTATGTATTGGAGAGCTTTAATTACTTTTACTTTTACATTATTTCACACTCATTTTAATTAGTGGTGGGTTGCCTGGTAATGTGTCATATTAAAGAAGGATTTTCTAATTAAGGAATTAAGAAGCACTGGCAAATTAATTGCATTGGAACCAATGGAAGTAGAAGGACCCTAAAGACACTTGTTGTTTATTGCTGTCTTGGCAATGTTAATTGGACAGGATTAATGCTCACATTACTGAGGCACTAATTGACAAGTCATCTTTCTTTTTTTTCACATCAACCATATTGAAGTTCATGTTTTAATAAAATGCAACAGTAGGCATTGGCATTTGTAATATAAATAGTTAGTTAGTCCAATGGATTAAGGAGCCACACCCACTCATAGTTTAAGTCTTCACATTTAATAAAACCCTAAATATTCATGAGTGGTGGAGCAATAGAATATATGGCATCATCCCTCTGCCTAAGTGTAACATCTCAGTGACTCACCTTAGTGTTAGAAATAAAAGATGCCCATTTTACTTCACTGTCACGAAATTCTGAGAAGAATCAAAACACATCCCCTCCCTGGTGAGGTAATGTATGTCAGTGCATGCCTCATCTGTATGAACTGCTAAGAGCCCTGACAATTAGTGTGTCAATAAAATGTGTTGTCTGATTGTGAGCAATCTTATAAATGTATGGTTCATTATAACATAAATGTGACATTGAAGCGTACGTGTTTGAGTTGTCTGACGTCTCCCTTGTCAAATTCTCCACTACAGCACTGAAAGCTTGTTTTTTGGCAGTCATAATATAATTGGAGATATGCAAATAAGGCATTATTTTGTATGCCGTTATATGTGACGGGAAGAGTGAATATTCTCTTTTTCCTTTGTTGTTCCAAAACCATGTTAAGAAATGCAAAGTAACTTAAAAATCTGAAAAAGGTTTGACTGCAACAGCAGACAGTATTATATTTGTGGATATATCCTCAGATAAAAGCCTGTCAGAAAGGCTTGAGATTAAAGCCTCAGCTGTGTGTAAATATAGTCTGCCCTGCTGGTGATAAGACCTATTTTCGCTCTGCATCAACATGGTAAAAATTACCATTCCTTCTTTCAGTTATACATCACGGTCATTTACATTAGACCAAGTGACCAGGACAACTTTTTTCAACCAAAAGAGGAACTATTGTAGCAATGCTATGTGTATGTGTGTGTTTTTTTTCTGCCATTTTTTGTGATGTGATATCCTCCTTTTTTTTGCACAACCACCTCACACAGCAAAGTAAACCAGGCTTGAAAATGAAACTATACATACATGTAGTGTGGTACTTGAAAAACAGACCCCTGTCAGGTCGGGATGATCCAACTGGCAGACGGACAGATAGCAAGCACAGCACAAACGTCTTCCTCAGGCACACTACTCTATCTCCTGCTTGCCACAGCCGCCATGTTTTCCATAGAGAGGGACAGGCTCAGAATGCTAAGATGGATTTGATTTGGTTGAACTCAAGATCAGCCATTCTTGATTGGCCAAACTAAAACCATTACAAAAAAAATAATCTAAATGGCTTACACGAATTATGCTCCAGTTCAGTTGTCAGCCAGTTGGTGCTGGTGCGTTTTTTTGCCCTAATACCCGGAACTGCAGTATTTGTAACGTAATGCTAGAAAACATAGTTTGTTTATATTTAAAACCTGTTTCCCCATCACTGATCTCATTCTTCAGTGTTGTTTACCCCCTAGAAATCAATGGTGTAAGTTGCTTCGTCTTCAAACATCAGCTTGGAGAGCAAATACAAATGGCTTTTGCAATATTACCTCAACAAGACATCCCCATCTGCAGCAGAAAATGGTTTATCAAATGATGTTGCTCAGGCGGGAATGTCTCTGCCCTCCAGCACACTTGTCAAGTGCCATTCTGATTCTGTTCAAACTCATTTCACAGTAATTACTTTCATACGATTGGGACAACATCCTTATAACAACAAGAAAAAGGACAAAAAGACTTGATCAGTTCATTTGATACGTTTGCAGACAAAGCACCTAAAGCCGCATTGGCTGTAGGTGGGGGGGATAAGACAAGACAAGTCCATGATCAAGCTTTTTTCCCAGACAATACTGATCACTGATTTAATGTCTGTAGAATTGGCTGAGCTGGTACTATTTCTGCAGTCCATTTTATAGAAATCTTGCTTAAGAGGGCCTGCAAAAGCCATCAGTTTTGCTCATGTCTCAATGATACTCATAAATTAATGATTTTTATGGCTTACGTCAAAATATCAATACAATTCTCCTACTAGACACTCGGTTCTATGACTGTGCTGCAGTGCCGATTACTCCATTACTCTTCCCATTTTGCACTTCAGAATTGTCAAATGTTCCCATTTTCCATTTGTACCCTTTTATATTCCTTGAAGACAATTCGAAAAATGACAGGAGCTGACAATGCAGTTGCTCTGTGGCCACATGATCATAACACAGCCCTACACTTTTCAGTGCAACTGTTTTTGAGGCCATAACTCTGGATTAGGTAGGTGGCAAGAAGCAACTGCTTGACTCAAAACCGTGAGACATCAACTCTCGAAAGCTCATTTTGTTTTTATTTAGAAATTCCCATATTAGATCCCATATTTTGTAATGTTTGTGATCTATCAAATAGGCAATAGTACAAAATGAATATCTTAAGGTGGTATGCTGTCAAGCTTTGCACCTCCATTCTTATTCAGACTTACAAAAATGACATATTTGTATTTACCAGGTTGGAAAAAAGTTTTTATCACTGTAGAACTACAATCTATCGCTCCTCCCTGATTGGTGCAAGAACCAATCGGAGTAACTAAACATTAGAAGTCTTTGCAGTACACCTCCAGTGAATGAGTCTTTCTCATTACTGGCAGGTCGCTGATTAGAAATTGGCATTCACTCGGCCTGCTCCGACCTCGCTGTCTGCTGTCAGTTATTGCTGCCTGGTAGCTTGAATCCAATGCCTGACCTGCAGCTAATTAATGGGCGTCTAGAACAGCTGGAACTGCAGGTTTACTAGCTTAGAGGCTCCATTTCTGTCTGGCTCCAGGTCTGCTCCTGTCTCAGGTTCTCCAGCTCTATGAGGAGGCTTGATGGAGCACCGCCTCATTAGCAACCATGTGGATTAAGTCTCGTTAAGGAGCTCTAATGGGCACATTTTTCTCATTATAATTGCCATTACCCTTCGTTATCAATCATACATGCCAGCACACATACCAACACAAACCATCTTCTCAAAACATAATACAACTGCAGCTTTTTTTTACTGTTATTTATTAATAGTCTGAAAGGACAACAACAAAATGCTTGTTTGACAGGCCCATGAGAAATTCATGACATTCTAGACTCCATGCCACCCTGCTGACAGATTATTCATTTATACTGATTGTCTTTAAAGCACCACACGTTCAAGGCTAAACAACAAACAGACAATGCATAATTAACAGCTCTCCCTCTCAATTTGCTAGGGTCGATAAGACCACAGGGTCGGAATACAGCACAACCTAAAAATATTCCCACTGAAGCTTTGGTAATCTTTTGATTTCCCAGTACATATGTAACCTGAGGACATGTTTTATTGTAAATAATTGTACATCTACAAATGTCTCTTGTGTTTACGGTTTATCATGCAGACTGCTTGCAGTGAAAGTATTCTTTCACATCTGTCGATGTCTTTCCACACTAACTTTTGTTTATTTCAAAGTGCTCTTTGAAGATGAACACTTGGCCTTAAGCAGAATGGGTTTTAAGTACCCTTGTAAGAAGGCTGTATGAGTGGAAACAATATTGCATAGTTAACTGAAGCCAGTTTTCAAACCTAAGCCCTTGTGGTATATGGATTTATCAAAAACAGTTTTAGTACCAAGGCTAAAGCAATCTCTCACACCTGTGCTTTTAGTCTATGAAAATCAATTCATTAAATTTACCTCAAAGGCCAGTTCAGATTTGTAGTAGTAGCAAATAACAGAATCACTGATTGAATCTCCCATGCATTAACCTTTAGTGGGATTCAAGAACGAAGGGCAGTATAAAAGGCTATTGATTGCTCAGGATAAAGGTTAAATTCATTAAACCAAAGAAAATACAGATGCATGTTAAGAGTGGAGGCCAATTCAACTAGGCTTTCCAATATTCCATTGTAAATACTAAAGGGAGATGTGATTACAAGGTGTTGAACACATTTGAACAGAACTAGCAACTTGATGTGATTTTGACTCAGGTAAGAGCAATATTTGCCAACTGGTAGTGATCAATAGATATCAATAAGATTTTCTCTGGGAAATCTTTCCGCGGTCTAATTTTTCACTTCAATTCCTGAAAAAGGCTCACATCAAGCTTACTTCGATTTGTGCTCATTTCAATCTGATTTAAGTCCATACATGACATTTTGAAAACCCGGTTGATTGCCTTAATTGGAGTATAATCAACGTTTTAAAGTGCACATATACGTATTGATTTCACCATCTGTTGTCAGGGTTTGCACCTGAGAAGCACTCTCAACTTGCCTTGTTACTGTATGCTGAATGTTTCCATTGGCTCACACAGGCTGTTTGTGTGACAGCAAAAAACAGAAATGATGTCTTGTAAAGTAATCACACTTATGTCTTTAATGTTGTGACATTATTTGGGAAGTAATTGATTTTGTTTGAGTTATGTGTCGTCGACCCAACAATGGCAGGGCTCTTCTTATGTAAATAATATGAGGGGCCACTTTAGCTGACAGAGTTGACCGCCCGTTTAAATATATTGCAGTGTCATTGTCACAGAGTTATTGTGTGTAGTATTTTGGTGTGGGTGTAGAGTGTCCTGGCGCCTGGGTGTGTTGAGGCCGACTCTGAGCAAACTGCTGGAGATCTACAGCTTGATGTCAGTGTTTGCGACACTGAGGCCACATAGTGACACAGAGGATTAGGAAAGATGCTGATGGATGGGAGACAAAGGATGGCAGGCTGATGTTAAAAACCAAGTCATTAGCTTGTACAGACATGCAGGGGAGAGTATAAAGGTTAATGAAGTAATTTCACAGTATGTAGCCTGCAATCAGCTGCTACATGGGGCAAATGCTTCTGTTGTATTGTACAATTTTACATCTGTGCATGTTTTAACACTATAAGGGAATGCCATTTTAAATAAGTAATAAGCTGCAAAGACATGAAATAGGACTATGATTTTTCTTTTAAGATTCCACTGCTTCAGTAAGACAGAACAGTTGACAGTATGCCTCTCTGTGTAGTATGGAAATGCATGGAAAGACGCACTGTAACTCTTTATTGTGTGTGTGCGTTTCTTTCCCTATATGTAGTGCACAAGTTATCTGTGATAGATGGGAGTGATGGGAAAATGGATACATAGATGGCACTCCCTATCTAGCGATCTCCTGTACCACATGGCTACCTGATTCGGGAAATTGTGTTTCTATCACTGAAAATTGTAGTGTTGTTTTACACATTGCCTGCCTCTAATGGCTACTTTTACTCCGGGACAGCAAGTCTAGAGGGAAGATGAACCATTAGGTCTCAGTCAAAATGTTCTCTCCCCATCAGTCTTGGGGACAAAGCTACCTAAGGAGAATTGAAGCCAAAGTAGTTGTTGCAGCCATTTTCATAAAATAGTTCCAGATCCATTTTGGCTTCTGTCTCTGCCATTTTTCTGATATGTTTTCTAATCGGGGCAATTCCTGCAGGCTAGAAATGAGGAAACTGGCTGCACAGCTCCAACTGTAAAGTTGTATTTTCATTTTTTCATTTCATTGCCCCCCAATCACTTGGGGGACTCTTCTGTTTGTTCTGGCCCTTGAATTGTAGGACTTCAATTCTTGTTTGCCCAAAATCAAACAAAACCACAGTATCCAAAAGCATTTGAAACAAATGCAGAGAAAGACAAAGCTGTAATTCAGTACTGCCTGTGTCCTCTTATATCCTTCCTAATTTTAGTTTGAAACCGAATCTGCCATTTCCTGTTGAGAGCATGTTCCCCACCAGAGGAAGATTTAACAGCTTAAAGGGTTCAATTACCAATGTTGAGGCATTTTATCTCAAGACTTTTTTGTGAAGGTACCATAAAATAACCATGGAATTACCACTTTCTGAGGTGGGTTGTGTTGCCTGATGAATTATGTACCTTGCCCTGCTGGGCAAGCTTAGTTTCAGGCATACATTTAATCTCAACTAGCCTTGTGTGTTTTGATAGTAGATTGTAATACTCTGCTGTGTTGGACTTACATTACTTCTGACTTCATTTATAACTGATATGTTATCACATTTTATAGGATGTGATACTCATTCTGCACTCTGACATCCATTGTCATGGGGAGAAGCTGTTGGAATCTAATTTTAACATCTGAAGTATGCACATCAAAAAGACATGACTCCCCTCTTCCTCTGTCTATTTCTCCTTCCTCTCCCTCACTTCTAGTGTTGTCATCTGATCAACACCAGCTGCCTCTCAGAAGCTTACATTAGTGCTCTTAGTGCTCTTAGGCAATGCACAGGTTACCAGGTAGACTAGCACAAGTACCTTTTTCCTTTACATTTAAGTTTCTTCAGACCCCCTAAACCCCTTGCGTCATCACTGCAGTACATCTAAAAAGGCTCACTGGTACATCCTATGAGTACTACTTACTCATAGGGTGTCACATGACCATAATTCAAGGCAGATTGGCCCATTTAGTATGTACATAAACAGTTCTTAATTTCAAGAGCTGCAAGCATTACCAAGAAGGTGTAGGAAGCGAGGCTAAGAGAACAGAGAGGACAAACACAGTTTTTATAGCATCTTTGAGAATGGCTCATGGGAGAGCTGCAATGTGGTTGATCATGAACTCTGAGCTTGTGATTATGCATGAAGGCCAAAATCATGGATATGCAGTATTACCTCCAGCCTGATGTTTTCCTATTGCCACTGTAGTCCAACTCTACAGCTTAAAAACATACAAGCATCTGACATCTGTGTTCTCAGGGTGCTAGCAGCGACTCACACCTCAGCCCTTTGTTATCATGATGATAACCCATTGCACAGCATGCTAACTGTGAACGTATACTTCCTTATCATAGTTTATCAATTGTCGTTTAAGTCCTCTTGTTTTATCACCTTTTTTTACTTGGACTTGGTGATTTCCTAAAGGATGCCAATCTCCATATGGAGGAACGTTTATATCAGCATTTTAAAAGGCCTGATGGATTTAAAGAAAATCTCTCAATTTCTACTCCTTTCCTGTCTGGCTCTCATTCTAGATCTGTCACATTCTCTCCTAGACATGTTAATGAGACAAATATACATTGAGTTTCTCCATGCCAAGATAGGTAGATAAATAGATAGATGGATGGATAGATATACTTTATTGCAGTCGCGACTTACATTGCTCAGAATTTGGACTACTGATGTCCCAGTTCCTTTATTCAGTATCTGTCTTTCACCTTGCTTTTCCTCTGACATGGTTCAGTTCTCCTGGGGAGGTGAAGAATCAAGATGACAGTGTTTCAAGTTTCCAAAGGCTCCTTTTCCTTGTTACACTTTGCATACTGTGCAAGTTGTGCAACTGGCACAGAGGTATTGCCTTATCTTAAGACTTAAATAGGAGTCTCTGACATGAATTGGTGGTTTGGTTTTCAAAGGTGACGTATTTGGACATTAAGGATAAAAAAGCCAATACTGACATGCTGACAGGCTTCAATTCAAAGAACTGTTTTCATTCAATTGAATTTTTCGTAATCACAGCAGACCATTAAAACACACCGCAGTTGGATAGATCATAGCTATATTGGTATGATCAGATATGACTTGTGAAGTTAGTGTATTTGCTGATAACTGCAGTTTCAAACTGAAGTGCTACAAGGAGAGCCAGGCTGTTTTTGTAGTGTCGGTTCATATATATATTGCAGAGGCCACAGGGTATTGATGTTTGTATCAAAGCAACTGTGGCTTTGTTAGCAATCTTTTGATGTTTCCCTGCTTGGTTTGGCTCCCCTCTTAGGTGTTTGTAGTGTATGAGGAGGGGTAATGAGTTTAATCTAATGTCAACACACCAAATGATTGGGTTGTTAAATTCCAATGTTTGTTATATTAGGGTATTGACCAGAACAGTTTTAGCCATTTATCAAGAAACCCGCTAAGCATCTTTTAAGTAGTTTTCATTACTTCTCCATCAGGTTTGTTTATCTAGCCATCCCTCTACACTCGGCCTTATGTTGCTTTCAGGTAAAGGTCTCTATTCTAATGGGCAGGAAAAAGGACAACTTTGTTGTTGACACAGGGAAGTAAAAGTTAACTTTTGTCTCGTTCATACTTCCTGCATAAAATCTGTGGGCAGCAGGTGTGAACGCATGTGCCATGACCAGTCTTGATCAAATCCAATCATCATCTGCTGTGGTCACATCTAACACTCCCTTCTCAGTATTTGAAACTGATTTGAAATGGAAACGCATTCCAAAAATGCAAGAAATCTAGACGGCAGTTCAAAGTTGACTATGTCAGAGTAACTGCGTCACATTAGAAGCTTTCAAGGGTTCTTAAGGTTTGAAGTAAGGCCTCAGTAGAAAGTAGGGTAGTGGTAGGGTTTCCATTTTCAACACAACAGATCTCATTACAGTTCCAGGAAAAGTGTGAGGCTTTTTAGATGAGTAAATGTCTGAGTGTCGAACTGCTTGACCAAACATTCTGAGCCAGTCATTTTGTCCTGCAGCACAGCAGATGGAAATGTTCACTGTTTAGCCCATGTATTACCTATGAAAGATTACCAATGGAAATGCATAAGGTCACATCACACTACACCACAGGGAAATAGTGTTTTGTGATCCAATGGAAAAGGGAGAACGAGGTATCACATTTTCCCTCTCCAGAAGCTCCACATTTCTGCCTTTGTGAGTATTTCATAGCTTAAGTGGACCATGCCGCCATTATAGGAAAGATGAGCCACTGAAATAACCACAATGACCTCCATTCTAAAACCCTTAGTACAGAAGCACTAGACCATGACTCATTCACTGTTCATTGACGCTGAGGAGGCCACTGGCTTGGACGGTATATGGTCTTAAAAGCAACCTAAGCTTCCATGTTTCTCCAAGATTTGTGATACATTAACTAGTTGATGTGTGGGGGTTTTTTATGTGCCTGTGTCACAAGAGTGGAATTGTCATAGCATACCCTCTCAATTTTCCTATTACTGTCCTAAGTAGTGGCAGACAGGAGAAACAAAAACATGACGCAGACATGAGTAACCGTTTAAGTTGGATACTGAATGAAAATGGAAGGAAGTAATTAAAGTAGCTTTGCGATTTTTAGTTGGTATCAAAACAGCCGTTCAGATAAGTGCTCCATGATTGGATAGAAAATCCAAACAATGCATTTCGACACCTCTATTTGTGGGTTTTCAGATATTATAGAGAACAGCTGCTGAAGCATGTTATTGATTCCTGAGAGGAGATAGGTGAACAGATGTTTGAAAGTGGAAAATAATATATTCTTTTTGTTCTCTGCCTCAGGGAGTTTTGAAAAAGGACTAACTGTTTTTTTAATCTTTCACCATAATCAATCTGAGAAGCCTTTGTTACAGAGGCAAATGCATTGTGTTCCACACTTCTCATTTGTCTTTGATTTGGTTTTAATATCTTGTCAGCTTCTGTATGCAGACTGAACACAAACCCAGCTGGGGCCAAGTCCATAATGAGTGAATTTTGTAGGAGTCTAGTCACCAACTGTCAAAGCGTACGAAAATATTACAGTCTGGAGGAAGTGTGAATTCTTACTGGAAAGCTTCCTCTTCTGAACACTTGCCTTCCGCTGCTCTTGTCACGACATTGCACCGACGGTTGTTACTTTGACAGCAGACTCGAAGCTGCCTGGATCGAGAAGCGTGGCCAGATAAGAGCTGCACCAAGTTCACCGAGCTGTTGACATATCCTCACAACAACTCCCTGGGTCATAATTGGCTACTGCTGATAAGATTCCCATGTTTATAATTGGCAGCTGCTGATAAGCCACTGTCAGCCGCTGCAGTAGCCAGCAGCATGGTGAGATGACAACATCAGGAATAGGTGGGCGGACATGACTGAGTCAAGGCCCTGAACCTTGTTTTCCAAGAGACACTTTCCCAGCTTGTTGTTGCCAGGGTGACATTAACTGGCCATTATTGCATTCCAGTTGTAACACACTGAATGCTCGGATAATTTGCTAAGTGCCTAACTGTAGCTTGCAGCTACATCCACAGGGGCACGTTTACTGTAACTGCTGGCTGACCTGCTTTCAATTGATGTGAATATGTTTACAAAAAAAAGTGTCCACTCCAGAATGGCTTCCATTGCAACAAACCTCATTGTATTGCCTGCAGGGGAGAAAGTAGTGAACAGAGATTATGTCAATTATGACCCAAGTATACTTTTAGATGTCCTGTGAAAGCGCCTTTCTTTCATTTACTGTAGCTGTAAATCTTATATCCAGGGGGCACCAGGCCACTCATGCCACAAAGGCTAATTTTTCTTCTGTAACCCAGTTCTGCACATAGCGCATTATTCGGCCGACGATGCATAAAACCGGGGCACTTTTTTCATGAAATGTTAGCCCATTTGGTCAAGTTTCAGGCTGCACTCATACATTTAGCAGATGTTTCTGCTGGCAGAACGAGTCTGGAGTCTCCTGGGTTTAAGCTAAAACTGCTGATAAAGGCATTTTTGTGCTATTGTGTCCTTATCCAAGATCACTGTGTAACACACTTAAAGAACCCCCTTCTCAACCCACCAAACTTATTTCCTGTACTTCTTGATCTACAAGCTATTATATCAGTGTGCATCATGCACAAAAGCATTCAGATAGATTTATTTTTGGTTTTGATGGATCATAAGGAGGTAATTATGCTTCTGTTATTGGTTAATAACAGCATTACCTTGCAATTTACGTCATCTAAAATCCATCTAGAGCACTTCCATCTCCAGAGTCTGTCTAATAGGTGTGTGTGTGTGTGTGTGTGTGTGTGTGTGTGTGTGTGTGTGTGTGTGTGTGTGTGTGTGTGTGTGTGTGTGTGTGTGTGTGTGTGTGTGTGTGTGTGTGTGTGTGTGTGTGTGTGTGTGTGTGTGTGTGTGTGTGTGTGTGTATCAAGATTCTCTTCATCTATTGGTACGCGAGGAAAGCAAAGCCTTGTGCTCTTAGGAAACATTGTAATATGACCTGGTTGTGTATCAGTGCTAGTGTTCCAGTCATATGGTGAATTCTCAGGCACTATTCCATTATTATGCCACCGTTTGGCAGCGGGTTATGTCAATGGTTCTGGCTAAGACACTGCTTGGACAGCAGTGTGTCACTGCTGTCCAATTTTAAGCTGTGATCTTAATTACTAGACATTACTTTGGTTAATGTTTAGAAGGTTGAAGCCTGTCAAAAACTTCAATTAACTTCAGGACTCAGCGGTCGCATAACCATGCCTATCAAAGATGTTTTCTCTCGTGTCCCTTTGTGATGTAACACGTCTCGGAGACTTTCAGACACAAGCACTGTTTTCCCCTTCACCAGAACAAAGAATGACAGTCCCCCAGCTTGCTTTTTTCATTTTTTTATGAGAGCTCGCTCTCGTCTTCTGACAGTTTAAACTGCAAAGGACAGAAAAAAAATAGTATTTAAGAAGAGCTGAAGCTTGTTTTTCCCCCCTGTCCTTTAGGCATCAATGGACACTTTCAATTTGTGTGTCCCGTACTCAACAAGGCTGTGACTGTGTAGTGACTATTATCTAAACTTCTACAGGGCTTGAAACTGAATACAGGCTGTGCCATATCTAGATGATAGAGACTTTTAAAAAATACTCGGTAAGGTATGGTTTTGTATTTCAGCAATAACAGTTTGAATGAAAAGGTACAATATATGAAGGTCGATTGACAACTTCTTACACCAGTGTAATCTCCTTAAAGTCCCAATTATGGACCAAAATGAATTGTAGTTGACGCAGTTATTTATTTTCAGCATAATCTTGTACTAAGTATTGTATTTTATCATAGTTTCAAGGTTTTCCTGTGCTGTCCAAAAAATCATTCCAATGAGTATGACTTCATTATCTGAGTCACTGTGGTTCCATCTTTTTTGGTGAGGTGAATATTTGGTGGATGCAGCACTGCTTCAAAGCCACAGCCCTGCCTCCCCCCCCCCCCCCCCCCTCCTAGTACTATTTTAAGGCTTTGAGTATATATTTGTTTTTCCAAATTTATTTTTCCAATACTCGGCTCCCAAACCTTTTACATTGTGGTTGGTTGTTATAGCCTGATGTGCAGTGAATGAATTGGCAACTGGCAAGCTACTGCTAAATGTTTGCCTCAGCTCACAGCCTTGTGCTGGGTCTGTTGTGCCTTCACTTTATGTCAACTACTTGGATATTTTACTTAAGCTGTTTTCTTTTTTCTATCAACCAAGTACTCCCGATTTCTTTCCGCTTTAGTTCTGCACTGGAATCTGTCCTGGCCTTATTGTACTTAACGTGGCTGTGTGACCATAACTTATCCATTAACCAATGCTACGGTTACACAGTAGTTATTAGTGTTTATTTTTGCATTCTCTTTTATTACTACGCTGCTAAACAGCCCCTAAAACTAAGTGTCACCAATCGCACACAAAATGTAGTTGAGGGGCACAAACACTTGCCTCTACTATGCCTCATTAGTCCTTGTGCTCGTCCTTGTGTGTCAGGCTCAGCACTTATCATAAGTAACACTAGCAGATCCTCTTGGGTCCTCCATTTTTCATCTGTGCCGTCAGCCACGTTGTAACCTTGGGTCATCTCTGTAATTTCCCTCTTACTGCCTGTTATGTTGTCAGATATCTCAGTTGGGGTTTCCCCTGCTGTTCTGTAGCAAATCCTCTGGGGAGATGGAGACTATATGAACTGACAACACTGACAAAGAAATTAACCAAGGACCTCAACTTCACTTTCACATTGCCTTCTATAGCAATTAATGTGTTGGCTTGGGATTGCCTGTATTCTGTTGTCTTCTTAAAAGTTGGCCATTTAAGACTAAGAGTCCTAGGGCTGCAGTTCATTGTCAAGTCAACTTTATTTGTATAGCCCAAAATCACATTCAATGTCTCAAAGGGCTTTACAGGCCCACAACATTAGGAAAATGTACGACCCCGCCCAAAGCTCTTCGGGAAGACATGGCAAAACTCCAGAGAAGAGGGAGAGAGACAGGCAGAGAAAGACAGAGAGAAGGATAAAAGCGCAATACAGTGCAGTCCTATTATTGAGAGTCTCACCTGGGGCAGCAGCTCATACAGGTAGTCTAGTTTGGGGGCAGTCAAGTTATGCAGGTAAGCTGATGATGTTGCAGAGGGGGTAGCTTGGCAATGTGGATGGTGGGAGGTCAGTTGGGATTGCAGACAGATTAATAATTTGCAGGAGAACATAAATGACATTCCTGGCAGGTAGGCAACACAAAATATTCAGCATAAACATGCCTAATGGGCTTATATATCCTCCATCTTGTTTTGAGCAATGATGTATATGTCATTAAATCTAAAAAGGATATCAAAGGGCAGTGAAAGGAAAGATAAGATAAATGAAGAGGAAGTGATTGTACAATTAAATGGAGATCGTAACATTTGTGCTGGAAGACTTGTATCGATTACTAAATGTTTTTCTTTCTATCTTCAAATGAACTGCTGGCAGCAGGATACTTGATGAATGGCTGTTCCTATTCCAATACCTCCGTCCTGTGTTGTAATTATGGGCTGTTCATGATGAAACTCATTTGATTAATGAAGGTTAAAAAGGATGAAAAATGCAGGGAGGTGGAAATGGCAGTAATGTAAACAGTTCTTAAACACCGGAGGAGAAAACTCAAACCTCACACCTTTCACCACTAACACTGACTGTGAAATTGCACATTAATGGGCAAAATACTAAATCCAGGAATGCCAATCAGATGTGGCTGTGGAGGAATTCTCTTGTTTTCCTGTGAACAAACCTCTCAAAGGCATGAACACAGAGTTGTGCTGTGTGCTTTACATCACATCTGGGATCAATTCAAATGCACAGATGTTCCATTTCCCATCTGATTCAACCAGCATGTATGATACACTCTTATTTCTGTATGGAAATGATGCTTTGTCTCCCCCAGTGGGTTGGTATTTATCATTCGCTCTATAGGAACCTCTTCCTGGATTCAATCCCAGTGGGGGACATTTCTATGCGGCGTTTGCATGTTTTCATCATGTCTCAGTGGGTTTCCTTCATGTGCCAAAGACATTAAGGTTACCTAACACGAATGCTTGTGAATAAAGACATCTGCCAATCTAATAAATGGTATTTAAATTGGCAGTTGGCAAGAAACTTTCAGGCATGTTATTGGTCATCTGTCTGTGCTTTTGAGTCTAGCATCAAATTCATTCATATATGGAGAACACAAACACATAGGGTTGTAGTTGTACATACACTGCTGTTCCCGTGTCATAAAGCGAAACTAGCGGTTCAGGCCCTGTATGTTTTATACTCGGTTAACTTGAAGTGATCAGATTGCACCTTGTATTTCTCTACCTGAAAAACTGATCTGCTAATGGTGCCAGTTTCTTCACATTTGTTCCACACTGTTTAAATTACATTACATGGCATCTATATTCAGTGATGTGACAGCTTGGCAATCATGGAGAATATCTGATCCATCCTGATTGCGCTGTTGCTCACTCACACTTGCCCTCCAGTCCGGTGGAAGACAGAAGAGGCTGTACATCATGATGGGAAAAGCATTTCTCTTGCTCAGTAATGACATCTGTAGCAGTTGTTTCTTTCAGTGCACATGTACAGTGCCAGATTGCTGTTTTGTTAAAATATAATGCTCATCACAAACTCTGCTTGTATGCTTTGAGCCATATGTTTACATGGATCTTCCTACAGTATCGTGTAATGCTCCTGTGATTTATCATGCGTGTTTAAATTAAAAAGCCAGCCAATGACGATGAAAAAAGGGAAGGAAGTGCCCAATGAAATTCTGTCTCCAGATTTACCAGCTGTGCTTTCTCGCTGATGCGACAGAAATCCAGGACAGCAATCACCCTTTATGTAATTGGACATATCTACTGCACCGTCAGTGTGGACAAAGGGTTGTCAACAGTCATTTCAGTAAATGTGTTCATTAAAGTAACTTCCGGCTAACTTGGAGCCCATCAGTCGTACAGTTTAGCTGCAGCTGTTCTGTCACATCATTAGGATCAATGATGCAATCACTTTGTTCCTGTATCTTGTCACTCATCCTGTAATCTGCTTGTGGCTGTCAGTATTGTCTTTTTAGTTCAGTGTGGCTACAGCATCGATCAATACATTAAAGCAGTTCAACGGAGAAGACAGACGACATTTGAAGTGTTCATGTTACTGTACCTGTTAGACTTCCCTACATTCAGTGTGTTGGTAACATTGAGTATCGGCACAAGAGGTGTAGAGTTTAAAAAAGATGTGTTTCTCTCTAGTTTCTCATAGTTCCTTCTCTCCTCAATAGAAAGCCATTTCTCAAAGCAGGGACATGTGAAATTTTTTCCAACACCAGGGTTTCCACATCATTTTGGACCACCAGCATTACCACATTCATGAAATCCTCTGGGGAAAAGTACATGCACAGCACACCGGTATGCAACAAACAGTGGGTTTAATCAGTCACATCGTCTAGCCACCTTGGTAAAAGCAGGCCTGCAGTGAATCCATTACACTGTGTAATTAAAAAAATTATATTGCATTAAAACAAACCAACACACATTAATAACCTAGCAACACATGTTAATTTAACCAAGTTGATTACTACTGATAAACGTGTTAATTATATTAAGCCTACAATGGCCTAAAGGGGGAAATGGGAAATAAAGACACCTTAGCATTCCCCGGCTCCGTCTAGTCTGTTCAGGATCCAGCGACAATCCAAAACCGGAACATTTTTGTACTCCCCAACCAGTCTCCGATAAATATGACTAAGATACTCGACTGCACTCAGAATGGTGTCTTTGTCATCTGTTTTTTTTGCTCACTAAAGGCAACGATCATCTCATTAGTTGTATGTGTGTGTGCACTCAGATGGCGCTGATCCTAGTGTGGCGTGTGTGTGTTCTCAGACAGAGCAATAGCTGCATGTTGTGTGTGTGTGGATGGAGTGATCTTCGTCACAGCACAAACATTGTTCTTCCTGCTGGAGTATTTTATGTTTTGTTTGGTTTTTGTTTCGATTCAGGCTTGCTTTTTTTCTCATTTGTTTCGCTTACACTGAGTAATAGAGAAAGTTGCTGCGGAATCATTTCCATTGTCTGCAATGGCTCAAGACAGTATGGTAGGTCTTGTAAGACACTTGGTTGTTATGGTTCTTCAGCTTTTCAGCCTGAACTTTGTTCTGCTGGGAATCAACTTGAGGCTGAAAAGTTTCATCCATTAAAGTCAGTTCAGCACAAAAGAGCACAGTCATATTTCCGGTCACTATGGTGATCCTTACTGGAGCTGTTACTCCAGTCCCTATTACCAACTAAAGCCTCTGAAAATGAGTTGTCTTGTTCGTCCTGTGCACTTTCATGATAATACATCAGTTTCGAATCATTGCCAGGCAGTGTGGAAAGTCGTCTTTATTGATTCATCCATCAAATAGTAATTTTCGAAAGATTTGACTCATAGAAATAGTCATTTAAGGCCCTGTGTTCACCATAAAAGATATGTCCATAAACAGCTTTGTATAGCCTTCTTTCTAGTGTTCATTACTGTGAGTCATTACTCGTTGTTTTAGATCTCTCCTCCTTTTCTGTCTTTCATGCTCTCTTTCCTCCATCCTTCTTTCTTCCATATCGGAGCAATCTGTTGTCGGTCGCCGCTCTTACACTGATAAGACTAAGACTAAGACAGAGCCGTGCTCCTGTCCAGGAATAGATGTTCCTCTTCGACAACACTGACACAAACAGAAGTGCCTCTGATGCACTTGTATTAAAAAGGGGGGGGCAAGGGGGAATAAGCCAATAGAAATTGAAGTTGTTTACGAAAAGTAATGTCCCCTGGGAATTCTTCAGGAGGACTTCAGAGATAAATGCTAATTGTATCTCTTTCTCTCCAACGTTGCATCAGCCTTTGCTTCACAGCACTGCCTAATCATGCAGTTATTTTAGAAGAGGCATTCACAGCATTCAGTCATTCACACAGAACATTGAATCTCATTTAGGAAACTGTAATTAGGCATTTAGCTCTAGTTACTGTGCAAAGATTGGTAGTGCATGTCAGCATATATTCAATGTCTCATTTTGGAGGATTTGTTGGGGTGAATAAAGGCATGAATTATTCCATCGTCTAATATAAACATTTTAAGTACCAGGGTAGGGAAACCATCTATTTAGTTTGCCTCTTACTTACCTAACTCAAAGGGACATATAATTGATGTAATCAAGGATAAATATGATATTAACAATAGCTGAAGTAGTGGAGTTGAAATGCAGAGGTAAAATAAGTGTTTGTGTTATAAGTGTAGTTGTCATCATACTACAGAGGAAGAAATAGAATATCATTAATTTCTGACAGGTTGGGGCATTGCACAAATAGGAATGAATACATACTAGTGCTATTTTTCTCTTGTCTTAAGTAACTACTAAAGCCTTTCTGAAAACATAGCATTAGTCATTTATGTAACCATGGCATGTTGAGACGACGTGTCAGCGTCTTGCCATTCAATTGCCTTTAATTCCATTGTGATGACAGTTTAACGAGTTGTATGATTAGAGAACTGGGCCGTTCCATAGATCTTGTGAACAGTGGCACCTCATCAATAGATCTATACAAATGTAGGCTCAATCTGCCGGAATGGATTTGCGTAAATCACTTAGATTTAGTAAATAATGGCTCGCTTTCTGATGAGTGTCTTTGTGGGCCTTAAGGTCAGTAGAATAATTTTAATCCTATAGAGCAGGTCGGTTTGGGTGCACTTTGATTTACAAGATTAATTACATTACATTGAGCTATTGATCTGATTATGACATTGTTCAGCTATGCATTACTGTACAAGATGTTTTTTTAATATATGTTGTTGTGCATCTCTTTCAGTGTTTTCCTACAACATCCCAGACATTGTACAAACCGCAAACACTGAGACATGATGAGTCACTTGGGATTTTCCACTTCTCAGACATTTTTTCCCCTCTTTGCAGCTTCCCACAGCTCAGCGCTCTTATTAAACTTGTTTTTTGTTTTAATATTTAAAGGTGACGAAGCGAAATAAGGGAGGGAAATTCACCCTCAGGTTTTTTCATTCTGACTTTATTGTCTCCCATCCCAGTCGTGTGTAGTAAAACACCCAGGGCTTTCCTCACTGTGTCACCAATCACCAGACCCCTACCAGGTTTATCATAATTAACAAATCAAAGAATTGTAGAGAAGGGCAGACATATATTATTCAAGTGTGTGTGTCGGGGAGCAAACACTGTGATGGTGATCTTCCTGGACTTTCAGAGACTACAGTGAAGAAAGCATATGTTCACTTGGTGTGTACAGCAGTGCTGCAGTAAGGGAGAATGGAAGTAGAAGGCATTGGAGAAAAGATTAATTTGAGGATATTTTTTATTCTTAAAACAGGTAGATGTAATAGAAAAGGATTAAACCACAACAAACTTGAGTGCATTCCATATGTAGCCTGTAGAAGCAGTGCCGTGAAAATGGAATATTATTGTTTTTAAATTGCAATATTATTTATTTCGTCTATACTTTTAATACACAATAGTTGTGTATTAAAATTATTATTACAATAGTGTGCATTTCAATAACATGTACATGTACATTTATAGTTTATCCTTTTTTATCTTGACATGATTGGGTTGTTCTCACTTTGGGATGAGGATGATCTTTCTGTACTCGTAAACAAATGCACTTTGACACACATGCTGAAAAAGATGATAAAGTTCAAAGAGGAATCCTCTCTCAGGGGACAATGTTGCACTGAAGGCTTTTTTGCTTTGTACTGGTCATGCATTCCCCCTTCTCAAAGTCAAAGTGGCTTGAATGGGCAGAACTGGAATGTGGTGTCTCAAGTCATAAAACCAATAACAGTCATTTGTAGTTCTTTTATTCCTTTAGTTCAAGGACATCTATTAAAACTTAATTATGACCACCAGTTCTGCCTGCGCTACCCTTTTGTTCCGAAGTGACATTACAGTATATTGCATACTAATTACAGGTTTTACAGTTCTTACATTGTGATAATGACTATCATCAGACCTCTGCATTGCTGCAATGTTTGAAGTACAGTTAGAGGCATTATGAAGTTCTTGCTTCACTTTTCTTTTACTAATTTCTTTCTCCAAAGCATAAAATCTAGTAAATGACCTTTCACCCTCCAATCATCCCGCCATTTATTTATTTTTTTACCTCCCTTCCTCTCTGTCTCTGTAAAGGTCGTAATAGATCTGTAGTTAGCTGTTAACACCTTGTCCTTTTTACACTAAATGGCCCCCAGTGTCTCTGTGCCTGCTGCTGGGGCTTAAGGCCAATGGTCCTTAAAATGACTTAATTTCCTGCATCCCCCGGGGGGGAGCTATTAGTGAAGCCTAAAGCCAATCACAGTCCACAGAGAGTGAATATGAGGAAAGACCCAGGCCTGAGATGGACTACAGCCAAAATTGTAAGCACTACAATTGCCTCAGGCCACAACCAGAATTGTGTCTTGGTGTTGTTTTTGTAGAGTTGCACCCTTCATACTGAGAATTGATACCTTAACAACAACTCAACCTTTAATCTGTCTATGTTATCTTACTTTGTATTAACTGGTGTACAGGTATACAATTGTGATCCACATTGTCTATTTTGTCTATCAAGCCAGGCAATAACAAGTTTATTTGGGCAATAACAAGCTTACACAGTTCTACATTTGGATACCTCAGGAGGCCTCATGAGGACTTGGGAAGGAATGATTTATTTGTTATATTCATTTACTTGGGCTGTTGTATGAGCTCAAACTAAACCGCTGAAAATAAGTCATTTGGCTCACTTTTTTTCTCATCCCCATTGAATCATTTCAATCTGATCGTTTGACCATGAATAAACAATTAAATGAATTCCAATTAGGTTCTCGATACACTCTGCAGAGGGGTTTAGTTTCAAAATGAACAGCGACTTTGCTCCAATCCATGTTTTTCAGTTAAATGTTTACTCTCAGTGCTTCTCCCACTGGCAAAATGTTGTCTTTTTTGCCAACGTCAGCACACATGTTGTGAGTGCCTGTGCCCTGTATGTATGTTTTGTTGATTTTTCATCATCTCTTTTCTATACGCAATTTGCTCTATATATTGATGTGATGGCGTCACAATGAGAGGGCCTGCCTGAAAAGCAGCCCTTAGCCTGACTCCTAGACTCAAGGTTGCCGTGTATACCGCAGTCAAATCAACAGATTAATGCACTGAGCAAGTAATATGTAAAGCAAAATGTATTGATCGAAAGTGTGGGTGCACAAGGCAATGGATGGCCCATGCAAGGACCATCAAAGAAAACATCCAATGTAGAAAAGGGCCTGGAAAGAGCATCCCAAGAATTGGCTGCATTAAGTGAATGAAAGAGAGAGAGAGAGAGAGAGAGAGAGAGATGGTGAGCTGTAGGGGGTTTTACTCAAGTACAAACTATTTGTCAGTGAGGTACAAAGGCTACTGTGGAGGGGTTAACCTTAAACCACCACTTGCACTATGACATCTGAGGCTCCCCCAGCCAAACACCCTCGTCTGAATGCAGGCCGCACAATCAATAAAGTGAGGAGTAGGAAGGAATTCTACAGAGATGTCTTTGGAAAACCAATGACCTGCACAATGATTTGCCCGCAAGGGCACTGCTTTGTTCTGTTTTCACTTACAGTTCAGTAGATTAGATGGCAGTACAAGAAATATACGTATTTTTGTTTATTTCAAAGTTATAATAGTCTAAGATAGAGCAGGCTTGCATTACATTACATTCTTTGTTTTTTTACTGTGGATTATAATTATTGTTGATGGTGATGATGACGGGCAAAGCAAGATCATTCAGTCAGACTCAGGACATGACCTTTGAAGCTGGTGTTGCCCGCCACTACTTCAAACTGCAGTAAAACACCTCCCACCACTTCTGTCATTCGAGTCCTCCAAGTGTCCCTAGTTAAAAAGGCTGTGTTGGTTAACGAGCCTGTGAAGTCGTTAGCAGCATTAGCAGAATGACACAGGGACAGAGGCCATTTCATCAGGTCTCCATCTCGCAGCATCAGACTGCTTTGAAATTAGTGTCTTGTAGAGGGTTGGCAAACAGGCAAGCAGCATTGTTACACATAGCCAGCTTCTTTTAGAACCAGGGAATGTCAATGTAGTGCTTATTGTGCAGCCACACACATGGTGTTACCTCAGCAGTGGACATTACTGCAGACTTTTCTGAGGTGTGAAGTATGTTGAGGGTGCACTACTTCTCATTATTAACAGTGGTGTTAGTTTTGGCATCGGCAGAGAGGCAGCCTGCATGGCTCACCCACAGTCACGGCAATTTACAGGTCTGTCAGGGAGAGAGAGGTCAGCCAGAGGAGAGAATTAAAGAGCGTTAGAGCTGTGAAATACTGTACGCTGCGGGGCTGGGAGAATGAGCCGCTTGTGGATGTATGATGTGTTCCTGTTGACTTTACTGCAGGGGTAGTTCTTTTAACTGAGGATGTAAATGTGCAAAATTGCTTTATTATGTGAGACATTTGAAAAAACAACAGGAGTCTAAGGTTAAGTTTAATATTGATTAGTGTGCAGGTATTTGTTGGGATAAGATGGAGATTTTCTGTGTTTTTAGCACCCAGGGTGCCTAGCAAATGCCTGATTCTATCAGGATTTATGCTCAGTGCCACAATACATTTGTATTTATGCTGTCTCATTTTCTCTTCCTGGCTGGAAAATGAAAGCGCTTATGTTTGTCTTCACGCTTTTTAGTTTATCAACAGGATGTTATGTGTAGCATTTAAATCCATCCCTACGTTTCATTTTAGCCTTGGTCACAGTCGGAGCTTCAACAAGTCACTCAAACGTGGACGTGGAAAGCCAAACTGTTTGACATCTTTCGGGAAGGTGACCAAACAGGAGCATCAGGAGGAACAGATTCTAAATAATAGTGTTGTTAAAGTTAGTGAAGTGTTTGATTGCCGGGTCACAGTGGCCTCTCATCAAAAAAAAGAAGCAGGAGGAAGCGATGAAAACTTCCCATTGTAACAAATCTGCAGTACCTCAGTCCTTGCAATAACTTATAAGGTCACAGGAGTAATACTAATTCATTTTTCTGTCTCTTTCCCTGCCTTTTTGTTTGTTTTTTTTCCTCCAGAAGGGATCCATAACATACCCATGGACTCCAACTCTATGACGATGCCCATGTCGGATCCAAACGCCTGGGCAACAGCCATGAACAACCTGGGGATGGCTCCGATGAGCATGACCGCACCGCCACTCATGCCAGGTACGACATTACTTAAACATCTGTGCCACCCAAACCAGGACACAGAGAAACCTTAGTTTATTTCACTAACCAACTGGAGCAGATGTAAGACCAAAGTTGTGCCATATGGTCAGTGCAATGTTGGTAACACTTTCTTTTCCTGGTTGTACAAATGCCAAGGACTTCTCTTTAGAATAAATCTATGTTTTTCTTGTGAAATGGCTGAAAAACAATCTGTGTGCAGGCTTTTATATTTTCACACATTTTTTTTTTATACTTTCAAATGATTTTATTTATTTAGCTCTCAGTTTAAAGCCAAACTTAGACTTCTTAACTTCAAACACTACATATATCACAATAACTTTTTCATGTAAATGCACTGAACACTTGTTCCCTCTTGTTCAAGTTGATGCAAGGCCCAGATTTGTTTCGAGAGTATTTTTGATCAGTGACAAATTTACAACCTAGCAGGTCTGTGTCCTGGGGTTCCCTCCATCAACACCCAAAGCAGCCAGAAACCTGTGTAAACATGATGCATCTGGTCCACATGGAATTGAATGCTGAGCAAATTCACATGATGGATTTCAGGGGATGTTTTTGTGTAAAGTGTATTGACATCTGTGTGATATCAGCACTTTTGAATGCATCTGAAAAGGTAGAACTGGAACATTATGGCATGTTTTTTTTTAATATATTTTCCCTTGGCTTTATTAGTGTTTTCAGGACAGCCACGTCTGCCACTGTGGCCTTGTAGGATGAGCTAGGGGATTCTCTGCTGCATTGGCCATTTGGCTTAGATATATTGAGACAAAAGGTCTGAGCTGAGTCAGTAACATGGAATTATGACCCTGTTATCAGTCGCAGGATGGCAGACACACAGAGGCTCTGATACGATTCAATGCTGCATCAGTGTAAATCAGTTGGAGGAACGCAGCAAATTTTGATGAATTATGCATGGTCATTCCCTCCCCCATCAATTTTTACCCCATTTGTAGTTGTTTTCTACATATTTGCTTTTGTTTTATCAGCAGCCTAATATAAAATGCAAGCTTATTTTTTAACTCAATGTCACCAGCAATGTCTCAAAGGGCTTTACAGGCCCACAGAGTCACATGCACACACACAGCATGAGCTAATGTTCGCCCCTCACGCCTACAAAAAGATTCTAGTTATGTCCCACTTGCAAAGCAACGTTTTGCAGCAGCAGCCTTTTATCACAGTTCAGTATGAGCGTTCATACACATCAAGCAAAAACATGTGTAGCACATCTTTACTATAGGCCACAGCTATTGGATTTTCCTCTGCCATACTGCCTCTCATTACATGGCAGCCACGTAAAATTTCATTTGCACCTATGAATAGAACTCAAGAACGCACTGTGTGGAATGATGAAATCAATTGTCATGGTTTTAATGGCATCCAGTGCAGAGTTAACAATCAGTAGGTAATATGAATGGAAAAGATAAAGGACTCATTGATTTGGTTATGCAGTATATTCAGTTTCAATCATGAAGGCATTTGTTAAAATCAAGGCTCATCTACTGTATTCCAATCTGCTGCTTCAGTATTCACCCAACCGCATTCCTATCTATAACATTAGATTGAGCAGCACCCTCCCACTCTATCTCCAAAGACTTATTCCATGGTGTCTTTTCTCTCTGCTCCGTGGAAAGTATTTCCCTAAAGCCTTTTATAAATCACTTCCCACTTCTTAGCTGAAATGCACTTTAATATTTGAAATATGCCAGGCCTGTGTGCGTACCGTATCTGTGTGTCTGTGCACATAAACACTTGGAGACACATGCAGACTAAAAGGATTCCTTTTCGAAATATTAGGAGAAACAGATAGCGTAGAAAAAAATGCAAGGGAAGAATTCGAATATAGAAACATTCCAGTTAAGAAGAGAGAAGGTGTGGTCGTCTCCCTATTGAGATATTTCTATTAAGTTAGTGTTGCAGCAATTATTGAGCCGCTCTTGTACTTTTTAGCAACACTTTTTACCTATTAAACCTCTTTGCTGCAGTTACCTACTAGTTATATATGAACCGATTTTGTGTAATTGGAATCATTCTGTGTAAGAAGCTGTGATGCATGTGCTTAATGAATAAATTAAGCCTCAGTTGGGTTAATAATATTCCATTTGTAGCAGAAGCAGTGTAGTGTAAAGAGGAAAGGAGGTGGAGATTGGGATTGAGGGGAGGGGAGTGGAGTGGACAGCTGTGTCTCCACTCATGGATCACCTGGACGAGCAGCTGGTGATTCCCACTTCTTTCCCCGTGCCCGCTGCCTCCTTTACCATCTTAAATTATCCACATCTTTATTAATGTCTGATTTCAGCTGAGTCGGCCACTGTAACCTCCAGCCACATCTGCTCCTCTCAGAGCTGTGAGCCTTTTATTCACTTAGACTGCACTCAATCACTCTGAAATGCTCATCTGGGCCAGAAATGTGTGTAAATAAAAAGCGGTACTCCCACAGTTGGCAAGAACTGTAATTGATGGGGGATTCCCTAATTTTCAGTTGATGAATACAGATTATACACCGTGGCCATGGCAAGTACTTGCTTCTTACTTCCATTTTTGTGGCAACTGTATAAACAGTTCTGATCAACAGCTTGATCGCTGTTCTAAAAGGCTGCTCAGCCCATATTAGACTGCAAATAACCATAGCAACAGTGGAGTACATTAATGTTTAAACTCTGTTGAAGAGTTCCTACCAGGATTAAATCCAGTTTCACAGTTGCATTTGATTGGCAGTTAAATGGAAGGTTGTTGTTTAAGTTATTTTCCATTTCCCTCTGTGGAGTGGCATGTGTCCTCTGTCCTCTTTGCTTTGTTCTCAATCATCTCACGTAATGACATCATGAATTTCCTCATTTGATCTTGAGTCGGTGCCTTGACATCTCATACATGTACAGTAGCTGACATTCTAACTTCTAACCGTTAATGCATCGGGTCAAAACAACATCTCTGCAGTTAAACGGATAGTGAGAGCAGACATGAAGTCTATGCTGTGGTACTTTAATACCTTTGTGTGAACTGTAGTGGAGAACAGGTATAGAAATTGTAAGGTGCTGGAGACATTGTATTGTACAATATCTCAAAAGGCTTTACAGGCCCACAACACCTACAGTTCACGACCCAGCCCATAGCTGACCAGGAAGACAAGGAAAAACTCCCAAAACCCTTAATGCAGTGGTTCCCAATTAACATAAAACAATACGGGACGGCTGATCAGTCTGACGCTCCTCTTCCGATCCCGCACTGCGCTCCCCCTGCAATTGCTCTGCGCCCCCCACTTTGGGAACCGCTGCCTTGATTTAGAAGTAGAAGCAAGAAACCTTGGAAGAGGCAATTCAAAGAGAGATTGCCTCTCTTCAAATTGGCCAGGTGTGCAATAGGAACCACAGAAAAAAATCCAATATTACAGCTATAGAGAGAGAGAGAGACTGTGCCCCATCTTCATCTCCTGACCTCACACTTCACCCCTCCCTGCCACAACCCAACGCGCCAGGCGGACTCAGGCGCCCCGGGCCGACAAGTGAGGAAGCCGAACCCCAGCGTTAAAAAAACAACAACAGAGATTTACAGACAGACAGCACACCAAAACCCAGCGGTTGCACACACCCCACAGGACCCGCCAAAGTAGAGCGCATCAGGATTCTAGACAGACTAAACTTATTTGTATGGATTTGGGGAGAAGAATAAAGTTATGGATGTTTTGCGGAAGTTTTTCCTTCCCGGATGAACAGTAAAAATATAGGTGCATCTAAGAAAAGTTGGAAATGTTTTGCTGTATATCCTCTTTCAAAGGCATTCCATTTTTAGTACATTCCTCACAGCCATATATTTTCCGCCCATGCATTGGTTGAATATCGGGAGATTGTTCAGTTTGAAGAGTGAGCATTCTCCTCTCATCCCTCTTTTTCATTTTGAGGGAGCTTAAGAGAAAGAAGGAGCTCATCGTTGTTCATGTCTCTTTGCTCAACGTAACATCTGCTCTCCCCTCTTGTCAGTCCCTCCAGCTTTTCGTGATTCTGCGACCGCACAGGGTCTTCATGTACTAAGCACCACATGGAGTCTCTTGCTGCCATGCAGTAGCTTTGGCCTTTGAAGTAATCCATGTGGATGTGGTATCGATTCTCCATCATGGCTCAACATCATCTCTGTCTCATTTTTCCAAGTTCAACCGTCTGAGTGTGTATGAATACTCATAGGTTTCCTGCATGTGGCTTTAATACGTTATTCTATGCTGGTTTCCGGCTTTGTCATTAAAAAGGAATGCCTGTGTTGGGATGTATTCATTATACATTGAAGTTTGCTGTGAGCCAGTGTGGGCCTGAAATGTGTTTCTTCACCATCGAGTCTTTCCTTGCCTTCGGCCAAGTGGATTTATCCAGACCGACAGCTGAATAAACAACTGCTGTGAGCTGGGGCTTCCAAACTCCACAGCCTGATGTACCTCTCCAGTGATGACAGCTTTATTTCTATAGATGGTCTGAACAATGATTGTGTACACTAGACTGTTATTAGTATATATATAGTATACATTAGTGTACTGTTTAGGAAATCCCTTCTCCTGGCTCCTTCTATGGAATGGAGATTGGACTGTATTATTTTCTAGGGAAAATTGAATTGCTAGGCCGTTGGCATCAATAGTTTATTGATGTTATGTTGTCAGAATAGCTGCAGTGGCAGGTTGCTCACTGGAGATTTGGGATGCCATTGTTGTCACTACAGTGGGCGTTATCTGTTTTAGTGAATTGCTGCTGTACTGCAGACTGTGGAAAAAGTCATAGTGCATTGACCCATGTTTGATCACAGAATAGTACTTGGTAGGGTTAGATCTGCCTGGGGATCCCTGGTGTTCATGGAAAACGGGAAACTCATTGGAATTAAACTGTACCTTTGAGATACTCAAGAGTTAATATCATATATGCGTCCCTAGCAAAGCAAATCAATGATCTAGAACAAACAACTGGCTTTAAGTTATGACGTGTGGTCGGCAAGAAACCTAGTCTAGGAAATCCCAGACAGAGCTCACACATCATGAATGGAGCATAAGATGGCAGCAGCAGTACCAGCAAGAATCAACATCTGGTTTCAATACATTTGACATGTGACGGAGACAGTGCGAGTATATCCTATTGCAGGAGCATTCGCCTGTATATCCCTCGCCTTCATCGGCATTCCTTCTCCCACTTCCAGACTTTAAGTAGAACCATATGGAAAGCTGCCGAGTTGCTTTTTTATAACGCAGCACAGAAATAAAGACCTCCCACGATTGTTTCATGCATGACACTGACAATATGTTAACTTTATTGTGCACATTGAGTTGTGAACAATTAGCTTTGATCTGAAGGTGTCATTGTTATTCTTTTGCTTAAAACCAATATTAATAGGGTACTCCACTAGGGGGCAGACATGGCTCCTCTTGATTGATGGCTTGATTGAGAATTTGGCTAAATGGAACTTTGATTAAGATTTTGCAGTTCCTATACACCTACCTATTTTTCATAATTCCTTTGTTCAGTTGTGTGAGAATGCTGATCAGAATGAGCTCAGGATGAAAGCGTAGAGCAAGCTTCAGTCCTGGATATGTCACGATGTTCTTCTGAAATGAGAAAATGGCACTAATGCTTTTGTTTTTTGTTTTCACCTGGCATTCTCGTTTTCCAATTAAGTCTGACCTAGAATGATCAAAGAATACCAGCGTAGCCTCACAGTCCAGACATCTGTAATAGGCTTCTCTAATAGTAATGCATGTCTCTTTTCACAGGAATGATGGGTTTGATTAGCCAATTTACTTTTCTCATATTTGGATTCCGCCTTGAGTCAAAGCTCATTATTCGAGTGAGAAAGACACGCATAGCCAACCAAAGACCACATATACACACGCAACATACACAGCTAGACACACTACTATAACGATAGCATTTATCTTTTCACACACACGTATTTATGCTTCATCGGAATTAATGTAGACACACAAACCCTTGGCGAATACATAAGTAGGCTCCAGGGACGGAGGACTCTTCTCTGAATTGACAATGACTTCTCCTGTATGCGTGTTGGTATCATACTCAACCACTGACTGCACACGCAAACTCACCCTCACACACAAATAGTTGTCAAGCCACATAACAAATCACCTAAACATTTGTCCTTATGCGAATTTAGAGAGTACAAGACGAGGCATAAGAATGGTCTCATTTTCCCACGTTAGCTCAACTGGACTAACACCGGGATATGCATTAGCTGACAGTTATTCCTTTGCCGTAAGCACTTTCCTAGGCTCTGACTGAACGTGTCCCTTTCTGCTGACTGCTCAGGAGCCAACTCATGGTGAGGTGCCAGAGGTTTTTAAGGTGTGCGTAGGCGGACAGAGGGGAGAGATGAAGACTCCCTTACTTCGGAGATACAGGATGTCAGGGCGAAAATAGAGCGGTACTTATTTCACCTCTGAAATGGGACTTTGTGACAGTTATTCTTATTGATAGCAGATATGCAAGATTTTGTGTTAGATATTGTTAAACGCTAGATTTGTTCTAGAGATTTGAGTACAGAGGTGTCAGATAAAGAGAAAAGGATTTTAGAAGGCAGCATAAGGCAGATTGTTATGTAGACGTAATGGACTAAGTTTTATAAACGGTCGGTATGCATGGGAGGGTTTTCTTTTTTCCGTCTGTGTTGCAGGTTTCAGAGGAAATGTCCTGTTAGCCAGAGCCAGAGTGGGAGACACTTGAAAATGCAAGGGGGGGGGGGGGATTTTTGGCCGAGATTGAAAGAGGCAGATTTTAGCCACTGGTAGGGTTCCAGGTGGTGAGGGAAGTGCGCCTCATTAGATAATATTATCCAGCATGCCTCACAGCGACATCCAGTGTCCCCACCCCCATCCCCTACCAGCGCAGACGGCTTGAAGCGACGTTTACCCTGGCGTTCATAGAGGAGACCGAATGGGAGGGGAGAGGAGTGGAGCATGGCATGAATAGCCAGGAGCTTCACGCAATCGAATGTCAGTTTTTTTTTCTCCTCACACTTACTGATTGACGGACAGCTCCAAATGTAATTACTTTCAACAATCCTTCAGGAGATAGATTTAGCACCAAGAGGACAAGAAGGAAAAGGTGGAATGTGCAATAACCTCTGAGGTCAACTGCGCACCTGTAACCTGTGCATATTACAGTAGGATTTAGATGCGTTTGTGGCTTTCAGTTTTTTCAACAAGTGTAATAATGGAGCCTGACGATCAAGGTCAAAAGGATCAGGCGCACACACACAAATGTGGGAGCCATTTCAGCCCTCTGAGTGTTTGCTGACTCAAAGAGACGCACTCACCATTTTTATATTGAACACAGTGTTTTGCCATTTGATATCTGTAAGATGTGCATAATTGTTTAAATAAGAACACTTGGTACACAGAGACGGTACAAATTCAAAGCAGGGCTGGAAACCCTTCAAATGTAATGTGAAGAACTTGGATTTTTTCCATAAATGTGCTTCATCTTTAGATATCAAATTCAAGGATTGCAAGTAATGTAGTAACCTTGCTTTTGAGAGTTAGTGTTTTAAAACTCCCCCTAATGAATGTCATACTGGCTCTGGTTCCCTAAACAAGCCCTGTCTTTGCTCTGAATGGTCCTATATCGAGGCTACTGTTGGAAAAAAGAGAGAATCCGGAAGCAGGTGAATGATTTACTTTCCTGAGCAGTAATGGTCGCAGTGGCTTTCACTTTTAGAGTTCACCTCAGCACTAAAAGGTCTTCTGAAGGTCATGAATGATTCAAGTAGCCTATGGGTTGGTCAATCCCCTGGACAAGAAGATGCACATAAATGCTGTTTGTTTCCCCTAGAGATTAGTACAAGTATTTGGGCTTGATTACTAAGTCATTTTAAAGCATTTAAATCTGCATATATCCTGCCTTTTTAAACTGGACTTTGTCGTGCCTGTTTGACAACTCTGTGGCTTTTGTTGAGTCTTAAGAGATTATGGGCAAAGGATTAGGTAAGGTGCCAACTCTGAATCCAATCCTGTTGTCATTATTCAGTATACATACCCCTGGATCTTTTAATTCATAAATTCAGTAGTAATCCAGCTTTTCGGTTTAATTCATTAGTTTCTGTACCAAACTGTACATACTTTTTGTAGAATAGTTGTCTTTGTTCGTCGCGGCAAGCAGCAGGTTAAGTGTCAAGCAGAAGTACTCATGGGTACAAGAAGTCAGTATCAGGCTGTGGGAAACAAAATCAAAATGTTACAGATAAGACCAAGGCAGCAGCATTTCCTGATGTGTGCTGAATGCCATCTGTGCCATCTGTGATTCAAAACCTCAGAGCGGAGACGTAGGGAGAGCCTGGCTATCGGCTCACATCAGTCCCCTGGCCATCTTTCAGATGTGGATCCTGATTTGGCTCACTCTCCTCTTGTCTGAAAACACACCAGCTCCCCTGCTGCAAACACAGAGATTGCTGCGCATCAGCGGTGAACAAGGACAGAAGTGAAATTAGAAACGTGATAAGTGAGGAGAAAACAATTTTATGCAGCACATGGAGCTCGCCTCATTTTCACACCTACAGTATTTGCACCTGGCCTGTTTTTTCTTTTTGATGCAACTGCTCCCCATCTGAATATCTGAATGAGATGCGTTTGCAGCACCTTTCAAGCTGGACATGAGGGCAGTGATGTTGCAGTATATATATTTGTAATTATATCTGGGGCAGTTGTAGAATTGTTTCAACAAAATGCCTGTGATGTGGATACATTCACACAGCAAACCCTGTTACATTAAAGATTGGTGGTGTGTGGATATAGCTGTCTCACTCATGATTCCCGAGTGTTTAGTCCAGTGCACTGACTGTATTTTACCCTGTTTTTAGTTTCACTTATTTGGCTGCAAATGCAATTTAGGGTTGACTTTAAAATGTTATCGATTACCATTAATGGTACTCTTGGACTCGGGCCTAGAAGTACTTATGGGCTTTTGCAGTGGGCATTTGTGGTGCTTGTGGTTGAGTGACAAGAACCGGATGGAGACAGGATGTTGCAGTTACAGACATGGATACAAATGTTTGATACCCTTAGAACGAAAATAAAAAACACATTTCTCTCTGAAATAAGTTGAAACGAACAAAAGTAATTGGCATCCACCATTCTTTATTCCATATTCAATATAACTGGCACTTTGCTTTTCATATTCCATGTAACATATTTTCAACAAACAAATGTCCCGGACAAACTGATGGATACCACTTAGAAGTAGTAAAATTGGATTGCAGTGATATTTCAAGTAGACCACTTTCTGTCATTAATGTCACATCATTCAGCCTCTTCAAAATGGACAAAAGTTCTCCCTGTGCGGTCTGGTATCATAGTGTGCACCAGACTGAACATCGACTAGAGAAAGTAAAGGAGATAGTTGTCTGAGAGGATGAGGAAGAAATGTCACGCATGGTGAAGGTAATACATGACCATCTCAAAGCAGCTTGATGATCATTGTAGTTTGTTTTGTCATGAAGGTTATGGAGAAATGGTTAGGGTTGGGATGAAGGGGGATGAAATTTCTGGGTAAGGATATTATGGGAGGGTTGGCAAAAGTAGATGTGCCCAAAGTGCCCAAGGGAGTGTTGGTAGAGGAGGGCCAGGGTGGAAGAAGGAGGGTCAGGGGAGGCTGGGGTTAGTGGTGATAGCTAGGGCTGTCGAAGGGGGTCGAAACTTCAGGAGGAACATGGTACAAAACTCCAAAGTGTTGTACTTTTAAGGGGTGGGAGGAAGGAGGATCAGGGGAGGCTGGTTGTTCGGGCCCATGGGAACGGCTGGGGAAGATGTTACGGTAGGGTTGGCAAGAAAAAGAAGAGGAGGTGACTGTCACTGCCCATGACAAATGATGAGCTTCCCTTCACCTTTGTCAGCTGGCGGTTCCCTGTGAGCAATAGCTATTAACAAAGGTCAGGGTCAAGAGAATGAGCAAGTCGGCATCTACCTTCCTCAGCCTGTGTTTGTCACGGCTCGCTCTGCACAGCCTTCCCCAGGGGAAAGAGAGCCAGCAGCATCAAAGTTTTCATTGAAGGTGATGAAGAAAGCAGCCGAAGGGCCCAAAGTTTCAGCTTATTTTTTTTTAGCATTTTCCATTATTGAAAAGTCTTGGATTATTTTTCTCATCCCTGGCAGTGCATTAGAAAAATCTGGCCATGGCCATGAAAGATAGAAAGTGAGAAGGAAACTTACTGCGTTACCATTAACGCATTTCTGCACAGCATGTGTACTCACCCTTGTCTTCATTGTGTTCTTTAACAATGACACATTATATTTTCCTTTTCAAAAGAAAAGAATTGAGCTCCTTCTGTTGTACTTGAGTCTCAGAGGTGTGATAAGGAAACTTTAGACGAGGAATAAAGAAGCTTTTATTTTGCTGTGAGGCTTAAGACAAATGGGAAACGGTCAGGAGCAAAACAAATCGTCTTATATGAAGTGCTTTTCACTTAATTTGTTTTCCAAGACCTTTTGGTGAAAGAACAAATGCATCCACAATACTTCACACACTGTTGTAAGTACAAAAAAAAACACTTTTTATTGAGCCAAAGTCCTCACAAAATTCAAATGGGGATGTATAAATTGAGAGCTTTGTGAAAAATAAACTGGGCTCTCTGGCTCCTCCCACTGTTGGGGTGTGATTTGGGAAAATCCTAAACCCCTTGAAAGTCTTTGAATCACCACAAGGGAGCATTTCAGGGTCGTTGTCAACCATGTCATGCACACCAGTGGCATCTGTTATGGGAGGTGCTGAGATGCAACAGATGGAAGAGGCAGAGGAAGCCACTCCACTTGGGAAAACAACAGTCCAACTCCTTAGAAAGCAGGTATAGTGATTATTCTAGATTAAATGAACCTGCCTGTGTGTGTTCATCTCCCCAAACAGACATTAGGAGTAACACCGATAGAGGGAATGAATAAGTCAGTTACTGATGAAACATTTCCTCAAGCTTGATTGTTGAAAATGGAGATATGGGAAGTCCATAGGAACAAATAAACCTGTTGTTACGAACAGAGGTGCTAGATAGTAACGCAATCCAGAGGGAACATCAGCAACAGTGCGGTGAAATTGCACCAGCCGTGCCTTGATCCCCTAACCAGATCATTCCTCCATTTGAGATGAAATCATATTGGTTTTGCATCGATATACAACACATGAACTCTAAACTAAAATGTTTCCTATTTTTACCTGTGAAACAGTCTAAATGTGTTACAAAATGGTTTGCGTGTTTTCTAGAAATACAGTTTGCCAGATTATGAGTCCCAAATCCTTTTCCCGGCATAATGATTGGTCCGATTCCAACAGTCTTCCATTCCTGCACGTGACTCTGTAGCAGAAGTCGTCATCAATCACCTGGCAACTAGGGTGTTTCTTAACATCTTCCCTCTGTTGCGGCACCTTGCTGGAGACGAGCGTAAGCATATTGCTTTCAATGTATTTTCTTTCACTTTCATTAGTTTGAGTACATAATATCTTTTTTAACGATTTTTCCTTTTTACAAGCCTTTATGGTTTCCCTGAAGTGGCCTTCAAACAGCGTGTGTTACGCAACTTCCCCCTGCAGGGATCAATTTTCTATAATGGGCAGACTTCTATGTTGTCCTTCAGGAAATGCTAATTAATTTATCACCACTGAAATAGAGCTATTTCTGTATTTACTAAGGGGCCACACTGAAGCTTTGTGGCTCCATGACAGAGAGGTGTCTCTGTCACTTAAAACTGTGCGTCGGGGTTTATGCCTTATGAATCTAGCACCTTCTTCCTTTCGTATGACCATGGAAATCTGATTCACAACAGCGATTTTTGTCCTGTCAATCACTGTTTGTAAATGCCCTGCATAACTGAAGGATTGCAGCACAAAAGTATATGTCCCTGGCAGCGAATTATGGTTGGTCTAGTGAATATGCCCATCTCTTATCTCATTATGATGCTCTGTAATATTGAACTGTGAACCTTACTTTCCCTCATATTTACTTCTATTGACAGTAGAAAGCTGATATTAAATCCCATTTTATTAAAATTGTTCACTGTTCCCTGAAATCTTCGTGTAGAAAGTGTAGAAACAGGAACGGAAACGGTGCTAAAATCAGGCTTGTGATGAATTGTTATACATGGTACTTTCATTGTCTATCAACGTTTTTGTGTGTTTTTCTTGTTTCTGTAAATGCAGTTTTATTTTAGCTTTGTCAGTTTCTTCAGTTTGTTTCACATACACGACTTTGGGTTCTGCACATTTCCCTCAGTAGCTGTAGGGAGCAGTGGTCATATTTGTATGTACACACGCACGCACGCCTTATGCCACTGCAGCATAACTGTCAAGTCCATATCCTCAGCAGGTGATGATGTGTCACATAACAGGGGGCAGTGTCATTTCCATTTCAAAACGCACATGTTGCGCTGTACTGTGCATCCCTTCTTAGCTGCGATGTAAATCAATATTGGGAGTAAAGCACCGATGTTATGCTGATTCTTAGAGCCAGCGTGTTCGGTATCTTTTAGGTTGAAAGCAATTTTTCTAACAGTGGTGACAAACAGAGGGGTACCTCTTAAAATATACATGTTGTTTACAAGATGACTTATTCATGACTGCCTGTGTATTCCATTATGTGTATGCTGTTTGTATGTCACAGATGAAATGAAATGTAAAAGATTCAGTGTGGGCTGAGATCAAAGCTTCGTCCTTGTTTAAATGCATACAGTAAATGGACGTGTTGCTGTTTTTCCAGGTCCCAGCTACTATGTGCTCATCTCATCCAGTGTTATTCTCCCCCCTCTAGACTTTGACCCCAATCTTGGCATGATGACGGGCATTACCCCCATGAACCCAATGATGCCCGGCCTGGGTATGGTGCCTCCACCCCTGTCCCAGGATATACCAGTTGTAAAGGAGATCATCCACTGCAAGACCTGCACCCTCTTCCCTGCAAACCCCAGTAAGTCCTAATATTATGCTTCTACCACCCCCTTTTTTCGACACACGACATCGCCAAAAATGATCCCCTTTCTTTTTTCAATGTGCAAGAAAAGTGGTGGGTTAAGTGACGGATGGAGCTGTATGTGGGAGATGATGATGATGTGTATATCTGTCAATCATTCTCTTTAGTGGAAAATCTAAGATTACACTGTTAGATATCACTTTTTGTATAGCTAAAGTCCTGGATCTGAGAGCTTTGCCCTGCACTGCCCCTTGTGGTTATCTGTGGTGTGCATTTGGCCTCAATGCAAACTGTGGCTTGCAGTATGTTGCAGAGGGACACAGTGACAGTTAACAAGCCAATTAAAAGTTTCACATAACCTCACTACTTTTGGCAAATGGACAAAATCATCAAGGTAATGTACCCAATCAAGGTACATGCCTGAGGCTCGCTGAGTGACCGTCTTCGCTCTCTCTATTTATCTCTCTGTTTGTTTCTGTCTTCCTTTAGAACAATTCTAAAAGACATCTCTGATGTAAAGTATACAACTCTGCCTGAAAGCATTTGGCTCCAAATGCCTAATGTTTTTTTCAATCTTTCGATTTAACCGTCTCAAAATGTCTCGACACAACACTGTTCTGATGTCTCCCACATCTTTCTTTCATATTTCTAACTTTCTTTACAGCGTACATTTATGCTGTGTCACATCATCAGTAACCTTGAGAGCAACAGCAGCAATCCAATGATGTGTTTAGATTTCTGAGACGCCTATTTTCTTTTAGGAGCACAGATTGTACTTTCAAAACTGTACCTGATATTGTCAGTATGTGGTTTCATTGTCATCTTACACAGGGTTCATTGTAGTCTAATGAGCAGATAAAATATAGCAGACCTTTCACATCAGAATATATCAGACGTGGTTGTAAATGAGAGTTATTGTGAAGGATATTGTCAGCATCTGCTTCGCTTAAGCTGTGTCACCTCTCAGTTTGGGTGAGGGTCACAGGGAGATGAGAGGGGAATACTGCTGATGGAGGCATATCATTATTTTATGATGCATGCCGCCTCAAGTACTTTGGGGTGCACAAGTGTACAGCGTGAGCACACAGCTCTGAGGAGAGACAAAGAGAATATAATAAAAGATTTCAATTTTGTGCACCTGCTATTGTGTCTACCAAGAGTGTACGGTAAGGTTAGGCATAAAGCTCGCTGTATATAGTCTGCATGGGCGATTGTTTCCCCTTTTGCACAATTGAGAAGCAGGTGACACGTAGCTGGCTGACAAGTGTATGTGTGGGAGAAAATTAAAATAAGATAGCGTCAGCTTTGTGCCGCTAAGAAAGGGCTGCCGGTTGTCGAGGGTATCCATCACATGCAGTCATTACATTTTGGAGAGACACACTCAACCTGACACCACATGCAGCATCCTCTCTCACTGACCTTTAGCCGAGCAACAACAGCCCTGTAGCTGTCACACCATTTCCCTCTTTCTCTGTCTGTGTACTCCATGTGCCAAATGTGCCATCGTTGATGCTGCAGCTTCTCTTTTTACCTCTGCCAACGAGGCCGTGTTTTTGGTCGTGTCTGTCTGTTTGTGAGGCAGTTGGCAGGATTTCTCCAAAAGTAATGGATGGATTTCAATGAAACTTGGTGGTTTAGTTGTTTGTATCTTCATGAAGTTTTCCCGATACATAAAATGGACAGAGAGGTGACCTTTTAACGCTTGCTTATGAAACGTAATGGAGCAAGTCTAAAGTCTGCAGAGAAAAGAACTGGAGATCAATCTGACCAGCACGTTATCTTGACTGTGTGTGTGTTTGTTGTAGTGTGGGTCACTAGACCCCTAAAAGAACAATCAATGCAAGTGACACCACAGCGGGGAACTATAGGCATGATACAGGGATAAAGTTTGGTTCGGACTGATGATGGCTCTGTAGTAACCACTTCTACATTCTGGCCTATAGCGTCTGTGCTGCAGTCATAGATCACCAACCCCAAAGGGAAGTGGCAAACAGTTCATTAACAATTTCAGGTCCTCCTACAATGTTGGGTCTGTCGTCACAAAATTGTATATATAGAATATGAATATCTGATCCAAGCTTTGGTTTTATGTTGAGCTTACTGATTTGCTATGAGTTAGAGCAGGTATACTCCCCGGTCAGTCCTCTCCAGGATGTCTTGATGCTGCTTTTCCAAGTACAACCCTCTCATATCTCAGCTTATTAAGATTTTCTAATGAATGTCAGGGTCTGTGGCCTTGCTTAAAGATTGATAATTATTAACCTTTACCTTTCTTTGGCTACAACCATGACATGCTCTTCTTGAGTGTAGTATTTCAACAAATACTGTAGTTAGATGAATATCAGATTCAGTCTTGCAGAAGATGTTTTAAAAAGACTTGTGATGTCAGTTGTCACAGATGTATATCATTTTCCTGTTATGACTAATGACTTGAAGGTCATTCTCCTATTACTGTATCAACTCTAAGAAATCTCTCAGTACTCTCTCAGTACCCAAAGTCCCTGTTTACAGATTTTAACGACCAAGAAGAAGAAGCTGGGGATGTAAGAGGATGAGATCTCTAACGACTAAGCTGCCTTTTTCTACATTTGCCAGTTCAGGTTTATAGTTTGTTCACATGTGAGTAAATACACCAATGGGGTGTACTTGACTGCATATATGTAGTTTGTCTTCTGAATAAAAGTCCTTAGAGGGTTGAGGCCTCCTCCCCTGAGCAGACCTATGGCCATAGAAAGGTATTTAGCCAGTCCAGGTGATGGATGGTGATGGCCCAGAGCAAGCCTCAGGGACACATCTATTTCGGTGTGCTGGTTTGAAGCCAGGCACTGTCAGTTTGTTGCAACTCTTTAGAGTACTGCAACAGAGTACACAGAGCTCCGACAGCAGGAGGATTTTAAGTGATAATTGTGTTTAGCCAGAAGGAAATTTGGACTTTGGATTATGTTGTCATTGCTTGGCGTTCCCCTAACTCCCTTCACTTGGTTACATTTTCAAAAGTTTTTTATTATTATTATTTTCTTCAAGCCACTTGTTTGCATCATTGTCTGTCATCATGGCAACAAGGCAAGCAGAACCGTTTTAAATGTCCCTTTCACAAGCATATCCCTGCGGTAGATTCTTGCTCGATGCATTTGTTTTGACATTGTGGTTACAGCCTAAAGAAATGAATTCATAAATAAAGTACGCCTGATAAAACTCATGACAGTTGCTTCAAATATTAATACGGGTTACTATCATGCAAATATGTCTTTAAGCTATTATTTTAATTGTTAAAACTAGTGTTTCCACAGTCAACAACAGCATGAATTAAGGACAAAGACATTACAAAACCAGTGACATACGATGACTGAAAATAAAATAAACAAAGGAAAATTAACAATGGCTTTAGTGTTGAGTGGATTCAGATTCAGTGCTGCCACTCTCTTCTTCAACTGCAGCAGATTGCATTTGTGACTCACCAGCCTGTGGTGCCCACTTTGTGAGTCAAACAGTAGTGGCTTCACTAGTATCACTCAGGTACAGAACACAATTATTCATCACCAACAACGCTATTATTCACAACCTGGCTGTATACTGTAAGTCATTAGCTGGAGTCACAGTTTCCTCCCCGTACATTTTGTCGACATGTGTATCACATTTCCTTACATCCCAGTCAATCTTTCTTTCTTTCTTTCTAGTTTCTCCCTCTCTCTTTTTATAAATGATTTTAACAATCTCCATGTCCCATAATGCCTTGCTTATTGTCATGTCAAATGCTTTCTTAAATAAAAAATAAGAGAAAATAAATGAATAAATATACAGGAGTCAAGGAAGACTAAGAATGGTTAAAAAATCTGTCGACTTGCCAGGTTTTGCAAAACATACATTACAAATTAAAAGGGTGAAACCACTGTTATGGCTTTAATAGTCGAATCCATGCAGAGCATTAGAAAGGCGAACTATGTACAGATAACGATACAGAAAACACCACTCTGCTAAACATTGCAGGGCATAGCCGAACAAGCTCTGTCCATTAATCATATAAGTGGAACCTTTTCCACTTCAGTAAATACAAACCGGACGGTGTTCATTGACGGCGTCATGAATGAGGGCAACCCTGCTTCTCTGAGGGGGCATTCTGGCATCAGCAACATTAAAAGCGTGACTCTTGCAGCAGTCAGCCAGACATGTAGTATCTTCAGCATCCCATTGATTAGCTGGTTCACTCCTCGTAGACCTCGCTAATCACATTCATCATGGATGGGAAGCCTGATCTATCGGCGATTAGATCAGTCAACACTCATCTGTGTTGAATTAGTGATTTTGTGCGATGCAGGGGACCTTCTACATGACTGGATTTGTAATCATTTTGCAGCCACAAGGATTTCATTTTCATGCATGGAATGGTTGGATATTAACATTTATCGAAGAAAAAATCATCTGAGCATATTGCTTCAAGTTATCATTATTTATGCATTAACTTTCGTATTTTTTAGGCCATAAGAGCCATAGCGTGTATAACCTGGTTTAATTGAATTTTGCTAGATCAAGCTGCAGAATGTGGGCTGCTGATTTCCATACTCTTTGATCGTTTTACTCTTTTATTCAGCGAGATACAATGTGACACACCAGTTAACACTGTGAATTCTGTGTGTTAAGCCATAATTGCCTTACATAACATCCATCTTTTCGGAAAAAGCACCATTTATTTTTCATCAAAACTGCAATCTTTTGGAGCAGATGAACCAAAACAAGTTTGATTATTTATTCACAATTGTCGACCAACTATAAATCCCAGTCTTTGTCGGGCTACTTTTAACAGACCTCCCTCCTCCTGCCACGAGAGACCGCCCCCCTGGGTGCAAGACGGTGTTTGTTGGGGGTCTGCCAGAGAATGCCACTGAGCAGCTCATCGTGGAGGTTTTTGGCCAGTGTGGGGAAATCGTTGCCATCCGCAAGAGCAAGAAGAACTTCTGCCATATCAGATTTGCTGAGGAGTTCACTGTGGACAAGGCTCTCTTTCTGTCTGGTAAGCTGCTTTAACACTAAAACCACTGTCTCGCATTTTGTAAGGGCATTCATTGGGCATTGTTAGGGGTCCTTGTAGTTGATTAGAATGCTATCAGTGAATCTGCCACTCAGATATTGCGTTCTAGTGCCTCTGACAAACAGTGAAATATACCGTTATGAAGTGGAGAAAACATCTCTACATGCCACGTGACACCATTTTATGGATTCTTATTTATCTCCATTTTCTCAGCAGTTCATAGAGCCCAACTGTGTTAAATCTCGCTGCACACTGCTAGTCATACATTCTGACTTTTGAAAAGTGTGTGTGTGTGTGTGTCTGTGTGTCTGTGTCTTTGAAAGAGAGATTCTCTGACTTCCTCTGCCCCCTTTGTTGCACTGAGACTGAGATAGGAGCAGTATGCCATATATGATATTAGCCAGATGACGGGGCTTTGTTGTTCTTCCATAAATAATAACCCACACACAGATACACTTCCTGTGCTTTTATAGTGCCCGACAGCAACGCAGACTCCATCAGCATCACCACACCGAGATCGACCTATCCGCGTCTTCTCTGTGCATCATTATACTGCCCTGATCCCCATACTCCCTCTGATCGTTTGGACCAATCAAATCACATAACGGGCGTGATTCCACTTCAAATCCAGAAACAGCCATTACTGCAAATTAAGCAGAGGATGTAAAGTGGGGATGAGAGGGAAGTAGTGATGATAAAACAGGGGATATTGCAGTCATCCATAACAGCAGTAATGGTACTCATGTGTTGACAAAAGGAAACGTGCCTTTGGTACTCAAATACGTATACGACTTAGATAGAGGATCCAGTTGGCAAGGGAGGCGACACCATCGGTAAATAAAGGTGAAAACAGGTAGACCAAAACAAATGGTTTATTAAGTAGCTTGTTTTATTACCTGTCCAGCGGTTTAAAGAAAGTTTATAGTAGGGGAGGTGTTTGATGCTGAAGAGGGACTCATTATTGGGCAAACAACAAGCTGCTTTCTATTGTGTAGTTTTTCAGGCTCCCGTTTCCATCCTTTACTGCCACTACAGCCCACTAGAAACATGTTTATGTTTGCATCATGATAATACGCAGAGAAATGAGCACAGTTTGAGAATAGTGTAGCACTCATAGGTTTGAGTGGGACATGTGAAGTGGATTGCACTCGCTGAGGCATCCTGGTGGCATGGTCATAGTGGACTGTGACGTCCTCCAGAGTCTGAATCAGGAGAGTGGGGTTTAACACTCATCACCTTCTCTCTCTCTCTCTCTCTCTCTCTCTCTCTCCTAAAAAGACAAAATGATAAAAATGTTGGGGACATTTTCCTCATCAGCACACTGTGAAAAAGGCACATCAAACTGTGTCTTGACGGATCATTTTATGTATGTATTCCACTTCAAATGTACGTTTTCCACTCCTAAAACCTTATGTATGAAGATGAAAATGCTGAACCGTCCTTTTATAAATGCGCCGCATAAATGATTTTGACTTGACTTGACTCGCCCCTTCTGTTCGTCCATCTCATTTCTTTTTTATATTCCACCACAATTGCCTCCTCAGGGTACCGTGTCCGTTTGGGCTCCAGCACCGACAAAAAAGACACGGGTCGCCTCCACGTGGACTACGCACAGGCCAGAGACGACCTCTACGAGTGGGAGTGTCGACAGCGCATGTTCGCCAGAGAAGAGAGGCACCGGCGCAAGATTGAAGAGGATCGCCTCAGGCCGCCCTCCCCTCCCCCCATAGTCCACTACTCAGAGCACGAGTGTAGCCAGCTGGGAGACAAGATCAAAGGTTGGTTGATGTCGATCGTACATGTACTATGACACAATGCATTTAAAATACAATATGATGCACAACAGCAGGGACCCTATCAATATTCCTCATGTAAGTAGTAAAGTAGGGCCATGCCAGGGATTGCAGGGTTTGTCAATGATTGGAGCAGCTGAACTGACCATTTAGATCTATGATATAAGGTTGAGGGAATTTATTTTTAAAAGCCTTGTGCTTTCTGATCTTCCCCGCTCTCTTCTTCACTGTGCTTTTTTTCTTCTCTGTTGTCATTTCCCATTTTCTCAATGCCGTCCTGTTTGTGAATAAACTTGTTTCACTAATGAGCAGTGACACATCCAGGTCTAAATCATACTTACGTGACAGCAAAATGCCCGACTTTCCTCCCGCCATCTGTTTGTGTCTTTTTCCGTTCTGCCCTTACTCGTTCTGAACTCACTCAGAAATGGCTTATATTAAACTGGTTCAGCGTTAATGAGCCGATCCGAGTCGACACCCTGTAGTTTGGGTGGAACCCTGAGAACGGGCGTTATGCAAAATCAGGTGGGAAAGACCTATTACCAGCTGGGAGACGAGGTGGCATATAAAGACCATGCAAGTGTTTATCTACTTCACAGCAAGCTGTTCATGCCCGTCGTCCGCCATTCCTGATCAATGTGAACACAATCTATCGATGTTTGGTGTGCAGCTGTGGTCAAACCGTTCACACCAGAGAGCCAAAAATTGTGATATTAGCCACTGTATGTTGGTTTTGTTTGTGGGTTCTCGCACAGATTTTGATCAATCCTACTGAGCATCAGGTTTGAGGCTATATGTTACGGATTTAGGTTTAATCTATCCTAGATTTTCCACCCAGAAGACAAAATGAGGTCTATCTAGAACCGGTTACCTTTTCCTATAAATGCCTCTCCTCCTCTGTCCCTCAGGTGTCATTGAGGTTTGTGAAACCGCTCTTTGTTACCAAGTACATATGACAGTTTTCTCCATGTTTCATCTTTTCCTTTTCATCTGCCACTACAATTGTCTCTTTGTTCCCTTGTCCTTGTTCTCTTCACTTTGCTGAGGATTTATTCTTTTTTTTTCCCAGTATGACCTTGGTTAAATTGACCCTGACTTCTGTACTTTCCTCCCCATCACAGAAAAATACACTTGTTGCTATCCTTTTTTCAATTTGTTCCAATTGATACTACACTAAGCTCTTTTGGTTACATTTCCCTATCATGAATTATGGCTAATTTATATTCACTTTTCGTATATTTAGCTCATCAGCTGTTGCTTTCAACACCACCAAGTGTTTTAGGACTTTTGACACAATGCTTTATTTAACTACTCTCCTGTGAAGAGCCTGACACTTGAATTCTCCACCTCATCTCTTCCCGTTGCACAGATGACGGCAAGTTCGCTGAAGCAGTGCGCGTCCTCTTCACCTGGTTGGAACGAGGTGAAGTCAACCGCAGGAACGCCAACAACTTCTACTCCATGATCCAGTCCTCTAACAGCCACATCCGCCGACTAATGAGTGAGAAATCTCAGCACGAGAAGGAGGTGGAGGAGGCAAAAGACAAGTTCAAGATCGCCTTAGCCGGAATACTGGGCCAATGTGAGTCTATATATACACACTTACACATCTATAGATGTTGATGGGAATACACAGTATAAAGTCATGTTTGTATGAATTCAGCATTGCTTACACTGGGAGAGTAAAGGCCAAATTATACTTCAGAACGGTTGCAGACACGGGCAGTAGCGGACAGAACCGATTGCATGGTCAGCAGCAATCGTCTGTGCCCTGCGTACACTACATTTTAATGTCTGCTGGGTGGGTGCGATCCACAAAGTCCCTGATATCCACTGTAGGGTCATGGAAAGCTGAAGCCGATCTTGGATTTGATCGCAAACAGGGCGATCTCTTACAAACACACAAACCTGTTCACACTCTCAGCAAATGTAGTTTCCAATTCACCTAACCTGAATGCTTTGACTGTGGGAGCGTCCCGTGCTCCGGTCTCCTGTCCCACTGCAAAGACAGTTTCATCATCATCATCGAGTCTCCCTGCAGGGAGGACCAGCAGAGCATGGGGGAGAAAACATAATATGTCCCAAGTGTTTAATGAAGCCAGAGGCGCAGCCAGGCGGCATGGCTGCTTATACCGTTTTTCCACTTCTACGTCTGCCTGCATACATTTCCAACCCCTCCCACAGTCTTATGCATATCCAGTCGGTGCTTTCCACGTGCGACTCCACACCGCGTGGGTGGTTCATGGACATCTGCACCGACATCGACTGATGTAACCAGCTGATGAAATCTTAATGTTATGTAGACACGGAAAGTAAAATTTGGCCTTAACTCAGTTCACCACCACTTATTACACTTGGCATGCTTCTTCTTGTGTTGTATACGTCCGTTACTGGTTCAGTGTAAGTTTCTCATGGTAGAACTGTACACACAATGCAATACAGTTTACAACCATTTACAGCGGAATATGAGACCAGGTCACAGACAACACAGTTGTGGCTGGAGCACTGATTGACATTCAAAAGTAAGTACAATATTGTTCACAACCCCCTACGCACTCTCACAAAATGCAAATGCCATCGCAGTAAACACACTATATATGATGCATTTAAACTTCAATAGGGTCATGGAGGTCCCCGTGCTTGTTAGTTTGTTGTTGGGGGCCCAGCATAAAGGTAAGTGTTGTACTCGAAAGCAGTCTGCAGCACCGTTTGTGATTCAGTGTCCTGCTCCTTAATGCCTATACTACACATGGATGAAGTGAAAGCAGTAGAATGTTATTAAGTTGGCCTCCATTTGGAAATAGTCAGAAGCCCAACACATTTGTTTCATGTTGGACAGTCGAGGCTAAAGCTATAAATGCCTTATTAGATCCTTTTAAAGTGATGAAAGGCCAAAGGCAATATCGACTGCCCTTGCTGCTTTGTCTTTACTGCCCGCAGCACTTTGTCTGCAGGTCTCACACCAACATGGAGTATGTGCATGTTAAGTAGAAGGTAAACATTCTGAACACAGAGTCCCTTTTTTGTTTATGAGAAAAGAAACTAAGTGTAGAAGGTTATAGAGGTTTGTGTGTGTGTGTGTGTGTGTGTGTGTGTGTGTGTGTGTGTGTGACAGCGAGAGAGACTTGTCTTTGTATTAGTCATCCCCCGCATAACAGCACAAACATACACTTAATCAGGAACCCTCCTTAACCATCTTGCATTGCCGCTTTTACTGATGATAGCGCAAAGAATTGATTTGTGCAGCGGTTTTATTTGTCTCACTTGAAAACAATCTTCTCCAAATAAGTAAAATAGAAATATTAGGGTAGAGAATGAGACTTTGACTCTTGAAGGTTGTTTTATCAAGCAAATATTGTTTGGACCACCCGTCTCTGTTGCTTTCCTCATCATCTTTCTTTAGAGTCCACCTGTTCAATTGTAGAGTTTGAGTTCATGACGTGATCTATTAATGAAGGTCAGATATCAGCAAAATGCGCGCACACACACACACTCTCACCACCATAAACTCTTGCAGCCCTAAGAGTCTGTCCATGTCCTTTCCTCTCTTCTCTGCCTTCACCATCGATCTGCTCCATCAAATTACAGGGTTCTCGGAAGATGCTATTGATCCTTGTACTGTTCTCTCTCAGCACTCTGCAAACACACATACACACTTAGTTGGTGGACTTATTGACTCCACCTGTGTACATTAGGGCTTCAGGGATATACTGAGCACCCATGGAGTCTGTGACTACCCACATCACACGAGATAGATGTTTCCAGAAAAATGAAAGGCTGGGCTGTGGTTTGGAACATCCCCAGTTATGAACATTTATTGGATGAGCACAGACACACGATCCATCAATGGGAATGCCCAATCCCAGAGTGATGGGGAATCATTGTACCTCTAAAATCCTTACTCAGCATTCTGTAACTGCTAGGCTTAGAAACAAATAAGAGATCAGATCTAATTAAAATCCCATGTGTTGTAGAAAATGGATTGGATTGTAAGTTAAAAAGTCTTTTTATATCACATATCTGCAGACTGTGACATAGTAATCAATATCTATAAGTAATCTAATAATCAATTCCTGACTCAAACAGTTGTTGCAGCATCTGATAGGGAGCAATGAACTACTGTACTATACCCATTTAACTTACATACCAAACAGTAGAAGGTATGCTGCCCCATTTCAGGTCCATCTGCCTAATAACAGATGTACCACGGGAGTTAATGAGATTAGATTCAAGGAACTGTGGTCGGATTTTGGGGATAAATTATTCATAGTGGCTCTGGAAGGAGATAATTGGATCTAACACTATGTCATTTGAGGCCAAATTAGTACATGTAGGATCAGCTGGGAAATAAGTGATATTACCTGTTGGCATTCCATTGAGGAACATCCCAAGGATAATAATGCAGCTTAATGAGAGCACTGCAAAAGCTAACCCAACAGGGCATCCCGGCAAAAGCACACAATTTGTGCATTTGTGGGACACTTCAGCCTCTGAGTGAGCAAGATGAAGAAATGCATCGTTAGTGAAGCTGCCTGATGCTGTTTGCACGAAGCGGTGGCTCCATTTCTTTACACCGTCACTCAGTCGCACATCATCCTGACATGTGTGAAGGAAAGGTCAAGGGGACAGAAGCATAATGTCGGGTGCATGCCCCAGACTTGATGCCAATCGGTCTTGGTGATGTCATCATCAGAATCGCATGGTGGATAACGAGGATCACAGCAAGCAACAAGGACCCATCTGAGCTAAATCCACTGAGGTCTTCTTGTTTGATCTTTGACCTTCCCACCCTCCAGGTGTTCCATTCCTTGCAAATGATCACGATGTTGGTTGTCAGTAGCAAAAGGCCTCTTCCTGTTGGGTGCGTTACAGTGGCTGGCTGGTCTCTTGGGGTTACACCTGTTTATGGATGAATTGTAAAGTAGAGGTTAGATGACAAGGATACATTGATTTTTCCATTGGATTGCAAATCCATAGGTTACAAGCAAAGGGGAGATTTGGTCGGAGGCCATCAATCTCAGTCTTGCAGCCACAGCTGGACTGGGAAAACTGAAATGTTCCTTCATCAGGTTGTTTTTCGGAGATGAATTACCTGCCAGTGCCGTAGTGCAGCAGCACAGTGGTCAACAGTGGCAGGCATGGGTTATTTTTGGCAACTGCCACTTGTGAACATGTTTTGCTAATGTTCCCTCATTAAATAAAGGTTACAGAAGTCAATAGCAGCAGAGTATCAGTGTTAATGGGGGACAAGGCCCTGTTCTAAATCAAAGTGATACTTTTCTTTTTCCTTTTTGCTTTCACACAACTCCACGTTTTTCGAGAAATTATGACCAAACTAGGTCATTGACATTGTTTGTTTGTCTTTTGTCGGTTATAGCTCTGCTGCTTTTTGTGTTCACTTACCAGATCTGTCTATTCAATGGACCCTAATGGGCACAGAAAACAATCCAGGGAACGCACTGAAAAGCACTGAAAGGCTATAGAAGTCACATGTTTAAAGTTATTTTTCATGGCTCTCTATCCTACCGCAACTTCTCCGTGGTTTCACACATCAGTTTGCTGCTCTGCACTATGTCACCTCATGTGATGTAGCTGAGAGAATGTGGTGAAGATGTGCAAGTGCCAGATTTTCAAAGGAAAAATACCTTAGCACCGTTACCACCAGCATGAAACTGTTCTTTTTGGGAATCAACATCCATAAGGGTCCATTCAAAGGCATACGGACCTGGTAAGCAAATTTGCAACTATCTCCAACAATGCTCCAACAAATGATGCAACTGACCTCACTGAAAGTCGTTACATTTTGTAAAATTGGATTATCGTTTCAAGTCTAAGTATTTATTTATCAAAATCAATGTCGGAATTGTTTGACCAATGGTTTTCGAGATGATGCATTAGCATCTGCTGGTAAGTTGATCACACACCAACAGAAACACTCTATATACACACACACACACACACACACACACACACACACACACACAGGTAAATATAGTACATCCCTAGTTGACTCCACTTTCTCACTCCTCTGCTCCTTCCCACCCGCCCTGTCTTTCTCTCTCTCTGTCTCTGGATGGTCTCTGGTCCTTCCCTGCGTCCTACCACAGTTGAGCAGATTGTCTCTGTATTCCAAGCTGCTTCCAAACAAAAGGCATGGGACCATTTCTCCAAAGCTCAGCGCAAGAACCTGGACATTTGGCGAAAACAAGCAGAGGTTGGTACTCTCTGATTTCACTCCTTTGATCACTTTTCTCATTGAAAATTAGTCTTTATCCCATTTTGTCCTATAATTTGACCCCCATTTAATTTGTGTTCCTCCTCAGAGGTCTTGATTTTTCTATTGATATAATATTTTGAGCCTACACTGTAAAAGGCATAGAGAGGGCATTTTAAAACTAGGTTGAGGATCAGGAGTGAAGACTCTTTTCACAGTACAGTAAGTACTTTTTTTTTAAATAAGCTAGGTTGCAGCATTAGTGCCTGCCCAGAGATGCACACAGGCCCTTCCTCCTCCCCTCCCTTCATCACTGTCCTCCCCCATGAAGGGATACAAGCTGCTGGGTGAGTGTTCCATGTCTAAAGGTGTCCAGGACACAGGTAACTCTGTACAACATTGACCTGCCTCATTACTCGTTGTGTTTATTCGGATACACAGAACTAATCTCCGGGTTGTTTGAGTTGAAAATGTTGCGTTCAATAGTTTGAGACACTGAAGCGTGTTTTTTTTGCCATTCACTGTTTTCTCATCTTTTTCTGTCCGCCTGAATGGTGCATTAATTAGCATAATTGTGTGTGTGTGTGTACAGTATATAATGGAGGGTTGTGGGGTGTGGCACAGTCATGGGTCTAATGGACCATATGTGATCGTATTTGATCGGTAAGTTTCTTTGATCATGAGTCCAAAAACACACAGCTAATTAATGCTGTAATTAATCATCGACCCTCTGAAACTATTTGAAAAACTTCTTTGAAGGTAGGTGTCGGTCCACGTCATCGGAGAAACATGAAAAGACCAACATGAACAAACACAAAACGTTTCCATTTGAACGGCAGCTGGTGGGAGAACGCGAGTGTCGTGCGTGTCTTACACACACTCGTCATTCCAAGTGCTCACTGGAACAATGTGCATCACAATAATGGATGGTGTGCCTGCGTTGGTAGCTTGTGTGGCGGCCTCTTTCACACCCACTTGAGCAAGTAGGAAGACGGCTGGTACGTGCTTATGTGAGAACGCTTGAGTAAATGCCTCAATGTGTGACTTTAGTAATACCACCTTACTATTTTCATAAATGTTCCATTGCAACAGTATTCACACGAAACTGCAAAGGTGCTCATTTAAATAACACTAACTTATCGTTTTGACATAATCCATCTTCATCCCATTAAAGAAAAATCTCTTCTGGCTTTTTTATACTTTACAACAGCCATGAGAATAGAGTTTAGTGCTATTCGATATACCAGCCGTGTGTGTGTGTGTGTGTGTGTGTGTGTGTGTGTGTGTGTGTGTGTGTGTGTGTGTGTGTGTGTGTGTGTGTGTGTGTGTGTGTGTGTGTGTGTGTGTGTGTGTGTGTGTGTGTGTGTGTGTGTGTGTGTGTGTGTGTGTGTGAGAGATCTGAGTCATCTCCATCTATCCAGGTTTTAAAAAACGTTTGCACACTAGGGAATTATCTCAGCAGCAGCTACTTTAGGTAAGACCACACACAAATTGTCAAAGTTTAACCCTGGTAAAAAGAAGGAAAACATCAACCCTGGTAAAAGTTAGAATCCCATTTTTAAAAGAAATACAGTACATGCCATTTAAGATGACAGAGGGTGCAAACAGATTGACTGCAACAGTGGATACTTGTAAGATATTTTACTGATCATACTCCTTTGTGTATAATCGTTTGCGGCCATTTTAAATCTCAAACGCCACGGTGGCGTTTGCATAGGCAGGTAAGTGCAGTTGCCAAGGGCCAGTTGATCGTCACGAAGGCAGCCAGTCTCACTCTTGGTCGTGTTGTTGTACATTCAGTGTGAATCTCCAGCAGGCCAGCTGCAGCTCCCAGGCTTCAATGAGACGGCGTGTGCTCGTGTGTGTCGGTGTTTAGTGCGCACGTGGGTGGGGTGTATGCAAGAGTGAGGGGGATACGCAGGGCTCGCTCCACTCTGGGATGTGTGTGTGCTGTCTACCTGGTTGACCTCTGCCGTGTGCTCAGGTTGATGAAGTCGGTTTCCAGATGGTTGCAAGTTTCTTTACTCCTGAGAGTTCTTCACAGTCTGTGGTGTTTTCAACAGAGCCCTTTCTGTATGTCTGTATTCAGTGGTGGTTTGTGGACTTGCTTGTTTCTAAGTGAGATACTTACACACTTACTTGAGAACAAGTGTTTGAAAATGATAGATTTTGAGATGAGAAATGTCCCTTGTTAAACACACAGGTCCAACCCACATCTCACTGTAGGTCGTCTGTTTGGATCGCTTGCCACAGTGCAGCATTTTACCCCCCGACGGTCAACTGTATCAGTCTGTGTCTCTTTACAGAACATTTAGCTGTGCTCCCAATTCTCCTGCTCCGTTAGCTGCAGGGCGGCACTGTGGAGCAGGGAGACACACAGAGCGCCACTGTGGCCACAACATCTACTCCCATCAGGGAGCAAAAGCATGAATGCTATTAGAAAACCCAACACAAACACAAATTCTGAAAGGCATGATGTCATGGTGTAGTGTAAGCATGGAGCGTGTCATCTATCATAAGGATTTTGCTTCTTTAGACTCAAGACGTGGACGGTTTGGTTTAATTTCCAGCCAGTCCAATTCAGAGACTTGACCTTAATCCCTTAACCATTTAAAAGCTGCTACTGGTTCTGGTGTCCAGATTGCTGCAGCCCAGTAATCGTTTCCGTTGGCGTTGGCGTTGGTGAGAAGAAACAGAGCGATGGCATTTTGCGCTGCCACAGCTGGACTTTCCAGATGTTCACACGTAGACACGTAGAATAGGAGAGAGGTGTGAACCTAGCTCAGATTCGAGACAAGTATTGAAACTCATCTCATGCTTTGTTGTTCTGAATCGATACACACCAGTCACGCCTAACCTTCTGCCGCCGCGATGCTGTGTTGTTTTTGTCAGGGGCTGCGGCTTGCGTTGCGCAGTAGCTGCATTAAATGTGCTGTCATGTCTGGCTCTACTGCATGTGACAGAGAAAGAGACCACCCTCCATCTTTTTTCATCTACACTATGGAGTAAGGAGGTCCTACATTCATTAGTGTTTCTTCGGGATGAACCTGCTGTGTAGTTCATCACCTGCTGCAGGGTGCATCACCCCCAGAGTCTTTGCTGTTTTGACCCGCCTCGCTTTACATTGTGTTTACAGGAGATCAGAAACATGCATAACGAGCAGTTGATGGGCATCAGGAGGGAGGAAGAAATGGAAATGTCGGACGATGACATGGAGGACGCCCCCGCTCTCGACTGCAAGGACTCGGAGGACTCAGGTATGCATATGCATGCGCGGCAGGGACGACGTGTTGAGCGTTCGACACCTCTTTCAAAATGACAGCGCAGAGATTGATCCAGATCTCCCGAGGTAGAACACAGAGAATGTTAAATAAGTGGCGTTTGACTGGGATGACAGTAATCATGCACAGGCATCTGACAAGCGTCTGACAACGCCACATGAATAAAAAAACACCCTCCAAGTACATCAAGATGTCGACACCACGCAGGGGTTACCGAGCTGATGTTGAACATAACTGCCAAATTAGATGCTCCCTTGCGGATGTGACCACGTGCCTGTGTGTGTGTGTGTGTGTGTGTGTGTGTGTGCGCACAGCCGCCAGAGCTCTAAGGGGCGACAATATCCCGTTCCTACACAAAGGAGAAAAACAAACCATGCCACTGTTATATACCAGCATTATAATATCCCTTAACATTCATCAGCAGTCGCCAGGGCAACGTTCTGCACAGCACGTGGGGTCATATGATTTTCTGTGTTGTTCCAATCTGCTTGTTTCTTTCCCCTTTCCTTTTAATCGTTCCGATCTCTGGCATTTGCAGATATGACAGCTTCTCTGATCAACATGCAAATGTATGTAAATATAGTCATTAGCGCAGCCTCTTCTCTATGGCAACCCTGCTATTTAGATATTCTAATTAGCATCGCTGTCAGAGATCTGTCATTTAGTTTGATGCTACAGTATTGGCTGAGGTGACAGGTGTAAACTCCTTGGTATTTGTGTTAACCTGCCTTCCTTTTGCTCAGTAACCTTTCAGCAAAGGGCCGTGTTTACACGTCAGCCCAAACACCTGCGTTACATCTGCAGCCACTTAAAAAAGTTAATTGATTCCACTCGTCCTCTCACACGGTTCCACAATCGAAAGCGGGCGTGTGTGCGCTCCTGTGTATGGACACACACACAGCAATGTTTTTTTTTGGTCGATAGCGCTGCCTGTTATGTAACACAACGGTAATTGCTCCGAATCTCACCAAGCGGTTGACAACCCCTCACACCAAGATGATGAGACTTTGTGATCAATACCCCTCTCACCCCAAAACCTTCATTCTGCCGAGAGGAAAATACACGCGCACACGCACACGCACACCCACACACACACACACGCACACACAGACACATACAGCAAGAGTTCATTAGTACTGCCAATGGTCTCTCATGATAGACTGCAGGCAGCACTCGTGAACACCCACACAAAATCTAAGCAGACAAGCGCTCATGCACACACACACACACACACACACACACACACACACACACACACACACACACACACACACACACACACACACACGACAGGCGTTATCTCCGCAGTCCAGTCGGTGTGTTGCACTTTCCCAAGGCGCTTTCCCTCAAGGCCCACAGGAGAGCAGAGCTGATGAATCAGGATAGCTCTCCAGCTGAGTAGGTCTCATACAGCAACACCCACCGTCTTCTCTGTTTGTTTAATAGGTCAGGTCAGATGTCCAGGAGGTGTCCAGTCAAAGCAGCACCGTGGGATTATTACAGGTTTCACTCCAGTGTGCACGGTGCTGCCATACAAGACTGTTGGATCTCCAGATGTGGCAAATAAGTGACTGATACCCACTGTGTGACATCAATTTACCTTTGTAGGGTAGGAATGGGTGTATGCAGAGTTGCAGCTATGGGGCCCCTTAATGCTGTTTAGGTTACAGGAGACATAAATCAAGTAGACAGCTGTCAGTCTGACTCCACTCTCTCACTATCATGCCCGGAAATTGCCTACCTTTCCTCAGTACTTCTCATAAGTACTGTGTCTGTTCAACCTTACCGTCCGTATACGTACTTCCTCCAGATACCGAGATCTCAATAGACCACCAGTCACACTCCTTAAGTCCATCCTTCCACCCTGCACAGCGGACGATCATCATTCATTCATTCATGAAATAACTAATACGCTCTGTGCTCGGCTGTCACTGCGGCGTTTCGGTGACAGATCCCCCGTTCACTTAGCTTCTTATGAATGGGAGCGAGCAGAGTGGTGACGAGGAGGTGGAGTGACGTTCACGTGAATGAATGTGCTTACACCTGGATACTTGTGACAAAGATTCAGTCACAACGCGAGACAAGCGGGACAGCGATCTGATCACAGTGTGCTCCGTGAGCCTTTATACCTTTATTAACACATGACCTCATTATCGAGACATTATCGAGGAGGACAGGTGTTGATGCAAGGCCCAGGTGGGGGGGACGGGACGTGCAAATGAGTTGAAAGCTGTAATAAACACCATGTCCCCTGTAGGTGTATCCCAAGCAGAAGCCTTAAAGGAGGAGAATGATTCCCTGCGCTGCCAGCTGGACGCCTACAGGAACGAACTGGAACTCCTGAAACAGGAACAGGGGAAGAATCAACCGATGCGGAGCGAGGAGGACCACGCACAGCTCAGCTTCCTACAGCAGGCTCTGCAAGGCATGCAGAAGGTAGCGTGTGTGTGTGTGCGTGCGTGTGTGTGTGTGTGTGTGTGTCCACGAGCACATCTCCTGACAGTTATATTAAAAACAAAGGCTATTTTAGGTTTCCGTATTGAATGAAAGACACCACAGACATATGATTTTGACGTAGAACTTTGAAGGAAGTCGTGAGGGAAGGAGTGAGTGTGTGCAGCAGTCTGCAGCAGGAACAAAAAGCAAAATAATCTGGTTCTATTCTGGTTTAGTGAAACCTTATACATTAATATCACCTGTGGAATGGATATTTCTTTGAATTGGAGCGTTGTTTGTATCGGGCAAACAGTCAAACATTTGGCAAATACAAGGCTGTTAGAATAAAGAATGGTCCTTGAAAATATGTCTGGAACATCATATTTGCCCGTAATTGTTACCTCCAACCCTCAATTTCCGAGTTAAACCCCCCCAGCTTTTATGCCTGTGAGGCATTTGTGCACAAAGCTGAGTCATGGTAAAAGCTTTCCAAATGGGAAAAGCGTACGTTTCTAATCCTCTGATGTTTCAATGTCTTCAAACCTTAAAAGCCATATTAACCATTAGGGTACAGGCTGACTGACAGATTTTCCAAGTAAAGAAACGGCACAAACCTCGTCATATTCAAAAAGGCCTCAATTTACCTTTTGAATTTGGAATACAGAATTGATTCGTTCTCTCATTTGTCAAGTGGCCCTATCAGGTAGCTGTCACAGGCAATGGAAATTATGATCGATTCATGTCTAGAAGAAGAGAATCCATTAAGGCCCCGCTGTTCATTTTGCCTTGCAGAGAGTAATTACCTTTCCAACATACGTCTCTCTTGGTGTGTTTATGAAAAGATTAGCTGAATGGATTAAATGAAATGGAAGACGCTGAAATTGGAAACCTCTCATTGCCCGAGTCAGCGCGCTGTACATCACTGCCACACAAACGTCCATGAAATACTATCACCATGTAATTGCAGCCTGTTTCCTCTTTGTGAATTACGGTGCATGTGACTGTTGGAACACAAAAGCACCGCTGTGCTGATGAGAAACGCTTTCATGCCCACACCCTCGCAGAGCGTCTCTCTTGTGAAACGAGCACAGTGGGGGTGAATCCTTTCTTTTGGTGTTAAGAAAAAAAAAATCACTTCAGAGGGCAATTTGTTGATTAATAGCTTTTTACGGATCAAAGCTTTGTCAAAAACAATGCTAGCATCACCCAAAGAGATGACAAACCCAATTAAGGATCATTTTCTCCTTTTTGTCCTATGTGCAATTTTGTTTTTCTTGCAAATGATTTGGTAAATTACTTTTCTCAGACGAATAAGAGGTTGGAATGCAATCAAACGTGTTTTTTTTTCACTCGGGAAATGTTTTAATTAGCACCTTTTAACAAGTAGCTGTGTTATGCAAGTGATGTCAGCACGCTCTCCTGTCAGAACCACTGAGATTCAAATGAATTGTTGATATCAGTGAATTCATCACCTGTCCCGCTGTTCTCGTCTCACAGCAACTGTTAAAGATGAGGGAAGAATTGAAACAGCGGGAGGCCGAGCTGGAGAAGAGCACGGAGGACAAACTGCAGCTCAAGAACCAAGTGCTGAACCTGAAGGAAGGACTCCAGAACCTGCAGGACACACACTTACTACAGGTTGGTTTGAGCAAAGGAGCTCTGAAGGCTGCTTGTGTTTTATGAGGAATGTAGTTTGGGGGCAACTCTTTGTTTTGAAGTAAACCGTATGTGATTTGCACTTTAATCAGAGAAAAATGAGCTTCGGATGAGTTTTAACGCATGGAAGACACCGGAGAGATATCTCATCATAAACACAACGAAGGAACGCGCCGGTTATAACATATCGCGAAGATTAGTTATTGATTAGAAATAGTCTTGAACTGATTTTCAAAGCTCGTCAGATGTCCCAGATTAGTTACTCGGCTGCATGTTTCTCTTATCAACATTGCAGGAGTGCGAGTCGACCGCAGCGAACAGATCAGTCCTCGCTTCAATCTGTGTTCTGCTGTTTCCTCTCAGGCGTCTTAATTCATTCTTTAAACGCACACTCCAACACACACTTTCTCATTTCCCCAATGAAATGTGGATATTACAGCTTTGAAGCTTTAAGTGGGGCGCTAAAGTGATATTTATGATCGCCCTAAATGTTGCTTTTACTCTTGCAGAACAGTATGTTCCACCAGATATATTTACAAGTCGCAATCGCCATGAAGGACTCTTCGCCGTCTTTTTACCGAATGCAGCATTTTGAATCACTTCAGAAGGTTCCCATTGAAAGCTGTTCCATCACTGGTGTACTGGCGATACTATAATATCTTTGTTTCACTTCACTTTCCCCTGTAGGTCTATGTCTAATTCACCCAGAAGTTCATGAACCCACTGTCGTTCCGGGCCTCATCACACAAACTAAACGCAACTCAACTCCACTTTGTACTCGTCCAACAATCGGGACATTTTTCTCAATAATGTTTTTCTATTTCATTCCCCATTTGGAAACGCACCGAGCAAGGCCGACCCTCATTCAAAGTGCTTCTTTCTTTGGCGAGGCAAGGACTCTTCATCTGCAGCTTGGGTTTTTCTTTCACATTGACCGCTCGTGCTCTGTCCTTTCCTGAACATTCTGTACCCGTTGCTACAGCAGCACAGGCACCACAGTGACACAGGCTCATCCAGGCAGGCAGGTGGTTGTCAGTGTGAACGCAGAGGGCGATGTTGTGACCTTGCGTACAAATGTGATTTCTGTCTCTGCATGCATTGACGCCAGCGTTCCCTCCTCGCTCCGTGGATGAGCCTTAACCATTTTTTTTCAAGTTCAATCAATACCTTTTATTGAGTGGCCCATTCCTGCCCATGTTCCAGGCGCACACACACACACACACACACACACACACACACACACAAATACAAATACAAATACACTCATTTAATGATGAGCCACAATTGTATTAACAAGGACAAACAGCACCACCGCAAAGGCCCGGGCTTGTGGCTTGGATGCCGGCAAGTCCTTGTCTCTACACTAGCGACTCCTACTGGCCGTTCAGGCACCTGCAAGGAGGAGGGCCGGCTCTCAGCCTCCCACACCATACAGTTAACATTATCAGGACACCGTATCTGGAAACAGTTAATGCAATTTGTAAATGGGGGCTGTGTGTCTTCTTCTATTGGTTTCACACTCTCAGCTAACAAGCTAAGCAAATTAGACTCGTATTTTCTTGACTTTCAGCCAACCTGTTCCTTTGGTCACCGTCATGTAATTTAAAATTCGGTCCTGCTCTTCATTGCTCCCTCCTGAAATCCAGTTATTCATAAGTTCCAATCTCAATTCCCCCCCCCGCCCCCCTCACTGAGAGTCGCTGTGCTAATGTAAAGGAATGGTGCTGTCTAATCGCTGGTCACGTCAGCAGTTATATTACATTACATTACAATACAATCATTTGGCAGACGCTTTTATCCAAAGCGACTTACATTACATTACCACCCTTCGCAGAGGGGGGAGCAATTTAGGGTTCGGTACCTTGCTCAGGGGCACCTCGGCAGGGACTCGAAACGGTAACCCTCCGGTTACCAAGTGGAAGCTCTACCCACTGAGCTACTGCCTCCCCGTTACCGTCATCTATCTCAACATCACACACTCGTAATTGATCAAAACGAGCTTCTCACCCCTTTTTCAGAGAAATGTCTTTTTCCCCCCAATCGTAACTAATGTCACTGTAACTCATTTGGTCCAGCTGCATTCACCTCTGGTGCACGGCTACACACACGCATCGATTTCTCAAGTTTCATGGATCATTTTTCTCAGTTAGGCGTGTCGTGTTTTACTAATGTTTCAGGTGTTATCCCCCTTTCCCAGTATTCAAATTCTAATGTTTGTTAATGTTCCTTCTGGCTCAGTATAATGAGCGGAAGAGCTGTCATTAAGATGAGGCGCAGGTTCAATCGTCTATTAAATTGGATGATTATAATACAAAGGCAAACCATGTGGGGAGCGTGCTCCATGTGTTTCTCCACGCCGGAGCTGTGTGACAGAGTTGTCAATACGCGGCGTAGTGCTGATGACTTTGATTAGAATGTCGCACAGCACTGAAATGTGTCCCCGCAACAGAGGGTCGAGGGAAATATGGTGATTAAATCCTGCATATGGGCAATCATGAATCATCAGAGGCAGTCTCATTAACAGCAGAAAGAGAAATCAATTTTAGGGGGGGCTTTCTGGGTAGATTAGTGGGCATTGAGGAGTGATTTGTCATGGCGACGAGATCTGCGTGCGCCACCGCTTCGGCCTCACTCGTCCGATCACTGTCACCGAGCTGCCACTTCACGTTTCTGCATCGCACAAGTGCAGCTCATTATACTATTACCACCATTAGCGTCACAAGCCACACACACTCTCTACGTGTCTTTGTGTGGTCTGACTAAGATGAAACAAAAGGAAAAAGCCTGAGCATTGTTAAAAATGATATCTATGCTGCTATTTGTGTGGGTGTGGGTGCGCCTGTGTGTGTGTGTGTGTGTGTGTGTGTGTTTGTTTCCCGGCTCAGCAGTCTGACTACATTTGCACTTTCTTTGTTTCTCATCGACTTTCCCTCATATGCTTCTATACACTGCAGCTAGAGAAGTCGAGGAAGGACGACAGAGGCAGCGAGGAGAGCGCCAATCAAACCAATGTAAGTGTAAAAGGCTGAGCCCTCTCCGCTCCTCTCCAAATGTTTGTTGTCTTTTTTTTTTCTCCTGCTAAGGTCTCCCTTCGTCTTCCTCGTCTGACTTCCCTCCCTAACCCCTCCAGTGACATGACAGATCATTACAGGCCAATCCAGTTCACAGCGTCTGTATTTGTCATTGAATAAATCACCCAGACACAACTGGGCTACAAAATAAAGAATCTGGCACCCACACAAACACGCACACACGCGCACGCATAACAACCACAAGCGCTATTGACTATTGCGTGGCCTGGAGGAGACGCATAAGTCAAAATCACTTTGCACTTGTGCATGCATACACACAGACGCACACTCGCCGGGTGTCGGGGACAGATTGCAAACAGAAAAAGGGCCAGCAGCCATTCTGCGAAAGGAGAGAAAATGCTACACACATTATTATGTAGCGCAAGAAGCATACAAAGAGGCTCCCCTTGTTCCTCGCGACTTTCGCTGGCACCTGTCAAAGTCCTGACCCACAATGCTTGATCAGTTTCCTACTCTCGCCGCCTGTGTGTGTGTGGGTGGGTTTGACATGCACTTCGTCCTTCTTTCTGGAAGAGCTGCCGGCGGAATCCTCTCTCTCCTCATTATGCGTATTCTATTTGTCTCTCTGGATTGTGTTGTTGTTGTTGTTGTTGTCATCGAAGTGCCTACACTCCACTGCTTTGTGTTTATTTTTAATTGTGTTCCATGGATCCACTCAAATTTGGACTTCTGTTTTGCAGGAGTCGGCGTAAACAGTGGCGGCGGTTTTATCTCATTTAACTGTGTGTGTGTGTGTGTGTGTGTGTGTGTGTGTGTGTGTGTCTGCTTGTGTGTTCAGGAAGCTCCCGTGTCCTCCGTGGTGTCCTGCAGTCAGGAGAAGGAAGCTCCTCCAGAGAAGAGTCCACAGAGTCCCGTTCACTCTGAGAGGGAAGCGCTGCTCGTCGGTACGCTGACACAACTGACGCCTCCGTCGCCTCATCCTGCTTTAATATTCGTCCGTGTGGTATTCAGATCTACACACTGATGCACGAAGGTCACTCTGAAATTAAAAAAATGCAGACGGTAGCTTCCGTAGAGCAGTGACTCTCTATAGGTGGCGCCATTTGCCTAGGATTCCCAGCAGACGGCGCAAATAACAAAATGGGAGAGGAAACCTGAAGTCACAGTGTGTGGTTGTTCTGCCTTCCTGAGATCCTGTTGTTACACAAATGAGAAAGTAAGAATATGAGGAGGAGGATTCCTGGATCGCAGCAGGTTTGGAACCTCGTCTCCTGCAGGTGCTTTTGTTATTTTATTAACATCACACCAATCTTATACAAAACCTTTGGCTCAGAAGCATGAAAGTTAAGTTTCTGTTTCTCATCACACAGACTCGTTAACTCGGCGCATGTGTGTAGATCAGAGCACCGTCTGCTCGGAGCTTTGTTGAGTCTACGCTGTGTCAGAGTAAATCAGAATGTGGATCTTCAAAAAGAGCTGTGCCATTCGTCTGTAGGTCCTTTATTCCGACATTCCAATAGTTCCAAAAACGTCCCATTTGACCAAAAAGCCCGACCTGCAAGTTTAAAAACAAAGGCCCATTGCTGCAAAAATACAATATACTATACACTTTTTAGTATTTGCAGAGTTTCAAGCACTTAATGAACTGAATAAGCGTTTCCCAGCTCCTGATTTCCTCTCCCAGGGCAAAAGAACGCGGTGCAGGGTCCTACTTCCTTTTGCAGTTGAGGTTGCTGCCAGTGTGACAGCTGATTGTTCCTTGGATTTTGTTTGTTGTCTATAACACAATTCGTAATGTATTTTCCTAGATTTGAAGGAAATGTAGTTTAGTGGCCATAGTTTTTGAAATCCGTGAGCATGTGTTTACTTTATATGTATATTTAAATGTATCTTTACACCTTGTAGACTTTTCCACTGCTCTTGAGTTTGCAGGTCTAATTATTACATTATGGAAATTCTAACCTAGAAATCACACATCCACCTGATGAGGTGAACATGCAACACATCAGGTCTCAGTAATAACACTGATAAAATATGCAAGCATAAATAGATTTCTGATACTGAAACAGTGGAGGAGTGCTGCTGCTGCAAGTGAGGGAGTTGAAGTATCTTGAAAGTTCTTGTTCACTGGTGAGGAGCGGGAAACTGACTGTCAAGGCGGAGTTGTAGCTGAGCCAGAAGGAGAAGCACTCAAATTACTTATTAGTCTAAATTTCCAGTATCACCTTTCTGGATTGAGATGAAGAGCTTGCACTGAAAGGAACCAGAGAATACGGTGTAGCGGTAAGCCTCCTCTAGGAAGGTTTTACCATCCACCTCCAGCTGGGGAGAGACCAAGGGACAGACCCAGAATATGCTGAAGGGATGAAATGTCCTATCTGCCCTGGGAGTCTCGGAATTGGATGTGGCTGCAGGCAAAGATCTACTGCTACTCACATACTAGTTTGAACATGCATGTATGAATGCTCCAAGTATGAGCTTTGCTACTCTTATGTCATCAGTCTCCACACTAACACACACTCACAGTGGATCCATGTTGTTACAGCACACGTCCATACTGGTGATCACCTCTATTAGCTGTGAGCGTCAGACACAGATTGCCCTCCAGCAGTTAAATTCATGAAAATAAAACGACATGAAATTCCACTTTGTACTAGATCTGAATGCACCATTGGACTCCACAAATCAGCCTCTCATTTGTTGTCATTGGAGCAGCTCCAGGCTGCCACATTGTTTGTGTGCAAGTATCGACTAAGCTCCCGCAGGTGGCAGGAACACAGTCTCTGAGTCGCATTTTGCTCTTGTCATCGCAAGTGATAGCGATTTTCTTCCTCCGGCGTTTCAACCAGTGGAAAACTAGGTGCCGTTAGCAGCACAGGTGTTTGTTTCAGCTCTCCCTTGTTGGTCTATTGCCGGTTAGCAAACAATGGTGGAGGATTATGTTTGTGGTGGCCCTATCAGTGAAGTGGCAGCAGATGGGAGAGAAAACAGCATCAAAGCTGTGATTAAGCACTCTGTCTGTTCTGTCTAGAGCCACAATATACAAGAGAATCCAGACAGTCAGGTGTTGCGTCACGCTTTCATGTTTGACAGGTGACTGAAAGTGATAACGGATGCACTGTATGTCTTTACATTACCTTCCCTCTGCTCGTTCTTCCCCAGGGATTATTTCGACGTTCCTTCACGTTCACCCATTTGGAGCCAGCATCGAGTACATCTGCTCCTACCTGCAGCGCCTGGATACCAAGGTAACCAGCACACCGGAATGAAGACTCTTAAGACTGCACAAGCCGCTACATACAAATCCAGAGCAGCTTTTGCAGAAACTGACACTCTACAGTCATTTCCTATCGACAGGCAGACACACAAACACACGCACACATGGAAACACACAAGCGTGGTGTGTCAGTTCTTCGGAGAGAGCCGGCGTATGGGTGCGCGCTATGCCAGGGTCCTGCTGTGCACTTCTTACAGCCTTTGACACAGGCAGCACTCGCTGATGCTTTGACAACCCATTTCCCAGGAAATGGATTCACTTAGTCTGCGAGTGAAGCCAGAGCGTTTTAAATCAACATTAAATTCCCCAAAAGGAGGAAATAGAATGTAGAGTTTTTGCTGATATATGCTGTATACTCTGGGGCAAAATAGCATTTGGTCACAAGAAGATGAGGAGTCCAGTTTGTGTTGAAATACTTTCAAACGTATGCACAGACTGGTCTCCTGCTCCACTCACACACATGACGACACTATCTCACTCATATCTGCTTTGTTGTGTGATTTCCCTTGATGTTGGAGCATATTGATGCAAGATCCTTCATTCTGACACTATAAGCCAAACACCTTCCCAAATCCCCACACACCCTTAGATTCTGGCCCGTCTGAAGCCATTTTATCCCCAATCCGTGGCGGTTGTTATCACTCTTCACCGCCTCATTCGCAGGGACACACTTGGAAAATGGCAATTTTCAGCGTAACCTCGGCAAAGTTACAGTAAGACCAGCTTTTGAAGTCACTTACGAGAGGCTCCACAATAACGGGAGCGGTCTGTGAAACCTTCTCGCTGTCAAGTCACGCTGAGTCACACAGCATACAGACGCGCTCAGCTCTCCACAACCTTAAAATTGCGACCACCCGCACTTCCTCTTCATTTAGATAAACAAATTTGTCATCTACAAAAACTTAATAATTACCAAATCGGCAAGGTTTGGCCCAAGAAATGAGTGTGAATATGCCCATCATCACCCTGACTCACGCTCACACACGCAAGGAACAGAAGTGTAAGATCTCCCTCAGGTTTGTCTAATGTGCGTGCGGGTGTGTGTGCGTGTGCGTGTGTGTGTGCGCGTCTGATCACCCACACATCTCTGCCTGTGTGCGTCTGAGTTTGCCTGTGCATCTGTTGTTCCCACACCAACTCTCCACAGCACACATCAAACAGCCCACAGTTTTGTCAATACCGCCGACTAGACACGCTCACAACCGGCCTCATCCTCCCTGCTTATCAACGGGCTCCACACACGACGCCATTGTCTGCGGCGACACGCCACTCGCATCTCCACGCCGGCCCGTTAATACGTCGCGACACCTCCGCGGGGCTCGGCACAATCTGGTGGCGGGTCGCCCACACCGGCCTCGACAATAGAGTTTGGCACCGTGTCACCTCAGGCTTCTTACCCACTCTTGTACCTCAGCCCAACGCGACGTGTGTGTGCGTGCCTGTGTGTGTGCGTGCCTGTGTGTGTGCGTGCCTGTGTGTGTGCGTGCCTGTGTGTGTGCGCGTGCCTCTAACTATGCACTTCTAGGTTTGCTTACGCGGTGATTCTCTGGGGGTGTGATGTGTGGTGAGTGAATATGTTGCGAGTGTGACTACGTTTAGAGGAGTGAGAGGAGGTGCGGCGACGATGGAAGTGTGAGCGTGGCGACAAAGTGTGGTGTTTCCACGTGGAGGGCACTCTGTTCTTTTTGTTCCTTTCCCTCATTTGTAAGATGAGGAGCCTTCAGGAGGGCGTTTAAGGTGCTGCATCTTAGAGTAGCCCTCCCAAGTCCGCAGAGCTATCACTTTAAACGGCCGGTTTCCACTCAGTGTGCATGGTGGTGCGGCAACAATAGATAGAGGGCGCAGATTTGGTGGTAAAGCATAGGGAAGATTTTAAACTAGGGCCCTAGATGAAAAGAAGAACACGGAAATTGTATAATGTGTCCACTTTAGGCTTTGTCGACTTCACTTATATGTAGTGGACCAATTTGCAGTGTGTCTGCAGCAAAATAAGCAGAGCCCCGAGTCCCCAGAGGGATTATGTCATCGGGATTATACATCCCAACAGGCCAGGGAACGTCTCGGGAACCGCCAGGAAACTTTGATGAGCGTTCTGCCTCCACAATGCGGATCAGATGTGAAAATGGACAGACTGTTCAATCTAACTGCACACACACACATACACACACACACACAGCTTAGAAGTTGGAAGGTGTCTCAGTATATTTTACAGTATCTATTCCTCCTTCTCCGCCAACTTTAGGTGAGCCATAAGCACTTGGAGGAGGGAGTGAGACGGAGTTACAGGCTGCAGCTTGGCGTTGAGGCCTGCTTCCATATGAGACCGTATATGGAACTGTGCTCATCAGCAGCCACATTAGTGCTCGTGCGTTCTTGTTAGCAGGTGTTAAATTGTCCTCAGTTGTCATCCAGGCGATCCTTAACGCCCCTTCAGACACGCAAACGCAAAGAGGTGGCCTGTCTCTTGGCGATGGTCCGAGTGTGTCTGAGCTATAAACAGCACAGACGCTCTCATATCTCAGATGTGTGTTTACAGCTCTCCTTTTCCTCACGTGCTGTGTGTCTCTGCAGCTGGCCGGAGTTGCGTCATGCGGAACTGGAAAAGCCCGAGACAGATGTGATGGCTTTTTTTCCTCTGTTTCGTTTAAAGTTGAGCAGACAAAGCTGTTCCTCCGTTTCCTGCTGGAGTCGACCCAAACCTTCATGGTTGCCGCGTCTGTGTGTTATTTTCATAAAGATGAAACTTTTTTCCGACCGGTTGCTCTGTGAAACCGGCCGCGTCTCCGACTCTTTCAACTGGCAGATGCTGGTGGCAAAGGTTCGGCTGGCGGCGACCGGCGTTCTCTACTGCGTGTGATTCCATCATCGTAAATGCATGCTGTATCTAATCATAGCCTGCTGTGTGTGTTTATGTGTGTGTGTGCCCACAGATTAACCCAGGCGAGGTGGAGGCCCTGCTCTCCCGGCTTCCCTGCACCTTCAGGCAGGAGCTGACCGGGGTGGGAGCCAGCCTGGAAAAACGCTGGAACTTCTGCGGCTTCCAGGGAATCAAGAGCACGTAGACTCTGCGCAGCAGGAGGACGAGACGGCGGGCGGGCAGATCGACGCGCAAAACCACGAAGGAGGGAAACCGTCTGAAGCCCACATCAGTCGGACACAGCGGACTGCACCCCATTTTACAAGGACACTGAAAAATTCAGCGACGATCTCGGGATCAGGAAGGAATCTTGCCTGAGCATTTCAGGAAGCCGGCGGAGGCGGCAGAGGCGTTAGCGCAGCTTTACCATGGTTACAAGAGAGCCGACGTCAAACCGCAGCAAAGCCTCGACGAGCTCCTCAGTCTCCAAACATCATCAGACGTCACTCTGCGGAAGTCGCCAGTGAGCATCGACTCTATAGCCACTGGACTGTGATGTAATGAGCGCCCCCAGCGGGCAGGGCGCTGTACTGTCTGAGCCTGTGTCTGGCTCTGTATGCTGTCAGTGTGGGCCAGGACTACAGGGCCACCCAGGGAGGGGGGTCAGGGTCTAACTGAACACTTTGAGCCCCCCTGACCCCCCTGGGCCTCCCTCACGTCGCTTTTTTGCTGTTCCTGGTTTGTAACATAGATCAAAGTGGATATATTTGGTAAAGGCTGTTAACAGTCCTATAGAATCATTGGTTGTTATACACTGTAAATGCTTGGATGATATTTTTGATTATAAAAGAATTGTTCAAAAGTGATTGAGTTTGATTTTACATGTGTGTGTGTGCACGTGCCGCCTGTGTGTGTGTGTGTGTGTGTGTGTGTGAGAGAAAGAGAGATGATGTCAAGTGTGGTCTTCAGTTATATAAACGTCTTTCACCTCGTAACACCTATCAATCACACACACACACACACACACACAAACAGGACAAATGGTTTAATTCAAAGTTTGTGCCCATTCTTGCTTGAAGGCCGTTTGTCCTGAAGCCTGTTCACACTGTCGCTGCACCCAAGGCCTCATGGTGTTTCAGCCTTCGTGCAAGGACATTTATATCAGAAAATCCAATTACGCTGGCTAAGAGCACAGCACAGCCGCATCGCACTCAAGCCACAAACACACCTAAGGGATCCTGTTAATGATTTTTAATTGGTCAGGCACTTGTTGCCATGGCGAGCCGTGCGGAAACAAAATATCTGTGCTCCCGTCCGTTCCTGCTTGCGACCCTCGCCTTGATCCATACATTAAGGCTGTTATACAACGGCGGGCTGGGGATGTGTGTGTGTGCGGGGCGGGGGGGCGGGGGGGGGTTGGTTTGCTTTCCTCTCTTCCTCAGCCTGATGGAGAGCTCGCCCGCTCACTCGCTCGCCAGCAGGACTGCAGGTTCCTCCCAAAAGCCCAGTCAAGCATTCTTAATGCGCCTCCACTGGGCTATTTGGCGACGTGCACTCTTTCCCCCGGTGTTCTGAGAAACAAAGGTTTATTATTACACATTATTTGCTCTCTTCGGCTTCCTCCATCTCCTACAGGCGGCGAGCGCATTGGAAAAAAATTAACGCCGGTACACTTGTCAGCACACCAGTCCTTGTAGCTGAATTAATAATAGCGAACGGACATGTTTTGCCTACAAGGCTTTCCCTGTGTATTCGCATATTCGTCTTGGCATCCATTATTAACAGGAGCAGGTTTGAAAGAGAAGATGGGTTTCATGGGGTGGTGAGTAAACTATCTGTCATGTATGTGGGAGTGGAGTTTATGCATATTAAAGCTCTAACCCACAACCCACTCAGTCTGTAGGCTCCGTCGAGCACCATGAGGCGAGAGCAAACGCTGGTGCGGTAAGTGCGCCACTTAAAATGTAGTCATCACGGTGCGCTGGTTCAAAGATCAGCTGCTGCTCTGGTGGAAGACATATTTCAGCGATAAGGAGCAAAGCCCACAACCAAAGCTTTAGAGTTAATACTATTTCAGTGAGAAATATTTGGAAACAACATAATCGTCCACATTGCAATTTTTGGCAAGGATGACTCCAACACCAGCTCTTAATACTCTCCATAAATCTGATCGTGCTGGATAAAGTACATCACAGTCACACTTCAGTACACTTGGACCCACGTTACAACTTTATTCTCCACACATTTTTACTTTTTTCTCTTCACAGTATTTGCTTATTCCAGAATTCTCTCTTATTTTTATCAGCAGTGGCCTTAATCCGCTTTTGTAGTTTCAACAAATGTATTGGCGTAAGTATGCGTTTTATTTCAGTGAATGTATTGCAGTAAAACCAATTAATTGGAAAACTAGAAACTCCACTTTAGTGCAAATTCTCCCAAAACACACTTTAAGTACTACAGCGAAGTATTTCCTCTGCCTGTGTGTATGTGGCCTTCAACTGCATCCACTTTGTTGTGGGCAATCAGAACCTAGAAGGAGCTACTTAAAGAGACGGTGACGGTTAGTTTTCACTCTGTGAGCCCAGTGGTGCTGTAAAGTGTGAAAAATGTATTTGTGCATACCTGTTTACACCCGTACTGACATCATGTAGCTGTGACGTGAGTATCTGACGGTTCATTTGATGTTTCCACTAATGGTCAGAGATGTGGTGGTGTTACTGGGTGAGTGCACATTGAGAGGAGATGACACAGAGACACAGAGATGTTTCCTCTGCACGGCTTCACTCTCTTTCCCACACCAGCACTTGATAGCCATAGAACAGCACTGATGACAAACCGTTCATCTCACACCAGCTTCATCTCTCGCTTGTTAGTTTCCCCTCTCTCTCTCTCTCTCTCTCTCTCGCTCTCTCTCTCTCTCTCTCTCTCTTGCTCTTCCCCCTGATGCAAACAAAACACTAATATTGCACGTCGATGTCGTTGTTTCTTGTTGTCTTTTTTTCTTTAGACGCTGCTTTCCGTCTGGCATTTCCTGAGCGCCCATGCTTTACTCGCTGATAAACTGAAGGCATTCATATTCTATCCATTTACAGCTGTGTGTGTGTATGTGTGTGTGCGTGTGTGTTTGTGATAGTGCATCAGGTTCTCAGCTATCAAACAAAGAGGTAAACACAGACTAATTAAATCCACTAGCAGTCCCTGGTGAGTGCCGCTCTCCATTCACTGTTGTCTTTTGGTTGCTGTGACACAGTGAGGATCCTCCTTATTAATTCAATTCAGGGTTGATGTGTGTGAAAGCTCTTAAAGGGTGAGAGTCCCACCTTGTACATTCACCAGGAGACACGCCTGTGGACGTTCTTTGGAAATCTGCGGCTGTTAATCTTGAGCAAATAGCAAGCTTGAATTTTAAATATGAAGGCATTAGTGTCGTTCAGGTGGGATGAGTTACAGATGGCGTGTGTATACATGCTGACATCATGTTCCATGTCAGTGTAATTGGGGTGTGAGGCGATAACGTGTCCTTCTGGGTGATGATATGATGCTCCAGATATCTTTAATACACCTTAATCCACGCCTCAGTCTGTTTACGACCTCTGCTGAGCAGGATAATGGGAGTGTGTGTGTGTGTGTGTGTGTAGTGGATTGTGCATGTGGTCCAGAATGATTGGATGAGACGAACACGGAAAGAGGATCAGATTCAGGCTCCTGTTCACAACAATGGTCACAGTCCAGCAGGTTTGCAGCCGGTGAGTAAAGACAAGCGTGTTTTTCCCGTCACCACGTTTACCAGATCTCAGCCTGATATCACCAACATACAGCTCAGCCCCTGGTGGTTTAAGGCGATGAGTCAATAGCTCCTCCTGTTGGGCCAGAGTAGAAACTACACCCCTGAGCCGTTCCCCCTCCAGAAGTCCGGGCGGTCACATCACAGGCCAGTTTCCCCCTCTCATGGGATTCAAACTCCATAAACCCTGCACACGCCGCAGTAATTCCTCCACACGTATAAACTAAAAAACGCCTTAAATTTCCCCCACTTGTCCCTGGGAGCCTGCACTGCAGAGATGCACTCGCCTGCAGGCACTTGGAATCACATCTTAGAAGCACACAAGAGTGGAAAAGATGGAATATTCACGCTAGAACGAAAGAGATTTCCATTTCTTTGAGGATTATTAGTTTGGCGGGTGGCAAATCATGTTTTATATGTTTTTGTTTCCTCTGTTTCAGTGTGTTCAGAGGATTACATGCACTTTTAGCTTGAATGAATGGCAAGTGTTGGAATAATCGCTCCACAGCTCGTTCTCTAGGGTGTCTGGGGTTTGGATATTAAGCTGCGTATTTCAGTATGACAAACTATGCGTCTCTCTCTCTCCCTTGCTCCCTCCTTCACGCTGTCTGTCTTTGTCTCCCTTCTTCCCTAATCATCGATCATCATACAAAGTGAGAAATAGTTTAAAGCACAGCAGGGGAGCTGCCCAGAAGGTGTTTTCACCCACCAAGCATCCAATGCCTCTAATGGAAAGAAGCAAAAAGCTATAAAAGTTTCTCTGTACTTTTTTTAACAAACTAATCCGTGATCCGTCGACGCCAAACGCTTTGCCGTGTAACGCCGGTCTCGTGTCCAGTGGCGGTGTTCCTGGCCTATTAGTTTGTTAAATAAGTGGGCCTGAAGCATGCTTTTGATCTGGAATAACAGCAGATTGCAGGGTTAGATAGCTCAGCGAAACTTCTAATGAGGGACGGCTACTCGGCGCGGCGCGTTATGAATCGAGTGACCTTTATCTCAGAGGAAACGCTTTGCACAGGCAGCAATTATCTGCACGGTGGAGCTTCTTTTTGAAAAGGTTTATTTTGAGCAATAACGAAGGGATTCCACCGGCAATCTGTTCTTTGACTCGCTCCCTAGTGTGCAAGGCCTCTCTCTCTCTCTCTCCCTCGCTCTCCCTCTCTCTCTCTCTCTCTCAGTGCTGATCTAAACTATTTGTTTACTGTGTTTTCTTTTGAGTGGCTGAACCGCGTCCAACCCAGAGAGCCTGCAGGGACGCATGGTCGGGTACAGAGAGACACCAAAGCAAAAACCGGTCCAGAGTAAAGTATTGGAGGTAATGAGAGAATGTAAATCTTCTTCTTTGTTGTCTTTGCATTGTTATGGTGCAGCAGAAATGTGAAGATGGAAGATAAGGTGCAGTTTGGTGGAGTCGTTGATGATGTGATGATGCAGAGAGAAGAGAGACGATCCTTTACTGAGCATTCATGGATTCTATCAGGGTGAAATGAGGCTTTCATGGGACTTTTAAAAAGTGGCATATTTAAGATTTAACAAGGTGGGTTTGGAAATAGATCTTCCTTCCATGTTCAGGTTTAATTGCATGTGACTCTCCGACAATGTCATTTTTCTGTCGTTTGTGTTTTAAGGGCCAAACACTTTTTGCATCTGGAACCTCCCACTGTTTTCCCATAATCACAGTCGTTATTGTTCTCCCCTCCTACACACAAACACAACACACAGCTGAATGCACTTGTTAGTCAAACCCCCACAATTGACTTGCAGGTACCGAGTCGGCTAAGTAGAATGGAAGCAGGCAGAGGACCACCGAATGGACTTCATGCTGCCCACAGCCTGTTAGGCTCACAACCAGACAGAACATCCACCACCCTGTTAGCTACCATGTCGCTTTACCACCTGCTTTCTGTGTCGTTCTGCAACTTGGTGACTCACGGTTGCCATACAGCAGAACCAGGCTGGTTACAGCTACGATGCAGGTCCTCTGCACTCAAAAGCCTTCAGACATCTGCAATCGGAAGCGAACTGCAGCTTGCCACGCAGTGAAATCAATCAAATTAGAATAATCAACAGCTACTGGTCAGCCTGTTCAGGGAACACAAACTAATCAATCAAACTAAAGCTGCATACAGGTGAGCACAGACTGGAACAGATTCAGCATTATATTCATTGATTTACAGTCATTGTGAGGGGAAACGATCAACTTGCAGGTCTTGCCGTAATGGTCCCAGTCCCAGGAGCTGCTCTGGTTGCTCTTGTGGATCATCTGGGGGTCTGGACACACTCTCGTATATCAACTTAAGGGGCGCCGACGAAACAACTCCCAGGGATCCAAGGGGGCTCAGTTTGTTCTGTGGCTAATGATTTAAAAGTTCAAAAGAAACGTCCTGAGGTGCAGGTTCACAAATCTGCTGTGTGTGGCTCACACACATCACAGTAAGATGGGGAAAATGGGTCTGGCCATCACTTTGACGTGTGTGTGTGATGCAGCAGAAGCCTTTCTCCAGGATGTAATGGGGGGGAGAGGGAGGGGGAGCCCTGTGATCATAATATTCTTTTTGTCTGGAAATGTCTCTTCCTCTGTACTCCTGGTCCGTATCAAAGGCATATTTGAGTCATTTCTGGAGGAACTTCACTGATTCATCTTTTTGATGAGCGGCCCACATTTTCCAAGGAGCCTATTACGCAACCCCGGGGAGGAAATCACCGCCTCCCAGACATCAAGAAAAAAAGAATTTTGCAAAAAGAGGACGCCGCATCTCCCTGTTGCACAGCAGGCGGTGCTGTTACATGCATGGATCATCTCAGGCAGGTCATTCTGCCTCTTTCTCCTCTTTACCTGCAACAAAACCCAGAAGAAACAGTTTAAATCTCTACAAAGCTCAATTTCATGCTGCCGTTATGTGAATTTCATACAACTGTATACAACTAAACAGATGTCTAATATGAGATTAAAAGTGCAGATTTCAGCACTAGGCACCTCCCCCGCCCCCACCACCACGCACACACACACACACACACACACACACACATTGGGAGGAAGTACAGTAAATGCTAAATTCCTAAATAATGTTCTATAAGCTGTGTATATTTCTTGATCTAAATTTCCAGATTGACTGACTGATTCAATCAAACGTGTCATTTCTCTTTTGTTGTTGCTTCAATGTTTAATCTTTATTTGATCCATTTTCATTCTTTAGTGGTTTTCCAGTCGTCACCAGTTCTGGTTGGTGTGACACGGAGCAGCGATGACACCAGATTGCTGAATCTCTTTGTTCCACAGCCGACTCCCTCTGCTTCACTCAGACTGGACAATTTTCACTCTGATGTTCCAGTCCCATACAAACTTATGTGATCTAGAATTTTCTTTTCTTCTTCTTTTTTTGTTGTAATCACAGCGTCACTCTTGTTCAGGCTGAGCAGTGTGTGTGTGTCTGCAGTTCCATGGAAGCAGATTGTTCAGTCTAGGTAGAACACACTGTGGTCACTAAGCAGCAGTCTATAATATTTCAGCAAAATGTTTATAATTTCTTCATGCTATGATCTTTTTAGTGCCTGGTGGAGCTTCATCTGCACCTTTGGAGATGAAAGAAGCCGGCACGTCTACCTGAGGAGGAGCAGGATCAGGTTTTGAATCTTGGTTTGCAGTTTCTTTTTTACTTAATTTACATACATTTGAAATTCTATTAACAAGAAGCGATGAGCTGAAATCCTGCTGTTCTCACACTTTAGAGTGAAACAATGTTTCCAGACGTGCTTGTGCGTAAATCAATATTCAGACTAATTGGCATTCAATAAAATGAAAATGATTTTATAGATATTTTCTGTAGTGGCTATTAAATCTTCTCTTTATCACCGTCACATATTTAACAGCCTCTGCTAACAGTTTGATTTAATGCATTTACTAATAATGATTAATTTATGGTTCTGAGAGGATTCTTCTACTTCTTCCTGATGTCAGTACCTTAGGTGAACTCTGGAGTATCAGTGTCAGCACGTCTTCTCTTCTCTTAATGTCCTCTTGTCTCTCTGCACAGCTCGGTCAAGATCAATGGACACGTTTGGACAAAATCAGCAGTGACAGCTCACCAGCTTTCACTTTCTTTGCATCACTGACCCCTTATTAAACCTGATTGATGGAAACTTCCAGAGGATTTTGTACTTCCTCCTCTGATGAGTCAGCATCTCCACTTGAAACCAAAACCCAGAGCTCCAGCTGCGCCAGGAGGAAAAGGAGACCCGGACTGTGGAGATCCAGGTCCTGAGGGAGGATAACGTGACCCCCTTCAGAGAGATTGTCCCAGTATGACTCTCCACTGGCTGCTCCATCAGGCTCTCGCTGCTCCAGACTCAGTCCCGAGTTGTATGTGATCAGTAGTTATGTGAGTATGTGTGTATTTGAGAGGTACACTGTTGCGTAATGGTTGGTGGTGACTCAGCTGGAATCCACCCGCCATTAAAGGACAAAGAAGATGATGGCCATGGTCCTGCAGTACTTTCTTCTACTAACCCTGTCACACTCTGCAACATCCTCCTACATTTCATTAGCGAGTTAGTAACAGGGATAGATAGGGACGTGAAATGCAAAACACCAGACATCCAGATCTAATATGTATGAAAATACTTTCAAGTTTAGTATTTTGTCCTCTTAGATGAGCTTTACAAACAGCATTTGTCACGCCGACGTCCTTTAAATGTTTCATGTTCGAACTGTACTTTCTGAGGTCAATTAACTGTGTTGCTTCCAATGTTTAAATGATTTCATCAAACAAACCATTGATGTCATCTAAACTAAAAGAATTACAGCAAAGATCTCACACTTTTAAAACAGTATAGGCCTCATGCTGGAACTTACTCATCTAATCAACCTCATGCTCTTAGACGAGCAATCATCAAGTATCCCTTTGAGCCAAAGTCTTTTCCATGAACTATTAAACTTAAACTTAGACTTAACTTGTCTTGTCTTTCTAGTTAAGGTTTGGTGTAGGTCGCCCAACAAATCATCAAACCTCGCAACGCAGTATGCAAACATTGTCAGTTGTTTGTGAGATCGTCCATCTCCTCTAATACTATTAATACTCTAATAATCCTTAGCCGCTGCCACATACGGTCTAAAACGTTGCATAAGCACTTAACACCGCTCCGTCGTCGATCCGGATAGCCTTTATTAATTGTAGTTCTTATGAGGCAGTCGATTTGCCTTGCAGTATTTGGTGGTCTTGCATTTGAGTGCAACTACAAACCAGATCTTGGGGGTTCATCTGCCGTGAATTGTTCCAAGTTGGACCATTTGTCTCGCTCTGTGTCTGTGTTCTGTTCATTTCACTGCTCAAACACTCTTTGTACTGCAATGCGTCGTCCCTAAACACGGGAGACGCTAATGTCCCTCGCAACTGGCTTGGACTTTGTAATTGAAGTCTGGTTGAATGCCTGACACAACCTTTGCACATTTCAAGCATCACTTATCAATGCCCCCATTTCACCTATCCTCCTTTTTAGTGGTGCCCCTCTGTGTTCCTTTATTGCAACACATCTTTGGCTCTTTACAGTGATGTCATGGGGTGATGACACTGGCGTTTTACGGCAGGATTCTTCTCAGCTTTCTAAAATATCTGGTTAATGTTCAGTTTTTGTCTGTCAGCCCCTCAGAATTAGTTTTGCGCCGATGTTCAGCAATCACACTGTCATGGAGCGGACAGAGACCAATTTGTGTCTGGCGGAGCCTCAACTGGCCTGAATTTGGCAAAAGTGTCCACTTAATAGCCGACTTCTCAGGCCTGGTGAGACACACCATTCCTTTGAATGAGAGGTGCAAAGATATCCTGTGAGAACTGCACAAAGGTAGAGAAACGGATCAGCGGGACGACGACATACAGTATCTACTTTGAAGAGGATTAGAGGATTTTGGACCTTTGGTAAATGTTCAGAAAAAAAAACAAAGATTCACTTTCCCACATAACGGCATGTTAAGAGCAGAACACTTCAACCCCAAACTGTAGGAGGAAATACAGGAAAAACAGGAATGTAAAAATTGCGGCACATTAGGCAGAAAGGGGCGTGGCCTACATGGTAACTGGAGGTGTACCCAAGGAATCCAGGTGTTGGGTTTCAAGGTTGTGACTCATGTCCGACCTGTCCACCAGATTTAACTGAAATCCATCCTTAATTGCTTGAAACATCCTGCTAGTTCAACCAAAAAGTTTGATTTTGTAATAATTATCAAATGACTGTCGAATGTCGAATCAGTTAATTGATTCCAGGAATAACAGCAGAAATCCTCAGACGCTCAGTAAGATGAGACCCTGTTGATGGTTTGCAGCAATATCTCATTTGTGCGTGTCTGTGCGTGTCTGTGTGCGTGCGTGTGTGTGTGTGTGTGTGTGTGTGTGTGTGTGTGTGTGTGTGTGTGTGTGTGTGTGTGTGTGTGTGTGTTTCCTGTCTGTCAGCAAAGCAGTGAAAGAGCCTGTGAGATTGCATCAATGTATGAAGCCCCAAACAGGCTATAAATACAGTTGAAGAGCCAAAGCCATGTCTGTAAACTCTTGAAATACTTTGTGCGCTCGCTGACACCACTGCAATTTTGCAACGTCTCTAAATATCCCTGAATTACTTCCAGCTTTCTCTTATCAAACTTACAATCGTGTGAATTCCAAATGCAGATGAATAGTTCAGATAAAGGCCTGAGCTAAATATCACTGCATGTGCACCTTAATAGAGCTCACTAGCTTGTCTTATCAGTAATATGTTATTGTATTAGAGTTAATAGAGCTGCTGTTTACAATATATTTACTCACAGCAAGATACTTCATCAGTCTGCTTCTCACACACACACACACACACACACTCACACACACACAAACACACATACAGCACATACAGAGTAAATACAAAATATCTTAAGGGGATTGATCCTTATCAACCCCCAGCAGGTGAATGCATGGGAAGTGTGTTTCCATCGTGCTGTGTTTGGTTTAGTGAACAGAAAGTCGTGATTACTGTACGACTACTCTGGAAGTGTGTAAATGTGCTGTGTTTGACATTATGTTTAATTAGATTGCTCACAGTGGATGATGCCGCACACGGAGATGAATTGTTATTTGCTCGAGCGGTGACACGGCAGCTTCTCTGCGGAGAGCTGCGCTGATAATCTCCCTCTAATCAGGGACCGCTGATCGTTCAATGGACTGTACACAGTGTATGAGAGGGAGGGAGGAAGGAGAGAGAGAGAGAGAGGAAGAGAGAGAGAGAGAGAGAGAGAGAGAGAGAGAGAGAGAGAGAGAGAGAGAGAGTATATGCATGTAATTCTACTACTGTAATAACCCTGGAGTTGTACTTGGCTCCATGCTGAGTCTGTTTTTCCGGTTTATATTTCATAATATAAAAATTCATAATTTCACTGTTTTTGTTTCTTTTTCCACACTGAATCCTACAAATCTGACCTCAGTCCTGAAGTTCACTTCTCATTTCATTTCATTTCTCATCAAAAATTATATTATTGTATTATCATATTTTGATGATCCTGATGGATGTTGCTCAATAGGTGTAAAAGTACAAAATGTGCTTGTATGCAAATTGTGCAACAGTCATCACACCAATGCGAGGTCACGTTTAGCATATAAATCCAACCAAAACACATTTTCCGCTCTTGTCCATGAAACGTTTGAACGCTTCAGTAACTGCATAAAAGCACATTTAGTCTATATATTTGTGACTTACAACATAAAAAGCTGAACTGAGATAAAAGGCAAATGAAGTGACGTTGAGTAATTATGATGCTCGAACTTGATTATGATGAATATTCAGTTGATGAACTACTTCTTGCAGAGAAACTAAACGCTGCAGGGCCTTTGCACCACCAGCGGCTTTCCCAGAACTCCATGTAATATTGTCCAAACACATGCAGAGTATCCAGGGCAGAGAGCAGAGTGTCTGCCCTGGGGTGGGAAGAAGGATCACTTACCTAAGGGCAGAATGCCAGAAATAGTGCCATAGATAGAGACTGACAACCAAGATTGTTTATACTTTGCAAGATGATTCCCTCAGGCTTCAAACAAGTCATTATACTTGGAAATATCATCACATAACAGGCAGCACAACTCTGGGATGTTTTGATTTGTATGTTAATTAGTTTCTTTTTCTTTATTTGTTTGCATCACATAACTCCTCCCAATGAAAACATTTGTGAAAGGTATGATGTAATGGTGTCAATCAGACAGGATAGATGGATAACAAACACAAACAGATAGATGATAGAAGAAAGTCTGTAAATAAACCTCTAAAAACATTTTAATTAGGATTCGAATTTACAAAGTTGTTGATTTTCAGTTTGATCTTCTGCAGTAAAACAGGAAAATGTATAAAAAATATTTCGAATTTTCAAAGAAATATATACTTTTCATTTGATTGTCTTGCCATTGTGTCATTTTTTAGGCCTCAAAAATGGCAAATTGTGAAAAAAAATTCAATACGAAGCAAAGCAAACAAAATACGTCATCTATTTCTTGTTTTATCCCGTAATCCCCTGCATTTGTGGTTGACGAAATCAGCGCAGAGTGAGACCTCTCGCGTGTTCTCTGTCTCTGCCCTCTCTCGGTCCGGCTCGTGCGCTTCCTGGTTATTGCGCTGTTACCGCGGTGACTCTGCGTCATTGGCCGGTGACGCAATCGGTACCGCTGCCTGCCGGATGCGAGAAGGCGAGGAGGAGCCGAAGTAAACAAACGCGTCAAAGTGTCAACTTTTGAGATGAACAAAGTGGTTCAATGACTCAAAACTCGGAGAACCGACGCCATGTTCATCATTTATCTGCCACAGAGCTGCGAGGTGAACTGCTGCGAGTAAGACCACGGGAAAGTAAGTGACCAAAAACTTTCACCTTCAGTCATGAAGTTTTCTGCATTAGGTCCTCACAACGACAGTATTTAACGGGTTTAACTAATACTACTAACTGAATAATTGATTCAGTTTGAGAATTTTTTAATACAGCGATTATTAATTTGATCTGAAGATGAACTTGTATTAATTGTTTATTTTGCCTGGCATGACGCTCTGTGATAGAGGCGCTCTGATTCGTTCACGCTCTTAATCAACGTTTTCGTTCTATAGGAAAGTGACTATTATTTTTTATTAATTTATCTCAGAGTAATTTATTGGTTAATACTTTTTAGAAGAGTGTGTAACTTTGGAAACTCAAACACCTCAGGAGAGATCTATTTATAATTGGCAGGCATAGTGTTTAAAACTCATAAAACAACCTTGAAATGAAGGACAGAAATGATTACTTAATGTAAATGTTATATGCTCGGTGCTTCATTACCATTTAAAATTGGAAAACATCCTTTTCTTTGACATTTACAATAGCTTTCTGTACACACATTCTCCAAATGTAGACTCTTGTTTTCATATCTGAAGTTCAGTCCTCGCAGTTCACAGAGAGTAAGTCAACTTTTCCTTGTTGTGAGCTGTATAGTGACCATCTGTATTTGCTTATCTGCTCCACCTGATAACAACTCAAAGTTATTTTTTCATAATAAAAAAAGGCATGGAAGGAAGTATTTACTAGCTCTTTGTGTGTCCATCTTAGTCCCGTCTCTAACGGTGACAGTATGTTTTGGTGCAGTGAATATATCAGCAGGGCGTCTTGTATGAAATTGTATCTGTATTGAATCTCATCACTGACCACGTTGTATGGCCACGTTGTATGGCCGCTCAATCCGCAGTACACACGTGAGTCGGGCTGACTCTGTCTCCATGGAAGGGATCAGTGACGGTGTTGGGACGTCCTGGCGGCTCAGATGTCTGCTCCTGAGCTCCTGTTGTCTTTGAATAGATAAGCACTTTAGTTTCGTGCCAGAGTGTGGGTTCTTGACCTCTGAGCAAGGTGATTTCTTAAGTCTGGCTGTGTCTCTCAAGGGTGATTCAGCACAACAGTAAGCTTTTGTAATGGACCCATGGTTAGGGAAGGAGCAGATTAAAGGGTTCCTCCACCTTATATGTCCCTGAAGAGATTGTGGTGTTTCAGATAGAAATGAAACTAATGGTTATTGTATAGAATTTTTGACTAAGTTTTATAAAGATTTGTATTGTTGTCAGTGCATTAAGGATGATGAATTCCTCTGTGTATCGAGGATAATGCTGATTCACTGCCATCAAGGCAAGACAAGGAAGGAGTTTCTTTAGTTCTGTAATGTGTTGCACTTCCTTTTATGAACTTGTTCTTCGTCTTTCTCTTCTCCTGCGGTGGGCAAACCAGCTTAGTTCACAATCGGCAACCGAACTGCAGTGCGTCACTGATGTATTTGTCCTGTCCTGTCTTCCGAAGGGGCAGACATGTTCCCTGATGCCCTGGAAGCAGATGGTCGGGTGGAGGGCCTGCCTCTGTCCTCCCCACAACCGCTATGCGAGCCAGAGGAAGAGGAAGTCGAGACGGAGTCCGTGAAAGGCCTGAAAAGGAGAGGACGCTACCGGCACAGCCTGCAGCTACTAAAGCCCTTCAGGATAACACACAAGTAAATATTGAAATAGCACCACCTGTTACTCTATTTTAATTGCATGAGGCGACTCTTGTGTCAGATAATGGAGACGCACAGGGAGACAGACAGTGGGACGGACACTGGCAAACAAATTATATATCCTTTTTAAAACATACATAGACACAAATGTGGCTGCTCTTGCTGCACGTCCACTGTGCTGACAGTTTGGGAGTAGCATGAGGCCGTGATAAGGGAGTGTGAACTTATCCCCAAGCAACAGAGAGCGCTGTGTTTGAACATATACCAACTGATAACTCGCCCCCTGAACCTTTTTTTCTCTTTCTCGCTGCTCCCTCAGATTTCTATGAAGAGCGTGCAAATTACTGTTCAAACATTGCGGCCATGAGTCGTCTTTCATAGCAAAGCCGCCCGCTTCTTTCTCAGCCGCTTAAACGGCCCCTGCTGGCTCGACATAACACCTCCGTGTGTGCGTGTGAGCCCTGCGTTTCCAGACATCTCACCCGTTTCCATGTTCTCTTCTCTGTTCCAGGCACCAGCACCCAGTAGATAATACTGGACTCTTCTCTTTCATGACGCTGCACTGGCTCTCCCCACTGGCATTTAAGGCCTACAAGTCGTCTAGCCTGTCTCTAGACGATGTGTGGGGGCTGTCGTGTCACGAAGCCTCTGAAAGCAACTGCCAAAGGTGAGGTCACTGCGGCACCAATAGTCTACCTGGTAAAGGTGACGTAGTGTATATTTGGAAATGGCATGTCGGGTTGGGACATCACCTCATCAGGAATAGTTCAAAAGTGAGATACACACCAGGGATGCAACTGGAATGAAATTGGCCAATACTGGGTTTGTGTCCCCGAAGACATTTGCTATGTAATGTTGCCACTCATTCTAATCGCATTCTATCTTATATATTCTATTATTATTCATATTAGTACAACTGGAGAGCATGTGTGTGTGTGCACGTGTGTATGTCTGTGTCGAGTTGCAACAAAGCACCATTCGTCCAATCGCCACCAAACCTGCCAAAAACACTGTTCAAGGATCTGGCATTGTCATTTAATTTACATGACATTTGCAGTTTCAATTCTTTATTTGCATAACCAGATTACAGAAGTGGGAGACGTGAAGTAGTCTCCTGTCTGCGCCCGAACAACCCTCAACCAATGTGCTGAGTAGCAATAGGCCTGAGTTCATTTGACACCTGTACGTAATGGAAGGTGTCAAGGTGAGAGAGTCAGTTGTTGTTTCAGATCATGAGTAGTTTCTGTTTTGTCAGGTATCCGTTTATCAAGTTGCTACCAGTCAACTATGCTCCACTTTTTATTTACCCTGTGGGATTGTTTTCCTCCCATGAACAAATACTTAGGAACCTAGTTTGAGTTCCCTGCCCTACATTATATCTGAGATAGTGATATGATGATAACGCAGGACAAACATATACATCACCAGCTCAACATGTGGCAGGTGAAGGCTGAAAAGGTTTATATTCTGCTCTGTCGTGGGAATGTGCAGTGTGGCGGATGGCTGTTTGTGCGTAGAAAGGCAGAGACAGCAGCTTCTCGCATGTTTGCACTGTCTCTCAACACATTTTAGCACCTGTGTGTGGTCTGCCTGTGCAGTGTGACTCCACTGATGGACATCCAGTCTATATTTACCAATACAGAGACCCTGCAGGGCTGAGAGGCTTCTAAGTATACTAGGGATTAGAGATTACTGTGGCAGTCAGTGCTGGGCTTGAGTGGTTATGTCATTAACAACTGCTTCACACAGGACTCATGCTGTCGCTCACTGACAGGTACCAGGTTAGCTGAGACCTTGTGATTGCTCCTTTCTTTATATTTCCTCAATAAAAAGGCAACCAACGCTTTTACTTTGACTTGTGTGCTGCTACTCATGGTCATGTGACTCACCAGTAGACTGCGGGGTGACTTGGCTTGTGCAAGTCCAAGTGTCTGGTGACTGCGCGTGTTGTAAATAACACGCTCCCTTTGATGGCTCTGGCACGGGGCGACACACTGGAGGGTTTGTGCTGTTGCTCCGTGGCTTTTTTTGTGTGTGTGTGTGTGTGTGTGTGTGTGTGTGTGTGTGTGTGTGTGTGTGTGTGTGTGTGTGTGTGTGGTAAAGATCACATAGACCAGAATAGGCACAAAACTATTATATTGGCCCGGCTGGGTGATGGTACGTGTAGTGTGGCCAAGTCTTGACTTTGTGTTTACATAGCAAGAACAGTTATGCAATTCCAATGCAAGGCGAGATGATGGCCAGAGGATAAAGCTCCCTGGGAGAGTTGACACTTGTTGGTGCTCAGTGAGGTGCAAACCTTTAAATGTAATGTCCCAGCCAAGACAATTTTGAAACATCATCCTCATTTGCCATCTGGCTTAATGAGAGGACAGCTCTTATGAGTGTTTCAGCCATGTTTGAAAACCAATTATTCTTCCTTTGGATTGCCCCACTGTTGCTTTGGTGCTCTCATTTCCACTCATGCGTGTGAGCAGGAACACACACACACACACACTCGCACGCACGCGCGCTCAGGGCCTAGGGCCTGATTCGGAGTTGATTCAGCGTGTTTAAGTTGGATTTAATAGCAACTTTGTGCTGTACATAAATTATATGAGGATTTAAAGCACCACTTAAATGAGTTTCCCCCAAACAGCCAAATTCGGCAGCTGTAGTGACTGATGTAACTCTGATTTGTGCTGGAAAACATTTTTACTTCCTGTAGATCATATGTGGTTGAAGCAAAACACACAACAACAAAAACAACAAGGCAATTGGCACTCCAGTTAAATGCTCTTCTTCTCTTATAATTTCAGTAAATGTGCTTAATATTCAGTGACTGGTGGTGATTTTAGTGTTTAATGATCATTGAGCATAATTTTCCCGAATTCTAGCCATTATCTCAACCGGCCACCGGAGAATTATCTGTGTTTGATCAGGGGAAAATACAGGAAACAAGAAAATAAGAGAAAAGAGGAATATTACATTCATGGTATTACTGCATTACTCTGGTAGGGACATGAAATGATCCATAACTACAGAACATTTTCAGAGGAAGACAAACACTCAGGTCTCCCAGTCTGACTCATTTCCTCCGTCTATCCACTGAGATTCTAAAACAGGACTATAATCAACCTGATCAAAATTAATATTCATCACAATACAGGCTAACATGTTTTATTTCCAGTTTGTTTTATTCTCATATGTCTTATATTCTTATTATTCTTATGTGATCACTGCAATGGTCAGTGTGTATCAGTGATCAGTGGCACTGTTTGGCACAGATTATAGGAGCAGTTGTTTGTTTTAAAGGGTCTGGACACAAGCAAACACTGTATTCATAGAAAGCTGAACAGCAGACGACCTTGGCGACCTCAGAGGCGTGGCCAGAACACACACACACACACACGCACACACACACAGAGCTCACCACCAATTATGAATTCCCATCAAATCCTCTGACTTTGGCCCACTAACGATAGAGGCAACAATGTGTGTAGGTTTATAGCAGCATTCTTTTATTGGCTGTAAAAGTCAGGGCGTATCTGGTTCATGATTGCTCCAGCTGTTGTTCATCCGCAGGCATGAGTGTGTTTGTGTGGTTTCAGTGTGAGTTTTGTTCATGTGGGTGCGGGGGTACCCATTGTGTTACACTCTCCACCTTTGTACCTGTGCCTTTGTTCTAAGCGTACTTGTAAAAAGACACAAGCTGAAACACAAATTCATCATCGCACAATAACGCAGCATCTTTCTGATTGCTTTACAGTATTAAACTGTGTTTTCTCCACAACTTTTACTTGCATAAAGGGAGAGAAAGACCTCTTCATAATGGTGATATGAGCAAATCTAATTTATGTGTCTGTATTTTCAGTATATTGTTCTCTGTTTCCTGCTTGGCCCATTGATGGGCTTTAGCAACAAATGTATTACTCACGCTGAAGTCTCATTTCCAGTGAATCAAGCTGCGCTCTCTGCAGCTTTTGGGCTGCAGTTAATTGCAATTTCTTAGATTCAGCACCATTTGACTTCAAGAAGTAATTATCAGGCTACGTGTGAGTCTAGCTGGTTTAATGTTCTGTCTATCTCTGATACGTTTTTAATAAAGCCATTAAGACCTAAATTACTTTCTGCAGCTGCTGGGTTCCTGCTTTATAGAGTCATTAGCAATGATGCATTTGGCCAACAAGATATTTTACCCTCTTCAAGGGGTAATATATAGTGATAAAAGTACATTAGCTGATCATATTTGGTAGTTGCAACCTTAGTCTAATTGTGTGATGCATAATTAATGTAAACATGATTCTTTATTGGCAGCGGCTTTGAATTGTTTTTGTATTACGGTTATTATCAGCCTGGATGCCTTCATTTTTCCTTTGTGATTTTCAGCTGTCATGATTGTTTATGTCCTCCACCGCTCAAGTTATCTTCACTTCCTTTAGGACTTACTTTGGACATATTGATCAATTGGCTAGGTTTTACTTGGCTAAACTAGATGTATTTGCAGCATTGTTATTACTTTCATTGTGCATTTTTTCATGTAAAGTTAATATATAGTTTCTTATATATAGTGTCTTATCATTCGTTCATAAAACAAAATAATGTTTTCCAGCTCGTGAGTCCAGTCTTCATTATGTTTTTCCTGGTTTCTGATTTCAGGCTGGAATCGATGTGGCATGAAGAGCTGAAAAGTCGCGGGCGAGAGGCAGCATCCCTGACAAGAGTCTTCTGGAGGTTCTGCCAAACCCGCATGCTGGTGGCCATCTTCTCTCTCCTCCTTACAATGGTGGCCGGCTTTGTGGGGCCGGTGAGTACCTTCCAAATCCTCCTCTCCCTTTTTATTCTGCTGATTCGGCTTATGTGCCTTTCAGCACGTTGGCTGGCTTGGGAGTCCGAAGTCTGGGTGTATTTTCTGATAATCGCTTTATCCCATTTCACGCTGGCCTGGAAATTGAAATGAAAACATACCGGGAGATTACAGAGCCTTAGATAGTGAACCCCATATTAATGCTATAGATTAGATAGTTTGTACCCTGTCATGCTTTGGTCTAGAAACCTGCTGTTTTTGCATTTTCCACTCTTTTAACTTTAAATTTTAAGAAACTGCAGTTGTGGACATAGCAAAAACCTGAAGGGTCATTCTGCTCAAGAGTTGCACGTGTGTAACATAACCAAGTGTGTCTCATTGCCCTTTGCATGCTAATCTGTTTATTTTGATGTGTACATACACACTGTGTGCTGGCCACTAATAGCATTAACTGGATTTAGTTCTTACACAATGACGCATTCGTCTCGCATTCCTCTGTGATTCATTTAGTGTACTTGCTGACTGAATAGTGCTGCCTGTGTTGCTCTGTCGTTACAGTTACAATATTATCATACAGATGTCGTGTAAACATAACTTAGAAAGAAAAGTTGTGATGACATATCACTCCCTTTCAATTATTACAATTATTGATTATTTGCTTGTATCCCTCTGTGGTCAATTTGTACTCTTTTTCTTTCTTCTCCATATTCTGCAATTCCCGGCTGCTCTTCCTCCTCTCATCTTTGTCTCGTTATCTCTCCGTCGCCCTTCCTCTGTTCCTGCTCTTCCCCAGGCGATCCTAGTCCGAGGTCTGCTTGAATATTCCCAGAGCAAAAACCGCTGGCTGCCATACGGCCTCTCTCTGGTCGCAGGGATGTTCCTCATGGAGCTGATGCGCTCCTGGTCTCTGGCCCTCATGTGGGCCGTCAACTACCGCACGGCGGCCCGGCTCCGTGGGGCAGCTCTTACTTTTGCCTTCCACAAAATCCTCCGCCTGCGCAGCACTAAAGACATAAGTCCCGGCGAGGTAGGTGGTATCAGCCTGGGCGGGGACTCATCTCCAAATTAACTAAAATCACTCCTTGCCGCAGGGCACCACACACACATGATTGAGACGGGTTTAATTTCTACTCTCACACCATTTCTACTGAGATCCCCACAAATCCTACCGCCTGAGGGAAGGGTGGTTGTCTCAGATTAGTTACTGAGCAGCTTAAGAAGAATCATTGTCTAACAAGTAAACGTGGGAATAATAACAACTGTATGTACTTAAGCACTGATCTCTTGTTATGTGTTGTTGAGTTTGTGCTTTGAAGTTTCGGTTGGATTTTGATGTAAACTGTTCACTATTTTTCCACTTAGTTGATCAACATCTGTACCAGTGACGGGCAGCGACTGTATGAAGCCGTGACGGTCGGGTGTCTGTTGGCTGGAGGTCCGCTGGTGGGGCTGCTGGGTTTGACCTACACTACATACTTCCTGGGTCCTACTGCTCTGGTGGGATCTGCCATTTTCATCATCTTCTACCCTATGATGGTACGACTGCAGCTAGTCAGGGAGAACATCTTTAATAATAAGACCAGAGAACTGTAGGGTAAATGTATTACACACAGTTACACAGGTAGCTGTCTATGTTAACACACCAATGGAAAGTATTTTTATGACAGAATTTTCAGAAATCTCTACTAAAGTGACATTTACACACATTTAAGCTGTGACAAGCAATTTCGTTTCAGCAGAAGTGTAAACGTAATAATCAAACACATTTGGTTCCTTTGGTTCCATGGTTGACTTTCTGATATTTTTGAGTTAGAACTTTGGAAATTAGTAACTGGTGAATTTGGTTGGTGGAAGACATTATCATTCATCTCCGTCATTCATCTTTAACTCGGGGTGTTGGAGAGCACAGCCAGCACTTTAAGCAGCATCATAATTCTTGTGCTTTCACTCTCCTGTCAGGCTGATTGCTGTTCTTTTCAAATTATGCTCAGGCTAAGCTGGAGTCTGACAGTCAAGACCTTGGCATTGATGTGAAAGGCATTTATCACTGATGGTCCCCCGGACAGGCCTGCAGTACTGCTAATGTGATTGCGTCTGCTTTCATTTCCTCTCCTGACACTTATTTTTCTTGTCATCATTTCCTCTCCTTCCTGTCTGCACAGATGCTTGCATCACGGCTGACCGCGTATTTTCGCAAGAAGTGTGTGACTGTGACCGACCAGCGCGTGAGGCTGATGAACGAGATTCTGGGCTGTATAAAGTTCATCAAGATGTATTGTTTGGAAGATGCCTTTGCTCAGAATATCCACAGTGAGTGTGCCATGACAGTATATGACTCATGTCTTACTACACTCTTCATTTCCTGTTGTATATGGTTTGTGGCCAGTTTACGGGAATGCCAACTCGTGATTCGTTTTTATTGGCTTTCAGAAAAAGGGTGACTTCATTTGAACACCGGTCAGTGACGCAGTAGATAAATAGTAGGTTTATCACCTGAAATTAGACTTATCCACTCAACTGAACTGGCAAGGTACCCCTGACCCGAAATCCATTTTCATTAGCTTCTTCATCAAGGCCAGTTTGAATCCCTTGACTTCAAGGTTAATTTGCAAGGTGTTCCGGGCCTTACGATAGCTTTAATGACTCGGCTGCTCTAGTTAGCCATGAATTAGCGATGGCTTTTCCTCATGAGGTTATAGCTGTATGTTTTGGATAAGGATCATTTTCCCCTTTAATCACGATCCAAATTAGCCAGGTGGGGCTCGTTTTACACCGCTCTTTTATAATTACCTATTATAATGATAATTAATTGGCATTTATCTTAACGGCCAGTGAGTGTTAAGAGATACCGTGTTAATCCCCTTAATTACTATGTTAAATGCACAATCACAGTGTTTTTGCAGGGAGTGTAGGACTTTTGCTTTGTAATACTTGCAGCAAAACACATAGCACATAGAGGAAATCCTTTGGGGAATGAGATGTATTAGGACCAGTGAGCGCTCATATTTCACTTGCAGCCCTGGTCGAGCTGAATTAAAGATGCTCGAGTTTCTGCTCCAGTGTTTTGCAGCCAGTGAAGTGGGTGAACAAAGCAGCCAGCACATGCATTTGGGAGACACAAATTGGGAATGAGAAGGACAAGATCACAGTTATCGAGGTTGAAAGCTGTTTTCGTGCCATGTATGGATGCAGGGCCCTCTCCCATCCATCTATTGCTACCCACTCTGTGTGTTTGTTCGTGGCTCTTTTGATGTCGTTGATTGAATGTCCTCTTCAGGTCACTAAGCTGTCCCTCTATTCAGCGATTTCTCTTTTTCTTCCTTCATTCCTCTCTTTTTCTATCTGTCTCACCCTCTCGCCCCTTCTTAACAGAGGTTCGAGCAGAGGAGAGGGCGATACTGGAGAAGGCCGGTGTCGTCCAGAGCCTCACAGTGGGCGTGGCTCCCATCGTCATGGTGATAGCCAGCGTGTGCACATTCACCGTACATATGGCCTTGGGTTATGACCTCACAGCAGCTCAGGTATTTTTACATGAGATATGATCGGTTTTGTGATTATGAATGAATAATGTGACCTAAAATCTGTCTCATGATTAATGTTACCACAATAGCAACATTTATAGAGTAGATGTCCTTCCTGGCGTTGGCTTGCTTACTTACAGACAGACTAACCAGTTTCAACACTTGACAAGGCTGATGATCTCATGTGCTGTACCTTTGACAATTCTATAGAGGGAGACATTCTATTCTAACAATAACTCTTCCTTTCTGCATATCCGTCCTTAGGCTTTCACCGTGGTTGCAGTTTTCAACTCCATGACCTTTGCCCTGAAAGTCACGCCACTGGCTGTAAGGTCTCTGACGGAGGCTGCTGTGGCAGTCAAGAGATTTCAGGTATGAGATACAGAAAGAAAGAAAGTGTTGCTTGGCTTTTATCCAAGTTGTTTTCAGGATTTTTGCAGTGGTTTAGTGCTCAAGAGTTTAAGGAGAGTTTCTTAAAAAAATATAATGTCAGCTGTTTTGACAGAGAGCCTTGGATCATTTGATAGGATTGCTCTCAACGATCGTACCAAACCTAGGAAGCGACTCGAGTGCCAGTAATTCCTGTTTCCATGTACTCCCATTGATGAATTGCAATTTTGCCGAGAGCAATGTAGAGCCTTGAGGCGGAGATGAAGGCACAGTGGCCATCATCACCCCTGGCCATCAGTTGGGTGGTTGCTCGGGTTTGGATGTTCTTTTTCTTTGACATTTTGCTCCGCTACTACTAACCCAATATTGCAAAACTCGTTGGAATATCTGAAGTAAAGAAAAGTGCCGATAAATAACATTTTAGGTAGGATTCTGCTGCAGACTCAACAACACACGTCTTCCTCCTCAGGTTGCTCAGTAGTGCCCCCATATGCACCTTTTCTAATGCGATCGAATTCATGAACCTAATAATGAATCCAGTCTTTGTTTTTTTTTACCATTCTGAACAATCTCCACAAAAGTATACAGTCATAGCAGGGCTGCTGTGTGTCTTTTTGACATACTGTTTCAGGCACATGGTAAAAGTCACATATTAGTGGGAAATAGTTTTCAGAATCAACGTGAGCAAGCCTTTCCTCCAAGCATGTAACAAAAAGCTCTTGCAGTTCTGTGTTTTTATAGTGATGTAGTGAATAATATTCACCAGCTATAGCTTTCATAAGGCCGTACTGCTGCACTGCAATGAGTTCACACTGCTGTGACTTGGCCGTGAGCACGCGCGGTGTGCCCGTCACAGTGGTGGCAATATCTCACAATATTGCAGAATGTCAAGTGTGTCTTTTGGAACATTTAGCGTGATCCATAACCAATACAGAAATCATTGCCGCTCATGCCCTTCTCTTATCCAATCGCAATGGTGGTTGGAAAATAAATGGAGTATAAGAAACCATGTCATGTCTCCACAGAGGCTCTTCATGATGGATGACAGAGAGGTTGTTTTGGTCAAAACGGAGGATCCTGGCAATGCAGTGGAATTTCGTGACGCCACTCTTGTATGGGAAAAGAGTCGCTCCAAAGAAGCAAAACCTAACCCCCCTCCCAAGAAGAGAGGGGGAATGAAGCGTGTGCTGCGCAGGGAGAAGCTCACCCTCTATATTGCCACAGATGATGGCAAAGGAGGCAAGGAAGCTCCCAACGCGCAAAGTCTCCTCACGAACATGGAGCAGGAGAGTCCGCAAAGCACCATCTCCTCCACTCAAAGCATGCGGCCCCCGCTGCACAAGACGCTGCACCGCATTGACCTGCGTATTAAAAGGGTAACCAGCACAAACAATTGAGGATATTTTGAGGTGTCACACATTTAAAGAGTAAAACTACCGTAAACTGTAAACTGTATAACCACAATGTTACTGTGCTTCCCTTTCTAGGGGACACTGGTAGGAATCTGTGGAGGTGTTGGGAGTGGAAAGAGCTCTCTTCTGTCTGCTCTACTGGGCCAGGTGAGATTCTTCTGCCTATTAAACTAGATTTATATATATTTTATCCTCGTCTGACACCACACACATAAACTCAGCAAGGACAAATGTTTCCAGGTTCCCTGCTTTCAGTGTTCTGTGTTTGTGTTGCAGATGACCCTTTTAGAAGGCCATGTAGCTGCCTGTGGTGGGTTCGCTTATGTATCCCAGCAAGCATGGATCCTCAATAACTCTCTGAAGGAAAACATCCTGTTTGGAAAAGAGTACGATCAAAACAAGTAAGGTCCAAAATAATGCAGTGCACAAGAGCCTCAGTGTTTGATGTTTTTAGCGACACTACATTGAGGATTTTGTTTCTTCATCAGGTACAATGCAGTCCTTGAAGCTTGCTGTCTTATCCCAGACATAGAAGATCTTCCATATGGAGACATGACTGAGGTATCCATATAAAGATGCTTTCATTTTTTTTCTTTGTGTCTTTTCTCCTTGTACACAAAACCTGTCCTGATGTCTGAAAAGATTTATTCAAATCACAGTTTGCAATTCAGTGCAACCGCCAGATAGGAGTTTCATTTGAACATGCTTTACTTTCTCCTTCTAGATTGGGGAGAGAGGTACCAACCTGAGTGGAGGACAGAGACAGAGAATAAGCCTGGCACGTGCCCTCTATAGTGAGCAGCGCATACTGTTGCTTGATGACCCTCTCAGTGCTGTTGATGCTTGTGTGGGCTCCCACATCTTCCATAGAGCCATCAAGGGTGCTGCCAAAGGCAAAACTGTGCTCTTTGTAACCCACCAGCTGCAGGTAAGCGGCCCCCTGTGAATATCTGCATCAGTTCACATCTGATATTGAGATACTTCCAAAATGTTTTACACATTTTTAATGTGTAAACATACAGTGATAGACATTGTAATTTGGTGGAGCTCCAGCATAGTAAATTACTGCTCACCTCTATGTACCCGTCAATCTCTTTTGCTTGCTAATGATCGGAAAGGAGTAGATCTAAAGCAACCTTGATTAAATGAGAGCCATTAAAATTTATTGTGCCAAATGTCTGTGCAGCGCCTGCAGCAATAAGTCACTGCTTTCAAGCCTTTTTTTTTATTTTTCAGTATCTGTCAGAGTGTGACGATGTAATTCTGATGAAGGACGGGCAAATTGCCGAGCACGGCACCCATGCTCAGCTAATGGGTAAAGAGCGTGTCTATGCCACCCTATTCAACAGCATGCAACAGGAGGTAAGGCCAGGGGCACCAGGCCAACTCTTTTGAATCGGGCAGCTTTGCCCCCTACACAAAAACATTGGACAATACAATCTGAATAATTCATACGCCCACAAAGGCAGGGTCAATGCCTTGAAAATGTTAATGAATACAGAACCTTTCATTATTTATGAATGCATCAATTTGCTGGTGAGTTGCTAAATACCCTGTCGTCGATATCTCTGTTTAAATGACTTACAGCTTGTCGTTAACGGCTGCCGTGATTTGTTGTCGAGACAGAAAACAGACTTTCTCCCCTCTCCATTCGTCTTTAAGAATGTGGTGAAAGAGAATTTGAAAAACAAACAGCAGAGGGTCGGAACAGAAAAAGCTGAGATTGCTGTTGCCAGCGAGAGACCAAAGGTGGAGAAGAAGACAGGAGGTGAGCGACCCTGTCACCTCCCCTTCTCTGCATCAAGCGAGGTCGCTGCATACTTGTCCTTGTTTCAGAATGGTCAACACAGAACAAAATTGATTTTTTTCTTTCTCTCTTTCCACTCTTCATTCAGACCAACTGATGACCGCAGAAGAAAAGGGCTCTGGTTCAGTAGCCTGGTCGGTGTATGGCGCCTACATAAAAGCAGCTGGGGGTCCAGCAGCATTCATCATCAACATCCTCTTCTTCCTCTCCACCACAGGAAGCATAGCCTTCTGTAACTGGTGGCTGAGCTACTGGATCGGGCAGGGCAGCGGAGTGAGTGTTTCTAGTTTCCTGCTTCCCAAAAAATAAAAGGCTTCTCTTTATTCTGCAAACAGTTCCCACAAGAAAAATAACTGCTATGCTTCGGTGGATTGGCAGCCATCTGAGCATTAATCTGAATGTGCATGATTAAAAAAGTAACAGCACCCTGGTAAACTTAATTAAAAACAAGCACAAGCAGTGAAGAAACAGATGTGCAGCAAAGCAGGCACAGGCTGAGAGTGACAAATGTGCTCGGAACAGTAAACATCATTGACTTGACTGATTTTCATGTGGGTTTTGTTTGCTGAAATCAGATCTTTTTTTTTCCTGAAACGTTCAAGGCAAAAAAAATTCCTACACTGGAAACAATGTGTTTTTTCTCCATCATTGTAATTTGTTGCTCCATCTGCCCTCAGAACACACCATTAATCTTGGCGAATGAAACAATGGATAGCAACAGCATGAGGCTCAACCCTGACATTCAGTACTATTCAACTGTTTACGTCTTATCCATGGGAGCTGCTCTCGTCTTGAAGACAATGAGAGGGCTAGTGTTTGTGAAGGTAAGACGGCGCCCGCACCGTGTTCCTATTAGACCTCTACTCCCATTATTCTGTGACATTTGTCCGCTTAAACACTGATAAAGTACAAGTAGCTTTTGAAATTAATATGAAAAGTTAATGTATTATAGTTATATAGCTTTGCCGCACTGCTCCATAATTGTCCACATTGTCATTTATTTGTGCTCTCTTGGCTCCAGAGCTGTAATTGAAAATTTCTGAGGGCTAACTCCCATTTATCTGTCCAATTCGGCGCCTTACGGTTGGTGTGTGTGCGGTGTGTGAGGGGGAGGGGGAGAGAGAATTGACGACAGAGGAGGGTGTGTGTTGCCTCTGTGTGTGTGATTACGGCACGTGCTGTCACTGGCCCTCTGCGTGCACGTCCTCCTTTTCCAGCTAACCCTTCCTGACGGAGCTTTGCAGAGGTTACAGCTCTGCATTACTGTGTGCCACTTGAAATTGCTAATTTTTCAAAGATGGCTAATCCTTTCTTACCCCTAGCTGTGATGAGATCTTTGGGAGTGTTGAATATTCCATTAATAGAATTAATTTGTTCGCTGCTGCCACAAGTAATTTCTGTCCAATTGGTGAAATGTCTCTTGCGCATTCAGTCGTGACCTTTACGTCAGCCTCCCTGAAACTCATTATGAATGAAGATTTGACAGCTTGCCTTGCGCTACTCATACATGCACATGAGCAGCATATGGTGAAGCAGCGCTTACAATGCCGCTGACAACAAATGAGTGGCATCACTGTTTACACCTAGCTTGTTGTTTTTTTGTCTGGGAGCCAGCTTCCATGAACAGCAATTGTTCCCATATGTTTCTTAAACATTGTGTTTACATTGCATTAGGCTTGTTGTTCACACTGCCGTTTTATTCTGTTCACAGTGCACAGTGAAGGCTGCCTCAGCGCTCCACGACAAGCTGTTCCGCCGGCTCCTCCTCAGCCCCATGCGCTTTTTTGATACAACACCTCTGGGTCGCATCCTGACCCGCTTCTCCAGAGACATGGACGAGGGTGAGGGTTTTTGTCATGACTGCAGTTGGTGTAGTGGAGCGTAGTGCCAAGACACTACGCCAAGACACTGTGATGTGACCTTATGCTTAAGTACTTCATTGTGTCTGTGCTTGAGATGATTTGTGAGTTTTGTTCACATGTCTGACTTCATCATCTTTCTCAGTTTTATGAAAAAAGGCTGTAGGACGCTTTTTGCGAAAACAAAGACATTCTTCCTCACATGTGGAGATAAATCACAAAGTGTGTCTGAATCAGTTTATCTCTCCTTTCCCACAGTGGATGTGCGTCTGACCATGCAGGCTGAAATGCTGCTGCAGAACTTGACCCTAGTTCTGTTTTGCCTGGGAATGGTGGGCTTTGTTTTCCCCTGGTTCCTTATCTCCATCCTGCCCCTGGGAGCCTTCCTTTACGTTGTCAACCGCGTCTCCAGGTCAGATTCTCTCTCTTGTTACTATGGCACATAGGTTCACAAGTGAAACAGTTTCCAAACACTTTGTCCAAGTGTGAAACTGTTACTGGTCATTAAATTAATTATTCTCAGTTTTTCTTTTGTGGCACATGGTTGCTGGAATTTCCCCTGGATGATCTGATTACTTTATTCATCACTTAGGGTTTTACACCGATATAGTAAAGGTCAAGGGGAATAACAGCTCAATAGTGTCTTGGGAAATAAACACACACATTATTTCCTTGAGAAATGTCAAGAGATACAAGACTCTCAGCCTTATTGTTGTTCTGGTATATAATAAAGTTAGAAACAAAAACATTTATTAAAAAATTCCAAATGCCAACACCATGTGAATCTGTAACACAAAACAACATATCAAAACTAATGACCAGCTGAGTTCACATATAACCAACTAGTGAAAAAGAATCAAAACAATGTTTCTAGCAATACACGTCATAATCATTTCAGAATTCATTCAAAAATAATGTTTGATTATGTCTTTCTTTATGTGGATGGGATAGCTGCAATTTACAGTATATCATTACAAATACTCATACATCATATGTTATGATTTATTTAGGATAATTTTTTCAACAAGAAAGCTGATATATTTTGAAGAGAAACATCACAGCATTTGTATTACTGTCTGCCTGCTCAAATCCCTCTCTGCTGCGGATATGCATCACTTTATATCATATCCTTATATCAAATGATTCATGTATATAACAAAATGGAAAGAGTGATCACATATGAGAACAGTGGATTGGACTTCCACGAGCCTCACTCAAGGACGTTACACTTGGTGGCATAACCGAGTGGCATCGAATTGGAATCAGAGATGAACCACAACAAATGCAGGAAACGTCTACTGAACAGCATTTGTCCCAGCTGGCCAACCTCCAGATCACCATATAACTTCAAGGGATGCAAGCATCCTGGGATTGGAAAATGGACGTAGACTTGGGAAAAAAAGCTTGTGTCTCCCCCAGACATTGTGACTACAACACTATGGCCAGACATCGGTCCTGTGGTCCACAACAGCCAAACTGGCATATGTTGTGGAATTGACAGCACCATGGGAAGATGGAGTTAAAGACGGTTATGAGAGGAAAAACAGCAAGTGCTCTGAACTAAAAACTGAAGCTGCCTGGAATCACTGAAAGACCATGATTTTCTCCGTAGAAGTAGGACACAGGGGGATTCGTTGCAGCAATTGGTTTGGGATTAAAAGGAAAGATAACAACTGTGCTGCAAGAGGAACACGGGACGGTATGGAAGTGAGGGTGGTGATCACTGCTGAGCCCCCTTGAGATGTCGTGGGCTTTTTCAATAAAACATCAGAGAAGGAAGGTGCCTAGCTGATGACGTCACAGACATACCCACCCTCCCCATCAACACTCCAATCCCACTGTGAATACAGTATCAAGAGTGCTGACTTGCCCCAGGAGTTGAGACATCAAATCTTATTAGCTGTACTGACCACAGTATTTCACTTGAGGTTTTAATTCAATTTTAAATTATTCTTATGAATATTCAGAGGGACACTTGATTTGTGTAAAGCGGTCACCATTGGCTTCAAACACTAAAGGGATGACATGCTGCGTGTTACATATTCACAACATCCCTGGCTATGAATAACTCATATGTATGTTACACAGAAGTGGATCTCCCATTGAAATTACCCTCTTCTAGAACAGCCTTTATTGAATTCAGAAATGCATCTGCCCGGGGCATAAACATGTTTGTCTGTATAGCAGCCTTGAAGCAACCAAGTGTCGTGTCCTTTCATCCTCCCTTCTCGGCTTTTATGAGAAAACCAAATGATTCATGGGAGACTTGGTATTCGCATGGACTATCCATTCTATTTTTGTGTCTAAAAGTAGAAAGACACCTCACCTTTGTCAATAAACCCCTCTCTCACACTCACACTCGGACGAGGAGTTGGGTTTCTCTGCCGTGCCTGGTGTACCACCATCTGTACGCAGCGGTGCTCATAATATTGCACATACATCAGATAGCGGGAAAGGACCAGAGATCTGTCAAGGAAAATGGACACTGTGCTGTGGACAGAAGCTCTCTCCCACTGTGTGATATGTTGTCATCATTACCAGTCTGTGACACAACCACATCATTACAGTTAACACTTTTTCCATTCCTGCATTACTCAGTGGTGACTCACAATTCAGGTGTGACGTTTGTTCTCCTTTCAAGGTCTTCCTATAATATTAGTTCAATGAATGGGAAGGGATAACTCAAGAGCAAAAAAAGAGCATCTTCCTCTATTAAGTCTTGAGTATTGAGAGTCTGCATCTCCTAATATCAGTATGTTAAAATTACAACATTGTACAAAATATCTACAATAGGTCTTATTGAATTCAACCACAACATCTTCATCTTCTTTTTCCACGTCCAGGGTTCTGATTCGTGAGCTGAAGCGCCTGGAGAACATCAGTCAATCACCATTCACCTCGCATATCACCAGCAGTCTTCAGGGATTATCCACCATCCACGCTTATGGAAGAGGCAGCGACTTCCTCCTCAGGTAACCAATAAGCATGGCTATCAGAAATCTTCTACGTCTCTACTATTCTCAGGATTCCGAAAATGTTTGATTGTATACTTCTTATGGCTTATTTGTTTACTCCTATGTAAGCCAATATAACGATGTTTGCTCTCTAAAATGCCACCTAAGGGAACTGGCTTCATCTTGCCTTTGCTTGAGCTGAAGTGTTTATCTTCTTCCCAGGTATCGAGAATTACTGGACACCAACCAGGCCTCCAACTACCTCTTCAGCTGTGCAATGCGTTGGCTGGCTGTCCGCCTGGACCTCATCAGTATCGCTCTTGTCACTTCTGTTGCACTTTTCATTGTCTTCATGAACGACCAGATACTTATGCAGGCCTATGCAGGCCTGGCCATATCGTATGTAGTGCAGGTTTGTAGTTATACTTTCTATAAAACATGTGGGGCTGTGGTAGAGAGGATAGTTTTACAATCCTCCACAGGCTGTGAAATGTTGAAAAATCAACATTTGTTTGGTTGAAAATAACACTTAACTCAGTCTGAAGTGCCCAAATCTGCTCAGTTAATGACTTCAAAAATTGGATTATTGTGTCCACTGCCCAAAATGCCTCATGGCTGCATTGCATCATGGTAGATTGAGATTGGCTCTGGTTGGTTCAGAACAAGTATCAGCCTCACTACCCTTCTGATTTTCTATTTATCTGATTTTTATTAAATGTGGGATTCAGTTGACTCAGTTAATTGATACTAGAAGCGTTTGTATGGAATGTAAATATTCCACTAATAATCTCCATTGCAGTCCAAAGAATGTGATGTAATTTCACCCACATTTGAACAGTCCTCAGCAGGAGTAAGAGAAAAAAAGCAATGAAAACCAAAATCTCTCAGCAAAACATCGCATAATTACTAATAGCTGTGACTTTGGACTTAAACATTCTGTATTTCTCTATTTCTTCTTCTCGTTTTTGTTCATTTACCACCTGAACTGGGTAGAAACAAACACACACAAAACACACAAACCAAAACTCGACAGAAAAAGCCAGCAGTGATGAGACCTGTCATGTTTTGTCACCAGAAACAACATGTCACAAATTCAAACTTGTTAGTCTCCTCCCTGGTGCACCAGATTTCTGCCCAGGTTCAAGGACATGTCCAAAGCCTGTCTTAGACAAAGGTGATAAACCTCATATTAAAGCAGAGTCAGTTTGGATTTTATTGTAGTTTAAATGCTCTGTGCTTTAGTACCTTTCATGGCTGACTGAGTCCTGACAGTCACGGTTGAGAAATATGAATTGAAATCGATTGGTGAGATCGTGAAAGGAGCATTTCAGCAAATCTGTTTATTAGATGGTACATTTTGAAATGTTGCACCACTCTGCGGATTGGTTTTACTGTTCATGCTTAAATCAGCGGTGTTTGATTGTAATTGGATGTGAGGGTGTAAATCATTAACATGCCACCTCTCTGCTTTGCTCTCACCTCCAGCTTACAGGATTGTTTCAGTTCACGGTGAGGCTGCTAGCAGAGACTGAGGCTCGGTTTACATCAGTCGAGAGGATCAATCATTACATAAAGGTAAGAGAATTGCAGCTAATGACATTAGTGTGTACCGACTGTGCTGTGGGGGAGGTGGGTCATATGGTCGTCACACTACAATTTGCATAGTTAAACACACGGGGACGATGACTGGAATCACACGCACATTATCAGAGTCACTAGTTCAATTATGATAGAGCTGTTGATGTCGAGGAAGTCATGCCCAGATGTGGGTGTGTTTGTAAACAGATTGGAGCCAGTATGAGGCCTTTACACACTTCACGGCACATGCCGGGGCTTGTTTCTCACAACAGCCATCACACCACTAAGATACAAATATCACCTCAATGTTTTCTCATGTGTCAAGAAAAGCTCTAAAGAGAATCTATAAATTACACTATGAATCAAGCGGGGGGCTTATTCCCCCACGGAGGAATAGATATTAATAACGCAATACCGTCGATTCCTTATCGCAGAGCCTAGAGAGCGAAGCGCCTCGACAAAGTCCTGAAGGAACCACTCCTGCCCCCTCCTGGCCTGAGGAGGGAAAGATCACCTTCCAAGATGTGGAGATGCGTTATCGAGATGACTTGCCTCTGGTGCTCAAGAAGCTTTCGTTCACCATCTTGCCTGAAGAGGCCATTGGCATTGTGGGCCGTACAGGATCAGGTATGAGTGGCCTCTTCTTCACACCCAACCCATTCTTTCTTTACAGTTCACCTTCAACCTGTCCTTTTGAACTTCATCTTCTACCACACGTTTGCAGGAAAGTCCTCTCTGGCTGCAGCTCTGTTCAGACTCATGGAGCTGTCAGGAGGCTCCATTGTCATTGACGGAATCAATATTAGCCAGATTGGTTTGGATGACCTGCGTAGCAAGCTGGCCATCATTCCTCAAGAGCCTGTACTCTTCATTGGCACCGTCAGGTATTCCATTGATCATTACTTGTCTTAATAGGTATTGGGGACTACAACTGCACCACTTAACAGTTAATGTTAAAGAGGGCTCTGGAGAACTGCTCCAGTTGAAATGGGCTTAATAGTGCAACAGTGTGATCAAACTGGGCAGCCCTCAGGGGTAAAAACATTGACAACAGTGAAGCTAGTCATCAGCCCATTCCTGCTAACTGGAGTGTTTTCTCAGTCATTTAGTTTATTCAAAGCTACAATATGAAATGTTCTTGGCTTCAAATATGAATCGGAACTATTTGACATCATCAAACTGTGCGAGATCCTCAATTTAAATGCCCAACACTGGGAACTTTGTTTTCTGAAGTATTGTTTGTTGTGTGTGAGCCTAGTAGTGATGTAGGTTTGACTAGTTTGACTCTAGCAGCCACAGCACAGGGACTTTATATCAAAAATAACAAGGCAGAGCAAAGGGCTGACACATTTTGGGGCATCATGTTAGCCAATTTATGTGTCGGAATTCAGGCATCATAATAGTGTGTGTCGTCAAACAGCCTTTAATGCAATTTAGAAATATCAATATTATACCTCTATTTTCCTCTGTAGGACCAATTTAGACCCGTGGGATCAATACTCTGATTCTGAGATATGGGAAGCTCTGGAGAAGACGCATGTAAAAGAAATGGTGGGTGGCAAGTTGGTTCAGCATTTCCAGTTGTGTCACACTGTAATTTGCTGGAGTAGAATAAGCACTTGAAAGCTGTCTCAACTCATATCTCTCCCTTCTTTGACTTTCCTCAGGTCAGCCAGCTGCCTCATTCCCTCCACTCAGAGGTGTCGGAGAATGGAGAGAACTTCTCAGTGGGGGAGCGACAGCTTCTCTGTGTGGCCAGAGCACTGCTGCGGAACAGCAAGGTGCTGATTGCATAATACTGCAGCTTCCCTTTCATATGGGAAACATCTTATTGAATGGGTTGGAATAGGTGCTGGTGTCTGAGTTTGTCTGCAGTTTAATAGGGGGAAAGCAAAGTTTCTCCATATTATTGCCTTGTCAACATGTACCCCCTGTACAGAATAATACTGCCACCCAGTGATCTTCATTGTAACTGCATCTCATAAAGTATAAACCAAAGGGGCACATATTTGAGTACATACCTCTGCCAAGGCTCAAAGGTCCACCAGTTAGGACTGTCTATCAATGATGAAATTTAACAGGTTTTTGAAAAGACCGTGATCACCACCAAACTTGAGCTGACCGGTAACAAAACATAAATGTTTCTCCAATGGACAAAGTGTTTCATGAAAATCTGTCCAGAGCGTTTTGAGTAATCGTCCTTACTGAAGGACAAACCAACATGGGTGAGTGGCCTGGGTGGAGGTTACTATGGATAAGCAACATTAAGTGTATAGGCTTTGGAGTATTTTAGACATTTCTGTACAACTGATATGCATTGTAGGTTTAAGGCAGTATATTTTTCTGGTTATCTGTTCTCTCATGTTACTATTGTGTTATTTTTACTATTATTTTTGTGTTATTTTTACTATCTATATATATCTATCTATATAAATATATATATATATATATATATCTGTATCTTGAACACCTCAGTTGTCATGTGCATTCATTGATATCGTCTCTCTGTGCTGCTTTTTAGATTCTTGTATTGGATGAGGCAACAGCTGCCATTGACACTGAGACAGACCGCCTGATCCAGGAGACCATTCGCTCTGCGTTTGGCACCTGCACTACCCTCATTATTGCCCATCGTCTCAACACAGTGATGAGCTGCAACAGGGTCATGGTGCTGGACAATGGCCAGGTGCGTATTAATTAACCTTGACTGATACTTCAGAAACTGGCCACATAATGGAAGGTCTCTGCTGAGGTAAAATATGTCTGTTTTCATGAGTGAATTGGCCTCTGAGTCAGATGGCAGCGCACACTTAAGCCAGACCACTGAGACAATCGGCAAATGTGAAATGACCTCCAACAAGTAGTGTATATACACATTATATACTCAGTATACAATAAAACACTGCCGATTTCAGGGTGTGCTTTCTGTAGGAGGTATAGGTGAAAAGAGAGTTTCTAGATACTTAGATCAATACATCACCTTCGCTTTCTCACGTCAGTTGAATCTTGTGTTGGTGATGAGTGGGTTGCCTCCTACAGGATTTAAGTTTTTACAAAAAATACCCTATTCTTCCTACAAGAAGTCTTGGTAAAGCCACAGTGACCATGCTGACTTTGTATGCTGATGCTGATTATATGTATTATCCTTTTCATCCTCAGATTGTGGAGTTTGACAGTCCCGCTGATTTGCTGGCAGATGAAAACTCAACATTCAGAGCCATGATAGAAGCTTCAGAAAGACAATGCAGATAAAAACAAGTGGGAGATAAACTCATGATCGGAGCTGTGACACCACAAAAACATTAACCCGGATTTGACATAAACAAAACAATTCAAAAACTCCTGCTGTGGAATAAAATGTCCTATTAAGAAGTAAAGAGACTCAAACAATGGCTGCTTTTTGTAACATTTTCTGATTAATTCAAATCCAAAGCCTAGAGACCAAATTTCTGACAAATCTAGGATGGCTGAATTTGATTATGCAACAACGACTTAATAGACTTTCATTCTTTGCTGTGTCTAAAGGCCAAATATTTAACAGTAAATGAAACAAAGCAATGGCTCTGAAAATAGCACTTTATATTTCATGTGAACATGGTGCTTCTTCTTCCTCGTCTCCAGGATGTCAGCCCATGATTGAGAGCTAATGAGATAATCATGAGATGACATTGTTGACCAGGTTTACAACTGACATTTATGCATCTTATTATTATTCATAATAATAATGAGAAGAATATTACTTATTAGTCACTACACTTACAAAAATATCAGCATTCCACTGGTAGTTTTGTCTGAAATGGTGTTTTTCAGTATTATTGTTTTGGATGTTTTAATTCACCTGCTTCCTTTTTATATACTGCAGTAATATCAGCGTATTATAACAGATGCAGTATGTGCCTAGAACTGTCGACATTCTCAGGTCGTAACAAAGTATGCATATGATTTAGATGGCATGCGAGTACTGTGTTTTAGAATGAGCAAAGTAAAAGCAAAATAGGTGATACAGGTGAAACGGGAGTTGCGTATGTTCAGTCTGTTAAGCATGGTACGATTTCCTGACCTTTTCCTGAAGAAAAGGTGGAAATGATTAAATGTTTTATTTTACAAAGCAGAGGATTGTTAAGTCTTGCCTTATAATCAAACATGCTGAACAATCACAGAGTGCAATATGTTTCAATTGCATTGATAATTTCAAGATTGCCTTAAAATACTTGAGAAATTGTATATGTAAATGTTTGATTTTGTTGTGTGTTGTTCTTGAATAAATATTTTTTATATAAGCTGATGCTCAGTTGTCGTGAGATCTTATTGAGAGTGATTGAATAATATTTATCTAAGTGCAACAAGTAGGGAGGCCACAGAACAGAAGTTTTGCGCGCACGGGCGCCGGGAACGTCCGTTGCCGGCACGCTTGCCGGTGAAAATCACGGACAACACGTTTTTGCTTTTAGATTATTTCCGGCCACCGGAACCATTTACCAAGGATGACACAGGTCTACCGTGAAAAGATCAGATAGAATTCCACAGAATAGATGGGTAATCATCACAAGAGTCATTTTAACTTTTCACAGGGCGGATAACTGACTGACTTTTAGGTAAAACACTTATAATTAATTGATTAAACATTAAGTTACAAATGGTCACCCATCATCTGTTCCTTAGCTCCTTCCTTTTTTCCTTCATACATTTCTACCCTACTCTTTTAGATCCTTCCGTCGATGAGATTTTTCCTGACACGCCTTAAAAACTGTTCCAATGACAGAAGAAAGCTGTAGATGTAGGACTTTTATTTTGAAGTGATGCACATTTGTTCCGCTGGAAACATTAGGTTTTGCATCTGCCTACAGAATAATAACTGACAGTAAATAATTGTCAGGAAATCATGACGATACTACACTATACGTTTTAAAAGGTAATAATATGCTTATTAGCTACATGTATACACTACTTGTGTGCTCATGGTAATCAGCTGTCCATTGTCTAAATAATCTGCATTTTATATTGAATATGTACAATACATTTCCTAGCACCAGTGCCTTATTCTCAGTGTCTTTCTGAACATATTTGTAGTTTTTAATCATTTATTTTTTAAAGTGTTTTTGAGTTGGCTTCAGTTTACCCAGTGAAATCTATTAAAGCTTTTTTTTCCCACTATGATAAATCCCTTATGGATGTTATATGTATTTTTAATAATAAACAAATACAATCGATCTACGGCACACACGTAATCATATTAATTGCTTCCCTTGGCAAACATAATGTTTTGTAATTCCGTTAGTAGGCTCGTGTGGCGCTTTTATTCTGAAGGACCGGTGTCGGAAGTGTGGTTGTTGCTGCTCGCTGGCCTCAGGGTGCTGCTGGACTGGAGGAAAGCTTGGTTGTGATGCCGCTGGATGATGGCTGCTTTCGGGATCCTAAGTTACGAACACCGGCCACTAAAGCGGCCCCGGCTTGGCCCGCCGGACGTTTATCCTCAGGATCCAAAACAAAAAGAGGTAATGTTTCCCTTCATGCCCAACGAAACCCCACGAATCTATCTTTTAATCAGGCATTTCCAAGCCCGGAATCTATGCCAGCTAACGTTAGCTAGCCTCTTTAGCTAGCCTGCTAGACGGTTCGGGCCTAGCAATAACAATGAACAGCAGCTAGTTGTCAGCTTGTTAGCTAGCTCGGCAGTTTACTTGACAAACAACTGGTTCGATAGCCACCAGAGTTCGTTAGCTCATGGTCCGGTGGTACTGCCTAGTTTGGTAAAGGTATCGCAACCACCATTTTGCTTTTATTCTTGGAGAATGAATGCATAACGTTACCTTTGTAGGTTTTGCTTTTCTGCACCTCATATAGTGGTGACTGACTGTTTAGCGTTGGTTAGCGTCGTAATTTGGTCGATTTAACACGAGCTAAACCTGCACATCGACCTTTTAAATCGATCTGAATTGTCTGAAATTGGTAGCTTTCTCTGCTCCTCATCTATTATTAACTCAAGATGATTTGTTGGTGTCAATGGGGAAACTGTCGGCGGTGGTATTGTCCATTAAAATGTCCACACCGTCATAATCCATCCGAGCTGTGTCCACCTTTCTGGAGTCACCATGACACCCACTCAGAGGGATTACACTCAACCAGGCCCTGTTCTTCTATATCTCCTGTCATCTCATTTAAGATGCAATCCAAATACATGCTTATCATATAAATAATCTGTCAATATGCATTTATATTAATCCCCCTCCCCCCTCCCCTCTCTGATTTGTTTCAGGATGAATTGACTGCACTTAATGTCAAGCAAGGGTTCAACAATCAGCCAGCTGTGTCTGGTGATGAACATGGCAGTGCAAAAAATGTCAACTTCAATCCATCAAAGGTAAATGAGTCAAACGGCTTCAAGAGACGCTTCAGCGATTTAATAAAATGTTGCATCCATATTAGGTCAGTGTGAGCATTTTTGGCGATATTTGGCATTTGTTTACCCACGGCGGTAGTGGTCCTGTACTCCAGATCCATAAATGCTACCCCACACGATGTTAAGGGTTTAGTTAATAATTTACCAATGTGGTCTCATAAAATATTTCCCTATGACGTTTTACGCTGAAATGATTCCATTGGATTTGAATTTCTGCCCTTCAGTAACTTCCTGGTGCCTTCTCACGTATGTTCTTTGCTTGCATGTTGTCTCCTCATAATGTGAAGTCGCTAAAAGAATATGGCTGAAATTTACATGCAGGACAATGTTAGGGAAATACAAATTAAAGAAAGAACAGCAGGTTTTACTGATCCATTGTAAGGCGTATGGACCTCGCAAGTAAATGTCAAATAACGGCAAAAATGCTCAGACTTCCAAAAAAAGATAATGTCACAGACCTAGAGACCTGGAATCCGGTTCTGTTTGGCGTGGTACTTGTTGAGTGGTTGTGTTTGACCTTTGGTTTTCCCTCCAATGTTTCACAGATCAGTTCAAATTTCAGTAGCATCATTGCTGAAAAGCTGCGTTACAACACATTCCCAGACACGGGGAAGCGTAAGCCACAGGTCAACCAGAAAGATAACTTCTGGCTTGTCACAGCAAGGTCACAGAGCTCCATCAATAACTGGTTCACGGATTTAGCGGGGACTAAACCCCTAACGCAGCTGGCAAAAAAGGTAGTTTTATCTTTGGTTTTATTGCTGTCGTTTGTTGTTTTTGCAGAAATATTGTTGTCTTGTATTGTTGGCTGGAGCAAGACTTACACAAGTGCAATGTCCTTTGTCAAAGGTCCCAATATTTAGCAAAAAGGAAGAAGTTTTTGGATACTTGGCCAAGTATTCAGTTCCTGTCATGCGCTCTGCATGGATGATCAAGATGACCTGTGCGTATCATGCAGCCATAACAGAAACTAAAGTCAAGAAGAGGCATGTGATAGATCCCTGTATAGGTAAGCAAGCAACACAGTCTTTTTGTCTTTGTTAGTAATTGTTGTAGTAAAGAAGAATATAACCTTCAGTGGAACATGAATTTAGTCGATTATAGTCATTACCGTGCTTATTGGCTGAGAAATGCATTTTGTTTGTGTAGAATGGACCCAAATCATTACTAAGTACCTGTGGGAGCAGCTTCAGAAGGTGGCTGAGTTTTACAGGCAGTTTCCCAGCCAAGGCTGTAGCTCCCCCCTCCCTGCCACACCTCCTGATGTGGAGACGGCCATGAAGCAGTGGGAATATAATGAGAAGCTGGCCATGTTCATGTTTCAGGTCAGTTCACTCTCAGCGGTATACATCTGCATACCTGATGTGTGTGTATGTCACCCCTCCTGTTTTTGTTTCTATTAACGTGCTGCTGTACAGTTAGAGCTCGAAGAATCAAGCTCATTTCTTCTACGTGTAATTGGGAATTTAATGAATGAATCCAGACTGTGTTCACACAGCTGTTCCAAAGATCACACCTTCTTTCTCTGCACGCACACAGGATGGAATGCTAGACAGACACGAGTTCCTAACGTGGGTGCTGGAGTGTTTCGAGAAGGTCCGGCCAGGCGAAGACGAGCTCCTCAGACTTCTTCTGCCCCTTTTACTACAGGTACACATCACGGTTCATTCACTTCATCAACTCTTCACACCACCTACCGTCGTACCCTGGCAGATTTGGTTTTTGACGGAAACACGCACAGAATCAAATAGTCCTTCCCAATAGTTCAATTAATCCGACAGTAGGGCCGGGTTTGTACTGGACTTAAATTGTGCGTATGCATGATGGCTTTCTTTGAAGCTTTGGTTGTATCAAAAGATGAAGCACCAGAGTTAACTTTTGTTAGGTTTTGTCCCGAGTGATGTGAAATCAAACAACCAAATAATTTGCCATTCAATGTTGAAACATGCAAAGCAAAGCGTGTGTTTGTTTATAGTGAACATCTGTCCTGTATGACTCAGCTTTGTGGGATTATGAGGACCTCAATGTTAAAAGGAGACGGCGCCTATTATCAGGTCAGATCCGGGTTTTGTCCAAAAAAAAAAGGAGGAAACGTGCAGGACCTTTTTAAAGGCCACAGTTTGCTCAGGGAAGCAGTGACCGCCCAGGTTGAAGCAAACTGGTCTCACTGATCGTCTCAGAATTTGAATGGCTGTCCCAGTTTGTTGAACATCAAGAGACGGACGCTGCTCTTCAAGTTGAGGTAAAGACTTTAAGTTTCGTTAATAAACACAAAAAAGCATTTCTAGCAATACAGTCTGTGTTCTGCTTTGTTGTCAGTTATTTCTTTGATAGCTCATGTGGTGTTCCAGGAAATAGCATGTCTTGTTCTTTACATATTTCTGCTGTTATTTGCTGAGTTATTATTGAACTATCATTTGAAAAACTAAAACATTTCATGAAAGTACGGATTAGACAATGATGAAACAGTTAAGCGTACTCTTATTTACGAAATGACTCAATTATTCCGTGTATACAGCTCTTTATTTGTGGACCTGAAGTTAATCAGAATCCTTGTTTTAATAGGTTGAAGACGCCGGACTACACAGGCCGAAAGCAAAGCTTACAACTGTAGACAATCTGCACCTCAGCCGCTTCCAATTTGGTCAGCAACTTGTCAGATGACTCTGCCACCAGCTGTTCACCTCTTTTACATCTTTCCTTTCCTCCATCCCTTCATCCTGTTCCCTCCTCTGCCCCCCTACCCCCCTCACCCCGGCCACCCACACCGAGCATCTCATGCCATCTGTCTGTGCCTCACCCTCCCTCGGCAGTTCATTGCGTAAAAGGAAATGCAGCACTGAAGAGCAGCGATAAGTTAAGTATAAAGCATACCAGTTGCATTTTGAGGGACCAACAGAATCTCAAAATTAAATGTCATACAAGTAATATCGTGTTTATTTTGACGTGTGTCTGTTAACCAAGTCTGTGCACCACTGTGTATGCATTTGTGTCAGAGAATAAACCACGCAACAATCCCTCACTATGTTACTTATTTACTTGTGTATACATCCGATCATTTTCTGAGCAGGACAAGTTGGAAATACCCTTTCCAAGTTAAGCCGATGTTATACTTTCCGCGTCCGTGAGGGTGTGCGTGACTTAGATTTCATCATCAGAGGGTTTGCGCGTACTTAGCATTTGTTATGAGTGTGCGGTCTTGAGCGCATCTACTCTGCTACAGCGGCACCAACTGCGCATCCGCTGGATAACAAACATCCACCCATTGTTTCCCTCTTGGGCTGGCTGCCTGATTTCGTGAAACACCAGGACACAGACAACGCTCTCTTGCAGGTAATGTCAATCAATTTTGTTATTTGTGATTATGTTATTTGTTTATTTGTTTGTTTGGGCTAACTGTAGACGTAATTTAGCAAAGTTTTACATTTAAGTTTGGATCTGTACTGGTAGTTTTGCAAACCTGTACATTAGAGAAGCACTATGTATTTTGTCCGTAATTTTTGTAACCTTGTAAAAGTGAGCGTGCAAGCCTTTGTCTGAATGGACAGACTCGCAAAATGGATTTTCACATTGGGCGAGCCTACTAGTCAACAAAGCGGAGACAAACTCGAATGTACACATTTGCAAAACTAAGGTTACAGGTACAAACGTTGCTGTCCTAAATGACTTCAGCCAGACATAATGACCTTTTGCGATAGTATCTGCATGGACCTCACATGGCTGACAAACTGTTATTACCGCATTGCAGGCAGAAGGCAGTGACACAGGGACGCTGCCCCTGGAAACAATGAACAGTGGTGATACACAAGGCCTCTCCACTTCCCTAAGGAGCTCCACTCCATCACCGCCACCAGTGACTCCCAACACCGCAACCCCCTTCAGCAACTACTTCATCACTGAGCACATCCTCTTCACAAGCCACAAGTGTCCTGTTGTCTCCCAAAACATACCGGAAAAGAAAATCTCATCCCTCACCTGCTGGGGCTCCATGACTTTGGTATGTTTGTGGCAGACATGCTGGCAAAACCTCCGGCTCGTGAGTGCATGGAGGCTTCTTCTTTGCGTTTTGTAGTGTTTGTATTTTGTTTACACTTTTGTAAAAAATAAAAATTCTAAAAATGACTGTTATATATCTTCTTCTCTGAGTTTTTACATGTAATCAAACCACACGTCTATCTGTAATATCATATTTGTATTCACTTGTCCGAATGGTAATTACAGATATCCGCAATAACATTGTATTTCAAGATAGCTACAACGTTGTACTAGTCAAAACTAAATTTAAGAGATCTAAAAATCCTTAGTTATTACAGCCGTCTGTTTTTACATTTGACAGCTAGACTGGCCGTACTGCAAATCTGAAGTGTTCATTTGGACATGAAAGAATTGAAGTACGGATATCTGCAATACATATCCGGTCTAGCAATAAAATGTTAACAGCCTGCTGTAAAATCAAAAAATCCAAAGTTGTTAATCACAAAAAGCTGTTTATACGCGAAATCAAGCCACAAATATCACAATCAATGTAGTTGTTGAGAATAAAGAAATGCAAGAAATGTACTGTTCCCTCCACTGATATTGGCACCTGGTAAATGACACCAATGCTCTAACGCTCTATCAGTGGTTGAAAAAGTATTCAGAGCCTCTCTAAAAGTACTAAGACCACACTAAAAAAATACTATGTCACAAGAAACAAAACATATCTCATAATCTCTTTGAGGATTGAAAGTTGTCACTAAAGCTGTCGGGTAAATGTAGTGGAGTCAAAAGTTCAATATTTCCTTCTGAAATGTTGTAGAAAGTAGCATGAGGATAAAGCTATCAAGTAAAGTACAACTATCGTAGAATTGAACTTAAGTGCAGCACTTAAGTAAATGGTCTTTACTTAAGTACTGCACCTAAGACTCCTCCTAACTATGGCGTCTTGCCATAGTACGTGTCCTTGTTGGTGTTTGGGAAAAAAAAGGAGGTTGTGCCTTGTGTTGCGTGCAACCGGTGTTGCTCTTCCAGCAGACAGCTGCCTTGACTCTAGAAGGTTGTTGTCACCTTCCACGTGCCGCTTCCACTCCGCTGACTTGATGTCTCTGTTTGCGGTAGTGCTGTTTGTGAGGTTGGGGGGGGGGGGGGAGAGAATGTATCGGATGTTCCCTGTATTCGCTGCATCAGTGTATCCTACCGGCGCATGAGAACCCCATGATGTCAGAGAGAATGACTTGAAGTCATATTCCACTGCCATAGCGGCTTCGGGTTGCTCTTAGCGATGACAGCTGTCCTGGCTCCAAACTGTTGCCATCTCCCGCCATTTGGCCTCTCCTGGTGCTGCAGTGCCATCAGCAAAAATCTGGCAGTAAGAATGTGCATGCGGGCTGTTTGGGCCAGCATGTTGTAAAGGGCCAAGCAGGAGTTTTTGGGATAGGGGTTTGTTGTGCTATCCTAGAATTTTCCTACCGGCAGCTGGTATCCATTTTACCCTCTTGTAAATATAAACATGAACATTCTCAAAATTTCCGTACCTATCCTACTGTGATATCGCCCTATTAACGTGGACACAGGGAATGCTTGAGGAAGGCAATGATGAATCGCTATTTGTTCATAAAGACAATTGGGTGAGTTCCTTTTTAAATTTGGAAAAAGTAACTTCCTGCATCTGGCGGTGCCTTAATCTGCACCTGAAAGTCCAATGTCCCCCGAATTTACACAAAATCTCTGCCCATTCACTGCCAGTGGACATAAAACAAAGTCGTTTTTTCAGGGCCCTCATGAGTTCTTGGCAAACCACAGACACAATCAATGAAACAGCCATCAACTTCACTTAATAACTAGTCGCAACACTTTTCTGGCTACTAACAGAAATAAGGACTCTCAATGTAACAGCCAGTCTCGTAAAATGCCCGTGCAACAGTGGGTCCTTTCATGCTGTATGAAGGGCCCAAAGCCATGCAGCAAATCATCAAAGCACTGTGATGCATCTCTTATCGGCACCATGCTGCGGTTTCTTCATAAGGCTGCTTTTCCCCTTTTATGTCTCTTTGCACCTAACGGACGGATAAACAGATCTCTTTTTTGCCTAATATTTCTGGTGAATAATGCAAACTTCAAAATTTCTCAATGTTAAGTTCTATATTCTCTCTGCCACCTACCATTTCACGGAATACTGATAAGGACAACTAATGTGCCTTTTTCTTTCTGCTGGACTGTGCCAGCTGTCCATGAAGGCTCCGGGGGAAAGTAAACTCGCCGCAAGTTTATTGAATAACAAATGAAAATATACTCTCCATCTTTTTTTACTGCAGTTCAAAGCAGTCTTTGAACAGCAGTGACTGCAGCTAAACGAGAATATATTCTTATTATTACAACATAATCCAAATGTCTTAAATGTTTCCACTCGCGTCATTGTAGCTCCCCCTCGGCCTTCCTCATCAACATTGTTGAGGAGTCATGTTCCATCAGTATTCTGCCGCGTTTGATGCTGAGAGATTGAGTGCGCTAAAGCAGCTCATGTTATCATAATATGAGTAAAACGATGACCTCTTCGATTGTCACCATCATTTTTTCTGCTGTTGAGTGACATTGAAAGTGTTTTCTATGTTCCGGTGTCAACCAGAGATGATTCATGTTTCGGCCCTCACTCATAGTGAATATAGTATTTAATTTTCCAGATTGATGTGATGCAATAAACAGGGTACTGTACTAAAATGAGAACTAGTAGATTTATACTGGAAAGCACTTTTTTTGGCGATAGTGATTCGGTTTACATAGAAAAAGTCTCCATCTTTACAAAGGAAAACCCTGCTTACTTATAGCAGTGACTGTTGCAAGGCTTCTGCACTGACAGGAAGATAGATTGTGCTCTTTTGAAGCTGGCAAACTGCTGTAGCCTGTGGAGGCTTCATGTAGGGAATCTACAGGCCACAGTGGATAGTCAACTTAAAGTGTCCACTAAAGAGTGTAAATGTAATTTCTGGGAACAGTAGCCACCTTTTGCTTGAAGTCAGGACATATAAATGTGCTAGATTTCATGTTGAAATCAGTTAACTTTCATTAGAGTTGAGCACTTGGTAGATGGAGAGGAACAGAGGTAAAGAGAGACACTCACTGCTTGATACATAAAAGTGTTTATGTTTCAGGTACTTGTTTATGCAGAACATGCTTTTGTATTTTCTATTTGAAGATGCAAATGCCTACCAGTGTACTGCTTATTTGCAGCGCACAGTGCAAACCTGGCCTTACATTTATACTTGGAAGTTTCTCACTACAATGACAGACTTTAACCGGAGCATTTGTGTGCTTTCCTCTACGCTACTTTGGCAGTGACCTTCACCGACACTGGCCTGTGGTGTCCATGGCCTTTCATTTTGTTTCTGCTTGCAAAGCTTCCCTGATATTAACAGAAATGGGTAACGCTGTGATTCTCTGCCCGTCCCACAGTACTCGGGGGAATTTGTGCAGTCCGCTTACTTGTCCCGGAGGCTGGCTTACTTCTGCACACGCCGGCTCAACCTGTTGCTAAGTGACGGCAGCCTTGGACCTGGCACGGGAGGGCATCCGTCTCACGGCATCTTGACACAGCCAGGGAACGCCCTGCCCACCACACCAACCTCCCAGCCGACGGGGGGGAACCAACCCCAGACGCCATTTACAGACTTCTACATCTGCCCACAGCACAGGCCGTTGGTGTTTGGTCTAAGCTGCATGTTACAGGTAACGCACAAGCTGATTGGTTCATTCCTTGAGTACAGGTTATTGAGATCACTGACTAGAAGATATATAAGATACGAGTCTGTGTGAGAGGTTTTAATCTATGCTGTGATAAATGGATTGACTTGAGACAGTTTTGACAGATGTTGAATGTCTGATTCATTAATTCTAGTCTTGTTTCCCCCTTTTGTCTGTGTTTTTGTGATTGTTACTGCAGAGCATAGTCTTGTGCTGTCCCAGTGCTCTGGTGTGGCATTACTCTCTAACAGACAGCAGAAACAAAACTGGCTCCCCTCTGGACCTCCTGCCTATCGCTCCGTCCAGCTTACCAATGCCAGGGGGTAACACTGCCTTTACACAGCAGGTACTGCCATCCACGAGGGTACAATTCTTTTCTCTTTTATGCACATACTTTTTGTATTTGTCGTTTGGCACATTGTGAGGTTATATTTTTCACCTCATCTCCACCACAGGTGCGCTCGAAGCTGAGGGAGATCGAGGAGCAGGTGAAAGAGCGAGGGCAAGCGGTAGAGTTCAGGTGGTCCTTTGATAAGTGCCAGGAAACCACAGCAGGTTTGGAAACTATTGATCTGTAGCAGACACTTCTTAACAGCTCTTTGAGAACAGGTTTGTTTGAGGACAACAGGATCTTGATATGATTTTGTGCTCCCAGGCTTCACCATCGGAAGGGTCCTCCACACCCTGGAAGTTTTAGACAACCACAGCTTTGAGAGGTCTGACTTTAGCAACTCACTGGACTCCTTGTACAATCGAATATTCGGGTCAGGCCAGACTAAAGACGGTCACGAGGTAATTGTTTATAATCTTATTCTAAAATGAGGCGCGGCTCCGTGTTTGCCACGTTGTCTCACGAGACGCGCTCTTGTCCCCAGATGTCGCCGGATGACGATGCGGTGGTGACCCTGCTTTGCGAATGGGCCGTGTGCTGCAAGCGTTCTGGAAGACACAGGGCCATGGTGGTGGCCAAGCTGCTGGAGAAGAGACAGGCTGAGATAGAAGCAGAGGTAAGAGACACCCAGTCAGCTACCCCACCTTACTGCTGCACACATTACTCAAGTGATGGACTTCAATGTGGTGTGTAGGTTCCCGGCCTATTTCTTATTGCCTTTCACTTCTCCAGACAAATCGAAGTGTTTTATAGTAGTACTTCATCTATCTCAGCTACTACAGCAACTACTGCCGTGCCTGACACAACTCTAGCCAGCAGATCCACACACCCTCATTGCTTTAATCATGAAAAAATTCCACACACTTGGCTGTTCATCTAATTTTGGCACCACTAAATGGTAGAAGCAACCAACTTATAACCTCCTAGGTCCCTGTGCTCTTTGTTCTCACTTTGTCTCCAGTTTGTTCAGTGTTCTTACACCCACTTTGCTCTTACGCTGCATAAATCACTGCCTCTGTGATGACCCCAGGGACCCACCAATGCGCTAGAGCGTTTGAAATACTTGAGAAGCGTAATTCCAAATTCTTGCAGTGAACCCAAACTATTCAAATAAGTGGAAGCTTGTGTTTCACTTTCAGCCCTCAGTGTGTTTGCTCTGTGTTGTTCATGCTGGTGCGCGCTGTATACGTGTGTGATGTGTGTTTGCAGAGGTGCGGCGAGTCAGAGGTGATGGATGAGAAAGGCTCCGTGTCATCAGGTTCCCTCTCTGCAGCCACGCTACCAGTGTTTCAGGATGTGCTGCTACAGTTCCTTGATACTCAGGCCCCTACGCTGAGTGAGTCTGTTTCCTGTTTGGTTGTCTTAACTGTGGCTAGATTCCTCTCGGGTCACTTCTGTGATTTTTACCATTTATTGGATGTTATTATGAAGGAAAATTATATTAATTTACAATAGATGATACATATTTGTTCTAATTTCATATACAACAGAAACGTGAATGTTTGTTTTTGCTGTAACTTGTATTGCTGTAACTGTTTTGTCTGTTATACACAAGATAAACTGATCTCTCCACCATGTTTAGATGGAGGCAGATTCGTCGATAGTATAAACACTTTTTCAAAATAGATTTAGACATTATTTAATTGAATGCGTTTCCTCTGTAGCGGAGCCTGGGAACGAGAACGAAAGAGTGGAGTTCTCCAACCTGGTCTTACTCTTCTGTGAGCTCATCCGTCACGACGTCTTCTCCCACAACATCTACATGTGCACGCTCATATCCCGAGGGGATCTGGCTTCGGACTCCCACCTGCCCCGCCCCCGTTCCCCCAGCGACGAACCCTCCGATGAATCAGAGCGCAAGGAGCAGGACGCGGGCAGCAGTGTCAAGATGGAGGCATGTTGGAGGCATCTGTTGTTGGTGTTGTGGAGGGGAATGAGTCATATGTGGAAAAGAACAATGTAACAGCATGATTGTTAAGGCTAACAGGAGGTCATTCTTTGTTCAACAGGACACCGGTCTGTCGGAGTCTATGGAAATCGATCACAACTCCAGTGCTAATTTTGACGAGGTGAATGCAGTTTTTAACACTTTATGTTATGGTGCATGTCTTTAAGTATGCACCGCTGCTCTCCTAAATTCCTGTGCTTTTCATGGCGTCTCCATGGCTTTGAGTCATTTCAGCCTCCGTTTGCCTTGCAGATGTTCTCTCCACCTATGCACTGCGAGTCGAAGGGGAGCCCCTCGCCTGAGAAGCCCACTCCAGAGCAGGACAGCAAGGCGGCGTGTAAAGACAAAGGCATGGACCCGGCCTTCCCACAACTGTATGAGCAACCTCGCCACATTCAGTATGCTACTCACTTCCCTATTCCTCAGGTAAGCCTGCATACACTCCAGAAGGTAAAAGTTAAAGAAAAATAATTGTAATTATTTTTTTTTCCCGAATCCAAAAATACCTTCAACAGATTTATGAAATCTGGATAGGTATAAAACCAGTAAACTTTATCCCAGCTAGGAACTTTAGGTACAGTTTGTTTAATGTTATGTTGTTGAAAGTTGTCAAAACATGAATTTACATAAGATTTAAACGTAACGCTCCTGTAAATGGCACTACTGGGAGAGTGTGCTACTTGGGACAGATTGGAGAAGATAGACATGTTTATTTAGCAATGCCAACAAGCTGTTTGATGTTACAGTACATGTTTGCCCAGAGTTTATAGCCAGGTGTGTGTGTGTGTGTGTGTGTGTGTGTGTGTGTGTGTGTGTGTGTGTGTGTGTGTGTGTGTGTGTGTGTGTGTGTGTGTGTGTGTGTGTGTGTGTGTGTGTGTGTGTGTGTGTGTGTGTGTGTGTGTGTGTGTGTGTGTGTGTGTGTGTGTGTGTGTGTTCTCTCATCTTCTAATACACTTAATGGTAACAGACAATCCCTGCCAAATTCTGACAATGTCTCCACTGTTTCCCACACTGAATTAATCTTGTTTACCAAGCGCAGTTGGTTTTGTATTGAGTCATGGCAGTGCACACTGCATATAAATATCATTTTATCACTAAATGGCTTGTAATTTTTGTGGTGAAAACTTCAGCCAACAGACCTGTCAGTCACAAATCAAATGCCTTGCCAAGAGCTGTACCCAGAATTTTGCTGCCTACTGTTTACAATTGAGCACTTGAACCAATTAAAGATGAAACAATGAAAGGAACAGTTGGAAAGAGCCAAGCAGTTTGTGATGACTTAGCAAACTTTCTCTTTTGTGGTGGATATTTCTAAATATGTTAGATTTGATGTGGAAACTTTGCCTTAGTTATTGTTGAATCAAGCAGTTAAATCAAGTGTGGATACCAATATGGTGAACCCATGAACTACCCAGATTAGTTATGGTGGCTTTCAGCTCCATCACACCCTGGCCCTGGCCAGGTAACTCAAAATACTAATTATAAACGATATAACTAAGAGGAAATTGGACAATATGTCTGGTCTTATCCTTGATCCCTTTTAACTGTCATAGGTAACTGCTCCTTCTGTTCTTTTGTTGTTATGACACACAGGAGGAGAGTGCCAGCCACGAGTGCAACCAGCGGTTAGTGGTGCTGTATGGCGTCGGCAAGCTGAGAGACGAGGCGCGACACACCATCAAGAAAATAACCAAAGACATCTTGAAGGTGCTCAACCGCAAAAGCACGGAAGAGACAGGTAACCACGGTGCTCCAATTTACCCGCGTTTGACTGGCAGCTTGACGTCGTACATTTTCCTACGAACGTCGCCTCACCTGCACGCATGACGTCCGCCTGCCAGCCAGCTGCTGTTTCAGATTACATTTCACTTGGTGTAGCGATTCAAAGGGAGTCAGTAACGCGCCTTTGAAGTTCTCACACACCGCCCAGGTATTGGCGGGATGTTTTTACCCCTCTGAGTGTAGAATAATCCATGTATATTATATAAGAGAGATAATGTTTTGCCAAACAGCAGGAATGCAGGAATTTTATCACACTTTCATGTTTGTGAAATAATGTTTGCACGCAGGCTTAATAGCCGCTTTCCCACTGTGGCCATTTCTGCTGTTATCTTCCTAATAACTCTTCCTTGTTGAATCGTATTCATTTGTATTCCCTTTTCTCACTTCTTTCTTCTGCCCTTCCTAAAACAACACATTTTTTTCCCCTGTCTTTATCGACCCTAGGGGGTTGCATCACTTAATGTTCTTTCCACCCAATTTCTATGCTAATAGCTCTCATCTGTTCCTAGCCATTTTATCTCGGATGCGTGTGACCTTATTAAGATGATTTAAGCTTTTCAAAGTTATAATTACACAGATTGAAGTGTTTTGTGTCACCTTAGGACGTTTCTGTGAGCTGCTGGCGACCTTTAAAGCTCAATTGTGTTTCTCTTAAATGGAAAAAAACTGCTTCCCTTTCCTGTTGGGAGCCTTTAAAGCGGTGTCTTTTCCACTCAAGCTTCAGATCGAATGAGTCTGCCCCTGACAAGATAACGGACCACTGGCTTTACTCGATTTCACGGCTGGCCCGCTCAGCAGACTGGAAAAATACCTCTGACCAGTTATGAGGTACTGATCCCCTTCTTATTTTCTGTTCATTAAGGAGGGGAGGAAGGACAGAAGAGGAAGAGGAATAAGCCGGAGGCCTTTCCCACCGCAGAAGATATCTTCTCCAAATTTCAGCACCTCTCCCACTTTGACCAGCACCAGGTCACTTCCCAGGTTGGACCGTACAGCTTTATTCTTGTGTACCCTTGTTCTCAGTGTGCAGGAATGGGATAATTGGGGAGTGGAGATGTTGAATGCTGCCACCCAGAGTGACTCATTTGACTACAAATAGATTTTGATTGCGAACTCATGTCTCTCCTACAACTTCTAAATGGATAATAAACATAACTAGCTGTACCAGGGAAAAGACAGCTGGACAGTATTTATCCACATTTCTCAGTAATAGCTACAATTTGTCAGTTTGCACTCATTACCAGATCCCCGCTTAAGATAATTGCACCACGACAGTGTGTGCATGCTTCTTTGAAAAACTGAAACTATAGATATTCCCTGTCCTTAGTTATACGTTTGTTGGAGGTTGGTAATTAAACCCACGAACAAACGCCTGTATAGTTTTATATGGTGTTTTATTCCACGAGCACTTAAGATAATGCGAAACCCATCATTTAATCAGTTATCTCAGTTCCTTTAGAAAAGAGCAAAAGGGTTTTCGGAGCCAGTTTCATGACATTGAATGGTGCAAACTTTGTAATTGTTGCAGAAGCTATTAAAATGTGGCCTTTAAGTGACCTTATGATTGTTTTCCCTCCATCTGTCCACCAACAAAAGCGTTCCAGTTGCTGACAAAATAGGCAGAATATTTTGGCATTGATGCACATGTCTGCTCATTATAAATGTATTCTGGCTGTGTTGGAGCTCTGCCGCCCAGAGCTGGAGCCAAGGCCAGAATCGTGATTGCTGTTTATTTTAATCACATGTATGTTTCTGGTGTCTTTTGTGCGCAGGTGTCCAGAAATGTGCTGGAACAGATCAACAGCTTTGCCTTAGGGATGTCCTACCACCTGCCTCTTGTCCAGCACATCCAGTTCATCTTTGATCTCATGGAGTATTCACTCAACATTAGTGGCCTCATAGATTTTGCTATTCAGGTATGGACCTCTTCACCATTAAGGATGATATGAAGTGTTATTTCATACTTCTAACTATCCGTCTCTCACCTTTCAGATAGTTTCAAAAAGAGCTATTGTTGTGAAAGCTGCATTGTCCGTGTGTATTCTGCAGCTCCTGAATGAGTTGAGTCTGGTGGAAGCTGAGCTGCTGCTGAAGTCGTCCAGCCTGGTGGGCAGCTACACCACCAGCCTGTGTCTGTGTATCGTTGCCGTGCTGAGGAGGTACCACTCCTGCCTCATTCTCAACCCCGAGCAGACGGCGCAGGTTTTCGATTGGTACGTCTCCAAAGAGCACTTTGTGTTTATTTGCTACATTATTAGGCATCGCCCCCGTGTCTTATCGCACCACTTTGTCGCTTTATGTTTGATAAAATTGTGACCCATTCTGTCCCCATAACTGCGACAAACGATTCCACTAAACAGATTTTACAACAAAACAAAGTGACGCAATACAATACTGTCTCTGAGATGACAAAATGTATACAACAAAGACTACTACATTGTCTTCAATCAACATTTTGGTCTCCCTCTAATACTTCTCCCCTTACGCCATGTAGTGGTTCACATTTGTCATTTATATATTGTTTCATAACTGTTAGGGCTCCATTGTTAAGTAATTGAAAGGAAACATTGAGCTCATATAAATCTTCCACACTGAATAAGCTCATAATGCTCATTACACAACCCTTTCCTTAATATGTGAGGATGTTGTTCTTGATGCCAGCGTATTTGTGTTTTCAGGTTGCGCATTGTGGTGAAATCGGGTGTGAATCCAGCAGACTGTTCCTCTGCCGAGCGATGCATCCTGGCCTACCTGTATGACCTCTACACCTTCTGTAGTCACCTCAAGAGCAAGTTTGGAGAGATCTTCAGGTAGAAATGTTTCTGTTGGAAAGTGAATAGTCCCGGTGTCCATATCAAATTGTCTAGAGTTATTCTAATTGTCTTTCGTTGGGATTGGGAATATGTCGAGTAATACTCTCCTCCATTTTCACACTCAGTGAGTTCTGCTCCAAAGTGAAGAACTCCATCTACTGCAACATTGACCCGTCAGACTCCAACATGCTGTGGGACCCTGTGTTCATGATGGAGGCCATCGCCAACCCTTCGGCCCACAACTTTAACCACTCCATGGTGGGCAAGATTCTCAATGACAGCCCAGCCAATCGCTACAGCTTTGTCTGTAACGTGCTCATGGATGTCTGTGTGGACCACAGAGACCCCGAGAGGTGTGTTGGTTTATTTTTTATGTGGTATATTATAAAATGTTCTCCTCAATGAGCTATTAGAAGCATTGAATGCCTCATACTGCTAGTTCCGTATTGTTTGATCCTCATTGTCTCATGTGCTTTCAGGGTGAACGACATTGGGATCCTGTGTGCAGAGCTGACGGCATATTGTCGCTCTCTGAGTGCAGAGTGGTTAGGCATCCTCAAGGCTCTGTGCTGCTCCTCTAACAATGGAAACTGTGGCTTCAATGACTTGCTGTGTAATGTAGATGTAAGTTGCGGTTAAACATCTCTTTATCTAGAGCTTCTCCTGTTCTTCCTGTCTCCTCTCCTCTCTCAAGTACTTTTCTCTGAGCCCTTATCTGTTTCTGAAACTAGTTGAAGCTTTTCTGTTGTACTTTGTACGTTGCTCATGATAATGTCACTCAGATATCTTCTATCTTGCCTACCTGCATGTAAAAGAAGCCTTATGAATTATGATATTTTGTTGTTTTGTTATTTCTGTACTGCCTCATGTAACATTATTCAATTTCAACATCAATTTCTCTTGGCTGTGTGCCTCAGGTTAGCGATTTGTCCTTCCATGATTCCCTGGCAACCTTCGTAGCCATTCTAATTGCTAGACAGTGCCTACTCCTCGAAGACCTGGTTCGGTGTGTGGCCATTCCCTCCCTCCTCAATGCTGGTAAGGTTAATCAGTCTCAACCTGAAAACAAATGATATACATCTGTAGCTCTGTAACTTATTTAACCTTTTAAGCGGGCTTACTGTCAACAAATTCACACATTTCAGGTTTAATATTATCATACCGCTGCACCAGTGTTTTGTCAGTGCCAGCCCTGTTTGGAACATAATTTCACAGCCATTAGCCATTCTCTAAATGAGTGAGCAGTACATTGCAGTTTGGCTTGTAGGAAGGAATACCAAGCTGTATAATGCAGGACTTCTATCGGAGGAGAGGAAAGGGAGCATATTTGAGCTGGGTCCATGAATCCTGGATGTGCTTTGTGTGTTGGCCGGAGAAGCGTCTCTCACACCCCACTGATAATCTGTTTCAGCTTCCCAGCCCCACAAAGCCCCATTCAGCCACGCTGCTGTGTGGGGTTTGGCTCCTTTTTTATTACACCACTGTACAAACCAAATGCCAGCAGCACTTGCTTGTGGCAAAATGCTTTGTTCTTTCTCCCTCTTTCACATCAACAATGAAAGGGGCCACTTGATTGTATGTAGGACAAGGTTTAAATTTAGATGTGCAACTTTGATGTCACGGTTTATGGAGACTTATTGTTTGTGTGCTTGTTCAAATGTATCTTCAGCCTGTAGTGAGCAAGACTCCGAGCCAGGGGCAAGACTCACCTGCAGGATTCTGTTGCACCTTTTCAAGACGCCCCAGCGGAACCCCGTGCCCCAAGATGGTGCAAAGTCAGGTAGTAAACATCCAGAAACCTTTTCAGACATTACTGTTTACTGTCTTAATTGTATATTGTGTGATGTTTGTCTTATTCTGTTGTTCTGAATTTGTGCAGATAAATCCTCAGTGGGTATCCGGTCGTCTTGTGATCGCCACCTTCTTGCTGCTTCTCAGAACAGCATTGTCGTTGGAGCAGTGTTTGCTGTTCTCAAGGCAGTCTTTATGCTGGGTAAGAATTTGTGCAGTTCAGTCACCTCTGAATATTTACCCATTTTCACAGTAAATCAGTTGAGTCCATGTTGAGGATGGAGTCCAACCAAGTGAAGTAAAAGCCCACAAATTGAAAACGACTCAATCCGTCAGTCAGTTGCTTCTTATTGTGATATTACTGGGTCATAATCCTCGTGCTAGAATTTGCCATTAGGCTTTACTGGTCTCTCCGTGTCGTTTTAGGCGACGCAGATCTAAGAGGCTCGGGACTGTCACACCCTGCTGGCCTCGATGACATATCTGAGGGTCGCAATGTCTCCATAGAAACGGCAAGCTTGGATGTATATGCAAAGTACGTCCTGAAGACCATCTGCCAGCAGGTGAGGAGATGAATTGAAATGAGATGAAGGATATGAAAGCAATGAAATCAACTACCGCAGCGCACACATTGAGTGGAAAATGTTATAAATGGAGGCACTTGGGATGTGTGACACAGCTCAGAGTCGTGAGTGCATACTTCCTATTAATATGGAGCGTTATCTTGCCTGTTAGGAGCCTTATACTAACTGCACATTTTTGGATCATGTTTTTTTTTCGCTGATATTATCCATGCCACTTTTACGCCCTGCTTCCATGATGAAGATGCAATCGGATCTTTTTTCAGCAGAACGTCATTTGCATCAAATACTTTTTCAACGCCAGAAGCATATTTGAAAGTAGTCCAGATGGCCGGATATGTTCTCAGGTCTCAGGAGACTTCATGCTAATTTTCTTCGTATAAAGTGTATATTTCTATTCCTGTGAGAGGAACACTGATGCCCTGTCCCCTCCACGTTTTCGTCACATCCTAGCTTTAGTTAGGCTTGTTTTCCGTGACTCATCTGTATACATTATTTAGGCTACAGCATCACTAGAGTCCTATTACTAAAAACAGGACTCTAACCCAATTCCTCCTGGTAAGAAGTGTAATTTGCTGGCGAATTTCATTCCTGGCTCATTGTGTTTAATCACACTCCTCTGTCCTGCAGGAGTGGGTCGGAGAGCGCTGCCTGAAATCGCTGTCTGAGGACAGCAGTGCCCTCCAGGACCCAGTCCTGGTTAACATTCAGGCCCAGCGCCTGCTGCAGCTTATTTGCTACCCTCACCGCCAGTTGGACACTGACGACGGTGACAACCCCCAGAGGCAACGCATCAAACGCATCCTACAGGTTCAGACTACACACAAGCTCACATGATGTTTTAACGTTCCGTTTTTGAGCTTTAAGAACACAAACTTTCATGCTCCTAGGCGTTACAAGCCAGTGGTGTAGCTTTGGCATTGAGATCAACTGTTGAGGTTTTTGTACAGGAACTGTGAGGTGTTGCTGCCCTCTGCTGGCACTGAGAAACATGCATGAGCTATGTTTTCTCATAACAGGACTCATACAGCTAATAGTAGTGTATATAAGGAAATGAAATATGGGTCTTACAGTAATGGATTCCCTGTTGTAGAACATGGACCAATGGACAATGAGACAGTCGTCCCTGGAGCTGCAGCTGATGATCAAGCAGAGCACCAACAATGTAAGTTTCATCTATTATTCTATTAATATTATTAAAGTGCATAGCAATATAATGTGTACGGCAAATACAAAGGTTTACTGTCAAACTGTTTTTTCTTGGTTCCTGATTGGTTCCTGCACAGGAGCTGTACTCTCTGTTAGAGAACATAGCCAAGGCCACCATTGAGGTGTTTCAAAAATCTGCTGAGATGAACTCCAGTAACCCCTCAGGGAACGGAGCAGCTGTCCAAGGTGGCTCTGCATCCAACAACGCCACCTCAACAAGCAAGATAAAGCCTATTTTAAGGTGTGTTTTCATTATGCTTCCTCTTAGGGCTTATTTTCTACCACTTCATAAAAAAAAAAACGTTTGACGAAACATAATATATTGACAACTGATAGAGTGATATATTACACTCTATGCATTTTCCTGTGTGGTTGCATTGTTGTTGAAAACATAATATTTCTGTTTGCTCGATACTCTCCAGCTCATCAGAGCGGTCAGGTGTGTGGCTTGTGGCTCCGTTGATCGCCAAGCTGCCCACCTCAGTTCAGGGCCACGTGTTAAAGGCTGCAGGAGAGGAGCTGGAGAAAGGACAGCACCTGGGCTCGTCCTCGCGTAAGGAGAGGGACCGTCAGAAACAGAAAAGGTAAATCCAGACTGGACTTTGTTTTTTGTCACAACAGAGAAGGCCAAATCCAAGTTGAAAATCTTTTGTTAAGCACGCACATATGGCAGGATGAGCATTTTCCATTTTGTTTTTGACTTGAAAAGCAATCTCTTACGTCTCGTGTCTCCGTCTGTATTCCCAGTATGTCTCTGCTGAGTCAGCAGCCTTTCCTGTCCTTGGTGCTGACATGTTTGAAGGGGCAGGATGAGCAGCGTGAAGGCCTCCTCACCTCCCTCTACAGCCAAGTCCAGCAAATTGTCACCAACTGGCGGGAAGACCAGTACCAGGATGACTGCAAGGCCAAGCAAATGATGCATGAGGCTCTGAAACTACGACTGAATCTTGTGAGTTCTGCTTGATCCCCCTCACCAGCATCCACATAGAAAGGGAACCTATAACTAATAAATACTGACTCATTTAATTAATAAACTCATTTAAAGAAAATGCATCATTTAATGGCTAGCCTGTTGGATTCGATCAAACATGTTCTAAAAGCAACATGACATGTTGTTAAGTGTTTAATGTTTTGAAGATTGTGAGGAAATTGACTTTTGCTCCTGTTGTTTTTTTCCTCCCATTAACAAGGTGGGTGGAATGTTTGATACAGTGCAGCGCAGCACTCAGCAGACGACAGAATGGGCAGTGCTCCTCCTTGACATTATCAGCAGTGGCACTGTGGACATGCAGTCCAATAAGTGAGTTTTAACTAAAAGGAAGAACCTGACCCAGTTATCACATCAACCTGCCATTGACTGATTTGTTGTGTGTGTGTGTCTTTCAATCAGTGAGCTCTTCACTACAGTGCTGGACATGTTGAGTGTGCTTATTAATGGCACACTGGCTGCTGATATGTCCAGCATCTCTCAGGGCAGCATGGAGGAGAATAAGAGGGCGTATATGAACCTGGTCAAGAAGCTCAGGGTAAGAACAACACACCGACAGTATCTCACCTGGAGCGGAGGAATCACTGCTCAGCTTTTTATAGTTGAAATGTGAATAGTATCATCAATAAACAAGATGCATAACTTGAAAGGAAATTACATGAGTACTACTTATAAAATAGAAATTGTAAAATATCAAGCTTCAAATATATCAAATATCACTTTTTAATTAATAATTAGTCATTTTAAAGAATATGCATGTGAAGGACATTAGAGAAATGTACATTCCCTTTGGTACATTTATTTCTACAGAAAGAGCTTGGTGACCGTCAGTCCGAAAGTTTGGAAAAGGTTCGCCAGCTGCTACCACTGCCCAAACAGACCCGTGATGTCATCACCTGTGAGCCTCAGGGCTCTCTAATAGACACCAAGGGTAACAAGATTGCTGGCTTTGAGAAGGAGGTAAGAGCATATTTAACGCTTACATCAGGTTATACTTAAAACTCACTCGCATTGTCCAGTCAAATAAGAGTCTTGTATGTGTTTGATCCAACAGGGCCTTCAAGTGTCAACCAAACAGAAGATCTCCCCCTGGGATGTGTTTGAGGGTCTGAAACACTCCGCCCCTCTCTCCTGGGGCTGGTTTGGTACAGTGCGCGTAGACAGGAAGGTCACCAAATTTGAGGAGCAGCAACGCTTCCTGCTGTACCACACCCACCTGAAGCCTAAACCTCGTAGTTATTACCTGGAACCCCTGCCCCTGCCCCCTGAAGAGGAGGAGCCACTGACGCCCGTCTCCCAGGAACCAGAAAAGAAGATGATGGAAGCAGTGAAGCCAGAGAAGAATGTGCCCGCCGTGCCCGCTGATACTAACAAGAAGAAAACCAAGAAAAAGAAAACTCCTTCTACCAAGACTGAGGTCAGTTATGTTCCAAAGAGCTCATGAGTATGAATTGGTATGATTTCAAAGACAATTATGAATATAGTTGAAATAGATAATAATAAATAAATCACTAGTATCACTTTTTAAAGGTAGTTATGTTATTTTTGTCTTTTTCTCACCAGGACTATGTGAACCGTGCACCAGCACCCTTTGGGGCGAACATGCCACCTGAACTGATGCAAAACCATGCATTTAGCAGGATAGGCTACGTCCAACAACCTATGGGCATCTACCCACAGAACCAACCTCTACCTCCAGGTCAGTCCCCAGCTTATCCTCTCATGATATCCACTCATCACTAATACCCAAAGGTTCTTTGTTTGGTTGATTGTGAAATATCTTTAAACATTGTACCGGTTTCAGATGAGATTTTAAGTCTTGGCCTTTCCACAGGAGGCCCCGGTTTAGACCCTCCATACAGACCTGCCCGGAACCCGCAGATGAACAAAATGATGCCTACGCGGCCCACCTACCAGGGCATGATGCCAGGCATGCAGGGGAACATGCCTGGGATGATGGGAATGGACAAGCAATACCCAATGGGTTACAAGCCCCAGCCGAGCATACCCCAGGGCCAGATACTACGCCAGCAGCTACAGGTCAGACTGGTGAGTGAGTCACTGGAATGTCTCTCTCTATCTCTCTAATCAAGTAGACTTGACCAAAAGCTAATGAGCAGAATCAGAACATGTCTCAGAATCGTTCAATCTTTTTGGTGCGTAGTGAGTCAATGCTCTTTCCTATGCTCTTTGCTTTTAATTTCAGAATCAGAGCATATTAGGGCAGCAGATGAGACAAATGACACCCAACCAACCATATTCTTCAATGCAGACGTCTCAGGTAAAAAGCCTGGCTTTTGTTTTATTAAGAAATGCACGTCATCTGATAGTCATGCCCTTGTACTGTTTTGCTCAGCTTAATCAATATTGTCTTTATTCAGAACATATCTCAGGGCTATACCTCGTATGGATCACACATGGGGATGCAGCCGCATCCACCCCAAGGTGGTGGTATAGTTCCTTCCTCGTATGGAAACCAAAACTTCCAGGGTGCCCATCCTGGAGCCAACCCGGCTGTGGTGGATCCTCTTAGGCAAATGCAACAGAGGCCCAGTGGCTATGTTCACCAGCAGGCCCCTGGTTACACACACAACATGCAGAACACACCGAGGTAAGCATTTTCTTTCAAGGAAGGATTCTGTTTGGTGCATTTTATATTGTAATGCTCAATAGAACTTTGATAAGCTCTTGTTTGACATGATTGTACACATTTCTTGCCCATAACGCTTTGTGTTGGCTTAATTGTAATTCATGATTGCTTGCCCCTGATTTCCCCTCTTCCTGTCCTGTAAACCTCAGGTTTGCTCACCAGCCCATCCAACAGAATCCTATCATGCATGGTCTTAGCCATATGGCAGGCCAGGGGGTCCATCCAGGCATGAGGCCCAATCAGATGCTAGCAGAACAGCAGCAGCAGCAACAGCAGCAGCAACAACAAGCACAGCAGCAGTACCTCAGACAACAAGCACTTCGAGTACGTCACCTCAACACATTGATTTATCCTGCGCCTTGCTTATGTTTGGATGCGAAATGCGGAACTCTAAATGATCAATACGACGCCAATTTCATTACTTTACAAAATGTTTATATATTATATTATTGATTATTTTTTAATTACTTGTCTTTACCTCTTTGTGTGTATCCACAACTGCAGCAGCAGGCCCAACAGGTTCAGCAACAACAACAACAACAACAACAACAACAGCAGCAGCAGCAGCAGCAGCAGCAGCAGCAACAACAGCAGCAGCAGCAGCAGCAGCAGCAGCAGCAACAACAGCAACAACAACAACAACAACAGCAGCAACAGGTCCAGCCTCAGCAGGTTCCACCTCAACAGCAAGTTCAGCAGCAGCAGCAACAACAACAACAACAACAGCAGCAGCAGCAGGTGTCAACGGTGCCGCCACCGGCCCAGGCACAGAACCAGGGCCTGGGTATGCAGCCGCTGCCCCCACAGCAACCCATGGTACGTCCCAACGTGAACGTCACAGCCTCCTACGTTAACACAAGCCGATTCTGGTCATACTGAGATAAACGCAATAGAGGTTGCAAGTGGAGGCAGAAAAAAATGGAGATACGCTTTAAGAGTGACGTCTGGTGTGTATTTCAGTTCCCGCGACAGGGTATGCAGCAGACTCAGCAGCAGCAGCAGACTGCAGCTCTGGTCAGGCAGCTGCAACAGCAACTTTCAAGTAAGGCAACAAACCTCTTTTTCAAACCTCATCGTCGTCTGTGTCTTGTAATTCACTTCCAATCGCGCTCACTGTTCGCGCAAGCTTGCACGCCCACAATAAACTCTACTTTTCCTCATTTTTCAGATACTCAACCCAGCCAGAACACCAACACATTTTACTGAGTGCTTGTTAAGTAAGATGCCGAGATGAGGCCGTCAGTGTTGAGGTACAAACCTGTGAGATTGGTTGAAGAGGCTGAAGAAGGCGCAGAAAAAACCCACCAACCACCAAACTCCACCTACCGAGGCGTCACGTTCACAAAAACATCTCACCTTCAGTCATGTAATTATGGATTATTCTAAGGAGACGTCGTGTTCCTGAAGTAACCAGATCATGGAAAGTGATGGAAGAAATTTATGTAAAAAAGTACCAGAAATTATAAGATAATGCAATTTTTTATTTTATTTCAATTTGTACAATTTTTTCAGTTTCGTGTATTTCTCATTAAAACTCTTGTCAGTTTTTATGTCTTGTACTTGTGTTGGCTGTGTTCGTGCTTTAAATGACTGGACATGGATCTCATTTAAAGGCAAACTTCAGTCGGTACTTTTGCTAGCGAGTGTTTAAGAAAGTATCCAGATCAGTAAGTAAGGATGTTGGCCACTTTAATGTCTGATCCTGCTGGTTTCTTGATGTAGGATTGATGTGGATTAGCCTTTAAACATCCATTAATGGTGGAAAATTGTGTTTGTTTCTAAAAGTATTGAATCCTTCTATGCTGAGTAGTGGTAGATTTATTTCAGAGTGTTGTTCTATGAGGGACTGCCTCCATTAGTTCTGTACAGGATTATTGCTGAATTAAAATATCTGTATTGTTACTGAGGGAAACAACTTAAACCTTGCAACCATGCAGGTTAATATGTCAGTGATTATGCTGAGGGAAGCTCAGGTCTGCACAGATTTGACTACTATAATGTGAAAAAAAACATTGTTGCAACATCAAAGCCATTCATATAAAAGAAAATGACCCATTAGCAAACAATGGCACAAATATTCAACATCTTTATTGACTGAAACCTTGTAAGAAACAATTGTTTTGATCAGTCCTGCAGCTTTTTCGTCTTTTTAGGTTTTCCTTTATCTAAACTAGGTCTCTCCAAGCGACTAAACAGCACTCCAGAATCTGCGCCGAGTTCTCTGCCTTCAAACGGACACGTCATTTCCTGAAACTTTGGCAGGAAGTCCAGGGCGGCCCAGCTCCTCTCACTTGGAAGCACCCCGAGTCTGGATAGAAGCTTGTTGGAAATCTCCGGCACTACGGGCTGGAGGAGTGTCCCGTAAATCCTCAAGCATTCCAGGGAAACGTGGAAGATGGTGTCGAGCCAGCGCTGGTCTTCTGTGTCCTTCCCGTTCAGCTTCCATGGCTTGTGGCGTGCGATAAAACCATTGGTTTGCCTCACGCAGGCACAAATGGCCTCCAGTGCTTTGTACGTGTGCAGGCTCTCGTAGTGCTGCTCCACCACACCCGGGAGACTTCTCACCGCATCCAACATGTGGTAGTCTTCGATCACAGCTCTGCCCTTTGACCCCACGCCCTGTTCACTGGGGAAAGAGTGAGGGCAGAAGTGGGGATAGACCTGGGCTGGGTTGAGGGAGGGAGCGGTACATCGGTTCAGCAGACCCCCCAGAGAGTCTGCCAGCTCCGCGTTGAGCAGCTTGACCACTTTGTCGTCCTTGTAATCGCAATCCGAGTCCGGGACGCCCTGGCGGAGAAGAAAGTACCTCATCCCGTCGGTTGTGAGCGTGAGGGAACGTTCAATGGGATCTACTACGTTCCCCAAACTTTTGGACATCTTTTTTCCCTCCACTGTGAAGTGAGAGTGAACATGTATCACCTGAGGCAGCGGCAAGCCAGCGCCTAGAAGAAACGACGGCCAGTAGATGGCGTGGAATTTCAAGATGTCTTTTCCTACAACATGGTGAGCCACGTTCCACCACCGGTCGTGTTGGTCTGGATATCCGGCCACTGTGAGGTAATTGACCAGGGCGTCTAGCCACACGTAGATGGTTTGCTCGGGGTCATCTGGGACAGGGATGCCCCACTGAAGGCGGCTTCTCTGACGGGACACTGAGAGGTCAGGGAGGTCCTCCTGCAGCTCCAGGAGAACGGCCTGGTAGAAACGCTCCGGCTGCACGGCCCTGGGATTTTCTCTAAGCCAGTCCAGCAGTCGAGGCCGGAACTCAGACAGGCGGAACATGTAGTTCTCCTCCTTCATCCACTCCACCTGAAACGAAACCAGAGGAAATCCGTCTTAGTTTCCGATGACAGACCTTGGATAGAGACACGGATCTGTTGCGATTGTCTCAACTTACCTTGTGTCCACTCTCCAGAGACACCTTGATCTGCTTCCCTGATGCGTCCACGGCGTCGCCCACCTGTGAAGGAGTGAGGAAGCTCTCGTCCTGTGTGGAATACCAGCCCTCGTAGCTTCCCTTATAGATGAGCCCTTTGTTTCGGAGCACCGACCAAAAATGCTCGACGGCCTGCTGGTGTCTGGGCTCAGTGGTTCTGATGTAGTCTGTGTACGCGATGTCACAGCTCCTGAAGAGATGCTTGAATCTCTCTGACACTTGAGTGCAGAAATTCAGTGGATCTTCCCCCGCAGCATCAGCAGCTTGTTGTATTTTCAAGCCATGTTCATCTGTGCCTGTCAAATACACAATGATGTCATGGAGGCTGTTAGTAGAAATAGATTTTTTTCTGTGGATCTATTTACATTTTTGAAGGTGCAAGATGACAGTTAAGCTTTACCTGTAGCAAACTTTGAGTCGAAGCCCTTGAGTAGCTTGTATCTGTGCAAGCAATCCGCTATCACAGCTGAATATAAATGTCCTATATGAGGGGAGGCGTTCACATAGAATATAGGAGTGCTGATGTAGAACTTCCTTTCGTCGTTGCGCAGGTTCGTTCTCATGCATCTCCGCACAGAAATCCTCTGGTGGCTCCACTGAGGTGGAATTGCTAAACATTGATTTTGCTGCAGTCTTTGTACAGCTTTACAGTTTCTAATAACACACAGACATGGAATCCTCATCTCTGGACAGAAGGCGATCACCACACATGTGCTCAGTGAGTAAAGACAAACGGGATTAAGTTATAAAGAGGGGAGGAAATAGTTGTAGCGTTGGTTACCGGTAAAAACAGCAGGCAATGTTGATTTTGAAGCTTAAATCGCATCCTTCAACACTTGTAATTTGTTTCCATGTCAAGGTTAGGGCTGCTTCCGGTTTAGTCTCAAACCAATCAAAATGCTGTGTAGTGCACCACGTGTACCAAGAAGCACCAATCAGACTGCAACTCACCCCGAGGTAACGTTATCAAATTCTTATTTTATTCGTTTCTTTTTAGAATTTTCCTTCTTCGATTATTATTATTTAACTTAGTTTACATCGTGCACGTCAAAAACATCGATAAAACAAATCTAAAAATACTACTAAATAGAAACAGTGCTATAAAGCTATAATCACAACGTAAAGGCGTATTTACGTTTGTAAACTACACAAAGATTCATATTAAACCCATATTAAATGATGAGAAACGAAAGTAACTAGCTTAATCATCGTTAACATCAACATCTGTTCTGGTAGTGTGCTCATACTAAACACGTCACTGGTGGGACGTTTTGGTATTTTAATGACTCATTTGTCATGTTTTTTTATTGTAATGCTTCAATCGTGTCTTACTATTAGGAAACACGGGAAAATGAAGTATAATATTTTGAAACAAACCTTATTTACCCGCAAAACACCATATTCACAAATTGAAATTTCGGAATGATTGTTGACTAATTATTATTAATAATAATAATCATAACGCGCTTCCTTGTCAGAAAGGAGGAGGGGCTCGGCCACTAAACTAACCAGGAAGTGAACAGCCAATCAACTTCTCCGCTGCCAACAGCAACGAATGGGGTGGACGTGACCACAACAAGGTAAAACTGTTATTTGACAAACTTAAACACTATGAGTTAACTTGTTTAGTTTGACCAAACTGGACGAGTCTCTCCTTTGCCATCCCTCGGCATCTTTGTTTGGTTAAAATAATCGGTTTTGTACGCGTCGTCAGAGTCTTATCATGTGATTTGAAACATGAGCTGTCTTGACTGATTCCTGGAAAGTTCAAGAAAGCGGGTGTTTCTCCCTCGAATGTGGATTTTACTGCACATATTCAGTCTACGTAACTACGTTTGTTGTTGGTTTCAGATGGATGTGAACCGCACCGATTTCTACATCGGTCTCTCTCTGGCCGTGAGCTCGAGTGTTTTTATCGGGGCAAGTTTTATTCTCAAAAAGAAAGGTCTTCTGCGATTGGCTGGCAAGGGTTCAATGAGAGCAGGTACCTGATTATTAAAATAATAGAACATTTTTATTGCAAAGTTATGTATCAGTGTGAGTCAGCATTAGTCTCGCCTTTTGGGACCTGTATGACTTTTTTGTCGTTATTAACAACCATCTAAAGTCACAGCTGTTTCTAATTAATCATCAGTATTCCAAATGTAGTTGTAATGTTAGTGGACAGGCCTCTTTCTCGGCCACAAGCGTGACCAAACCCTCAAATTTGACTGTTAAACTCATGTGACGCCACAGGACAGTACGTTAGTGTTAACAATGTATTATCCTTAAGGTTATTGTCCAAGGTTGTAAAGGTGACAGTGTCCGAAGTCTTAACAGCAACATTTAACAAAGTCACTTGCATTAATATGAGTTAGAGTTAAAAAAAAAAAAAAAAACCCCAACACGTTATAATTGAACGAAGACATGTAAGGGTTGAAGGGTGTAGAAAGTTTTGAAGCTTGGTTGCACATTTTAGATCAGATTAGAATACGATCATTTGGCAGACGCTTTTATCCAAAGCGACTTACATTACATTACCACCCTTCGCAGAGGGGGGGGCAATTGAGGGTTCGGTGCATACTCAGGGGCGCCTCGGCAGGGGCTCGAACCGGCAACCCTCCGGTTCTCAAGCGGAAGCTCTACCCACTGAGCCACTGCCGCCCATTTTGTCAGCTGTTTGTGATTAGATCATATCTGCCAATATAGAGGTTAAGCTGTGGAATTCAAAAAATTCTGCCGTGCTCATTCAATTTTGTGTCACATGCAAATCAGTGAAAGATGTATGGGGGGGGGGGGGGGGGGGGGTTGTATGTTGTTGTTTTACTTAGAGTTTGGAATGAACACAAGTGAATCTCAATCTTGCTGTTAAACATGATGCTTTGTGTTAAATAACGCTGAAAGTAATTTTGTTACTCCTGAAAGTCTCATTTTCTACAAACAACAGCATTCTTAGACAATGTCAATTACAAGTAAAAATTCCAAAACTGACATTAGACTCCAGGGTGTTAAAACTGAGTGCAATATTATTCTGAATCGTGCAAAAAGCTGTGTTTTCTCCTGTATCCGGCAGGTCAGGGAGGTTATGCATACCTGAAGGAATGGCTGTGGTGGGCGGGGCTTATCTCAAGTAAGTGAATTGCTGTTTGACATCATCCTGTAAAAAACTATTTACCCTTTGACATTACAATTCCAATCTACTTGTACTCTACCTGAGGGTCTACTATCAAGTTTAACAACAACAATAGTATTAATGATACAACCTTCCTTCTCTCTATCTCTCTCTCCTCTTTCTATTTAAAAAATTATCTCCAAAATATCCTACAACTGTATGCGTAATGTCATGTACAATGTTTGCTTCAATAAAAACAAATATCAGAAGGAAAAAAAAAAGTAAGTGAATGAGTGAATAACAAAATGTTGTGATATAAAGCGTCTGAGCCTGGGCTGTAACATTGCGGCCTTTGTTTTCAAATGGAAACGCAGGCTGGTGGGTTTGGCATTTTTGCTGGTGGTCTCGTCAATAGATGCAGCGCCCACTCAGTGACTTTGAAGTACACATTCCTCCAAAGAGCACATTTGCACACGTGGGTCGGCAGAGAATAATTAGTCAAAGCCGACGAGCTGCAGCCGGTGTGAATTTCTCCTCAATGGCGTCGTTGCATCTTAATAGCGATTCTTCTTTCTTTCAGTGGGGACTGGAGAGGCTGCAAACTTTGCCGCTTACGCTTTTGCACCGGCGACACTGGTGACTCCCCTTGGTGCAATGAGTGTCCTCGTGAGGTAACTTTATCTTTAGTTAGTGTTGTCAAAGTTTGTTCTGCTGTCACACCTCAGAGGTCACCACAGCCTTCTGCAAATGCAAACACATTAGAATATATTTAACACCAATCCATTTCTTGCTAAGTGCACGTGATGGCGTTCAATGTCTTCAAAGTTTTTTTTCCCCTCCAGTGCTGTGCTGTCCTCTTATTTCCTGAACGAGAGGTTAAACGTGCACGGCAAGATTGGCTGCTTGCTGTGCGTCCTGGGCTCCACGGTGATGGTGATCCACGCCCCGCAGGAAGAGGAGGTGGCATCCCTGAGTGCCATGGCTGAGAAGCTGAAGGACCCAGGTAGAGACACAGCGGGACATCGTACATGTGCCATTTCACTAACAATATCCCAGACCAGAGCTGGAACCTTTTTTTCAGGATACTAACGTATTTCCACATCCCCCGAATAGGTTTCATTGTGTTTGCTGTGTGCATTGTGGGAAGCAGCCTGGTTCTTATCTTTGCTGTGGCCCCGAGGTATGGACAGAAGAATGTGCTGGTCTACATCCTGATCTGCTCTGTGATTGGCTCCCTCTCTGTGTCTTGTGTCAAGGGCCTGGGCATTGGCATTAAGCAGCTGTTTGCTGGGACAGCAGTGCTGAAGGATCCTCTGTTCTGGTCCTTAGTCATCTGCCTGGTTATCTGTGTCAGCATCCAAATCAATTACCTGAACAAAGCCCTCGACATCTATAACACCTCCATAGTCACGCCCATCTACTACGTCTTCTTCACCACCTCCGTCATGGCCTGCTCAGCAATCCTCTTCAAGGAGTGGCTGAGTATGACCACTGACGGGGTGGTGGGAACCATCAGTGGTTTCCTCACCATCATTTTGGGGATCTTCCTCCTCCACGCCTTTAAGGACATTCCGTTTACCTTGGACTCGCTCCCACTGTACCTGAGGAAGGGTCCTCAGGGTTTCCCACGGGGCCACCAGCCTTACATGGCACTTCCCAGCCACGACGGCCAGACGGAGGACGATTTAAAGCCGCCCAGAGAAGGAGGTTCAAAGGCAGGGAGAGGGTCCCATCAGAGAGCTCCATAAGGAGGAAATGTGAAACTTAGATTCCACACCCAGGCTTTGTAATGTGACATAGTTGGTTACTAAATCGGAATTTACTGTTGCAAGATGCGGAAGGCAGTGATGAGTAATTAGCTTTACTGTCCAAAGACTGGATCTCATTTGAAGGAGAGGACGTTATGTTATCTCTATACAATCTATATGTTGGTTGAAGGACATAGGACCGATTGATAATCTGTAGTTTAATTTATAAGAATTTTTCTGAATGTCAATGTGAATGTCTACAGCAGTTTTATATACCATATGTTTAAAACCTTACGTCTTAATTTGTTACAGTAAATAATAGCCTTATGATTGTTATTTTGAACTGTATTAGCGCTTGTCTTTGCACTATAACCTGTATTAGGGCTGAACATTATGAACAAACATTGCTCAGCATCTTTAAATCTTTGCAGTTATAAGAAAGTTTATATTTTCATCCCATGCTGGTTTACTTCTGAAGTTTCATTGTGTTCCAGGCTTTCATTACTAAGTTAAGTCACTGGAACAATGTTTGTATAAACACACAGTGGCAGTAAAAGTTTTTTTCCCGTGACAGTTTTTATACATATTTTGACGAGGAAACACTGAATGTTTTCTATAATATATTCCGTGTTTAAAGCTCAGATTCGGCCCTGAAACACATCAATCTACCGGTTCTCATCTTAGTTCCAGTAAATGTTGACACAAAAAAACTCTGAAATTTTCAAGTTGTCCAGCCCTAACCAGGATCAAGTACCAGACTCGAGTAATATTAAGGCAAAAACTGTTTACCCTGAAAAAAACATTTTAATCACATTTTGACGTTTTGATCTCTTATGTTACTGTAATACCTCAGTATTAATTCCAAGACACAGAATGTTTCCCTTTGTACATAAGTCGATTTCTGTTTAATACGCCGATTAAAACCTGATGACATTTTGCCAAAACACAGACATGATTAGTTGGCTTGTTTGTTTATTGCATATGTTCAGTCCAAAGTTGTCAGTCAACACATTGCGTCTCTTTGCAGCCAAAGCGGTCCTTTTGTGTTCTTACATGAAAGCCGCGTGTGAACTCCTGATGGCTGTGCTGTGGGATGCAGGCTGAAGGTCGCAGACACACTCCGGACTCTCACTGCAGACAGCAGCTCGGCATCAAGGTCTGTCCAGTGTGTTTACTTATGATCCACGTGCATGTGTGAAAAGAAAGACTATAACCCGTACTTGTTACAACACTGGGATGTCCGTCCTGGTGAAAAACAACTCAAAGCCAAGATGTATGCGTGAGTAGAATACACAGAGTTCACCTGAGAGGCACTTTTAACAAATATATCCTTTTTCCGAATGTGTGGACACTTTGTTTTTGCAACATTACACTGCTGGCAGGGTCGTCGCACATCGTATCTTGGATCAGAGGTCGAGCCAAACTGTTGTCAGTCCCTTCCAGCGAAAGTTTAGTCGAACGCGCCCCTACTCTTGGGAGCCTGTTCCAGTCTGTTGAGGATGAACTGGCTCGTGTCAATGAAACGCTCTACACAGTTGGAAAAGCACATTTCTGTCCTGGAGTCCATCTTTGGCCCGGGTTTGTCCATGCACTTCTCCTACACAGAGGCGAAAGACAGACAAGGTGTCAAACACAAAGACCATTGATATGAAATTACACAGCTGGCTTACTACATGGGTCAATTAGTCACAAAGCAAACCTGACAGGTGTTACTGATGAACTAGTGACGGTGTTAGCTGGTGATTAAGCTCCTTGTGGATGCCACTTGGTTACTACGTGCAAGCAGACACTGAACTCAATCAGGAAATAATATCTAGTATCATAAGTGCTTGTGAAATTTCATAGGTATTATATTTAATATTGGTGACACTGTCTAAGCGCAACACTCAGAAATGTAATTGATAGGTTTGTGTTATTAATATCAGTGATGAAGGACAAAAAGGCATTCGCGGGGGCAGCTAAAGGTCTCCTGATGAAACACTTCAGCACGTTTAAGAGAGAAACCTTGGTCGAATCATTTCACCCGTTGTAAGCAAACATTGTTATAGATAATACATTTCTGCTAAACATTTAAATTAACTTATCAGCGGCTATTTGAGGCTTAGGTCACCAGATAACTTGGGTCACTCGTTTGATCAAATCATCGGTCAAGCGAGTGAAAGCACGCATAATTACTTCACTACAGGAAATAAAACCTGTTTCTGCAATTACTTTTATTTCAGACAATACGCGCAGTTATTTGACGTCTAATAATGAGTAACAGGGTTGACCTACAGGCTAACAGCGTTAAAGTGCCGGTGCTAGCCTCAGAGCTAGCTCAGCTCACAGCCGAGTTACCTTACCCAACAAACCTCCGTCATTTGATGCACCAGCTGCTGAAATCTTTGCTTCTGAGACTCGAGTTCGATGAATTGTTGCAGCTGCGGGTCCGCTGTCGCTCCCTGGGCGTCCATGTTTCACACGGAATTGATGGTAAGTAGGGACTATTGTTTAATTATGTGTGTGTGTTAAATTTCTGACCTTCACGTGTTTTGCGCGGCGAGGCGGGGAACAGGAAGTAGATCAGCCAATCAGCGGCCGCGCTCTCACCGTACAGTATGTGACGTCACATAGGGTTTCGTAAACTAGTTTTTTAATCAAAGCAACTTCTCAATGTCAAAATGTAATACTGCTAAATTCATTTAAATATATGTACAGACTAAGCTATCCAAATACATTTTAATAGTTGACAACCATGACAGTCTTCTAAAAATATTTTATTTTACCATTGCTGGTTATGGGAATTTATTACAATACATTTATTTGAATCTATTGATTGAAAACTTATTCCTGGAATTTATATTGGTGTTCCTTATCATTCTCTCTGTTAGTCACAGTCTGCATGCATGACGTGTATACATTGCAATGTTCTTATCTTGGTATTTCTTATCATTCTCAGACTTTTGATGTTATTTCTTATTATTCTCAGGCACACTTAAAAGAAACTGTATAAAATGATGATTCAATGACATAATTCAACACAAACGATGCACAACTGAGACAGTCATAATATACTTTTAATCCATATATTTTCTTTAACATATACACAGCAGAATGCTTGTCAACAGACTTATAAAAGTATGTCTAAATACGAGTTACACATGACATTCACGTTACAAATACAGCAAACAAAATGTATTCACATGACAGAGGAGCTTTCCACAGATACACAGAGGTACTAATGGGTGTGTGAGTTTATGTGTGTGGCTCTATTGAAGCTCATACAGCAAATCCTGCACGTTTGCTACTAGTTCCTGGAAATTAGGTCTCTCATCTGTTTTCTGAAAACAACAAAACCAAAAGTTACCATTATTTGCCAGAAGATATATCCATTTAATACTGTCTGATATAATGAGTTCAAATGTTTCACTTACATCAAGCCAGCAGCTGGTCATGATGTTGTACACCTTATCATTGGCCAACTGAGGGCGGAAGAGTCGCAGGCCCCGAGACACCTGATCCACTATTTCTACGTTGTTTAAACGTTCATATGGAAGCTTGCCCAAGGTGTACACCTCCCACATTAGAACACCTAAAATGTATGTCACAATCACAATCATATTGGTTCATATTACCTCTGTGAGATCTTTCCATTTTCTAAACCTGATCTCTATGACACCAGTTAGAGTTTCGAGGTAAGAACACATTCTTTAACCAAAGTTCTATTGGCGTTTTACACATTGATATAAATTGTACATCTCTAACATTAGACTCTTACTCACCGTATGCCCAGATGTCTGACTTGCTGCTGAATTTGCAGTAAAGGAGGACTTCAGGAGGCGACCAGCGGACAGGGAACTTGGAACCTTCTGAACTCCTGTATTCATCATCTAAGACGTACCTAACAGCATACAAATGCGTTTTAGCTTAACCCCTTATGAATCCATTTATAATCATTTGTGTCCTGAGAAGAATATAAAGTATTTTACCTTGATAGGCCAAAGTCAGTCACTTTGATGGTGCCGTTAGTATCGACTAAGCAGTTTCGGGCAGCCTGAGGATGAAGTAAACAAAAACACATTTTTACTGAAACATCAAGACTCATACCCTTCGTCTAATCCAGTGGTTTTCAAACTTTTTCTTGTGCGCCCCCCTTTTATAGATCATAAGTTATAAGGGCGCGATAGAAACACTTGCCGATGCCGGTGAAAATCACGGAAAACACGTTTTTGCTTTTAGATTATTTCTGGCCACCGGTGCCACCGTCCGAAACCACCAGTGTTTCAGGAGCCCCCTGTAACCCCCCTGGTAACCCGTGTTGGCAAGTGTGCCGGCAACGGACGTTCCCGGTTCCCGGTTTTGCGCGCTTGCCAGTGAAAATCATGGACAGTAGGACCCCTGAGACAATATAAAACAATACAGGACTTCTGATCGGTCTGACGGGGGGCGCTCTGGACGCTCATTCTCCGTCCCCCCAAGGGGTTGCACCCCCCACTTTGAGAACCACTGGTCTAATCACATCTCCCGGCCCTCTCACCAGGTCTCTGTGTAAGTACTGGTTTGACTCCAGGTAGGCCATGCCCTCCGACACGTCTTTGCACATCTCCAGCAGCTGGGCAGATGTTGGGTGCTGCTTCAGGCCCTCTCTGAGGTACGTCAGCAGGCAGCCGTTGGAAAGGAACTCGGTCACTATATAGATGGGCCTTTGTTTGGTGCAGACGCCGTACAGCTGAACCAGGTTCTCGTGGCGAAGCTTCCTGGTTTGATCAAAACGAGAAGGAAGCTGTATAACATGATTTTCCTTACAGAAGTTGGACACGTAGAAACACACACACACTTCCCCGTATAATACCTCAGTATTACGTAGAGTGTACCAGACAGTGTGAGCATGATTGTGAATAACTGTTCTTTCCAAATTGAATTCAGTTGCTTTCTTGCTTACATCATGATTTTGGCTTCTTCTATAAAATCATCTTCTGACATGGAGCCCTCCTTAATCATCTTAATGGCCACGTCATGCTGGCCCTGCCACTTTCCGTACTTCACCACTCCAAACTGACCACAGCCCAGTTCCTTAATGAAGGTCAGGTTTTTGGGGTCAATCTCCCACACACCTAGAGATGACAAGAAATAAACTTTAAACTGGCACTGTAAGACTTCAAACATCTTAATAGACAATCACAGCAACAAGAAAACAAGTCATGACGTTTCTGCTTCCCCAGTCTACTTGCAGAGAAACACTTATTCACGATATTTCTTGAATTCCACACAAATCTTCTGCAAAATCAGATAACTAAGTTTGTAAATTGCACCATAGCGTTCTTGATGATTATCAGGAGAACACATCTAGAAGTTGAGGAAGCAGACAAACTGAGGCTTGTCACATCTGATGTTTAGTCATTCAGGTCACTGATGCTGACATGCTGTACTCTTTCTCTTACCATAGCCCAGTCCTGCTGTGGATGGAGGCTTCGGCCGGTTTGATACAATGTTTTTCAGCCTGCTTGCCATACCTGGCCAGGGAGATAAACAAATAGATGTGTGCCAATAAACGATTTGACTTTGTTCTCTGTTTATCGATTCCCTGCAGAATCACGTTGGAAATTTGATGTGGAGCTACAGACCTGCTGCATTGTGTTGGTGGTAGTTGATGAGGTCTGGGATGCTGTTGAAATAATGCTTCTCCGCCAGGTAAAACTGGCCTTGTGCGGTCGTGCAGATGTTGTAATGCCTGCAGGATTAGATAAACAATAGAGAAAGTAAGTTATAATATGTTAAACAACAGGTATTTGTTTGCCGTCACGGATCAAGAATGAGTAATTACGATAATACTGCGTCCCTGTTACCCACAATGCAGCTCTGTATTACAGGCGTGTGATGAAAAGCTCTGCAGACAGATATAAATCCTGGTTTTGCATGAATAATTTACATCTTTTCCCCTGTGTGGGCTACTGTTTCCGCTTTCATTACAAACAGTTCTTCTTTTGCTATGTTTCACGCATGACTGGGCAGAGGCTTGTGGATGCAGTAAATTTACTCACACAACACCCTTGCTGTACAGAGACACGGTGTACTTCCCAGCCTTGCTCGAATCGCGCACCAAGAACCCTCCATCTTTGTTCTGACGCCGGGAAACGACAAAACAAGCGTCAAAATAAGAGTATGTTTGTACCAAATGTGTACACAACTGTTAGTCAGGTACAGTAACAAGAGTCAAAGTTCTGGTGATTGATATGATCATAAGGTGATATGATTATGAGGTGAAATATTGCTATTGATATGATTATAAGGTGTAATATGGCTCACCTCAGTCTTCAGCAGCTTTTCTGCCTGGCTACGGTTTGTGTTCTTACAATACCACCTGTGAAAATAGAGGTGAACAACTTTAAAGATGAATCACAAAAACACTTGAGTGCGTTTTTATCCCAGGGAAAAGCAAAGTAGCTGATGCACTATAGCTGATTTGGAGACGCTGGATACTCACTCAAATTTCTCTAAACCATTTACTGCTTCCACTACGTAATTGCTAGGTAGGTATCCTTCTTTTCTGCAGAAGAAAATGAAAACACAGGATATTATTCCGTAATTATAGTATACAGTAGATAAACAGGACTGCAGTCTATGAATGATGTTGATCTTGGCAGGTCCAGCAGCTCAAAGGGAATTGTACTCATTTCTTTCCAGTTGACACATAGGTTTTAGACAATGTAAAATATTTGATGAAGACATTTATCTGATCAATTGATTTGCCATTGATTTGACTGGATCATTGGGTACGTTGGGCCTCTTACATTCGTATGTTATATCACACTCACCCATATTTGTCCCGAGCCCTCCACCAGTTGGGTTCGGACATCTCCAGGATGATGTACTCTTCATCCTTCCTCAGCTCCAGGTCTTGGGCCGTCATGGGATTGTAATCATACTCGGCTATGACAGTCATACCTGGAGGCTGTGCAGGCTGCTCAGGAGGTAACAGGCAGACAGACTTCTCCTGAAACAATATAAAGTCATGTCAAATAAAAGATTACATTTGAACCCATGAATATTTGTCTAAAAGGATTGTGTGTGTGTGTGTGTGTGTGTGTGTGTGTGTGTGTGTGTGTGTGTGTGTGTGTGTGTGTGTACCTCTGTTGGGGTGGGAGGAAGAGGTTTCCTGGATACCCTTCGCCGAGATGATTTGGAAGAAAAGCCTATCAATGAAATATAAGTCACGTATATGAAAAGAAGTACATGTTGTGGTAGTTGTTGAATGATTGTTGCAGATTGCCAACCTTTCTAAGTGATCACATTCTCACCATTCTTACCATCCAGCGCCCTGCAGCCCAGAGCCTGTTTAACTTCCTGATGACAGCAAAGCCAGATCCCATCAACCCAGAAACAAGGGTGATACTTCTGCATCAGATCCTTGTTGAAGCGCACCACTATGCACAAGAGTGGACACACACACACACACACACACACACACACACACACACACACACACACACACACACACACACACACACACACACACACACACACACACACACGGGAGGACATTTACATAGATCAACATTGTTATTTGCATAGCTATCCTGACCTCCTGTGTACAGCAGCGTTTGCATGCACCCATGGTCTAATTACACACTGCGTGACTGGAAAGGACACAGGATCTTAATCTCATTTACAGGAACTATTGATGTATATACTTACTTTCTTTTAGCTTCTTTATCCACTGCTCACGAACCTCTTCGTTTTTTGCAAAGACGTACAGAGGCCCCTCATCATAAACGATCTGCGGTGAAAATTCAACACCCATTAGCGAGGAATACATGTATGTATGGCATGGCTAAAACTGGAAGTTGTGTGTATTCTGTTGTGGATTATGCACATCCTGAGGCCATTTTCGTGTGTGTGGTGGCATCACACGCAGCTGTACAGCTTCACTGAAAGCCCCTAGATCATCAAAGTGTGAAAGTTTGTTTCACTTCTTACTGCATTGTCTTTACATTAACTATTAGAGGACTGGACCAGTTTTTTGCTAAGGGAAATGATTGAGACGTGATATTGTAATATAGAGTGTCTACATTGGTTGATTTGTTTGGATGATATGTGTAAGTCTGTCTGGATAAAGAGTTAATGGTGCATTTGGAAAGGTTTTGACCTGGAATGCATGCATGCGCTCTTTCGGGGCATTAGGCTCCGCATTTACTGCCTCCACACACTTGATCTTCTCCAGGTCAACATAGCCCTTCTGCCCTTTTCTTTTCTGCAGAGGCGGAAACAAGTATGCTTGGTGAAAAACAGGCAAAATTATCCAAAGAAAAAGCTATTTCTGTCACTTTGAATAGATGTGAAATATCTCTTATGCACAGGGACGACGCCTACTCACCCCTTTGTCAGGATCATACTCATAGTAGGCTATTTTCTCCTGTGTGAGAACAAACAACCTATATTTGTAGTTCAAAGGCGACGTCTTCTTCTTCTGCTGAGATCGCTTTATGAAGACTTCTTCCATTATATTGTCTGACATGATTTCGTCAGCTCAAATCTACACAGAAAGAAGACATAAGTAACATAATAAGTCAGACTGTCTGGAGGTTTACTTTGCAGCAAAGCCACATACAACCCAACCATTCACACCTACTCAGGGTGTCAGTTCACTGGTGAGTGACTAACTCACCCATTTTCACAGAGCTTAGTTTAGTAAAAGTGCCCTTCACTCTGAATTATTCAGTGTTTTTATTTGTTTGGCAAAGGTTAAGAATCCAGAATTTGCCTTTTCTCTGGAGATGCACCCTTTTTATAAAAAGGAAGGGGGTGCAAGTGCGTAGCCTTCGCTTCAGGTTTGTAGTTTGTTTAAGTACAACTAGGTACCACTTAGTACACATCTGGTCTTATAGGAAATCTAGCCGTTACACGGTACATCTGTGAGTAATAAGGACAAAAATGTGCTCCTCCCATAACAGAATTTCAGAAACGATCCTGCAAACCTGTAGGTGCAAAGTTTGACAGATGTCGAGTCTGAGCTGGTATCAAAGTGCTCCATCCTGACACCATTTATCACCCAAGTCCACGTTGTTCTGCACAATATGTGGACTGTAACACCTTGAGTTTCATTTGGCCAACCACATCAAATACATGCAATGGTTACCAATTTAGATCTCAACAAAGTAGTAAATGTCTCTCAAGAAAAGGAAGAGAAATACTAATGCCTCGTTTGTGTTGAAGAACATTACAAAGATGATCAAACAAAGTAATCAGTGCTCGAAACAAAATCAAGGGCGAAGATGCAAAACAGAAAACTGAGTCACCTTGAAAAACACTATTTATACCAGAAACAGCTGCTCACAGACATGTTCCTATCCAGTACAATTTACTGCTTTAATGCTTTTACACACACAGGAGATATTATTCTAACAAAGAAGCGTCACAGTGTTAAAGTATCATGGCCAAACTCACCCTCGTCACATTTCCGAAAGCTTGTTTTCTGTTACAGTCTGTAAGATGTGAGTGCAGTTGGGCCTATTTTCAGCTTGTGAGCACTTCCTTCTATAATTTGAAGTGTTACACTACCAGAAACTTCTGTCACTCTCCACCAACCATGAGTGTGACATTTCGTCTCACTCGGTTTGCTTTGAACTGTCATGCACAGAGACCAAATTGTTCCCTATTCCCTGAAACACTCTCAGCCATTTCTCATTTCTAGCGGCAAACTCAACAAAAGCTCAGATTATTTTTCATACCGCTATTAAAGTAGACGTAATACATAACTCAAACACTTATCTCTCTGTTTGATCTCTCTGGGTGAAGCTGGGCATCCATGTTTGACTGTATCGTGGCTACCAGGAGCTTTGAGGATAGGTTTTGTTACTTTCTGACTCATGGTGGCTGACACAGACAAACTCATAGGGAAGTTGCATCAGTAATGAACTGCAGTGTGAACGGAGAAGAGACCCAGTGGCCCTGTTGCACTTAAACCAGATGATCTCTGTTCAGTTGTGTGGTTATTCTAACATATGTAATCACAATACCACCTTAAACTTACACTCATCCCCACAGATCAGGTCGATTTTTCAGTCTGACTGTGGTTTTTTCACAGTTTGTCAGCTATATAACTATATAAAATATGTTTTGAAAATGCATTTTATCTGACTCACACGTGCAGATGTGGAAGTTTCATCTTTAAGTTTACTGTTTGAATCCGTTGAAGAGAAGATGTGGATGTACTTTGTTTCATCTAGTTCGAACGCATTTGTTTTGCTGTACGTTTTCTGCAATGTCTGACCCAGAAAGGCACAACATACCCAATAAATGTGTTGGTTAAACAGGAACCGATTGAAATGATGTCTTTCCGGACGCTTCGTGACAGATAAGTATGTGGTTTTTTGTGATGCATGAAAGTACCGTGTAAAGGAAAGTAAGGAAGCTATTCAAATTGTAATGTGCTGCAGTATGTAGTGATGACTCGCAATTAAAGCTTCCTCTCAACTCAATGGATGTTACAGAGCACAGATGTGTCATACATGTACATACAGTGAATAAAAAAATATTCAAATAACATTTGGTAAAATAAACGCACACTAAAATAGGCTTCGGCCTCCTGTGTCCCTGTACAAAACTTAGTATATTGGTACAAAAATGGATGGAATTAGCATTTCTTAAACCAAATACCACTAATATACAGTAGTTTGCTTGTTAATATAGCAAATTCTGATGTTATCTTATGTTGCATGAAAAATGTGAGCTTGATCTCACATTCAATCTGAGGCATGCTGGAAATCATTGTAATATGCCTAAATATAAGGAATGTAATGACATGAAAGTAGGTTAAAACATATATATCATAGAATACTAATGAAAACATAAACATAACCTAACATGGGCCCACTTAATTTAACTTAAAGATTTGCATGCAAAATTGAAATTACAATTTAGTATCAGAATATACAATAGAATCTACTCAGAATTGATGTAGTTTAGTTGAATGGAAATGTGAAAAAAGGTTAGTTAGTTAGTTTTCCCACTTGATTTAAGCTTTAAAACTGCATTACAGTACAAAGTCACTACTAAACTGATCACCCTTCTTCTCGTCTTACGGCCTATAATGTAACTCGTTACTCACCCAGACACCTACAAACGTTGAGCATCAGACAGAAAACGACAGATGCTGAGACTTGAGCTAATGTCATGGACGTCTGCCTTAGTATGTTGTCTTCCATAAAATGTGTTTTTCTGTGATGCAAGAAGCTAAACCCCACCCAGAGAGAGGAATTGACTCCACTTACTTCCCCTTTTCTATCCTGCTCATTTTCATATCAGCTCACAAGGGCAGTTTGGTGATAAGTTAAACAGAGCTAAGCCAACACATACCCATATTTGGTTACTGAATTAAGTCAGACGAGGAGAATTTCACCTTATTTTGTCTACTGCCACTAAATGTGTTGTAACTTGTTAATCTTCTTCATCTTTTTATCTTTAATCTCTCAAATGGCGGTTATCAACTGGGTAAGAGATGTGAGCTGTGTTTTTCTGTGAATGTGTCTGAAGATGAAAGCATGTAAACATAAACAAGACTTTGAAAAAGGCTTTTATTGTCCACTGTAAAGGTCTGAATCACAGATTGGTCACATGACAATAAAGTTTGTGTCTGTGACATTTTTAGGGGAATCAATGTACTAATTTAATAATGATAATACAACTTCTCAAAGACTTTTTTTTATCATAATATTTTATAATAAAGAATGCATTTGACATGATCATGTGGTTTTGAAACACTTTGAAAGACATTCTAAAAGTAACCTTTTTAGCTGTTTTATTTCTAGATTTAAGAATGTTGTAACAAATAAAACAACAATAATCCAAAATGAAGCAACATTCTCTTGATTAACTGTGACTTCCACATGCTTGTTTAGAATGTGAGTCCTCCTGCCTCGACCTGCCGCTAGGGGGCACACTAACTTCCCCCGCGCCGCTGAAGTCTACATTAGGAACTGCTTCCGGCTCTTACGTTCTCTTTTCCTCTGCATCGGGGCGCAACCATGGTATGAAATAATCACAGCGAGACATTTTGTACAATCTACGTCAATCTTTGTGATTTAAGAATTGTTGTTGAACGCTTTTAACCCACATACGTTAACATCTTAAAGATGAATGCGTCAGGTGTATTATTGGATGTATTTTGTGTAGTTTACGCAGTTAAATGGTCATTTCGCTGTGCCGGCTGTGAGCGTAGAGGCCGCGGGTCTCCAATGGCTGTGCCGTGTCTCACGTGCCTTACATTTAATTAAACTCGCTGTCAGTGCGTGCAGCTGCAACGATACACACAGTGTAACAAGTGACTGAAATGTATACGCCATTTACGTTATGTTATTTAGAAGTGGCTTTGAAATTTCCCAACGCTATCCTAATATGCTACCTTGAAGCTAACGCCACCTTCGCTTTGTGGCCAATTTGAATTATAGCAACATTCTCTACAATTGGAGTGAGACGTGAAGTTTACCAGCTATGTGTCCGTTTGCGCTTTGGAAATAAATACAAGTAACGTGGTTAGCTAAAATCTGCCTGTAGTCTACATGTGACGTCACCAGTCCGCTAAAGCGTAATGTTAACGCTTTTATCTTCGTAGGTTAACGTCCCGAAGACCCGCAGGACCTACTGCAAGAAGTGCAAGAAGCACCAGCCCCACAAAGTGACCCAGTACAAGAAGGGAAAGGATTCCCTCTACGCACAGGGTAAAGACAAACAAACATAAACGCATAACGAGCTATTAGTGACGACTGGTGTACAAGTAATTAACTGAATCGATGCTTTGTAGGTAAGAGGAGATACGACAGAAAGCAGTCCGGCTACGGGGGCCAGACTAAGCCCATTTTCAGAAAGAAGGTAAGTACGCTGGAGATCAGTGTGTCCAAGCCTCATTGCTGCTTTATTTACTTCAGCTGACATACTAGTGTTTTATATAGTCTCTTTGTAAATGCTCAGACTAACTGTACACAAATGAAGACATGGTGTTAATGTAGACTAAATAGTGTGTGTATCCAATGAGCTCAGCCATAGTAAGGATAATGGCGCTCTCCTACCAGGATGGTGCTTGACGCTCCTGATTAATGTTGCCACTCTACCGAAATTCAGTGATCGACCATTCAGTTTCCACCCTAATTATCGCTCCCATACTGACCGCCGTGATGCCATTTCAACAGGCTAAGACCACGAAAAAGATTGTGCTGAGGCTTGAGTGCGTGGAGCCCAACTGCAGATCCAAGAGAATGCTGGCCATCAAGAGATGCAAGCACTTCGAGTTGGGTGGTGACAAGAAGAGAAAGGTACATATACTTTATTCTTTTAAGTGTTCCAATATGTGTATGAATTCCTATCTCTGCAGTCGTATGGGCCTGTGAGATCTGATCAGTTATACCTGCTCCTAAGATGTGAGGCTTTATATGGTTAGTTGAAGTTTGTCCTACACTCACTGTAGGTATCAGATATAGGTGAGTGAATATCACTGTCGCATTCATATATTAAGTGCTGGTAATCCTCACTGTCAGGATTACTGGATTTTAAAACAAAATTATCCAAGGTCATGATTGGTAGGCATTCTGATGAAACCAACTTTAACCAATCTAGACAAATGCATATCAACCAAAGACGAGTTTTGTATTTTTCAGCCGAGTAGCATCACAGGGATTAAATTAAGTATTGTATTTCAGTTGGGTACGCCTGACCATGCTCCCCTTGTCTACAGTACGAGCAATTAAAGGTTTTACTTAATAAATTTGTAAATTGATGATTTAGGTGTGGGTGTGCAGCTTTGTTGGCTGAATTTTTGAGGCCATGTGACTGGAGCAGAGAAAATATAAACACTTTCAGGGGGCGGTTTTAAGTCTGCTGCAGTTAGTGGTAATGAGTGGTATTGCTTGAAATGTGTTATGAATAAGGTAAAGGAAGAGGGGATAAAATACACAGGCTGTTAGTGGAGCTCTGATTGCTTTGACAGGGGGTAGTTTCCAGTTGAACATTAACTTACAATTTTAGGATGAAGGCTGTGCTCCAGATGTGCTTGTTCTTCACGACACAGGCAATTCTACACATTTGCATTATATTTTGACAAACCCTGATGCTTAAACACTTCGATATTGATAGTTCCTGACATCCCGCACACCTCAGTTTAAGCTCCTTGTGTGGAATAAATAATTTTCCGTTTCTTTGCATCACTCTCTTATGGTAAATCAGAACATTCTTCAGGCTTCTGTTTTTTTTTGGCCCAAAGGCTCACGCACCACTAAAATGTGATGTTTTGTTTGTTTTTCTAGACTTAAACTACTGCCTCATGTGTTGGCTGTCTGCAATCTCAGTTTAGCAAATCTTAAATACATTGAAATGTATGTTTTCAAACGTATGGCTGCATAGTTATGTAGCTTGAAAGTATAGGACTAGAACAGTTTAGGACTTACTAGCAAAGCTTTCCTGAGGACAAGCTTGTGGTGGGTGTGTTGAGTTCTGTTTATGTAGGTTTGAGGAAACAGCTGAAAGCCTGTTTAGAAGTGATGCTTAGTGTCAGGTGACATTTTTAATCTATAAACCTCACTAAACTAAAATATGTAGTTTGCAGTTTAAGCTGATGCTTCATGCTTGAAGTCACTATAGACTTATGCTTGTTACAATTATTATGCTAAAATTAACTCAATTTAACCTTCTGTCCATCTCTTCTTATAGGGCCAGGTCATCCAGTTCTAAACTATGGTCAAGTCTCCTGGGTGAAGCTGTCGCAATTTTCAATAAATGGATTAAAACACATTACATTATTGTTGAGCCCCTTTTATTTTCCTTCTGCCTGCTAGATGTGCAGGATTTTAGCTAAACTGTCAAATAGCTCAATTTTGCCACATTTGTTTCTTGTGCTCAGCTTGTCTTGATCAGTGGTACATACTTTGTCAGAATTCACAGTAATTGTGCAAATATTGCCTCATAGCAGACCCAGTAACACAGAAGCAAAATACATTTACTTTAAAATTCAAGCACTAAAATCACCTGTTTGTTGAAGGAATTGTAAAAGTAAAAAGGTAAAAAAAAAAGGAAAAAGAATGCAGGTAAAAAGCCACAGATTTGACTGACTATAAAACAGTGGCGTGCTTGTCTTTGATGGACGTGTCCTGCCAGTGCAGATGATGAATCCTCCTGACACTGGTAAGAGGAGTGACAGTCAGCAAAGCAGTGCCAGATGGGTTGACCAGTACAGCCATCTTGCTTTGTAGCGTCTGAACCCCCAACTCCTTGTACTGTGGGAGGATCTGGGTGACGTTACACTTGGGGTCACATATCTTCCATCCAGGCACTGAACTGACAGCAAATGCCCGCCGACCACCAATCTCCTGCTTGTTCAGCACAGCCACGGCCAAACGGTTCTTAGACAGAGGCCGCTCCCACACTTCAAAACTGTCCACCTGTGGAACACAATGCAACAGCTCAGACCAAATGTTAAACTACATGACCAAATTGACTTTCTTTATCTCCCTCCTACCTTAGCAGTACGGTATCCCTGCCTGCCATGATCGTCCTGGCTGATGGCTATGATGCGTTTGTTCTGCAGCAGCCCCTTGGAGCGAGGACAGATATCCCTCAGGTCATTAGACATGAGCAAGGGGGCTGCCATGATCGCCCATAACGCCATCTGAGATTCTTGTTGGTCATGACTGAGGCCAAAGTTCCCAATCACCAGCTAGAGAAATGAAGTAATGTTACAGTAGACAGTTAGTTTGCCGGAAACTGCATTTATATCGATTCGAGGCTGGTTTTCATATTCTGTCTGTTTTTAAGACTAATTCAGAGCTCCTGATTGTTGCATTGAGAGCATTCATTTTATAACTGGTTTGTTATGACTACAGGCTACATTTTTGAAAAAGCAATTTTGGAGACTGAACTAAAATGGTCAATCTGCTCTTTGACTCTGGACATCCAATTTCAGAACGTGTATGTGCTGTTGCTTAGATTCTCGCATACATAAGTACACTTAGCGTCTCATAATGACTAGATAAGCATTTTTCTAACAGTAAAAACATTCTGCTGGCAAGAAAGGTCACTGACATAGTGCTCATAGGTCAGAGCGGAGATGTGTATAATTAGAGCAGGGTACCATATCGGGGTCATTCCAGCCTCCAGGGCCCGCCGAAGGCACAATGATGTCCTGATGAGCAGCGGTCCACTCCAAGATGGTCTTGACGCTGCTCCAGGAGTCGTACACGTCAGCAAAGTTGCGCCAGTGGTTACACGTCTCTCGAATAGCTGTGTAGTTTGGCTGTAGGCAGGCATGTAAGAATGTGAAGTGTTTTGTATCTTCATAGAAAAGGACAGACATTAAATGTTTTGTTTTGGAAGGTCAAATGTCTCACCTGATGGAAAGGCCACACATACAACGGCCACTCGCAGGAGTACAGGATACTTTTTCCGGTTTTGTTAAGTGCCTTTGACATATTCACATAACCTTGAACAGAGCAGATCAAAAGAGATTATAGCAAAGCTAACCTTATCCAACAACTCAATGTGAATATCACATGACAACAGGAACCAGAGAGCGGAACCAGATGTAAATTGATTCATGTTTAAATTAATTTAAAGATATTTTAAGTCACTATTTGAGGTTCACGTCAGAAACCAGAGACTAAGTTAACGTTATAACGTCCTGATGAATCCATGGCTCACCTTCTGCTACTAAGGTCCAGTCCATGTAGCAGCCGTCAAATTTGAGCAGGTCCACGTCCCAATCAGCAAACGTCTGAGCGTCCGTCTCATAGTAGCCCAGACTGGCTGGGTATCCGGCACAGGTAGTCTTCCCCACATCTCCATAGATACCCAGCTTCAGACCCTTAGAATGGACCTGAACATAAAAAAATCACATCATTCCCTCGCTCCTTTTTGGGTGGAAGTAACAGGCTTGTGCCAGTAAGTGGCAGTGTTACACAGAGAAATATAACAGCTCTGCCTCAGCTCGACTTGAACACATTAATTCCCAACGAACAGCACTACTATTCCGCTGAATGCTTTGGGCTGCTTCCCTGTATGGTTTAAAAGTCAGCCTGTCACGTCTGTATCCAACTCAGAAAGGCAACAAGTCAGTCTTGCCTCTAGGAAGGAGGAGAAACAGCAACACACTCCTGCATTAGACGATATTTGCCTCCATAGCTTCGCCTTTACTCCAGCAACAAAATCCGAGACCTTCTTTTGCTCTTTCATTATGAAAACAGCTGCAGGTTGAACGAATAATCGATTCATAATAAATGAATGTAATCCATAAACCAAAGTTATTTAACTAGTGGTGTCTCAAAATGTTATTTATCAAGGATTTGCAAGTATTGGGCCAAATCCAGCAGTAAGCACAGTATAGGAAACTACCATGAACATACTTATCTTTATTCATACCACCCCATGAAGGAAATCAACCATTCCTCCCAATCCCTCTCCATCAGGGCTTTCGCGTTATCCCGCCTTATACTCACATAATCAGCCAGTTTCTTAATGCCCCCGGGGAACCTTTTGGGGTCGGCCTGCAGGCGTCCCTTGGCGTCGCGCTGATGGGAGAGCCAGCAGTCATCGATGCAGACGTACTCGTAACCGGCCTCTTTCCAGCCCTCCTTCACCATCATGTCTGCCATCTGCATGTAGAGATTCTCGCTGCCAGTACGACAGAAGGACACGGTCGCAGAGTTGATGGTATCGGTCAGATGCCAGGAATCAATGTCATGTGCGGTGGCAAGACGGCAGACAAATGCAACCCCCCCAAAGTAAAGCTGTGTAGCGTTCACATTATATTAAGTCTCTCCGTCCCTCGCTGATGGGTTTTAACACAAAGGTGGACATATTTAGGACAATACCAGATCTGGAATAGTGAACCAACCAACCGATAGTGAACAAACTTGATGTAAGATTCGTTTATGATCATTGTTATGCTTATTCAGACTTTGTTGAAGCATTACAATGACCTGCAATGGCTCTCAGTGTACTTTGATGTGTATGATAAGATGAAAATAAGTAAATAAGCTCAGTCACATCATCTGCATGGGTTTAGACAATAGAGAATACATACAAATACAAAAACTAATCTGCTTTTGTAAGTATGTGTACACACACACAGATCAGCATTGTTTGTGTCTTTTCTTTCCTCTGGCAGGCGTTAGCACTTGTATTTTCCTCCTCACTACAAAGCACTTTGTAAATTTGTCATGAAAAGTAATCAACAAATAAAGGTTATCACATTACTCACCGACTTCAATATCTCCAGCTTCAGAATCTCTTATTGCCTCAAAACAAGGAGGAAATAAAAGCAAATCCAATCAAAGTGTCACGTGGGATTTTCCTGTGACAGGTGTGTGTGTGTGTGTGTGTGTGTCTCCTAAGACACTGTAATCATGCTGTAGTTTGCCATTATTATGAAAGAGTAATAAGCCATTCACGAGTTTTTGGACGTCATCTGAAAACCACGTCATTAGCTTCTTTATATTTGGTTGATGATGTGATATCCTTGTGTAATTGATCACCAGAAGTTTGTTTCTGTGACTTCCTGACTCTGTTCTGTACAAACCTCACCCCTCTATTGTTCTAGTCTGTCCCAGTTTCTTTAAACCTTATGAATGCCTGCGAAAGCTCCTTGAACCGGAGGAACACAAGTTGAATTGACGCGTGTTTTATTTGTGCGCCTTTTGTTTCTTCTTTCGCTTTCCTTCGGCTTCATCATGATTCACTTTTATGTCATTGTTCACCTCATTGTGCAGCCGTTTCATTGTTTTGTTCAATTGTTCCTCCTACCTGATGCAGTTTTGGGGATCCGCGTCACAGTCCGTGTTGCACATAAATCTCTCCCAGTGCAGCCAGCCCATAGTGGGCTTCAGCGCCAGGCCATTATCCAGCGCTACAGCAACACGGCTGATTAAAACCACAAACAAACTAATTCTGTACATTTTTCAGCACAGAGCCGCTTCACTTCGACACCCGCGTCCAGTTTAAGAGTAACCTGACGGCGTCTGAGGTCGATTTCCTGGTTCAGAATATAATCGCCCCGCCTCTACGTGACTGGCATACATCTTGACCAATCACATTAAAGCGCGACTGCAGCGGACCAATGGTGTTTCGCCCGCGTGTCGTGTTGTAAACAAGGGAGTGCCTTGGTTCTTCCCCCAGTCAGGTGAGCAGTTAACAATGATGGGTGAGATACAGTCAGGTGACGTCATGGATACAATGTCCTATCTATCTTTACTCTTTACTATCTTGACTCACGGCGTAAAGTTGCGATTCGCCATACAATCGTGAAAAAAAAAACACTTGCCGATGCCGGTGACGTTCCCGGCTCCCGCGTGCGCAAAACTGGTGCCGGGTTTAATATACGAAATAGGAAAGAAAAAAAGGAAAGAGCTAAGGAACAGATGATGGGTGACCATTTGTATCTTAATGTCTAATCAATTAATTATTAGTGTTTTACCTAAAAGTCAGTCAGTTGTCTGCCCTGTGAAAAGTTAAAATGACTCTTGTGATGATGACCCATCTATTCTGTGGAATTCTATCTGATCTTTTCACGGTAGACCTGTGTCTAACTTGGTAAATTGGTGCAGGGTTTATATCGTCATTTTCACCGGCAAGCGTGCCCGCAACGGACGTTCCCGGCGCCCGCGCGCGTAAAACTGGTGCTGGGTTTAATATCGTTTAATATCGGCGCCTGACCCACTGGTGATTTCAGACGTTGGTCCCGGTGGCCGGAAATAATCCAAAAGCAAAAACGTGTTGTCCGTGATTTTCACCGGCAACGGACGTTCCCGGCGCCCGCGCGCGCAAAACTGGTGCCGGGTTTAATATCGTCCCTCCTGTAGCAAGGGGGTGCCGGCGCGCAAAACCAAAAATCGCATCAAATCGCAGTATCTCTGGACCATTACTGTATATAATCTGTTATATCTTTAGGGCAAACCTTGAATTGCTTAGAATCTAATACCTTAACGTCTAATGAGCCTGCACACTATCCTCTGTAGTCAAGAGCCGATAGTCTCTAAATGGTAAACAGAAAGCCTTGGCAGAGGTACAGGATTAGCTGTATTCACTTTCCAATATAAACTCAAAATGAAAGGAACTGTCCTTATTTACCCCAGCGTATCCCGAGGAGAGTGGCTAATCAAAATTGCCACACATCCTTTCAGCAATAGCGTAGAACACTATGTACACATCACCTTTATTAGCTCCATATCCTAGACTCTAATTTGTCGGGTCCAGACGTTTAATGAATTTCAGATTTGCAGCTTAATTCAGCTGTAAAATGACACCCAGCCATTTAAACCATTCATCTTGGATGCTTTGCCTTGTGAATATTTATTTCCCAATTAAATCTTGTTATTTGAGAGTGTGGGCGTATTTGAGCTGATAGACAATGATCTAATTTTCCTCCTGCTGACAATCACAGCCCGGTTTGTTGCTGTGCTCTGTATCGACTGGCAAGACAAATGAGGCAGGAGGCATTTATGAGATGGCAGAAAACCAGGATATGACAAGTATCCTCATCCCTACTGTTGGCTTCTATGTAAAAAAGGGAGCATAATGAACACAAAACATGACCTTTCTGCAAAATGTCAAGGGTCTGCATTTTAACCCTAAACATTTTCAGAAGCTTCACCGAGGACTGAGCCCGATACAAACAATTTGTCACTTGCTATACTTCATATCCGTGCCAGTGTGCAAAGGCGTGGAGGCTCTAAATGTCAGATTTCAATTTGATTCGACCCCCCCTCCCCTGATGGATGGACCAATCCAACGGCCTCAAATTCATAGTTTCTTCATTGTAAAAATGAATCCCCTCCCACAATCGTGATGGGGCCTCTTGTGTCTTTTTGTGGCGGATACATAAAAGAGCAGCGTGCCCGTATCTGTGTAGCAGTTAATAGAGATTGTTGACAGATGGGTGGCCCCTGCTTGCTGTCTCGATCATGGCTCCCTGGGGGCTTTGACACCAATCCGTCACGCTTCTTTCTTCACCACTGTCACATAATTGAAGCGACTGTCATGGCTGACTTATGCTGGCAACTTTGTTATGAAGTGGATGGGAGAAAATGACAGGGAACGCTATGTTATGGTGCGCCATCTTGTATTGATCTGTAGGGACGGGCAGGTGGCGGTGCTATCAAATCCCATCTACCTGCATCCATGGAACTGCTAACGATATATCGCTCACCTACTCTCAATGGTAAATCATTGATGTCTTGTAATTAGCTGCCATTGTTGTCAGAGTAGAAGGTGGCTCCACGTGTTGATGTCGCTGCTGTAATTAGGTCCTAGTTGAGCTGAATGTTGCTTTCTGTAATAACCTTTACAGACCAAATCACTGCAGGCTCAAGTGGTGATGAAAAACAAGCAAGGAAACGGCTTCTTGAAAATATTTAGCCCCAATTTAAATCAGTTTTGGAAGCATTTTGCAAACTGGATTCCTGACAGGGCATCTGAGTTTACGTAGCAGCCATTACTGTAAATAATTCATTTCAGTTTTGAATGTTTGTTATGCTTATTTGAGACAGTTTGATCCTCCAAGTCTCCAGAGGCTCGGCCAGAAGAATTTCTTAGTGAAGTTGTAGTGATTTATTTTAAGAGATTTAATGTGCGTTTCCCGAGATGTTCACAGCTGGGAAACCTGTAGTGTTACCAGACATTTCTCAACGCTTTATGAGATGGATTACTGGACTCACAGAATGGGGCTACAAAGTGTTGCATCAACAAGAAACCACATTATTCCAGCAGATTGAGACGTTCATGCCAATGCAGATTAGGAACATATTTTAAGCAGCTCATTAGAGAATAATTTGTTTTCTCTCGTCAGTGGAATTCTGTCTGAGTAATGAATTAATTGACATTATAAACAGCAAGATAATTAATTTGTTTTCTGATGTTGGAATTGTTGTCGCGCTGCTTTCTGCAGCTCCCCTGCAGATGTTTAGGTGCTGTACAGGCAGCGAGTCATTTTTATCAATAAACCCTCATAAATTATTCACCATTCAACATTATTCACTGCCTCCTAGATAGGCCTAATAGAGAGGGGCAACCATATCCCTCTTGTTTGTTCTTTTCGAATACATTTGCTATTCTGGCATTGTGGTATTACACAACAGCACCTCCAATATATTCCCTCACATACATTCTATTGTCTCTGTCACTAAAATCCAGTCTGCTGCTCTACAAATATCATTCATATTCATAGAACTTCCAATATATTCTCTGATCATGTCTAAAATTACGATTTGACTCCATTGCCAATGTGAAAATGACGTTCAGTAATGGTTTCCGTGTGATTGCATTTAAAATATTGTTAGGAATGATCTTTTTGGACAGTCTGCCTCGCCAGAGAGACTTACAGAGTCTTAGCAAGGGGAACTTCAGTGTGTTTTTAGAGAATCAATGTTAATAGGATAATCAATAGATGATTCAGTTTCTTTGTCTTTAAAAACTCAGGGAGTACACAAAGACTGACCTTCGCTCGGGCTGCTATAACAAAAGCACTGTGTGCCTGCCATGACTAATCCTGCCACTGAGGAGACTTGACAATCCACGTTCGCTGCGATAATTAGATACAACAGAGCATTGTGGCTAAAGCCGGTAAACAAAGTGCATTGCAAAATCAATAATGGGGAAAGAGAGGCAGTACATTTCTGATGAGATCAATGATTTGTTCAGATCAGTATGCAGGGCATTTACTCAAGGATGTTTTGATGCTGTCTGCTTGGTGACTGTTACAGTCTTGTTCTCCGGATTTTGTCACGTCCATTATATTTCAGTAAAAGCAGATGAATAAGGAGATACAGCTTTGCCCTTTTTTGCTGTTTCTCACTAAAATACGACTCCAATGAACTCATTTATCCGACCGAACCACATCATTCCCTAGTTATTTTGTCTAGCATTGAATACTTTGCTATTGATCGTTGTATTGATTGAGTATATTGATTAAAATTGAATGCTTCTGCAAATTGAAAATGCTGCAGTGGGACATAATCACTTCATTTACGCCCCATGTAGTAAACTTTGCTGTTTATTGGGACGGGTTGCAGTTTATTGGTAGTCAACGTATTCACAAACTACACAAATTAGAATTGACATACAGCAATCACGACAAAGGCTGTTTTTCCAGACTGTTAAAGGAATGTTGCTGAGAGCAGGTTTCCATCAATGCCACTCATCGTGTTTTACCTCACCGGTTTTGCTGTGTAAGTTCCAGATTGGGTGTTTTCTTGCTTATGGTGCCAATACCTACCCGCAGGATGAAGTCAACCTCCTTACTAGTTCAGACACGTCATTCATGGTTCATATGTTGCATCTGTGTCAGGAATGGAGGTGTGACCTTTTCATGTAGAGATAAAGTGTGACGCTGGGATTTGCCCCTCGGAGCTTCCATCAGAGAAATCAAGCATGTGCTGAGCGGTTTGCTGCCGCAGAAGCTCCCACGTGTTTATTGAGGACATGAAGCTTTAGATCTGATCTGAATCTGTATGTTCTCCCTGATGGTGAACGAGTCCATTTCATCTTCTAGAAGCTGTATTTTCTGTTGAATTCTTCATTAGAGGTTGAGAAAAGAATTCATCTGCTGCTTTCAACGGGACTCTCGCCTCTGAATTAGTTAAAGAAATGATTGCGTATAGGAGTTCAATGTCTCTGAGGTTAGACGCAAACCTGCAAATTGATTTCTCTGGGTGGTTTTGCAGCCTGGAGCACATTTTTGATTCTATTTGCTCTGAGAGGCAAACAAATAATGTCACGAGTAACACTCCATTTCTTTATCATCACATGAAATGTATTGTTTTATGGCTCTATTTGGTGATGGAAATCAACAATGGCCTCAGGGGAGCAGGATGTTATGGCACCTGCTCGTATAGAACTCAGAGGGGCCAAAGAAAAGCTTTAAGTCATCATAGATTGTATATATTCTCTGTTAGATTAGTGACATTATCTCCCCCCTGACTGAAAACTTCATAGATCAATATACAATATGATGATAAATGAGAAAATATAGTTTTGTGCTGGATTTGTAGTCAGACAAGACATCACGGGCAGCGGTGTTGCAGGATACGTTTATGAACAGCATTGCCATGGTAACCAGGCAAGATCGCATCACTGTGCATTCAGGAGATCTCGTGATTACAATTCCACGTCTGCATGCTCCAAACGTCCCCTCGGTGTTTACACACCTGTGAAATCTCTCTCAGGCTAAAATGGAGGTTTCAGGTCATTACCCCCGTTACACTTGACTAGTAACCTTTGTGACGCTCGGATTAAACAGCAAAGGCCTAATTGGATTCAAATGAGATTTTAACCCTTTCGAGTTATCGTCTCTCTGCCGGAAAATGCCCCAAAAACCTGTAATGCTTTATATTCAAATGAGGAATAGGGAAGGTCAGACCGAGCCAATTAAGAGCTTTTTAATGATTTGAGACCCAGATTAAAGGTTGTGAGCGCAATTATGATCAACAGTGTCGTTTGGTGTTTTCAGGCTGTGTTTTTTAGTTTCCACTCCCTCCTCTTTTTAAACCTTTCGAAAACCATTTGCCTCCTTCCTCTGCGAACCAGAGAAGTAACCAAAAAGATGTTGTATGTATTTTTAGATGTTTCTTTGTTTTTCTTGACCTCTACAAGATGATATTTTCATGACAGATTAGGTGAAAAGTATCTCAGCTAAACTCCCAGCAGGGTTAAAGTTTGACAGATGGTGCTTGGTGGGAACATTTTGCATATCAGTTATACATTTATTTCTGTATATCGTAAACAATGTCAGGCTGCGGACAAAGTTGACAAAGCGTTTGTGCAGCAGTTTTTGGGTTTGGTTTATGGCCTCGTGAGGTGTGTGTAGTGGGGGGTGACCGCACGTGACAGAACATTGCTCAGCAGGAAGCGGACAGTAAATAAAGTGCTGTGCAAGTGGTGTCGTTCACATATCGGGTTTGTCAAGCTCCCGCAGAGATGCAGGAGTAGTGATGAGGCCGGGAGTTTTAGAGAGGATAGAGAGAGAGAGAGAGAGAGAGGGGAAGGTGAGGAATAACTACAACTACGACTCGCAGATGCTCATCCCGTTGCATCTTCTTCCCTCCAGCACAAGCACACACACACACGGGCACACACAGGCACACACGGGCACACACACACACACACACACACACACACACACACACACACACACACACACACACACACACCGTCACATCTCCATAGACCAATTGCCTCCCCTACAAACCCATCTCCACCTAACAGAATTATTAGCTCAAGCTTCTCAGCATGTCCTTTGTTTCCAAGGCAACAAGACTTACTGGATGTGTTGAATTTGCTCTAGTCTAGACTATCAACTATCAACTTTTACTTTAAAAAAACTACACAAATACAGTATACTGTATGTGAACGTGTTGATTAGAGACAGGAGCATTGTTACAGCTTTTAAGGGCCGATTGCTCTGCTGGGTCTACGATCACAGGCAGCACCTTCTAAAGCAGCATCACCAGTCACACTGAGCATGTTCAATCACCCTGGGTGTTGCCCGTTATTAAAAGGCTTAAGGGTTGAAGCCAGATTACTTCACCCACTGATGTGACTCTGATGCATTGACAACATGCCACATCACAGAGGCTTAACAAACACCAACCCTTTATTGCACAAAATAATGGATTGTCCTTGCGTAGCCTGAACAGACACACCTAGAAAGTTAATAAACTATATCACGTTCGGCATCACAGCTCATTCATTTACCAAATTGCTTCCTCCAGTTCACTGTGAACTGTACAGTTGTCAGAGCCGGTACGTTCTATGCTCAATAGTGTCTTAGTGGAGGCTGGTGGGGCTCAATTGGACCCCCATGCTCCGTCTCCAGGGAGGCTGGATGCAGTATTGTTCCAACAGTCCTCTGAAAACCTGCCTTGCTCATTATTTGACTGAACAATAGCTCCAGTTCTTCCTTAATGTTCATATTTCCAGAAGGCATTTTGTTTTCCCCCTCATTCCAAGCTCACTCGCAGCTCATTGTGGTTTGGCAGATTACTGTATATTTCCTGTTTACAAAACCCATAATCTTCTTTTGATTGTCCCGATTATCACTTTGGTCCGGACCGTGATAGAAATGTGTGAGCTGAACCAAAAGAAAAAAAGCTGTGAAAGTAGTGAAAGCCCTCTGAGAGATGAGCCTAAAAATTGTTGTTCATCTTTAAAAAGGAGTGTGTTTTGTTTGGGTGCACTGCTCTTCCACCTCGTCATGTTATTATGAGCTGCACCAGCTGGACAATGTGAAACTGAAGTGGAGCCATAGAAATGAGATTATCCAGCAGAAGGAATTCTCCGTTTCAGGGCTGTTGATACATGTTGAGTGTGTACACAGTGGGCCAGGGAATAGCTGGATCTGTCTGTTGTAATCACCTGAAATTTGGGGCACATGCAGGCACTTCCTGTTCCTTGGATCCAGACACACACACGCAAAACAAGGTTCCTGGGTGCACCAGTCCCAGTAAGCATGATGGTGGAGCCAATTTGAATTTATGTTCAATATAAAGTTTGTGTGTTTATGAAATAATGCGTTCACTTGTAGTTCTCTCATTGGCCAGTAGGTGGTACGTGGAGCAGGGGGAATAGTGCACCTAATGCCTGTAATCAGATGACAGGTGTTGATTACCGGAAGTGGCACGCGCGTGAGTTGTTTGGAATCAAATTGTTTGCCTCCGAGTTATTCAACAAACATGCTACACAAAGACGACGCGTCAACAAGGTAAGCAAATGAATGACAACGAAACTATATGCATGTATGTACACACTGATTTAGAGTCAAAGAACATGACTGACGCGGTCCCAGTCGTACTTTTGACCTGCGTGTAACTCCCAGAGACGAAGATGGAGAGGCTAACCTTAAGAAACACCAGCAGCATTCATTAATATGCGCTCTTTAGCATTCACCACGATAGGTGATATTTAACAAAGGGACTTTTCTTTGCCCCTTTTTAATTAGCAGCACTGAAGAAATGACCTTTATATATTGTCACTGCCGGTGTCACCAAGTTACTACGGCCCTAAGAAACCTGCGTGTCAATGACTGTTTCAAATTGTTTATTTTTTTTGACAATGAGTAGCTCAATATGTGATTTTGAGGATTTTCTACAGGTTTACAGTACGCGTTTCGTACCTGATTTTGCTTTTGTTTTGTACTTGACAATGCTTCCAAGTTCAACTAATTCCAATTCACGTGCTTTTGTATTATGTTTGTATTTTTTTTAAGGATTTCAATGGTATTTTCTGACTTTGGCTGCAGCTCAAATGTGGTTCCTCAGTTGGACTCATTATTTGTTTGTATTTATATACAACTGCTCATACATGTATGTGTCTGATAACAAATGGCTGTTGTATTGTCATATAAATCACAATTCCAATATCTATAATTATTTAGCACAAATATTGCACAATTTAGAAACCAAATGTGGCAAAATATTGGAATCATGGCAGGAATTAAGCTCTTTGTCCAAGAAATGTAGCGATAACTCAAACTGTGCACGCAAATATAATGCAATGTCATTCTTCTCATCAGTGACTAAACTAATAACCAATATGATTTACGTGAAGACCTTGTGTCCTGAATATACCTAACATAATCAAAAGACAAACAAATACTTTGAACTAAAAGGAGAAGAGACGCACAGTTTTGACTGACATGTAGTTTCTATTTGATATTTTTGCTTATTGTTGTGCGTACTTGATGATTTCTGCTCTTTAATTCTCCACAGTTTGACCCTAAAGGACAGTGATAAATGAGCACAGCAGGCTCAGGCTTTGTTGGTGGCATAAGTGTGTAAACTGTGTTTACTTCCAGAGGTTTGCTCTCAGCTACGTGCCTTCTGGATCGGTTTGATAGGTTTGTCCAGATTTGGAAATGGTCAAGCCTGAGTTGTGAATAGAATTCTATACACTATAATCTGTATGCAGCCCAGCCGTGTTGTATATGGAGTATAAAAGAGAGCAAAGAAAAGCAGACACCATTAATATAACTCTGTGAGGCGATCTTATCTGTAGAGTTAAAAATATCAAGTTTGAATTGTGGGTTGGAGAGTTTCTCTGCGGCTTCTAAAGATTCAGATGCAGAGGCTGAGCTCAAGTGAACTCACAGAGGGCCGGGGTGTTTGTGAATCGAAGAATAGTTCAGAGAGTTATATCAGACAGGCATGTTGGCTCCTCACAGATACGTCTATACGGTACCAGACTCAAGATGGATGCATGTCTTTCTGATGATGAAGTATGTTTTGGAGTATGGGCATTGTTATAATGATTAAAAATTCAATGTTGAAGAAATGACCAATCTGAGTCAAAGACCAGGATGAATGAGGCTCAGAGGGACGGTTCACTCCTGCAGACTGTTGTTATAGAACAGAGACAGAACACACAGCATCCGTCTCGCTCTGTTTTTAACTTTTCTCTTTGGCCAGAGGGCATAGAGTGATTTAAACTTGACACAGTGTATGTATGTGTGTGTGTTTGTTTGTTTGTGTGTGAGAGACCTGACACACTCACAGCATGTACAGATAAATGCATGGTCTCGCCTTGCCTTTCCCAGCCAACCTACAGCACTGAATCAGTGTCTGAGCAGCGGCGGAGGAAGGCTGCGAACCGTCACCCTCCCCTGCTCCCCTGGGCATTGACTGCAGTGTGTGTGTGTGTGTGTGTCTGTGATGGACGGGAGAGGAAAGAAGGTAGAGAAAATCCCTTGGTTATTTAAATGGCAGCAGCAGACCAGTGGAGGCCTAAAAAACAGGATGGAAGTCAGCAAGGCGACAAGCAATGGACAACACGCACGCACGCACGCACGCACGCACGCACGCACGCACGCACGCACGCACGCACGCACGCACGCACGCACGCACGCACGCACGCACGCACGCACGCACGCACGCACGCACGCACGCACGCACACACAAGCACACGCACACACAGCAATGTATCTGCTCTCAGGTTCTTGGTTACTTACCTGCAGGCCTTTTCATTGTGCTCAGTCTGGACAGAGAGTGAGGATGAGGTGAACCAGTAACAATAATACAGTCGTGCTCTCTGCAGGTCCGGCTCAGGTCAGTGTGGTTTCGGCCTCTGGATATTTGTTATTGCTCTCTCACCTTCCTTGTACAGCTTTATCGCGGCATTCATCTTGTTCCACTGTGAGAGAAGGGCTGCTTACTGACTTGTGAATGTGTTGAAGGTGCAGTGCAGGTGCGTCACGCATTTGCTTATGAGGCTTCCACTCTAAATGGTTCTATAAATACATCCTCTCAGCAGCGTGTAGATAAACAGAGAAGGAGCGATGGAACCACAACACATTCCACGGCATTATCTTGTATGAAGAATTGCTGTCATATTTAATTCAATCTTCCAACTAAGCTCTAAGACATCGTATAGAGAGATGGAGTTTTAAAGAGAGCGTCGACAGCATTCAGCCTGGTGCCTATTCTCTATACGGACAGATCTGGAAAGGTACTAATTCCATGTTTCTCCGTGTTTGCACACAAAGAAACTGTGGCACGCGCACACGTCTGTAACCGTTATCCACATAAAGACGGGGCTGAAGGCTTCCAGCTGCAGGGCTCCTCTCACATGTTGGCTTCACAGAAACGGTGACGCACAGCAGCGGATTAGTGCAAATGATTCCACATGGGATTTTCTGGATAAGCGTACAGGACGGAAGAGTTTTCCAGACCTGCTGGAGATGTTGGTTTCTCTTCCTCACCGTGTGCATGAGACCGTGGCATTCTTGAGTTTATTTTTCAACAATCAATAATACTTCTCGTGCATCATCACATTGGTCTTCTTCAACCTTTAATCTCTTCCTCCTGCTCAGTTTTTCCTCCAGATACTTGGCCCACTTTCCATATTGTCCTTTTCATTTTGTTACCAGTATTGAAATCTTTACCATCTTTAATGTGCAAAAAACAAATGCATTGATCAACCTCTATTTCTTTGCACACTGAGTGAAAACAGGCTGTTTGAGGCACATGTTTGGGACATGTGTTGGTCGCACTGGATTTGGATCAACCCTTTGCAACTTTGAAAAGGTTCCACACATACTTTGTACTTTGTACTGATAAATATAGTGGAAAGTGAAAATGTCTTCCAACTCTGGAATGGATGCAGCAGAATTATTTAAACCTCTCCGACAAGTGACAAAGGAACAGGAGAAAAGAGTTTTGCTGGTAGACTTCTTTCTCAAGCGACTGCGTTGTGCTTAGGGAATCCCGTTCCAAACGTTGTTTCTTCATTACCTCGGGTCACGAGCCATTACAGAGCTTTTAAGACAACCTGAGCCAGCGACTCTCTTAGATATTCTGGGATGACACAGCGGCGTGCCCAGCTCTCCCAAATAGGTTACCGCCTGTGGTATTCAAAACCCCAAGGCTACCTTTGCCAGTGAACATAAACAGCCTTTGCTATCTCAAGTTCAAACTCTACTTTTAAAATTCTGCAGCGAGCTATATTTTATTTAACAAGTATATGATATATTTGAAAACCACACCGGAACAAGATTTATTGCTTTTGCTCGCACATTATGGAAGTAGATTATTTACCACAGGACAGAGAGGCTTTAGATTAAACTGGAATCTTAAGTGGCCACTGAGAAAAATGTACATTTACAATGCAAGGATATCCGTCTCTACACACTGGGCGACATGCACAGAGTTTGCATCCCTCACCCTATGTGAACGCAGTTTCTATTTTTCAAGGTGACACATGTAGTGTTGCCTCATTAATATATCACCGGTGAGAGGAACTTTCTTGGCTTCCATAACTCCGGTGACATTTCCTGGAGAGCAGGAATGATATCTGGCACTATGCAAATGTGTCGGGATTCATATAAACTTAGGTTTTCTTATGAAAAGGTGTTGTAGTTCAACCAAATCATGACTGTTACAGTTCAGGTAAAGATCAGGCTATTATAGTTTGTATATTAGGAATAGTTTTAGTGAAATTTTCAGTAGATGAAATCATTACTTTCTTGATAGAATGCTGCTCTGAAATCCAGCAAATGAGCATTATTTTGCATGTTCCTGTGCTATTTTTGTTTCTTTGTGCGTGAAATGGTAATAAGCGCATGCTCAAAGGGTCACAGCAATATCGATTCCTGTTCCTGGGCTGCTCTCTCAGGCAAAGCTCAGGCATCAGTTTTAGCTCTGACACCGTTGACATTCAGCTCAAGTGAGGAGGACGGCGAGCATGTTGATTATCCCCATGGGAGACAGCACAGCCATGACTGGGACATGATGACCAGCAGCTAAATGCTAAACTCCTCTCCTCACTGGCTTATTCGCTCATTTACAATAGAAGCAGATAACATAAACATATACGTCTCATTCATCAGCATAGAATAGTCCCCGAGGATGAACCTGACGGCCTATGTGCAACTCTGCTACAGAGGTTTTGAAAGCATGCGTGGGGGAAACATGAATATTTAACGTTCTGATGTGGATCCAGAAGATTAGTCTAAAGATCTGACAGTGTGGTAGGTATGATGTTCTTTTTCATAATGAAGATGGATTTAGTCAGATACAGTAGGAGATGTGGTTTTCACAGTGCATTTTTTTAAGTCATTGCACTCTTGGGGGTTTGTGCATAATGAAAGTTAATGCACAGATTCGGTTGGCTGCATCGTTTTCCCCATGGTCTTCCGATTAATATAGGTTGGGAGGCGACAAGCTCTTTTCTGGAGGAGGTAGTGGAGCTCAAACAGAGCAGTGCGCCCAGAAATGATAGTCCTATTTTCTGTGTGTCAGTCAGCTTTAGGAAATCTTCTTATGCTGAGACAAATTCTCCCATTATTATATAACAAAGTAATGCCATCAAGTAGTTGTTGAAGAAAATCATTCCTATTTGAATTCTGGAGCATTTTTGTGTCGTAGTGGCCTTGAAGGAGAGATATTTTACCCACACATTCATCCATATTGGATGGTAATTGTCTTTTTATTTAGTATTTATGTTTGAATAAACAAGGTGTCCTTCATTCAGTCATTCTTGCTGAAATTATCCATAAATGGACGGCCCTTATATATATATATATATATATATATATATATATATATATATATATATATATATATATATATATATATATATAAATAAATAAATCTAGAATAAAATGTCACAAATGTGGTGTATGTGGGGCAAAGTAACATTGTTTGGTTTAGGATTTATTTACTTAAGAGATGAGACCATATTGAAAAATCTTTTTGACATTTGCCCTCATTCTTTTTCACAACTCTACTAAAACTATCAGGGATAAATACGTCATATCAGGCATATGTCAAACAATATCCAGTTCTGTAACATCCTCGATTGCAAAACACCAACTGTGGCTTAAAGGCACTGGATAGGTTTTTGAAATACATTGCAATCGAATAAAAGTGAAACGCACACTCCCTCACACACACCTCATTACCTGGGGAACCATAGGGTACAGGCGAGTTGATTAGGATTGCCGACAAAAGACAGTCGGCTCCAGATGCCTCTTTCAATTCATTGTCATTAGCAGTGGAATGCCAGGCTCCTTTCAAACTCATTAGTTGATAAAACAACCCTCTGATTTCCCATTAAAAAACCCATTCGTCCTCCCTCGCTGACGATGGCCCCTCCACGATTCCACACCTTCAAGGCTACTCCTCAGATTGGCAAAGAAATAACAGCCTCAGTGCTTTTCCTTCAGCAAATTTGTCATGTCTTCTCAGGCGGATGATGTTCGAGTACTGTTTCACGATTAACAATTACAGCTGTTGTTAAAAAAAAAAAAAGAAATAGGCGTATTAGCCTTGTGCTGATGTGAGCTGATTACTCATTTTGCATCTGCTACTTTTACACAACAATTTGATAGGTACTCTCGGTTTAAGGCTTCTCTCTTCTGTCCCTTCTGGGATTTGGAGCTGATGGGGGCTATTAAAGGACAGAAGGGTAATTGTGTGTGATGTAGGTCGTCTCTTTCCTTTCTTATGGTATGGTATCTGTAATATTTCCGTCTTCCATTAACCACAGATTTAGATAAAGAGGAGCAAAGCATTTGTGATTTCCTGGCAGAATAACAATTTATTTAAATTTAGACAAAAAGAAATACATATTTGTGCTTTGTGCAGTTAGTGAACAGCTTTATATACACTTTTTACACTGTTATATATATAATCTGTTGTTATAAGTAGCTAAATTCAATTATCACCATCTCTTGAATACCCATAAATATCAAAGACCCTTTCCTGCCCCACACCACACACATTTGTTTAGTAATTTAAAGATGTAAAAAATCCATAGTCTTTTGCATTTTCAAAAACATTCATTCCCGGGTGCGTAGTGTCAAAATTCAAGTCAGTATCTCATCCAGTCAGGATCAACATCGACTTCATCTGAACTCTGCTTCTACCATCGTGTACTCGCTCACAAGTACGAGCAAGTTTTTGTCTCCGGACAAATCAAACCAACACAGATACAAGAGGGCAATCACATACAGCAACAACACCAGCCTGAACCCACACACTTGAAACTCTTGTCTTTTGGCCTGCTCTTCATCTGTGATCCTGAAGACACACCTGAGCACAAAGTTTGTAGCGATACTTTTACCTCTGACACACTTCCTCATTGTAACATAGTCCTGACAGGCAGTTTTGGTTCAGAGAAAAAAACTAAAATGTAGCAACTGGGATAGGCAGAGTGTGTTTTACAAATTTGCATGGATGTCCTCATGTCGCAGCACTTTATAGGTGATCCAGTAGAAAATGTTGAATATTAGGAAGCTCAAGGGGAAAACGGCTCTGGAAATGGTGTCAATGCGTTTGGCCCGGTCGACGAAGCGCTTATGAATCAACTCCCCGTCCAACGGGGTGACTGGAGGCGGAGGTGTGAAGACGGTCGCCCCTTCCACAGCTGTTGCATCCTTGGTCTGCAGGCAGTGGCCCAGTCCGTAACCCCGGAAGTAAAACCCACGGCTTTCCCTTATCAGATCGTCCTCCTGCGGAATCGAGCACAAAAGACATAAGTGGCCTCTAGCCGTCAAGAACAATTAGCTTACCGCTTTTCACGTTGCCTCCTCAGTGACTGATTCCTAAATGTGCTTAGGATGTAGCAGCAGAGCAAGACATCCGCAATGGATACGCTCTTCACCATAAAATGGAGCTTCTTAAAAGAAGATTATTTTTGAGAGATGGTTTAAAATGGGTAATAAAATGTCCTCGTTTAAGGACACACTCATTTTTCAATGTAGCCAGATGATAGATTTCTCAAAGTGCCTAATAGTGAAAAGAAATTAGTGATTTCAAACTTCCTCCTCAAAAAAACACCTTGCACTCCACAATATAGTTTGATGAATGGCAGGGTACTTTCTTTTTTTTTTTCATACAGTGAATGACACAATGTTCCCTCCCTCTGAAGAGAATATTAATAGACATGCAGCTTAACTCTGACAGCCGTCTGACACCTTAAAAGATTCTCTTCAGCAGGGGGAGAGCTAAGATGTGCGATCTGAGCGGGATGATTAGTAGTCGTTGTGAAATTCCCTGAAAGCTCTGATCCCTGCGCCTGTCTCTAACTGACCCTGGCACTTCTTTGGTGCTCTGCCAAACATTCCAACTCCGCGGTTGACAAAGCTTCTCCAAAGGTCCGGCACAACAAATATATCTCAAATCCATCTCCGCTGTCTGTTGCTAATTATGAAAACTTCCTTCACCAGCCCCCGCATGCTGTTCACTTGCCACACTTGTGGCGCTTGGACCGGTTGGGAGCTGGCAGGGCGATTAGCAGTTGCAGCTCTTGCAGCACAGCATAATTATCCCCTCTACTCCTTTCAAAGCAGTACAGTACTTCATCTGCTAAAGTCTAATGGTGCGTCTCTCTAAAGATAAGTACTCATCAGCTCAGGCTTACACTCTTAGCCATTTGTAAGGCTGTGCAGTAGTTATGTACTTTGTGATTTGTTGGTGTAGCATTGCCACGTCTGTGATCGCAAAATTGTATTCTGGACTGTGGAGAATAACGTTCCTGAGGCATTGTTGGAACAAACTACATAATATGCACTCAAAACTTATTATTTGTCTGTACTCTGATTGAGGCAAAAATGAGAGGAAGTCATGTACACTGACAGAATTAATAGGATTCCGCCCCTCGCCAAATGTACATGATGTGTCATGTAATTGCAGTACAAGAGTGCATGCAGAGGTGTCTCTCTTCAACAACGATGTTTGCATGCTTGAGGGATTTTGAGTCGGTTCACTTGAACGCGTAAACGTCCATCATCTTGCCTTCTGATTAAGCATTCTACACGTCCTTCCATACTTTGTTTAGTGATTCAGTTTAGTGGATCAGGCATTTTCAAATAACAATTAATGCCATCCATGAACTGTATACTCTGCATTATATTATATTTTTACTGTATAGACAAAATTGGACAAGTTGACAACTTGGATTGACAAACCTGCAAGCCCACTGTATACTTGTCTCTCACTGTTCTCACCAACTGCCAGTATAAAACCATAGGCAGCCAGCAAACAAGCCTCGAGAAACCCACTGACTGCTAAATCTGGAAATTGTGCTGTACCCTGATACATACCAACACTCTTGGAGAGTGTGCTGGGGGAAAAAAAGACTGTCTTGACAAGGCCCTGAACATGAAGCACAATGTTTCGCAGCGTGGTGACAGTTGAGATGGAGACGACGAGCAATGAAAGGTACTGAAGCTTAATTTGGGTTATACAATGGGAAGGAATAAAGGGCAAAAGTTCAAGTTGGTAATGCAGGGATAAGAGGGAGGGGGTCCGGGTGTAGCGACAGGGCAGGACCAGCGTTTGGTTGAAGGAGAAATTTCAGTGAGTGGGTCAAACAATACAATTAATGTGGGAGGTTGGAAAAATTGGCATTGGAAAATTGGTTTGAAGGTCAGGACTGACACAGGGTTCAGTTACCCTGGCACAGGCGCTGCACTGCTGACTCAGAGTCCTGAAGGTTGAGATGTCACCAGGGATATCATTCACTTTCCGCAATGACTCCTCACTCCAAGGATGACAGGCGTACACCTCCATTGGAAAGGAATGTAGACAAATTAATATGTAAGAAAGCTTTGCCGCACTTACATTCAATACATTTACACAAAGCTTTTCTTCAGGTTTGAAAGCTTTGCGGATACATTCTTTCGTGGTTTGACATCCCTGGACTGTTTTCTAAGACAAAACATGAAGCTGTGAGAATTCATTGATTAAACCTGGTGAGTCTGGGATTTATACACTCCAGCAGATTCCCAACCCCTGTCTAGTAGAACACATCAGTTCAAGCATCGATACCTCTCAGATGGATATTCTGCAACCTCAGACTCCTCAGTGGGAGAAATTGAGCAGCTGATGTGGACAAGGGGAGTTCATCCCGCTACAGGTCATTATTTTCTCTCCGCCTTATCGATGGAGGCCAGTGTGCTGCCCTGTAAATCTCCTGAGTTCCTTTGTCTGTACAGAGGACTTTGCTGTAAGTCTAGGGAGCCGCTCGGCCTCTGATCTCTCAACGAACTCTCAACATGTTCCTTTTGTTTCTCTTGAGGCTAATTTCACCATATCGCGAAAGGAAAGTCGTCGACCAAGTTTCTGTTTACTTGATTTTTTTTATTTTAATTTTTCATTCTCCCTGGTGAATGCAGAGAAGATGATCATTTGGTTAGACAAGTTAAATTCTATTCAGATTTCAGTTTGGTTTGGAAAATGGTTATGGTGATTATCATATGTTGTGCTCTGGAGTGGAGATTAAACGGCAGTGCTATCTATCATAGCTGCTTCAAGTGTAAATGTGGGAATAGGATGTGGGTTTGGTAGAGTTTCTGCTGTTCTGTGTCAAATGTAGTGACAAGGAGAAAAGATCGCACAGGCCAGTGCTCACCATGGAAACAAGCTGAAACTGAAATGAGCTGATGGTCCTCATGTAATTTGGCAGCCAGCTGTAGCGTGTTGCTGTTGTCAGTTCCTGAATGTAGAGCAACCCGCGATAACAAGACGCATAAGTCAAATGTGTGTCTGCGTGTTTGTTTCCCTGGTGTTTACTTCTTGGAATCTGTGTAACTGTGTCTATGGTTACATGCATCAGCTTTTTGTTTGCTCCAAATCACATCCATCCAATTGCAAATTACCTTCCTGAGAGGCTGTCATGGACTGAACTGAACTGTGTGGCCATGTTACAATTTACATTGCAAACGCAGAAAGTACATGCCAGAGCATATAACGATAATATACGAGAATACAATGTATAAATATTGTAGTCTTATGAATGTGTCGTGTGAATAAGTAATACACTTACTATTCTTTGCTGCCGCTGCTTTTTCCTCAGCCTGATGAACTCCTTGTGTTGCCTTGAGACAAAGTTAACTGCTGCGTACTCCAGCAGGGCAGCAAACACAAACAGAAGACACACGGCCATCCAAATGTCAATGGCCTTCACATAGGACACCTGGTAACAGACAAGGTCACAGCAGCATCAATAGCAATCAATGAGGCCGATGGGAATAATATCAATGCGGTTCATATTCCATTCATTCCTCCGCTCTGGCATGTGATGACTCGCATCCTTGGGATGGCCTAGAATTGTAATGAGTCACTGGAATGTTCCAGTTGACACATAGCCACAAGAGAGGTCAGAGCTTAGACTCAGGGAGAGCCCCGGCCGGGCTGTGCGTGAGAGAACACATGTCAAGGCATATCAGCAACGGCCACTGAGCAAACATTGTGTGGAAAAGTCGCTTAATGGAGCAGCATTGTGCTGACTGTTACATACAGAGTAGTGAAACAAACAGGCAGAGCACTGGAGCAGTAACACTTACTGCTTTTGTAAACTAGAAGCAACTTGGACATGTTTTGTATGATCTTTCTCTGTACACAGAAAGCCTCTGCTTGTAGCCAACGCTGATGCCTCCGACGGGCTCTCACACACATACACATCCATGTGATGAAAGGGTCTTTTAATGCTGAAACCCACTGATGAAGTTTTGTGTTTCAGCCATGTAGTGAATACTTTCCCCTATTCTTACAAGATTATACCAAAGTGCTTTTGCCCCATCCATATCTCAGGCATTTTTAATGATTTTACAAGCTATAGTTATTTCATAGCTGGCACTGTGGTTCAGACTGTCACGTCTCTGTGAGCTGTTTGATTCTCTCTGTGTGGGTGTCGTCTGGGTGCTCCGGCTTACTTTCACAGTCCAAAATCTTGTAAGTGATTTGCAGACTCTAAATTGCCCATAGGTGTGAATGTGAGCAAGATGTATTGGATGGATGATTACTTCATTTATAGCAACAACTGCAGTCTTTTACTAGAACAGGTTAACATCACCATCAAAATTCAAAATACAAGGTTGATATCTTCCATATGATAATCATTATCGAATTTATGACCAGATTCATCAACTAAAAACAGACAATTTCCAAAATACGGCACACAATTGTTCAAATATATGTAGTCCCAGGCTCTACACCCACCTTGGGGAGTGAGGCTCTGGATCCAGAGCTCTGGGTGGTCATGGTCAGCACGGTGGTGATGCCCAAACCCACTCTGGCTGGCGCAGCGTCCATGTTAATCCAGAAGGAAACCCACGAGAGGATGACAATGAGGAGGGAAGGGATGTACATCTGTATCAGGTAGTAGCCCATTTGACGTTCCAGGTGAAACTTCACCTCAATGCAGGTGAATTTACCTGTGGACAAATCATTTACATCAGCACTGTTAGATGTAGGATAATACAGAACTAAAGTGTGGAGTAATGACTGTGGTACAAGCAGCTGCATTGTAATCACAATCATTTAACATTCCTCTGGATGCTGGAAATTGAATTGCAGTTGTAATGGAATTCAATGTGCACCTGTGTTGTAATACTTAGTGCAGTAGCCCAAATCGTTCTCCTCTCTCAGTACAAACTGGGGGAGGGTGAGATCATCCGCCACCTGAACCGGGTTCTCAGATAACCACTCAAAGATCAAGTCATTCATGGTGTATCCAACTGCAATAAGAGAACAGAAAACAGAGTGAATGCGTTTACATGGAGAAGCAAAGACAGAGCTGTCTATACATTGTTGAACTTTATTTTCACACATGACATACATGAAAGAAACACTTTCAAATAAGACTATGATGGAGACCAACTTCTGAATATGTGTGTATAAGCCATGCACGGCATCGTTGTATATTGATAGTCACAACAATTTGGCAAAGTTTAGCAAATGCTTTTTACCTTTAGCTGCCAGTCAAAGCACAAATAGGGCTGCATATTTAATTCTGAGCAAGCCCACATCAGCCATTGAGGATAATGCTCTGTCTTTAACAATTTTAATTACAGAATATAAGATAAAATCAACTAACCCAATGCCCCGGTTGAGCTGTTAAAATGTATTATAATTACTATTCTTATTGCTGTCCCCTTTGTTTCTCTCACTCTGCTCTTCTTTCCCCCCTACGTTTGTCCTGAACCACATTTGGTAACTGGCGTTAAATGTTGTTTCTGAAACTTTGATGAATGAGACGTCGTGGAGAAGGACAGCTGGTGATGTCATGTCTATCTGTCTGGCCGTCAAAGGTCAAACACACACGCACACACACACACAGCCCCGGTTGTGGTGTCACAGTTATTTGAAGGTTGCAGAATGAGGGGAAACATGAGGAGCTATCTTTGGTGACGTGGTTTGGGATATGATTTCTACCACCCTGAGCTGTTTGCTTATTGAATGGAGTCATGCCAATGTGCTCTCCTCCTTGGTGAATGCACCATTAAGAATGTTCAAACTACATGTATTGTGTATGATAGTTTATATTTGCAAGTGAGCATACTCAGTTTAGTAAAGCAGCCAGGCGTGAGCACTGAGGATGAGGCAATAATTATGACACTCGTGTTTGGAACAGACGCGCGCACACACACACACACATATTCAACTAATTCCCTTGTGGATTTGCCTGCACTTTCCCGGGCTCTTTTCCTTCTCACAAGCGCCTGATTATAGGCATATTAAAAATGCATGCCACATGCAACAACAATGCAGAGTTCTTGGCACATCTGAATAACACTGATGTCTACGGGGACTCTTTGGAGCCCCTGAGTTACAAAGACATCAATTATTCAAGATGATATAGCCTATCCTGTACCATTCGCCTAAAAAACACCAGCAATAAATAAAACACACTTATCTTGTTCATGAAGACAATTCACTGTCAATCACACATCCTGCTGTAACAAGTGGAATGTCGACGCTTTCTTAAAATAATGAAATGGCCATCTTTGCTTCTTTGCTTTTGATGCCAAAACATAACTGACAGTGTTCACGGTGCAATAATAAAACAAATTCATGGGGCAGAGTGTGGGAAATATCTGGGAAAGAGAGGAATGACTGTAAGCCGTGTTCCTTTTTCATGATAAAAAGCAGAGCCCACTTTATGAAAGTTGCTATCTTAAAGCAGATATGGGTCTTCGTTACATTTGCTGTCTTATCAGGTTGCATTTCACTTAAGTTACAGTTAAGCTGATTTAGGGGTTACTGAGCGCTAGTGGCTCAAAGGCAATGTGAAGTGGCATAAACTGCATATATGGGACTTTGATGTGTCAGAATAAGGCAGGATCTTATGGTTGGGTCTATTTATACATCTATATAAGCTCAGGGCATGAAAGGCCAGAAAAGGAGATTGGCCTTGGCTCTCTTAAACCCCAAAGAGATCTTTCTTCAGCAGTCTTCTCTCTTCCTCTTTCTCATGTTGAGCACAAGCTATACAGTTGAGGCAGTAAAACCTATAGTGTCCTTTTAATGTCTCGCGCCAGCCAAGGTGATTCCACCTGTCGGCATACGAGTATTCTAACTGAGCCTTTAATCAGAAATGATTACGTCTTCTCCAATGACACTGATGTCACACATACACACACACATGCGCACACACACACACACACACACACCTGCCTAGAGCACACATCTGTTTTCCAGAATGTTTCCTCTGGTCAAACTTCTAAATGTCTTCGTATTTTTGTTTTCATGCAGGCTGATATAAATCCTGCACCATCTTTATTGAATTTGTATTGCCACGCCCTCGTGTTAATTTGCAGAAATAAATCATGTTGCCTCTCTTACCCAAATGGCGCCACCACTTTTATACTAAATCCCTCTTGTTCTTATTGAATCAGATAAGGCGGTAAACAGAGATATCGGCTTTATGCTTGACTTCTTTATTTGTGAGAAACGCCATGGGAAATGTGCAGAAACTCCATGGTAGCTATGCCCAAACTGTTTCTCCCTTTGCTCGGCTTACGTTCTTTTGTCACTATGATGTGAAATTAGGTCACCTCAAGGCCCAGGGGGCGGTTCACATAATAAAAGGGACAAAAAATGAAAGTTTTATTATTTATATCCTGGAAATTGGTTTCAAGAGGGCAGATACAATCACAGCTAAAGGCAACAGAGGGCAGAATATTATTTTCCTCTACAATTTATCAGTGTTATAAGTATGAATGCGTTGAAATGCTTTAGTCATCTTCAACATTGTGTAACTGCTCCAGTTTTAATAAATGGCAAAAATATCTGTATTGAACTTGTGAATTATCACGCAAACTTAAGCGTTATAATAAAGTTGCTGTCTTTTGGAATAGAGTAAGCTTAGACAGTTTAAAAGCCATGCAACGGGGCAAATATGAAAGAAAGGGAGATGAAAAGGAAGCATGAGACAAAGGGAGGAAGAAAAGAAGACTCACAGCTTTCAAGCTGCATGGTACACGTCTGAATGTCCATTGGGAAATTCTTCAAGTCCATTGGGCAGGACAAGGTAAGAGTTAGCCTGAGATAGAAAAACAAGTTGAAAGGGAAGAACAGCAACAGGGGGGGAGGCAAAAGGCACAGTGGGAACAAGGAAAATGCCAGAAGAAGAAGCTGAAGTATGGTTAGATAAAAAGGAGCTGTCATTTTCAACTTGCATGTTTGCTAGTGCAAGGCGCAGTAACGTTGGAAAGCACTGAGAAGCAAACAGTGGACTGTAAAAGCATACGATGAGTTACTCTGCCATTCTAATACTCTACACACAGTAACACTAAAGTAATTGGGGAAGGTATCACTGCTGTCGTAGTTATTGTGGTGTCGATGTATTAAGTCTTCAAGAGCCTTCAGAGAACAGACAGAGCTATTTGGGAGTCTGTCTGGAGGAAAGCTGTGTAATTACTGCTATAATGCATTGCCCAGAGGCAACGCTAGTGCCGCCAGCAGTACACTCACAGGCACCAATTTGCTTCTGTTGTGATGACACAAAATCTGTTTTCACAATCTCAATTGTGAAACACAAAAACCCCACCGATGACAAATACCCACCAACATTTCATATATTGCCACCACAAAAAGATGTCTGATCCATAATTACAAAAACAAACAAAGCTATTGTGCTTGCAATATTGTGGGTCTGAATACAATTGACTTATGTTGTGCAAAGCCCCCTCTTAATGTGTGTCATTATAATTATAGCTAAACATCCAAAACAAAAAGAATCACAGTTTTGGCCTTTTTCCTGGAGGATATTGGAGAATTGTTCAAACATTTGACAGCATAATACACAGGGGGAATATGAAGACAGCCAATATGCTAAACTGACAATCCTGCCTGAGCAAAATGTACATTTCTTTCAAGTAAAATGGCCGGTTTTCAACCACATAATGTGGTGAAGTCACTGAAGTTCCAAACTGAGGGTTTCTGAGAAAACTCTTGAGGTTTCTTAGATTTCCCTTCCATTCCTTCCCCTTGATGCAGTGTAGGTTGCATCAGGAATTTTTATGGAGCTGTAAACCTATTTTAAGTGTCGTATATGTTGACCTGAGGCAATTTGAGTAACACATGCTGAAGCTTTTTTGGACTGGTATCTCATGGTTAATCAAGCCGCCCCATCTTTTGTCGAGTCTCAACAACAAATAATTTACCTGATGCTGTACAGAACGCTGCCATCTTGGAAAATGCGTAGCAGCTTGTTGTCAGTGGTGACTTCGTGGAAGTTTGCTCCTTTCTCATTTGCAAAGAAAAGATCAGGTTTCCAGATAGAATCCAACATGGATGGATCCAGATCTAGGGAGTCATCTGGGTATTCGCTGTATGCAAGACGGGGGTCGTTCCATTTCTGCCGTAGGAAGACGTTAAGCCTGTAGTCCTGTGGAAGAATTGTGAAATGGTAGTTGAAGGAAAAGATGTTATCAGGGGATTGGTGGTGTACCGTCACCCTGGGGACTATGGAGTAATAAAGATGTGGCGGTTTTCTTTAATTAGCTGCAGTCCACACTGAGTGGAATTGCCATCATACCTAGATTCACCAGGCAATAATGTACTACGGCACCTTGGTGAATTCACTAAAGCATATGCACAAAGGCCTTAAGGGTATAATATGTTATCCAAATGTCATCTCAGTTCATTAAGCTAAACTAGTACATATTTAATAAGGATTATCCCAATTAAACTGACACTGGTGCCTTCAAATGTCCCAGGGGTCTGGGAAGCCCTTTATTTGCCAGTTCAGTTGGTAATCCATCTTTGTTTATTATTTTGGACTGTTGCCGATACTGAGTAGTAAAAATCAACAATTGCACATCTTTTCATTATGTACAGTATGTAAAAGGCAGCTTTTCTGGGCATGTTGTTTATGAAGTGTGGAGGGCCACAGAAGATGGACTGATATACAAATATTATTTGAGGTACTGCAATTGGACTACAAGGGTCTGTTTCAATACCCACATTTGCGGTAATCCTGTTCCCACTTGGTCAAGTGCCTACTTGTGTCCTATTTCCAGTAATTGCCAACGATGCCAAAGTACCCATTACGCCTGCGAGAGAGTGTAAAGGATTTTCAGGGCTCGCTGGGGCACACTTGGTTAATGAGGTCAAAACTATTGCTCATGCAAACAGGCCTCTACCTCAGATATCAGAGCTTAGGCGCGTTTTACATTTTATTCTCACTTTAAATTCAAATAAATGACAACTACACAACATATCTGTAAAGCACACATTCAAGGGACGATACGTTACGTTCCATTGAGAGACTGAAACAGAACATACAGTTCTTTAGAACAACTGGTTTGAGTGCTAGAATATTGGACGAAATGTCTGATAAAATAAAGGGAGGTCCTATGATATTGATTCAAGCTGTATTAATTGTGTTAAAGATATATTGTATATAAATAAAATTTTTATTAATTTAAAGGTTTCAGTTAAGTGGTTATCATGTAATTTCTGCGATAATCTGTGCCAAAATGCTGTCGTACTTGTACATTATGTGCATGGATTTCCAGAACAATGGGTTCAAGCAGCTTTCAGCTATGGGAGTCGATGGCCAATTTGTATACCTGCAACAAGCTTTGTTTATCAAAACCCATTTTTATTATTCAAGGCTGCCCTTTCAAAAGCCCTGCAAATTTTATACTTCATATATTGCTAATATAGTTCACTTTTTTATTGATGTATTATATCAAGTTATTTGATTGTATTCAAGCTGACTGCAACATATTTTTAACTTAATGGGTTTGCCATCTTTTTAACAGTTGACCAGTTAGACTAGTGCAGACAGGTAGTTAATGCTAAACCAGCTAAATCTAGTTCAGACCTCAGACACTTACAAATCAAAACCTGACGAGTAAAGAACAAACACAACAAAGCACTTTTGGGCCTGACTATGTAGAATAGTCAGTGGAAGCTGATGAACAGGAGGCTGAACTGGAGGAGGCATCATCGGGGGATACAAAATAATAAACACTCCTGGAAGCAGCAGCAGCAAAAATAAAGTGCTAACATTCACATGCTCAGGAAACAAACTTACCAGTTTGTCTTAAGATTCCTAGACAGATAATAGAACACAAAAGACTGTATATATTGGCCTAGCATTCAGACTTACTGCTTAGATATTAGACTGAAATGGAGGCAATGCATCAGTGTCGGGACATTATAGACTCCAGAATTATCATATTTCAGGACATACTATTATGCAATCACAAATCCAAGACTACTGCGCACCCATTAGTGTTTTCAACATGCATAAATGAATCTATTGTTTCACCAGCCCTGCACGATGAATGTAATTGTCATATTGACCACAGGCCTGCATTCAGCAGTTTTACTGATCACTCTCTCTGAATATAGGCAAAATTGTTGTACAAGTACAATAATTGTTGTAAATCTGGCTAAAATGATTGTATAATAACACATCGATTGTGGATAACGGGGCCGATATCTTATCTCCATCAGGATGGTACACCATCCAGTGCAGCAAGCACGCTGCGCTGTAGAGAGGCTAAGTACATCAATCAGTGCCCATTCTGCGATTACTGTTGAAAGTTTAGTCTCATACTGGTTGATAAAGAGGTCCTTCTGGTTATATGCACATGTTTCTATTTGTACTATATGCTGACCCATTGTGGATATGTACTGCTGGTAGGCATAGAGCTGCCAATGCAACAATCCTGCCTGCAGCCAGACTGGATGAGAAATTACATTTCTAATCGGTGCAAAATCGGGGCCTTTTAGATTGTTGCATTTCTTGGTTGAATCCATTGTGTGATAATGTAGGGCGTGTTAATTGCATTCATCATAATATATCTCAAGCTTCATCAATGCTTGCAGTGACATCATTAGTGCTATCATTTTCTGTGCTGCGCTGACTGGAGCTCTGGCCCTTTGGGTCTCCCTTGGACACTCTTAAACAGTTTGCTGCTGTATTGTGCTGACCCAGCAGCAACTGCATAACCCTGTGAAGGCAGACTTCAGGGCAGCCTTTTCCCCTGAGCCCATGCCCCCCCCCCCCCCCCCCCCCCCCCCCCCCCATTCATTTTCTCAATTTTTCATTTTAATTGCAGAGTGGACAGTTCATTATCAGTATGTCAGTGACCCACTGGTCTCTGAAGGTTGCAGAGTTATGCTCCAGGAAACATAGAAAGGAGGGAATGGCTTCAGCACTGAGTGGCTTAACAAAGAAGTTGGTAGGAGGAGGTGGAGTGTGGGAAGCTATTTATAAATCAACTAAAAGTACAATGATGTTTTGTAATGATGATGAAACTGTGAAAACTGTCATTGCTACCTTTCCCCATTGCTGATATTTCAAATTGACACAATGTTCTTACCATGGTCGTCTCTGTGATGGACCCAAAGCTGTTGATGAAAATATTGCAGGTGACATTCACTGGTGGGCCTGAGGGGAAACAAACAGAATTGACAGAGCCTTCCCATTAGAGGGAATTTCTGAGATAGCACTGCTCTATGTCCACATTTTCCATACAGTCACATTAGTGTAGCCCCTGTGAAATTGATTGTTCCTCCAATTTTGTAATCTTGATGTTTATATGAATCTAGATGTCATGTGACAAAACAACAAAATTTAGGTCCATCATGTCCCTGCCAGTGTATTACACTCAATTGTTGTCCATGAAGCCAACACTGCATCAGTTTGTTTTGTTTCCAATTCCTGTGCTTGCAACAGGATTTCTTAAGGGGTATCGTGATGGCCTACAGAGGCATATCCTTTACCTTTGAAGTTGGGTCTGATACGGGCATCATATCCTGATGTTTTTCCCATGAGCTTGTCCAGGAAGTCAGAGGGGGACAGTTGTGGTCCTGTCCTGCCAGGTGGCTTTATCTCCTCCTTACAGGAGCTCAGTCTGACATTACCCAGGGAGGGAGGGAGGGAGGGAGGGAGGGAACGAAGCGGTACAAAGAGAAAGAAGCAAAGAGATTAGAGATAACAGCAGAAATGTATGTGAGAAAGAAAGGGGGGGAGGGGAAAAAAGAGACGTAAAAGAAGCCAGCAGCTCACAGCAAGTCAGTCATCAGCGAAAAATACCCAGCGGTGGATGGGGAAATGAGGGTGAAAAATGGCAACTGAATGGTTTGCCTCAGCTGGCGACTAAAAACTCATCTATTTCACATCATGTCTCATGAGTTATTGTGGATGTTGGCCTCTAACTATTGGAGAAAAAAAACAGACAAAAAGGTAAACTTGTTCCTCTCCTGTGCCTCCCACTGCTTGTGGCATAACAGGGGTTAAGCTTGACAGATTGATGGCTCACTTGAAATGCTCTGTAGTGTAGAGGAAAGGGTAGACACCACCGAGGCTCAGGCAGACGCTTACAGGCCAGAGTGAGGGAGCGAAGAGAGGGACATAGACAGTCTTATAGAGGGAGAAAGAATGAACAAGAAGGAGAGAGAGCCCCATCTGAACCTTGTAACCAGGCTAATTGATGGATTTGATTTCGCAGTGGCCCCTGCTGTAGCACAGCTGATTGCGCCCCATGCTTTTGATACAATTGTTAACAGTTCACGATCCGTCATGATCTGAAACGGTACAAATGCTTGGTTCAGTTCCCTCTGAGGCAGAGCTTGGCTGATGCCCTGTGTTCCCTTGAATGTGAAAGTATAAATCAACCAATCTCTGGGTCTCTTAACTGTATTTAGAGTCACATAAATCGCACCCTTGACATGGACTGGACAGGATCCATTGGAGGACTATTGATGGTATAGGTTACATTTAAAACTAGGCTTTTGTGTCTTTGCACTGACTTCACACAGTGATATTTAGGAAGCTATGGTCTGATGCATGTTATAAATACTTGTTGCAGTAGCATCTGTTTCAGGACCCATCAGCTAATCACACAATAATAGCCACTGAGGGAGATGGGATTTAATCAGTGCTGTCGTTTTCACTACCTTGGCCAATAGAACTGCATTCAGTGGGTTCACTATCTAAGATTAACATTTCCCCACACAACATATACAACCACAAAGTGTTCCAAATCACATCTGATAATAGAGATTCTGGTCAATAAGACAGTTTGCCCTGAAATGCGCCATTTCACACTGCACATTCATTTTAAGTTATAACCGATTTCAAGTTCCAGTCATGATCAAATAGCCCAATTATAATATTAGTCCAATTTATTTTCTGTTAAAATAAAACAAGCAATGTAAGGAATGAGTTAATTTACAGTTTGAAACCTGTCACCTCTCAGGTAGTGACAAGAAGGCAATGCTAGTTTGTAGGTAGCTGCGAATGCTGGCAACTCTTGAGGTATACACGGTTGCCCAGATGAACCACATCTGGGATGAACCACATCTGGGATCAAGTTCAGAGTCATTGTTCACAAGAAATTGACCACAGAATGCCAAAATTGAGAATTACGATTGTGCATTACAGAGATCTGCAGAATCACCATCTGTGAATACTAACAGGAATTTTGCACTTAGGCAGGTATACTGACAAAGAACTCCAGTGAGCTGCCAGGGATCTGTGTCAGCTGAATCAAGTAGGTAACTGGCATTAGGGAGTTGGGTAACTAGCAATTAGTCATGTCAGGAGAGTCATTAAGCTAGTTTTGGAGATGTTCTCCTGCCTTGTGGCCAAGATTTGAATACTAATGCATAAAGTCGTTTCGAGGTCAGTGTGTTCCAATAATGTCAGAGGAAGATGTGGAAGACAATTCTGTAGCTTGCAAAAGCTAAATTAAGTTTAAGGAATAACTTCCAACTTTGTTCTAGCGTCGCGTAACCAGACACTCTCTGACAAGCTTCTCATTGTAACCATTTAACACATTTATTTAATTTAAACTTGCAACTGAGTAATAATACCAAAATTTGTGCTGATACTCATCCTCACCCATCTCCATCACTGTTTGTATTTCATAAGCATACTATCCATATGTCTGACATACGTCTGACAACTCCTTTTCTTTCTTATTCTTCTTTACAGACCAAAACACAACAATGAAACCTTCTGTTCTGGTCAAGTTTGATTTACTTTGAGATGTGATGGCAAACTTCTGTGACAGTAAACTCTTAAATCAAGAAAATATTGACGAGACATATTGGTTTCTCACAATTGCACAGTGACAGGGATTTGTGAATGCTTCTTTACATAGCTTGCTGATGACTGATGGAAAATGGTACTTTTAAAGACTCCATTATGTCGTCCCTCAAAATCATAACGGGATTTACTGGAGTCACAACACAATCAGTCTTACCAAGAAGTAGTAAGCTTAGCCCATCAAACAGTCTTTTTCCATATACATATATCCAGGAATCTGTTCTGAAGCCAAAGCTATCAACCAAGACGTTTCTAAAGTGAAATCTAGTCTGACTTTGGGTGCAGATGAACTTAAACTTTACCAAAGAACAATTCCGTCGTCCTTATTTGACTTCACATAATCATAGCACAGGCTTGAACAGCATTTGTGGTCACAGGTACAGCATTATTATTACTACTATTATAATAGTAATTGTATAACATCGGCTGTACTAACCTTCATCATTTCATTGATCACCCTCTCTGAATACATACATTATACAGCATGTAAGCAAAAGGGAAATGGTTGTACTACTGCATGAATGGATATTGACCTGACTATTTGCAATATGCAGCCAGATAAAAGAAACCAGGTCATTAGAAAAATCGATGTCTTCACTGGTAAAACTGTACACTGTATACCTTTTTAGACTCAAAATGCTTTAAAACTCCTTTATGTGGTTGTCTGAGTGATTCACTTGTTTAGCTGCTCTTTGGTGACATTTCCTGAGTGTGACCTTTTGCTTCCTCCTTCATCCCTTTCATTTGACCGTCCATGGCAGACTGATGTCACCTCTTCCGTCTATTCTATAAGAAGTGATTGAGTTAAGTCGTTTTATTTTGGCTCACATAAAGGAAGCAATTTGGTTTATCATGGCTCCACACTTAGTGTCTGGCCATTCATAAAATCCCATAGCGATTTAAAACTAAAACACTTTAACTTCTCTGCCCTGCCTGGTGTAATATCATTTGGAATAAAACCTACTGTAGAATTCCAGTGACCAGATGGAACAAATGTGGTGCAGCAGATCTAGAGAATTTGTATCCTTTCCCTTTGTTGCATCATTTAGATAGAAAGATTATACGACCATACGCAGTGAAAAAAGGACCTGTCATTCTGCCTACGCAGTACATAAGCCTGAAATGTATGATGACATAAATGGACTGCGAGAATGGACGAGCGAGTAAAGGTCAGCGAGACACCAGCAGTTCCTTCCATCCACAAAAATTTACTGCTGCCTCTAGTTTCTCCTCACATAAAGCCTGAATAAATACTGCAGCTATATACTGAAATGTTAAATGTTCATCTTTAGATACACATACAAATCCCACTCAATACGCAGAAGTATATAATTCATCTAATAACGACGAGGAAATGTTTTTGTTTACAAGTTATATTTCTCCTCTGTTGTAGCTCATTCTGGTTGAGCCTCAGTGATCGGAAATAACACGTCATTTAGCAGTATGGCTGTTCCTTTGATTCCTACATGGATGCACTGGGGGAGATCGTTGCCATTAGACATCTATGCATGAACATACTAACTTTTTAGAGCTATGAACATAATGGGAACGGAATAAAACCAGTCTGTCCCTGCCTGTTGAAACATAACGCTCTAATATCCCACTTGTTAAATCGCCCATGATGTCCACTTGAAAATTGCTCTCATATAAAGACTCTGACAGGTCCTTGCCATTGGAGTATCAACACAACTTTCTACCAGGCCTGGAAACTCGTAGAGATTGACTCATGCCACTGAGAGGCTTTTATCAAAGTATATCTAAACACAACATGCTTTATGGTAATACCATGACATATCATTTTTTGTCTTTAATGACCTGTGTAGACCTTGTCTTCACACTACTGTATATGATGGCCTATGGCTACAGCTGTCCCCCTTTGATCAATAGGCTCATTGGGGAATGGGATTTGGAGCACATTGCAATTTACCCTTGCACATTTATCTTCAGTGACATGACCACTGCCACTCTAGCATAGTGACACCTCTAGCAATGGAAACACTGACACAGATGGAGCTTCCTACCGGGGGAAGCACTCTCACTGAGCCTGTCTAGCATTGCCGGCTGAACCTTGAATGGATGTATGGTGAAAAATGTAAAAAGCAGGATGGTTCTATCAAGATTGAGAAAACACTCGGGAACAAATAACCAATAAAAACCACAATGGAGTACTTCAGAGTCACAGGAACTTAATGACATGATACACGCTAGGGGAGTACATGAAGGCTTAGCAAATGTCAACAGCAATGAGCCAGAGCTATGGGGTGAGTGAAATTAAAAATTGAGATAAGACAATCAGTACAAACACTCTGCAAGGCAAATCACTAGGGAGTGTAGGTAGAGTTCCAATGTCATGTGGGATTCCGAAAGGGCATACATTCATATTCTATGTAGCAAAAAAGAGTATGTATGGATTTGGAATTAGTCCCGAATTAGCATTTTTTGCATATGACCTCCATCTGTAGAGAATCGGCTCTCATTATGCTGCAGTGGGTCGATGCGGAAATTTACTGAAAATTACCTTGTTTTACAGCCTCGCTGCTACCATTACAAAGCTCAGTATACAGCAGAATGGAACTATAAATGTGGTTGTGATTAAGTGCACATTAAACAGTAGACAAGGACTCTGCCAGTCCCCATTAGACACCGTGGTGTTTACTAGGCTTTCAATTGCCCCTATCTCCATCTGACCTATTTACATTCTCATCAGTAATAACTTTTGCTTTTGTTTCGTAGTAAAGAATAATTAGTTTTGCCATGAGCCAATGGTAATGGTACAATTGACTCCATGGAAAAATACATTTACTGTAGCTGCCTTGCTGCAGACCCGGGGGTTTAATGATTTAGGCTAATCCATGCTACTTGCAGTCAATCGCAACTCTGCACCATCGCTCATGCGTACTAATTTGTAAAGCAATCTTTAATCTTGTGGGAGTGAGGCTTGACATCTCCGGAGTACCCAGCAGAAATGATGTTTCCAAGCCTGCGCCCCAGCAATGACAGGGGCACAATGAGCCGCAGCTTGATGACAGATATATGTTCATGATGGCCCGTTTCTACTAGACTGAACTCCAACTACCACCCGAGGCATTTCCTATGCAGCTTGAACTGATCTTCAGCACTGTAATACATTTTCAGTCACCAGACTGAAAATTCTTATTCCATGTGAAATATAATATCTCTCTTGACATTTAATTCTTAAACTGGTGGGTTCATGAACACTACACGATTACAGTTGAAGAAAACTTTCTCTCAGCCCACTTCCTCCAACTTCTAATTGCTACACTTGCTGTCAGTTTCACGACAGAATGAATTATTTCAGCCCACTCGTTATCTATTATATATTGTTTTGAATTAATCTCATAACTGCTTTCTTAGATTTGAAACTTGTGAATCCAGCCACTAATTAAAGAACAGTAACACATGTGGAAATGTCAGCTAAATCTGAGGTACATGAACGTTCTCAGCATAGTGTGAGTTCATATGATTGGACTGTATGTAGTACGGAAATAAAATATTCCTCGACTAAGGTAGATCCCTGGTTTTAACAGCTAATTTGTAATTAACATTGAGGTTTCGATCTAGGTTCTTCCTCCACTAAATCAGCGTTTATGATAAGAGCTGTTGGAGTGTAAAACTCCACAATAAACCTGTGGAAATGACCTCCCTCCCAGAGGAGACAAATGTAGTGTGGATCACCATCAGATCTACCTATCTTCCTGTCTTTGCAGCCTCTCTGTATTCAGGCCACCATCTCGGCGACTCCCATCTGATATCGACATGGATTGCCTCCTGTCAGTCTCTGTGAAACGGAGCTAGCAGGAATTCTGATAGCTAGACGGACTACTCCGACGGAAAGGATTGCTCTGATGTGTCTGCTTAAGGGCTTGGGATGGAATGTGGTATTATTCTTTAACAGTCAATGTCTCCACACAAGTCTTAGGTTTTTGCTGTAACAATGTTGGGCACTGAAAAGCCCTACTGTAATTCTGCTGTCAATCAAGCATATCTAAATGTATAGTATTAAATAGTGTATGTAGTATATATCTTATCTCTCCTCTTGTGATCTGCATATTCAACACTTCACAAGTTCTTGAAGCTTAGCTGCTGACGTTTGCCTGAATGTGAATTTATGCTGTCGTTTACAAACTTTTGTGTTTGGTGCTATGATCAGATATAGGAAACAAACACTAAACGTGATCAAATCGGTGTCCATGCGTTGTCTCCCTCATCTCAATGTAGTCAAGGTAATGGAATGCAGTGAGTAGGGCTGTAAGATTGGATTTTTGCTGGAGCTGAAATGGGGAGATGATTGCATGACATAATTAAGAAATTTGGAGCGCCTGTGTGCTTTTGTGTGTATTAAAATCATACAGCCTATAGTCCAGATGTGTTTGCGCATGCTTTCAGTCTGAAATAAGATTGTTTCATCAGACCCCACAACCATCTTGCCCCCTCTTCCTGGCTGCAGTGAAATTGCTCCAGCTGGCTTTTCACAGAGCTATGCAAAGCTCTACATACAGTAAATATGTAATTAGAGGCATACAATGATTTATGTCTTCCATTTTCTATCGGTACCTGCATGAATATGGATAGAGGTGTCAGCTCGCATCTTATAAATCACTTCCTCTGATAGCATATGCTTATTTTGTTGTTGCCCACAGCTCATCCCTTACTCATTGATGTTCTCCCTTCAATATGTCCATAGCCATTGTATAGTCGTCCACAGTTATAATTTCCTCTAGCTACTCCCTCAGCTGAGTAACATGGTTATTGACTGCTTGCTGTTGCAGCTTCTTGGGGAGGTGAGGTTCGGCGGCTTTCTCATTTGGCCTCAGGGACCACGGTGCAGTTACTGCACTATGAGAGAGACGTGAGGGAGCCAATGACCAGTGGGTGAGTCAGCGCAAGCTTGGCCCCAATTATGGTCCACCTGTGCCTTTAACCAAAGAATAGAGCTACTGGGATTTACTGTTCAGTTCAGGAGAGGTAAAAGTCACATGGCAAAAGGTTCACCCACATCCATACATACACAGTCTGTCTTTGCACTCCACGTGACCCATATTTTGGATGTAGCTCCAAGGAGGAATGAAGTTGTGAGCATAGCCTCTGGCCTGTTTTGCTTGATCTGTCTGCTGGCTGGAACCAACAACGCCTCCATGGAGCTCAGTCTAACAGGGATTTTCTGAATCATATCCATTGAGGAGACAATGAAAGAAAATGCTAGTTTCTCACTCTCTCCTCATTTCAGTCATGCAGCTATGCAGAATCTCACTAAATCTGAAGTCTGTCAGATATTTGTTCCCCCCATCGATGACATATTAAGTGTATTGTCTGAGATGTGGCAGACATACTGTGGTACTATTGCTGGTGCATTCTTGCCTGTGTGACAGATGAATAGCATTCTGGATTTTAAAAAAATGGAATAGATTAAATTCTCTGAAAAACACTATGCCGCAGCTCTTCATTTAGATATTCTGCACTGAATATCAGTCAACATTTTAACTGATATTATACTTTAATCCTCCATAGTGCTCCATTGCATCGACTGCATTGATGTTCTTCCACTTCAAGGATAAGTTTGCAGAAGCTGTCAGTGTGGTATTGAGATCCATGTATCTGTTGCTATCATGCTGGGAGAGGAATGTGGAATCTCTAGACAAGTGGTATAGACACAGATCCCACAATACTTTTTTGTTGTTTAGAAAATGGAGAAATATACTTTTCCCAAAGCTGCAGAACTCATGGTTAACTAATAATTGGTGAATACCTGTGAATTGCATTGATTCTTTTTTAATTGTCATTCTTTGCTGATGGTTATAATTTGAAGTGTGGCCCTGTTCATTTGTATAGCTTTTAAATACAGACAATCAAGACAAAGGCCCGCTTCTCTGAGGTTCCTCTGAGGCATAGGTGCAGGGAAACAACTCGGGCAATGCTCCATTTGCTTTGTGCTCTTTTTCGAGAGTGATGTCTTATTCACATCAGCCTCTTGGGGTGTTGGACACACATCATGGCACAGCGTGATGCGCAGTTTGTGCAGAGAACAAAGGCATATTGTTACGGTGTTCCTCTAGCCTGTTAAAGAAAAACTACTTCAGACAGACTCTGAACTAATCCTGTTTGACATACAAGGTTGTGCCTTCTCCGCAACATCCCACCAGGTGGATTTAAATTCTCAATCATATGTGAGACAGCTCCGTACTGGAAATGGAAATGTTATTGTACAATGTGCTACACTGCAGACATGGCCTACTTTTAGCAAAATGTTTGAGACCTTTAAGGAATCCCAAGTGAAATAACCGCCAAAAGCTGAACTTAACGCCAGTCTATCTGACATGTATATTATCAAAAATTCCAACAGTTCCCAAAATGGGAACACTGTTTGACACCTAATTTCTGCAAAAAAATGTGGTCATCTTTTGTAGACAAATGGAGGGAGTTTCAGTGGACAACCACCAAGGTTAATGGAGGAAACAAAAGATGAATACACAGGGACCCAGCTGTGTCTGTTCAAGACAATTAAGTCTCCAGCCCTGTTGTGGATGGTTGGGAAGCTATGAGCCTAATGTGTGGACTGAGAACCATGAACCAAATATTCCAATGCATGACGAATGGAGTCTTCTTCCACACCCACAAATCTCAAAGAACACATCTTATAGGCATCAGCTTGAATGTTCAATATGTCCTCTCAAGACCCACAATAAAACAGACCTCCACGTTCTGTCTGACCTTGATTTTAACAGTTCTTTTGCCAATGTCATTGTGACACCCAAAGCTGATGACAGTATTTTATTAATTTAGACTCATGTTCCATTACCTTGAGATGACCTGTTTGCCACAAGGGCTTTTTCACTCTTTACTGGCAATTCAAAATGCTTAAGTCGTATTTCCTGTTTGTTTGTGATGATAAAATATTCCAAATTAGATAGTTTTAAGTAGTTTTAGTTTTGATCTATGAAATGCCAGACAATACATGTCATGCAATAAAAACCCAATTTGAAACACAGGTGGCCCAACTGACAGGATCTCTAAAGAATCAGGCCCAACAGGGAATATCACATGACCTGGGTTTCTAATTGATCAAAAGGAAAGAGGTAGAGTTAATTAAAAGGCTCACACAGGATCTAATGGATGAATGTGCTATCTGATAACTAAATAACAGGCTTTGACCATTTTCAAACCTTGCTCTGTGACAAAAGAGGTGCAAAACATGGTTGTCTGCTTTTACCACAAACTGCTAAATAACACACATAAGAAAAATTACAGAAGTATTTAAAGTTGGAAATATGACAGAGCACAAGCTTATACTTCCATTATAAAATAAGCTCATTACAGAGGAAAAGCATGTCCAAATATTGGGACACCTCCAACATAGTTTAATCACTATTCTCAATCTGTGTGCACAGGGTATATAGTAAGATGCAAGTTACTATAGCAACAATACTTCTCACCCGTGTCTCACTACTAGTCTCACCGATGAAATGGTGTGGATCAAGTGACTACATACAACTTTACCATTACTATGCTTGACTGGCTACATATTAACGTTTCGATATATTATATAGACACAGTTTTCACAGCATTACAAAAGCCTGCAACAGTATTTCTCCGATATCCTTCCCATTGTTAGTAACCCACTAAGAAAATGGTTTCATACTGCCTGAAGAAACTTTACTGCCATTGGGTGAAATAATGAACCTTTGTAGAAATCTAGAAAATCAAAACTTCTAAATAGAGCTTGTTACAGTGCTACAAGCTGTAAACTGGAGGGAGCAATTACTTTGAGAAAACATACTGGGTTACATTGTGATTCTCTCAATGCAGCTGCACATAAACATAACAGTGTGTCCTAGGGCAATTCAACAAAACATTTAAGGCTCAAACTGTACTACCCTCTTAAATGTGACACCAAAGCCTCACTTGTTTTATTTTCCAACTTTAACAGATCATGATATCATTACAGTTTAACACCGCACTTCACTGTCAAGGACAAATGGTCATTTCACTAATGTAGGGAGAATGGATTGTCACTGAACCAGAGGTCGGTGTGCAAGGGATTTGTGGAAGTACGTGATCTGTGGGGTTTTACCCTTGAAAAAGCATCATGCTGCATTTAAAAGACAGTTGCCTTTAGGCCCTAATGGCAAACACACCACTTGTGTGACAAAGTGATGATGGATAATGGACACCTACGCCCAACTGTCAATAAAGTGCACACTCTCCACAGAAACAGATTATTGGAGACACTATTGGATCTGTGACTGTCCCAGAGAATGGACTAAATGTAAATTTTGCCAAGATTGCAGTTACTTTTACATAAACAAAGCCACTATCAGTGCATCAATCTCATTTGTTTTTACTTGTGGCGGTACAAATGTGATTTAGTAAATGTGATATTGCTTTTAGACCCCACATTGAATCCCTGCATGGATCATTGTCATTTCATGCTGTTCGAGAGGAGCAACAATTTAGGTGGCACTGCGTTATCTGAAGAACACAGTTGTAATCCTCCCCACCCCCACTGATGACCTCCTTCACACCCCCCCTTGATATTCCGCTTCACTGGTCATGCGTGACCTTGGCTGCAGAAATGTGCTGTAACATGGCAACAGAAGAGAGATTTGTTTGTTGTTGGGGCTTGTATTTCCAATGCTGCGAGTTCCCTTCTTAAAGCAAAGCTGGTGGCAGCACGCCGTCTTCGGAAGCACCACACGGACGGTATTTTTTTTTTTTGATCAGTGACCCTTGGCATGTACTATGAATAATTGGTAAATTGTTTACATTAATTCAGAAGAATGGTAGCACTTAGGTAATTAATTAACAACCATTTTTGCATTGTTACAAATCAGCTGCGTCAATGAGCACAACTAAAGCTGTTGCACGAGTGCATGAGAGTGTGTGTTTTACTTTGGATCAACGATTAATTGTTTTTAGGCCTACTACTGCTGGCAATATTTGGCTGATAAATTACAGCTTCTTTGTATTTACTGATTACTTGCACTGTGGTCATTTAAATGTTGTTCAGTTAATGAGATTTTGATTCAGTTACACAGCGGAGCCTCATTTTGACTGCAAACTGTTTGTTTTTGTTCAGCCCTACTTTATGAGCCTGGCATTTCTTTACCTCCAAAGTTTAATCAGCATAGACTCCATGGTGAGACGTAATGACATGATGGAGAGGTTCAAAATGGCTCTCTACTTCATGTTCCTAATTGCAGAGACCCTAAAGACCTACAGCAGTAAACTTCAGACCCCAAAGTGCTGTTCTAGTCAATAAGCGGGCCGTTTCAATCTGCCAGGGCCAGAGAAAGACAGGAGAAGATCCACTTCAGTTGCATCTGTTTCCACTGAGTCACATATTTTGCTCGTTCGACAGTAATGAGACTCAGTCTGAAATCATCTGAGCTCCCACAATGTAGACGACACTATTTGTGTCTGTATATAGAGAGAGGCATTTGGGGGATCTAAAAGTTAGCACAGCAAGCTTGTGACAGATTTGCCAGTCCGGTCTCTGTGCCTGCTGGGTAGATGTGAGCAGAGGAAGAGAATATGGTGTGCTTGCTCCTCCCTTATTACCACCACAGCGCTTCCTTTGAGCATGGTATCCAACTCCCAGCAGCTCCAGTGGAACGGATCAGTGGTGAGCAGAAATGCCAGTAGTTCCGTGCGTGTTCCAGGTCTGATGTGTGGAGCAAGGCATTCTTACAAATGGTGCTCAGAGAACCATACCTAGATTAGATTTAAAAAAGAGATCTTGTTGTATAATAATACAATGCCACAACGTCAGCAAAGCCTTCAACAACTGAGCACCTTAATTGTTCACGTGACTAGCTGACATTGTTGCACTTTAATTGTCTTCCAGCAGAGCATTACCTAGCCACACATCTGCAGAGATTAAAAGTTTACACTGATCTTATGCACAACGGTTACACTTCCTGATGCTTTTATAATTCAGTGGCTTGGGGTTCTGATATCAGATGGCTGCAAAGGTTAGTCTCAGTGCCACATATGCACAATTTGGTGTGGGCATGGACACAGATACACACAAGATGTCAGTGATTGAAAATATGGTGAGGTGAAAGGATAACTTCCATTTTGCTGTTGACATCCTCCATATTTAGGATCTTTGTGAAAACGAAATGAAACTTGAAAACAAACTCAATTTGTGCTTGGAATGGAAAAAGGTCATATGTGTTGGGACTGAAATGGGCAGTAAACGTCAGTCACATCTCTCAGCCGAGGTGTCAGCCTAAAAGTGAGGGCGCGACAGAGACCATCAGTAAGCTGTCACCGCCACACAAATCTATTGCCCACTGAAGCGAGGAGCAGATCTGTGTCAGACACTGTATAGTTTTTGTGTCAGACAGCGCGGTAAAGGCTCTGCTTTAATTGACTCCCATTTTATTGAAAGCAGTTTAAGGGACCAAGCATTTTTTTGGGAGAGGAGTATTTGTGGAGAGATTAATCTACAGATTATTCAATTATGCACAAATATATTCAGAATGGGTCTATTCAGTCTGTTCTTGCTGCTCAGAAGATTAGAACAAGAAAACAGCAAATTCCCCATTCAAACTAATAACACGATTATCTAATAATAAATCATTATAATGTGGCCAATAAGCCATGGATGGTCTTTTCCAGTAGGAGAAACATTATGGCTTTGCAAGCTAGAAATTATGTGTATATTTTCATTATAATCGTATTGACATAATCCTTTTTTTACTGTTTATGTCATCAGTGTCAAACCTGTGTTGTCATCTTTCATGATCCTGCATCAAGGTTGTGCTGTTATGAAACTAATGCCCCTTTTCGTGTTGACACAACAGCATTATCTTGCGATTTTTGTGTGAAATGTTGCAAGCTTGGTTGGCCAATTAACTGATTACATGCAGGTAGTCTATCATAATCAATTAATCAGCCCTTGTAAAGATAAATACTAAAATGATGGATTGATGAATTGTTTTTGGGTGTTGTCTAATGCTTTGTTCGGACAGTCAAACTGTTAATCTTTACACTGACGCGTGCTGGGGAGAACAAACCATGTGCGGCTTTTGTCTCCAACGTGGCTCTAATTTTTCTGTCGTTAATTCATGTGAACGTCCCATCTGTCCTCCTTTCACACTTCCTTTTCATCAGCACTCCTCACTGCTCGAGTCTGTGCCTCAGCCAAACGTGTGGGGATTTCCTGTGTTTTCACAGCAGGCAAGTGAGACTCGAAAGTGTCTGTGGCATTCGAACTCAAGGTGAAATCGCTGTTCCACTCAATTTACATCTGCTCCTCATGAAATTAACAAATTAAACACTGCATGATAGTTCAAAGCACACATTTTTTTTGCCCACTAGTTGTCATTTTTCCAGTTTAGTTTGTATATTTCATTGAGATATTTCACATTTTGTACTCCATATGGGTTGTGATTTCTTAAAAATGGCCGCAATTCACAGTTCCTTTCCCACCAGTGTATACCAGATGCTTCTTTACCAGTCAAGACTACCGGCAGAATTGAATTAAAAGCTATCACAGGAACAATGTCTTCCCTCTCAACATCTGAGCTCGTGAAGTTTGCATTGGCAAAATACTGTTTACCTCCTACCAATAATTTCTGGAGTGTGAATTTTAAACAGAGTTCAAGGGAGGGTCACTGCTTTTTATTGCTTTTTAATTACAATGTGAGAAGCATTTTCATAAAAGCACCTGTATAATACATGTCACCCCTTTAAATATTTACTTGTTTTACACTGAGTAAAAATGAGTGAATAATTTAATCTTTATGATGCTTCATCCAGACTGGCTTCCATCATCAGCTTCAGGACCTCAATCACGCTTTCTAAAATACCATAACACTAATATATATATAACATTACACGTAATGTCATAGTACTCAGTAAAGTGGGTTCTCTCATGGGGAGGACAGCTCGGAATCTGCATTTAGTAAAACAAAGTAGTGGAACGAATTGGCTCAAGATGTAAACAAACTGGACATTATGCTGCAGATGAGCTCGAACACATAACAATAATGAATAATAACAATATATCGTGTGTGAAACAACAGGATGTTTGCGCTGCCGTTTTTTCCCCAAACAGTTTTGAAACATGAAATACCTCAAATGCTCAAAATCTCTTACATCTCTAGTTTGACATTTAGAAAACGGAAAACTTTTCTCCTATTAACCACCAATTCTTTTTGAGTATATAACTCGGTGACATCACATCATCTTAATTGTATCCAAGGGAATAGAAGAAACATTCCATCAAACCACTAAATGGGCCCTGTAATGCAAACAGCCAGTGGTGTTAGCATTTTGGGGTGTTTCTTGTGAGTTCAGTGACGGCACACAGAAAAATCTATATACTGTTTTTGAAACAAATGATTTCAGACAATTGAGAGTAACTGCCTGTGACTGGGACTGTCTCAAAAAAGCAAACACATCTGTAACTCAGATATCCCTAACTGGGTTAGCGCATTTTTGCTAACGTTCATCTCCATGGTTGTCACTCATAGTTTGTTTACTTCCATAAATCTGTCCCTGACCCAATTTCTTAAGAACTTGTGGACTTGAATATCTTGACTTGATGGACTAATGGAGTCATTATCTACTTGAATTCAATCATTACAGCTAAAAGCGGAGGTAGTTGACCTTCTCCGACTCCTCCATTTCCTCTCCAATCTCTCAATCACACAGATACACAAACACACATATGATCACCCACACACACTCCAGGAAGACACCCAGTAATCACATTGGATGACTACATTTAATCCTCTAATTTTTGTCGAAAGTTTCCTAACTGCAGATCTCTGCTGACTGAATGAAAACTACAGTGGTTCACTTTTAATTTGTCATAACAACGAAGAAACATCAGATAACCAAAATATGCAGACGTTTGCTTAATTTGTCCATCCACTGTTATTATCTGCATTAATAGATAGATGGATACATGCACACACACTCCTTTTTCCTAAATTCCTCTTGAGTTCACTCATCTCCAATGAGTTTAGCTGGTACTGCAGCTTTGGCTAACTGGAAGACACCTCACTTGTTGGCTAAAGGTTACATTACATATGGTACCCAAGCAACAGCAGAGCCTATAGTGTTTAAGCCAGATACCGTCATTGAACATACGGTATCGTAAAGGGCTGCATATTGTTGAGGAACCCCTGAATGTGGGTAACGGATCAATTTACAGCCAGCCAATATCAGCCTGGACTACCTCTTGTAGCCTGATTAAGCTTAGCCTGATATGATAATCTGACTAAGAGCATTAATCTGATCAAGTTATGATGGTATTCATATCTAGGTCTGATTGATGCTCCTAGTCAGACTAATATCGGACCATCCCCTCTCTCACCACATGCGGTTACAATTCAGCCTCCCCTGACGTGATAAACAAGCGCCTTTTTAATAACATAGTTGTTGTAATTGCCTTTCTCGGGACATGTTGACATTTGTAGCACAGCAGTGTACCAGCAAACAAAACCGAGCAAATCTAACCTGCTGTCAAATGTGAGAAAATGAGTGCGCAGAGCCAGGTGATGTAACATGCAACTCACAGAGGGAGCTGTACACCAAGGTGAGAATCACTGTTACAAACCCACAGAGAATCTCTGTCTCTCACTTTGCAGCTCTACTGAGCTTTTCACAGCTCTAAGCTTGTTGTTTTGGTTCTTGAGAGGAACATTTGGTGTGTAGTTGAGATGGGATAGATGCTCTTCTTGTCCCCATTTTTTGAAAAGTTGATGAGCGATGTGATCTGCACAATAAAACTCCAAAGTACAGACAAACTTAATGACTTTACGGTGAGAACATTTTGCATTAATTGAGACAAAGACAGATGTTTTTCAGGCAAAAGCTGGTGACAGCTGCTATAAACTTGTCTAGACTCAAAATGGATTCATCTTTGAAATCAGCAAGGAGGAACACAATGGAGACGGAGCAATTAACCAAAAGTGCAACCAATCATACCACCTTATAAAACCATTCAGTCAACCATTTGGTCTATATTACTGAGATCCTCATCACGTCGTGATAGGAATCCATCAATTGAGTGCATGCCACCTGCTGTTAGATTTGGATTACAAAGGTGCAACAGGTGGCAGTTGGGAGGGACTCATTACATTTTGTTAGAGGTAATATGATGAATAACAATAACTGCCATTTCCTTCACAATTCCACCCACTCCACAATCTGTTTAAACCAATTGAAGGAAAACTGTGAACAGTGAACAAATCTGTGCAAAAACTTTGTCCAGCCATCGAGCCCACAAGCCTACAACTGGAGGAAACTTTTTATTGTTATTGCAAATGTATTTTAACCATAATCCGTGACATCCTGTGTGTTGTTGCAACATGGGTATACTGTGTTGAAATTAGACAGTGCTGCCAGCCAGAGACAGGTGCACCCAACAAACCCGAGCAACAGTAACAGGGTGTCAGCAGACTCTCCAACTACAATCACTGTGCCATTTTATTGGCGTCTCTTCACTCGTCAGCATACAAAGATACAAAAGGATGTCAAAAGGAATGAATGAATAAAAAACATCACAGATATCGGCTTCAGAGAAATCCACATGCCAGTGAGCAGGGTGGCAGAATTGCTTGAGGGGAAGAGGCAGATACTGATGCTCCTTTTGCCACCACAATCGAACCCTGGTTCATCACTATCTCAGACTGTCATTTATGACACCCTTCATTCCTCATCTCCCTTTTTGTCAACAAGCAGCCAGTTGTGCTGATCCAGTCTAGGCGTGGCTCTTGCTATCTCCTCATCAGATCTATCACAACACGTCCTACCCCTCGCACCCACCTCTTCCTCTCTGTGTGTCATCTTCACTTTCTTATCTGCATCCTTTCTCCTCATCTCCCTGCCTGGTAGCCTACATTTCCAATCCCCCAACCACCTGCCTCCTCCACCCTATCACGTATTTTCACCCAGTCAATTTCTTGCGAGTGCTTTTACTCCCTTCACACCCTCCATTCACCTCGCTCTTCCTCCTCCCTTCACACCCGCTCTCTATGTGGCCCAGCAGAGAGCATATCATTTCTCAGAGGAGGCACTGTCAGTAGAGCTACTCTCCAGGCCGTAGAGCTGCTCTGGCGGCCCTCCGGGTTCACAGGAGTCACGGGTCTGTTCCGCGCCGGGATTATGCAGATCTTAATTCCCTACCTTCTCGCACCTTAGGTTGACGGGGCATGAAATAAGGAAAGTGGTCATTGCGAGTAAAGTTTGGTGTGTGTGTGTGTGTGTGTGTGTGTGCGCGTGCGCGCGTCCCAATGCATGCTGAATACATTGTGACATGAGGTCGCACCCCATTATTTACAAAACAATTATCGGTCAACACTGCGCATGCGCCTTGCCACGCTAAACTTCTTTCTTGCCACTTCTAAAGCATCGCGCAAGTGTTTGATGTTCACAACGTCTCCCTGCTTCGTCCTGCACTAGATGTTTCGTTTCCTGGTCATTACAGAGGCGCTTTGTTTACCACTCGCTGATAAAGCTCATGAATATCACAGTGTAGATGTGCAAATCTCACCCTTTGCTGCCGTAAATAGCCACAGACGAACCCCAGTTAGTATTCCACAGGTGTTATTTACGAGCTCGTCAGTAATATATATGGCTCCATATTTACAGATATTAATAGTGTTGGTTTTACTGCTGCCACAGTTAACTTGCGTGTCATATTTACAGTTAAAGATTTGTTTGCTGCGTGAGACACCTGTCACTTCTACGCGACGGGGAAATGACAGGACATGTGGAATTTTCAGATGTTATTTTAAACAAATAACTTCTTCTTTCATAATAGTTGTAATCTCCTCCGTCATTACACGTTGCTAAAATAAAAAATCCAAGCCATGAGTGATATTTCAGTCGATGGCAGGCTCAAACCTTTACCTTCGCTTAACTGTTTTTGATAATTATACAATGTTAACAAACTGGTCCAACATAGGTTCACAGTCGGTTATTCGTGACCGAGTTTAACGTCGATTGAACGAGCTGGGAGCGTCGAGAAGGACGATAAGGAAAGTTGAGTGGCGCCGTAAAAACAAATGTAAATAAAGTGCGTCTTACCTGATAAATCCTCCATGGAAAAAGCTGAAAGACAAGACATAAAGAATCCGAACGACCTGTGGGAGCATCCTCTAGTTCAGGTTCAGCCGCGTGGGGGGAAAGAAAAATAAGAAGAAGAAGAAAAAAAAACTCGGAAAATGATGAACCAGGCTTCAGCAAATCCACAGAGCCGCCAGTGGGAGTGAACAGGAGGAGGAGGAGGAGGAAGAGGAGGAAGGCATCGTCTCTGAGAGGGGAGCCGAAGCGACGTGGGTCTATGTGGAAACTTCTCCCCCCACCACAATCACCGCTATCACTTCCACTGCCACTTCCCACTTAAGTCCACGGGGCTGTAACAACCACGTCTACGTCCAAGCACGCGCACCTGCTCCGGACATGACAGTGCGTGCGTGCGTGTGTGTGTGTGTGTGTGTGTGTGAAGGGAGTGTCTGCTCTGCTTTATATTTTCGTCGTTGAAAATTAGTAACTGGTGAGGATATAAAGTAACAGCTGCGTTTGTTTGCTTAGTCCCTCTGATGAAAATATGTGAAACATAGTGAAATATGTCCATATTGTGATTGAAATTTAATTGAATGAAGTCGTCAGGGAGATGAAGTGTGTGTGTGTGTGTGTGTGTGTGTGTGTGTGTGTGTGTGTGTGTGTGATTATTAAGAGTTCATCCATCTTAGCCTTATTTGCTTTATTTTCTATTCTGAATTATGAACTGGAATCTGAACATGAGAAAGTGAACGCCACACCCACAGACCCCCCCTCTCCCCCAATCTATTGGAATGGTGAAACTGCAAACATTAAATGAGGTAAATTGATCAAAAGTAGAAAACAAACACTTTATCAAAGGGTTTTAATAGCTTATTCTTCCCTCTAAGTTTGCCTCCTCTGCTACCATGTCAGTGCATTCACGGCTGTGGTATTTGTGTATTTTTTGGTAAACTGCTACATTATTCACTTGTTGTGATTCTGTGATTCGCTTTAAGGGATTAGCGCGCTGTCAACACTTCTGGTCAGTTTATTACATTTCTGTTCCAAGACTTTCATCAGGTATCTGATGGGATGGCGAGTTTTCTATTTGTGTTTTTAATGTTATTCTTGTGCTTTTGCTGCATGAATTTCCCCTTGTTGGACAATAAAATGAACCAAACCGCACCAGAAGTGTTGACCGTGCAGGAGTCGTTTCCTTTTTTATATTTTTGAAAACCAAATGAGAATTGTCAAGGGTGGCCTTACCATGACAATGAGAACCCTGTGTCTTCCACATGAGAGAATAAACCTCTGTGGATCAAATCCTTGCCTTTACTGTTCAGTATCTAGTCACTGTAAATCTGCACCATTCCGCTGAAGTGCGTTAGAGATCACAGGGCAGTGGAACAACCTGACACATCACTCACGCTCTGACCATTAAACTACCTTCCTGCCCGTCAGTCTTCTTTCCACGCCACATCTGCCAACAGATCCAGTATTTCCTGCAAGCAAAGGTGTCACTCTTGCTTTCTATTTGAGTTGGAAACCTAAGAGATTAACCTTTACTTATAGAATTACTCAATCGCCTTGTTCTTCTTCACTGAACTGATGATGGATTGCATTTCTCCATTCTCACGAAGGACACGGACATCGCATCACTTCAGCTCTCTGGCTTTTGAATGTGATCATTAACTTACACAAGTTTCCTCCATGTTATGTTCAGTGTTTTGTTCATAGCTCCTCTGTACCCACACGCTCCGGTAGAGATGGCAGGCATCTGAATTTCATCATTGCCATACAAGGCGAAATATATATGAAATGGTGTATTTACTGAAACAGGTTTTCTGAAATCCTTCAGTTACTTTCTCATGTCTGAAATAGTAATGATGTGTACGCTGACGCAACACCGTTTCTCCCTCACCACCGGCATTGCTTTCACTTTCTCCCAGCTGTATAGAGGCCAGCTTGGATGGTAGGATGAGTTTGGGAATGGGGGCGAGTAGATGTTGGTCGATAAAGAAAGTAAGAAAAACAAAAACAGAGGTAAGCAGTGGGTGATGGGTGCCGGTGTTGCTGGCAGCACCACTCATCAAACCGCTGACAGCATATTCCCCCCCTCCCTCCGAATGTGGTGAAAGCTGTGTGCTGGAACTGAGCCGGCTCACATAGACGCTTGGCGAGCGATGGAGTCCTAACAGGAGTTCGGACATCTGGGGCAAGTAAACATCTGTCACCCACCCAGAAAATGGTGCTCGCCTAATAGAGATGAATATTAATGTGGCGTGGCCCTTTGGCTGACTGAGGTACGGTCTTTGCTCTTACAGTTTAGAGTAAGGAGCAGTGGAAGCACATTTTCGCTGATATGTAATGATCTTCCCAACTATCACAAGTCCAGCTTATTTAGCTGCTTGAAATCCCTCTAAGTGATACCAAAAGTGCTGAATGCTGAAAATGTCAGCAGCTTAAATCTGGCCGCTCACCGCCTCACCTCTCCTTCTGACCTGATCGCCGCTTTGTTGATTAATGGGATGGGTTGCCATTGGAAAGGTCAGATTACAGCTGTGGTGGTCACTCCCCGCCCGATTTCCCTGCCACCATATAGTAGCGTTCTTTGACCAACGCAACCTGAATATAACCGTGAACCAGGCTTCCATTTCATGCGTGGTCACATACCAAACTCGACCTTTAACACGGCACCCAAAGGAGATGATGTTTGAGAGTGGCCATATTTGCTCACACTCGCAGGACACCTGAAGAAGGATAGAAGGGACAGGCGAGACAGAAATAAATCACTGAACTGAAAATGTCTGCTTATCAGCCATCCATTATGTTATTTCTGTGTCCAGCTTTCTTAGATTTGCTGTGAAAGTGCCAAATTCTCCCGCCCCCTCAGTCGCACAGTAATGGCTGCTCAGCCTGGCACAAAATCCCAATCTCAAGCTCTCCTGCGAGGACGACCTGTAGCTGAAGTCGCCCGTCTGTGGCCTAACCCCCTTATCCTCGGCTTTAGAGTCAACAACATACTGCGTGGCCATGGGTTTTAGCAAAACAGGAAAAGCTTTGTGCAGTCGTCCATGCTGTTTATGGCCTAAAGAGATGATTATTCTTACAGTGTTTAAAGAAGCATTGAGACCAGGCTAAGGTGCCATACATCTGTGTGGATGCGATAGGAGTTTAGTGTTTTCATATTTGGTCCGTGCACAGTAGGTCTCTTTTGAAATGACCTTGCTTCCTTTGCGAGATTTGTCAGGGAAATCTAATATGAGCCACATTGCATTGGAGAGAAACTTGTGAAAAGGAAGTCTGAGAGATACAAAGACAAACCTGCTCCTGGAGCAACCCACCACTGAATGAAGAACGTGTTTGGTCATATCTAACCCCCTCATACATAAAACAACCCATTGCAGCCTGATCCTCATGGCTTTTGCTGCTTGCCGAATAACATTTTCCCTTCCAAAACCCTGCCTACAGATACACTTCCTTTTAAAAGCAATACAATGTGTACAATAAATGCGTCTGTCAGTTGATTACATGTTTGAGCAACACAAGATAAACTCTATACCCCAACCCCCCCTTATGAAACGACACTCCCCTTCAAAGACTTATCCATAGAAACAGACATGGCCGTCAGACTACAAGAATAAAGCACCTACTCAGTTTGTACAGCCAGCAAACATAGACCGCCTGTCCCAAGGAACGCTGATTAGTTTTGACAGTGGGACATCATTTGTGTAGAGAATCAGCCACGACAGGCACGCAGTCAGAGCTAGTCAGCCAAATTATTGGAAGATTACACCGCTAACGTAGGTTTAACACAATATGGGGTCTCTGCGTGAATTCATCTTGGGTTTAAGGCAAGAGTCTTTTGTGATTCCCCAGCACGGAATGCAGTTCACCGCAGCCGCACAACCATTCAGAAGCAATCACATTCTAAGCAGCGAGGACGGTAGAAGGAAAGTTTTGGTCACAAGATGCCACTTTGGTTCGAGTGTGAGCCAGTTCATCAACCTGGAACAGAGCATGACAAAAAAACTGACAAAGCTGCTACATCTTAAAGTAGATCTCTCACATTTCGACCACAGTACAGGAACAACATAAGATATCATCACCAGTGGAAGTGTCGAGTTTGTGTGGTGGAGATCAGATCCAGCTCCACGTTGCTGCCATAATCCCAGATGAAGCAAGCGCACACACACATTTGCTGTGCCGTTCTGTAAAAACCACATTGTAATTTCATTATTTTCCAATCGTGCTTACCAGTCAAACACTTTATTATTGACTTAGTTGTAATGGAATAGAAAGTTAATTACAGGTTTCGGTCGACTGTACTTCGAAAGAATGGATTTATGCCAAATGTTTAAATAGGAAATGTGTTTGAAACCTGCCTGAGCTATCACAGGGCAGAGTCAGCCATGTAATCAGTCTATCATTTCTATTAAAATGCTAAGTAACAGTCAAAATTATGAAAACAGTAACCAGGCTGTATCAAAATGTAGTGATCCTATCAAATGTAGGAAATTACTAATCATTCCAAATGAAGTCACTCTACTGCATCTGATTTGAGCTCCCGCTGAGGCAGACGGCTTTTCGTCACTTGAATGGCACATAATTAAAAAGAAATCTGTTTAAACTCAGTATGGCTGGGGAGTCTGTACACTGCCACGTTAACTGAGATTTTCAAAATTAAAAATCTCAATATCTAACACCCTGTGGTTTCTCCTCTGCTCCTCTCAGAGCTGTCACACACTTATGTCGCCTCTGTCATTGGAGCCCATACAACCTTTTGATATTTCTGAACAACTGTGCGGAGGCTATCGGCTCAATGCGCGAAAGACTTTCTGTAGCGTGCAACAGTGGCGTAAATAGTTCAACAGTGAAGCGAAAGAAAAGGTCAGACTTTAATGACAGACGAGGAGATGACACAGGTTAGGGACTGAACTGAAGGAAAGGTCACGAAAGAACGTCTCCGATGCTCTTGGCGGCTTTTTTCAGGATTAATAACGTCTGTTCCTGTCTGTCGTGTCCTTGTATACAATGTCTAACGTTATATACTGTAGAATTACAATTATTTGAATACCAACATTAGCCCTGTTTGTCCCCTCCAACAGCAGATTAACTGTACATGTTAACAGTTTGCTCAATGACAGATAAGAGCTTCAAACCCAAACAGCGGTTCTCTGCTCCTTCTTCCAATCACGGAAAGGCCACTCGTCCACCTTTTTACGCTCTCACTGGCTTATTTGATTTCCATCTGCTGGAGGAAGAGGGTCTCCGGCTCTGATAACACACCGCTTTCCGAGGCCAAATGACAATTCCACACACCATGTAACCCCCTTGAGCTTCCATTCCCATTCCTTCCAAGTCACCACACAAACCACAGTGCTCTTTCATGTGTCCAAAGTCGGGCTAGGAAGTCTCTGGTGTTTACTTATGTAGCTGTCAGTCTCCAGCCAATTCAATTTGAAAGGCGTAATGTGTTATGCAAAATGTAAACAAAAAGCCCCAAAATGTCACACATGACTAGTGTGTGTGTGTGTGTGTGTGTGTGTGTGTGTGTGTGTGTGTGTGTGTGTGTGTGTGTGTGTGTGTGTGTGTGTGTGTGTGTGTGTGTGAGAACATTAATGCACCGAATTGCAATATCAGTTTATGACATGCAACCACTGCATTAAAAACTTGCAAGTGTGACATCCTGTAGTCCAGTTGTGTTTGTGTGTGTGTGTGCAGCTTCTGACCCAGGAGCATGCAGCAGTCACAAATTAGACGGTCACTCTTTCTGTCACTCCATAATCACTTTGTTTTTCATCTTTCATTTGAACTTACCCGGGCAAAATGTGTTTAATTGGCTGTCACCATTTCCTGGGGAGAAACATTTTCCCTTTTTTATACAGTATATATAGAATGTGAGAGGGGAGCTTGTGCAAAGTTTTTGAATATTGCCATTTGAACAGCATCAGTGTGACTCATTTCTGTTGGAGTGCTTAATGGCTGTCCTATTTTCCTTGCCATGCCTGTGACACTCAGTATTTGGTAACAGGGAGAGACAACAATACCGTGCCCCGTGGCTTGTTGTGCGTCGCTGTTTGTGAGTGCGGCGAGCCTGAGCACGGGGTGGAAATGAATGGAATGCAAAGCAATGTAGTAAGGCATTAAAGTTTAATTAGATAACACATGCAGTGAGCAGTTAGGAAATCTGCCTCCTGGTTGTAGTTTTCCTTCATATTCAGCGAGGAATCTTTAGGTCTTGCGGGAACTGCTACCGTATTCTGTGGTTATTCTTGAGAGTTGTGTTGGACCTGGATTTGCTGTTTTTCTCGGCTCCTTTTGAATAATTAATCACAATATGCTTTGAACATCATGTAGCAGCCAAAGCATGGTTCATAGCTCCTTGAATCGGAGACACCATAGAACTTCCTTTTTCCATTTTCATTGCTTACTTTTTCTTGGAATGTCACCTGTGTTGTGTTGTGTTTTTGATGATGCACTTTGGACCTCAATGGTGCACAAAAGTTTGCCGAATGACACAAGACGAGTCCACAGTCACAATTTGATGTACTTCTCGATCACAAAATGAGCTCTTTCTCCTGTTTTAGTGTTTTTTCCCACCCAATATTCCGATTTTTGCCTTTATTCAATTTTTTTATTTGCTCTTTCAGATTTTTTTTTTAAGTTAAATGTATGCAGTACTTGTGTTCATAGGGTTTATACTTAACTCCTCGTGCAAAACAGAAGAGTGAGGGAAGGAAAATCCGATTTGTATGTTTAGACGATATTCCTAGTGCCAGATATGTGATACATGTCGGATTTATGCAAGATTTAGGAACGCAAAATAAACATACAATAAAATGCACTACTTAATAAAAAATACACCAAATACTTTTCTTTAGATCCATCCAATATTTTTCCGAACAGAACATCATTCTTGCATCCAGCCAGTGACTGTTCAAATTTCCTTTGGTGCTCGGGCTTTATGTGGTTGTATATCTACAGCGTAATCTGGCACAGGCTGATTGAGGAGCTGTCTTGGCTGGAAAGTGGGCTGTCATGTTTGAACATAAATGATTGTTCAACTTGGCCATGTAAACCTGCGCAGATAAGCACCATGTGATGTTTGAGTAAATGCACCTGAAATTGGTTTAGTTCCACCGACTCAGCGGCGAGCCTCTTAGACTGACGTACAAGAATGCATGAGTGCTGCTCTGGCAGTGGGGGGGTAGGGGGGGAAGCATGTCTGTTTGATCGTCAATTATTAATTTGAATTCACAATGGATCGGCTCTTATTCAAATTCTGCCACTGCTGAAAGTGCATTTGAGTGCGTGCGTTCTGAAAATGTTTCCATAATTGATCAGTGACACTAAGCTGCAATACAAATTAGGCACAAAATTAGTCAGGGTGAACACGGAGCCAATTAATCCAGAGTTAATTGACCCCTTGTGGTCCGAATCCGCTCATCTTAACAGGTTCATTTGTTTGCTCTCAATTGTTATTGATGCGGAGAGATCAAGCCAAATTAAAATCAGCGTTCCTCAGAGCTAATAGGTCTGAGTGGGATTTGAGTTATGTCACGCAGCACTGACCAGACAGAAGCTTTTCCTTAACTACCACAAATGAATACATATACTACTACTACTATATATACATATACATATACTCTTTTTATATCGGATAAACATAGAAAGGCGCAGGTAGTCGAGTCTGTTTACCTTTTGCACATAGCAACTGTTCAAGAGGGAAGCACATTTTCAGGAAAGCAATGACAACTAGTGCTGTTCATAGTCAGACTGGTTCGGAGGAAAGGGGATGATAGTCAGCAACAGAGAACAAGTGTGGTAACAAGGAGCGGATGATTCATGGTGCAGTATCAGGATTGTGCTTACGTGGGGTGGCACAGGATGTACCAGGCCACCACTGAAGGTTGAACATGCGCTGAAAAAGGATTTTTTATTGCATTGAGATGATTCACGGTTTCATTTGGTCACCCGTGGGGTCATTTCAGGTAAGATACACTGTGCCGCTTTGGATATAGACACATTTCTAAAACGCTACCACGCATGCTATGCACGGCGCTTTTCAAATTGCCGTTCCCCCTAGCTGACGTGGAGTTCTTCTACGGGTCAGTGCGCATGAAGTCACACAAATCATCCAGAGTATGTGGATCTTGTACAATGTTAGGATGGAGCCTTTTGTTAAACTCAACAAAATCTCTTTGTGTTTGATTTCTTGAGAACTCGTGACCAAATTTGAAGCCCATTCAACCAAGGAGAGGGCGAAGTATAAACAGACGTACGCATAGAAGGATGTACGTTCCTAATGGATAGAAATCAGTATTGTAAAAACAGTATTGTGACTGAATTGGAAAATCACTCACCCATCTTTCCTCAACAATCACTACAATCTGCCCTCGTGTACAGTATTGATTATATATTCTTCTTTCTCAAATGTAGCAAAGCACAAGGAGACCAGCTCAAGTTGGCAGCCTGTGCCTGCTCATTGCAGATTAAAACCTATAAAAACAGCTTATACAGTAATACTCTATAGGGTAAAGGATAAGGATCTCTCATGAGAAATGGCAAACGCGTTCTAGAAATGCTGTATACCTCACAGCTGTGCAAGTAGCTGCTATGGCTACAATCACAGTGGTGCTGCAAGCTTGAAGACATGTGAGCTGTTGAATCAGACTCAGTCAATGCACAGGAGAACTTATAATCACTCTGTAATGAATGTGCGAGACTGACAAAGAGGATAACAGAGGTAGTATACAGAGGAGAGAGAGAACGAGCTCGACAGGATGCCCTCTTCTCCCCTCTTTCTTAGGAGTGGAATATTCATCTTATGACATGGCAAAGTATGATTCCTGGAAGGGTCTAACCTTCACCTGCATTATACGGTTCTTACACTGGCATCAAAATAAGAACACAGCTGGAAAATATCAGAAGATGCAATGATGCTGCCTTTCATTCCGCTGACCTCTGGTATTTTTGATGTATGAAGAGAAGGAGAGAAAAAATAGTTTCTTTTACACTCCAGCAAGGCACTTTACTGCTGTGATTCTTTGCTCCTGGTCTCCTTCTCCCTAGTTTTGAATATTTAAGCTCGGTTCAGACCAACAGCCAGAGGCAGAGAGAGCAGGAGAGAGAGAGAGAGAGAGAGAGAGAGAGAGAGAGAGAGAAGAATCTTATCGTGACAGTTGGACCAGTTGAAGAAATGGAGTGCAGGGTGAAAGTTTGTGTCAAAGGTCCCTGTGTGTGAGGTTTCCAAGCTCTCTGATCTTCCCAATTCTCTCAACCAGGCAGCAAGCAGCAGGAGAGATGCTGGGTGATGTAGAGTGTCAGTCTGAAGTATCTTCTTATACTGAAGACTCTGTGTCCGTCTCCACCAGTGCTTTTATTCTCTTTCATTAAGGGTTCCATCGTTATCTTTTTCCTCCATCTGTAGTGGAACATACTGGAAACCACACAGGAATCTGATCTTTTGCGGCAGCCTTGCTGTCAGACGAATAGTAATAGAACTAAACCCGACCGTAGTCTTTGCATTTCATCATACTCGTCTTGTCATCAACACGACGACGGTAGTCTCAGTTGAGTTTAAAGCACGCAAGCGTGTTTGTGAGCGACACCATTCCCATAGCAACTGTGGACACAAGGTGAGGTAAGGTTAAAGTTTATTTATAAACAACACCTTTATAGTGCCACAAATGTGCTTTGTGAATCACCAGGAAAGCCCAACAGAACCGAAGCACACATAAGTTAAAGACACACACATGAATATAAGGCCCCGCTGTACAAATTGGTTTAAAACTCTACACGTGCTTGGCTGACCTGATGCCCATGAGGAGGCCAGTCCAGAGCCCAGCAGTGGAGATCCCTGATCAGATGACCCCAGAGTCTCCTCGGGAGAACAAGGGGTCAAAAGTTCAATAATGTAGACAGGGACTTGATTATGGATGGCTTTATAAGTGAGCAAGGGTATTTTTAGAATAAATTCTGCAGCCGGAGAGCATATATATGTGGTTAAATTGAGCATAATCCTGAAGTTAAGCATGCTATATCCTGCATTAAACCCTGCTCGAGGTGCCTCGCTGCTGATTAGAATGGCTAAACGCTGCTCAGGTGACAGGAAATGTGCCCTTGATCTCTTATATTTTCCCTCACAGACGTAACTACAAAATCAAATGAAATCACCTCCGAGTGCAGCTCTGACAAACAAAAGCTGAGGTTTAATATGAAACGAGCAATTCCATCATCTTCATCTCCTCTCCATTCCTACGTCTGTATCTGCTCCAGGTAATTGGTTTGACTGGAGGTTCAGCAGACGGGGGTGCGAGGGCTTTGCCAGTACTTGCTACGGTCGCTGCAACTCTGTTCTCCATACATCACAGGGTCTCATTTGAATAAATCCGCAGCCTGTTGTGGGTTTATTTTGTCAACGCGTCTCGGGACATGATGGGTGTGTGGGTGGAGATGTGGGAGCGGGGAACTCTTGCGGAATGATCAACAGTTATTAGTTCTTGTCAGGAACTTGTCTAGCATCCATCACAGGTAATCGCGTTCATGGCATGCGACGGCACAACTTCTTATTTTGGATTTAATGCGGAGGGAAGCTCAGGACGGGATAACTTTGTGCTCTCCTCTGATGCTAAACGTACATTTTCAACTTTTTCTTTTGTTTCCCCGGAGAAATCCCCAACGATTATTCAACCCTGCTTATCACCAAGTGAGTACATGAACATTTAGGTCACGCTTCTTTGGTTAAGTCGAACCCTGTGGCCCTGCGGCGTCTCCATTGTCGGATGCGCCACCCACTCAAGTTAGGGCCGCAAAAAATTGGAACGTTCCTAGACATATTTTGATGTATTTATTTGTGGCCCATTAAGATTCAGAAACGCTCACTCTCGCCGATTCGCCTTCTTACTTAAACGTCTGCCGTAATGAACAATTATATCTCCCTGCTTGTGTGCACATTTTCATCTAATTGTCATTTTCATCTTTCCCAAATCTCTGAATGTTGGTTTTTTTAAATGCTCGGAAAGATCCTTTGTGGTTTTTGCATCACATAAGCGACAGCCACCCTCCGGGACTTATCTCTTAAAGCTCATTTCAAGTCAACACTTCACACTTTCCAGTTTGGAAGAAGTGGCATCTTCAAATCTGTACACTTTTGGGCTTTTGGGGGCTATTTTGTTGCTGTAAGCTTTTGTGTCAGTTTTGAGTTTGTGCCTCATGGAAACTCTTCTCCACCTTCACTCCAGACTGTGATTCCCGACTTAGATACTGCAACCACGGCTGGCTTTTGTCTGTGTGAGCTGGAGTCTCTCGCGGGTCGACTTTAAACAGTCTCCCGCTGAGACACCGCCGAGGATTCCTTTTCTTTTTTTTTGACATTCAGTCTGGTCTCCCGGGTTCATGTGCAGGCTCTCTGGGAGGGAGCGGAGGAAAGAGAGCACAAAGTGAAGCGGATGCTGGCAAAAACAGCCCGTGATGATTGGCTCCGGCCTCCCTGCTGAGATGCACTGATAAGGCCGCTGGCTGCACTGATGGTTCTTTTCCAAACACCGGGAGAGAACACTTATAGCTCTAGCCGTGATCATATACATTTACCCTCAGGCCTCGCGGCAGGGAATGACTTATGACGCTCACTTGCAGTATTATGGATTTGTTGGGAAGCTGGTTCAAACTGGGAACGCCTCCACGCTCAACTGAGCTTGTACCACCTCCCCCAAATGTGAGGTATCGCAGGTGAACTTGGAAAGGATGAGAAAGATTCAATATCTCAGCATTTAGGAGCATCTGTGTGAAGTAGAAACCGGCTCGGGTTTGGCGTTTAGCTTGGCTGCTTCATCTGATTGATGTCTTCCTCTAACAGACAGCAGCCCTGGTGTTTTACTGCTGTAATACACTGTAAGAGTCTGTTATTGCAGTTTGGACAATCAATCAACATAAGTAACCATTTCCATCTCTGTCATGTGGAAATTGGAACATTTGACCTTTTGGAGCTACTTTCTCTTCCGCTCCCAGTCTGTGCTGTACATAATAAAATCAGGATTTCTAAAGATCGGAAAGTTCAAGCATGATGGCAAAGCAGTTCGGAATTGACAAATGGTGGTTCAGATTCAGTTTCGGCATTTGATCCAAACAAAAAATAACATTTGAACAGATTTGTAAACAAAACAGATGAGTGATGAGGGTTTTAACAGATTTTGAATGGATTTGACTGGTTTACAGGTTAGAAATTGGTATTTTGCTGTATTCTGCATACGACAGTTTAGATTATAAGAAAAACTGAATTAGTTAGTGTGCCATCTGGTTTTTGATGGACGAAGAGTCAAGTGTATTTATATGGTAATGCTGGCAGACACTTTCCGATCAATGCAGAGCCACTTAAACTCTGCATGGCATTGTTTTTGGATGCCGCCTGATCCCTCTGTTGCGCTGTAATGAATACAAACTGCAGCGTAAAATTGAATAAAAGAGGGGGAAAAACACAAACGAAGATTCAATAAGAGGAAATAAATTGAGCTTTTCTACAAGACCGAGGAAGTGTATCTAATCCCTTGATTGGACTGAATGTCCATACAAGGTTTTGCTGTTTTTCTGTGTGATGGCCGTAGAGATGATGGGCACCCTAAATGACAGAGAGAGAGAGAGAGAGAGAGTGTGCGTGTTTGTGTGTTTATGAAAGAGAAGAGGGTAGGACTGACGACGCTCTAGATTTGACATTCAGCTGAGCTCTTTTGTCAAACGAGCAACCATAGAAACTGAACGTGTCCTTTCCGTTTTCAATGCACCTCATTTAGAATCAGAGAGAATTCACGTGACACCCCATTGTCTCCCTCGCTGATTAATGAAGGCGGTGATGGCAGATGCGGTCGGGGATGTTTGGGGCTGTTTTATTCCCTCTCACAATGAAAAGAACAGCGTGGATCGCGGCCTCTTTGAGTACAGCAGGAAAAACAAACACTTCTACAGATCCGGCCGCTGTCTAAGCTCACGGATGAATAATGCTTCAACGAACGTGACTGCTACTACGTGTGCCGAGCAGAATGATTAACCGTGATTTGTCTTTGTCTTTTACGGGGAGGATCACGTGAAGACTTGTTTGCCGGCTGGCAGGGATTTACATTTAAACCGTGGGACACTAATGGAACGGTGGCGAATAGGAGACGCAGCGTTGCACCGCCTGTCTGAGAAAGACTGAGAAATGGCGCCAATAAATATGGTGAACAGGACCACGAGTTAGACCAGTTACACGTCAATACAGGAGATCGTTGACGCAGGTTTACAGCAGCGTTACAGAAACACGAGGGCCGTTTGTGACCTGCCACTCCTGGCGTGTTGCATGTAATAGGAGTGAAAGAAGGGAAGCCGACATATTGGAACAATACCTACAAACACTGGTGATGTCCCCCTTAGTGCCTGTTCCTCCCATAATTCTCTACTTTGGTTTCCATGGCTACCATTGGCTTCTGAAGCCCCCCCGAGCACCAATACAAGCTCCCCAGACACACAAACACACACACACGCACACACACATGTGCATGAACCCACACAAAGTAATCTGGGCTACTTTGCTTAGCACGCTGCCTCCCCGATCTGGATAAGTGGTGGAAAAATGGCTGGATGAGTGCTGGAATCTGCTCTGGGAGATGTTCCACACTGGAGTAAAAGAACAAAACACATATTCCCTCTCATACAATGGCGTGTTTTAGTTATGAATCATCATTAATTATTCTGGTAGTCTCTGTAAAATATATTTTCCCTCATGTTGAAGGGATTTAAAGCCAAATTTATTCTTGCAAGAGCTGATGCGTTATCCTACATCCCCAGTAGGGAATATGCCTCATTTTCTTGTCATTTCAGCTTAGAAATGCATCTCAATATACGAGTAGTTAACCCTCCTGGAAATCTCTTCTTTGTATCGCAGTCTTACATGTTTGTATCCTACACGAGGGCATGTTGTTGCACTGCCTTGTGTGCATCATAAAATCTTCAATGGCAGCTTGTCTCCGGATTTATATGCAGGAGTGTGTAACAGTCATGTAGGACAGCGGTTCAGAAGATCATCAGCAGCCATGTGGGGGACATTAAAGGAGCAGGAGCGAGATGTAATCGTGTAATAATGCCGCTTCTCTCGTCCGTGCTCCGCCCCACGAATCACGATGGAGGCATCTTGGAAGAGGGATGCCCAATAAAGCTCCTACCCCCACGGTCGTGAAGCAACATCCTCCGGGACTCGCTGCTCGATAGTAAATAAGATTATGTGATACATCCACTCCGCTGGCCTCTGTAGCTCCTGGCTGGGGTGTTCTGAGGTTAGATCCCTAAAGGGGGGGAGGGCGTTTTGGGTTTATGTTTTCATTTCCCACAGTGATGTTTAATTCATGTCTGAGCTGTAAAGCTGCGGTAATTAGCGGGGAGGTGAAACTTATGGGCACAGAGTTGTGTAACTTTTGTTTTTATCTAGAGTGACTGTGTCGAGAAGGAAAATGAGGAAAACAGGAAATTGGAGGTTGTTAAGTTAAAAATAGCGCGGCTTTATGATCCCTTTGTGATGTGAGTTAGAGTATTATAATAATCAGTATGTAAAACTTTTGTTGCGCTATAATTTCCCTGCAACATTTAGCTGTTTCCGTGTAGAATACACAATAACTTCAAAGTGGCATAGAAGTAATTTTAGGAGGCTTAAGCGGAGATCGACTTCAGAGCCGAGCGCTCAGGTCGGGCTGTTTATGCAGCTAAATACTGTATATTTGCATTAACACCTTGAGTCTTGCACTATGAGTTTGTAATGATGTCATAGCTGCCACTGCATCACTTTAATGTTCAGTGAAGCCCAGTGCAAGGTTTCATCCGTCACATTTTTAAGCCAAAGATAGATCCTCATAAAATATCGAAATCTTGAAATCCGACCTATACTCCAGATAGAAAGAACGAGGCGTCAGCAGAGACCTTGTAAACATTACTGGAGATGAAGCTTGTGTGTGCAAATGTGTGTATGTTGATACGGGTGGGAGGTCATGTATTTATATGCATGCGTTCATGTGTAATCATGCATTTCTTCTGTGTACAAAACCCTCCCAAAAGGCTTAGAGATACAAACCAAGGAAGACTTGGCTACAAGGATGTGATTCTCAGCTTAAGAGCTAATCAGGATGCATATCACAATCTCACACCACAACAGTGCGGCGCTGTGTCCTAAAATAAAGATGCGACATCTTCACTGTTTGAAAGCAGTCACGTGTGTGTAATGCACAAACAAATGACAGAGTGAAAACACCAGGCTGACAGTGATAAGATGAGGTTTTCCATTTCTTACTGCACATTAACTCTGTTACATGAGAGAGATAAATGAGGAGTTTGCTATCTGCTGCATCAGTTACCTCAGGATACACAAACTTTCAAACTACTAATGCTGTGAATATAACTTTGACACTTGAAACAGTCTTTACACTCAACTGAACGTCCTGAATCTCCCACTGTTCTGTTGGATTCAGATCTGGTGCCTGGGGAAGCACAATTGAAGCACCCTGAACTTGTCTCATCCTTTTAACTAGTTCTGTTTGAGATGACTCGTGCTGTCTCATGCATGATCAGGTTAGAAGCGGCCATTAAAACAACAGCAATACTCTGGGCTGTGGCGCTGAAATGATGCTCAACTGGCCTTAACACCACCAGCAACATCTTAAAAATTCTCCCTTATCCATGGTCAGCAAGTGCTGGAAGATTCTGTCCCGACCAAGGCGGACCAAGGCGACGGTTTCCCCCAACTGTCAATCTTGAACTGTTTTGGTGAAGCTGTGCCCACTCGGCATTCTGTTGGTAGCCGACAGCAGCGGAACCCAAACGTGGTCCTGTGGCTGCCGTAACCCTGAAGACCTCAAGTTCTGTTCTGTTCAGACGTGTTGTGCCTTTCTGAGACGTTGTTCTGCTCTCCATGGTTATTCAGAGTGGTTCTCTGAGTTTATCAACATCCCAAATCATCCGGTCGCCCGTTTGTGGACTCACACCGATGCTTTCGCTCCGTCTTTCACTTCCTACACGTAACTTGAATGTCTGAAGCACCTCTGACTCACTCCGGTATTAAACAAGTTAATCGCCTTCCTGGGCAGTGTGCAGCTGTGAATAAATACCCACTAATTGAGTCATTTTCTTAATTCCAACTGATTTGGAATCACATTGCTTTCTTGCCGGCTCCCACTGATTTCCTTAAAGCGCTGATGAGAAAATTATATTTTAACCATAGGAGCCAAAGCCACGGCGTAAGAATGACACAGGTCTCCAATTAAAGCGGATCCTAATCTCAGATGGCTGCACTCTCACCACGATACATACATTAGAGAGATTGGACCGCCTTCAAATCTATTTCTCCCATATATTCACAAAGCAAATAGAAATGTGTCTTATCGCCGAGTGAGCTGTAACCTTGAACGGTTGTGAAGTAATTTACTCAACCCTTGTAGAAATTCCTCAAATTGCCCTACTACCTTTAATAATTGCATACTGGCCACCAGGGGATGAGGAAAGTATTGCTTCATCATTATTATAAAGGATCTTCTGGTTTTAATATTCAGTAACTAGGCTAATAAAAATTTCAAGTGAAGGCTTTCATACATTTTGATCAAAGGATTAAACTAAATAAAGCACACACTACACAGATAAGTACACGGACGACGTCTAGCAACATAGACGTCAACCTTTCTTTGAAGTCTCTTTTGCAAATCAAGAAGATGACCGCCTCCCCCTTTTTATTCACCTGCATCCTCCAAACGCTCTGATCTTTACGGAGAAATGTTTCGCATAAATCCACTGTTGTGATATCGTCTCCAAGGGGCTGCCATTCGGCGGCGGAATAGCAGCAAAAAGAGGTTACGAGGGGCAGACAGTGATGGATGGGGTGTGTCGGGAGCCATCGGCTTAGTGTTAAGCATACACTGTCTCTCTCTCTCGCTCCTTCTCTCTCTCTCTCTCCTCCTGATGCCCTTTGAGGAGCATCAGCAGCTGCTCCATAACTCATTGGCATATTGGAGGGGAGGTGGGCGGGGACGTGGCGCCGGTCAGCCCCGATAAAGGTCCGCGTCCTTGAGGGGTGAATAAAGAGTAAACAACTTGATGTGATCTTCACCTTTGTACTGTATGAGTGTGTGTGTGTGTGTGACAGAGAGAGAGAAAGTGTCCGCTATGCCGGATGTGCTCAAGGTAGACTGATCAGTCCAGACTTCAAGACTCGATGAGTTGGTAACTGTCTGTAGATTTCTCTCTCCTTCATCTCAGTCTAGCTGGAGGGTTTCTGTGCATGCAGCACTATCGCACTGTGAGCTTTGGCATCCAGCACAAAGGCTTGAACTCGGTTGTCTCGGAAATGAACTGAACCATTTTCCGAAAAGACGATGACGGCCAGCCGAACCTGGGGGGGTAATTGTCCACGAAGCGTTTCATCATCATGCGCACTCACTTCCTCAGCAGATTTGCTTCCCCTCATGTTCACCTCATCTCTTCCATCTCTCTCTCTCTCTCTCTCCCTCTCCCTCTCCCTCCCTCCCTCCCTCTGTCATTTGATGAACGAAACCCGAACAGCTTCTGAAATCACTGACACGTCTGCAGTAAACGTTCAACAAGGAAAACGACACAGCCGGTACAACTGAATGTACGATCTAACAAGATTACGCTTTTTTATGACGCTCCCTAATGTTTATGTGTGCGTGGCCTGCATCCATGTTTGACTAGTCAGAGTGTTGTGAGCTCTGGCCAGAATAGAGGAGGCAGTACAGAAAGAGATCCCTTAAGGCTTAGTCATACTTTGGCCCAGGTGTCTGCCTGGATAGCGAGGCTGCTTTAGCCGAGCGCAGAAGTCATTTGTACTCAGTCTGCACTCCCAGAAACCAACAGGTAGCAGCAGCAGCGGGAGTCTGAGTGTGTGTGTGTGTGTGTGAACTTCCCCTGTGATTACAGACCCAGTCAGGCAATGGTGGAGAAAGAGATGCCGGAGAAGACAAAAGGCAAACATGGCTGCACAGCAAATGTTCCAAACAACACAAGACGCTCAGTTTACAGGGATTGTGTGACATGACTATTCATTTTGGCTGGCTGTGGTTAGAACAGAGTGAAATGCGATTTAAATGGCCTTACATTAGAATAATGCAACGTGAAAATAGAGAAGGTGTGCTGCAGGCTGCATATTTGCATCACATAGAAACAACTTGTCAGCTTTGATAGACACATTACAAGAGCGTGGAGCAATCAAAATAACAGCTTTAATAAATCACAGCTTTAATTTCTAGTTTAGCAAAGCTCCACTCTGATGTAATACTCTGCAGGCTTTTAGATAACACAAAAAACATATGAGATGATGATGATGATGATGATGAAGGCCATGGAATGACGAAGGTGATGTTTCTATAATCGCCGTCTTTGTATTCAACCAATGATCACATCTTCGGTGTTCTCGTTCTCTCCATCATGCATTTCAAGTCCCGTGTGTGCTTTTTCCAGTTTTAGATTTTTGAGTTTGGTTTTAATAAGCTTGAGAGATGGAACAGACGGTGAGCCCATATTTTGTTTTCAACATTAAATAAAGTGTGTTGGCCTTAAGCAATATTATATTTGGTCCAATCTTGGTGCGATGATGTGTCATTTTCAGATAGAAACACCTGTGTCAGCTGCTCACTGAGCCACAGGTCCAGTGTGCAGGCTGCGCGGCGTGATGGATCGATCAGTGACATCTGTGCGGGAATGCTGCCGCGCCACTTTTGTCCCACAGTGACCGGCTCATTGCTCGGTGGAGATCTCGGCAGAGGCCTCGGGGGGGCAAAAAGGGGGGCATGTGGGACTCTGTTTGGGACACATTTAGGCAGCCGGCCGTCCTCTGTTAGATGCTGGAAGTGCCAGTCTCAGCTAGAAAGTCCAGCTGTCACTCCTGCTGCCGCCGTGTTGTTTCTCCAAGCGTCGCAACTTTCCCTCAGACAAACTAATCTGTCCTTCTACTTGTTTACGTGCTCGTCTCCCCCCCGTTTCAAGGTGCTTTAATATAGCAAAAACAAAAACCTGTGAGAGAGATATGCCAGATGTTCACAATCCCTCCTCTGTTCATGCACCAAAAGGTTTGGAGTTTGTGAATTACTTTTCAAAGCATTTTCTAAACTATTGCACACTAAATCCTCACTCAGCGGTCATCAAAACACCTACAGAAGATATAACACAACAAACATCTAAAGTTAACTGTTGACAAGTCTGGAAATCAGGAAAGATGCGGCTTAGTTAATTAGTAAACTGTTGATTGGAGCTTTACCCCACACAGTTTGTGTTTTTCAATTTCAATATGGGAGCGAAATCCATCTTACTCTTAATTATTTATTCTCTCTATGAGCTCCTTTTGTCCGTATTTACAGCAGATTAGAGTTTAGGAGCTTTCATTGGATTTCTGACTTTCACATGTAACGTTTATCTTTAATGTTTACGTTCACAGCTACTTTCAGGACTGGAATCCCAATTAAAAACATCTTTACTCTACGCCGTCTCTGTCGTCAGGGGGACACGGAGACGGAGGGTGTGAGGGCTGTGCAAAGAGACAGGAACTTTTGATCCCTCCTGATCTATAACATGGGAGAGAATAACACTACCTTCACTCCGGGGGCGGGCAAAATAGTGATAGTAAGCACCTTCTCTCCACAACCCTCTCCCTCCTCTTCCTCTGTTTGCCGTGTGCCCTCGTCGCCTTGTTGGCAGGGGAGCGCATCACCTTGTTAGTCCAGATCACTTTTGGGGGTCATGAGAATGCTTGCATCATGACACAGTAAGCTCAGCGCATCAATTACATGATTTGGGCCTGTGTGCAAAACAATAGAATTAACCTGAACAGCACATAAGCTGAAGCTTCATGAAACGATTAGCCGTCCATCACATCTCTGGCAGCAGCTTCAATCAATGGATTTTGGATCGAGCGAGTCGATTCAGGAAAAACATGCAGTGCTCTGTTTTGCGCAAATGCTCCATTAAAATAATCTTATAATAAATTCATTATCACCCGCTCTTATCAATTAACAACACAAACTCGACGCCGTTTGTAGAGCCGCTGCTTTGCATACAAAAGAGACGCACGCCGTTAGAGTCGCCAGCATCTTGTGATCAAATGCAGGAAACCCCCCCGAGAGTATGCAAATGAGTTCTGAAATTAGAAGCTCTGCATCATGTTAAGTTTCATCTTCATGGTCATACAGGGCGGGGGTAAGGGAGGAGGAGGAGGGGAGGAAGGAAGGAGGGAGGGGGAGTGAAGGAAATCAATATTCTGCCATTTCAGGTCTCCCCGAGCTTTTTTTTGGTAACTGGATGCACAGGTGTTAATCACTGAGCCAATTGTTTCATTAATCAAGTGAGGAGTCCCAGAAGGTGTGGACAGGTGGAACATCTCTCTCTCTGTCTCCCTCTCTCTCTCTCTCTCTCTCTCTCCTTCCCTGACATGAAGATAACTGAGTGGAGATGGAGTGATTGTGCTACAACTGAGCCCGAGTGTCTCGCTGGGGAGTCTGTCTGTCTGCCCGGGACCCCAACCCCCCTGGTCTCTCTCTCCTGGTTCTGCTCCTCGTCTTGTCTTCCTCTGTCACTTCCTCCGTCACTTCCTCCGTCACTCCCCCCCACCCTCTCTCTGAGAAGGAGAAACGTGGAACAGGACCTCATTCATCTCCTGCGGTGATCAGTCACGCTAGATTGCGACGTACAAGCATTTTCCTCCGAATTCCACATTGATCCAACGTGCAAATCGGGGGGGGGGGGGGGGGACCTCCAGGTTCACTAACCCGCAATTACTCTGCGAAATTGCAGACTAATTGCGGCAGCTTGTTCAATGAGTCATTTAATTATAATTGCATGTTTTGAGCAAATGATGAATAGTTGACGCACACCAGTGGAAATGTTTTTCTGAAAACGTTTGGATCAGTAGGTGTTGACTTAATGACCTCACAGATAACAGGCGGGGTCATTACAATACAAATACCAGTTGCCACATTCTGCACTTCACCTGTCTGCACCTCGGTCATGTCGTCGTCCGTCTCCCCAGCGTCCTTGTCTCCGTTTGTGTCCTTTTCACTCTTGATACGCTTTCCCGGGGCTTTCTCACCATTTTCTGAGCCGTCCCCTTTGTAATCCGCGTGACTAAATGATCAAGACCGGTCATTGTTTTGAGGTTGACATTGGGCCGGAAAAATATTTGCTAAATCCGACACGAGCACCTATTGTGATAGACCTTGACTCTGAATATGAACCTTGATTTAGTTCACATTAATTGACTTTCTAGAATGTTGGAATTTAGACTTAATTCTCAATTTCTCAGCGTACTGTTATTTCTCCTTAATTATTTTTGTCCGCCCATGTGCTAGTGAGCGTATTAACATTTTTTTTTCTATCAATAAATGTTAATTAAGATCAGTTTTACTCCTTGAGGGATTTTGGATTTTCTAACAGAGCACATATGAATACAAATATTACCAAAATGCACTCAGGCTGCAGCATCGGAAAGGATACAAGAAATGTCCTTTCGAAAGTCCATTTCCGTCACACACACACACACACACACACACACACACACACACACACACACACACACACACACACCCCCCGCTCACTGTGTCCTACGGTAAGCAAAATGCATTTCATCTCTTTGACAACTTGTTTATATGTGAAGCCGGACGACTATAGCAGATGTGGCGGATCATATTTTACACTTCAAAGCTTGTTGTTTCTCTGAAGCCGTGAACAAAATAATGAGAATAGGGTCAGGCTTTCATAATAGATGCTGGCATGTACAGTAGGAATACCAGATTGCCTGAAGCACTTGAAAGTCCTCGAAATAGCAAAAACACCCGGAGAAAAGCATTCATCTTGTTTTATTAAAGATGCTTTACTAATCGCTCATCTGTGTTTTTGTGTTTACTCACATTTGCTTATTCCACATGACAGAACATCACATTAACACAATCCTGCTGTATTGCTTGCAGTGTATGACAACAGAATTAAAATACATTTTACCACTATGGCTTGAAGTGAAATGCGCCTGCAGGTGACCATGGCTTGTATATGAAGACACATCTTATGAAACCACAGTCAAAGTGTTCTAAAATAACAGATGCAGCGGAGTAACACATTACAGTAAATACTCATTTTTGTTCAAATCATATATCAAGACACCTTTAACACTTATACAAAGCGTTATAAAGGCGATACTAGGCATATTTATATGTGCTTATTAAATTGTAGGGGTGTATTGGGGAGGCTTTTGTCACAAATGGAGGGTTGACCTAGCACCACTGTGCACGCTGAGTGAAAAAAAGTGTTTGCTTCTGGATCTTTGAAGTGGAGATAATACAAAGCACTTCCGGTCCCTCTACATTAGTCTGAGAGGCGAACTTAAGTGCCGGTGACGATTACTGGCACTGCTGAAACTGACAAATTGACAATTTGAACAAAGCGTCTCATGTTTCTGTCAGTATTCACAGTCCGATGATCCACTGTGCGCCATTATTTTCTTTTTTCTCTGCTGTTATTCTCATGCATCACAAAACTTTGCGGTAGTATCACTTATTTTCCTCAGACTGTCGTTGACGCCTGAGAGAGACTGAACCCCAGCGTTTCGGCTTGACCCCTCTCTCTAAAAACCTCAAAGAAACAAACCTGTCATTATACTGCAGAAGATGCGGACATAAAGTCAAAGTTAGTGTTGTACAATAAGGCGTTTGTTTTATGGCCCCTGGCATATACTTAAAGAAAGCGCCCCCCTCAGCAGCTTTGATCAGCCGCAAGGAAGAGGCCGACACGGGGCCAGAACGACTTCGCCGAGACTCGTATAAGAGATGAGACGAGCCAGAGTGCGTCAGAGAGACAAATAAAGGTGACGTGGAAGATTTTGCTTAACTGAGTGAGAGGGGCGATGATGGGAGCGAAGGAAAGAAAAAAGGCCTTGGTGTGTTTTTGGAGGGGAGATAGGAAGGCATATGCTTAAAGCTCCATGAATGTGTGTGTGTTTGTGTGTGACTAATAAGCCTGTGAGTGTGTCCGTTCTGCCTTATCGCTCTGTCACTCACGCTTGGATCATGTGTGTGCTTTTATTTAAGATATCTATCGGCATTCATGCGTGAATGCTGTATTTATGAGATTGTCTGTGTGTGTGTGTGTGTGTGTGTGTACTGACTAATGTATGGTCCGACCCTACTTTAAACACCGGCATTGCTTTGCCACATAATAGCTGTTTTAAAAAGATGAGGCGCCACTTGCCTTCGAATGAAGGAGGAGGGCTCGTCTTGGTTAACACTGTTTTTGTTTGTTGCCTTCCAATTTCATTTCCAGGCTTGTGCTGCTAGACTTGACAGACTTCTGAACCCCTTAAGAGTAAGAAAGACAAGACTTCTTAAGCGGGAATGGAGCTAAGGTGATTCCAATTGTCATTCCCAATCACTTTGTGCTGAATAGGAATTTCGCTGTAATGACTCCTGGGCCTTTGACACCACTCATGAATTGTCACTCCGGGATTCCTGTGGTTCCCGGTGTGGGAGTTAGTTGTAAAGGAGAACAAGGAGGACAAACGTAGACTACAAAATCTCCTCCAAGCCTTCTGTCTCCTTCTTGGACTTGTCATTTAATAACCTCATATTATCCTCCTCATATGATACAGTGACACATTACCTATGCAGACGTGCCAGTTCATATTAACTTACTGATTAAATTACCCATATAGCAACACACCCTCCCTCTCTTCCTCTTTTGATTCTATTTGCACTCTGCACGAGCACCAACGTTTCACGATATACTTAGTTTCATTTGATTGAAGCTCACATATCAAGTTTATAGTTGAGCTCTGCTTCTCCCCTCCTCCGTACAGGAATGTGTAATAACCAAACTTGACGCACTGAACGCGTCAATCCATCCAGTAGCTCCCCCGAAAATACACGACTCAGGCAAGATGGTCGTCACACCAGGACAGACCTGACACTGATTCCAGCTGTCTATTCTACCCATCCATCCATCCATCCATCATACGCAGGGGGTGGTAGGAGGCTGGAACACACACACACACACACACGCACACACACACACACACACACACACACACACACACACACACACACACACACACACACACACACACACACACACACACACACACACACACACACACACACACACAGACCGACACAGAGATGACAAACTCACTTCACACCTCTTCTAATGCACTTTCTCTTCCTTGTCTCTGGACTGATTTCATCAACTTTTAAATCTCTGTCAGTATCCGCCTCAGAATCCAGCGTCGGTCAGGCTCTAATTGAAACATTCAAGCCCAGCATCTGACAAAGAAACCTCTTCAAAATGTGATTACATGGGGGGAAAAGTGCAGAGGACGACGCAGCTGTGGGAGATATGATGCCTTTTCAGTGATTTTTATCACTTTCCAAATTGTTGTGACTGCACTTTTGAGAACCTCGTTTTTCTCATCCTCACAAAATCCGTCTCTGTGGCTTTCTCTCACCTCGCCCGCTTTGGAGACGGATTAATAAAAGTGGAAATGTAGCTGCGCTCGGCCGTCTTTCTGCAGAAGTGGCAGAATGTAAACGCTCCCCTTTCATTAAGCGTGCAAATGGTTTCTTTGACAGCCGGTGTCAAAAATGTGCGCGGGGTTTTTATTAATAAGTGGTCGCAGTAGTACACCAGAGGGGGGAACCTTAATGCTCATTTCATTCATCAATATTTCAATTCCCTCATTAAGGTTACAGCCGTTAAAAGTGCATTTGTATCAGTTTTTCAAGTGTCAAACTAATGACGGAATTGAAGGGTAGGGATGCAGATATGTACACATAGGCCAACGTTTGGATGAATACAGCCTGACTAGAAGACGGAAGTCATAGCCTGCTGCCACAAAATGGGACAAAGAATAACTTCACACTTCAACGCAAATCATTGAAGGTTAGGCGACGGAGTAAAACCCCCGTTTTTGTCCGTAAAGGAGCGAGCAATTGAATCGCCGCACAACAAATTGTGTCGATATGTAACGCTCAGCACTACGCTTAGGGAGCCGTTCTCCGGAAATGAAGTGACCTTATTTCTTCCCGCCGCTAACGTCGCAGCCCCCGAAAACGCAGCGGCGGCGACCCTGTTTACCGGGTATTGTGATGTAAATGAGATGCATATTTGGTTCATCCTGTTCTGCTCAAGTGGAAAGGTAAATATTTGCAAATTATGCTTGCAGGCGGTGAGCGCTCGCCACGTGGCATTACGCCATTAACCCCGGTTTTCATGCACGAACACGCTGTAGCTTCACTAATCAGCCTCCAAAGCTACTGCTGCTTACAAGTCATCACAACCTGCCTCAGAAGAGCTGCACCTTCATTCCACAGTGCTGAATCTGTTTGTTTTCTTCATTCTCCCCCTGTGTTGCTTTGTGGGGGGGTTATATATATATATTTTTATATATACACACACATTTTGCCTCTGCTGTATTCCTCTGTGGAAAGCGCTTTGGGTCAATCAGAAGTAATGAACGAGCGCAATGTTCCACTACTGTCCCCATTTCAGTCCCTATCGATTTCTCTCCGCTGTGTAATTTCACCCTCGTTCCTTCCGCTCCGTTGTATCATTGACATTGCATTGTTTTGTTTTCGAGATGGATAATTAACCCTTTCCACGATCCGTGTTTCAATAAAAAGCTCTCGGGTCACAAACACTTTGCTTATTGATTTGGCCCTCTAATAGCATCCACAGCTAAGTGACAGGAAGAGTCAGAGTGTGTGTGTGTGTGTGTGTGTGTGTGTGTGTGTGTGTGTGTGTGTGTGTGTGTGTGTGTGTGTGTGTGTGTGTGTGTGTGTGTGTGTGTGTGTGTGTGTGTGTGTGTGTGTGTGTGTGTGTGTGTGTGTGTGTGTGTGTGTGTGTGTGTGTGCGTGCGCGCGCGTGACGTCTTAAATGTGAAATCAGGCGTGTGCATTTCGATTAAGAGCCGACGACGAACTCCTGTTTTCATCTTCCTCTTTCCGTTCCGGGTCTACTCTGTAAACAAGTTGAGTGTGTTAAACCAGTAGTTGAGTAGATTAGGAGGATACAGTCAAATGTGTTTCATGTTAAAGGAAGAATCAAAAATCCAACATTCTAAAGATGTGAACCCCTCATTTTGCAAGTTTGCAGTTGAACACGTATTTCCTATTATATTACACAATAAAATGAGAAAAGTAATAAAGCATATGCAAGTAGTTTTATCTCTTACAGGCTAGTCCAGTACGATGTATACCAGTGCTTATGTTGGGTCATATCATGCACAGTTTGTGAGCATTGAGAAATTGTGAGCAAGGGAATATCACTATCTGACAAACAGCTGATGGAAATAGTTCAGAAAGATTGAATTTTGATCCATTTCCTGCCACCACAACGTGTGAATAATGGACTGCCGAGTACTTTGGAACATCCCCGGATTTGTAACGTTTCTCCTGTTCAGTTCTGTTTACAAGATTTGAGACGCTGTAATCTTGCCGAGGGTGCTGAAAAGAAGGACTAGAGGGATAAAGCTTCAGGATATACAGTATATAGCTTTATGGGCTGCTTTAGTGATAAGACAAACATTTGATATTTCATAAACTATATTTTTTCCTGCAGTAGCTTGAGGTGAGTGGAATAACATGAAAGAAATATGACCAAAGCTGCTGAAACAAGGAGCATAAATAACACCTTTATTTTGTATTCTCTTACATGACACACAATCTAAATTAAAAACTATTCCACACACTGATTTTAATTTATTCGAATAACATTGAATCATGCTAAGAATCATCTGGCAACACACACAGAGTGATATGGTAGAGTTTGGCACCGTAGCTGTGTGTGTGTGTGTTTGTCTGGCATGGTTGCCTTCTGAATGCTAAGCCAACACACACACACACACCCACTGCCTGTTACCGTGGTACTGCAAGGTTGAAGCTGTGCAGCACTTTAAAGGGAATATTTAAAGTCCCGTCGATAAATTGGGTCCTGTGGTGTTGTTGTGTCTGTTTGCTCACTTCATGCGCTTTGGTGTCCTTGTCAAATAATCTTTGCCTTTGTCTGCACAGTCAGCACACTTAGTCTCTCGTATTTGATCTTTGTACGCTGAGGCTTCATTTCGGTCTGAAATTCCTTCCAACTGTCCCTAAATGTTCTAAATTGGACTGATTTGGAAGCCAAGCAAAGGCCGGAAGTAAAGCTCCGAATTGTAAACGCGGCAATCCATCTAAACACCCTCCGAATCAAATCAGGCTGCGCCCGCCTCTGCTTCGCCCAGCCCCGTGAGCCCTTGGTACTTTGTGGAGGAGATATTATTCAAATAAGGTGGGAGAAAGTACTTCATATTCTTTCCAATACATGCATGTACTGGGAGATGGGAAAGATGAGGCTGCTCAGATCTGCAGTCTCTGCCATCTTACGTGTAGGAATTTTCATCCCAACAAGTATAGTTTGCATTCCACCTACCTGCGTGCAGACCTACAGCGTCTCCGTACGCAGCTCAGCAGAGCTTCTCCGTTTCCTCGAGCGTTGCGTCCAAATCGTGGCTCAAAACGGCTCACAATCTCCCAATGACACTAAATAATTCATGCCCAACATATTACTTGGACCCTAAACGAGCCCCTGATTATATTCCTGTTTCATTTGTACATCGGGCCAACTCACATGGGAGCAGTTAAGGCATTTCACCCCCCCACATCCCCCACACCCCCCATTGCAGGATCCCATAGTAAAGACTTCCCTCCCCTGCTGTAATCAAAGGAAATCTGCGGCACGAGCACATTCACTTAGAGCTTGTTAATCTCCAGCTCTAACTGTTTCCCTGAGGAGGAAGCATGGGAGAGAGGAGGAGGAGGAGGAGGAGGAGGGACAATCATGTGGCTGCATCCTCCTCAAGCTAGGGGGGGAAGTTGATGACAATGTAGGAAAAATGACTGTGTGACTGAGTGAATCGTCTCGGAGGAGGTATGAGCTTCACCCTTTTGTCTCTACCTCAGTTGCATGGCAACCCCATTAAATCTAATATAATATCGACCATGAATCTGCCCTTTTGAGCCTTAATTGAAATTCAGCCATGGCAAAGAGTTTAAAGGGATGGTGAGGTTATTATGGGATGGGCCCCAGGTGTCAGGGTGAAGCACGCCCCACCCTGTTTTACAGTCTGGGTGAACGTTACAACTAAAATGATCCTGCGGCCCTGGAAGAGAAATACCATCACGTCCTTTGTGGAAAATTAACAATCACACGAAAAATACACAAAAGACGACCTTTGCGTTTCCGTTAGAACCGAATACATGCCACCGAATAAGAAACAGAAACTGGATCTTCTAAACAGACTGGTGATCATCACTCCATGATAGGCAGCTGCTCTCTGTCGATACACAGACGAGCTGAAAGCAAATATTGTGAGTGTGGGACGGTTTAGACGGAATCTGTTTCTAAAATGTGCTGGGGAATTTATTGACGCCTTCGGACTAAAACAAAAATCAGCTTTGCAGACTAATGCCTCTGTGGATAATTAATAAGTACGGCTCTGTCATGCTGTTCACTTGAAGTAATGCCAGCAAAATCTCGATTTATTCTGAGAGGGAAAACAGGTTTAGAGTTCAACTTCTTATTTCTGATTGAAGGTAAAGAAAATATGGAAATTTAACAATTTCAGGCAAAACTTCACTCACCTCAGAAAATGTGTTTCTTCAAATGAAATCCTTAGTTGAAGTAAAAAATACACATCAAGTCAAGAGTCCAACCTAACCTGCAATATAATTACCTTCCTTCAGTTGTTCACTTATTGCCTATCAAAACTTTCCTTCTCATTTTCCCAGTTACTGTTGGAGTATTTAACAAAATAAAACTGAAAAACTGAAATTATTAAATGAAGTCATTGCTTTAATGAGCTGTTTAAAGGTCATTAAGTAGCTCAGATGTGCCTAAACTCTTATTGCAAAGGTCTGCGTCCGTTCACTCTGTCTCTCCCTTCACTCGGAACTATAGTAAGTAAAAAAGAAATCCAACAATAAATAAACGACCTGTTTTCTGTTGTGTTCAGTAAACATCTGTTGGGCTGCAGCCGATGTAAAATCTGAAGCCTTTATATTCTCCCTGTAAGCTTATAGCAAGGCTGGCACTTTTCACCCCTATGCTGATAAATATGAAATATGGCCCCGACTACCTGAAAAGTGTCTGGGCCGCTTTGCTTGACTGCACTTTGTATCTCTCCTCCTGACTGAGAGGATGTCTGGCACGGAGTAAGAACAAGAGGCAGCCCCAGCTTATCTGCATGGGAAGAAAGCTGAGTGGAAATTCAAGATTTAGCGTCTTTCCAGCCATAATGCAGTGTGAAATTCTCCGTCTGTGTCAATGAAACGCGGAGTGAGTGGAAGCGTTTTGGACTTGCGTGTTGTCGGTGTGTGCCGCCCGTTGTTGCCAAGTGTGGTCGATCTGGCATTGGTGCGCAGAGAGCTGAAGCCTTTGCCAGGACACGTTGCCACCTAGAGCTAATCTCACCCACAGACAAGCATAATCAGTGTTGAAGTGTTTTCTCTCATTTAGACCCGTCCACTTTCTGCTTCACTTTTGCTTTCTGTAGATGATGTTGCAACAGTCCTTAGATTTCCATTTTTCTAGCCAAAATTCAGTCTCTGTCTCTGTATCCTTTAGTAGATTTGTCTTAGTGTTTGAGAAATAAGCAAAAATGTTGACAAATGCCATTCCCTATTCTGACTCCGGATCAGACCTGCCTCAAAATCGAACCGATTCTTCCTTGACCCACATCCCATCTGTCTAACAAATCATATCAATATCAGTCCGTTCCTTTTGGAGAAACTAACAATCAGACAGAAACACATCTGAAAGCATATCCTTCTTGGTAAATGTCAAAAAGTCAGTTCGAGATTAACTCAAAGTAACGTTCTTGGCTACAGATTCCGGACTATATCTATAAATCATCACTTTCTGCAGTGAAACAAAGCCTCGCTGTCATACCCGGCGGGATTTAGGACAAGTCCCATTCTCAATTCACGAACCGCAGTGTATCACGTCCTGTCTAAAGCCAATGAGTAGCGTGTCCATAACCTCGGCCAAAAGGCTCAGCTGGGCTTTGTGTTGGAGCAAAAGGACTGTAGAACTCTGCCAGAAAGCCCTCAAAGTCATTCCTGCTAAGCGTAGTCTTGAGGATTGGTGTTAATCCACCATACCCATCATCTATAAATAAGTGGTGCACACACACACTCACACACATAGGGGGGGCGGTTAGATAGAGTGGTTAAAGGCTGGACACTTCCGAGGCCTGTCATTCTTCATCTCTACTCATCCGAGGAAGAGTGAATCGGAGGAGGCCAGTAGGAAAATAAGAATTCAAAATCTATTCTTCTTCTTCCTTTATTCTTCAGTACAAACAAAAATAAAACATTCATGATTCGATAGTAAACAACGTGCGTGCTTGTCAAGGTGTCCACCGCCTCGATCACGTTACTCTTCATACATATTTTACTAACCTGGTTGTTTACTCCAAATATCGATATTGCAAACGTCTGAGTGGATTCAGAGTTTCCGTTTTTGATGCCAGGAGGCCGTTTCACTCCCCACTCACTGTAGCACTGATACACTCCCACTGTAATAGAGGATGAGTTGTTTGTCTCGCGTCATTGCATCGGCAGATATTTGTTTAGTAAATTACCAAGGGCTAAGGCGATTATACAGCCTGATTCTCATTGTGGTATTAATTGGCAAGTAGTTAATTAAAAAGCAGACTGATATGAGGCGACCCCCGTCCCCCGAGGATGTAAGATTGCTGATATTATAAGCAGTTGATGGTTCGCTGATACCGCCAGCACCACACACCGTCCCATCAGGCTTAATCAAAGGCCTGCAATAGGAAATCCGGTCACATTTTGTTACCCTTAGTCATGTCTGAAAAACAAGGAAGGAGCATCTTGAACAATCTAGAGTACTCATTGGCTTTGAATGGTAGATGAGCAGGACAGGGAGACTGTTGCTGTTACAGTAGTTATTACAGACGAACTAACGCCATGAAGACTCTGTTCTCTGTTCATGTAAACTCGTGGTTATTTCATTTAATATTCAGGAAAAGACCTCAAGAACCTTCTCCATCATTTCAAACTGTGGTGCTCAAACTGTAGCTTGTGTTCCACTGGTGACTTGAAATAAGAATAAGAATCTGTTGTTCCTTGGCTCATAAAGTTTAGACGGCACTGTGCTACTGTACTGTTAGAATTGTTGTTAGGTACGGAATAATTTTAACAGGTTAATATACTTCCGATCATAATAATGGATTGCAAGAAGGTGGAGTATTGCAGTAATTCCCAGGTGGCTTTGTGTTTGGATGTTAAATGAGGACAGAAATCAATGGAAACTGCTAACATCTTCAATTTGATCATTTTGTGTTTTGGTGCTGCAGGCCAAACTCGCTGCTCCCTCAAATCCCTCCTGATCGGCCTTCCTCAGGCATCAGCTTTATTGTAGATGAGGTGTAATAAAGTATTTACAGTGGATATACAGTATATAAAACCAAAGCTTCTCATTGAACAATCATAAAAAAGTCCCTGTACAAAGCAAGAGCTGCACTCGTTTTTGCAAACAGTTCTACCTTTTATTGTTTACCACATGTTCTGGATGCAAAGTAGCGGCTTAAATAGGCTTTATGGCGATGGAGGCGTTTTGACCAGCTGGTATGTTATCTGATCATTTCAGCATTTAGTTGCTAACCAATCGCTCGTTTTTATGTCTATTGCGAATATCTGCAGCTAGAATCCAATGGCGCGGCATGAGTTTATTATCTACGGATGCAGAATGCAGGGGGAAGTCCGTTCAGGGAGGGATCCCACTGCAAATGCTAAATGAGAAACGTTGAGCAACTTTAATCTGGCTGAGCTGCTAATACGGTACAGGAAGTTTCATAATTATATTTCCCCGTGTGCGAGGCGAGTTATTTATTCCGCTTGCCAGTACTATTCCAGGTTTGTTTGGTAGAGATCAAGGGGGAATGTGGACCACTTCAGTAACAGCACATTCATTTACACATCGGAGACAAACACAAAATAATGAGGAGAGCAAAGAGAACGGCATAAATAAAAATGGGAGAGCGAGCAGAAACTCAGACACTTTTCAGGGTGAAAAGATAAAAACGCTGGCAAAGGTTGGTGGAGAAACTGAAACATCAAGCCGTCAAGAATGTCTCTCCAAAAATCAAATGTCTCCTCGGGACAACGTGGACCTAGACGGACACTTTTCGTTGTATGATGATGATGATTGTTGTAATTTAACAGTCTTATAAGTCATCTTGTGCTCTCTTGAAGAACTCGCGGTGCCTGGATTTACCATCACTATCAATAACAAATATCTGAAATACAGCAAAATGCCTTCTAGAAGTGTAACTAGCGAAACACATATCAGGATCTGGAAATTCTTGTACATCTGCAGCCAGTCTCTATATTTAATAAGGGTACATATCTCCTGTCCATTGTCACAAAAACCCTGCGACGTGACAGGAACACATTGCCACAGTCTCCTCCTTTCTTGCATGTGCATAAAATTGCCTCAGGTTGCTGTTCCCTCCCTCCCTCCCCCCTCCTCCCCTCTCTCTCCCTCTCTCTCACTCTCTCTTCCTGAGGAATGCCATGGGTGTCAAAGCAATCAGGGGAGCTCAGAGGCATTACGTCCACCGCTCCCCTCCTGCTGTCAGCCTGCTGGCCCACCAACACTGGAACCCTGATCGAAACTGACACACGAGACTGCGCAGTATATCCGCCGTTACCTTGAGGCCCTTTTACTTAAAAGTCCATTACGAAAGCCAGCGAAGCCCCATAAGCCCCATTATCAGTCTTTCTCTCTCTGCGGCGTCCGTGTCTTGGTTTCGTTCCCACAGCGGCGTTTTGCAATTATTTTAACCCTTTTTCGGTCGACGGCGACGACAGCTACATTGTCATTGAAATATATTTGCGACGAAGATGAAGATGAATTCATTATATGGAGCGGAATGCGTGCATGACCTCCACAAGATAAGCTTCGGAACCCAAGTTTGATAAATATTATTTCAGCGATCACAGGGCATCTACCAAAGATCTTCCTGCATGTTGATGGTGCTCCCCTCTGATAAGCATCATGGGGCTGAGGCGAGCTCATGGTTTAAGCATGTCAGCAGTCGCCTACTTGTTCGCCGGGCACATGCTGCTTTAATGGTAGACCCCATGTTGTACTAATAGGTCGTGTTCCTCGCCCTCCCCCCCCATCTCCATCCTCGGGGACTTGACAAATGGAGCTTCCGCTGCACAGGAAAGGGATTTTCCTCTCCATCCGTGCTGCTCCTAATTCTGCGGATCCATTTTTTTCCTCTCCCGGCTTGTACTTCCTTCTGCTTCCCGCCTCATTGGCTGATCCATGGTGGTCAATCTTACAGTAAATGTTTTCCAGCTTGCGAACCCATAAACAATTGGATATTGCAAAGTGCATTATGCAAGGTGCTGCCTGAGCAACTTCCATTTGAATGTACAATTTAAAGTGGGGAAAGAACCGAATTTGTCAATTTCTCATCTTGATCAATGTGACGGATAGGGTTTGCTCATCGCTCCCATTTAATTTTCTGTCTCGGGGATCAATGGTGTAACAAAGTAGGAGTGAAATCGCCTGGGAATTGGTTTGGATACACATACATACAGGACATACACAACATACATACATGCTAAACATATTCATGTGCCCATAATAAATAGCTGTAGCTGCTGCAGTGGCTGACAGCAGCCAGTGGGACTATAAATGGTCCCTCTGTCCTCTATTGTGTATCTAAAATGAGTCATTCACTTTATTTATGACTTTCTGATGACAGCGTGTAAATAAGTTTGCACATTACACAGAGTGAATTACCAGCAATGAGTCTGCATCAAATGCAATTTCGCCCCGTTATTGTTAAGCTTTTTTTTTCTTCTCCTACATTTATGTTGTTGCGCCACATACACAGATTCCTATGTACACAACAACACACATTGAGATAAGCGGCAACGGAGCAGGCAGTGATGATGAGCATTTCTGCGCGTCTTTTTCCTCCAAATGAAAGATGGCTGCGTTGTGATTTCTTCTCCTTGCTCTCATTACGATACTTCATTTCGTTCAATTGACAGGGGGCTCGGCTTTCTCCCAGCGTCGTGTTTAATGAAGATGCAGTTCATTCATTTGCAATCGCAGAGAGGAGGAGAGGAGGTTGGAGACGGGATGCAGGGGAGTGACACGGACGAATCAAAAGAAGTGACAGAGGGAAGGGAAATAAATGATGGAGAGAGAAGAACAGAATAAATGGAGGAACAGGTGAAGTAAGAGGGGACTTGAGTTTTGAGAGGTTTGGAATTTTCCGGAAGACACCTCAGCGCACATTTCAATCATCTGGGTCAGGACAGAAAACATTAGAAATACATGTATAGTTCACATTCCGTATCTTATAATGGTCATAGAAGGATGAGCCTATTGCCATTATGATGTTTTGTTTAGTTTTGACCCTTTGATATCCTGCATGTTGGCCATCATTACTGTGGACAGCAGCAATACTTTCCCTTTCAAGGTAAGAATGCGTATCCCTGAGCAGAAAACAGCCAAGTCAACAACCCCTTAGGAATGCATTAGAGACTCATCAACGTTACCCCTGACTTTAAAGCTTCAGCTCAGCTCTTTTCTTTCTCCATCCCTCGTGGCAAACACATTCTCATTAAATAACTCCCATAACAGGGGCAGCACCCGGAGAACAGGTTGACGGGGGAATTTTTCAGTCGACCTCGGGGGATTTGTGAAAGTACAGACGGAAGGCCTGCGAGAATCGATGGAGCTCAAGCTGGAGAGGGACGATTGGAATGCGTCCTGGTGTGAATTTGGTGTGAGGTGTCTATCCAAAGTGGAAGGAGACGTGATTCAAACTCTACCGATACGCACTCTAACCTTAGAGGAACCAAAACGAGCTGGGACCCTAACGCCTCTGGAGGGAGGAGAAGGGCGTGGCGGGGATCTTGAAACAACAGTCGCTTTTCACATCTATTTTACTGCCTCATTAAATTGTCAGTCAGATCTGGCCTTGGGTGTGTGTGAGGGCAAAATGAGCGAGATTATTTTCTAACTCGCTGGAGGTCATCGGTTTTTGTGGCTGAGATCACCCGCCAGGCCCAGCACCCTTTTCTCTCTCCTGGCCTGAAGAAATTCAACCGTCGCTCTGCCTGTGTGCTTTTCATGTCGTCTCTTTGTCTCTTTCCTGCGTGTGTGTGTGTGTCTGCAGTAGAGTAAAGCAAAGCCTGTTTGTGCTTGGTCAGGGAACAAGGCAGGACACGAGTCTCTCAGGTTTTATAGATGAGATAGGAGCATTAAAATATTGTGAGATGATCTCCGAGCACACACACACACACATACTGGGCACACACACTTTCTCTACGATTGTACTGGGCAACGTGCAGAACTTGGCAATTTCTCCTCCAGATTCTGTGGCTAATATTTGGACTTATGCGCCTCATATGTCTCTGTTTCCTTCTCTTTCAGGGAGAATCTGCAGATTGCGCCAACTGCTGCAAATTGAGGCCATGCGGTCATCGTCGGAGTGTCACGATTGTGTCAAAGCTCTTTTCCGTCTTGGGGAGCAGGAGGTTGTCGTTGTGAGATGCCTCGTGGAAAGCTTTGGATGGCCAGGATGGGAGAATTAAATAGTGCAGTGTAAGCTGCCTCCCAGCAATTCATCAGGAATGCTATGGGAAGGATTAGTCAGCGTGGCCCCAGTGCAGCTAATGGGGGTATAACTAGTTGGTGACTTGTTCACACTGTAATGAATACCGTCGTTGGCAGCCTGTTTTACCCAGCATGCATTTCTAGGTCAGTTAGTAGACATTTTTGACATTTCTTTAAGAGAGAATACCTTCTTTTTGTCTCAGCGCTCCAGATGTCGATGACTAATGGCGTTCCCAATACCTAAAGACAGCTGAATGTTGACAACAAGGAGACTCACCTCCACTCCAGCTGCTCCTTCTGAGCTGCTTTGTCGCCATCAGCTTAGAAAATTACAAGTTATACAAGCATCAGTGCACAAAAACAATCTATAATAATAATAATAATCTGAAAATAATCAATATTAACCTGCAGCTTTCTCCTCTGGCGTATACCATGAGAGTTCTCAGGATGTAAATGTGAGGTCCTGGTTGTGCTGATTAATGTTAGAATGGACTGAAGCTGAACTTCCTTATGCTCATTTGCACTGCACATTATATTTGATCCATAATGTAGATTATTCTGCAGAGATTTTAGGTGTTCTGTGTGTAGATATGATGCAATACCTTACATGTTTATGTTTTGCTTTATTCTTTCATCACTTTACTGTTTTATTGTTTTATAATTTCATTGCGTCATTGTTTTATCTTCTCTGGACTTTCTTTGGACTTTTTAACCTTGGCTGTCTGTGCTCGTTGGTTATTTTTGTCTCCTAGAAAACTTCTGATGATGCTATCTTAGCCAAGTCTGTGTCAGAAAAGAGTTTAATTTCAAGTTTTATCCAGTGGAGTAAAAAAGGATTCTATTAAATAAGGGGTTAATGTTAATATTAAAGTCACTACGCACATACCAATTATCAATTTGATGTCATTGATAAGGTGACTGCTCAATATCTGTGAGATCAGTAACAATGACTTTTTTAATTCAATACTTTTCGGTGTGTATCTCTGTGCACAGCTGAGGTGATGGTGTCACTGGATGAGATGATGAAGATGCTCCAGCTTTGTGATAATGTGTCATGGAGATAAGGGAAGCAGACATGTCAGAGTCGCTCCTGAACCAGAAGCAAGGCGCCCAGGACGTTTTGTGTGTGTGTGAGTTGGTGTGTGTGTGTGAATAAGTAGGGCAGCCCTAATTCTAATTTGACAGCCTCCTCTAACGCATTTCCTCAAGACCCTTAGAGAGAGCTAGAAGAAGAGAGAGAGAGAGAGAGAGAGAGGCAGAGAGGGAGAGATGGAAGCGAACGTAAAACAAAAGCCTCTTCTATGAGCTTGCATACACACACACACTCATATGCATGCATGCATGCATATAACATGTCTGCAAACTGCCCAGAGCAGTCACACAGTGTATGTTTAGATTCTAATTTTTAGCATTCAATGTGGCTCATTGCACAGCGTGGGCAAAGTCAGCCACAAGACAAAAGAGTGCGTCAGGCTCTGAGGCTTCCGGAGGGCTCCCATGTGAGGCTGCACAGGGTGTTTCCACTCGTGTGCGTCACACTGTATAAATCCACTATTACGCTCCAACACTTGAGTGAACGGTTTTCATGTGGCTGCGCGTGTCTGCGATCGACAGAGATGTGTCTCGGTGCATTGTGACCTCCACAGGTGTTGTGTAGGCCGTCGCCGTTTTTTTGTTCCTCTACAGGCTGATTGAGCGAGCAGACAGGCACTTTGTCGCCCGTTTGTAGCCATGAGTTCACAGCTGGAGGGAGGTGAATGCATTCGCGGCAGGGGCAGATGGATGCCGCGCTGCTTTGCGTGTGTCGGCCAAAACTGCCTTCCTCCATCCATATTGTTGACAAATCAAGACCCCGTTTAACACACCAGTGATGACACAGGCACATTATCCAACACATTAAAACGTATTGATCACAAAAGACTCATGTAGGACTGAGTTTTATGCCTGTATTCATGTTTATAATACACATGGTCATTGATCATCTCTAAACAAAAAATGTTCCTAACTCTTGTGAATGAAACTCAAGAATAAATTACGAGAACGTTCCTTTAATTTCACTTCATCATCTTCATTATCACACATAGAGTGGAGGTACTAACACATTAACACACCGCTTTCAGAGGCATGAAAGAAACTTCAACCTTCCCTACTCCACTCTCAATCCATATCCATTATCTTCCCCTCTTTTCTTTTGTGTTAACACTGAAGGAATCAATGACAAAAGGAAAACGCATAAAATCAAAATCAATATTTCCTTTGTGTCTTTATGTATAGATATTCAGTGTGTGTGTGTGTGTGTGTGTGTGTGTGTGTGTGTGTGTGTGTGTGTGTGTGTATTTGTCAGATAGCTCCCATGTCTTTTGTCATCATTTGTTCCCAGCTGTAGCGCCATGTTCATCAGCAAAACCTGTCACAAGCTTTTTTGTCAGGCTTCTTCTGCCCCCTAGTGGTAGATAAGAAAAACGCAGGTCAATTCAAGCACTGCTGTGTATAAATGAAAAGGATCCTTTCCATTTTTAATATAATCGTAATTGAATTACAGGGATGGATGTCACGCTCGGCACCTTCCTCGCCACCATGAAGGATGACTGTTCATCATATTCCACACGTGCCTGATTGAATTGAAAAGAATCACGGTAAGATCTCAGTTTCCATACATTATGTGATTTCATGTGATGCATGAAAAAAAAGGTATCGCAACTGTTAAAACACGACTTCGTACCGTGAAACAAGGCCACAATTTCTATGGATACGGCTGCATCCTTCATTCTCTTCACAGGTTCGCCCGTGGCTCATTGTAAAAAAAAAAAAAAAGAAAATAAACACAATTTTGCTTTATTTATGTACAAATCTATCAAGGGAGCTTTACACCTACACTGCCAGGTCATCGCTCAGCCCTGCCATCTAACTCCTTCTACCATGTTTCGTGACCTTTAACCTTAACAGCATCCAAACCGTTGCTCCGCTCGGTCTCGACTGACCTTCCCACCACAGCCTCAGTTGGCAGCGTACTCTGTCTTCGGGAACCTGAAAACAATCTTCCTTAGGACAGAACTTCCCTCTTATACTATTACAGCTGTCAGGGAGGAAAACAGTTCATCCTTCACTCTTATTTTCCCTGCACGGTGCTTGTGAGCAGAGAGGGAATTTTGTGTTTGCTTGTTGTCGACAATCAAACACTTTTGGATTGGATTTGAGTGCAACTGCAAATGAAAATTATACTTTCAACAACAGCCCACTTACTGCATGGTGTTTGTATCTGCCTAATTCTGTTTTGTGAGTTAACTTTGACCTTGCCAACAGTCGAGGGGGCAGGTTGTGTTTTGATTGGTGTACTTGCTTTAAATAAAGCAGTTGAGTGGGTCAGAAGGTGAGTTCAGTGGGTTAATTAGTCTTATTTGTCATACTGTCAAGCCCTTAAGGACCGGACACCAACTGCCATTGTTTACTTTCTAAAGCCATTAATCACAAGGGCAAATATAATTCTAACACAATGTGCGGGGACGTCCTGTTTTCCCGGCTTGTACAGCTCAGTTTGGTTAATGCATCACTGTCGTAAACACAGCGCACACAAGGGACATCAAGGGCTCAGCAAATATGAAATTGGAATAAATCAGACCTACTTAATCTGTGCTCAAACATTACCGTGCTGCTACATTAGAAAAGAGTCGGTTTGATTTATTGCCACTTGGCACACGTGTGTAGCGATTATACACCATCGTTTCTTGACTCGTATGAGCTGGAGAAATAAATGATATCTTAAAATTTGCCCCCATGCCACATTTAGCACTCTTCCCTTTGTCTAGTTTGGTCGGAAAGTGTTAAATTATTCACTCTAAAGGAGGATGAAGCGATGTTTAGCATTGATTCTAGTCTCTTTCTTTGTTGAGAGTGAGAGCGGAGACATGACCCAGCTTCACCACTGGGTGGCGATGTGGCACAAGAAATAACCACAGACTTTTCTCTCTTTGTGTGTCTCTTTCTCTGACCTTCAACAACTCGCCTAAAGAATGTCGTTCTTCTGGGTCCATTTGTGACTTGCCTTTTAAACAAAGCTTGTTTGTTTGAAAGGAAATCAGCAGTCATAATGAATGCCAAACATCAGGTGACCTTCTTTTTGGGCTAACAGCAATTTGCCAAACTACACTCTAAGCTGGCGTGTTTAGTTCAAAACAAACACCGTCTTTATGTGGCAATCATTTCAAGTTCAAAACTAACAGCTTTAAAGGTACAACATCAAGGTCTCTTAATTCTGGCAAGTTTTGAAATACTTAAATTAAGTTTGCAAACAAAACCGGAATAACATTTGCTTTAACAAACATGTTGGGAGGAGTTTTGCTTTTTCTTTTTGTCATGTATGAAGTTTTTCCTTATTTATTGGAGCAATACCTACAGATTTGGGACATTAAGTCATTATAATAGTTATATTTCATTGTAAAACCAAGTTATCCACTGTTTCTTGTCTTATCTTTATTGTCATTCCTTTATTGTTCAGTCCAGAGTCCAAAGACATGCAGGTTAGCTGAGATGGAAACTCTCTAGTGGCTGTAAACAGGGGAGCAGTTAGAGGGCGGCGACCCTGAATGATTCAGGGGGCGTACAGCTGAACGGGAACACCACCGTGATTATGCACATTTAATGTGGTAGAGCAATATCTGAGGGTCCACGGTTCCTACTAATGCTAATGATGATGTAATGGGACTATGAAAAGGATAAGTCCGTATTTAGAGGATGATTGGCTAGATTTGTGTTAAGGAAGGAAACGTTTAAAGAAAGGGAGGAACATGAGTCCGCTTTGAGACGCATTACCCCAAGCTATGACCCTTTGCCAGGATAATGTTGAAGGTAATTTGCCTTTATAGAAACATCTAATGCAGCTGATGGTATGATAGTATGATGCTATGATGCTATGATGGTTGTGATCCTGGAATGTAGCAAGGAAATAACACTGGAATGGTCCTTTTTTACATTTTTATAAAGCTTAATAATGCTGCATATCGGAAGCCAAGTACAACCAGAGGAGCAATAGTGTTTACTTTCCTACATAATCGAATAGGTTCTCCACCAATTTCTAATGTCTGTCAAACGTTGACATTGTACAGAATTCCATCCCCTATTTAATTCAGCTTTCTGTTATTTTTCTGTGCTTATGCGAAAACTAATTTGCTTTACAGGACTACGCACTGATCAGGCCCCAGACTCCACAGATCTGAGAATGTGGGATCGATGTACAACATGTGTGAAATGAAAACATCAAATGAATTTGTGAGGTTTTGTGTTTCCGAGAAATTAATCGTTTTCCAGTAAATCGGTAGCTGGGGGGAATCATAAGGAGCCCGACTGAAGGGCTGACAGGAGGTTTATAATAGATTCTGTCTGCAAAGTGGATGCGTCTGTCTTCTACAACTTCCTCATCCAGTCCTCCTGCGGCCCGCGTGTACATGAGTGAATTTCCAGCCATTCTTTTGGAGTTCTTCAGCAAATTGAATGAGGCACAATAAATCAGTGTGATCAAGATGTCATCAACATGATAATCAAAACATGACGCCTCATAATAAGTTTCCTGATCAAGGAGCAGCAAAGTATCTGGTGTGCAGATGGATTGCGAAATCAAAGGTGCTGGTAATAATCTATCATCCCCGTAGAGTTTACAAAGTCCTCAAAATCTTCATATTTCTGAAAACAGATGAATTATTTTCAACAAGTAACATCTGTCTAAAGGTTATGATTAATACCTCCAACAGGGACGTTACGTTGGCTGGTTACGATCAACTGATATGAACAAAATAGAACCCATTACGATTTGCTGCCAATCCAGGAAATTAATGTATCAACATTGTAATATGGAACCTTTCTTGTCTCTTTATCTAATGCACAAATTTCAATTAAACTATCCGACATATTTATCCATAGGAATACAAAACAACCAACAACTAATGTGTAGCTGAGATGATCCTGCCCGCAAACAGCGTCGACATATTTTGAATACTACCAGACATAGATGCAGAATAATAATCGGTTTATCATAATAGCTTCTTTTCTCTTCCGAAGAACAACGTATAGAATTGTTCAGTCTGGGCTGAAACTACGTGTTGTAACGTGTGCCCTCATCTATCTTCATCACTGTGTCAAATTCCCTCATGCATCCATATAACGGAGCATATCTGAGGAGGATTATTACATTTTCTCCAGATATAAACAAGAATGATATTATTGTAACGTAGACGAAAATGATTGAAATTCAGCAATGGAATATTTTAGAATGCAAAATAATTAGGCGTCTCGCTGTCTTGCTCAGTTTGAAAAAAGGCAGTGTTGCTTTGTTAAGGTGCAACTATTTACATCTGTGACTTAAAACAAGAGTAGAACAAAGGCACATTTTTGCAACAGCCCTGATTAGTAATGACGGGGAGATGAGACAGGACAGGGGGGAAAAAAACATATTTTTGATACTCCAAGGAAGTTTTTACAACCATTTGTATCTTCTTTTACTTCTAAAATGTGTTTTTACCTTAGCAGCCTTGATCAATGATTCAACCAAGACGTAATGGCGCAGATTTCAAAAGCTATCTCGCACTCGGAGTAAACACGAGGACGTACCGGCCTAATTTACGGCGTCTGTTTTAATGCGAGATGACGTAGGATCATTCCAGTCGTTTCAGCGCCTGGTTTCCACAATTGATTGATTGAATGAGATGCCGAGACGACCCTGGGAGTTAAAATGCTGTTTTTGTGGAGCAACAGCGGCGCTTTGCAAATACAAATATTACCTTTAAATACAGGGATGAAAGGAGATATGAATGCAGCGTTTCAAAGAGTGAGACTTATATGATGAGATTTGGGCTGAAGGGGTTTGAGGCGATGTTAATGTCTTCTAAAACATTGCCTGAGCTGTTTGGAGCAAAGGCCTGAGGCAGTTTCTTCCCTGCTTCCCCCATCTGCGTTATAAATTTAAGCACATCACTGTCAGGATAAGGTGGGATAATTGCCCAGATGAAGTGTCCCAATGGTAAAAAGTTCAAATGGGATTAGTTGGGGCTTTGAATTAAATCATGTCCCTCAACCAGAGGTGTTTGTCACAGAAATGGAATATGAGACAGAGTTTTTTTTTTTTTACTATAAAAGCTAATTTTTGTTTCCACTGCCACAAACGACCTAATATATGCTTTGGCAGCGTAATGGACTTACAATTGGCCGATTTGTTTTTCACCATGGCTTTACCTGAGCTAAACAGCTCCCCAGACGTGTTGTGTTGTAGTGATGTCCCTCAATTTAAGCCTTAATGAAAGCTTTGTCCCACCGCTGTGAAGCTGTTCCTTGACAACACTTCACATCCCCCGTTCTAAGAAAAGTGCCTGACATGATGCGGCGGCCTTCTCCGCTCTGAAATGAGCTCCCCTTCTGTGATGAAAAATGCAGCCTGTCTCTTTGCTTATTGCTGTGGCATTTAGGTGGCTCAGTCTGGTGATTTGAAGAGCCTGTAGTGTCAAAGCTATTTCTCCTGCTTGTGGCTTAATGCTCTGACTCAACAAACCTGACCATTGTCATTTCCCCCCATCGGCTTCATGGTGGCCATGAAGAAAATCCACAGAGTGTGGGCAATAACCTTCAAGGGAAAGGGCTGTGATTGCACATCCATTTCACAGTGAGGACCGCGCTGGTGCTTCCCCCCAAAGCGGCAAAATGCTGAATGGGGCGAGGATTGGGAATGGCAGTGAGGTAGACACACTGTTTTGTTAGTAGGTGGATGATGAAAGAGAGGTAGGGAACAGTTAGTGGGGGGAGATGCGCGTGTGTGTGAGGGGGGGTGGGCTTCCGTAGGTAGTGTGTATCTTATAAAGCAAGGTCTCCCCCCACAGGTTCTCCCGCTAAGCTTTCTGAGGGATATGTTTAACTCTGGTATGATAGTGCTGACAGGAGGAATGCACGGTCTAATCCTAATGGGTTGCCAGGTTGCACAGTACCGCTCTACCTGCTGGGGGACCACTGCTTCCAAGCACAATTTACAAATCTTGCTCCTCCAGCTTAAAACCTCCCCAACCCCCCTCAGAATGGATGGTCACAAAATTGTGTAGCGCCCACCCCTTGACCTGGCAATGGGCCAAAAAACCACCTCAATGAATCATACATATGAAATCAGAAATTTCAAGCGGTAGGAGGAAAGTTTCCAAAGCTCCGGCAGTACAAAGTTCTCCTGACAGCCTGATTCTTACAGGTGACGAGCCCAATGCTGCTTATTCATTCACAGCGGGTTTGGGAAATTAGATCGTAGGAGCCAGTGCAGGCATAAAAAAAAAAAAATCGGAGTTATATTTGCGCACTTTCCTTTTGTGGGATTGCACAGCAGCTTTTATATTTTTTTTCCTCCCAAAGCTCCCCGCACGGAGCTGTTGACCTTGCAGAGGGTTAAGCAATGTAATTTGATGGTAAATGGCTGTCATTTGGTCTGCCATGCCTCATAAAGCCATCTAGGTTGTATATTCCCAGCCTCCGAGGCCCCACTGATCACCACATTACAGTAGCGCATGACTAACTGGATGGCCTCTGCCAGCAGTTATACGAACGCCACAGAATTGTCCGCGTTGATCTGTCGGAAGTTCAAAGAGATTTACATAGGTGTCTGTCTCTCCCATTAAAGCAGCACGTAGCCTGCACTTATATTAATAGCTACTTTTATACAGCGTTTAGTTATTCGTCGGTTTCGTCCAAATGGCGCTATGACATTGGCTGGGAGAGATCATGTTTGTGTAGTGTGTCATCCTACCTGTAGATGTCACTGTTGGCCAACCTCAACCTCTGTTGCCGCCCCGGGCTCGTTTCCACGGCTCCCACAATCTCTGCAACAACAGATGGTGCTGATCATCACAACTCGCATCATATTTATTTTTCTTAGTTACTGCTTGTAAAATACCACCCTCCAGATAAATAAACATTACAATTTTGACAGTACGTGTCGGCTCGACGCAATTACTCCTAATTTGCTGCCAGTGCGAACCTGCAATTAAGTTGAAACAATTCAGGTGTGCGGTCTGATGTCTCACTCCTCAGGAAACTAATAGAAAGTACAAACAGACAACAGAGGCTTGTTTTCTCCAGTCGTGCGTTTGCGTGTGGCATAGTGCGTTGTTTTTGTGTGGAGACATTTAAATCTGCGAGTCAGAAAAGCACTTGAAAAGCACGCCACGGAAAAATGATCAAAAATATGTCCGTACTCTTCTTTCGGGGGATTATTTTCAACAATCCTCGCTACAGTGTTCTGCCTTCCATGCCTAATGAAAGGTTCTTACTGCCGAGAGACACTGATAAGTGATAATTGCACGTTGGTAGGATATCACAGCCCTCTGTGGTTCCGCAGCAGGTTTGAAATGCCCCCTCTCTCAATATCTCACACACTTCCAGGCAAATGCAATGAGACAGCTGAGCGTAATGAGCTTATGTGCTTTATTTTTGGTTAATTAAACCTTTTTGCAGGATTGACAGAGTTAGGAAATCCATTGTTTATCACTCTTTTATCACTTGTTTCCCCCCCTTGCCAGATACAGTCCTATGAGAAAGTCGGAGTCACGGTTGGGGTCAGAGGATTCTGTAATAGAGCTTTGTTTGCTCAGAGGAACCTCTGGGACCTCAGCATGTTCGCCATACCCATCAGCACTGTGTAATTGAAATGGAGTAGCAGCAAATGACTGTAGATACCAGCTAAGCCCCACTCCCAGTGTAAGATCAGATAGCCGGGGCAATGATTTCAGTGGAAAAGTAACTACGGTACTAAACACATCTAGTCCCACTGGAACACCCAGGCAGACTTGGACGGTATTGTACTGTCGATCTGCAGGAAGTGTGGTGAATGTAGGAGGGAAAAACTGGCAGCGATGATATGAAAGTTTAGTCATGAGGGAGGGTTTGGGAAGTGGATGGGAACATAATGGAGGCTGCGTGCGTGGTTACGATGCTCGAGTTTGGTACGGGCTGCTGTGGGCCTGAATCATCACCCTTGGTATTGTGTGTAGACCAGTATTTGTGCTTTGGTTACTGCAGCCAACACGCTAGAGCCTCTCTGGCTTCCTGCAGCTTTGGGCAATACTGAAGATGCTGTTGGACTGGCAAAACATATTGAAAATTGTGTGATAATTTGCTGTTATTGGTTTATTGGTCTGTCTAGTCTAGTTTTTATAAATGAAGGAAATCAACTGAAATCACAGATGGACTCACATTATTGTTCAGGGACTCATTTAAATATTAAAAATCATGATGTAGGCTAGATGGGGAGTTCACACCGCTCTCAGTGCACTATTGTGTTTTTATTCTGTATAACTTTGAGTAATAAGGCTTCTCACAAGGGAAATCTGCTTGTGTTTCTTGGCCCTGAGCTGCCCTCTTCCTCTCTCGTTAAAAACCCACTGTCTTCTCGTTCTCTACACCTTTTTCGGAGGTCACACTCACTCTAACTGTGTTTGACCATCTAAAAATAGTCCGCGGCGAGTATCGGACTGAAGCTGCAAAAATTTGACACAACATGGTGCAGAGAGTGGAGCTCTGCCTGAATCTATTTACGCACACACACATACACACACACACACACACACACACACACACACACACACACACACACACACACACACACACACACACACACACACACACACGCGTCCCCTTGCTCTCCAGAGGCAGGGGAGCAAATTAAGCAGGTCAAGTGGAGCTGTTTTTCCACTCAGTATTTGTTGAAAACATTGAAAGTGATGTCGTATAAAAAGGAGCTGTGGAATCTTTTTTATTTTGATATAGACACTGAAGTACCACAGTGTTGTGCAAACACTTTGTGTGTGTATGTGTCTGGAATGTGTGTGTGTTTGGAAAGCTGGCAAGCAGAGTCAAGGATTGATACGTTTGTGGGTAATCCTCTGTTCTGTCTGTACGTCCTTTCATACATCTGACTAACAGAACTTTACTGAAAGACAAGCAAAGTACTTTATATGTGGACTTCAATTTCATGGGCTCTGGGTCTTGTGAATGGGCTCTACAGGGTGGGATTGCGGAGGGGTCTGTTGCTTACTCTATCAGCTTGTCTGTTCTCTCTGTTCCATTTTGTTCCTCCCGATTGGTAAAGGTGGCGTTCTTACGCTGCACAAACCCCCCCCAGGATGAATCCCTTCCGTCATCACAAATTCTGTTTAATCTGTTTAACTTCACAATAGAGTCTAAATGTATTTGCTAATAGTCGCGGTCGGCCGCGTTACTTATTTACATAGGATGAACAAATCCAAAGTTAAATCAGTTAAACAAATATTGGAGGTGTCACCAAAACAAAGATAGAAAATGAACTCGCTTGATGACAACCAGTAGCAGTGCGCGACTCATCCTTGACTTGAAATCATCATCTTTTTGTGAAGTTAACAGTACATTATTCTGTTTGCTTTTTGGCCAATGCTATTTCAAGAGAGTACTTTTTAAAAACATGTTTCCAGCAGCTGTCTTCTTCCTCATCGATGTATTTATGATCTTACAGCTGTCTGCAGTTTAGCTTCACAGTGTTCACTCAGAGCAAAACCAGCATTTACTGTAAATCCAATATTTCCTCACGCTGTCAATCAATCTAGTCCAAACTGCGAAAGAGGACAGAGGAGCAAATAATATGTAGATTTGACAGCCGTCTTGGGAGTTAGAGGGTTAGAGGTCACTCTTCATGAGATTGGCGTAATTGGTCCTGTGCTATAGAATAAAAACTGTCCATTGAATTCTGCATGATCACTAGAGTTACGTGTCACTCATAATATTTTGTTAGGAAAGGATTTGACCTTTGCACCCACTACACAGAGCTATCCAGTGGTAAATTACTGCCTTTGAGTGGGTCATTCAGAATTCCAAGCAATCGGTTTTTCTCTCGGAGTCTGGCTATATACTGTATTATTTATGACGGGAAGCGGGGTATGTTTAGTATCAATCGCCAGCTGATCAGAGTCATCGAGACGCAGGATGCACAAACGAACTCTACTAACGCCTGCGATCCTATAAGGGAATCATTATGTTATTGCCTTAAGAGCTCTGGTACAGTTCCAGTGTTCCTTAGATCTGTGCTTTTGCTCCTCATTATGTGCAATTTTCTCCCCCGTATGTAATGTATGCCATCATGTTACAGCCGAAGAGGGGATTCACCGCTTCCTGCAGTTTCAGATCTGGGCATTAATACTTTAATCCATGTTTCTGTAACAGTCCTTGTAGACAAGTTGTAAGATCTCTCGCAGGCTTGTTCACATTGCTACCGAAATGCTCCGAAGCAGTCGAGGCAAATAAAGAGAGATCAGTCTCTGCCATCTAAGACAGTCGCTCCTCGTATTTCCAAGTGAGCTGTCTTACTTTGAAGGCGGCTCTCTCCGTGTGTTTGAGTTGGAATGTGGATTCTGTTTGACAAGTGATTTCAGAAAATTTCATTTAATTTTGTCTTACTGGGAGATTTTTCACCAAGGCCTTCAAAAATCACCCACAGAGAGTCTTGGAGCCGCTGAAGGACAAATCTATTCAACCACATCCCTGAAAATATGTTTCACTCACTTTTAAAAAGAAATGTTTCACAATTATAAAAAATATAATTAATTTAGTGCCAAAAGTATAGCAGAGATTGTATGCTTTGTTATCATCATCCAGCTTTATAATTTAATAGTTTCACACAGTACATAATTTAAAAGCTGGATTTTTCCCTTAAACCTACTTATTTTTGCACTTTTAGCTGTGGAAAACTTTGGTGGAAACTTTTCCTGGCATTTGGTAAAAATGTATTTTTGTTTTAAATCATTTCATCAGTCTGAGTCTGATTTACTTGTTTTCAGAGGATTTTTCAAAACTGACACTATTTTCAGTAGTGAAGCACAAGTACAACGAATGGACAAAGAATGTAAACAAACTATTTTAAAGGAAATGGGAGTATGTCCTACTTTAATTAGGTGCTTGGCCTAAACAATGGGTCCTTCGAATGGTGAGGCAAAGTACGGATGGAGACTGGATGGTTGTTTACGGATTGGGACGTGCAACTATTGCCAACAAGTCACGCCTGTTTCAGCTGGAAATCCTGACTCCACTGGGGGAAAAACAAACCCATCAAGGTATTTCCCTCGTGAACATTGTGCAATTACCTGTTCAATTTTCTTAATTTCTTACATGAAAGTCGCTGTAGGATTTCATTTTCCCCCACTTTGTAATTCTGTACTACTCTCCTAATTGAATAATTCAGTAAAGTACCACATCCAATCAATACCAATTAGGCTGAGCCATGTAAATGGACCCCTTTTAGTTAAAGCCAAAGAGTGTAAACAACTACAATCATAATTCTGTACAGACTTTGCTGTGGCCCACCTGCTTACTGGAGCCCGGTAAAGTAGGATTCCTCCTTAGAGGAAATGCTGAATCTCAGGATCAGTCAATCAAGTGCAGAAGTCCTAAAACAGTGTGAAGGTGTCATAGTCGTGGCTGAGCTGTTTGTGTTTCATGGGACAGCACAAACAAAACGGCACCTCCTCTCCATGTTTTTAGTCCTGCCTGCAGACGAAGACAAAAATTTGATATCAAGACATGTTGAACATCTGGGTAACGTATAGCACTGTACCTACAGACGAGGACAGGAGAGGAGCTAACTAATAAAAGATCATTTAATACATGTAAGGTAGTAAAAGTTGAGGAGTGATGAATGAAGCTTCTGAGCTCCTTCAAGCTTAGTTGGAGGTAGCAGGATGTGTGTGGTATAAAGTTGCTGAAAGGGACGATGACGCATTCCTTTAGAATTGAAACTTCTGCAAGGTAACTGAAGTTCACCATTGCACCTTTATAATACGTGAATCAGACACCCAGCGTTTTCATTAACCTTCCTCCTGTCACAGTGAATTGTTTGGTAACACTGAGTTAGAATAAAGTGTGACTTTCCGGTAATTGAAACATTTTATCAAAAAGTTACAATCAATTTACAAGTCTTTATTTTGTGTTGGCCTATAAGATCTCAAAGTGACACTACGCCAGATTTCTGAAATTGACGTGACATTTTGAGTGAATCAATTTATTATGACATTTCATTTAATATTCGGTTCAAAAGAAATCACGCAGCTGAGGAACATTTTCATTCGGAGTTGTTCCATATTGTAGGTTTTTTTTTTTTTTTATTCATCTGGAAGGTTTGACATTTTTCATTTTTCACTCCATTAACACAAACTATATCTCATATCAGAAAACCTGGAAAAGTAATATTTTGCGTTTAATACAACTCTGGTTATTACATTTTCATTTGCATGTTCCGTAACTATAACCTATAGTCGTACTATTTCAATTCTTATTTGTACTGTACGGATATTTCCTCCGTTTTCCACAGTTTGTTCAAAATAAAAAACTTTCATGAATCCATCTGTAACCTATTTTTAAAAAATCTGTATTTCTTTGATAAATGGTCAAAATGTTCTTTCACTCTCTGTGACGAAGAACATCGCTCAGGTTTTTCTAGTACCAACTAAAAGCTTGCCGTCTGCTACAGATAGAGGGTAGTTCCATTTACTTTGGCATACTTGTGTCTGAATTTAAATGGATGTTCTTCTCGTTGCCACTTCATTTTATGTGCCGTGACACTGAAGCGCTCCCAATTTTGTGCTGCATTTGCATAACCTGCTGCTATGGTAACAGGTAAAGCTTTGCTATATACAAATGTCTCTTGGCAGTTGTTATTGACAACATACTGCTAGGTGGGTAATTACCAGAGCTTCAAAATGGAAATGTACGCTGCACTTACTTCCTGTTCTTGTTATGTTTTGTGAGTAATGACAAATAAATGAAGCTTATTGCAAGTGTGAGCCGTCGTATGCAGTTCACCAAACCTGTTATGAGAACTTGTGTATATATAATATGCATCCGCAGGGTTGCGCATTGGTAGAGAGTGAGTGGAGTTTAGTGAAAGTTGGTGGTGAACTCTGCCATTCCCGAGAAAGAGTGCAGTGCTTGCCTTGTAGTACAGTGGGAGGGCAATGAATAATTTACAAGCCATTTCCCTTTCATTACTCAGGTCTAAACACAGTGCTCTCTGCTATCGCTGCCTTCTACACCCTCATATTTTTCTAAGTCTTACAGTACTGTAATAGAGGCGCAGCAGCTCTGCATAACAAGTGCAAAGCATGCTGGGAGGTTCAGTAGGAGCTCTTTGGCTCAAGTGCAAAATCGACTTTGAATGGGGAAGTATAGAAAATTGTTGGCAGAATTAAATATTCTTATAATTGAAGAATGTTTTCATTCCAAGTTTCCTTGATACAAAAAGCTTTTTTTAAAGTAGTGCCAGAGTATCACAGCAGGGTATGTGATTAATAGAGACATCCTCATCTATTAGGATACATTAATATGCTGATAATTTCAGATTTTGTGTCAAAAATGTCATACTAATGAAGTACTGAAACAAGCCTGGACCTTACCAATATCTGTGGATAACTGAGTTGCATTTTGCAACTTCAGTTAAATGATTTGGGAGCCTACCTTGATCAAAGATCATCTATTTCTTCAGGGTTATAAGAAGGCTAACTGACTTTCAGGAAAATTACATCACACATCCAGAGCAGCTGTATGTATCTAATTATAGACATGGTGATTAGATGTTGACGACAGCATACGGCAGATCTATCAGAAATAGACGCATCAGAGCCATAACAGCCACAGTGGCCTTCTATTGGATTCGAATAGCAATAAACAAGGTGCAACATGTTCAATGTGTAGCTGCTGCAACATCACCTTAACATGCGTGTGGGAGTTTTTTTTTTAATCTTTGATGGTGTTTTTGCAAAGTTATATGCACCACTCAAACACTACTCTCGTCATTAATAATCAAGGATTTAACACTTGGGATTTTGGTTTGTGTTGCTCCTTCGATCAATTCAGCAAAACTTGACCAGATGTCGTAGTCTTCTACAGTATCTCCATGGTTACATTTAACCAGATTCTTCCCCTGCGAAAGAGCCAACAGAATACTTAGTGTGTGACGAGTGTCCAGTATGGAGCAGTATAACATCATTTCTTATTTGGAGCTGCTTTCAGGAGAGCAGGTGGACGCAAGCATACATGGGAAATACAGAAAATGACATGTTTTTAGCTGAATGGTGATTCAATTTGAAATGTGTAAACCTCTGATGTAAACAGCCAGAATCAATATAACTGCGGCTATTCACTCTAACATTCATATTTATACTATCCATGAATTACCATGACACGGTGTTGATTCAATATTTGTCCTTATCTTGGTAGAACGGCTCCCCTAAATTAATATTTTCTTTTAATTGTTTTTATGCACTAATCGGATAATTTGAATAAAAATGTTACATTCACAGTGTACGACGATCCCACCATGCATTGCGGCGGAGACTGTCGGCGAACTCAATCCAAGATGGCGGACGTAGACGAGCGAGGACCGACCGGCAAAGTCATTTTCAAACGTAAGTTAGTTTAACTACTGTGGAGCGTTTGAATTCACTTCGTCATAAATAGTTACACAAAATGGCGTAATTTTTGCATGGGCCGTATAAATGCTCATTGATTCATTTTTGTATATCTATCTTTTTCGTGGGTTAGCATGTTAGCTTGTTGCGTTGCCTCCCCCCACCGGTGCACCTGGCTCACCTGGAACCAGCAACTTTTATTGGTGTTTATCTATCTATTTTGTGTTAAACTATGATTGCCTCATTCCTGTTTACTTAGTAAGTAAGCTGTCTTCTGTAAGCTGTCTTTTTTTAAGGTACGTTACAAATAAAGTTATGTTATTGGAGTAAAACTTCCTACTTAAACCGAGCTAAACATTAATGGTTTCTTCTTTGTGACGTTTTATTCTAGAACATATCTCAAATAAACTGACCTGTAAGGGAAATTAAAAATGGCGTTGTTTGAAACAGTTACATTAGTGGATTAGGGAATAAAAAAATAAACCTTTTGTTTAATATGTATTATATGTTGTATTCTCTATTATTGATTGGTTTGTAATGTGAAAAAGTCCATTTATTTTAAGTCTTTCAAAGTACCATAAACTGCTTGAAGCATATTTCCTATATAGGGGTTAGGATGTTGAATATAAGAAGTAGAAACCTCAATTATATAGAAGCTCAGCCATAAATGAGGTAGACTAGGTATTGGGACTGACACAGTATGGACACTAATGAAAGTCTATAATCAATTACTTTTGTGGATAAGTTTTCCTTCACTTTTCTTGTCTTTAAATATTGGAATACAGAAGACCCCAAGATTATGATTCAGTAGAGCGTTATGTGTTGAATCTAGGAAAGGGGAAATCAGAGCAACAGGCATGAGGACTAAGTGTAAGAGTGTTTGTGTAGGTGAGAGTGTGTGTGTGGAATGCAGAAAGAGGTAACGAAGATGTTTATTTTAATTGGATAGAAAGAGATAATGAGTCATTTCCTTTATCAAAAAGGAGAATGCAAAGAAAGCCCTGCAGTGAAAAGTATAAATGGAATAACCACATTTTTTTTAAATTTGTCATTTCACTAGATGGACTAATGACAAACCAGACATGTTTCACACAATTCAATCTGCTCCTGTCAGGTTTTCTGTTAAGAAAATACAATAAACGAGACTGTCTATGCAGCTTCTGTTTGCATTTCTAATACATTTATGTAAGACACTTAAGTAGAGTTCAGATTCTACTACTCTTCCAGTTTTGCAAAAACAAGTGATTGATTAAAACTCTCCCCGGACTCAGCAGTTCACGTTTGAGGCAGTATTGAGCAAGGCACTTAGCCATCAATTCCTCCAGTCAAGCTGATAAGTGCTAGACAGCAGGAGACTGCGTTTGCGTATCAGCGGGGATTTGACTTGTGTGGAAATACCGTATGAGCGACTACACGAGGCTGCAACCGGATGGCACTGAAGATAAAAAGCTGCTGTCCTCATTTACACCTGCATAAATAAATGAAGAGGAGACACAAAGAAGTAATGTTTTTCTCCGGCATTCACATTTGAAATGTATCTCACCATTCGACACCGTGACTGAAACTGTTATTCTAATAGCCACCTAGTTATGCTGACATTTCAACTTTGTAAAGGTCACTGTTAAATTATGTCATTGCACTTCTGTGTAAACATTATCCACATTATATTCAGTACATTTAGCAAAGCATTCACCCGTCATAGACTACTGTGTGGCCCAAGCAGTACACCACCCAGACTGAGCCCTGACCTCAAATTCATGCTGCTGAGAGGGGGAGATTCATTCACTGCTTCTCATGAATGATATTGTTAGGAGTCCAGATGGTGCAAGAAAGCATCATGGCAACTTAATCAACACCATAAAACTCAGAATGATCCCAGTGTAACATAGCACAAAAGAAAAGAGATGCATGTAAAGTCTGATTCTTGAATATTTCTTGAAGAAAATGTCAAATTCTTTAATTTATATGATCTCAGCCAGGCATTTCATTCAGATACAGGCTTGCTGGTGAAGTCAGTGAGCTGAAAGGAGGATTCAGTGGAAAGATGATTGCGTCTGCGTACAGTGAGCAACGGAAACCTTCCTAATGAGGCAACCTATTTATTGGGGCAAGAATCACAGATTGCAGACAGCCAAACTCATTCACAGGCACGTTGACACCTATGGGCCATTTAGAGTTTCCAGTTCATCAAACAATCCTGTCTTTGGTCTGTGGGAGGAAACCAGAGAATCCTGAGAAATGTGCCCCTATGCTCACTGTGTTATCACAACAAAATGTCTCCACCTTAAAAAGCTGCCATTTAACTCTTGAACTCAGGATTCACTGTTTGTATTTATTTTTATGTATGTTTTTATCCTGTCCTTGTCCTTCCTCATTTTTTCCTTTTGAATAGCTAATTGATGTTTTGATCTGAAGGCAGGATGTTTCTAAAAAAAAATTATATAAAATTGTCAACATTGTTACATGCTGTACTAGAATATTTGCACCCCTGTCTGGTAAATTGTTTGGGTTGAATGCAGTTGAAATGTATGCATTTTTTATGAAGGGTAAAGTAGAGTCACACACACTTGAAATGTATGCATTTATTATGAAGAGTAATGTACACACACACACACACACACACACACACACACACACACACACACACACACACACACACACACACACACACACACACACACACACACACACACACACACACACACACACGTATATCCCGCGCTTCTCTTCTTTCATTCACTCTCAGATCGTCTCTTGCGCTGCGTCCTATCCGCTTGCTGTGAAATCACTCTGACGTCTCAGTCGCAGCTGTCTCCTCCTATTCAGTCCACGCCGACCTTATCATTGACAGGTACCTCGACCAATGGCCGCTGAAGGCGTCTTTGTCTACGTATCGCTTGGACCAATCAGAAATGGAGGAGGGCGGACTCAGTGTGGGCCTGGCAAGTTCGGTTGAAATCGTGAGGTCTGGATGGTTTCCTGTGAGTTTTATTTGACATATTATTTATTTGCGTTATTGTATTAGATCGCTTCTCATTTTAAGCTTTTATTAATTATAGTGCCTGTTAAAATAAACAATTTTCGAGAGGTTACGGTCCTTTGGAGCTAGCCTGGCTAAGTGTAAAGCTCTGTAAAGTATTCCAAGCAGAGAACAACGGTGATTTTCCGCAAACAGAACAACAGTTTATGAGTGAATACTAATTTCTGACTGCACTGTGTGTTGAATAATTGCCAGGACAAAGTACATTTGAAACTGTCAGACTACATATGCTCTCCTGCACGATAATATATGTGTTACTACTGCGTTGCTGCTATTTTACGCGGTTGTAACTTTGCTTTATCAAACAGTTCCTCTGTGTCCACACACAGTTGTCGAGCAGGCTTAACCACTGTAGCGTGTGTTTACATATGTTTTCACTATTTCAAATGCTTAATGTGTTCTACGATCACGTCCTCACTCACGGTTATTCAGGGGACATATGTCCAACAGCAAACACCGGTGCAACCCGACCGATCAGGGCGTTTGGATAAGCCAATTGTGTGTTGTGTTTACAGAATGTCCCGGTAATATCAGAAAGCCTGCACCGCCGTGTGAAGTGAATTCCTGCCGAAGCGAGTAGACATCAGGACGGGGACAACCCGAACCACACCTCTGCTCCAAGCTGTCTCCCGGGTAGAGTTGGATACGAGCCTGGCTTCAGTAGTTCCCTTCAGCGGAATGGATCTGGAGAAGACCTAACCTGACTGCTGTGCTGCTAGAACTGTGGAGCTGTAGAAGTTGTTGCTGGCGGAGTCGACCAACTTTTTGAAGGAGGTCACAACGTGTTTTGAGAAGAGAGAAGTCACTGAAAGTTAAGATGGATCAAGCCAGTGGAGGGGAGGATCCTAATAAACCCTCTAAGAAGAAGTCCAGTGAGGATGAGGGGAAAAACAAGAAGCTGGTAAGAATTCACACTGCTGCATGAAACGTGTCCAAGCGTCCAACCCATGTCACCCTGCATGCAAAGGTTATGAAACGTCACTATCAGCAATATGATCAATACACAACAGCTTGATTACTGGGCTGAACTGCAATAACTTCGCTACTTTCCTATATCTACACTCATTTAGATTCCAGTTAGAATGTTAAAAGGATGCGTAATAGTTAACATCAGTTTGTAAACCCGTCAGTATCTAAAAGCATCACACGTTGTCATAACTTACATCTAAGTTTAGTTTGGGATTATTGATGTGTCGTTAGTCTCAAATGGGACTTGTAATGTAGCTCAATACAGAGTAGCTATTAGACTTGGGCAAACAGATCATGTTTCACTGAGTGCTTTACTTTTCAAGCACTTAATGTCATTAACCCTGTCAAGCCTGCATCAATGTTAGAGAAAACATTCTTTGATGAGCATTCTTGTTGTGACAGTTTGGCTTTGATGTCTTCATCCTTAGATGAAGAAATTCAATTACTTGCAGTTGCTCTCCACTTATTTTGCAGTGGAGTCTTTCGTGCGTGATGCCTGATTGATATAACTTTTATCCTTCATCAGCCAGGACTTTGTTTCCTATCGCTTGATTATTACGCACTTGTAGATAGCAACTGATATCTGGAAATTGTATCAGCCTCTATTCCTTGTCTAACTTCCTGTCCTGTCCTGGTGGAGTAGTGGTTGCACTGTGTTTAGAAAGTATTTCTAGTAGTAGAAAGTAGTTATGACAGAATGATCACAAACTATGGGTTGTGGTGGTCTTTAGGGTGACATTTGCAGTGAGACGGTGTAAATCAAGAAATCAAACCATGTTTCTTTGTATTTGAAAGTCAGTTTGGGAAACTTTTGGAGAGAAAAGTTTAGCTGCTGTTGATCCCCGCTGCAACTATCCACATATGTCGGTGTGGAAAATTGGGCTCCTGCTGAAGTGAATGACATAATCTCTCAACAGTGAATAATGTAGCACAGTTTCTCTATGTTGTTCTTGGTGCTTGATTATGATTGGTTGCTGATTGTTTGCCGGGCCAGTGTTTATCTGCGGCACCGCTGCCAAACAAGGAAATGAGAGGGGTATAGCTTATGTTGTTCCAACATGAATGAAGCTAATCTGACTGATCCAGACATAGAGGTTGAACATTGTAGTTGACATTTTAGGACTTTGATGACATATTAGGACTACTCGTTTCCAAAGTTGTGTTGCCCCACTGCTCTTTTAGAAAGCTGTGTCAGTGCTGAGAGTTGAAGAGGACCACATTACCACTGAAAGGGAAGCACTGTCAAACGTGTACTAGCTGGTAATGTCTCAGCAAAACTTGTGAGGGAGGGAAAGTGTGACCACAATCAGTGCCAGACAGGAAACCCCAGTGTAACACTCCCACGCTCGCACAGCTAAAAGGGTGTTGTCGTGAGAAATGCTAACAACACCCTGCAACTCTTGAATATCCTGACCCCCCAGCTTTAGAGTGGTTTGCAGGAGCGAGCGGATGACATCATCACCTCAGCGAGTGAGGAGTCACCGCTCTCTCTCGCTCTCTCTCTGTGAGCTCGCAGCTCTGAGGGCCACATTCCTGGTTGCTCAATCTGCAAAGAGCATAATACAGACACGGGCAGAGGAAGCATGAGTCGCGTCTCTTGCAAAAGTCTCAAGACAGGCTCAGCGATGGAGGGAGGAAGTAATCACTCATCCCCGGGTGGAGCCGGGCCTCAAGCCTCTTTTGCCTTCCCCCATTTTAGCTGCGCCCCAATGCATACTGTCACCCGAATTTGTTTGTAACCATGTAAACAAGGAGAAAAATAATGAAAGTTTTGCATAATGGACTAGTAAACTTTGATTCCCCAGCAGTTTAAAAAAGCAGTTTGCAACAAAATTGACGCTTATGTTCAAATATTCTTTTTCAATGATTTCTTTGTCATATGTGACATTTGACATTTGAAGGTTAAAGTTACTGCTCGCTGTTTTCACCATATATGGTCGTATAAGATCCCATTCCTGACATGCCGTGGAGCGTGCGTGGATAAAGTCCAGATTTAAGGATGCAGTAATAGCCACACTTCTACGCTCATGTAAGCCGCTCAAAGTGCACATTTTCTTTAGTATGAATAATAAGTAAAGTAAGTAAGGACGACATGTACACAGTTTGTGTTAGGTCAGTCCTAGAGGAGAAACCCTGCAACACATATGTTTGTTTAACAGGATTACATCACAGCAACACCATGTGGGCTTTGGGCCCAGGATGTGGATAGTTAACACAGCCAAGGACATTAGTAAAACACCACAGTGCTCAGTCTGTGAAACCTTTCTCTCCTTGCCTTAACCACTCATGTGGTTGTTATAATGTCCACTTTCTATCAAAACATTTAACAAAGCTGACAGATGGAATGAGGTCTTCTTAAAGGAATTCAGAGAAGCTGGTTTGACAGACAGCATTTCCCCTCTTCATACCAGAGCACACAGAGAGAGAAAGTAATACATTGGCAACAGGCATTGGATTTATTCCAATATATCCATATGACTGTTTACGTGCAGCGGATAATTGATATTCAACCTACAAATTGAATGTCTTAAGATATTTGTTTATTGCTTGTTCTTCAAAGTGGGGATTAGCTATATATCGCCCATTTACGGTTCACTACACAAATTGTCAAAGTAACTGTTCACCTGGTTTAGCCTGTCTGAATAAGCTGGAGGCCATGTTGGAAAGCACCTGTGTTTATACCTTTTCAGCACATCTGCGCTGGGGGAAAAGTCTGCTGTCATCAGCGGGGAGGGAGTGGTTTGTGCACACGTGTGTTTGCACGGAGATAATGGCAAAAACCTGCCCATTAGCAGAGAAAAGTTATCAGGAAGAACAGGAAAACAAACTTGATGATTGGTTCTGAATAAACATGCTTGTCAAAGTTGACTACTCATTTCAAATGTTTTTGTCACTTTGTCACTGTTCAGGAACCGAGATGCGATTGGTCCATTAGTTGCATTTTAGTTTAATACAGCCTGTCACGCTTTCATACTGCAGGTGAAATCAGCAGTGTGTTGATTTAAGGCTTTATTCTCACACTGGCTATTGCTCCGATTCACTTCATTTCCACCTGTCAGAGTAGATCTATCAACCTGCTGATCATTAGTTTGAGATGTGCGTGACGTGAAACGTGTTGCTGTGTGCTTCTAGAAAATATTTATACCTGCAAACTAATTTCATCCAAGATTAAACAAGGATTTCTCAGTGATATCACTGGAAAATTGAACGGCACCGTTCAGCGACGGAGCAAAGTACGGGTTTAGTTGCAAAATAGGCACATGCCAATCATTTCTGTCAGTTTGTATTTGTGCGGTTTGCAATTTGTAATTAACGTCTGCGAATTAAATCGGCTCTTAATGATTGCAATTATGCTCGTAATTTGGTAAGTCATTAAAGCCTCAGTAATGCATGGGCAGTTTAACAGTACTTAAGCTGGGGTGTCTTTATCATGGCCATTGGAGACCTTATTGGAGTAACGACATATGCTTTCCCAGACATTAGTGGGCTCTCGTACTGCACGGCAGCTCATTCTGTTACGGCTAGTGAGAAACTTTGAAGATTCAGTTTAGAAGAGAATAAATTGACCGAGTGTTGTCGCAGAAGAAGCATAATTTGTCATGTGGGTCTGATGTAATGAAGAGGTAATATTCCATGCCTAAAGTGTTATTGTGCCATTACACACACCCCCCACACCCCCGCAATCAATCTGCTTTGATATTTATTAAACCACAACCTAAATATCAAATAAGCAAATGTAGCCGTCTGGGTGGTGTAAGCAAGCTGAAGGTTAGATCAATCATGAGCTGTTGACAGCTGAGACGGTATCACTTTGTGAATGATTAGTGATGCCTCACACCGCGCCTGCCGTGGGAAGCGTGTGCGTGTCATTTGAAGCTTTTGACACTTTGACACGTGTGCTTTAAGGGAGCGCCTGTGGATCATTTAAGGTCACGCCAGTCTAGTAGCAACTGTGACATGCTGCAACAAGTTCTCTGAATGTGTGTTTGTTGTATAGAGATGTAAGGTTTTGCGTTCCTATGCTGTTTCATATTAAGGTTCCCTTCATAGTGCTGCAAATCCTCAGTGGTAATAGAACAGACTTGGTTTAAGATTTGTGTGCGATACAGCAGGAAACAGACCACATGTGAGTGGTTTTATGCTTATAGCACTCAGGAAGTGGGAGAGGGGAAGTGGTTAAGAATACTTTTGTCACATTGTGGAAGCAAAAGACACCCTCAGTGCTCAAAGTTCTTACTGTGTCCCACACACATGCTGGAAAGATCCTGCAAAATCTGTGTTTATGTAGATATTTAAGGTTAGCAAACTTCCCAAACTCTATTTATAGACCGAAGGACACTCTTTAACTTCGCCAATATCAAGCCAAATGTGTCCATAATATCGCAAACTCTTTCCCCGCATCGCAGAAATCACAAGGCCTTACCACAAGAGCGATATGAATGATTAAATCAGTGGACTAGATTTAAGACTTCAAGATGAGAGACTTATCAGACGATGTTACTTACTTTTTGAGATGTGCGTTTTGACTGAGTCTGAAGAGTTTCCACGCTCTTTGGTTTGAAGTTATGGAACGTGGAGAGTTTGCTTCTTCCTCCCAGGAGAATGCAGTTGTTTGCAATTGACTTTACTTTGCTGGGATGCTTTACAGATTATTTTTGGAAACCATTAGAGGAATCTTGTGATAGAGGGTGCTTCCCTAATGCAAAGCTATCGAGCTGTAAAAAAAGAATTACTTAATTACTTTATGTTGTAGCTCCACTTGAGGCTATGCATGCATTATGCAAATGTATTATTTAGGGAAACCAAAAAACTGGATCAGACCCATGTATTGACACTGAATGTTAAAGATTTCAGGTAGAGGCCAAAACCCTGATGTTTAATTGCTTGAATGCTCCGTTAAGACCTGACCTAGGTCAGTTGAAAGGAGGACACGAATACAGCAATCGGTGCGACCCGCGGTCCAATGCATCATTGCCGAATACGCTTAGATGTTATTCTTCATAATAGTACAGTATTTAAATTGGATTGAACTGCTTGACTACAGGAGAGAATGGATTGAACCGCTCTGGGGTTTGTGGATACATGTGCAGAGTTTGTGGACACGTGCACATTAGTTAGCTGGATGGATGGGGCCACAAAAGGGACCCGCCATTTATTCATTTTCACCAGTGATTGAGTACTTTCGTTCTTCCCCCCTGGGTCAAAGAGCTATATAATACAAAGCTGCGCTGTAGTTTGAAAACGTGCAGACAGTCTCTGTTCCTCCCCGAAAGCCGAGTTGGTGGTAATCATGGATCAAGCGCGAGTTATGACAGCGACAAATGGAGGTCGATGCTTGGCACGGTTGTGAATGCGCAGACATGAAATATGGCCAGAATGCGCTTAGTTTGTGTTGCTCTGTTGTCTAGTCATTGTGTTAAGAGTAGAGCTCTGTGTCCTTTCAGTCCCTTGGATTTATGATTATGAAACAAAAAACAGACACGCAAAGTGATTTGCAGTAATATGGGTCAAATTTCTATCTTAATTCTCAATTTTTTACCCCAAAGGTAGACGATGGGGCGTAAATGGCCTGATGTATTACAACACAAATGCAAAACCTAGACCTACTTACAGCCTACTGATCGCAATTTCCAAATGAGTATTTTGCTCATGTCCTCTCCTGACACAGAATCTCTTTATGTCTAACTGTGATAAATTAGCAGAAATCTCTGCGTGTGTGCTTTGTTTTGCTATAATTCCCCTTATTAAACCTCTGTAGGGCTCGAGAGAGGCCATTAAAGGGAAGTTTTGATGTGCTCCGACATCGGATTCCTGCAGTTTTGTACCAAAATAAGACATGCATTGTGCGCACGCACCCCATGGTTCACTTTTTGACAAGATATTTGAAAATTGGCTTTTGTTTTTGACGGCCTATATAACAGAGTAAAAACAATACAGAAATCAGTCAACAGAATGAAATGGACCTTGTTTTTGTTTTGATTTAACCACTCTATATTTGCATAATAAAATTATAGACTTTTGACTTCTGTTTGTAAGAGAAAGTGAAGATATTTTTCTTAGCAGTGTATGGAATTCTTCGGAAAAATCACATTAGATAAATCACTGTACTTAATGTATTTTTTACATTTCTCATAATGTGTATACAGGGTATATTTATTTATTATATATGCCAATTATATCTTTGCTGTAACCATGGAACTGGCTTTATGCAGGCTGGATCTTTATTGGAGATTCAGGCTGCATAAAGCCTGTTCCATGGTAACAGCACGATAAATTGCTTTCATAATTCAGACACAGCTAACCGGAGGGCAGTGCTGGTCACATGGTCACATGGTCAGTGCATCCAGTCCAGACCCATTGAAATCCCAACTGTGCTGGCTTTTGTGTGCGTCCCCCTTTTCAATAGCTGCTGTTTTAGGAAAAGGTAAACACTGCTGCAGCTTTTCCCTTTTAAAGGCATATCAGATCTCACATCCAATGCATTATTTTTAACTCTTGTTTTTTCTGTGAATCACTTCTGCTGAGGTGTTTTTGGAACTTATTGGAATAATGAAGAGAAAGGACGTCATTCAATTGCATGAATTGAGTCAAGGCTGCATCAGTCAATATTTCTTTTGGGGCTGAACAAGATGACATTGTGTGCTTGTTCAAATTGCCCACAATCTAATTTTCGCTACTGTGGCAAACATACACAACAGGCTGTCTGTTCTGTTGGTGTGCATGGGTGCTCAGTCACTCAGCTAATGTTTGACTCATCCACTCAGCACAGTTACATGCATGTTTAAACTGCAATTAAGCCAATGTATTGATTTTGTCATACGCCATGTATACGCCTTAATGGACAGCATACAATTTGTGCCAACTTCAATACTCTGATTACTTGTCTTGAGAGCAATTAGAGCAAAAAAATGTGTTAAAGCCATATACTGTATATGGACAGCGTACCATTTGTGCCAATTTCAATTACAATTGGCCACAAATTGTATGCTGTCCATGTATATAGGTTTATCACATTTTGCTCTAATTGCAGTACTGAATGCACAGCCACTGATTTGATTCAGAGGTCTAGTATGTTCCTATGGAAACGGGCTGGGAGAAGGTGGAGGCTTTAAGGAGGAAACAGCCAAAAAGTGATGCACCCTCCCAAGGTGAGCTGCATCAGGGCCAACAGTAGGTAGTTAGTGTGTTGGCAGAAGTTGATGTGTGCTTCTATTCCTTCTCTTCAGTGTGTGTGCGACCCACTGAGTCGCTGATGTAGAGCTAACAACCAACGCATCATGCACTGAAGGAAAACATTTGCCGTCTTGATTTCCACAACCCACCCTGCTTCTCAATCACATCTTCAGTGGTCAGATACAGTAGCATTCCTTATACCCACATCACCTTCCCACACAGAAAACTTAGCAGGAGCTCTCGAGAAAAGTTTGCATCACCTGCGTTGCTGCTGTGAGACGTAGAATCACGCACAGGTATTTGTCCATTTATGCACGTTCGCTCCAGGCACTTTCATGAAGGAACTTCCTGTATACAAGGCCAGGTGTCACATTTACTCCATATCAGCCCATAACAAGCTGATGGACACTTTGAATGGTGGCTAACGTGGGTCGTCACGATGGAGTGTCTCGCTACGCCCTGTCGGCACTACTAATACCTACTTTAAAAATATGTCATGTTGAGAGTGTGTATCCAGTGGTTTTCATTCAACTTTGGTCTGAAAATCCTCATTTGGGCTGCAGCATATACGGCTCTCAGGCTGTGCTTTGCTGTTCAATCAACAGCAGGTGTTCTGAATTAATTAATTGTGTGTATTCTCCTGCTAGATCCAGTTTTGTTTGAAGTTGAGCAGGTCTTAATATCGTCTTGGGCGCTTCCTGTGTGCCTGAATTTCCTGTAGTGTTGATATTAACTTTAGGGTGTAGTTCAGTTTTGTTGTTTTATTTTAAGCCGCGATGAAAGCCTAAGATGGGAGGAAATATTGGGATGTTGCAGTTCAAAATAACACAGCCAATAACACAAACACAATGGAATATGAGCGTACAGTATTAGAGTGAAATGGTTCAGTCAAAATAAATGACTATGCTTGTGCTTAGTGCATTCATTATGCTCGTGTTTAATTCTCTCTTTGGCCTGTTTTCTTCTGCGTCTGTGCCTTTTAACAGGTGCTGTCTAATGTCGGTCAATACTTATAAGCACACAGTATTAGCTCTGGCCAGTTTGCCCAAAACCGGGTGTGGACTTAAAAGGGATCATATACTGTGCTGAATCAACAGAGAGAGGAGAGGAAGAGTGTGTCGGAGCTTTGTGGGGATTTGGTCGGGAGTTTATCAACCTTGTATGGATAAATATTAGGTCTGAATAAACATCAATCAAATTCCTTTGGAGTTTAAGTAATAAATGAACACCCAGAATACAAATTCTCTTATATAAGAATTCTACATGACTACTTAAGTATAATGTGACCAGAATGAAACCTTGGATTTGTTCATATGTGCACCTATTGCCGGAAACTTAACTTGCTTTGCCCCAATGGAAATAAGACTTATTTTTAACACAATAGCTGAATTGAGCAGGTGGCTAAAAAGGAAAACTTGGAAGTTGCATGAAGTTGCCAAGTGTGAGCAGTACATTGCATTGCCGTCCTCCCTGTCAACAATGTCTGGCTCCGAGTAGTTCTTTGTTATTATTAGAACTAATTAAAGTAAAACCTAATTTCCCTTCTCAAGTCATTTTACGGAGCCTTTTCTGGATAACTTGGGCACTGGTTTTTATAGTGATGGTTCCATTGAGCGAGTTGAAAATGACATCATACAGATGGTCGAGTTAAATTAGTCGGGAATAACAGCGGTCGCTGTTTGGAAGCTGTGAAATAGTAGCCCACTTGAAACAAAGTCGGTCCATTGTCCATCTAGAAAGAGAATTTATTGCACGTGCCATATGGTGGCACGCTGTTATGAGACTCAGGAAGGATATTGGTTACATCAGTTAATGTAATATTAACATTAAGTGTAGTACGTGAGGATCATTTTAAGTTATTGTGTGAAATATGCATACTAATACAGTTTTGTGTCCCCAAATAGACTCTCAAGTTGTGAGATATTGCTTTGTGTTTTCCTTTTTTAATGATCTGCATGGAGTCATAATCATATTTGATTAAGGAGGGACCCAGAGCTAATTTGATTAGGTTATTTAGAGGAATATGTGTTTGGTAATAAACATTTATTATGATGAAAAAGTTTACTTTAATAAGCAGTAGACGCCCAGAGGACATGTGAGCTTAATTGTTAGATGTTAAATTGTGTTGTTGCGATGTTGCCGAGATAATGGGCAAGGAAAGGCCCTCAAGTCAAGGCAATTAACCAAACAGTGGTTTGATTGTTGTTAAATTGATTAGAAAATGTTTAAGTACTCTGTTTGAAAATTAGCTATTGTTTCACACAGTTTTCATCTGCTAGAGAATGCTGGGCTTAATGATACATATGCCCTTGGTTACAAATGGGGGGAAAAAGTTAATCATCAGGTCACGTTCTTAGTTTCAGTTGTACCCAGATTGCGATGCTGTACGCCGCCGTAGCAAAAGCCACAAACGCTTGGACGTGCGAGGTAATGCTTGATGAATTATGACCTTTTGACACATTTGTCATCCGTGCTATAAATTAGGGGGTTTGTAAACACAGATACCGTGCACATTTTGAGAATGCAGCTTGGTTTCCCCAACTGTTGATCAGTTGTTGAAGACAGAAGTAGTGACAGATAGATAAGATGACTTCATTTCTGCTCGGTGTTGCCCAGTGCGACAGCTGAAAAGGATGCACAGAGGGAGGTGCAGGTTGGAGCTAATCTCTTTGCTCGTTCCTGTCTCAGTAGTTTCCTAATTGCTATTGCGTGGAAATCCTCCGCTGGAGGCAAACTTTATGGCCATCACCACGCCACAGCTCCATACTCATTAATACTTCACAGCTTAGTGCCACAGCATATGGCGGCGTTGCTCCTGCTTCCCATTCGAGGTGTGTTTCCAACAGGGCTGGCTCCGATTGTGTCTGGAATGAATAAAAACATCTGTAGCGAGGAGCTGATAAAAAAAAAAGAAAAGATGTCAGCTGTTCCCAGCAGTTTGTGAGTGGGCTAAGATTTTTTGCAAACAAGTGTCGACGGTTAAGCGTGGCAACATAAGGTTTGCACGCCTCCATGAGAAGGTGGGATTTTTCTCATGTGATTCTAGCGTTTGTGACGACTGCAAATATACAAGAGGGCTGAGTCACTATCACAACAAACAATGCTCTCGACAACACACACACCACACAGATACAAGCACCTTTTGTGTCTCAGTCTGCCTGTAACACCTTGCCCCATGTGAAATCTGTTACTTTCCAGATACACCTTAAATAAGCACTAACCTGCATGTTTTATTTAATTAAAGGGGTTATTTCATTTCCGGCTGTCGTGCCGTGGGGATCACAGGTGCTCGATCATACCACTCATTTTCTGTCTTTCGTATAATATGAAAATGGATGTGGTTGGGATCTTCACGCTTTTGCAAACACTTTTATTTCCATATATTGTTTTGCTGTTGTGCTTTGGGGATCATAGGTACTCGATCACGCGTCTCATTTTCCGTAACATGCTGTCTTTCGTATACATATGAAAATGTATGTGATCTGGATCTTCACGCTTTCGCAAGCACTTTTATTTCCATATATTTATTATTTTGCTATCCTTTGCGCTCATCAAGGTGTTCCATATCCTTTGTGCAGTAACCAGGATATGCTCCCGTCCTCATTATGAAACGCGGATACTAGTATAAATTAATATTAACAGATATTTCAATCCCGCACCATATTGTTTTCTCTAATGTATAGAAATGGTGTGAATATAATTGCATCCTAATCACGCGTGTACCAGGATAACTAGATGGTATCCAGACGCTGTACACATGAACACACCGATTCATACTGTGTGTCGTTAGTTCTGTTGGGTCTCTATTCACACTGTGCCCTCCCTCCCAACAGAACATACACATAAAAACATTGGCTGACGATATGGTAAGATGCTCGGTTTCATTTTGGTGTGTTATGCTTTATGTCTTCACCTCATCTTGTTGCCATGACTGCATGGGGCTTTAAACTGAAATTTTGCGGATGGATCAGATATAGCCGACTTCAATTCAATTACAGGTGGTTCTTCTAAGATTTGTTGTTGGGGAATATAATCCCTCACAGGATCTGTATCATTTCTTGATGCAGTAACATAAGATGTTTGCACCTGCAGCCTTTTTAATATAAGGAATCAGCAGGTAGCCTAACTTCAACACTTAGAATCTGATGTAAGTTTTTCCACCGGGCCTCGCCACGTGCAATTTAGTGTCAACCTGTAGCGGCTGCCTATGAGGAACGAACTGTATTTGATCCATCCAGTAATATTTCATTAAAGTGATAATGATGTCATGTATTGCATGTCATCACCATCCTGTGTGTTTGTCTTTCCATTTTTATTTCTGCATGCGCGTTCATCTAGAATCACCTCTCCAGTACACTTTCACTAAACTTTGACTGGTTGCTCGTTTCTAACCCTGTACCAAATGTCTACAGGTTGCATCTGTCTTCTATAATCTATCTGTCCATCAGCGTGTAATATGTTTTATACTGCACTTTTGTAATTAACAAAAGGAGACTGTAACTCACTCACTTACTGAAGTGAGTTTACGCTCCTGTCTTACACTTAAACTACACCTGTAACTACCTGTGCACAAACCAAGTGATGCTGAACATGGTGGTAAGTGAAGTTCTGATGAGGTTTGTATGCTCCAGCCTCAAATACAGCTGTCTTGCAATATGTGGCACATGTTGATCACTGTCACTGACTCAAACAGGTCTAATATTTAATCAGTACGGTTATATTTTGATTAAAGGCACAGTTGTAGCCAGCCTACCACCAATAGTAGGTTTGTTGGTAATTTTGAAAATGGAAAAGACTAAAAATTGTGTTAAGCGATTAATAGATATCAAGTAATAACATCTTAACTTTTTACTAGTGGAAGCATCTACTTCTAACTATGCTGCCCTGTTCAGTTGGCTGAAACAGTCTGGCAGAGTATATATAAGTTAACATGGATAGGAATATTGAATGTGGGTTATAATCAGTTTGAAGTTATTTTCCTCAAAATCAGCTCAGCATTTATTATTCATGATAACGCTTTATCCTAGACCAAGTCTGAATAACATCCTTGGTCGCACTTCAGAATTGTAACATCCGACATGCTTCTTCATATCTTCCAGCGCGATCGCATCACCAGTTTTCGAAAAACGGGGATGAAGAAGGAGAAGCCTTTGATCCAGCATCCTACAGATCCAATGTCTGCGCAAATTGAACTGCCTGTTCCCCAGCCGCTTTTCGACGACCGCTCCTTGAACCTCTCAGAGAAGGAGATTAATGATCTCTTTGAGAAAATGATGGTGAGTTTTGCATTTCTTGTGTATCTACGACATATCAACATGTGTGAACACCTGTTTTGGAGCTCAACACGTAACGTTTCCCCCTTTTGTGTCACACTTTATTTTGGTGAAAAGCTTTGGAGAACATAACGAATCTGACCTCAGTGACAATCAGCTTTATCGCTTGAGGACCTTAGCGCCAGAGTGCATAGTAGAAATGAGTGCAATTAGTAATTAAGCATGTAAATTCAGTCTTAAAAAACTCAGGAAATGTGGTGCTAATTCCACTGTGTGACCTTTATTCCTCTGCGATAGGGCAGTGGTTGATTGCTCTGTGGGAATGGTCCAACAAATCTACTTACTTAACCTTGATCTTGAGTTGTCAATGTCACACAGAGATTTAGAATCCCCAGTAGCAGCGATTATAATCACGCGTAGATAGATACTCGCTGTTTGATCACGGTGTGCTCATGGAGACATGGAAATAACTTCACTTTGGACAGAAATCCATCCGTTTTTATTATGCTGTGAGGTCCTGGATCATTTTATCAGTGTAACGCACATCTATGAACTTCAGGGCCGTATCTTAATATCTTGATTTCGTGAGATGACACACAGAACTTATTGTCCGGATGAATCCCTTAAGGCTGCCAGCTTGTGTTGATCCAACAGTGAGCATTAGCATTAGCACCCAGGGACTTGCATTAGCATGCAAGTCCCTGGGTGAGATGAAACAGTGCCCTCTTATGGGATTATACAGGACCTCTGCTTTTATGTGTGACCCCTCAAAGATTGTGTTTGATGTTCAATTGAGTGAGACATAATGTTGTACCTCGACAAAATGTACAATACAACAGCCATGGTTAGCATTTTATTTGTATGCTGCAAGTATTTACGTGAAAATGCATTCAGATATTAACCCTATAACAACTAGGGCCTTGCCTACATATCCCCCCCCCTGTCAGAGTGAACGCTGAACTTTCAAATTCATTTTGCACTCAAAGTGCTGTCACACCTGTGATTTTCTCTATTGTAATGCATTTTTGGCCTTATGTACTGCAGGATTGAAATTTAACAAAAAGCTTTCAGTCCATCTCTTTGAAGTGGGCGGCTCAATTACGCTTGCATCATTGGTCATAGGTTCGTGGACTGTGTGTGGATTCTGTTTTGCACACGCGTGCGTCCGTGTGTGTGCATGTGTGGCACGGTGCCCGCCTTCCCTTTTCTCTCACACAATGGTCTTTATCGCCACGGCTATAGAAATGCGACCAATGCTCCTGGTTTTCATCAGGCTACTGTTCAGTATTTTCTTGCCTGGGTGCTCATCCCTGTCACTCAGTTCACCTCTCAATTACTATGTTTGTGCTCACTGCAGCGTGACATTAAACCCAGGGTTCAATTTGCTCAGTGATGGACAACAGAGAAGCCATGTTTGCTGCTCTGACATTTGACAGACCCCGGCCCTGGGTTTAAAAGTATAATTGCAGTAATGAACATCAAAAAAAGAGGGTTATTTACCTATGAACTGTGAAGCCATCGCTATTAAACAGTAAATTTTTCTCTTATGAAGTAGATACATAACATAGAAGTGACAGTGGTTGGTAGTTTCCTTTTTTTGCAAGATGTTTTTCTTCTGTATCTTTCCACCCCTCTTTCCCTTATCGATTATAACGATGGTGCCACATGTCTCCATGTCCAGCAGGCTGCAAATAAGGGAACGACCCATGACCTATCAGTTAGACCACCTACTGTGCATTAATGACGAGGGGAACATGTCTCACTTCAAAAACCAGTTTACACAGTGCAGTGTTCAACTCACAGCCTAAATAGCACATATCCTATTACTGAAAGGTCATCAAAGGGATCTGGGGGAAAGATAGTGAGAAACACTCCGCGGGGGAGTGGTGGCACAGGGATTAAATCCAGCTCCTAATATTTTTGAAGCTTTACCATTGAGAAGTATGTTTGTCAAAGCTACGGACAAAGATGAAACACTCGGGGAAGAATGCAGTCTTTCCTTTATTGTGTCTGTGTCCCGTCCTTGGATTCTTCAAGATATGCACAGCTGGATGCACGGAGCCCCTCATCAAAATGCACAACAGTAAATCCACTCGTGAAATAGCCGGTGTTCTCGTTTTTTTTACTGAGGGAGGCGGTATGTGCCGCAGTAGCAGACTCCCCGACGCACAGGCTTCAGGCTAGTAAGACGATGACACAGAATATAACCTGAGTGTGAGATCAGCAGCTCATCAACATTCAGTGAGCAGTGAAACCACCACATGGCCCCGCTGTCTGACATCTTTGATAAATCACCAAACCCTTTCATTATCAGTCCAGCTTATAATTGCCTGTAAAAGGACAGGTAAGGAGACGCAGAGGAGGGGCGACTCATGCTTTCAGACACGCAAAGTTGTCCTCGTCTGCTGTACAATATCTCCCAGCATGAAGTCGTCGATACTTACAGCGTGTTGGCACATTTACGTCATTTGTGCAGTTGGGCTATTACATCAATTTCTGTTCATAGTTCTGTCTGTTATGTGGCGTTCCTTGCCACTGCCTAGACTTTAAGTTGTCATAGCATTGCCCAGGTGCGCAACAACATACATAAACATAGCATGGTTGTTGCGGTTGCTGTGTAACCTGTTTGAGCTTTGTGCAAATGTATCTCTCGCCATCCTTGGTTTCCTCGCTGTCCATAGTAGTGTATGGTATTTGGGGGGCGACTTGCAAAAAGAGAGAGCAGTGAAGAGAAAATGTAATATTGCAGTTCTCCTGTGGTTAGTTTGAGGTTTTACGTGCCTCTACTGTGCACCACTGTCACACACCCTCCCAGTAATAAGCTCCTATGTGATCCCTCAGCAGTTACACTCTGCACCAGGACACTAAAACCAGCCCACAGGAGGGCTACTGTGTGTGTGCGCGTACACACTCACCATGAACCAGACTTGGGGGCAGTGGACAAAATAATCAATTTGTCACCGTTGAAGCAAAATATATTTTAACGGCGTCTATTCCTCTTAGATTCCCTTTTCCCATGGCTTGAATTCTGTGTTTCTGCTTCAGAGGGAAACGACGGTTGGCATTAATTGTCCTTCCCTGCAATTATAAACCTGCGATTGCTCAACGCCCGAGGCAGTGGGCATCCTCTCCTTGGACTGGGCTTTGTTCACAGGTAGAATTTTCAATGTGTTCAGTCGCGTGATGAACGGCGCACTGGTTTGCCGGGGTGGACACGCTCACCCCATGTTGCTCTCCAAGTTGCTGAGCAAGTGTTGCAAAAGGAGATCGATTCTGGTTCAGTTGAGACAAATGCAGACTGATTAGTGTTTGCACATTTCTAAATGGACCCTGCCAGACCAACGCGAATCAAGATCGAGATTCTAGAACATTCTTCAGTGTTTCAGTCACGTCATTTCAGTCGCACAAGCACAAGTCTAGTTAAAAATACCTTGTGATATCTCGCCTCCACGTCGACTATGAGGGGATCATTAATAAGCCAGCATTAATCATTTTGGAGGCAAACCGCGGAGGGTTCATTTTTCCAGTTTGCCCCTGACAAGTGTCCCGTAGGCCCCACTCCTGTTACCCCTCCTACAATATCCTCACCGCGACACATTTCACCTTGTTTATTGAATGCCAGTTAAGCTGATAAATTACCAGAGTTCAAAGATTAATTAAAAACCTGCTGCTTTCCCTGGGTGAAAAACTGCCAATTGTAAAAGTTTCAGCTGCACTTTTTTCCGCCTTGCTCCACAAAAAAGGGCTGATAATGGATTCTTTGCTCTGAGGTTATTTACTAGAGGAAGTAGTTGGAGGAATTTAGGTCATGGTGTCCCTGGATTGGAGTTCTGCTCACCGTTTCACTGATAAATGAAGGGAACAATAGTTAGTGTTATATAATGGGTTAGATCTCTTGTTAATGCTGATTTGATCTGTTTTTATTGAACTCACCTGCTTTATTTATCATGTCAATTTCTTTGTCTTATAGTGAAAGCGGTGAGAGCAATCGCTGCAAAATCAGATCAATTAAAGAACACAATATTATTATTATTGTGGTACCCAGCAGAGGGCAGTATGGCTCTACAACAAGAGCTTCCCTGTTCGCAAACCCTGAGGATTTTTTTTCTTTCCCTTTTCATTCTAGCCATCTCTTTGAGAGAGTGTGCTCTGATAAACATCCCCCTTCATTCTAATCATCATGTCATTCCCTAGCTTTTAGTGCTCTGTCCGGCCTTCGCTCCATCCCCTCGTCTCTCCCACATGAAAGACCTCTTTTGTAATGCAGAATAAAAGTACCACGAAGATAATACTCCCAATAAGACGCAGATCCATCCTATCTGATATGATTGCATGGCCTCAATGGAAGCAGTGTTGTTTGATTTTGCTGTTCTTGTTCAGAGTTAGGGTGTAGTTTATATTACTGAAGCCGCGCTACATCCGTTTCAAGGACTTATTAGCACTGTTCTTATTTCTTATTGTAGGACCTCCTGACTCTCATAGAAAGACCAATAGAAAAGAAATTAATTCTACTGTGTGACAGAGTGTGATATACAAGAGTTATCGTGGTAATGAAAATATATTTTTTGGTCACACCGAGCTATTTCCTCTTCAGCGTTTTACAGTAAGCACAACCAAATGAGATCAGAATGTTTGATTGTCATCCCATTTCATCAGCGGCGTCGAGTTTGGGCCGAACATTTTCTTCTCAAACTCGGCAGCGGTGTGTCACTATGGATCAATCGCTCTTGAATTCGTCAGTGCCCTCATGTTGTGTCTGTGCTTGTTTTTTTTAGGAGGACATGAATCTCAATGAGGAACGCAAAGCCCCTCTGCGTGGGAAGGACCTGAGCACTAAACGTGAGATGGTGGTCCAGTACATCTCCGCCACTGCCAAATCTGTAAGTACAAGAATAAACAAGAGGGCTGTTGCTTGCATGAATAGTGAGTTTCTACAGTATAGACACTCAATTGTTGAGAATAATGAGTTTGACCTGATCCTCTTTTATGGCCCACATCCTTATGGCCGCTCTTGTTCTCTCTCTTTTTGTTCTCCCCCCCCCTCTGCTTCAGACTGCCTAGGTTGGCAGCCTGAAGAATCAGTTGTAGATTGTTTCCACTCACACTCTCACACAGTGTGAACCTAAAGGTGGATGGTTAGTGCTTATTCAATCACTTGCTTGCAGTGTTCTCAATAAGTGCTGGTTGGCTGCTCGACAGTCTTATGATAAATCATTACCCAGCTACAATTTGGGCTGTTTTTCCCTTAAATTTCTATAATTTAGGTGTTTTTGTTTACACTTCCACAAATTCCAGGGAATAGTGCTTCACGAGGAACCGACAGGATGTGAAAAAATAGAGGCTTTTGTGGTGTTTGGAAATGCTGTTAAATCTAATTAACAATTACTTGGTGAGTGTTGCCAGCATAGGACATGAATGGCAGGTTATCATTGTTGCTATCATTGTTGTGTTCCAATTCATGCACACCATTTTGTGGCATCTTGGAATAAATTGTTCATGACTACATATCTCTGAAAAATAATCCTAAAAATAATTGAATTTTTCCCCTTAGTTCTATTAGGTAGCAATTTCCCTACTTTGATTTGAATGACATCATTGGTGACATCAACTTCATGGTCTGATTGTGATCATTCAATTTTATCTAAGTGTATTTCACCATTTAGCTTATCATTGGTTTATCACCATCTGACCTACATTGTAATTCCGTGACTGAACAAGGGGATAGCACCAAATTAGATGGATGGACTGAAGGATAAGTGGTTAGAGTTCATCCACTTTTGGACCATTCTGAATAATTGCAGAAGACTGTTGAAATATTGACACTACAACTCTGGGACGCACATTTTTTTTAAGCAAAATCAAATCCCAGGTTATATTCTATCATAGAGGGAAAAAAAGCCACAAAGCCATTCCATTTCATTATGAAGCACCAAACTGGTCACTCTTGTCAGAAGACTTCCTCTCAGGGGAGCAGGACCCAGGATCGTTCTTCCTGCCCTAATCTTCTCATTTAGCCGACTACTGCAAAACCTATTGAGAACACTGTGCTTGCATATTAAGTGGAGTTGGTGGTCCTCCAGGTGTGAACTTGCATGCAAATGATTTTGCCCGGCGGTGACGGTGCCTCGTCTAATGTCTTTATTAAGTTCATTTCAACTCTTCCGTCAGCAGTTGTAATCCAGTAAATCATGCAATCACCAAGTACAGAAGGTAGGACACAGGCCATGTTCAACTTGATAACATAAAAGGGCTAAACATAAACAAATGACACATTATACCTAAGTGCACTGTTGAGCTGAGGTGTATGCGTATTTTCTGATGGTAACCCATGAATTTGATGACTTTTTTATGAGCGTGTGAAGTGAAAATAACATGACTGAAGAAAAGGGATTTTCTCTCCCCCCCCCTCATTGATTGCCAAACCTCGTAGCCCTCCTCTTGACATTATCATTTATTACCGCCCTCATTGTTATGATAATTAACTGGAATTATTGATCATGATGATTATCAGCAATGATTGAATTCCAGACAGGGCACATTATGCTTTGTGAGCATTCATTGATATTTTATTTCTATGTACAATTTAATCTGCGTAGTCAAAGGACAAAGTGTGATGTCTGTCAGAACCTCTGCTATCACTTTTAATAGGATTGAAGGAGGGGAATGGTTGAATGTCAGTGATGGGGGGATGTTACTTCACTTACACAGATTCATACAAGTGCAGACCTTACCCAAGGGCATTTGTACATGAACATTTTGTCATGTACCGCTATGATATGAAAGCAGTCATAAGAAGCCAGCTTTGCTTGATTTACAAGTGTAGGGGGGCATCTGTCTATGGTTCTGATCGCAGTACGAGACTGCTGCCAAAAACACATTTCATGCAACAGAAGAATAGAGATTTACACAGCAGGCCAATAACTTCACTGTTAAAGAGTTTAGCAGGGGACTGCCATAAAAACATCATTGTAGCGAGCAGATTTTTATGTTGAGTATTAACTTCTGTTTGATTTAAAATTAGTGATAAATAAAACCCAAGTCTTTTCTTACCCATATCATAAAATAAAGCAGGTTGTGCCACAAGTATCAGCAGATTCTCAACATTCTTCTTTAGGCTTTCATGATTGTTTCAGCTTTAAATATGAGTTCCAGTGCTTAATATTAATAATTATTGTCGAGATATGTAGCGTGGACTAATGGACATTTAGTTATTGAGCATTCACAATGTTGAATGTAGGGAGTGATGCATTTGAAATGTGTGGGGGATTTCTCTGTTCTGTTGTGGTGCCTTTAACTTTTTGTGTCCTTCTCCACGAAAGATGATTGCACCTTGTGAGATCATTGTTTTGTGGCTTTCTGACTGGGTCTATGGGATAAGGTCTTACTTGCATCCATCTCACGCGTCCTTTCTTTCTGTTTACCTTTTTATTCTACACGGTCCCAACATAATTTGGCATTTTCCTCACAGAGGCACATCCTGTTTTACACATATCTTTTACTACAGTCATGAAATGCAAGCGTGTACTAAGGGCAATGAATGTTCACAAATGTCACCCGCTACGGCACGCACACGTCAATACTCAAAGCTGTCCATTTACACTCCGACACCTCTTTGTCTCCCATTAGCTATGGCTAATGCAGGCTTGCTCAGACACCATTGTAGATGGTAGTCCAGATCTGTAAATACTGATGGAGCGAGAAATGTCCCCTGCTATTCTGTGTCCTTTCTGCTTGTCTGTGTTTATAGACGTGTCCAGCTGAGAAACTGCTTCGTGTTTTCACCAAAATCAACATTACTTTCTACCACAAAGAAAGAAAGACCTCATCACCTTGAATTTTGGTACATTTAGATGAGTGTCCTTCAAAAACATATTATGTTCTAAAATCTTCATCTTGTTTATAAGTATGGAACTTTTCCTTTAATGATCAAGTTTAAAATTTTAGCGAAAAAGATGATCAACACTTTGTTTACTCAAAACAGGTGGAAGCTTTTCTTCTCACTCCCCCTCATGAATCATATCTGCTAGTCTTTCACGAGGCATGATTGAGAACACGCCGATACTCTACAAGGCTGCCTCAGCAGGAGTCAAGCTAATTACCTCATCACAAATTGAATGAATTCTATGTTGACCCTCTTCATTTGAATAGGCAGTGTTTCAATAGAAACTAGCTCCACTACTGCAGCAGTGTGTCTGTGGATGTCCTTGACCGTCGACTTTGCATGAATAGCTCCCTTTCCCTGCTACCTTGTTTCGTCTTACTTGCTGGTTCTCTTCTCTTTCTTCTTGATAAATGTGCGCCAATGTTAATAAAACCGCCAAAACATTGCTTTTGCACTAACAGAATGACGTATTCCTCTGAGATTTAATTTGCCAGCTATCATCAACCATTTTTATGTTTCAATTCAATTGTGCTGTGTCTCAGATTCAGGAAAGGGTGCAATGGCGGGGTCTTGTGAGGAGGGATTGTTCATTGTTTTATGCTGCAATGCAATTGCAATTGCATTCATATATTGATTTGTTGGCAATGACCACCAATGTGCCACCTTTTCTCCTAACGCAACCCGACATTTTCTAAGACAATCAAGGCCTGAGGCTCAAACAGTAAACAAATTTTCGTCAAGAAAAGAAAGGTTGCATTTGTAATCGGAAGAAAGCAGATACCCTTGTGCGCAGTGACATGTCCTTCCACGTTTATTTATAGTGCAGCCGGAGAGATAATGTCAATGCCGTACTGCATCAGGTGATAATGCATCAATACTAGTCAAATTATTATTTTGGTTTTTGCCTCTGTTTTAGTGAGAACAAGGTGCCACATTGTGCAAATAAATAAATGTTGTTCATTAAACTGTTGTTCCCCCTCCAGCTCCTCCATGTCTGTTGTCTGTGCCAACCCAAGATAGTGTCTGTTCTTTTGGTCAAGGTGCTCTAAAACTAATTTGAAGATATAAATGGCTGTGTAAAATATCTTAGTTCTAATTCATATCACAGTGACTCGCATCAAGGTGCTTAGCCTGCAATATGGTGGTAATGTGAAATATTTCCCAAAGTTAGACATGCAGAGTACAGTGGCAGGAAGAGGAAACGTAGATACATGATTAAAAAAATATTACGTGCATGATCAAGCAACCGCAGTTTTCAAACTGGCTTTACGGCTGTCATAAAGTGTTGGTAGAGGGGGGGAACCAAGCATCAAATGGCCACCGAGTGGGAGAGTTTGAGAGTGACAGTAAAAGAATTGGAAAGTGAGATTAGAAGACTTGGAAGGATGGAGAGGGAGAAAGTGTGGGAGAAAATGAGATCCAGAGACAGGAGGGAAAATACAGGGAGGCATTCAGTGAGGCCTGTAACTTTCTGTAATAAACATGCATTGCTACTGAAACATTCAGCACAGGCAGAAGTGCTCAGCTACAGATTAGAATACATTTACCTGGCTGACAGACACACTCCTACTGAGAAACAACCACCGCTGGTGCCACAATAAAAACACTCCAGCTACCTGTCAGTGTGGACAGATAACAAGGTTGAATTTCAGCAATCATGCTGACGGCATGTGCTCAAGGTAGCTATGCTACGCAAATTTGACAGCTGAAGTCCAATGTTAATGGCATCTGGTTGAGTTCAGCCTTAGGGAGACCCTGTGTCTTGTCTGTCCACACTGGCCAGCCGTCCTTCAGAAATGTGTGCAATCAGTAAATTACAAGGACAAATGGATGTCAGTCAGTTCATTATTGTGTTGAAATTGACACATTGAATGAAGTTATGTCCCCATTTATTGTTGCTGTTTGTTAATATTACCGTTGTCATGTGGAGTACATGCAAGAAAGACAACCCAACATGAAGTAGTCAGTTAGTTAATTGTATTGTCCCGATGGAGTCACATAATATCTCTAAACAACCAATGAGGTAATTAGGCACCTGCAGCTGCCAAAATCAGACACTTTCTTCTCCAGTATGTCCCTTCAATTGCAATTGTTCTCTTGTCGTCCATTAAAATGTCAATACTATTCTGTGGGCTGTAATTGTGTGAGGAATGTCTGTGATGTCGGCACAAGTTACACTAATGCGTCAATGTGTAATGGAGAGGATTCTCTGGCCTACTAATGATTGTGCTGTTTGTGTCTTTTTACACATTAACTCCCTCCTCCGCTGACCGCTGCATGCAGATAACTGGGAGCAAAGTTGCGGTAAGTAGCCCATTATTTATTTGGCTTTCCAAAACTTGTTCTTACACACACACACACACACACTTCCTTTGGATGATCGTGTGCAAGTAAGGTCATTTTTATGGCTTGGATTGTTATTTTCAGGCTTATTGCTAATGGGCTGTAATTTGGAAGGGCTACAAATTGCCAATACAATCCCTGCGTGTAAATGGTCGCACTTTCAAATGAGGGATTTTGAAATTATACAGCCTGAAAATGAACTGGGAAGCCTTTTGTTGGTTTTTGCTGTTTCTCATTTGCAATGGATTGCAGGCTAACGCCTATTAGCATTTGGGCATTGTAATACCAAGAATGGGTTGATGAATTGATTTCACACAAAATACTCATAATCTGCAATCTAATCTGTTTATCAGGACATGCTGCATCTAAATGGGTTTAACTGTGTTCTTTCCATCTATGAGTCAGAACACATGCTGAGAATATATCACTTAATAAGACTTTTGAAAGGCTTCTGAAATTTGCTATTTCCATGTATCTATTCGTCACTCACACACTTGCACGCACACACCGAGTCTATTGAGTTGCAGAAAACACATTGTGTTCTTTTCCTGTGCTAAACAGAATAAACAGAAATATCGAGCTATTTTAATTTAATGTATTCATGACGATATATTTAAATTTGCTGTCAACACCTCTGCCTCTGTTTGAAACAAAAAATGAAGACGTAAGACCGCACTCAAAAACAAAAACAGGCTCTTGTTTTTGCTGTCATGTCAATTCTTCTAAGAGTTTACAAAAGCCCATGCAATCTTTATTCATTTATGTTGTCAATTTATTGCCTTTTTTAGATCTCTTGACTTTTATGTGACAATCCCAGATTTTCAAGTTTTCACATGTGATACCTTTATTTCTTTCTAAAAAGCATGTTCTGATTTCGAGGTGCTTTTTGGGGAAGAAAGCAACAAAGAAAGAAAAACGGACACTTATTGGTTTCCTAACTGTGGAAATTGTCACTTATAATTGTATTCTGTTGCTTTTGGACAGCTTTGTGGGGATTAAAGTGACTGTAAGGCTAAACACAGACAAGGTAAAGGAGCAAACTGTGACCTGGCCTCTGCTCTGCCCAGACACTCAGGCAAACCGCACTCTTTGAGGCATCTTACGGAGAGACATTTTCTATCGATTGTGTTTTCTCCTTTGTCAAACTGTTCTTTTGTGCTTGGTTATTTCTGTGGGAAGAGTGGGTTTACGGCTAGGCTTGTATTGAGAGGGATGGAGTAGCTCTCGATCAGCAGCAATGGCCTCATTGTGTTCTCTAAATGGAATATGACGGAATTACCCCAGCTTGTATCATGAGCACTCAACCGAGTTATGGGGGCCTAGTTTCAGAAGTTCTGCAAACCATGTCAAAAGGTGCCAGACACCCTTGTTATGAAGAAGTTTCTTCAAACTCAATAGCATACCGCCACGTTTGACTTGACCTGTGTGACCTCGTTGTCACTCTCAGTGAAAATCTCTGAGCTGTCATTCTAAAAAGCCCCCACTGAAGAAGATAAAAACCTGGGAGGGGGGAGCATTTAGCCTGGTTAGCCGATGATGGGCTTCAGTTAGCTTTCTGCTTTGCTGGCAGATTCCCATTTTCACGCTGTCAGCGGGCTTTGTTGGGATAGAGCACTCTCAGATGTGCTGCAAGGAGAGTGTAGGTTTGAATTGTCTATAAGAAACGTTGCAACTGTAGCTCCTCTGTCTCAGGCGTGAAATCTGTCTGCCACTTCCTCCTTCCTCCCCTCCGTAGAACAGAATGAGACAGAACTGTATGAATTGGCTCTAATCCAGTCTGGACAGTGTGTAAGTGTATAACACCGCTCGGTCTCATCTGCCCTCTTCACCTTCTCAACAGAGATTGAGAGGAAAAACGAGCCCACATACCTGTGATATCAGCATGCCCGCAGGTAGTCAAGTCTGATGGCCAGACAGTTCTCCTACTGCAGCAGCCGATTGACCGTCATGACGGATTAATAGATTGGGTCTCTGTAAAGATTGGCCTGATTTACGTCACATCTCAGGAGCTCGGTTGTAACAATCCATCAGTGACTCCTGCAGTGTTACTGTGAGAGTGGAGTTCACCCTCTGTACTCCCATTGACAGACTCTGCAGTTCAGACAGAGTGCTGCCCGACACTACGCTGTGTTGGTTGTTGTTTGTTGTTTTGATTAATGTGCAGTGGTTGCCACTTAATGCAACATTTGTAATTTTATTTGGTTTAAACTGTATTTAAGTGTCTAAAGGCATATTTTTTAATAATGGCCCCTTCTCCAGGGTATTATGTGTGTGTGTGATTACACCCACAGCGGCGATTGAAAGATCATTTGTGAGATATTCATTTTCATTCAGTAGAAATTAGTGAAATACAGTAAGTGCTCTGTGTGGCACTGTTACAGAATATTTTAAACTAATGGGTGTTTTTAATGTGCGTCTCACAAGCACAGCATCAGATAAGAGTTGAAACCTTGAAATGGGCCCCATTGTTATTGTTAAACTAAGGCAACGTCTTGTTTAGAGAGAAATAAACCTTATATATACAATATTTAATCATTTTAGCTATTTCTATTTACTCTTTGTATTTGATTATTCTATTTGTCAAATGTAATACATAATAGTTTAATTGATTGAGCAGTTATCAAATTGTCACCATTTTATTTAAATTGGAGGAAAGAGGAGAAAATGAGGGGACACAGAGACTTAATAGGTTGATTTTGTATGTAGCTGCTTGATTGAATTGTAACCTTGTGTTTCCCTAATGTTCAATGCTGGTTGAAGGTATTTGTTGTGTGCAGAATGTAGGAGAGAGGAAATGAGAAGTTAAATGTGAGGCCACAGGATCACAACTCATTCAGGTAGGAGAAGACATCTGCCTAATCTTTAACTTCAACAAAGTGCCTGTTTAGTGTTCCAGCCCAGCTTATAAAGAACCTTTAAAAAACACATGTTCAGCCTGAAAGGAATTTCACTTGGCTCTGTCGAACATTCCCCTTACCTTTTAAAACCACATGCCACAAAAGAGTTTTTGTTTTAAGCAAGCTATTAAACTGAGTGCTGAGGGGTAAGCAGATTTGATGTGGCACATGTCCTTGGTGCTTTTAAAGAATGGCGATGAAAAATTCATCAGTCACGTGCGCCTCACATGCCTGGAGTGTGTCTCCACCATAGATTCTTCTTAAATTAAGATCAAGGAAACGTGCTCTGGAGGGGACTGTTTGAATAAAGACGTTCCTTTGATTGGCTCAAAGCACCTTTTAGAGTTCATTAGATGGATATTGCGGGGCACTGAGATACGAGAGATTTCATTTGACAACTACTATTAAATTACATGTATGCAAACCTGTAGTCGGTTCTTGCTTTTTACATCTTATCAAATAGCTGTTTCCTTTACTCAGATACGCGTGTTCTCTTTATTGATCGTAACTAGGAGCGTCTCTTTTCTCTTCTTCCCTCCTTTGCACGGAGGCCAGAGAGCGGGGTCATTTATAGGACAGCACAACAAGAGCTTAGAGGGATTTAGTGTGTTTCCCCCCAAGCTACTCAAAGCAGTGGCTTATATAAAATTCAATATACAGTATTAAGTTTATATTTGGATCCGACTCCAAAAAACTACGATAGAGTATGTGATGCCAGAAACTCTGCACACAAGCGGCACGCAGCCCAACATCGCCACATTTGAAGCAGTGTTTGCGATGGTGATTTGGATAAGTGAGAACTATTTTAATTACAAAGTTAAAGTCCTTTTTCCTGTGAAGTGTTATATAAGTGTTGCATAATTTTGTTTACCTTTTGTGTTGACATCAGAACAGCACTCCATATTGTGAGCGGAGAGACAAGTGGTTTTGTTTCTTTCATCAGGAACATCAGAGCTGATTGAGAGCTCACTTTTTGTTTTCGCCATAAAAGAACATTACATATCTCTAAAATGTGTTTTGAATTTTGTCAACACAGTAATGACAGCAGTAAACTCTTGACAAACGCAGCTGGAGCACCTGTTTTGGTTTTGTGGATCTTGTCACCTTTTCAACATTAAAGATGATCCCGGTTAATAGAAATGTCAGAAACTGAATAAGTAATAATAATAAATTAGTTCATTATGTAATTATTTCATTGGAAAACATTGCCAATGCTTTTAATAGTTAAACAAAAATAATCGGTAAGAGAAATGATGAATCATTGTTGGAATCATTTATAAGTGATGAGTAATTTTCACTCCCTTGAAGCGACTGATAGATGATGGATAATATGACAATTATTGAATCATCCTTGAATAAGCAGTGGTTGAGCTGCAGTAAGATGTGCTTTGTGGGATGTATTAAGTCCCACTGAGGATGAGAAAGTGTTTACTTTTCCTTAAGCATTTCTCTTATCTTTCCCCTTATTTCTTCCCTTCCTTCCTACCTTTTCTCCCAACCTTTTTTCTCACCTCAACAAATCTTTTTCCCTCTGCATTATGCTACATATGTCCTTTCAAAGGCAGAAACAATAATTTGTCTTCTAGGAGAGTATAGAGCCAGATCTCATTATATTGAAGGGAACATGAAAGGCTGAAGTGGTCACAGTATGCTGATATTGGATTGAACAGTGGCAAAGCTTTACAGTCTTACTGTCTATACTTGTGTTTGCGCGTACACATGCGTGCATATGTGTATGACTGTTTACAGCGCTTCTCTCCGCACCGCAATAATCTCAATGTTGTGGAGGAGGGATAGAGAGTGATGGAACATCCCAGAGAAGGGGAGGGCAAGAAATATAGTACTCTTAGTTTTGTTGATTGCATTTCTGTGGATTTCATGAACTGGATACACATCCCCACTCTACTGGATATACCCGTGCATGAGCATGTGAATACTGCCTATGTTCTCAGTTGTACATCTCTCCCCCACAGCTCTGTCACACACTCAACGGCACTGGCGGCATTGCTCAGCTTGGCAGGAGGCTCCTGCAGGGCTGCATTAGGCTCCATAAACTTTATAGCATATTTTTACAACCCGCCTTCTCTGTATGCATCCACCATCACATCCCATCGCATCTGCTTTAACTGTTCACACAGCTGTGAAATTCTGTGTATCCCCATGTTTTATGGTTGCCTGCTCCTCCAGTCACTCCCAATTTGTTTTGTGCTTCTTTAGCTTTTTGATTTCCTTCTCCACATCTGTGTATATTTAGTAAGTTATTTGCTTTGGTTGATGGAATTGTCGGCTTTTTCTAGACGTGATCTCTGTGAAATGCGGGCTCTGTCTGAGTCTGTCAAGATTTGCATGGAGAGTGTGTGCGGTGGGTAATGCGAAAATGCACTTTGCTCATAACCTCGCCTGCCCCCCCCCCTAACCGTACCAAATACAGCGTGGCTTCACTTTGATGACATCTGGACTTCCAATTCCAATATGGGCAGAATCCACAATAGCACACAGCTTGTCAATTCAGTATGTCTACTTGGATGCGAGTATGTGCATGGATGAAGACGAGGGGAGACAAGTAGAGCCCGTGGTCAACATGAGTGGAAACCAAAGTTGTTCTTGCGTAGAGTTTGGAGGGAGTCACATTGACAGCTTGTTTCTAATCCCTCCCCTCTCTCTCTCGCCTGTAAGCCCACTAGACCCTGTGGGAGAACCTTTACTGCTCAGCCAACTAGTCCACTCAGCACAACAGAGTGCTAACAAGGTATAGTCTCTCCGTATCAGCCGCAGTGCTTTCACAGCGCTGTCATACTTGGACGCACAAGAGTAAAGCCACATAATCGCCTCATCAACAGCCAGGTTCCCCCCCCCGATTCCCCAGATAGCTCTCTGCTGTAATGATTGGTGACATGATCAAGGCCACATCACTTGCTATATTATTGTCTGGCTTGCAGTTTCCTTTCTGAGGGTTCTCAGGAGAGACGGGCCACAGCCTTTAGATTTGACTACTTTTTAGATGTTTGCCAGTGGCATATATTGTACACTTCACTGAATGCCCCCCCCCCCTCTCTCCCCCTCAACATAAATGATTCAATGACAGGGTGAGTAAATATCTACTTAAATCAGGAAGGTATACTAGTCACATGTAATTGTGGGATAGCTGTATAGACGAGTTGCATTGCTTTGACCTCAGCTAGGTTTTGTACATCATGTCAGATCATCAGGGTTCTGTCCCTAGCGTCTGAGTTGTGTTTCTTCACACACTCTGGCTGAGATGGTCTTTCCAAAACTGCCAATATGGTAGCAGCTCATCAGAAATGACACCGTTGTTCCTTTGTCTGTCCTCCGTCGAGCACTGCCAAGCTTTGCAATGTATTTAAGGAAAATAATAAGTAACTACTGAGTATGTCTTCAGGGATGTTTTACTACAGCGCTGATGGCACCGGAGCTTGGTTTCATTTGGCTTGCTGACAGTGTATCAGTCTCATTTCTGCAAACACAGTGGGTAGTCGCTGATGCCACTGGTCAGGCTCAATCGGAGGCAGCTCCAGCATGTATTGTAGTACTGAAGGCCAGCACTTGATGGCAGTGGGTGCCCATTGAATTGGCCACTTAGTGCCATGCAGAGCGGCGGAAGAGCCACATTGTTGCCATGGAGTTGACCTAATGAATTTCTCTCAGCCCACATAACACACCACTCTGTGTCCTACTAATTCCATTTGTTAGACGTTTGATCTTTAAAGAGGAGAATAAGTGTGAAATGCCTCAACAGCATTCAAATTGGTCGGTGTCCTCTGATCAATATACTCACCCACCTACTGTAGCTCTGCCCGCGCTTAGATTTAGAAGTGAGACAGCCTCTGACATGGTGGGAGACAGCGAGCCTGTAACGGGTCCATTCTGTTTTCCTCTCAACGCTTCACCCGCTCCATCGGGGGGGCCTGGGAGAAAAGCGTGTGTGTCACCTCGCCTTCCATCGTCACGACCTGTTGTATCAAACATACTTTGATGCAGTCATAGCTAAATATTTCAGCAGACTGCCCCCCACGCTGATGAACAGATGCAGTCCCCGTTACCAACAACACATCAGTCATTCTCATAGAACTGGCCTATTTAAATCTCTGTCTTTCTTTTTGGCTCTCCCTGCGTATCGCTCTTATGCATTATGCTAACAGACTGACAGCACATCACTGTTTTCATTCTGACCCCACGTCTCCATGTGAGCTCCATATTTGGTTATTGACACCCCCACGCCCTTGACATGATGCAGACTCTGTGCCACGCGTGTTACACTGAGACGTGGTCCCGGTGGGCTGCGGCTTGCGTTTGCCCAGGTTGTTTTTTCCACCGTAGACATCTATGACAGAGAGTGGCGGGAACGGCACATCCCCCCCCCCCCCCCCCACCCATACCGCGCTCACTATTTCAACTTCTTCCACCTTGTCATTCGGCTCATGCGCCCTCACTAACGTGTCACATCAATATTTAATGCACAGCCATATGGCCGTCTTGTTTCCCCTTCACGTATCGAGCCGAATAAATATGAGAAAAATAACGCAGACAAACTCATCTGTTCTTAGCGATATCTTCACGTAGGGCACGCAGGTGTATTGCGCCATCAATTGATGTTCAAACATTGTGAGGAACGCCTTTTAGAACGGGGGCCAATTACTTGATATTGGCCCGAGGCTGATTTGATGGCAGATGTATAGTGTTCCAAATGGTGATATGCTCGGTGTTGGATATAGTCCCAGCGTGTGAGGTGACATCCAATCACGGTGAGAGATGGCTGACCTATCTCTTTATGTCCGGAGTGGTTTTTGAGAGATGATCTTTTTTAATGCTGATTGGGTGAATGTCATCTTCACACCTGAGATACTAGCCTTGAACTAAACGTAGCCTGCCGCAGGAAGTGATAAAAACCGTGACCTCACAATGTAGACCCCTGATGTGTATAATTACACAGTCATTAAATAAGAAAAGCAGCAAATTCACTGTCATGTGCGAGGTGTCTTTTCTTTTCCTCCTGTCAAGATTTCCCATGTTAGCTTTCAGTCGGCTGTCGGCTGCTGACGGGTGTTGTTTGCTCGATTGTTTGTGTGTCACCTCACATGTCTCAGTGTGAGGAGGAGGAATTTGCCGCGACAAAAGAATGAAATTGAGAGGGGGAAAAAAAAAGTTCCTTCCAAGACCTGCAAGTAGAACAAAAGAAAAGGGAAAAAAAATCTTGATGTTATTATGCTGGCAACATCTTCGGAGCTTCTGATATAAATGAGCTAAGGGTTCTAAAATTGTCATTTGAATTATGCCTTTCATCTCCCCGTGGTTTTTAGCGAAGCAGTTCAGCTCAAGTCTCTGGTGAATGTTTTTTTTCCTTCCCCTGTTTGCATTTCTGAACAAGCACCATAACTGTAATGAATTCTATTATTTTAAAACCAATTACTGTTAGTTGGGAGCTTTTTCGGCGCTGTTGTCGTGCTCTCGGTGGAATTGTCCCCTCGCTGCAGCGTTGACTGCACTCAAACCTGATGCCTATTTCTTTCTTCTCTTCTAACAACCCATACTAATGCACTTCTCTGATCTTGCCATACCCCATTCCATATAGTAAGAGTGACATATTGCTATTGGAAGGCGGTTTAAAGGAATAAGAGGACCGAATTCAGCCATGCGACATCTGCGATCAGTTAAACACACCAGAACTCAAAAGTATAAAAAGAATGGAAGTGCGTGAAGTATCTACTCACGATTATTTGATTTAGGTCTGATAATGATATGAGTGACTCTTTATTGAGCCGTTTCTAAAAGGATGTCTATCTCCAGTATATAGCTCTCAAATCAAGTTTGTAATTGGTTCCATTATTTCTGTACTGTACTGAATGAGCGACGGTGAAAGATGAAGTTCACGAGGAGCGAGCAGTGCTGAGAGTGAGGCAAACAGATGAGGTCGCCTTGGATTCCAGTAGTATTTAGAAAACGTCATTGCGCATCGAAACAAATTTGACCTCGTCACCTCTTTAGCTTCTTTGTTTTCCATGCTTTTATATGTCTCGTCAAAGTGTAATGTGGTTAGACTGTTGTAGGAGTAAGGCCTTCTGGTGTGTCGGAAGCTGTGCTGTTGGAAGAATGTGTGTATGCAGAGAATACGAGGTGAGTAGAAATGAGGTTTAACATCCTTTCCTTGTTCCTTTTAAAATATGTAATTAATGCTTCATGGTTTTAATATTGGAGCGTTGATTCTGCACACGTCGGACCACACATTGTTCTTTGTTCATTGTAATTACATTTATTGGTGATTACCAAAGACACACACTATTTCGAAGTTTCTCTTTGACAGTCGTCTGTATTATTCCTTTTTCCAAGCATAGGACTAATTGGATCCTTCTTGCCTGCTTTGCCAGGGTTTGCCAGTGGCTTTTTGTTCACTTCCCTCAACGTTTTCGACTCTTATGGGGCCACTTTGGCAATTATGAACTCTGCATCACATGTATTGAACCTTGATTTCAGTTCGGAGAAGTGTGTGTGTGTGTGTGTGTGTGTGTGTGCGTGCTCATGTGCATGTGTACAAACAGAAATAGAGAAAGTGTGGGAGTTAGAGACATTTACTCATTAAAATCGGGAGTGTCATTTTGCTTTAAGATTGATTTATAGCTTATTTAATAAACTGAAAGGTTACCTCAAAACAGATTTTCTCCATAATTGACCAATTTAGTGCCGCTCAATAAGCATTCGTGTCAAGCTGTGATGTTGTGGTGTTTCTCTCTCTCTCCGTCTCCCTCCCCCCCCCCAAACATTACTTCTCATATCATTGTGCCCTGATTAATAATTAGATAAGGTATGAAATATTCAACATGTTGTATTTTGGATGTTAAAAGGGTGGTGTCTAATTCCCGGCCTCGATGGCTGCAACATTAGTTAGCGACTCTGAAATGTTCCACTAATTACCTCACTTTGCCCAGCAGCTGTCTGCTATTAGAGCCCTTTGTTCCAGATGTTATCTCATTAGAATGGCATTGATCATCCTAATGACTCTAGGAGAGATTATTGGTCGGCATTTGTGTGACCCAATTGCTCCCCTTCCCCCACCCCGAGGTCAAACCACAACAGTTTAACCCGTCTGTATGTTCAACTTGTCAGGTTAAGCATTGCTGTAGTCGCGCTCCTAGTGAAATGAGGCGATGACCCGGGCGGGGAGGGGGGGAGGAGGAGGAGTTATGATTAGCTTAGTGGTCACTGTACACCAAGTTATCAGTCTGTGCTTCCAGAATTTTTGACGAGGGCTCTGACATCCCAAAGTAGATTTTGAAGCGATTCTCCGTCAACGTGATGAAGTAAGGTCCATGCATGTCAAGGCCGGTTTTGTATGGAAAGTCCTCTGCCGATGAAGTGACTGTTTATATACACACACATATATTCATTAAATTGGAAGTTGAGGTCGGCGGAAAAACTTTGAATTGAACTTTTATTTCACAATAATGTCAGGGGCAGACAAAAACTTGGAAACACGGATAACTACAGAAGCTGAAGCATTGTTATTTTTTTACACACAGAGACAGGGAGTTGTGGTTTCATGCTCATTAAATTTGAGCCTAAGTTGACAATCAGTGAACCGGAAATCCCTATCGATGTGCAAGTGTCACAGTATTGATAAAGCATTTGCTGTGGGCGTGTCACTGCATTTCCCCCCAGTATTCTCGTAAGACTAACAGCATCTCCAGCTCCCCCTGAATCAATCCATCCACTGATCCATTAATCAATCCACCAATCCAGCCTTTCACCCGTCTCCATAAGACCAACACTGTTCACTTTTTTAAGTCAGCACACAGTTCTGGCTTTTTGTTACTAAATGAAATCCCAAAATTGAATTGCATGGAAGCAGAGGAATAATCACTTCCAACTTTAGAGAATCAAATCTAGTTTAATCTTTTCTGTCAAGCCAGTTTTCACATCAGGCAATTATCCATGTGTCGTGTATACTGTATGCACGACACAACAAACGATTCAAACATAACAAAGCAGCGCTCCAAACATTGTGAAATTAATGATTTAAGTTATTTGAGTAGACAAGCACCCTATAATGTTCCTGAAACACATTAAAGCTATATTGTGTTTGTGTTTGTTTTTTTTAGCTGAGGACTAAAAGTATTGCATTCAGTCATATCTCACTACATCTTCATGTGTTCAATAACGCCAATACTACACGGAGCCATTGAGGAGAGGTCGGGGAAAATCCTATTGATGCAACAGAAAGTATTGTTTTGATTATCCAGAGCAAATTGTCTTTAGAGTTTTAATATAAAGTCAAATTGTCCTGACATTTTGGATAGCTCAGGGTGTCCCCTCCACTAACTCAAGGCACCTAAAGTCGTCTGCCTGCCCTTTTTTTCTTGAGGCTAGTACTTTGTGGTGTTGCGCAAACAGATTTCCCTTAATGAATGCTACTTGCACTTGAGGTTCCACTTTGAGTTTAAAGGTTATTGGTTTGTTCACCTTGTCTATTAAAAGCGAGGCTTTATGAAGCGAGGATATTTGGTATTGTGCGCCTCCTAATTCAAAATAACAAATTGACACATGATTCAGTACTCAGAGTAGCTGGGCTCTTCATAGTTTCTTTTGGGTGTCTTTTTGTCTGTGTTTTCGCGTATGTGTGTGCATCTGTGCATGCATGAGTGGGTTTGCTGATCTGTCTGACTGTATATTGCTGGAGGAGGTAGAATTGGGGCATTTCAGCCTTGATCTAACAGCGGTCTGAGAGGCTTTGTGGCCAGAAACGGCTTTTTGCCAGTGCATCTCTGACAGCTGAGAAGCAATCAGTTCCCTCTCCTGCTGCAACAAGTACCGACAATAGCAGTGCACACAAGTCTGTGTCTCATCCTTCTCTTTCCCTCCTACTGCGCGGTATAAAATCGCACATCTCAGAATTCTGTACATTTATTCTCTTAGCGGAAGGAGGAGGGCAAAGGGTGAGATGGAAGGTTGAGAGTATGGCAAGGTGGAGACAAGAACGCAGGGAGAACAGAGCATGCAGGGAAATGACAGGGAGCAGTGAACTGTCTACACTCCTCCAGCCTGTCCGTCCCTCTCAGTAGTCACCGGTGTAACAAATTCTGACTGATAAGAAGCCAAGTTCTGCATCAGAGTGCATCTCTGTGGTCAATCATTTTGCTATACGGCTACCTTGTGCAGCAACATTACGTGTCATTGTCTCTCTGCATGAACACCCCAAACACTAACGTGGCACCTCTGTTTGACGCTCCAGACTCAAATGTCTACTAAGACAATCGTGCTTAATTGCATCCATCTCAGTTGTGCCTTGAGTTTTTAGGCTCCACGGGCTAATGAAAACAGAGAGGCATCAGTTTAATTATAATGTTCTCGCCTCATATTGGGGAGAGATTGTTTTTATTTCGAAGCCCTAATGAAATTCTCATCAGTTTGTTATTAACATCGTGCTATCTTACGCTCAAGTGGGGAAGCAGCCAATTACATGGCTTTGTTCTCCCTGATGGACAAGGGTTTTGTTCCTGTGTTGAGTTGAGAAATAACTTGCGAAGATGCTGTGGATTAAAAGAAAGCTGCACCTCGTCCTCATCCGGCTCCAGACCGTTTTCATCTCAGGTAACGACGAACATATGTGCTGTTTCTTTTATGATCCTAATAATGGTTTGGTGTGATTTTCATGTGACAAACAAACAAGATAATGGTGGATAGTTGCACTAATGGCTCACTCCATAAAAAACAGTATGAAAGCAGCACTGCAGGTGTTGAAGGTGGACTCCGCCTGGTCGGCTGCGTGGAATACGACCCTCAGAAACGAATCCATTGTGAGTTTGTCTTTCTTGTCTTTAAACCAAGTGATTGAAACATTGATTCAGGTTGTTCTCTTGGGGGTATGGGTGGAATAAGAGAGGCAGAGAGTGGAGGATTCTGATAGTGGCGATGCAGGCACGTAATGATGATCTGACATTCTTACCCATGACCCTGGTTGTATATGGTGTGGCTCCTTTAACCTAAAACTCATTTGAAACTAATCTAATGGGATATGAAGGGAACATAATGATGTGCGAGGCCTTGTTATTTGCCTTTGTTCACAAAACACTTCCCTAGTTTATTGCATTTTACGGTTGAAGGGCTTGATCACTAGTATTATGGCTTTGTAAATGGGAGTCAATAAATTACCCTCTGATTAAAGACGATGCCCTCACTTTAGGTGTGAGAGCCATTCGCCATGCATGGTTAGGAAGAGTCTTTTCTTGTGTACTAGTTTAATCACTATAATTCCTCTTTTCCTTTCGGCTCCCCTCTCTTCCATCACTCTGACTTGTGCCTGACAGTTGAACGCGGCACATACATTTTAAAAGTTGAGTGCTAGAGAGCGTTTGCGGTTCAGGAGAAGGGCCGCGTGCATCTCAAACAACCTGTTTTATTCTGTAAGATTTGATGTTTGCCACCATTTTGCCTCTACTTTGTTAAAGTACTACTCTCCCTCTCTGCCCGTCTCTTCTATTACATACATTCGCCAACTTGTATCATGGTACACATCCTTTCGTTAAGACAATTGGACACCTTGGAAGTGTTACAAGTAAAACCACTGCTTCTACTACTGCTAATACTTTAAAGTTGGTTCATTCACCAACTGTTAAATATAGAAAAAGCGGTATTCCTTCTGTGCTATATGTATTTATTTGTTCCTTTTTGGCAGTCAAATATGCTTTTCTATACCAAACATATGTTCCAAGCAAACAAGCTTCACAAAGTTTGCTGACTTCAAATCTATTATTTAATTACCGACGGTCCCTTTTTTATTATCTTATTCCTAAATGCATCTCTTGACCGAAAAGGAAAGCAAGAGACCGTCACTTATGGAAAAAACAAGGATGTGGAAAATAACAAGACAGATGGTCCGGGCCTGTAAACAGAGGCTTTATGCATGGGAGCGAGCGGGGGGAGAGAATTGTGCTGCATTTTCTGCTGACCGCTTTGCTTTGGTGGGAAAAACTGCTGACCCCCCACATCCCCACCCCTCAGTTTGTTTCATGCATCTTCAAACCTCAGTCACACTGATTGATACACTGTGGAATAGCCTCAAGCTTCATTTTCACATGAAAAACCGTACAAGTTTCCCTAAAGCACAAAAGACTCGAGGGCCACGGTGGGAACACAAAGACTACACAAAATAATCATCTCTTATATGCCCACCCCCCCACACACACACCCCCCACACACACACACACACATCCAACCCTGCCCCATCCTCTTTCTTCCATTAATGAATAGGAAAATATAGATCAGAGCAAATCTAAATGACATTTCACGTTGCGGCTATCGTTTATTGATTATATTTGGCTTTAGTGAGGGATGTGACTTAGCCCGGTAATGGCTGCATAAACACTCTTGCAGTTGCGTGAAATACAGGAAGGAATATTGTATTATGCTTAAATAGGGACAGAATACATTTGAAGACTTAAAAAAAAAAGAGCTCCTCTCCAAGAGCCTCCAAATGTCCCGGTGGGTCATGATTAGAACAATTTCATTAATCGGCAAAGATAATAAACAATCGATTGAACAATTAGGGTTTCCACAGAGCCGGGGCTGAGGTATGTATTTGCTCAGTGGCTGTGTTTGTGTGCAGTATAGATATCGTGTACCAATCCTTTGTTGTGATGCAAGGTTTAGGTTGAATCACCATAATCTGGTTTGGGGCTTGGCTCTTTCCAATTCTTCCTGCCTGTTAAATATGATGAGATAATAAACACTGGCGGTATTTAAACAACAATATATTTGTAAATGTTGTACATACAATCTAGCCGGTCACATCATCTCATATAAAAACCAAACACTGCCCAGAATGTTGTATTCTTTGCAAGATGGTCTAACCTATAGGGGCATAATGAGACATTGTTGCTATTTTCAAATACGCCAGTTGTTTCCATGTTACTAACAACCCTAGTCTGGATTAGTCCAGCGGCTGGATGGGGGTGTGTGGAGGCGGCCAGGGGGATAATGATGGTGTGGGCTAGGCCTCGGGGCCACCCAGCCTCTTTATTCAGCCCGCCTTTACTTACATCCTCGATTACATGATAATACCATATGTTGCATTTGTACCAATGAGTATAATTAGATAAAGGCCTTACAGCAGGGATACCTGTAATTCCAGTTTCGACGCTGTACTCGACAATGGAATCTGAGTGGACAGAGTAGTTGTGCTATAATGAGCACTTTTCTTTTGTGTCTTAAATACACTTTGTGGACTTTGTAGTTTCAAATCCACAGGAGAATGAGAGATGATCTTATCCGAGTTTCACAGAAGCCAAAGATACATTTGCACATTGACAGAATTCTTCAGTGGCACAAAGTGTGATCAGTTCTGCTGTGTGTGTGTGTGTGTGAAAGTCACCCTCTGCGTGTGTTTTCCCACATATCTTTCCCCCTTGCCAGAGCCTGTCTTGTTGTCTCTAATAGATAGGGCTCAGTGTTGATTTATGGGCTGAACACTCAATCAATAACATCGGACTTGTGGTTCTTTTGGATTACATATCTAACCACCTTGGTTTTGTCCTTCTTAATGACAGCAATTACACATAATATACCTTTTTCAACGGTAAATGGTCATAATGCGTAGTTGTACTGTTTTGTCCTGCGTTGTGCTTCAGACACAAATAAAGATCGCAAACCAACAGCAACTGAATATTGCATGTATACCTAATAATGTGCGTACATGTGTGTTGACGCAGGCAGCCTTGGCAAGCACGGAGCTCCGACATGAAAACTAATGTGTTAAAAGTCATTAAACAACACTCGACTTAATCATTCTTTACATTATGTAATTAGGACCCAAGGCTGTTATCGTTTGGCTTTTGGCCACAAGTTGACTGGCACTAAATTAGCCCGAATGACTTCTTCATTAATATAACTGCAGTTGAAAAATAGCACCTCCGTCTCATATCAAACAGTCCTCAGCTATAATTGGTGCCTCAGATGGCTGAGTGTGCAGTCTCAAACTTCTAGGATAACTAAGTTGTGTGCACTTCTTGATTTAATCTCCAAATTTGGCCAGGTACTGGAAAATTCATTAAGGGGGGAAGTTTAGGTATTCAGCGTCTCATTACGTGAGCTTGTAACGTTGTGCAAGATGTCACAGGAGAGACAGATGGTACATGTAGGCTAAATGCTTTTATATGCCACTACACAGTCGCAAAAAAATGTTTTTGTTGTCATCGTTTGCAACACTTTCACTCTCAGCTCAGGAGAGATTGTTTATTTGCTGTCAACGGCTTATACCTCGCTCTAAAATTTGGTTAACAGATATAGACTGACGCTTGCTTGACATGTTTCTCTCTCTCTCTCTCTCTCTCTCTCCTTCTCACTCTCACTCTCACTACCCCCTCTCTATCTGGTGCTTGGCTGCGGAGGATATTTGGAACCACGTGTGTGTTTTTAAGCGTGTCTACGAGAGGAAAGTGAAAATGGAGGGAAAGATTTCAAGAAAAGAAGAAAGAAGTGTATTCCAAATGTGTATGCATGTGTTTGTGTCTCAGTGAGCTCAGTGGTGCACCAGGTACAGAGCAGATGTCTGTCACTCTAGTCCCGCCTCTATAAATAGAAGTCTTTGTGTGTTGCAATTCCTGGGGGGGGGGCTTTGTACTCTTCTCCCTCTTTTCTCTTCATCCTTATCCCCTGCTTCTCTCCGCTACCCCCTCCTGTGACTCCTGTTTGGCTGTCTTTCCATTTATCAAACACCCACATTAGGATGTGGCATCATTACTTAATAGTAATTCACTTTGACAGAGAGGCACCCACATGTACACTACACACAAACAGTAATTGCCATGTGGCATCTCATTCGTCATTCTTCACATCTTCATTTGAATGCCTTGTTTGTCAGGCCCGTGTTTCACGCTGTCCCTCACAAACGCATTCTTATTTCTTTATTTTTTAGTTAGATCAGTATATTTTTCAGGGAAGGGTTAATTGTTGTTATGTTGGTATTTTAAATATTGAATATACCTCAGATGCACTGTGGAAATGCTCTGTTCTGATTGTTTAAATATTACACTTTCGTTGTGTTGTCTTGGTCGATTATTAATGGCTTATTGATTGTCAAAGTTGTTTGATCGATGATAAAAGGAAAACTAGGACGAGCTCAGAGTCACATAAGAATGCCCACTCACCACGAACACTTTCAGAAGAATCGCTTGTGCTGTTCTCAGGCAGACTTCCCCCGCTTGTTTATAGGTTGTATAGGCATGAGCGAGTAGCAGAGAATGGCAGCTCTTCACTTGTATCTGTCACTCACAGTCAGACAGCACCAGGTATTAAGCCTCCACACCATCCATCTCTGCACACTGTGACAGTTTGAGGGTAGATGATGGTTTTGACATTTTTGAATTAAATAGAAAGTAACCAAATCAGATGGGGAAGGCGAGGTGTCTGTTGTGAGTGCTGCACCAGAGCGTGCCATCCCCCGACCGGCTTAGATTTACACCTTGATATGTCCTTCCACGTAATGTATTGTTTGTAAGGGTTAAGATAATTCAAAGTGTTACCCCAAATATTCCACTTTGTTGCCAAAATTCCAACAGAAGTGTTTATAAAGTGATCAGTTTCACTTGAAATATTCCTGGCTCTAATTTTATTAAATGCCCAAATCTAAATTGGCAAAAGAAACGGCGTTTGCCAAGTGTTTGCCTTCCAAATAATTACCATCAAGTGGGATGTGACGGTAGGAAGCTCCAAGGGCTGATGGGAGCTCATCAGGGAGGCCAGCCGTTTACTCCAATTGACATAAAGACTGCTTGTTCTCCCTCCAGTCCTCCTTCCTCACACCCTGAGATGCCGACTGTGGGGTACTGGTAATTAACTCAATGAAAATGAGGTTTGTGCCACAGTTGTCTTAATCAATGCTCAGGTGTTGCCTCCAATCTTATCTGGCTGCATGCCTTTTTGGCTTTCACTCATCTCTTCCTTTTTCATTGTATTTTAGAACCGTGTCTTGCATTGTTTGCTCTACAATGCAGTTGCCTAGCTCCCTCAATCTGCCGTTTTTTATGTCTTCCTCGTTCAGCGAACTGAATTTGTCAGCCCGTTCCATTGGAAAAGCCCAAACCAAGTCTTTCACATCACAAGTATCGACCTATACTTCCCTCTTTTCACTGCATATGGAATCAGGGTGGTGTAGATGGTGCACAGTGAAGTTGGAGGCGTCACTGCTCAGTTACCAATATCCAGCAATGAAATGCCGAGCTCAGCGCAATGCTTACCACTTGAAAAATAAGCAATAATGAGCTTTTTTGTTTTTTTTACTACAGCTGCATTTTTAAAACTCATATCTTCGTGTCTGGTATTTCTATCCGAATGTTTAACTTCTGTTATCACTGCTTATTAGTCACCAAAGGAGAACTTGTATGAAGATTTTCTCTGCAGTTGAGCTAATTGTGTTTGAAGGATTTGAAGTAGCTGTAACCATGAAGGAGCCACGCAGAAAATAGTTTTTTAGTTGCAGGGGAAAAGACAATGTAGACGCCATCAATAAGGACAAACTTCCTCAACCCTTTTACCACACAAGCTGTAATGAAGACCTTTGCTATTGGCCCAGATAGATGGGGGGGGGGCAGCTTTCCAAGAGCAAGCGCGTGAGAGGCAGGTAGATGTTTGTCTAGAGCCAGCTGGTGGTAGATATATTGCAATAGGAGAGGGCTCGTCAGATAGAAAGGCACATTAAGACCGGGGTAATTAAGGAACAGAGTTGATGGAGAACGGAGTAATATTGACAGGGCTTTGTCTTCTTCAGGTCTCCCTTGTGCCCTCATTGATGCCCCCGTCTAGTCTCCTCTGGCCTAAGCTACCCGACCGGATTGACAAAACCTAAGAGGGATTGATCGTTCTGCAGCAATTTTCTATGCAAGCCTGGGCCAGCAAATTGATTTTGCAGGCCGACGTTTAGTAGTGATGGTATTATTTTATATTGCTGTTGATCATTACTCTCGTGGTGTTTTAGCTCAAGCACCGATGATCAGGACCTTTGTATGCAATTAATGCTGCGTACAGAAAGTGGCAGATGGTTGAGATATTTTTGCTGTTCTAAATAACCAAACTACCTCCACACACTTTGCATCCACCAATTTATTTTGCTTCACACTTACACACCCCCCCTCCCATATGCAGTCAAACTCACCTCCATCCTTCTGCCGTCTCTCTTGTCTATTTAGCGTGCACAAGCATAACACTGTTACACATCCATGCATTCGCTCATCATGTACTTTATCAAACACGTAGACACACCAAAAAATGATCCGACACACACACACAAATCTTAAAATTCAGCCAGAGAGGCTCCTGTGTGGAATACAGAGCCAGTCCTGACTTGAAAGCCTCTCCACTTGCTTCAGATGTGACATCAGCTCGTTCTGTCTCTTGCTCTCCCCCTTCTTCCCTACTCCCTTCCTCTCTCCTAGACTCTTTCATCAGCTGAGCCCATCTTTTGACATTTCAGAAGGTGTTCCTCACATGCCTGTCACCTCTCCCCTCCTCCACTAACGCTTTCTTCCCAGCTCTCTATTGAGAGCATGCGTCTCTGTCTGAAACTTATGTACTTTGTAGAGTTAACGCTGTGGCGTTTGCATCACCTTGAAGTCGGTAAGTGGTACTGAGCAGAGGGACCGATCTTTAGTGTTTAAAGAAAGAGGAGCTGTGAAACATTCTCTGTTAGTGTGGCATGGAGTGCAGGCAGGCATCACACTACAGAAGAGGAAGGAAGTTGCTATTTCACCTGTGTACCTTCGTTTTCTTACAACTTTGAACATGATGCTCTGAAGTTGGTTGAAGGTTAGGGATTTCTGCTTCTCCTTTGTGTAAAGAATACATTCCCCTGCACTATGCGAACATTTGTTCCTCAGTGTATTCATTTTACAGATACTTCTCTTCTTTCTTGTACAAATCCTCCACCTAATGTATTTTCTTAGACATCTTGTGATCATCTAAAATTGCCCTTGCAGAGATTTTGAGTAAAGGGATTTAAGCAGGAGAATAATATTCTTCCACACTGGGCATGCTGATTTGGCAATGCAAAAAAATGTATTGTTCTATAATGTATAGCTCTGAGGAAACACAACTCATTCTCCGCCGAGATGCGAGGAGAGTATCACTATGTAAACACATTGCAGTGTGGGCTGAACAGAACCAGCACTCCAACTGTGTCGACTCCCACATGCCTACTTAGGAGCTGCTTGGCTCAGGCTCAGGAGGAACATGTTACCTAGTAATTGCTGGAGGGTGGTCTTTGGCACTGAAACATGTATTTGCTGATGTTGCTGCTGTATGTGGCATGTGATATTTGTGTATGTATATGGGTTTCTCTTGTTAGTTTGACATCAATATCTCATACCGTGTCATACAGAGGTACAAATAGAGAATAAATTGGTGTGTATGTTTAATTTTTAAACACCTTTGTGCCTTATGCATGCCTGCTAGCTCGTCACATATTGACAGTTCCCGCCATCAGTCAAACAGGCGGTTTGCGTGAATAGTGTAGATGTAAAGATTGTGGTGGTGCTGCTACAGTGGGGAGTACATGAGTTTCTGAAGTAGCAGGGCTACATATAGTGTGTGTATTTGTGTTGGTGCCTGCCCAAATTGGCCAAGTTAGAGATGTACTGTCTGTGACTCCTAAAACTCTTTTCTGTTTTGGCTTTTACTCCGGATAGTTGTGTGCCGGAGCAGTTATTAGTCAGTGCACATCTGGTTTTCTGTCAGCTTGTCTGCTGTTTACCATTATCTGCTGTGTCTCCTGTCTAAGAAGACATCATGTGCAACATTCACAACAAGTACACATACAGTATATAATCTGGGATTCTTATACACCAGAAATCACACTTTCTGTGGAAGGGAGTGGAAATGGCCACGGCCTGTAAGAATTCTTGTATATTCTGAATGAAATGTATTCGGGCACGTTCTCAAAGGCTGTGATACGGCAACGAGCTCAAATATCGGCATACTATTGTGATCTGAGGTCTGTTCCTGTTAGGTGGTGGGATTTTTGCAATTGTTACAGCACTAAAAACAGACAATAATACGCTCAGCCCCAACATCAAACAGGCACATAGGAAGGAGAAATTGCCCTCTTGCAGCAGATGACAAGAATCTTCTCTCATCTTATATGTAAAATCACAAAAGAAATGATCACATTGAAAAATGAATATACAGCCATTCAAAGTATAAACATGGTGCCACTTGAAATTTTAAAAATAGAAATACATACTTGATTCAGAGGCCACTTGGAAGTTCATGCACTCTGCAATATTACTATACAACTGTAGTGCTTCTTTACTACTGTAGTGCTATACAGGGTTTGGCATACCTTAAGCATATAACAAATGAAAGCTGTATTGCCTGTGGTGAAGGAAAGGGCTGTTAAGAAACCATATTGTTGACTGTGTTACCAGCTCATTGTAATAACAGATCATGGCAGGAACAGTTTAAGCTGTTAATCGTAATACCTCCAAAATCGCTTTCCTCTAGTTTCACTATTGAGTTTCTCACCTAAAGAGACCTCAGTAACTCTGTTTGCCTTTTCCGCACCGTCTCCTTCGTACTCAGTCAGGGTGTAGCAAGCGCAGGGTTCCATTTCCGTGGTATTATCTTCTCCAATTGTACAACCATTGATCCTATCGAGGCTTAAAATCCCCCAGCATGGGAAGAGAGGGGCAAGCATTTTAGATTTATTAGTTTTTTGCAGAAAGCTAAGGAAAGCCCTCGCAATACAGTTCATGTCATGCTGAGATCAGTATGTGCACAACGCACACAGACAAAATAGGATTTTGGCTGGTCGGGTAGGAGCGCGACGATGGAATGGTGTAAGGGAGGGGAGCTGATGCCGAGACTTCAGAAACATTCCATTTTAAAAAGCTTTACTTTACTTATCAAGTGAATTTATTATTCCCCGGAGTAATGCTAACATTAAATGAGGCTTTTTTAATATGCTGGTCAGACACGCAACTGCAGGCCATTTTGGGCTTTGAAGGAAATGGACACAGTGGAGTAAGCAAAGTAGATCGAAATTTGGTTGGGGATTTTCTGCCGCTCTGAATTTAGTTATTCCCCAGAAGAGGAGGAAGTAGGGTTTGGTGCTTCTCCTTTTTTATGATTGCTGTTGCTTTGTTTTGTTTCGTTCTGTGAACAATGGCTCAGTGCCATCTTTCTCCAGGTTCAATAAACACTTCCTTAAATGATATTATTCTTAGGCATCAGGCCAAACCTGGGCTGGAGAAGCAGGCTTTTATTAGAAAACATGAATCTTGTCACCAGGCTGCGAAAGGAATATTGACGATGCGCAGTTGCAGTTTGGATGGCATTTGCAGATAAAGTGGAGCTTAATATTCAAAATTACCATTGCAGTATCTATGACATTCCTCAAGTAGCACCTAGTGCTTATCGATCGGGTGCTGGTTCCCGAAAACGAACGAATTAATTAAACCTACAGATCGATTTTTAAGATAACACATTTTGTGCTGCCTCTGCGATGCCATATCTGGTGTGTAATGGATGCTTAAAGTATGGCCGGGAAATATTCAAGGTGTCGCGGTTGGGTACGTCGGGAGAAAACTTTGCTGGAAGTTGGCTGGAGAGATTTGTTTCCTTGTCAGTTCGTAATGAATTGATGCGATGGGAGTGAATTCAGATTGCATCCGTATACAAATGACATTCACCGTAGTTTTGAAAATGCCTCCAAGAATCCAAATGAAACTGCAGGCTATTGTGTCTCAACAGGTTAACAGGGACTGAAGAGAAGAGTGCTTTTATCAGTCAGGGACACATTTTTTTTACCTTTTTGAATTTGTCATTGATAAGTTAAGCTTCCCCTGTTGTGCGTTAAAAATGACAAGCCGAGCTACATCTTTCTTTAATGAATTTGTTTGTCTTCGTCAGTGTCCTGTAATAGAAACATGAAGTTCCTGAACAAAAAAACCCATTTCCTTCCTTCACATTTGTGGCAGTTAAACAGACATCAGTTCACTCTGACAACTTAATGCTTTGTTTCCCTGTTTATGGGGCGTCATGTGGGCACAGTGAGTAAATTCTTGTCACTGCTGTCAGGGCTATTACATTCCCAGAAGTTCTCAGTTTGTTGCATTTGCCTAATTTTGTGAGGAGCTTGGCCTGTATGTAGGGTTTGATATTGCCAGCTCTTGTTTATGGCATTGCTTTTCCGAATTGAAGCAAATTAAGATCCTCATTATTTTATTTGCTGGATGCGGGGTTTTTAATGGTCTTTCAACAAATTAAATAACCCCGGGCCATGGGCAGGATTAATTAGATAATAACAATCACATCTCTTTTCATCTTTTTTTTAATAGATTTTGTCTTCATGGTTCCAGGGATGAAATGGGCTTTTGTTTTAACTGCAAATCAGAGTGGGAATCAGTGCTGCAGAAAATCTACTAATTATTTACAGAGAACCAAGTGAGGCTGTTTTTTTTTGTGTGTGAACCTTGTGGGTAGTTGCCACCTGGTCTTATTCCTAAAGTAGCAACTGTAACGCAAAAAGATGCAGCTTGCAAACTTTGTCTCATCCAGTAGAGACACTTAAGATCAAAGCTTTGATAAATGTGTTGCTATCAACAGAATTTCCTCTGTAAGACTCTGGTACTTTAAAGCCTCTACATCTGAACTTCTGTGGCCTAGAACCAATGAGCCTTTCAGTGAGCAGTTGTGAAATGGTTTCAAATTTCTTGCAGATGAGCCTTATGAAGCTGGTGGATATTCTCCGTCTAGATCTCCTGGGGCCTATTTCACCAAGCAGGATTACAGCATTGACTGGGGGAAAAAAAAACCCTAGCAATACCCAGAACATTTCCTGTATCAGTATTACAGATGTGGGAGATATCCACATTTTGCTTTACTTTTATCAACCATTGTTATCCGATGCTGTGCTTTGTTTGTTCCTTGAGGTTGTTTATATCTTCTTGATTTGGCTGTCATAGACGTTAGCTAAAAATTTGTTTTTGTTGTAAATAATTTTCCTTTGCTGTTGAAAGCCTCTGTCCTGAAGTCGCTTCAGTCTCATTGAAAGATTTAAGGAGAGAAAGGATGATGAGATGAAATGAGATGAACAGTCTAAGCTAAAAGAGGGAGCAAAGATGTGTACAACAAGGGATTAAAGTGTTTGGTATGTGCAGCAATGCAATTAACAGCAGCCGCAGTGAATCCTATTAGACAAGTGTCAGAGAATTTCTCGAGGCTTTCGCATTGGTGTATGAAGAAGTGCCTGTCTAGTCTTTAGACCTTTTCACTGATAACCAAGCATAAAACCACAGTCACAAATCAATCACCAACATGTCATAGATATGTTATCATGGCTTGGTATGACATTACATTTTTGTGCACTGGCACAATCTTTGCAATATTTTGGACACCCCGTGTAACAACGAGCAGCAGTGTTGTGCTTGTTGCTGTCACCGTAATGTATCGGCAATTTTCATTTTTTCCCCCTAATACATTTTTGTTAACCTTTCATCATCTTATCATTTTGTCTCCAATTTCTCCACTCCTGACTTTTCCTTTGCTCTCTACCCCATCACATTGTCTAGTCTGGTGTCACTCCCCTCATTTCCTGTGTGGCGCTTTTGTCTTTTAGCAAACTATGCTCCCGAAAGCCTTGTTCATCCACATTTGTCTGACTGCAGGATTGCAAGATGATGACAGTGGGGGAATAAGTGGGCCCTTGCACTGACAAATAATCAGTAAATCATAAACTGAATCAGTTTCTCATTGAAGGGTGCTCTGAATGAGCCTACTCCTTCTTTGTCCAGCGTTATGGCCCATTAAATGCATGCTTCAGAATACTGTTATTTAGCCTTGAGCCGAGTAGGCCAAGGCAGACAGATACAGCACCTATTGTCAGGAGAAGTACACATTATAAATTTGAATTCACTCAAATGAATTCACAGTTTATCGCACCTTTTACTGGAAACACATCAATATTTTTCATTTGTTCTAACAGCAGAAAAAAAGTTGTCGCATATCGATACAGGTTTTGTTTCAATATGATCTAACATAATTCTTGGGAATTGTGGTTTAAATAATTTTTCACCAGGTGTGTAACAGTTGTAAAAATGGAAATAAAGCAATGTGATCAGAGTAACACAGCAGTGCACAACGCAATGCACACAAATTCACGTAATGATTCTCCCGAGGAGGCCATTTGACTCAAGCAGGTTGTAATAGTATAACATCCTCTCCCTTCTTTGTCCACTTACGTCCATTTCCTTTTGTTTTTATAGCTTTTAGTCATCTCACTGCCTGAAATGACACAAACTTACTGCTGGCTGCCTTTGTATTAAAACATTGTGAAACGCTGGCTTTGATTTGTGGATTTCGAAGGGATGAAATTATGTTGGCTTCATTTCTTCATTTATTTGCAAGTATGTTCCCTTTGACTCCCTAATGGAGTGAAGGCATATCAAAAGCCTCATCAAAGCCAGAGACTGAGTGGTGCATTTATAGAGTGTTGAAGCACTTGCCGTAGTTTTGCATGATCTAATGGTGGAATGATGCTCACTCATTCATCTTAGCCTCTCAAGTTAGTGAAAACACTTCACATTAGTTGCTGGCATAAAATTGGTTGATTCATGATGCACACTGCTCTAACAGGGCAACAGTGCACGTGTATTGGGAATGTACATGTGCATGTATGTCCTTTAAAAAGGTTCTGGCCAAGTTAATCATGAGTGAGAAAGTTTAATAGTTGCGCTGGAGATGTGAATAAAATTCTAAGGGCTGCAGCTGATGTGCCTGTAACTCTGGCAGGAAAAGGAAGCTGCCTTGCAACTCTTGTTAATGGCCTCTTCACTGTGAGGGCTTAGTTATTAATTGCATCACAGTAAAACTCCCCTCTTTCTCATCTCTCCACTCTTTTATGTGGTTACGGGTGCAAAGAATACAACTCTGCCAATTTGTGTGATTGTATTAATAGAGATAAGGTTTCAAATAGCCACTGACTGTAACAAGACCTTATAATGGTTGCAGCAGAGGGCGGTATTGTGACAGCAAGATCTATTCACTTTATCTGTCTTGCATTGTGCTGTCTATTCAATGGATGGCTCTGCCATAGAATCCAGTTTTTTCCCCAGGTTTAGAAGAATACAACCCTAGCCTTTGATACAACATTCCTACCTAATCTATTTGCCTTCAACGTTCTGCTATTGATCCACCTGCCCTAAAACATCTCCTGATTTATGACCAAAACACAATTTTTGTTTTACATTTAAAGGTTTTTGTACAAAAGTGAACGCACTGGTACATTCCCACCAGTGTGTAGCATTTAAATAAACAATGAGCTTTTAGTCAGTGGCACTGTAGCTGTTGAATGTACTATCACCGGTGGCTTTTTACTGACATGCAATTTATTTCAGCTTGGAGTAATGCTGCAGGCTACAGTTAATTTCTTAAAATTAAACTAAGCATATTTGTACAGAGGTTTATGGTAATCTGACTGCTGTGTCTCCAAGGCATTACAGTTTTGTTCAGTGCTTGTGGCAGAATAGCAAATAGCCTGGTTGTTTGTTATTAACTGTATTACTCTGCTGTAAGACGGGGATTCTGTTCGAATTGCCTTGAGTCTTGGCAATCTACTTCACAGAGACGGGAACATCTAAATAAAAGAGTTTTAAGCTGCACTTTGTGCCAAAGTGTCAGAATTCTGACAAAACACCTAGATATTGTAGTTATACTTTTTAAAAACTTTAACTGCAGCAGTCCTCCTTGATTAAAATCAGTACAAAGCAGCCTGTGCAGGTATGGCCTTTGATAGAGGTTGTAAATCATCTTCAAATCCACAGTGGCAGGAAGAGCAAACTATTTAGACCCTTTCTGGGTAAACCACTTGGATGAGGAAGACTTTCTCCAATCAATTTTGCTATTATGTATAAGCCAATAGACCCTGAAGTGAGGATTTTGGAATGTGTGCGGCATTATAGCCACTAGTGTCTCAGAGAATCGGTGTTATCAGTGATCATGTGATGCATTTCACAGCACAAAGTCCGAACAAGGTTATAGTAAGTGCACCTATTTCTTGTTGAAACATGTAGTTGTCTTTTAAGGAAGGCTGCTTTTGCCCAATGCAGTACTTTGGGTGGTCATGTAAATGCATGTATAAGTCTTTGTTCAGGGGTAAACTGAAGATTAGAATTAACACCGCAGTTCTAATGAGGACCTTTGAGTTATTCCTTCATTACGTCTCCCTTGATACCACTGACTGAAAGGTGGCGCAAGGTGAGCCACTTTTAATGCCACACAGAAACCAAGCACACCCACTTTTTCGCTATTTATTTTGCATTTCAGCCTTGCTTTAATGGAAGTGCTGTAAACAGACTGTATAATGCTTGACTATGTTACCTTCTGTGGAACAGCAGTGTTGCAAGTAGCGAGACATTAAAAAGGTTTTCTGTGATGGCTACATCTGCAACTAGAACAGCTTTGGGAAACCATCCATATTTCTGTTCTTTATTGACCATAGAGAGTAGTCTACTGAGCATTGAAATATTTATACTCTTTTTTTTCCCACAGATCCGTTCCTCTTTTGAATGTTAAAAGGCCTGGAAATAGTCCATCCACCTCCTCCCTCTCCAGCTTTCTCTAACTCTCCCCTGTATATCTTTTGGTGCATCTGCCTCACGTCGCTTTAAAGCGTTGATAAAAGTGGAGTGGTTCCATGGTCAAACATATTTGGATGCCTGTATACTTGCCGATTTGTAAGCCCGAGTGTTTGATTTTGCAAGGAACGCTTTGAGATTGAAAGCTTTCCATTTTTTCACCCTCATGGAGCCTTTACCTCAGGAAGCTACAGCTTTATGTGTCCTCTCCCACACATATAGTAAGGCATAGGGTTGGGAAGGAATACATAAATAATACATAAAGAAACCAAGTTGTTATTCTCTTTTGCTCCTGTTCTGAGAAGTCATGAGCTGCTCACATACGTTGTCCTGTCAGCCCTTGTATCAGAGGCAGAGAGGGGGGCAGGGAGAGAGATGTTTTCGGCAACTTTCATGTATAAGTGCAGCACTGTTTTATCAGCAGGCAACGGCACAGATGCACCTTGTTATTAGGCTGGGTTTGGAGTCATGTTGACTCTTTTGTCTCTCTGTTTCTTGTCCCACCTGAGGCTACACAAAAACGAAGAACCTTAATTGATTTAATGGTTGTTTCACTCCCACCCACATGCATGAGCGGAGGCAACATCAGGCAAGCTGCAGAGGGCTGGTGAGAGAGGAGGATACGACAAAGAAAAAATGACTCGTTATAATAGGGGCTTCAATTTAGAATGTTCCCAAGTGATGCCTCGGTTACTGAGGGGATGGAAACTGTGTGGGTGTGTGTCTGTGTGTGTAAGTCAGTGGGTTGTAGTGGGGGGGAGGGGCTGTTTTGATCTCGTATGCCACGAAAGGTTGCTGGGGAAAAAAGCAGTGCGGGCCATGTAGCCAGGTCGAGATTTATTCCCATTCAGAGGACCATTATTGTTGACCTTGCCTTGCTTGGGGAAGCCAGAGTAAACAGAGGCCTAATAAATCAACTTTAACAAGCCCACTAGTCCTGGCTGGTGGAGCTGCATGGCTGCTCCACCACGCAGGGCTGGATTAATCCAACACTACCTCGGCTCCTCAGAGGATACCTGCAGCGTCTGATTTGGTTGATATCTCGTATGCAGACACACGGGGACGTTTAATTGCTCCACTGAATGCATCTGCCCAGCCAATGTGTTTGTCTTCACACTCAGGTCTGTGTTTGTGCTGGAGATACCGCATAGTCAAAAGAGAGGATCCCTAATCAGAATCTTGGGCTGTCTTTTTTTTGGGGGGGGAATGTACGAGAAATTTCATTACATGCTTACCTGGTGTTGCAGAACAGGCAATATTTGTTGAGCAGATTGACTTGGCTGCCGGTTTGATTCCTCATCAATTTCAGATCCAGCACGTCAAAGGAGAGCGGAAATAATTCATATTTCATGCCGCGGTTCCTACTTTTTTAAATGCATTCATAAAAGCGCTTATGGTAAAGTAATGTATTTACCAGTCTCGGCTGTGTCATTGTCAAAACTTGAAGATTTCTGTGACAGATTATTATTTTTATTATTATAATTACAGTAATTAAATCACAGCTAGGAGAAACAATTGTCCAAACGAACACATACCATCCTTCCCATTACCAACCCCCCCACCCCTTTCACCCATAGTCTCCTGTTCTTTGCCTCCAGGGTGTAAATGTGAGTCGGTGCTCTAGAATGGTAATGTTTCCAGGTAGCTCATGAGATGGATTTGCAATGCATATATGCAGGATTGGCATTGTCAATCAGCCAATCTGTATTGCAGGTTTCATTGTAGAGAGTGTGTGCATTTAAAGCTTTTTTTGTTAAGGGACACTCTCAAACAGATCAGAAACCCCAATAGAAACAAAACTAAATATTGCCACTGAGCTTAAGACAGTTGACTCGTGTTCTGGAGCATTTGGTGACAGGTGTACATACACCAGTGTGTTTGTGTAGTTGGTGCTAAGTACTTGTGTCTATACATTAGGTTAAATTGGCATGTCTGCACACATGTCCACGGTCTTGGTCATGTGGATGTGTGTGTAGGCAAAGTAAATGCAGGAGAGTTATTCCTCCAGTGTCATATATTTGGCATACCATGTTGCATCCCAGGCTGCTGCACAGTTGGTGAATATCAATGCAGTGTGGCGTAGTGACAGGGACTGTAGCTGACATGTTGTCACACTGTGATGAAAAGCACTCTGAGATGATGTGGCGGGAGTGTTCCTCCTGTCCACAGAGAGATGGCAGGCTGGCTCTGGCATTTGTGTATTCTTTGTGCCTGTGTGTGTCTATGTGTGTGCATCCTTGTTGGTTTTTCTCTGGCTTTACTTGTGTTTGTGGTGTGCCTGTTGTTTGGCATTCAAACCCACATTACTTTACACAAAAACGGTGTGTTTTTTCCCCCCTTTTCTCTTTTTGGTGTGTGTGTGTGTTCCACATAAAAACTCTGAGGAATTTGCGTGACTAGCTGGACAGCTAACCAGCCTCTTGCTGAGCAAATTGGTTATCGAAACAATGCCGGCAAACACTCTTGTGTGATGTTTAAGGTTAACTGGCCACATTTTTATGGCAGCAAAAGGTTACAAGTGTTATTGAGGTTACATGAAAGATGATGTGATATAACACAGCAATGCGGTGCCTTTTATGAGTTTGTACTCTCACTCTCCTCTCACCCTGCAGCTACTCTGTATCTGCCACAGAATCCCAATGGACTCTTGACTGTGCCTTCAAGGAAATCTCTCAGCTAAATCTAAGCCAAGGCCGTAAGGTGTCAAAAGTCTCGATATTGGCATTAAGCTCATTTATTAGATTTCTATACCGCGGTTTATTTGCGGCGAGCGTTTCGACATGTGCCAAAACACACTTTAAGGAATACTGGTGTGATTCAGATGATGCCTTTTCTACCTCCCTGTCCTTTGCCAGCGATATGGAGTATGTGAAAGTACTCCATCACATCCCAGTGAACCTGATATTCTCTCTAGACTCGACACCCCTGGAGTGCCGATATGTGAGGGGAAAGACTCTCTTCACCCAGGCTGTAGCTGCAGTTCTGCAAGGCTAAAGCAAACTCCAGAGAGTCTTGTTCAGGGCTCCCAGTGCATGTTCTTTTTGTCAAGGTTCAACTCCCACTTGGGCGCTGGCCTGTTAAAAGCTTTGCTTAATGCGTATGTCCTTATCTCTGTGGACCAAGATTTAAGAGCGAGATACGAGACGGGATATACCACCGGTCACTGCCCCGCGACCTGTCACTTCAGTTATTGAACGGGACACAAAAAAAGACACGAGTGCACAAGGGCCTGCATGGCACAGAACTCTGCCTTTGTGACTCTCCAACACATACACATGGACACAGATACACAAACGGATGTAATTAGAAGTAAACAGGCTAAATTACAGATCCCAGAGAAGACACAAAAGACAGAATCAGTCTAATCAGCCAAACCCTATCTTTTACTCATCCGTGTTATTGAAGAAAACTCGGATTGACAGACGTATTACCGGTTGCACTTATGATGTGAGATTTGTATTATAAGTAGCCTTGAGGATTGCAGGGTGTAAGACAAAAGGTGCTGTCATGAATCCACCTTCCTCCACCTGCTGGTGTATTTTTCTTTGTTATTGTGTTAAGTGTCTCCGGTGTGAGGAATTGGTCGGTTGGTTGGGAAAGAGAGTGAGATTTAATTTCTGTCGTACTTTCATGTGTTGTTCTGTGTCCTCACGAGTGTGTGTGTGTGTCTTTGCTTGGATGCATATGCTTGTGCTCATAGGGGACTCATGTGTGTTCGTCCATGGCCGCCCGTCCTCTTCTTTTAGCGGTATGTTGTCTGAATACCAATCATGGAGTCGTCTCCTGTCTCCTCCTTGTCCTAATTGCACCCCAAACCCTGTCTCTTTTTTTTTCTCCCAGCCTTTGGTTGCAGTTCAGCTTGTCACTCCCACAGAGAGGTCCTTTTTTGATACAACAGTCTCATTGAAGTGCTCCACTCCAGATGTTCTCTCCATAGATAAATCTGCTATTCAGATCTCCATAATTGATCGTAATATGCAGCATTAATGCCTAGGGTTATAAAGAGAATTCTTGGAAATGTTTTTACACTTTCCTTTTGAAATTCAAAACAAGAAAGCACCACAATGCACTTTTTTCTCCTGCCCTGGCTCAGCATACAAGTGCAGTGCAGCAGTGCCTATTTGCATATTCCACCGCTGATTCTGTGCAAAACAACCAGTGTATTGTTAGAGGCGTAGTTAGGAAGATGATCAAACAGGCTTTCTTTTTTCTTTTTTTTGCCACCTTCAGTCCCTCTCACTGTCTCATGCCACTTGGAGAAACACTGATGCCATTACATAATTTTCATTTCGAGTATAATTTTTTACTGTAAAGAGCGGCCGCTAATGATTTCCATGTGCAGAAGCAATGAATGTAGGAGTGTGTGTGGCGTTGTCAAATTCAGATGGAGAATCAGAGAGACAGACAAGAAAGAGAGAGAGAGAAAGAATGACAGTGACAGAGAGGGAGCTGGGGGACGGAACTGATTTGGAATTCCAGTGTGTTGGTAATAATAAGGGAACCTCAGCAGCCCTTGTTGAATTATAGATCACAACTGCATGATTGGATGAGGTTATTCCATTGTAACGGCAACTTAATAATTTACACATTGTATTACTACCGTTATAATTGCACGGGAAGGTAAGCATTTTCCTGTCCTCCCATATAAAGACAACGCAGTGTGTAGTGTGCTGAAAAGTCTCTCAGCGAGGCAAGTGACAAAATCTGCTCCCTTTAAAGCTGAAATTCTGTGCAACTTCTACAATCCTTTAGCATATAAAGTCCTTTTATATGAAAGAACAATACTTTTGGCTTGCAGAGATTTGACATGTTTAAATTGAATTATACATTTTTCACAAGGAGCACAACCTTTGTCCATAAGTGTTTTGTTAGCTCATGTCTTCAATTTTGACCTTGTGTTGACAATGGACATCGGGTCATTCATTGTCAAATTCAATTATTCATCAGTGTCGGCCCACAGGTTGATATGTGTATCTGCTCAGATGCATGCACATACTTCTGTTTTTTCAACCAGTTGAGCTGGAGTGGACCATTAATGTCATGTCAACATCATGGATTGTGTTCATTAACAAAAGATGTTCCCGCTTCCACTCTATAAGACACGCGCAGGTGCCGTCTTTGCAGAGAAAACCGTGGCAGGGAGCAGCCTTCATGATGACGGTGTATGAGATGGATGTATATATAGGAGGTTGTAGGACAGTGGGGTTGGAAGTGAAGGGGACCATGGAACAACCTGATTAACTTCACCTCCTCTTCTCGGCACCAGGTGAAAATCAAGTCAGGCAGGCACCCACCTCTTCTAGTTTGCTGCTTTTTCCCTGATACAGACTAGTTTTTCGTTTGGCCTAACACAAGCTGACAGACAGTTAAGTATCCTCACTGCACATCTGTGCATGTGTGTGAGTTTGCACGCGCACACACACACACACACACACACCCCCATCCATATGCCAGCGCCAGGTTTGCTTGTAGATTGCGGAGGCAGGACTTCTTCAGGGACTGGGGAAGTTACAGCTGAAGCAGGCTGATTGTCTCCATGTTGCATCAGGTTGAAGGCAGTAGATTAATAACATGCATTTAAACACCGGGCTGTTGAGACAGAGTTACAGCGGTGTCAGAGAAAATGGTGACTGAATTAAGGTTGAAATGAAATTCTTCGTCAAGTGTATCAAGTATAGGTTATATCGAAAGTTGGAATCTCATAATGATTAATATCCGATATTGTTCTACGTGATCACATCAGGGAAAAGAACGATGCTTTGTCCTCTGAGGCAGACCAAAGAACTAGGAGATGATATCAATATGATATTTTGATGATTTGGTGATGTGAGACTACACATTATGTGCGTTTACTACTTGTAATATCATAATATTGCTTGTAAGTGAAATTCTCTTGGGCTTAAAGTTACACTTAGGTTAGTTCAATTAGACTTTCTTCTCAAATTTGACTGTTGTAGCTGAATCACCCACCCATAGTTAGTCAAATCATATGAAAGTACAAGTAGTCATTCTCACATCATAATTATTTTTCAACAATGTATGTAACTGCTTAGACCAGACCCAATCTACACGCAATTGTCCTTACAATCTTGTGGACGCACAGCTTAGAATCCCTTCTCGTATACACTTAAGGAACAGACACACACACACACATACCGTAGTAGAAGGTACAACGATGGAGGATTGTATTAACTTTTACGCATTTAAGTGTTTTTGCCCTTATTGTAATCATTTGGCTTGTGTCGGGTGGTCAACATGAAAGATAATAGCACTACAACGTACAGACATTCCTCCCATAAAATAGACGGTTAATTGTGCAAAGAATGGGGTTTACATTTGTTTTATTTGACGTCATGTCAGCACAATATCATGCAGTTCTTTAATTTGCTTTGTGAACTCGGTTATTTCTCTCGGTGCGGTGAGAGAGAAAAACACTTCTTCAGGCTCCAGTTTTTAATGTCCCCATTTATGCTCATCAGTGAAAACAAAATGAAAACAAAAGGCTTTTTAAAGCAACTTCCTTTCTAGGCCCAGTGGTTACAGCCTATTTGTGACTGTCTGTTTCATTAGGTTTTAAGGACGGAAAGCCAGTAACAAAGTAATGGGAGCTCTCTGTGCAGATGACTAGGAGTAAGGAAGAAAAAAATCCAAAATAATGTAATTGCTATGCAAGGAGGCCATAATCAGCCAGTCACGTTTAAAGGAACTAATGCAGGGCAACTGAGGCAAAGCTAAATAGATCCTGTTTTTAAGAGACTCTTTTCTGTCATTTTCCTTTGTGTGAAAAGGAGAGCAGGCACTGTGACAGTACACACTTACACACCAAATAAAGGAAAATGCATTATGGGTGAAATATTTGTTGTTTGAAATGTGTACATAGTATTTTATAATATATGGGATATGTCATGTTCCTTGTAGTCTGCGATAAGGCTCGCGTGAATAACCGTAATTCAGAAGGTTTGATTGACCGAATTTCATTATGATCATGTTGTTTTGAGGAAAAATAAACCGGAAACAATAATTGCACAAAATGGCAGCCCATAAATAACATGGCAACGTGGTTCCACATGTTGTGTGGCGTCGCTGACAGCAGAAAATTGTGTTTTGGTCAAATTGAGGTTTAAATTGGAAATGAGCCTTATCCCTCTCTGGAAATTCTTATTAGAATCTGAGCAGTGTACAGCCTGGTCCCTCTCAGATGGGGGTCTGTGAACCACTTTCTTCAAGTCTGGTGGAGGAACCTCTTCTGCCTTGCAACTCTTTTAATTGGGACGCTACGGTTGAAATTGGAGTGGCTGGAACCCACAGGGACTCCTATTTCTATCTTACCCTATACACTTTCAACTTGCAAGTTAACGACCATGCCAGACCGTTATGTTTAGACACAGCTTGAGTCGTGAACACCAAAGATCTCTCATTTAAAGCCTTCACCTCTATTTTCCTTCAAATAACCCATACGTCGTACCCACCGGCGTTTTAAACGTGGAAATACATTTTGGAATGCCAAGTACGACAAGGTTTGGGATGTAGAGTACCTGGATATCGCTCGGTTCTGCCGGTGCGGTGCTGAGTAGAGTTCACAGTTTTGAATCCTTTTACCTCGGAAAGGTACTAGTTGAGTTTGCTGGAAGGTTCAAAATGTCAAGTTAGAGGGAAAACTGGAGGATATGCATTTGTGGCTCCTCAGAGACACATTTTGTTCAAATGTAGGTTTGTGTCTAGAATTTCAGATCGGAGGAGATTGTTTTTGGTCTCCAATAAGATAGGAAACATGATGTGACTCATCAGGCGCTGGCTTCCTGTCTCACCTTTATGCCCACTCAGTTATATTCTCTTGTTCTGTGGCAATACACACATAATACTGTATTTGTCACTCTATCTGTCTTTGTATGCGTTTCACCCACAGGATGCACACGCACACTCATCACTCACACAATCATCGCACTTTTCCCGATCTCAGAATTATTGCCTTAACTTCCCCTTTCTCCGAGGCAGCACAGCGTTATTTATTTCTTTTCTTTCTGCGCTTGTTTGCGGGGGTGGTGATTCCGTTGTACTGGTCTCGGCATCTCAGCAGCACCTTTAAAGCTTTGTCGGTCCCTGACAGAGCTCGGAAGCGAGAAGTTGTTGGCAAGCTTAGGTATCCTGCCAGCCTGTCCGTCTTTTTCTACACGGGCTGCTACTGCTCGAGGTCACCATTCAGGTCATCTTATGAATCTGTCAGCCCGGCTACTTCTCCTTCCCGCTGCACACGTGCATACAAACAGCGGACGCAATAACAAACACATGCCAGTATGTGAATCTGGAGTGTCTTTTAAGGACCGGAGTAATTAATTTTGAAGTGCTGTTATTCAAATCCTTGAGTGTTTGTTGATGAAAGGTGGAATAACACTAACCCGACCTAAATTGACCTCACTCTCTAGTTTTTTCAGTGATGAATAAAAACCAGACCAATTCGCAAAAACACAACATTCACTGATGTTACGATCTGATGAATTTTTGATGTAATCCTGGTATGTTGGAGTTTACCCTTGAATTTGCGGCGTGCGGGTTAGCAGTAGCTACTTGACGGATGAGAACGCTGTAAGGAAGAATTTTCATCTACAGTGACCTTACATTACCTGGAGGAACATGTAGAGCTATAGGTAGCCTTGATGTCTGCCATGATGGCTGCCTGTCTCTTTCTAGATCCATCATCATGTTTGATAACTGGCAGCAGATAAATCAGGTTGAAGGTAACCTTTGCTTGCTTAAAACGTGACATGTAACCTCAACATGTAGGAAAAGGGGTAAAGTAGCATTTGAAACACTCACAAGCCAAGAATTGTAGAGTTAAAATTATGTTATGGAGGTTTTTTCATGACTTTGAAGACAGTTGTTGACTGTTATATGGACGGTGAGGTTGTTGGTCAGGAAATAACCTTTTGTCTCAATTTGCTTCAAAAGTTAGTGTTGATCATCAGATTCTTGATGCAGTGTTTCTGTTGTCTTGACCATCCGCAGCATCCCCACAGCGCGCGCGCACACACACACACACACGCACACGCAGATTTGTCATTTTCAGCATTGCCGCACTGGCTAAACACTCTCAGAATGGTAATGCTCGGGGAGGCTCTGGGGTAAAGAAGGAATAGAGGGGGTGCTTCACTCTCTCATCACTCTCCCTCCACGCTCAGCCCTACCTCTCCCCGTCTTTTTCCCGTTCCTTAGAGGCTGGTTTTTGACACGAGATGGAGCGGTGGCTTCCCTCCGCTCTCGCTTTGATAGAGGTGTGGGGTCTAATGAAAGTGAAGCAATGGGGACTGGAAAAGGGGAGGGTCTGTGTAAACCGTGGGGGTCTGGGTCTGGAATTGGATAGTTAGAATGTTGCCACAGTGCATTAGTGTAGGGGACAGGGAGTGAGAATGTTGGGAAAGGCTTTTTTTCCACCAGTGATTGGGTCCCCTGTCACCAAGCCTGCTGGTTTAAATGATGCCTGATTAATTGAATGAGCCACACACTCCACATGGACTACAGTGATAAGTAGTCCATGCAACGCAACCAAGCCCCTGGTTGTATTTTCACCACAATTGCAGCAAAATTTTGATTTGATTTTTGAATGAATTTTTGAATTATTCGTCTCAGTATAGTAGTTTGTTAGTGTTTCATGGTTCCTAATTCTCAATTCAATAACTGCCTCCATATTAAATAATGGTTATTTTGTTCAACCTGTACGTATCTGACATAATCAACATGATGAAACGGACACTAGCCTCCAGTACACCTGACCTGACTGATTCATCAGGTATTCAGATGTATTAGAAACTGTTTCAAAGGAGAACCGGTGATACCACATACTGTTCAACTAATGGAGCTTAAGCAGATTTAGGAGCCCTTTCATTATTGTCTTGAATGCTGTTAAAGTAGCCCAGGATGGACTGCCGTCAAGACGTGTAGAAAGGATCGATTCCTCCTCCTAGAAGCCGACAAATATCAGGCCTGACGCCTTTGCGCCGATGCATTAGAAGATTAAAAGTAATGTCTGGATGTGGGAGTAGCTTCCTAATTGATCCTAAGCTTCCTCCTCCCCTACACAATCTCTTTCTCTCTCTCTCTCTCTCTCTCTCTCTCCCTCTCTCTCCCTCTCTCTCTCTCTCTTCCCCTCTCCCCCCATGCCATAAGATGAGCCGCTGCACTGTATTGATCCCCAATGCCAATTTCTTGATTGCAAATCCTGATGTGAAGAATCCCGCCTAATGCCATAATCATACACTTGTGATTATAGTGGAGTCTCTTATAATCAAAGGCCCACGCTGTCGTGCCTGAAGGCGGCGCAGGGAAGCAATCAGAAATTGTAATTTGAGCAGAAACACCTAAAATATAACCTTCTGAGCTTTTTTTTGTTTCAGCACTTGAGTTCTGGCAATGGCATGATCTTTAATCGTGATTACCGAAATCTCGTCAGATGAAAAGACAGAGCTGTTCCGTGGACATTTGGGTGAATCCACAGTAATTGCTGTTTTGAATGTCAAATTACTTTTGTCATCGGTGTTGAGATGCCATCCTCAAATTTCTGGATCAAGGCTTCAGCAGCTCATGTTCCATACTGTGATGTGCAGTACACTCCACAGTCAAGAAATAAGTGGTTGCAGAGTTCATCTCCAATGAAAACTTTGTATGTAGCAGTGCAGGAGAAACAAAAGTTCGATTTTTGGAGTAAGAAAAAACTGCACACTAATTGACGACACTGGCTTGTAGTTATTTATAAAGATGAGTTGATTTATTTGGGCTGCATTGGCATTTTAGGCGTTAACTTTAATAGCATATCAAAAGTTCAGCGTAGGTCACCGGTAGAAGCTGACAGGGTGAAATATGTTCTTTTCCCCGTTGACACCATCTACTGGCCCAAGTAGCTAATTAGCTTAGTAAAATGGTTGTGTGCACGGGGAGGTGGAGCATGGATGCTTCCTCCAGAGCTCACTTTTTAATAAGCTGATCCTTCTTTTTTTACTAAACAGAGAGACCTCTTGCATCCAGCTGACCTCTGTATTTAACATCAGACCCAAAGCAGTGGAGCAGAAAGTCGAGGGGAGAGAGAGAAAGGGAGGGTGAGAGAGAGAGGGAGGGATTACAAGATGTTCTTATTGGAAATACGACACTCTTTAGATGATGTGTTTTGTACCCTGCCCCCTCAAAAACAATTTTCCTCCTAGCGTTTGTAAGAGCTGAGGAAATCACAATGTAGCCCCATGCTATGCAAGCCAATATATTTCTGTCAATCACTTTTTAAACGCAATCATCAAGTACTTATTGTTTCTCGCCTCACTCGTCTCTGCGGTACGCCGGTGTAGTAAATAATGTTAATAATTTCAGAATGTTCACCTTGACGTGAAACTAGCTGTTCTCTTTCAACAACTCATTCAAAGAACGGTGCAGTGCATTGTTTTTTGATGTGCGGCAATAAGGTACTTCAACTGCTATTGTTTAACCTATGGGGAATAGAGCTTGATGTGCCTTCCATCTTCACAGGAATGGAAATGGCTGCATCTGTTTGGACGGGCGGGTGCTTTTTTTGCGGTTTTGATGGGTTAACTTTTTTGTTCATCAATAATTTCCACGTGCTTTTCATACGGCGCTTTCGGAAAATGGAGCTATTCCTTCAACAGCGGGAGCTAAAAGACATATAATTTCCTCTGAAATAGATAGTATATATTGAGTATTCATATTCAGCAATTAGATGTCAAGGCAAGACAGATTCAAGGTGCCAGATGAAGAAATAGTGAGTTTTATTGTCACTTGATTTGGTCCTTGACATTATGATTATGTCATTACAAAAACCATTACAACCACAATTGAAGCAGCATCAATTTCCATTTAGTAGCTCAGAATTCATTAAAATGAAGGACGTCATCGTTTTTCTGAGCTTTGTATTGTGTTTAGAAAAGCGGAAGCATTTGCATCAGAATGTGCTGAATGTGAAAAATGCCCTAAATGAGCTGCACTTGAGACATAGATTGCCCCAGAAAAACAATTTTTCCCTTTAACAATATAAATGTTGGGTACACAGCTGCAATGAAAACATATTTCCCCCTTTAATAATGTAATTGTCTGGTACAGTGTCTCATTTTAAATAATGGGCCTCAGTTAGTATTCAAGAAGCAGTAAAAAGATCATACGTTTGTGTAAATGTTTCCTAAAATGTGTCCTCTGAAAAATATCACAGGGAGTATCCAGCATCATAGTAAATGCTGGTGATAGATTACTCTTAACAATCCTGTATAAACTAAAAACATTAAACAGAACTAATGTTTTGCATTGAGCACGTTAAGCCAATTATTAAATCCCTGCTGTATACACAAGATATATTTCCCTCCTGTCTCTCTCCCTCTGTTGCTTTCCCACTGTGAAGTTCCCCTAGCCTGCCTGCAGAGGGTAGTCAGTGACTGCTACAACCCAGCTGCCAGGTAGTGCCCTCTTACAAGCTTACATACTGTATACGGTATTATGTGCATGCAGGTGGCGCACGAGCTTCTCGCTCTTGTCATTGCATTGTTAACTCTGTCCGATTTGCCATTTGATAAGTGTAAGAGGAATAGAGAAATGTGATTGCCAGATGTGGATAACTTAAAAGAAAAAAGAGAAAGCACCGGTGTCAGACAGGTGCAGCTGTTGTGGGTACTGCCCAGTACCAGAATGGAGCAAACTAGGTTGACTTTGAAATAAACAGGATTTTAGGTAAACTGCTTGTCAGCACAGATACACACTACAACCTTTTTCCACCAGGCTGGAGTTGTTGTATTATGTGTGTATGTATGTGCGTATGTGCTTTTCCTTATTCATGTCTTTTCAGTTGCTCTCCCACTACAGAATAGGGGGAAACATGTATAGTATAGGTACACTGGTTGTCATAGGATCCTTCACTCTCACTATTGAATATGATGTGGAAGCTTAAATAATGGATGTGAGCAGCAGCTGGAAACATGGAAAGGCATTGATTTATACCCACAGGTTTCCTGGGATTTTTATAGGATTGGCTAAATGTCATTACTCCGCAGGTGGAGAGGTGATGAACTGTAATAAACTTTGATGTGGATGGGTGTGTGTCTCCTGTCATTCGCTCATAAACCGGAACATTGTGACAAGTCTCAAAAGATCTACTACCCTCTCACCACCTGTCATCATCTCAAACACACACACTACACACAACCATTGCTGTGAAAAGAAATTTGCATGCAAGTACAAACGTATACAATACTCAAGTGTGCATACGCACACATATGGAGACATGTGAGGAGGTATTGAATTACAGCTACCAGACTGTTTTATGTAGGAAGAAAGATATTCTTTTCTTGTCATAGTGTGTGAATGGTATGAGTGCACCTTGAGTACACTCTACTTGCTCTTATACACAGGAGAGTATTGATCATCCTGGAATCCAAAAATGTTTTGAAAACATACATTGTAGCTGAGCCCCAGATTGATTGCCTCTTATTAATGTGTTGGCGTTTGAAGGTTTCATTTAAAATATGTGCTGATATAAACATCAATGGCTTACAAAACGAAGAACCAAATTGTTATGTGGTTCATCAAGATGCGTGAAAACTGTAACTGTCAAACCAATGTTGTTCCACTCCCTGATGTACATTAAACATGCCAATATTACACAGTCCTCTAAAATTGAAAGGGATAGACATGAGTGATCGTTTACATAAGCTTTCTGGTTCAATTCCGGGTTGAAGTGTTGTTGAGCAAGACACTGAACCCCTAACTGCTCCTGATGTGCAGGTTGGCTCCTTGCATGGCCCTAGTGAATGAATCGGTTAATTATTGTAAAGTGCTTTGGACAAAAGTGCTATATACAATACTGTACAGTCCATTTACCAGAAACAAAAAATGCTTAAATTTAAAAAGATCTGATTGTAATCTGCTTTAAAATCCATAAACCCAATACCCAAAATGTTGAAAAACACCTTCATTTACCAGACTTTAAAAAGTTCTGGATCCAAAGCTGGATCCCCATTCACGAAAACTTCATTAACCACCCTTTTTGTTGCGAGCAGCCTTTGCACTAATTTTCATTAACATTTGACATGTATTTGAGCTAGCCAGGTACCCAAGAGACAAACAAATGGGACCAACAGCACTATACCCTTGGCAATGAAAACAGATGTGATAATGCAACAGCAAACTATTTCACCTTCTTCTTTTTGTACTATCCAACTTGAATTTTTTTTTTCAATCTACAAAGCATTTGCTGCTGAAACTAATCGGCCTCTGAGGATTGTTAGTTAAAGTTCAACTTTTCTGGCTGCAATATTAAGTGAAGGCTTGGTTTGCTCCCGTGTTATTCATGTGGGTTTTAAGAGATTTTGCATAAAAGAAGTTGTCCTTTCATTAGGAATGTATGATTTGTTGTGCTAATTTTTGTGTTAGTGTTTCTGCACGAGCGAGTGTGTTTTCTGAATATGGTGGCTCAAGTTATTTTGCTGTAAACTGCTTCTCCCCCTGCCCTCCTTGCCGATCATTCAGTATTCTTGCCTGGCATTCAGCAAATGCATACAAACATCTTACAATTTTCAGGAACAATAGTCATTAAATCTGTCCTGACCCTTCTCATCTCAAATGGACAAACGTGTCCTTGTTTGCTATCAGAAAATGACTTTATGTCTCTATGCACCTTGAAGGTCAAGTCTTATTTTCCCATTAATTGGCCTTGATGTGTCTGAAACTGTTGCTCAGGCAGAAATGTCATTAAACACAACATTAATATTCACACACCAATGTTTTTCAGCCATTGTTTTCCTGTCTTTATTGACATTGCATTTGAATAGAGCTTGTGCTAAAACTCTCGGTAGGATATTTGTCAATTACCTCAGTGTGCCAGTGTGGGTGTCTCTATTAAGGAGTCCAGGTGCGTGCTCAGGGAGTCACTTGGGAAGTAACAGTCACTTCACACATGCCGGCACCAAGGCTTCACTAGGGGAAAGAGTAAAGCTCCCTCAGATCCTGGGCATTCAAGTTAGTCTCTGGCACAAAAAAAAAGGAAAAGCCATATGTTTATAATACCTTCCATGCAGACGAGAGAGTGGCAGACTTCTTGACTTTTGATTGAGGCGCGCACTCGATAATAAATTACTTTAGCTTTTTAAATCCGTCTGTTAATAATGAAAGCTTTTTTTGAGCAAAGCACACGCCATCATCGCTGCTTCCATTATGCCGTAAGATGCTTTAAGAGGTTCACGCCCCAGTGCCCATGTGAGCTCATTGTATTTTACCAAACAGGGCCAATTGTGTGCATTTACAATGCGATAAACCTCATTATGTCTGCCCACTAACCAGTTGGTGCATTATCTGAAATGGTTTATGGGGCTTATACAGGCCAATTTACCACAGCGCTTGGTTCCATTGTTGGTTCATGAATGTGATGCTTGTCTTAGCCTGACTGAGCTAATGTTACCCCTGCTCAGAATGAAGATGCGCTCTTCCTGTTGAGTCTTTTGTATTGCCGTGATTAAACCCCAGGGATTTTGCGTCCATGGTGGGACATTATTGCTGTCACTGGTGCATAACAAGTTGAATGCACCTTTTAGCATGTTAATCATCAGAGCCTTTCTCTCATGTTACAAGGGGAAAAATATAAGAGTCAAATATTCTTTTGGCTATTTCACAGCTGCGTATGGAAGAGCGTGAAAAGTTGTCTCCTTTGTGTTATGAAATAATTAAACACAATCAATATGAGCTGAGTCAAGTTGGCATCAAATATCGATAAGTACGTGAAAACAGACTATTCGGAAGTTAGAGTTGTTGCTTGGCGGCTTTGTCTCTGCATGCTGGATGGTTACAGTTTATTTGCAGTATCTGTTTTATGGCAGGCATGTTTACAATGCGGTCAAATTCAAATCTGATCGATGTGGGCCAGACAAAAGACAAATGCTTTAATATTAACGCTACATAATCAACTGCATGACGATATTCCACTGATAATGTTTGTGCCCTGATGTAGAATTAGATTTGATAATCTGGTGTCCTTATTCACTAAAGCGCTGACATGCTGAGACTATATTCTTGTTTATCTCTCTGCTCTGCTCCCACTGCTGCTACCATCCCTCCAAACAAAAATTCCATTATTGTGACAACTCTCTGAGGTGTTTGTAGATGCAGTGACAGGCAAGTCATACTCACTCACCACATTTCTCTTGAAATGTAATCTCCAGCATGGCCTTGCTCACCCACTGATAGGCAGATAGTGGTGGGAACGGAGGCTGATACACTGGCTGTCACCAGCTCCACTTGGAATATGCCTGCTCTCATTAGTATTGACTCTGTTCTACGGTTTTATAGTATCTTGCCAGTGACCCGTGAAAGATGAAGTTCGGAGAAGGCCATGATGCTCAGTAGCCCTTGATTGCATCAGGAAAACATCTGTCACCACTATGCCAGCTAATGCTAGCTCCAAATAATGCAAATAGACGGAAGGACTCAGAGGCTGTTTAGTATTTGTATTGATCATGGCCCCTATAATGCAGTGCCACCATCCTTTTTTCTCTGAGCAAATATTGGGGTTAAAAGGAGACATCACCCACTGTAAATCCTCCCGTTTCTGTCTGTTTCCACTTCATAGCTTCCTGACTCTCTTTCTTGCGCTTCTTCTTTCTTTCTCACTCTTTTCTCTTTCTCTCTCTACCTCTCTATCTCTCTCTCTCTGTGTCTCTGTCTTGTTGCCCAGTGGGCAAGAGCCCTAAGTAGTAAAGTCCTCTGGCAAATGGAATTTTATGGTTGGCATCTTGGCAGTCTCTTTCATTTCACTTTTATCCTTGTCAGGCTTCAGGCAGCCCAGAAAACTGCCTGTACAGAAAAATCATAAAGTCCTGTTCCTGTCACCAGGCAAATTTAGATAACTAATTTTCAGATCAGATTATAAATCTTTTAACTTGGCTGGCTCGCTCGCTGGCAGAGTCGCCTACTGAGCAGAAGTTTGAGCAATTTTTGCTCACTCATCAGTCTCTTGGAGGAACCATATCAGTCTGTGATGGCTGGCAGTGGTTGTGGAGCCAGACAGAGTTACGGTCAGCTAAACCGAATGGAATAAAATGAAACGCTGAGCGGTTCTGTAGATACCAGCAGCTTGAGCTTCTCTTCTGGAATGGTTCATTGAAGGGACGCGGTATGTGTGTTGGACATGACATCACTCGAAAAATACAGACGCATTCTTTTTGTTATTATAAGCAGCTAAATCTGGATACCTCACAAGTGTAACATGGAGCGTGATTGTTTATTAAGTGAAGTTGTGGATGAATATGCTTGTATGTGGATAGTGTGTGTGGGTGCTTGTACCCATGTGCGTTCATGTGTGTCGACTATGTCTACATTGAAAAGCACTCCAATCCTTAAGAATGGGCTGTGTCTTTATAAGAGCAGAGAGAAGCTGCCCTGCTTTCTGATAGGGCTCAACCCATGCTCGGGACAAAGCCTGCAGGAGGGAAATCACTATTCCACGCAGTGTGTTCACTCTAGCAGAGCCATAGATACGGGGAGAGGCAGGCCACTCATTGTCTCATTGAGCAGGTGTATAGTAAACAGTGTCTCCATGCTCAGTGTTGATTTAAACAAACTGGATGTGTGATGCAACTATAGCCAGTTTACAAGCAGCGCAATAGGAACCGCTAACGGAAATTTTAGAATTCTCTGCCGAGTGCCAAGAACGCTCTGTGTCCAGTGCAGACAGGTATGATTCTGTATGTTTAGCGTTTAAATCATGCCTGGAAGGTACAGATAGACCCTCACCAGTTAGTCATCTCCCCAGTGCCATCCTCTTTGTCCTCTCTGTCGTGCTCTGTCTGGGAACCTCAACTGACCTTCATTTTGTCGTTCGTAATTTTTGCCGTTTGTGATTAATGACGTTGCTTTAATGATGCTGTGTGACGGTATTAATAGGGGAAGTTCTTCAAATGAACTTCCTTTTGGTGCTACAGCTTTATGCACGGCGAAACACACCTCACATGTGTATTTTGGAGCACAATCTCTGTAGCGCACACACACACACGCACAGAAGGAATTTCTGCCTGCCTCCGCTTTGAAGCAGCCATGCCGGGGCTGCCTGTGCGTTACTAAATCCCATTCTCCAAGAGCGTTTTACCCCCCACGTCTGAGAGGCCTTCGGCATTGGCTCAGAGCACACACATACACTGGCAGAGAGGCGCATACCCAAACACAATCTGCATGCCTGATGCAATGTTCAGTCACTCAGGCAATCGACACATTTGGGTGTAAGACACATCATTGCACTGTCTTTGCCGTTAAAAACCTCAGTAAAATCTTTAACATTGTTGCAGTCCTTCTCCACGGGTTGTTTACAATGTGCTACAACACTAGCTGAGAAAGTTTTATGGTTGGATTGTTTTTACAGCTTCACTATTGTTTGAGTATTGCCTCATTTTCCATTTTCCCTCTTCCTATTGCTATTCGAACACTTCTGTGTGACAGCGGGGGCTCTCACGTTGAAGGCCCATCTAAGCCAAAGGTTTCGAGGGAGAAACGATGAGGATCAGAGAGACAGTGGTATGGGTGGATAGATGGAGGGATAAAGGAAGGCACGGGCCCCTTGAGGCACCTGGAGCTCGGGTGTTACTGAGAAATATGGTGTGTGCATCTGAAATCCTGCTGGCTAGCCTTTGGCATAGTCCGCTGTGTTTGCTATGTACAGCCCTTCTGTGAAAAATCACCTTCACCAAGTCAAAGACGTCTAATCTTTTGGGCCATTGCTTGTCAGAACAACCTTTTCAAACTTATCTTTAGGTCTACAGGAAGGGTGCATTTTGAAGTTTTCGATTGCTGTGGCAATGAGAAAAAGTAGGAGTTATCTGGAAGTGTAATGTGAATACCAGACGTTTGGGATGCATATTATGCTCCCTGATGTGTGTGTGAACTCTGCATTACTGAGCCGGCTCCATTCCTTGCTCCACAAGTTTGCTCTCATTACCATGTCTTCCAGGCAATGCAGAAATCCCATGGTACAAAACCTTTAGGCTTTGTTATTTTCATTTTACATCCTCTCCCACAGTATTGCTCTCACCCCTTGTTGGTAGAGTGGAATTTGAATGGAAGAGACGGAAGCAGTCTCTCCTTGTGTCCTGCTGTATTCTGGCATGACACTCGCTGGACAGCGTGTTGCACTATTATATTCCTCTGTGGCCTGCCAGGATCAGCGGAGGGGAATGCAGGGATGAAGTGAAAGAGGAAGAGATGTCATTACCAAGTTATACCCCAGGGTTTAGCAGTTCACTGCAGAGGTTAACTAGTCTGGCTGCTCGGCGCCAGTTGGCATGGCTACCATTTCCCAGGGTATTGTTTGGCCCCCTCCTGGTATTCTCAGCAGTCGCCCTGCAATCGTCATTCAAAAGGTAGCCTTCGGTGGCACCCCGTTGTGGCGCATTGAGCGGTAAGGAAGCTCCATACGGATCCATCTGTTGATGTTGTCTACACTCAGTAGACTACAATTTTCTTTATTTCACGAGAGATCACTTGCTGGTTGGGGATGTTGTAAAACAGCAAAGTAGTCTTTTGGGAAAAAGAGGGTCTAAAAATAATATAACGTCTTAACAGCAATAATAATAAAACTTCCCATCTCTCTTTTATGACTCTCTAATAATGGAGTTGTTTCTGCATCTCACTACAGAACAGAGACTAGGGAGGGGAGGTAGCACACAAAGCAGGCAGGCAGGCAGGCAGGCAGGAGCCCCGGTTTTTGATGAATGTCTCTATCTCCAGGCATTAGGTGTTCTATTTTTCATAGCAGGCCCTTCGGCCATGCTGGAGAGAGCTTGGGCCTCACATGCGCACTCGTGCAAGGCACCACAATCCTCAGAGATAGTGACTAATCCAGGCCTAGTGTCTGGGGGCGAGAGTGGCTGCTACCAGCGCAGCCGAAAGGTCACACCTGTCAGAGGTGGGGGGAAAAAAGGAGGCCAACAAAGGAAGCCGGCACTGTAGCCTCCGCTTGAAGAGGGGCAGCGTCGTAGAGTCTGATATAGTTCAGCACACAGACACACATGTAGACAAACTCGCACAGTGGCACCCACAAGAAGTGTGAGTGGACGAGTGACGAGTTATGGAAATAATTACATTTCCTCTCTTTTCAGTCTTGCCAGTCCATCACTCTAGAGCTTAGCTGTACAGGCAATGTCTTCATTTTGTGGAGGTTGAGGCTTTTAATTAATTCGTGTGAGGTCACATTATGTTCCCTCGGCACCTGATTTTTCATGTATTGAATGGAGCCACCGTTTCATTGTAATGGCAATATTGATACAGTTCAGAGATATTCTATTTGTAATATCTCTTTAATTAATCTTTTGCGAACGGGCTCTACCATTGTCCACTTTCTAATGATTTCTCTTTTACTCGGTGTAATCGAGATTGTCCCGTTCGTCACAGAGGCTGAACAATCGTTCACAATCTCATTGGTCTTACTGGTGGTGCTGGTTTGGTATTGAGTGTTCACTTTCTTACAAACCTTTTTCCTGTGTTATACTATGGGCATCAGTCTCACTCGCTCTACCCTACTTAGGCCTAAGTGTATCCATTATCTATCCCTACCTGCTTATCCAGTGCAGGGTTGTGTGAGGGGCAATACAAGCCGCATCACCATACTGAAATGTTAATGTTAAATTGTAAAACTATTAACCATCAGCAAACAGCCACCAGGCATGTAAAATTCACCTGTGCAAATAGATTATTCATGATTCCTCGCATACTAAATTGTCCTGAGTTGAGTTTACATATTCTCGTATCGTTAACAAGAAAACTTGTTCGCTCCTTCTCAGTGCAGTAGTGGAGAGAAAACGTCTGCTGCTCCCTCTAATGCTGCTCCCTCTAATGCTGCTCCCTCTAATGCTGCTCTGTTGACAGTATACCAATGTTCCTGGTCAATGGGCGGCACCGCTGCACCTCAACATCAACTAGGCAACGTGCCACGGTTGGGGCATCGGCCTCAACTCAATAGGCAAATTAATCTTGCTTTGTTGGACTAGTCAAGCCCAACCTGGGAGAGAGTTCATTTAGCCGGTGCTCTGCTGATGCAAGTGCTTTCTCTCAAGTTGCGAGCCTTCATTAATGGGCAGTTACAGATCTCTCCATCTGTTATTAGGTTCAGCCCGGGTGCGGATGCCTTGATGAATAGGTATTACTACCGTTATTGAATGGACCGCAGCCTCTCGATGGAGACGACGTAATGGTGCAGATATTTGAGGAAACCGTTTTTGTTTCCCCCTGACCTCAATGTGAATGTATCCAATAGTAGTTGCTTAGTAGGGGAGCTTCTCTCATGTTGGAGACTTATACATTAATGGTTGAAAAATCACCTTGGTACATTATTGTTCTCCTTACTTTTCTTTTCACTCTATGAATCTGTGTCTCTGTGTTTCTATTTACATGAACTCACACAGACACACAGACACACAGACACACAGACACACACACACACACACACACACACACACACACACACACACACACACACACGTACACACCCACACACAGACACAACATGTATTTCTCTTCCAGTACAGATCACCCCTCTCACCCTTATCTGTTAGCTGCGCTGTCTGTGATGAGAAGATAATCTATCAGTATGGGTTTTTCATGGAAGATATTTCATAGATCATGTTTTTCTTCTGATGGGGTAGCAGCAGACAATTTGAAATCCTATTTATCTGGCTAACAGGGAAGAGGAGAGGAAATTTATCTGCGGTTATTAGAGATGAGACGACCCCAATACAGACATGAGAAGGAGATCAAAGCTGACCGCCCTGGAAATAATAACTGAATCCAATGTACCCAACATGGCGGTTTGAGATTCTCGAAATTTAGGGCTTTTCTTTGCTCTGTGTTTGTTCTTGCGTTCTTGTGTTTGTGCGGGTGTTTGTGTGCACATGAATTTGTATTTACCTGGTCAGCACAGTCAACTCCTATTTACACTCCCGTCCAAGCTGAGGGTCAGTTCTTCAAAAACAAACACACAGATACAAACACGCACACTCAGGAGCCATTTCGCTCCAGGCAAGGCCCATCACCAGTCTCTCAGGACTACCATTGTTGTAAATCATCTCTCTCCCCTTCAACAGCATCTGCCCATGAAACATGTGTTGGGTTTGGCCATCTTTAAAATCATCGCTAAATCGTGTTTACTTGAGCTCAAACTTATCCTCAGTCGTCCCGCCTATATGTTGTTCTTTCTGTCATTGATGAATAGTGGATTACACGTAATATATTGTCACTCTAGGTCTATGTGTTTACTTATAGGTGGTGATGTAATCCTTGCTAAGCACTTAAATTTGAAATCATCATCAGTCGTTCTTGATATAGACGTTTTCCTGCTGTTACATCCGAAATCAGCACCCAGAAAGTCAATTGCAGGCTGACATGGTCAGAGGGAAACCAAGTTTACCTTTTGCCCTCTACTGGACTCAATAGATGCCCCATGCTTGCACTACTTGACACGAGGTGGTGTTTTTGGGTGCCGCAGCAATGCAAGCTACTCGATTTTGCACTCGGTTAGCGCTTTATTCCTGTGTTTTCAATCAGAGGAAGCCTGAACAGATGCAGACACAAGTGCAATTTCATGCCAACCTACCAAAACTCATGCTGGATCTGTGTAAAGACGATTTCATCTCCACCCGTCCGCCTCAAGCAGGTTTCTTTGGAGCCATGAAATTACCAACCAGATGGAAGTAAACCATTTTTACTTGGAACGCATGAAAGAGACACAGCCACTGATTTAGAGCGTTTGTCGACTTTGAGCCGGCATGAAACAGATCATAATCTTATGCTTCATGTTGTGTGTGTGCGCACACACACACAATACAGCCTTCAACAATAGATAATTGAGGTGTTGCTTATCTTATCTACTGGGATTGCAGAGCAAAACAAATAGAGTGAAGATGTCCATCAGCGGTAACAGACCTGTATTCCCAGTTGCTTGATCTTAAACCCTTCCCCTTTCCATTAGTACTCCAATCACAACAGAACAAGAACTCTGAAAACTTTGAGCATGTTCGTGGAACAAATACCCTGCCTTAATGCCTCAGCAGATCAATAAGAGCTTGAGGATAGTTAAATGTGTGTCTGATGGAACACATTTATTTTTACTGTACTGCTGAGCTCAATAATTGCTCAAAAGCATCTCTTGTCAGTAAGCCTTTAATGGAACACTGTCACGTACAATATTTTCACATTATCTCAGATTTGCCATTAAAGTTACGACAGCCTCTGCACCAAATTAAAATTCTGCCAAAACATTCTTTTGAATGTCGTCCACACTTAGAATGTCTGGACCAAGCCAGACAGAAGGGTTATATTTGTTTTTTTTTTAGATATTTTCTACTGTTTTGTTACGATTGGATGACAACATTGATTGGCTGTGGCTCATTCGTTAAAAGTGCTGCACTAATGATTCAGTCTGTTCCAACCAATCTTGGTCGACTTTTGGTTGCGGTCCAAAGTAAATACAATTATGGACACTATTCACATACACTTACATACACACTCGCGCTTAGAAACCATAGAAACACACAGTGAGTCCAGCACAGGATAGCACACATTCCATTTTCCTCAGAAAATTCAGCCTACTTGATATCATCATTCTCTGTTATTAAGGAGATGAACTGTAAGCTCTGTTAAGGACAAAGATGGTAAAAAGCACAATGGATAATAATAATTATAATAATAATGAAAACCAGCATCTGAACCTCTGCTTATTTATTCATTGTTTATGTCTAGTTTTCCTTTTGTTGTCTCTCTTTTGGTGTCTTTCCCCAAACTTTAAGTCAGTGGTTGCAGCTCTTGGCCTCGTACCCAAACTCCCAAAGCTAGAAACAAGCGCACAGAGTTCATAAGGCCGTCACGCTGCAATCAATGCAGCAGAGACCTCGGTGAAAAACCTAAATGAGATCCTGTGTGACTTTACCTGCTTAACGGCTAACTCGTTAACCCCCTTCAACGCCCCACTGGAGGTATTCGTAAAGGAGGGAATACCTGCGATGATTGACATGTTGGTTATTTTTCACAGATTTGGATACTTGCCCAACTCATTTTCAGATGAAGTGCCTCATATCACTTTGGGGAATTTTTTAGAGACCAGCGACTGACCTTGAATTGATCGGTGATGCAAGCTGGGGTGAGGCGCGTTATCTCGAAAGCAGCATGGGGGAGTCGTTAGTCTGGAGGGGAAAAAACCCTATAATGATGTTATTTTTGTGAGTTTACCTCAGAGAGGCACCTGTCCACCAGCCCTCTTTCTGCCCTAAATGTAGATTTCCCATCTTTTTTATGTTAAGGGCCCTTGTTACATCTTTATCAGTAAACACTAGAAGTCTGGCACTGATTCACATAATATAAGACTTCTCTGCAACTAGTGTGAACTCGAATCTTCTCTCTCTTCACTTCTTTCACTCCATTCTGCCTGACTCACAGGGCTGGTTGACACCCCCTCCTATCTTTACAGAGGTGTCATTGAAATTCAGTGCAGACACGAGTCTTGCAAAGCACCGGGAGAACTGCTTCGAGGAATGTTCAGTACCACACACACACACACACAGTCCCTACACCTCGCTCCCTAATTTATAACTATCTATGCAAATTAGACAGATCCCTGTGTAGAAGCTCAGATCTCCATCATATTCTAATGCTACATTGATACCGTAAAAATCCCCAACTCTTGGCTTTAAACACCCCTTGTTGACTACATTGTTACTTGTTGTTTACCTAAGACGCATTTTAAAGGTGATACAGTTAACAGTTGGTATCTCCTTTTAGCAGTGTCAGTAGAGAAATGTGTTTGGAGAGATTTGCTTCTTGCGGGCTATTTATCTTTGTAAATAACTCTTCCCATTCCACTGGTGTGTATTTCTCCGACATTTTGTCTCAAAGGGGCTCTTTGATGTGCAAATACTTGTATTTATTTATTCATTTGCACTGCTTATTGTGGCTCCCAACCCAGGGCTCTCTTCTGTGTCCCTCTGTCCAGGATTTTATTTTATTTATCAGTCAACAGCCTCAAGTCGTTTTGGAACAGGTTGAGTTTTATTCTTATTTCCCCATCATTGGCGACTAAAATTTCAGTCTTTTCTCCTGGCTGGCGTCCCTCAGTGTTCAGGATCATGTTTTATTGATATTATTATCTATTTGACTGGTTTTTCATCCGTTAAACAGGGACGTTAAAACGGTTCTGTTCCTTTGATTTTCTGCGATCCACCTTTTTACTCTTTTATATTTTTTACTTTAATTAGCTTGGACTTTGAGTTTGTGGCTTTTGGAATTCCTATCGCATTCAACCAGGAAATACAATTACTTTCATGGCATCCTGATGGTGACTGATTGTGCTAAAAGTTCACAACATCATATTTGGATTAGAGCCAAGATGTTTTGAGGATGGTGACTCTGGTCTGCTCTCTCCTTGTCCATAGCCTAAAGGGCAGAGATGTGTTTTTGTCTGTGTGTGTGTGTGTGTGTTATTCCCAGCAGAGGTTGAATTTGCTGGCCCGGGTACAAACTAAAGCTACAAGTATGAAAGGCAAAGCAAAGCTAGATGAGACATATCAGCCAGGTAAACATGAAAGGTCAAGGTGGGGGCAATTGCAAACAGATTAACCTTGAACTGACTTTGACTTTGACATCGTCTAAGGGTGTAGGGTTAGAAGAAAAGGGCCCCAGTGTGAAGATGAATGATTTTCACAACTTTTTCCCTTCCCTTCACTTCATTACAAGCAAAAGCCATTTAACACAGACTGCAGTGGAGGATATTGGGTTGTATTTGTTTGTATGAGTGCGTGAGCAATATTAGCGGTTGTTTGCATGACTGAAAGACAATCCATAATACATACTGATGCAGCCGAGTGGAGATATAGTGGCAAAATGCCTCCTTTTCATCTTTGTTTATGTAGTAAATGACTTTTTAGTTCTTTGCTCATTATTTCCATCCAATGTGCTGACTTCCTTATTCTTTCAGTTAGCAGAGAAGATTTCCTCTTCGTTACCGCGTGACAGCTGTGTTCTCCGCCAAACAGAAAATATGCAGACTCATTTCCTTTCTGTTTTCTGTGATAGTTGAAAAACCCATTTATAGGAGCGTGGCCTTTGTTTAATAAAAAATGTAATAAGAAATTCTAGTCTACAATCACTCACACATAAAGGCCAAGACGCACACTGTAGCTCTCTGCCTTTTACTTAATTATCTTTACAAATGATTATGTGCATTTTTTTGTGTTTGAGTAACAATAAGATGGTATTTCTTTGTCATATCCCCAGATTCTGTAGTTGCTGCTGCAGTCTCAAGACATTCAGCCTTCTCTTTTCCCTCTGGCCTTTGTCTCGAACCAAGCTGTCTCTGAACAAAGTTATTAGCCTGATTACCGGGCGAATGTTGTTGGCCTAATTGTGTTATTATGAAGTCATAGTTGACCATGTGTGGGAGGATATGGTGGTGGACAGATTTAGTCTCTCCGAGCACAACATGCAGAAGATGGGAGGCGAGGAAAAGTCTGAAAAGAAAGCTCCTGTTGTGAACAGATATACACATATTTCTTCATAGCTGTCATCCAGGCTTGAAAAACACCTCGCTATAGATGATGAGACACAGAGACAGACAGATATGAGAGAGAATGAGAAAAGGAGGGGTACAGAGAATGAATTGGAGGTGGAGGAGGGGGAGAAAGGGGGCAAAATGCTTGGCCACATGGTCTGGTGGGAAATCCCCTACTGAGCTGGGAGCCCTGCACCCTGGTGGCGAGATGAAATGTCTTATCTGCCGGCAGCAGGACTCTGTCCTTTTAAATAGAGCGAGGGAAAACTCATTGTCCGGCCAGACAGCATCTCAACTGATCCGTGTTTCAGCTGACCTTTAACACCGCTGCCACCGACACATGCCAAACTTTAGATTGTATTAAATGTAGCATTGCTCGTTTATAGAACAGCCTTCACCTGTGTGTGTGTGTGTGTGTGTGTGTGTGTATGTTTGTGTCGCATGAAAACATTATTTTCACGCGTCTTGTCTTGTTGACACAAGTCAGCGTCAGTGTTTATAGGTCATGTATATGAGAATTAAAAGAGTTAAATGTCTCAGTGGACGTCATCTTTTTTTCCTTATCTTGTGTTGCCTTAACTAATTTACCAACCCACTGGACTGATTAATGAGCAGGAAATTAAGTTGTTATGTGGCTATTACACAGCTTAATATTGCTCAGATTGTATCAGTATTGTTTCCACCAAGACCAGTGGGGAGCTCTGGTAATTTTAATTAATTGCACATTACACACATTGTTTTATGTGTGTGTGTGTGTATGTGTGTCTTTGAGCCTCACGTTTTTGGGGTGTGATGTGCGGCTTATTATGTTCAGATTCATTACAGAGAACAAAGCTTTTGCCATTGTACCTTCTGAAAATGATGCCGTCCTTTATTTGAGACTTTACTCATGTTAATTCTTGCATGCTTTGGGTTCTATTAGGTTTAGGTATGTGTGTGTATGTGTGTGTGTGTGTGCCTTCAGAATTGAATGACTTAGATTATATATTTTTCAGCTACGTATGAAATGTATGAAATTAGTAGTTGTAGTAGTAAAACAAGCAGAGTGTGGACAGTTAAACCATCTTCCTCTTTGGGTGTGAAAATGAATCAAACCAAAGTCGGGGAGAAATTCTGGGAACGAATTGATTTACGTGTCAAAAACAGATCTTGAACAAATGTCTCTTGCGCTCTCACACACACACACACACACACACACACACCGACTTTCTTTGTCTCCATTACCCACCTCTCCCTCTCCTGCTCCTCCTCTGAACACTTACCTACTTTGAGCTTTTACTTGAAAACTAATCCCGCACAAAAGCAAATATTACACTCCCATCATGTAGAAGCAGAAGTCTGACAAAGTGTGCGGCAAAATATATACTCAAATACACCGACCCTGTTGTTGCTCACTTAACAAGGCAGAATGAGTGGGGATGGAAATGTGACATGCAGCAGTTTACCAAAGGCGGCTAACACTACTTCTAAAACACACACTTGCCCCCACTTGCCTTCTGGTCAAACACAATAACTGCAGGATGCTATTTTGTTTACAGGAGCCAATGTTCCTTTATTGAAAAAGGAAGACCATATTGATTTTGTATTTTTACCACTTTATTTAAGTGCTAAAAATGTTGAATTGAGTCGAATTTGAGCCGCGCTGAGACTGAATCAGAGCCCGGTCGGATAGGATCGAGTTTGAATCCTCCTGTATTGAATCATTATAAATCTGCATCAGTTTTGTATTGGATCAAATCCCTGGTTGGAAGTGTTTCCTGTGTGTTATGAGTTCTGCTCACAATGCAGTGAGTCCCTCATGTTGTGATCCACCTAGAAGGGGAAGCAATTCCAGACACGAGGTAAAAACCGCACAATATTAAGAGACACAACGATGTGACAATGTTGTGATGAATTGTGCATCAGTGTATACGCTTGCATCAGCTGCTAATTGGACCACTTCGGCACATAACACGGTAAATGAGAGGGTTTGAAGAGCGTCGGTTGGATGATAGTATACTGTATGTGTCTGAGAGAGAGAGGGGCAGCCAGGCAGACTGAAGGAAAGAAGGAGAGGCAATCAGCTATCTCCCTACTCTAGCATCCAGACCAGACACATGGCCGCCATGTGGTTTTTCCAGAAAGCTGACAAAGAAGCTGAATAATGTATCTATCAGTCTGCCTGAGTGTGCCTAGCACCGGGCACTGAGGAGGCTGCCAGCTTGTTATAGGCTCATTACAGGTGAAGATGACATGTGGAGGTGCAGCCGCCTTGGCATTGTCTCCCTGCCCTGCCCTCCATAGAAGCCACAGCACTCTGTCACTCCCTATGGCACAGCGAAAGGGAGCGAGGTGATAGAGAAAGAGGGAATGAGCCTCAGTGCTCCCCTAACCCCCCAAAATGAAATTGACAGGCTTGCTGAAGTAATTGCTCCCAGCACTATTTTCTTTGGCAGGAAATACTGTTATCGACAAATAGGGGATTCAATAAGCGGCAGGAGATGAGGCTCTAGGCTGTGGTCAAAAGGCGGTATCTGTCCTCTACTGTTGAGGTTGCACTGTCTCCTGATACTCTATCACTCTGCCCTGCCCTTTCCCTCCCATACTCCTTTCTTTCTCTGCACTTTATCCTACTTTCCTTATCTTCTTAATATTCTGTCTGCGTCCCTCCCTCACTTTTTAAATCTTATTTCTTCATCTCCCCCTACCCGCCATCCGCCCCATATATACAGTATATTCCCTTCCTCCCCAATCTCTGGCATCTCTTTTTGAACAGGTTTCTTCTGTTGACCCTTTGTGTAAGGCCTGAATACTGGTAACGCTCCACTCCTCACTCCCACAGTCGACAGATTGTTTCTCTGGTGCCGAGGTGGTGTAATGTTGATATTATCCCAGAGGATTCCATTGATTTGGGCTAGGGTCATGGAACAGCAGTGCACGGCCAGTGTCTTTGGTTTCCAGAGGTAAAGGTCAGAGCATGCAGTGAAACCAGAGCTCTAGCTTTTCTGGACATAGTGGTGTGCCTGATGGGAACTACTGAGAGATAAGGAGATAAATCAAAAGTGTGTCTTTCCCTCACTCAGCTCTTTGTATTACCCAGGAAGTGATGTATTGAGGATGCAATGACATAATCGACCACATCAATTGAAGATGGATTCTGGCCTCAGCAGCATATTTACATTTTAAGTGTAGCTATATACCATGCATGTATGTTTTGGGGTTCCTTTTACTCCATATTGCCATAAGTGCACACATTTTGAAAGTTAAATTAAACACTACTTATAATTAAGTTTTTCTTTCAGACTAAGAATGAATTTGTGGTCGCGACCTCTTTGCTTTATGTTAACACTGAACGTGCCAACACCTAAGCCTTGAGAGAGTAGATCTCAAAGCTCTGTGTTCACCACATATCTTCTGTAAAAAAGAAAGTGGTTTTACAGTTTACATAGTCTTTCAATACATAAAGCCTTAATTATTCTTTAACAAGGACTGCAGCAGATGAGCGTTCTATAGAGGCTACATTGGAGAGTTTATTTGAGCATCATTAATTTGATTTTTAGTCTATCACAGGGCTATCACACACAGACTTATCTACACTCAACATTCACACCTATGGCGCTATACAGTTGATTGTATTTGGTCTGTGGGAGGAAACTGGAGAGGATCTGGAAGAAACATTTTTCCCCCCAGTGTTTTTTTTTTTTTAAACAGCAGTCAACTGAGTACGGAAAAAGACAATATCGCCGCTTCCTTTTTTTTTCCTTTTCTTCCTTCCATTCCACTTCAGCATGCACATATTTTCATCCCGTCCCAAAGTCTTGTGCAGTCGCTGTTATCTGGTGCAGGTGATGAAATTTGCCCTCACAGCAACTTAAAGTTTGGTCTGAGGCCAAACCTTTAAATAAATGTATATTCTGAAAAGCATTACATATCCAATTATTAGAAAGAAAGAACTAATAGTCAGAGATTTTTACAATTATGTTTAGAGCTGGTATAGTTTAGTTAATTTGGAGTGGATCTATGTCAAAATTAAAGAGTTATTGTGCTTGATGGGCTGTGTTGCAGGTTTGTGATGGAAAGCATTTCTACCGCTGTAATTTAATGGAAATACTTTTAGAATATGCTGGATGCTATGACCTGGCAGGCAAAGGTGAACCGGGTCATAGCTATTTGCAGTTGCCATTTCGTCTGGTAACAACAGCAACCTGCTTAGGCATTTGAGGAGAAGACACCATGGAGGAGCAACCTCCATAGTTATTAGGGTTATTAGGGTTACCTCCACTTTATTAAGGTGTATGGGCCCCCGAGCAGTAGCTGAGGGCAATGAAGCAACAACTTCACAGTATCTTGGTGACGAAAGACACTCGTATTTAATAAGATAAGATAAGATAAAAGTTTCGAATGGAAAGTTTGTGGTTATAGGGCTGGAACATTGCTACTAACTGACACAAGTAATTTTATTGCTGGATCACTGTCATTTCGTAATTGCTTAATTCAGCCAATCTGACACACACACACACCGCTTTGATCTCTAAAAACACCTAATATAGGTGTTGATTGTGCAACACAATTATAATCAGGGTGTTATACAGCTGTCATATCACCAGGCACAAGGTAGGGTTAGAATAAAAAAATGACATGTATAAAGACTGGAAAGTAATGGCCCTAGAACTGAACCTTGTGGCACTTCTAATGGAATTTTTCTTGTCTCAGATGAAAGAGTTTTGGATTGAGACCATCAATTTTTGATCTGACAGGTAGGACTGAAACCACTTCAAAACAGTGCTAGACAGCCCGACCAATATTTCCAACCTGATCAAAGCAGTGTTGTGATCAACTTTGTCAAAAGCAGCACAGAGGTCTATAAGTATAAAAGCTTTTGTGAGATCACAGTTGATCCTAATGTCGTAAGTAACTCTTGTCAGAGCAGTTTCAGTGATCTACCCTGCTCAGAAACCAGACTGGAACAGGCTTAACTTATCATTGTTTTATGACACATCTACTGAAACACTATGATTTTTAATTCAATTGCATTAGAGTGAACGGAAGCACAATTTACATCCCAAACAAATTCAGTGGTGTATTTTGCACATGGGGATGCCATTAATAAAACCTATGTAGTAACACTGACTGTTAAGGATTCAATGATGGTGTAACTTTTCCAAATGAATCCCAAGGAGTTTCCTTTTGAGTTCAATTGAGCAGTTTAAAAAAATAAATAAAACATTCCACTCAGGGTTTTGAAGCAAAATTATATTTTTGTTCTTAAGTTCTTAAAAACTAAGTTTGAAACCATAATTGCTTTGATTGAACATGTTATGAAGCCACTTACATTGTCTAAATGGAATCTTGAATTAAATCTCTTGCTAAATCAAAGTCACCACATTTCCCCCTGAGGCTCTGTTAAGTGTCTGCAATGCCTATCTGTCTCCATCATCCTTCTAATTTAGTTTTCTTTATTTTATTTTATTTATGTGTTTTTACATTTCCCCTATCATTAAGTTTTATGTTTTTATCTCCCGAGTGTAATTGTTCATATCCTAATGCCAAAAAATACATACAAGAAGTGTAAGGCAGAAATACACAACAAAGTGCTGTGATGTATTTGATAGTTTCCAAATGTAGATGATAATGAGAATGATTCTTACCTCTCCCTGTGGCCTAATAACTGCTGTCAGCCGGATAAAAACTAAGCCAGTCATGTCACATCTCCTCAATCACCTAATAGTGGTTGGGAAAAAGATGAATGCAAAATTGTTTGTATAAATCAAGCTTAAAGAAAGACAGAAAAGACAGAAACATGAGTGGATTATTACAAAATCAAGTAGCTGGTCATGTGTTTGGTTTAACCACACCTTACCCTTGAACCTTCTTTTTTTTAAAGATTAATACTAAAGTAATGAGAATGACAGTTCACATATACATGATATTGGTGTCATCCATGTATTTTTCAATACTAACTGACTGACTAACATGTTTACTTGCATGTGCTATTTTAAAAATGAAAGCCTAATTTGACTTCCTTATGGGCAAAAAACGTACCCCTTCGTTATAAAGATCACCTCTGCAGGCGGTTGGTGTGATTATACAGTATATCTGCACGATCAAATACATGCATCTGTTCATTATTGAACCGATCAAACTCTGAGCTCAGTTGGAACCAATAAAACATAGACAAATATTTGAGGCTTGCTGTTGCTCCACTGCCTTTGCGTTTTCCAAACAACAAAGAAATGAAAATGGTTCTATCACTGTGATTGTGCATTGCAGGAGAACAGCAGGCCTCTATTTTCTCACAGATAAATGAGCGAGCTTATTACATCCCAAACTGCCTATTAACTCAGCTCACTTTGTGGCGAACCAGAAGTCGAGTCGGATGAACATAATGAAGATGATTTTGCCCAGTAGTCTAGTCCAGGCATATTTGGTACAGAATGTCATTCCCCACCTGTAATGTGGTTCACTTGGACAACCAACCTGACAGTTACTAATTTAACACAGATTTGTGTCTTGGAGCCTTTATTTGGAGGCAATAACATGCTGTAAAACAAAGTAGCAGGCTTTTGGAACAACAACAAGTTATTTAACTGAAAACGCATGCATGCATCCATCCATCTCTATCCTGTGCTGCTCTTTTGTTGTTACCTTTGTATGAGCATCAATGACGCAAGAATACATTTACCTCAAGTATGAGCATCCTTTGTGAGCATAAACAGCCAGTGTTTGGCACTTACTGAATATTTTCCTTCATGGAGGACATGCGGTTCATTAGAGACTTGGCTGATAAAGAAAAAAAAGAGAAATTGGCCAGCACGTCCCGAGACAGTTCTATCCCTCACCCTCTGTTTGGTCTCAGCGTTTTGGCCAGCTTTTATCATTAGCACATTTGTAAAATTTATCATTTTTAGTCTTTCACACTGTTTATTACTGAACCCAAACTGGACCTTGGTTTAAAACATAGGATGTTGTTGAGTCTGAAAAAAAATGGTTTGCAATAAAATGTTGCTGTTGATCTTTTTAAGCATTCAATTACTTACAACTAGTAAGCTTAAAAGTTGGGTGTTGAAAGTTTGTAGTTTCTTTCATTAGAGAACAGGCAGAATGGGGCCGGGATCATCTCTACCCCTCCTTCTTCTAAATATGTACACTTCATTGCGGGGTGCAAACAGAAGCGGCTCACCAGGCAAATGACAAAACTGTGTGTTATGTGGCTATACGTTAACTTACAGATGAATGACATATTAAAAGTTTCACAAAGGATTTTGCCTATCCATTGCGTCCATATTCAAAATATGTGTTTTGTAAACTAAAGTATATATTTTGTTGTAATTCTTGGCTGGTTTTCATCTTTCATGTTTGCAAGAACTATTTTTTGCCTTTGATTGTCCTCAGTAACATTTGAAGAGATTCTGTCACATAACCCTGGATGATCTTAATTTTCCTCTTGATGTTTTGCTCTCTAGGGTGGTCTCAGGAACAGCAAGCATGAGTCTACACTCTCATCCCAGGAATATGTCCATGAGCTACGTTCTGGCATCACAGAAGAAAAGCTACTTAATTGCCTCGAGTCCCTCAGAGTCTCTCTCACAAGTAACCCTGTCAGGTTAGTACCTCGCATGCTTTACTCACTCAACAACGTGTTTCATTGAGGCCATTTCAAAAAAGTACTCCATTCCTAAACACTATGTGTGTGTGCCTGTCTCAAACAACTCGGACTAGGTTTGGAAGCTTACACAAAAGTTTGAGACACACTCTAATGATCCCGTTGGACAGGATCTACATTCAAGCACAATGCGTTAAAGTGTGAACAGAACATTGGAAACATTCAGCTGCAATATCTTTAAAAAAACCCTGAACACACTGGCTTTGAACTCTTGACAATCCCCTTGACTTTACTTCTTTGTCTATTTGTTTACTTCTTAAGGAGAGAAAATAAGTTCTTGCCAGACGTATCTGATCTCCTTCATACCATCTGCTGTAATTGGTTGCACAATATGTTAGGAAACCTCATAGGGCCTTTTCCATGTGGGCTGATCAGCATAACCTGTTGCATCGCTCTTTAAGCAAGTATAGCCAATTGTGTAGCTGACCAAACAAGCACCATCTTCCAGTTACTCGAAGTGTGTATGCCATTTTATGTAACTCTGTCTATGAAACCCTAATAGATAGGAAGTCTAGTTTTCCGCATCAGAAAACCAGCTTCTTCAAGACCTTAATAAGCTTATGGCTGTCACCCAGAGATCAACCGTGTGTCATGTGTTATACCCACCCCAAGTCTAACTGCAAATGGACAGTTCCCACACTCCTCCTTCAATCTGGTGTGGAGGTACTTAAAAATAGCTTTGCTGTAATTTTTTGATTTTTTTTGCTCTCAGATCCTGTTGGGCTTTGATTAACTCTAGCCTCAGTCATTTACAGATTTTGTCACGGATGGTTACCAAAATTTTCTCCCATCACTCTTGCAAATGGGATCATCAAGGGTCAAGGGATTTTCTGAATTATTTACTAGGCAACTGTTGAAGAGCTGTATCTTGTATGCATTATGTGAATCAATGAATGGTGAATATAAAACGGCCATTTCCTAATTGGAATACATTTTTATGCCCATGCTGTGTTGAGAGAAACAATCTGCTCGCATATCCCCAGAAGAGCATTTATGTGAACTGTGTGCTACAACCAGCATTAGTGTTGCATCCCTTCATTAAGTAAGTCTAACCAAGCTGGTGTTACTGTACATCCACAACTTCTAGGCCAAAGAACTTCAGTAAAATGCAATGTCGCTTTTAATTGGGGATCTCACCCTTCACTTTCTGCCCAAATGTGTCTGTCAGCTGATACAAGTAGAAGTGAAAGGTAGCAACAAGCTCTATCAACCTCTCAGCAAATTTTGCTCTAAACATTAGCTGGTAACATATCATTGTTATTACATTATACCGACACTTAAGACTGAGTTTGAGAGTTGTTGCTTGCTGTAGAAATGTTCTAGGGCTTATGTTGTCATGCATGCATATGGCGGATGAATATATTGTCCACCGCATGATTGCAAATCTGTGGAGTTGGTCTCCAGCAAGCTGTGGGGAGTCGAGCTGGCCTCTCCACACAGAAAGGCCAGCTGGTGCTTGGGGTATGTAAGTGAGGCCACAATTTCCCTGTGGGTGTTTTTAAATGCAAATGGTAGAACCTTTGACCATTTACTACGAGATCATTCCTGTATGGTGAAATAGCCTCCCACGGATTGGCCGTGTCCAACCTGGGAGAGAAGTACCGAGGTGTGTGTGTGTGTGTGTGTGTGTGTGTGCGTGTGCGTGTGCGTGCGTGCGTGCTGAGAAGGGCTGTAAGAGTGTGGAATGACACCAAATGTTTTTACGCCTCTCATTAATTCTTTCCCGGGAAAGGGACAGATTACCTTCTTGAAGCATGGATAAGGTTACTCCTAATTAATATGAATACACTTAATTCTCACGGATCACAACACACAGGAAATGCACGTGTGGTTAGCTGCTCTCGGACTACACTATGTTAATGTAACCTTTGTACGCCGTGTTTCATATACTTTAAATAAGCAGAGATGACGGCAGAGCAGTGCATTCGTGCTTGTTTTAATTCCTACCTGAGGATAATCACTTATCTGTCTTGAGATTTTGATATCATATTGAAATATACTGGAGATTTAACTCTTAGTAGCAGACAGAAAAACTCAGCAGGAGATATTTTTCATACCATTCCAGTTTCTATTGTTTTTTTTAAAGCAAGACAAACTTGATCCGAGATTACCTCACTGCTAATTTACTATTGCAGTCATAAATTAGCCACAGCTGGACATAAAAAGGATGACATTAGTAGACCATCAATACAATAACTGAGAGACAGAGGGCCAGTGAAACTTTATTAGTCCTTGTATTGTTGTGGATGCAGATTAAATTAGCAATAACTGCAGATTAATATCTTTGCAGCACTCTTGTAGAAACCAGCCTCCTCAGCTTCAAGTTTCACTGGGTGCTGCCTCTTCTTCATAACACAAACATATCCACGCTAATTTCAGACTGGGCTCATTTGAGAAACACTGAAAGAAAACCTTACCTAAGGTTCCAATTTAAGTCTTAAGGCCAGAAGTACCAAGCCTTGGGGCTGATTTAGGGCACAGATTTGACCGTTTCTGCTCTAAAAAACGTGTTTGTTTCATCTCAAAACAGGCACAGAGGTCTGGAAGCACTTTATTTTCATACGTACAGTATTTAAAGAAGGAATCGTGCAAAGAAATGGCAGGGATATTATCTGTGTGGTTAATTGCGTAGTCTGTTGGATTTACTTAAGTGTCAGTTCTGCATGAAATTCCTCCGCCTCCAAAGAGCAAGCACAAATTATGGAAGGTGTATTAAAGCTGCAGGTATATCACAGCCGCATTTGGTCGTACACGCTGTGACAAACATCACTTTCCCCACATCCAAAGAATTCCATTCCACGCACTTAACTGGAGTTTTGTGACATTTGGCAATGTTATTGGACGCATAGATTGTACTCGCATACCCCCCTCCCATCGGTGAACACATTTATTGAGATCGAAAAACACACACATATTCCAGGAATGTGCATGTAGTCTGTGACGCCACACACAGAATCACAAAGTATCTCAGCTCTGTCCCTGGCAGTTTCATCTTCAGGAAGTGCATCATGAACAGATGCTTTCTTTCATTTCACAACTGATTTCTGAATTCAGATTTCCTCACCTGCGCCTGTTAAACGCATGGGCGCATTCTTTGATTAGCTTCAACCAGAGTGAATTAGACCCTCATTTGGCACTAATTGCCAACGCATGACACCCTCATCTGGCGGCAACTTTTTCTGGATGGCTTATGTACGTGCATCTGGCCCTGGCTGACGTCAAGGCATCAATTTTTATTTGGACTTTAAATGTTTTTGACAGCAACCAGGCCTACACTTTCATCTAAAACTGCCAGTCATTTTGAAATGATCATCCCCAATGTTTATAGTGCTGTAAGCCCTCACAAAAAGTCTATTGAATTGAGATAGGTCAGACATGGAGACTGTATTGTGGCTGTTAAATCATCTGTCGAGATTGAAGGAAAGTGCACGTTTCCATAGTTACAGTTGCGCACAACCGGCACCGTCATGTCTCCCCTTGCTGCAAAAACCCTTCCAAACAAAGGCAAATACAGAAAGGCTCAGGTTCCAAGCCTTAACTTAACTTAACCGAACCTGTGCGCCCCTGGTACCTTTTTATTTGGCCTGGGTGAAGTTTATTTGCTTCCAAGTTTGAGGTCGGATTTCATGCATGTCAAAACATACTGGACCTCAGGGTCATACCCACCCTGGTTCTATTTAACCTGACCAAATAGTGTTCATGTGAAAGCACACATTAGTCATCACATAATTCACTTAATGGAGTCAACATCAATCATGCAACTGCTACTACCTGTTTTGTTTCTGTGGCTGCAGTTATAATTTTTTCTATATTACACAGGGATGGAAACAAAAAACAGTGCTCTGTTTTCATATATGTTGAGTTAAAATGGAAATATGACATTAATGCGTAAAACAATTCCTTAATAAAATAATTTCTTTACACTAAAATTAAAGTCTTATCATCAAGGTGTTTTCCTTCACAGTTGGTGCTTACTAATGCTTTTTGTTGTCCCTGTGATGTTTGGGCAGGCTGCTAATTTGCTCCCAGAGGCCTGTGTTTGTCTAATAGTTTAATTGGCTGGGCTGTGCACCTGTTTGGCAGCACAGGTGGCCGCAGGGCCGGTGTGGTGAGGGCCTTATCTCCCCGGCAGTCCCACACAGGTGTGTGGCATGCAGCCTTTGCAGATCCACCCACAGATGGCATTGCCTGAAGCGTTCACTGCCTGCTCTGCTTCCACTCTCTTCTCCTCATCTGCCATGTTCTCACTACTCTCTCTGTCAAAATTTCCCCAGCCAATTATTTATCTTCTACTTCATTCTCCCCCCTTTTAATTTTGTCATTTAGATACTCGCTTCTTAATTTAGAAGTGTCAGATTGACTCGCCACTTTTCATTAATTTCTTAATCTACTCCCATGAAGTGAGATGCCAAGTAACACAATTTACAGCCCTCTTATTTTTGCATTTAGAGAGGGAGACTTTTAGCTTTCTCTGACCTGTTTCATAGTTTTTTTTAACTGATTTTTTTTACATTTTTGAAAAATGTAATAGGCATTATGCAGTAATCTAATGTTAAGGACAAACGTTTACTGTATTTCCTTCTGCTCACTCCAAATAAACCATAAACTCTTCTGCTCTTGCCTGATTGCTCTTGCTCTTGCATTGATCAGGCATACTTTGATCGTAAGCAGCTCTGAAGTAGTAGGCTTAACTCTCACTGTCTCTCATCTACCTCAACTGTCGGTCCTCCAATAAAATTACCAATACAGTGAGTGTGGTTTTATTGGTTATGGGCAGCAGAGCACACATTCATGGCCTATGCTTTTGAGTTCCCTGTTTAGCCCCCAGCAATAGACAAGGAATCTGTCAAATCCCGACAGTGACTTCCATATTAGATCTGCTAGCTCTCGGATCCCCAAGACATATTTAAGCAAAATTGAACAGGACTCCTAACTTTTCATTATGTGAAATCTTCATGGTACCAGCCAAACATTTTCTCGGGGGCATTTTCTTGTTGGGTCTTTCAGTGGAGGCGGGAGACACTTGCTGACACCAGAGTTTCTCTTTGTGTCTGGATGCACAAGGTGTGGGTTGTTGTGATGATCTTGCTGCTCTGCCACACAGGGTTCTCCCTCAATCTGAATCAGTCTCACCAGCTTTTGCTTTTCAGCCAAGATGAAAGCATGCAGCTGAGCACTGAAGGTAGCACGGAGCACTGGTAATGGGCTTTTTATGAACTTTGAAGTTACAGTTCTGTGTCTTTTAACAGGAAGCTGGTGGACCTGTCCGTCTCCCCTAATGCCTAGCATGATAAAACACCTTTAATACCAAAAAAATCCCTCATTCTATCATCTCATGCTGCATCCTAGCGGTATGGCAAATAAGGAAATAGCAAGTTTACAATTTAGAAACTGCAGCTAAACAGGTGAAACTCTGGATTCCAGTTGAGACATATAATCCAAACTTTTTCACCTTTCCTCCTGATTCGGAAAAACCTGATGTATTTGTTTTCTTGCTCTATTAGAACAGACAATTTGAAGAAGTGCTATGAATTTCTTATAATATAAAAGCACAAAAGCACTGTTTCAATTTCCGAGAACCACTCAAACACACTGAAGTCGTATGCACCACTTGAATCTTGATTTAATACTTGATTTGGAATACACCACATTCAATGCAATAGAACACACACACACACACACACACAGACACACATCATATATTGCATTGTAAAGTTGAAACGCCAATGAAAATAATAGCACTTATTTAACTTTGTTTTAAATCCACAAATGCTGGAGCTCTTAGTTGAAAACCAAGTATCCTTTGGGTTTTTTTTATACTGCATTATTGTCCACAGAACAACACAACATAAAAGCTGCAAAGGCTTGCCGAAAATTATATACCTGTCAGCTAAATGGAAATAAGCAGAAGGATAATAGAAAATCTGCAGGAACGACTATAACCCTAATGATCGACTGTGCTTTCTTCACCCTACACTTTTATTACTCAACATTTCTTCACGCCCCTCAGCTGTTAGCCTCGGTGCTGAAAGTCCCTGAAACACTCTAGCAACGTTTCCCATACTGCTGTCAACTTGTTATTGCCACTTTGTCAGGAGTGATACAGGAAGATTAAACTATATTGGAGCAAACGAAGAGATTATTCTCTTGATAGTGTAAAGATGGGTGTAAGTTTTTCATATTACAAGTCACTAAAAGGTGAAAGGTGATCGTAAACACAGTGTGCGGTCTGTTTGAGTAAATAATGTAGATGAATGTAAATATTGTAGGTGGAGGCCATGAATAATGCAGTATTGATGAAAAGACATCTGGAAAATAATAATAATCTACCAATGGATAATAGAAGCAGGAACTTGTAGCACCTACAACACACGGATGTCATAAACCCGTCTTCTTAGTCTCAGTAGCTCAGTCTCTGTCTGCCCACTTGGCAACTTCAGTCTGAAATCTTATCCGTCACAGGTGAAAATTGTGAATAGTGGTTTGTAAGACGTGTGTGATGAGGAGTCAGCGCCGCACTGATGAATGATGTCTGCGCAGAGGGTTTTGGTAGACAGCAGAGTGCCGGCTCTGTCTGCCCTAGCTCGTGTGTAGAGATGAGTAACTGTTTCAACTCACTCCTTCTTTGATGTAAAAATAACTCTCTATGTCAGTAAAGTACCCATAACTGATCCTCGGTATTCATGTTGTGTTTCTAGGTGGTGCCTTTGTAGGCTCCACCTGACTTCTTTGTGAACTTTATCAGAGTTTAGGGGACAGACAGAGCAAGTCTTTGGGAAACATGCAGAAACAACACTACACTGTGAAGTCTGTGTGCCAATGTCCATTGACGTTCCCCATTGACAAAGGAAACAGGAGAGTTTGAACTTTGAACTTTCTGGGCTAAGCACCGTGCCTTCCCATTCCATTTGCTTTGTAATGGGGAAACTAGCCATTTGACTTCCTGGGCAAGGAAGGAGGAGAGAGAAAAGATTGCACAAAAGCTAACCTGTCAGCGCTATGAAATAAATTGTCACCGTAGCCGCAGTAAAAGATGAAGCAGGGGCTTTAAGCTGTACTCTGGGGTCTTTTTCTTTGTACTGTGCCGTGTGACTCGGCACTGCAGACTACCGCTGTTATTACAAGCCACTTTCAACCACCCTCAGGCCTCCGACAAGAAGTTTTTCTGTCACTTTTCAAGGAGAAACAAGACAGAAGTGTGAGGGCATTGCATTATCATTAAGAGTGAAGTTTATGGTCTGAGCTCTCTGTGGTTTTATGCATCTTCCTCTAAAGGGCACACTCATTGCTCATTGCATTTGTTTGTGTCTTTTATCTTCCCAGCCAGTTTGGTTCAATCATATTCACATTTCCGAAAAAAGACTTCAATTGGAGCATTAAATATGGCCCGTATATTATGACACCTCAACAGACGTGATGAGCAGTCAGAAATGAGGAAGTTAACTAGTTTTTACCCTTGCGGCTGACTTCATAGTTGACGTTCGCCCTTCCTCCTTAGAGGCAATGAAAACGATTTTAGAGACATAAACGTCCTCGGTGTCTGGGTATATTTTAAGAGTGATGCCCATTTCATTTTATGACACCATCTGTTAACCTCCAAGATAGCCGTATCTGTTATGGCCCCAGAGTGAGGCGTACATAATACGGAAATATCTGATTTGAATTCCACATTGATTTGGCTGTAAATAACCTTGCACGGGTAAAGGAAATGTATGTTTAATACATGGCAGCGGTTACCTTCATTTCTACATGTTTTGGGCAGTTTACGTTTCCTTTTCTCCATACTTTCTCCTTTTCTCCACTATTTTCATTTTGGAGGCCTTGAATTGAACTTTTGACTGAAATCCTGGAAATCGTCAAACATATCACTCCCTATGTGTCCAGTACTAGCATTTTTTTATTTTAATGTTTTCTGCTATGTAGGTCATAAAACAGACACTCATGTGACTTGACCCAGATATGTTAGTGTAGTTTTGTGGATGAAACGCCACAGGAGTCTTCACACTAATGCGGCCCTGACTTATGCTGAGCTCCCAGCGGTAGGTATGGGTGACAGTTTGACCAAGCACTCAGGAGATTTATGTCAGACCTCTCTCTCTCTCGCTCTCTCTCTCACTCTTTTTGTTTCTTGTACTTTCATGGTCAATTGATTAAAGCAAAACAACATAGGTATTCCTATCTGTTGTGACTGTATGTATTTATGTTGTGATCGCGTCTTAATCCTAACCCAGCAGTGTGCCTTTTGTTTCCATTTAACAAGAAATAACAATAAGTTTAAAGCTATTCTAGACTGAGCACCAAAGTATTTTTGACCTTTAGGATAGATAGGGGAAAAAGTCACAGTGACCAAAGCAAAGTTTTGAAATTGAGTCAGATGTTTGAACCAGCATTTGTACATTGAATTTTAATGACAGTATGAGACCGGCCAGGAGCAAAGGCTTCAGGAAAACAACAGCAAGATGACTTTAAGTAGAAACCATTCTTTGAAAGTGTATCATGCCCATGTATTTCCCTGTCGCACTCAGAAGATGAAAAGCATCTCTGAGAATCTGTAGATACAACACATCAAACCAACTGATTCTCCCTTAGATCTTTTCAACGCATGCAAATCTACAACCCAGCAGTACAGTCAGTCAGTCTGATCAATCGTCAGTCTGCCAGTTCATCTGGTTCCTTGCCGCTACGTTTACTAGGTAGTGGAGACAGTTCTGGAGGGATTCTTGGTGTGGTTCATGAGATAATTGGAAATTTCATTAGCGCTTTGCACTCTGTGGGGGTGTGTTTCAAAGCAACTGGGGAGCGTGTGTGTAACTGTCTGTTGTCAACAGTCTCTGAAAATGATTTAATCTTAATGCACATTTCCTCTCAGAAATCTCTTAGACGCTCACTCTCTCAGGCACTTACTTTTGCTGTCTCCGCTGCTATTTCACAGCAATAACACCAGTACAGCTACAGACCCATTCAGTTTCAACAGTGGAACATTCTTAAGTATTGCAGACCTGTTGTTAAAGCCACTTTTTGGCATCCTGCTGAGACTCAAATGCCATTAGAAGTGCAAAGTGTTTTCTTCGAGCAGCACGCCAATCCCTTTCCTATGCTTTGAGCTACACCAGCAATTGCATTGTTGAAGTGCTGACACCAGAATTGTTGTCCACAGAGTGTGTTACTAGAACCAATATCAATTACCAATACTGCTCCTGTTGGTTCTTTCAGCAGATGTGGGGCTATATGGCTTGAATGAGGTTTTCATTCATTGCGCTGTTATCATTAAGAAATGTAATCAGTTGAAGAGAGGCCACTTTCTCACACGCTCAAACACCTATTTAAAGGTATATTAGATGCATTACATTATGCACTTTTTGATCATTATTGTCCAGCCATTACACATCCTCTGGTGTGATTCATTATATTAAAAAATGGTGTCAGTCAGCGAGAGGACTGGAAGATTACCAGGATGTCTCATTCCACTGACAGAGCTCTTGTCATTTAGATGGAAAGAGTGCAAATTACATGTAATAATCTGGGAATGGCATGGGGAGGATATCATCAGTGCTGTCTGCCCGTTCATTAGAAAGTCTGCACAGACCAGTGGTTTCACTCTTGAGTATTTGTAATTTTGTGGAATGGAGTACGTTTCTGTAATTTCCTCATAAACCCAAAGGAATCAAGTGTTTTATCAATGATCCATTCTGTTTGGGATGATGTCGTATATGAGTAAGAGTTAATGGAACGGCACAAAAGAAGACACAAGGCAGATTGTAAACATCTTATTTGTCTGTGTACTGTGATACTAGTTTTTCCTTGTTTATAGTGTGTGTATGTGTGTGTATGTGGTGTGTGCATGCCTCATGATATCAAACTGTAATCATTGGGATACGGGTTGGAAACAATGGTGTCCCCTGTATTATTTTCAAGTTTTGATTTTTATATTTATACAATTCCTGATTGTTTCAAGTTCTGATGAATGGTGACCTCTCTGGGCAGGAAACACAACAAATCAAACTCCAGGTTGAAATGTGTTGAAAGTGAATAGCTCCTTTTATAAATTGTGTTTAGCACAAAGTATTTCTATATCAACTTTGCTGTTAGCGGAGTTTACCGAAGTTGGATTGAAATTTGACACGCGTACTTAACATTTACTGCATGTAGTAATCTATAATCATAATTGCAGGTATGTTGCCCTCACACATTTATGGTCAATTACACATCAGCAATAATTACTTAGCATGATATCATGGTTTAGATGTTCTCTTGGAGCATGTGTATTTATTGAATATAATAACTTATGGCTCATAAATTTCTGATGCAGAATTTTGCTGATGACCCTTTTAAGTTGATGGGGCTCATAATGTTTTTCTAAATGATTCCATTTTTACAACACTGGATGTGAACTGATGCCAAAAGTTGTATTATTGTAGAAACTGAAATTAAGTAAATGGAAATTTCATTATAACCAATAACTTGCACATATTTTAAGATGAAATGGGAAGTAACTACTAGTATCAAAGACCAGCAGATTAAGTTGAAGATTATCGTGCTGATCTTGTTAATATTAAGTTATATTATGTACTTTTAGTTCTCATTTCATGTTTTTTGCTTTTTAGTTTTAGTTTTAATTGAATTTGCTTTATTTACAATGATTTAGACGTACACAGACATCCAGAAGTGTCAGTGAATATAAATCTCTTACGTGGGAAAAACAATGTATGCAGTAAATGTTAATGTTAATCTTCCCTGTACGGGCACATGTACGGTAATATGCTGTGCATTTGTGTGACATAACAGATTAACAATCCTTGTTTTTGGCTGCAGGGGAAATTATTTGCAAAGGCCATGACCTTTAAGATAACGTTTTTAGTGTTTAATGTACGATATTCATTAAATTTGGACACATACTGTATGTTAGTCACGCTTTACAAAAAGGAATAACAACGATGAGACAAAACTAAGTAAATGCTGTTTATAGTTATATTAGAGAAAAAAATACAGTACACTTAATGTTCGATACCTGTTATCTGATATGTCCTGTGCATTAAAGTTAATTCAGCAAGCTGTTAAATTGATCAGGGGATAATGTGGCTCTGTGCTTTGCATGGCAGATCACTAAGCAGATGCTCATGGTGCTTGGTTTCAAGCTATAATGTTCAGTGCTGTTTGTTGGAACAAAGCATCAGGCCTCAAGTGGAAATGTGTATAAATGAATAGGTCAGTAGTCCCACAGAGGGACAGTCGTTTGGCTTTGCTGGTAATACAATATGAAAGATATTCCACTTGTGCAGAAACTTAAGATGACAAAAGCTCCCTACCTAGCCATGATAAAATAATAAATACCTGTCAGTGGTCTGAAATTCATGTGCATATAACCCATCAAACCACAAGAGCCATGATTGGTCAAATAAAAAGCATGAGAGGTTCAGTTTCCCAGTGGGAAAGCATTTCAGTGGATGGCTGATGACACTCTATAATGCATTCATCAATCTCCTATGCTGTATTTCCCATACAAAGTACTATATTCAGAAGTTTGATTACCTATATGCTTCGAACATTTCCTTTGTTACTTCCTCTGCTACGGTATCTTGTCTTCTATTTTAGTTATATACCGTAACTGTCCTCTTAATCTCTCAAGTAACTACTAGCAGTGCAATTATGGATGGATCATATCTTTTTCTTGCCTTTTTAAACATTTACGGAAATTGAAATCTTAGTTGAACGTGAATATAAAGACCGTCTAGCTGATAGAGGGAGCATGTGAATGATTTTGTATTTAATGCAGACTCACACTGAACGTAGGCACTTCTTCAAACACATCTTCTGTTTGCTAAATGGCAGGTGACGTGAGGTGACATAGTCTGAAACTGTTGTAGGTGAAAGATGCTCTTTGACAGTGAGGCAGCTAGATATCTTAAGTAGCAAGTACAACAAGTTCACACGAGAAACGTGGCATTTTGAAGTAAACACTGTAATGGAATTTTAAAGAGGCTGAATTGTTTGTTCGTGACTCTTCAGATTTTTCTCATTGCTTAGTAGTATAATGTGAATAGATCTGTTGATTATGTCTGAAAAGATGTGCTAAACATTCAGCACAGATATTTGCAATGCTTATATCTTATGGTACTAAACATAAGTACAACATAATTGCATCCAGTTTGTAGAATGGTACAAAAACGCTTCCCTAAGACGGAGCATGAATTTTTCATTTTGCCGGCGGAATATACATGATTGCAGAAAGTAACACAATTTGGTGGCACTTAACTAGAGGATTATAGCCATCAATATTAGATGAACAAGTTCTGCTCCAAATTAATGAAATCCTTGGATGCATGCCCACATTAGCAGAAGAGACTGCAAAGGGAATGATCTGATCTGCTTTTCCTGCACTTAGGAGTCTCTACATTGATGTTTGAATGGCCAGTTGAAACCAGTTCTTTACTTTGTAGATCCCACCACACACACACACGTCATTGCTTTGCTTGCTGAGTAAAACACATGAATTTTAAAAAAAAATAGTTTTTTTTTTTTTAGATTGGAGATCATTTAGTATTAATATTTTTCTCTTTCTTAATTTCACGAATTGCTCAGAGATTTGCCGATATTCTCAAGTTTATATTGCTCCATAATGAAAAGTACAGCAGAATAAGAAGCATGACTAATTACTAATCTTTTGCATATTGTCATTAAATACACGTGTCGATGTAACAACAGCAGTAATCAGAAATTACACATTAATCTCATCATCTCAAAGATCATCATCTTTATTTGAACAATGTTTGTGTCTTGCACACGTCGGGTGTTTCACTTTCAGTTCTGTTTTACTTCCAAAGTTGAGAACAGGCTAATTGTTAAAAATCAACATCAATAGAGGCAAGCACCATAATCATCATCCAATTAAACTGCAAAAAAATATGACAGTGTCTTATTGCACCAGGATTCATTGACTATATTGTTGATGAAATGCTTCTATTGGCATGCACAAGCCATTGTGAACCAGCAAAATCTGACATCATCAATTTGGATTTATGTTCTACAGAAGGTTCTCCTGTTTGAAATTGGAAATATGTAAAGTAAGCAGTAAATCATCTGCTTCGTGAACGTATAACTCATCATGACCAAGTGAATTGTAATACATATCACGATTTCATCATAATCATGTGAACTTGCCCCTCTTCTTGCCACAAAGGCTCAAATGTCTGTTGTGTCTTGTGAGTGCTCGTCACACACATAACTTGCACAAAATCTCACTGTTCTGTTGTAAGAGAAAGAAACGTTCCTTTGCAGAAACAAAGGTGCCATGCCCCGCTCTCACAGGACTGACATTACCATCTAAGATGCTAACTATCATGAACAAAGACTGTGGATTTAATCCATTGTTTGGTCTCAGCAATCTTGCATTCTTCCACCCCCTTTGTTGTTCCAGCTCATTATTTGCTCTGATCACCAATGCAGATAGTTTTCTTCCTTTTTCCTTTCTTTATAACCTTGAATATGTGCAGCTCAAACGGCAGGAGAAAATTCCGTCTTGAAGCCTTATAGCAAGCAGGCATTTACAAATGAACATTATGCTGTTTTGTTTTTATTAGGAAAAGAGATCATTATAATGCAGTACAGTAAACAAATTGTCTGTACTTGTCTCCTAATGAAATTTGAGTAACGGTCGGTGGGGGTTGTACCGCTTGCTAATTTCATCACAGCTCGGAGAAATATCTCAGCTCTACTTCAGCACTGGCCGCGGGCTAACACTGTACATCGCATCCCTAATTGAGGGTCTCCTCCGACTCACTGAGTCAATACAAATGACTTTAATACGCAAACCATTATTATTTCGAATCATTGTCAAAAGGCAGGATAAATCATTGACTTATAGCCCATTAATGTCAGAAAATTGCTCCATGCATTTTGTGTTATTGACAGTTAGGGGCCTGAAAACAAGTAACGCTAATGACATAATCTGGCTGCGACCACGGCGTCCCTGCCACCCTCCTCGTGTCTCCCTCTTCTCCTGGCATAGACAAACGGGGCTCATCTGCACTGGATCATTTGCCGTCTCCTGATACGCTGTGGTTTATAGCCAATTATCTCTCGCGATCCATTATCGATTACAGTGTTATCTTTCTCGCATTGCTTAATCTTTTGGCGCAGGAACACAGCATCTTGCAGGCGGGGGGGCGGGGGGGCGGGGTGGGGGGGGGGCCTGGATGCATACTGCTAAGTGATGGGAACACTAGTTGAGATGGATGGGTATTCTTTTGCTTGTAAATGGGGACTGTTAAAATTCAAAGTGATTCAGACTGTGTTCGGAGGATGGCTTTTGATTTGCAGCTCTCTCAATTAGGAGTTAAAACACACCGCGGCAGTCATTTTCTCACAGTGAGTGCTAAACTCATGAAATTTGTCCAAACGACTGTGTTCTTCAGGGATGAATACAATCCCGTTTGCGACGGCCGCACTCCATTCATCAAAATGCCTCAAAGTCGACCCCGCTGCTCAATGCGACTATTGATTAGTGCTTTTGTGCATGTGTGTGTGTGTCTGTGACTCCTCTCCAGCTGGGTGAATAACTTCGGTCATGATGGTCTTGGCCTTCTTCTGGATGCTCTTGAGAGGCTGCTGGACAAGAAGCAGTGAGTGTGAACTTCTATCATTACGCCCCATGTTTGTCGTGTTTTGCTGTGTCTTGGTGTTTATCTGATAACGGTATTCTTATCGATTACTCTTGTTTTTCAGGCAAGAAACTATTGATAAACGGAACCAGCACAAACTCATCCAGTGCTTGAAGGCTTTCATGAACAATAAGGTTTGTACAACTTGCTTATGAAGACAAAGGAGGAAAATGAGATGGAAAAGTAGCTTCATTTCCATCCATATTTTGTTTATTCGCACTGTAGAATGATTTGATACCACATCTGTAAAACAAATGTACACGTTTTATTTAGTTTACTGGACAAAAATGCCTTAATTTAAGTCCTTTGGTCTTGATGTAAGCCATCCACTTATAAATGCTGTCTTGGAGTCCAGGTGGTCCAGGATTCCAAACCTGATCTGAATGCAGAGGTTGTCATGTCTGGGATAATGAGACAGCAAAGTAGAGCTAATTTTACCATCTCAGGCCTACAGTCTTACATCTTTTAATTATCTTTTTTTCGGTGGTTCTGGCTCATTTCTCAAAAGTAGCACACGTTTCAAGGATAAATGAAGAATTGATACGGCCACTGTTTAACTCAATCCCCACACGTGGTCATCTCTATCCACGTCTTCACATGCGGGGAGATTAAAAGGTAGAGGAAACTATATGTATTTGTCCCTATAGTCCTGTCCTGAATTGAATTAATTCATCATCCCCGCCATTGTGTCCTGTGGCCTCGTTGTCCCTCCTTAAATGAAAATGAAGTCTAACTATAACTTACATTACAGCTTTTTTGTGTTATTCGTATCTCAATCAAATTTCTTAGCGAACGCAAATGTTCTCATTAATTCCTTCCCAATGGACCATTTCTGTGTTCCACCCCCCGCTGTCTCTCACAGTATGGACTGCAAAGGATTTTGGGAGATGAGCGGAGCCTGTTGCTGCTGGCACGAGCGATCGACCCCAAACAGACGCACATGATGACGGAGATCGTCAAAATCCTCTCCGCAGTCTGCATTATAGGAGAGGAGAACATGTGAGTGTGTATCGCTTCATCAGTCATCGCTTTCTCCTCACACATCTTACCCCCCAAACACACACACGCAGAAACTTCAGTGGAGTAAGAAATCCATGAAATGTTAATGTGCTTTTGCTTAGCAGGACATAAGCAGCACTCAAAGTCGGGTTGATATGGAAATAACACAGCAGGGCTTCACAATCTTCAGACAAAAATGTCATTGCTACAGCTTTATACTTTTTAATAAAAGCAGTGGTAAAATATTAAATTTCCCAAAATATTCTTCTCTGTTCTGGTCACACCCAGCTCTTCTTGTTATGTCTGCACTCACAATAACACCATCAAGTTTCCCCTCACTCACAGTCAGTGTGCCGGTGATCTCAGATAGCATAGAAATGTTTTGGCTCCCCATGGCCAAGTGATGCAGTTTAGTGTTTTTAGTGTTTTGAGCTGCTCGGTGTAGTTTACCACGGACACACAACCTTGCTGACAGATTATAAATTGGATTTAGAGGAGTGTTTTTTATTGTTTCCCTCCAGGCTGGACTAGAATAACAATGACACTTCAAAGTCAGTCTGTATGCAGCGGAGGAAATAAACAAACTCACAAATGTTGGGAGCTGCAGCTGAGTTCTGCAGCGTGTCTCGCAAAGCCGAGTATTCACACAAGCCTCCCTGGTTGGAGTTTTGACCCCCCTCCCTGTCACTGTGCATGTTCCAAACGTCATTTTGGGCGGTGTTGAATATGGGGAGGTGTCAAGTCAAGTTAATATATAGAATTATGCTATTAGAGCTGTTTTTATTTTATTTTCCAGGCTTTGTGAAGCTTTGAATAAAACAAAAGGATTGAGCAACAATCATTTGGGAGAAAAGAATGGATTAGAAACTTTATTTATTCAGCTTCAATTGTAATACACTGATCACAACAAAAAAAGCAGCTGCCATATCTTAATCTTAACAAATATGTGCCAATCTTGGTATCAGTTGCACTTTGTTGTACGTGAATGATACAATATCTCAAATACAGGAGTTTGCATGCTCCAGGATTCGGCAGCAGGCAGGCCGAGATTTAAAACAAAGTTAAATTCATTACTAGTATCTTATTAGGACTACACCATTTGTGTCAACAGTTGTTTGGCCTCTGCAGGGGCGTACGCTATAAGTGTACTTCTAGATTTACTTAATATTGTGATGTGAATTCTTAGTATATTCACCACAGAAGATTTGGGACTTTTTTGATAAAACTATGTCATTAAACCCGGAAGATCTTTTTTCATCTTCAGTGCAGTGCGAAACAAGAAACTAAATTACCTTGCCCTACATTTAACACTAGACTGTATATTTAATAGTCACATTTCAATCTCTGCACTGCCAATGATAGTCACAGTAGTAGTAATAGTAGAAGTAGTGACAGTAACAGTTTCAACTCCTCAGCACTGGCAGGTTGGTGATTGAGTTTAAGGTAGGTGTCAAAAAGTGCTCTTCCATATTTACCCCAGTCTGTGCGGTTATGGTTACATACACCTGTCAGGCAACTCCTCCATCCATCAGGTGCGGTAGCTCTTCACTCAGCCTCACAAACCTTCAGCTTGTTTTGAATATCGGTAGATATTTTGTTACTTTCCTCCGCTGTCTTTGTCGTCGCTCAAAATCCAAACATTTCTCCTAAGACTGTGACTCCAGCCAAATGAATGTAGCTGCCTTGATGAGTGAAGCTTGTTTAAGTTGTCCCCTGCTTTGCACTGCCTGTGAAAAACATCCCGCAGTGGTTAGTGGAAGTAGCCGCAGATTCCCAAATTGGCAGTGGTGAAAATGCTGAGTTGCCTTAAGTGGCTGGTTGGATGGGTTTGTCATGTTTTCCCAGTAATTATATCCGATTTTGCAAAGTTAACAGACTTAATCAAGCTGTCTGTTTTTGTTTGGGGAGCCAAAATGACCAGACTTTTGGAATTATGGTCCAGGGGAGATTTGAAAATGTTCTTTATCTGCCATGCTGGTACGCAGAGTGCAATCTCAGCAATGTTAATTTCCAATATGGTAACTCCCAGAAGAGGTTAGATGACAGTGTTACTGCTCTGCTCCTTTTCATGACTATTTTCAACATATTTATTTTTTCTTTGCTGTTTATTTTCTGTAATTTATTTGCTGCAACATTTGAACGAGTTAATTTGCGCACCCTTGTGAATAAATATCTTCAAATTAAGGTATAACTCACTCAGATTGGCTGCAGATACTGGGTGTACAAATCGCACACATCTCTCTCAAATGTCTCTCCCTCTCGTCCTCGCTCAGTACCCAAGCTTATATAAAAGCAGGCGTGATGATCTTCGCCACGATCACAAGGCCTGCATTAAGATGTACACGCTCTGTAAACATGACAGCCAAAAGGAGGAGAAGCTTCACTTTCATGCTACGAAACTTCTCTGCCAGCCAGTGTTGTGATGTTGGCTCATGTTCTACGCCACTTCAGCTGACGACATCAAAAGGAAACACGACAAGTTAAGCAGAGCGACGGAGCCTGTATTCAAGCATCGTCTGAACTGGCTTTAAAGCTGCTCGGTATGCAGCTCACCAGCTTGTCTGTGACTTCCTAACCCCTCTCACAGAGCACGGCCCTGCCATTTATCTCTTTGTCAGGCTTACTCCACGCATGCAGGTCCTGTTTGTCACACATATGAGCTCCCTTTGCTCGCCAAGCAATAACTTATACTTAACGCTCTTGAAATTATTATTTTAACAGTTTGATCATGTTTTTTTTGCCTGGACTCAATCAGCTTTTCATTTCAAAAGTATTTATTTACACTATTCTCCCTCTATGTGTGTATTTTTGCATGAAGAGCAAAATTTCCCTCAGCATCACAATTTAGAGCCTGATATTGTCCAATTCGCTATTCAGCACAGCTGTGTTGTAGCCCTTGCAAGCACCCTAATTTGCTTACCTTCTCAATAGGTGTATTTGCACATTAGTCTGGAAGGCCCTTTCTCGCCCAGCCAAATGCACTCAACAAAATTGCTTTGACAAGTGAACACATTTGCAATAAAATCCTGTTCTTTTTTCCGAGCATGGGCTTAGTAACTAGCACGGGCTCAAGATTAGGTACCGCAGGAATAACTGACTGACTGGACTGCATACAAAAAGATCGCCACCAGCAGAATTTCTCCAGGTTGACCAAGGACAGACAGAGTAAATGTCCACATCAGTACACAAAGGGAGATAAGATACATGGTGTTTGAGCTGAAAATTGTCAGTAAATGTCCTGTCAACGAGGTGATAAAATGGCTTGTTGACTTTTGTGTTTGCTTACACCCTGTTACCACTTTTCTTGCAGCCTGGATAAGATTTTAGCTGCCATGACAATTGCTGCAGAGAGGAACAATAAAGAGAGATTTGCTCCAATTGTGGAAGGACTGGAGAACCATGAGGCCCAGCAGCTCCAGGTACGCGCGCGGGCACACACACACACACACACACACACACACACACACACACAGATGATGGGTTGAGGCTGAAATTGACAGTCGTGTCGCTCTAGGATCCTCTGTGACTCTGTATTTTTCCTCTACCTTCCTTCTCGTTTTCTTGTCCACACGTCCACCCTGCGGCATCTCTAGCGCGTGACTGCACACCATCACACCAAGAGGTTCATCGCTGCTGCTTTAATTAAAGACACCTGCTTCATTGAGCACTTCTTCTCCCAAACTGCCGGAGATGTCCGGTTTTGATAAGCTTTTTGTCTTCCTGCTCTGCTCTTCTCTCGCCACAGTTTTTCCCACTCTGGCCGACTTGCTTATTTTCCTCTCATCCAACAAATACTTCCCTTCGCTTTTTTTCCCCTCCACGCTGCTGTCAAGTGGTTTCTCAGAGGACTCGATGTGAAAGGGCAGCGAGCGCACCACACCTCGTTTTCCCTCGTAGCCTTCTCCTGCAGAAACAAATACAACAGCAATAAAAATACCACTTACATCATGTTTTTTTTTGTGTGAAACAAAAAGCAGAGGAATTACTTTTTAACTTCAGGGATCGTGAAGTCACGAAGGAACTGATAAGGCCGAAAGTAGATATTCTTTTGTCGGAAGGTTGTTTCTTCCGCTGAAATTTTGTAGGTAATGAAATCAAGCTCTGCTAATTGTGAAGTAAATGAAAATGCTTTGCTGATGTTGTAGGTTCGAGAAAATGAATAGACCTTTTTTTTTTTTTTTATTCGAAAACCTGTGATAGGCTGTAGAAGGAGACTTTGCTAATGTGATTAAAATGTGTTTCGCTGTGGTTCGCGCATTGCTCCACTGCTGAGCTGGAGAGAAAAGCGCCATTCCAACTATAAGACCCTCCCTGCGGTGCCACTTTTAATTACAACGTTAGGAACCCCCCTATGGCACCACGGCAGCTCTCTAAACCTGAGTTAATGCCCCCCTAGCCCTAACCCCACCCACTTCCATTCCACAATGCATTACTGAAGTATGTTTGAGGTCCTTGATGTACATATCAATCTGCTCGTAGGAGAAGAGAAAGAATTTTTCATGAGCTCCATGGCTTTTCCTCACTCGCATAAATATCTGTGAAGATTTGGTGAGGATTCTTTTATGTTTCTGGCCTCTGGTGGATACAATAAAATGGCAGGTTTCAGTGCACAGATCTTTGCTAAGGGCCCAGAAGCCTCGCCGCAACACAGAAGAGTGGAGTCTGCCATGCTTCTCTGCTGCCTGGCATCAGTGGCAGTCTCGCGGTGGCAATACATTCGGCACTGAGATGAGGTTTTCATTTCCAGAGGGGACATATCTAACATATATCAGTATGGAATTATAAGGTTTTTCTCTCCTATCACCTGGCAAATATAAAAACAGCTCCATGTCCTGCTGCTTTAACTTCAGGGGATCTGAACAACGGTGGTTTTCTCTCCAGAAGGCTTCAGTTTGGTTTCCACAAGGCAAAAAAAAAAGAAGAAAAGAAAATGTTTCATTATGTTTGATTTTACTTTAAAGCACACAAAAATGAAACGCATATGTCAGTATCGTCTTCTAAGCGAGAAATTTGGAAAAAGTGAGGCAAATGAGGTTGTTTGTATTCATGCAGGTGTGTCAATATGTTTCCAGTCTGGCGAAGACATAAAGAAATATTGAAAACTTTCATTTTCATGTTGCCAAAATGAAAACCTGACATGGGAAATCAGTTGTGGCACTCATTAAAGAGATACCGCAGCAATTTTACAAAATGATGATGAGATATTTAGGGTTCACTTAGCGGGTCAGTCGGCCTTTAAATGACCCTGTATGGATCCTTGTGCTAATCATGTTGAAAAGCCCCTTAAACCTACTCTACAGTAAGTTATAGGTTTACATACAAATACCTACAAACACAAAATTTTTAACAATAAGGAAAAATAAAACCGTGCTATTCAGAAAGATATGTTTAGCGCTCATTTTGGTGTGTATTACTTCTATCCTTGCGCTCTTAAATGACAGAAGTGATCCATAATGGTTCATTCCAGTCCTACAGTCAACATCAAACATTCCAGAATGCTGCAACAATCAAATCAATGTCCTTGACCCAGCTTTCATGTAAACCACCTGAAAATCACGACAGTATCACTCTAATAACACACGACCAAGGGCGGAGGAAACAACCGACGGTTCAAAAGTCTACTTTTCACGGCTTCCCTGGAAATCCTTTCTGCTCACCATCGATTGTCTTTCCAAGGAAAACTCTCTCTCAGCCATGGCATGTTCCCCCTTTTCAGCTCATTAGAATTCCTCAACAGTACCTGCAACCACACCATCCCACACTCTTTCACTTGTTCCCGTACCTATAAATCCATTAATAATGTATATCTGGTCAATGGATTCACCGCACCTCTACTTGCTCAGACTGATCTGTACTTCCTATATTCCTTCTCTTGCTCTGTTGTTCTTTGCCTCCTGTTTTTGGTCATCTCTGTTATAGGCAAGTACATAGTAGTATAATAAATTACATGCTAAAGCACTATTTGCTCTAGCCGGCCATTACCTGGGGACCTTAGGCACACTTGCACAGGAAGTGACAGATCAAACCCCAAGGATTATTGATAGTTTGCCACCCACTTCATCATCTTTGTAGACACCACACACACACAATAAGTCATGAATAAGAAATACACACCAAGGCCTGTGGACTAAAATGATCAGTGTGCTTCTTGACAAATAGTTGGTAGTTTCTAGTAAAATTTGTACACAAATTACACACAAGGCAGATTTGCACATGACTTGACCTCTGCCACTCTTACACATCACAACGTCCCTAGGTTATCGAGGTCTAATCCTTATAAGACTTCTATCCCAATGCCACTGTAGGGACCAAACACAAACAAAGTGACTATCTTGACTTAATTTCTTGTTCAAATATCACATGGTGTCTCTCTGCTACCTGCTTTCCCCCTCAGGTTGCGTGTATGCAGCTGATCAACGCTCTGGTGACCTCGCCTGATGACCTGGACTTCAGGATACATTTACGCAATGAGTTCCTAAGATGTGGCCTCAAGAAGATCCTGCCCGTAAGTTATCGGGATGTCGGGAAGACAGAATAAGATGGCAATATTCACATTTAGAATTAGATTGTCTGCCAATTCACCTTGTTGCGAGGCACCACATCGCACTGTATCAGTGAGCCTCCACATTGTCCCGTGAAACGAAAAACAAATAAGCTCCCACTCATCACTCAAGCTCTCATTTGTTGCCGGTGGGGTGAATGTGTCACAGAGCCTGTTGTTAATAAGTCATCCCAGCTGCTCCTGTTGATTATTGCCGTCATTACTGTAATTATCTTCAATTCGGCCCCCTGATACGAAAGAGTCTCGGTGTACAGTTGTTTGTGAACACGCAGCATTCATCGCTTTTAAGGCAGTCCTTCAAACTATCGTCGGAATTATGAATTATGCCCCCGCAATCGCTTTTGGCAATGGTTTAAAGGCAAATGAAAGGAAAGAACAATTTGTTTTTTGTTCTCGTAGTCCTTGACACAAGTATTTTCGCCTTCTCCTCGTCTTCTCCTGCCCCCTCCTCTCCGTGGCATTGTACACTTCCCTCTGAACCAGCGTCGCCTCAGACAGATGGTGCGCCCAAAAACCGGTGCAGGGTGATTGATAGCTGCAGAAATTGGGTTACATTTTGCCCTGTCTCCGTCTGTAAACTCCACTGCCGGTGATTCATCGAGAAGTGTTAAAGAGCACCCCCATAGCCCCTTGTGGCAGGAACAGGTGTGCAGGAATAGGTACAGTCTGGAATGCCTATTTGAGAGGGTTCACGGCACTTAAGTTCCCACTTTTCTTTACAACTTTCTGGTATCGCTTTTGCTCAAAGAAACGCACAGAAATCTGATTGAGTCAAATATGAACACCTAGAAGTGTGCAAGGTTACATAGGTTAAGCTTTTGTATGCAGTAGTAGCTTCCCGTTCTCAGGTGTCTGTGTTTAACTCCCACCAGGAGCTAAAAGAAACGGAAGAGCTCGACATCCAGCTGAAGGTGTTTAACGAGAACAAAGAGGAAGACTCCATCGAACTCTCGCATCGCCTTGATGACATCCGTGCCGAGATGGAATATCCTTATCCCCCTGCTCAGTGTGAATATACAGATGAAAGGCCCCGCAGAGGCGTCAGAAAGAGATGAGTGTATATAAAGTAGGTTTGGTCAAGGTTTACAGGCCAAAGCCCCTCTTGGCTCGGTTTATTCAAACACAATATCCAGCTCCATCTCTGACCAGGTGTACTCGCTAATAATCACTGTCATCTAAACCTCCCACCTCTCTTCTCCTCTTCTTATCTGCTCTCATCCTCCTCCTCCTCTTCCCTTTTCTGCTGCATCCGTTGCCGGGTTAGGCAGAGTTTAAGGTTTATATCCAATATGTTTTTACCCTCTTGTTCCTGAATTGTGAGGATTATGCACGGTAGAATGTTGAAACATTTTATATTATACAGTCAAACCTTCTTCTTCTTGAACTCTAACTGCTCCTGTCGTCATGGTTTTATTGCACAATTGAGCATCTTCTCCTGCTGTACCCTACTAAGGTCCACTTAGCTCCAAACTTGTGAAGTACAAGTTAATAAGGTGAGCGGTAATTTAGTCTAGAGCTAGACACTTGTTTGAGCATTAGAGCCCTTTAATAATTCACAATTCTCCTCTAAGGGTATGTACAAATCTGACATTATGAGCCGACACAGCAGACGCTGACATTGTTATACAGATGTTCATTCCCACAGCCTCCCCCCCCCCACCCCCCACCACCAAATCCCACAGTTCCAGAACAAGCAAACACTACCGCTGTGAGTGACAGTTTCTGTTGACATACAGGGAAGGGAGAGGTGTGGGGGTCGTGTGTGCGTGTCTGTGCGTGCCTGTGCGTGTGTGTGCCGGGGACGGGGACGGGGGTTGTCGAGAAGATAGAGAGAAGAGAATGCACCTGGATTAATGATGTGCTTGAGCAGGTTCACAAATGAGAAGGCTCAATGTTTGTTTCCAAGGACAATGTGGTATTGATCCGAGAGCCTTGAACATGATTCGAATGCCTAGCCTAGCCTTAGTCTCGCTTGCCTGCATAGTTCACTCACACACAGGCAGACGCACACACACACACACACACAATATCAAGTGCCTAGCACTAATTTTACCTGAGCATTGCACGTGTGTCTTGTTTCTCCTGGCAGGTTCATGAATATTAACCTAAAGAGAGAAGCTTGTCTCCTCTGTGTCCAGCCCAGGTCCAGGTGCCGAGGAGGTGACTCCAGGCCACTAATAAATATTAATGATCTGTGGAATGGTGATTGATTGACCCCACCACTGGCTGGTCTACATCACACTTGGCTACCGCTCATGTTTATTCATTATTTGGACAGAGAGACAGAGAGAGAGAGAGAGAGAGTGAGAGGTGGACAGGGAGGGAGAGAGTCATTGAGTGGATTGGCATTGTTCTGCATTAGGTTTATGTCTGCGGCCCTGTGATAGATGTAGCTAGTTGGATACTTTCCCAGTCTGAGCTCCTTCTCATGTCCTCTCAAATGCTGCCGTGGTGAGGCTATAATTGAATCTCACAGGATTGGTAATTCTCCCAGGCGTCATGCTCAGCTAATACAGGCGAGGGGAAATGATACTTTAGAGCGGTCCGTATTCCCATCCCTCTTTCTCCCTCAAATTTGATACGGGATAGTAGGAGTTTAATTACAGACATTGTTGAAATTAATAGGAAAAGTGTCAAATAGTATTAAAAAAAATTGATCCGCTCAGATCCAAGCAGCTGTAGACTGTATTTTTTTTCTTTTTGTCAAGAAGCAGAACGCAGTTAAATGGAAACAAATTGTCTGGATTGTTATTGATATTCTGTTAGTGGATCAGCTGTCATCAGCAGCTGTTGGAACCTGACGAATAATGTTGATTAGAAACGAAGAAATCCAGTGACTGGAAAGAATAGAATAGTCACTCTTCTGCACAAAACCTTACAATACAAAGTTTATTAAACTAAACAGATGTGTAAAATAACAGAAGGGATTTGCTCTTTGACAGAAAGTGCTCAATCTAGACTTTTGAAGTTATATCTTGACTAAACTGTTGGTGCAATATTCATCTTAATTCTACACGGGAACTCATCATAATTTCAATACTCATGTTGTAAAGTTTAACTGCTGCTTCATGCACAGGGTGCCACAGCAATATAAATATTTTAGCATTTATTGTCACACTCCACAGTAAATGTTGTGACAGGGGTCAGGTATCATTTTCTTAGTCTCATCTTTTTGTTAATGTGTGTTCTTATGTTTTTCAGAGGCTTGTTATGTTTTTTTCAAACCAAAGCATTCTGGATGGCACACAAAAGATTTAAATGTACTGCAATTTTTTTTTTTAGAGTTGAATGCCTTCAGAGGTTTAAGAGACATGGTTTGAATATTTGAATATTAATCCCTCGCTGCCAGTCAACCATAAACACAAGACTTGAAGAGTACGCCGGCATCTGATATACATGCATATCATGTAGATACACATTTTTTGACGTGGTTATTTGATCAGGCATTTAATGGATGTGTTGACAAGAAGCGTCTCAGTTCTTGTCATGTTACAACACAATCATTCAGAAATGATTCTTCAAGAAACGCATCGGTATGATAGTTAAACATAGGATGAGGGGTAAAAAAAGAAATGACAGTCCGAGTCAACATCTGTTTTAGACGTCAAAGCCATCACTCCTTCCTCTTGGGGAAAGTAAACATAAGACACATAATCAATACCTTTTGAAAATTTAATAACAAGAATTTTCTCTCCTGGGTGCTTGTCAGATTCAATCTCGGATCAGAATCTCAGCAATTTTTTTTTTTCGCCTCGTGAATGATCGGCCCCTCATCGGTCTTGCCGTAAAATATTCAAACCTGCAAGTTTTTTCATGTAATTAATTTCCTCTGCATGGAAAGGCTGCGAGTGACAGGTAAGCCAGAGGGAGCCTTCTTTATTGCCAGTTCCCCTCCACAAGTTGGCTGTTTACACTGTTTTAGCTCCCCCGAGAGAGAACGGATGAAAGGAATCGCATCTCTGTTTGCGTGTGCACAATGATGCCTGTCGGAAAAAACTGGAGTTGTGAACCTGGGAAAAATAACAATAAATAAATAAAAATAAATATTGAACTTAAAAAAACAAATCCAAATATTAAGTCATTCAGGTGCATAGATGGTACTGTTGCAGAAGAACGATGGACGGCTGTCACGTGTTTCCTAATGAAAGCTTAAGTGATCAACTTGCAAGATGTTATTTCCCTTAACCTTTCTCCTCCACTGATATGAATGAAGTGTACCATCTCCTGTCCAACATGGTGAAGGACACTGGATCAGACGCCTACTTCTTATCAATCCTTCAGCACCTCCTGCTCATTAGGAATGACTATTACATCAGGTAAGAACTCTGTGTGAGTGTACCATTGATTGTCGCTGTATGAAGTATCTTATGACAGAAGATTTAACCAAAAGTCATGCATTTTCACATAATTTTGGACCATCAGCATTACCATGTTTGTGAAATAAGCATACTTCGACTTAATTGAGTACACTATGCAATAATGCGGATAGATAATAAACAATAATGTATTAAAACAGTAACTTTAGCAACAGATTTTATTGAAATCACTTTACTTGTATATCACACAGCCATCTTGTGAGCATGTCACCTTTCTGCTCCCGTTGCTGTTGGAAAACCTTTTTCCAAAATGTCTAACTGCCAGATTTAGGTACATTGATGGCCACCCGGCTGCAGATGAGGCTTGGGTGCTGCAACTAAGCCTTATAATGATAAGGAAAACTCTGGTTTTAATTCTGTCTGAAGTCTATTTTGTCCCTATTTAGTTGGAAACCTTGAAAAGTTGCTCCTAGGGAGACTTTTCCAATCAAACTGGCTTGCATTTTTTGAATTTCTGTTCAGCTGGTGCAATAGCATGCAGGTCCTTGGATTTTTATTCCCAGTACAATGTCAAAGACACAAATTTCAGCACAATGCCAACACCTCATCCTATGCGAGCTCATTTGCACTCACCACGCATTATGTTTTTACACCTTGCGTGCTGCACAGCCAGTGGAAATTTTACAAAGACTGACAAACACATGTCAAGGTCAGGGGAAATGTTAACGTGTCTTGGCGCTGCCTCCGCTGGTCCTTATGCTGTCACCAAAATGGAGGCAAGTCATGCAACATTGGCAGTGTACATTCATTCACTTAGGATTGAATTGATTTTAATAGCCCATCATCAGCCATGAATGTGGCATTTGTATCTTTAGTCTCATCTAGATGTAGTTTTCTGTACCTAGTGGAATGATACATTGCCCTTGAAAGTAATGGCTAGCTGAGAGAAATGTTTGGCTTTGGCAGACTTTTATACCGTAGTCACAAGATTTCTGTCATTGATTCACTCACTGTTAGTGATCCCAGTGAACTCAGCAGTCACTAGTAGGAGTTTAGGAATGTCTAACGTTGACACACTGAACCTGGATTATTCACTTGTCTCCTGTCTCTTGTCTGCTGTTCTGCTGAACTGTTGAAATTCACACGAAGCAGAGTGACAGCTGAATTGAAGCCAAACGCAGTTTCTTCATAACCTCACAATTTTCTCTCAGTGGAAAGCAGGAATTCTTAAAATATTAAATTATTAGGTGTGTTATTCTTGAATTTGGTAATTAAAAAAAAGGTGTGTAAGCCATCTGTTCTGGTTTGGAAGAGCAATTATGTCAGTCACTGCAGAGAATGACTGATACTCCTCTGAATGGGACTGACACTGATAAATTCACTGCTGTGTCAGACCTTTTTGCAGAAATGAGACATAAAGGAAAAAGTTGTGAGATGAAGGGAGGTTGAGAGAAGAGGGGAAAGATGAATTTACCATAGACAGTTTACTGTTCCCTTAGAGTTATGAATAATGTATACCTCATCTATTGTACGACATGAGAAATAGATTTCACATTAAGCAGTCAGGACAGCCACATCCACCTCAGCACGAGTGTCCATGGCCCTCGCAGTGTGCCAGACATAACAGATCACTGTCACTGCTCAGAAATATTATGGCCTTCTTAAATACATGTTTTTAAAAATATATTTTCTCTCTGTCCATCACAAAAGGAGAAAACGACACAAATGCACACATATCTCAGGCTGTATTCAGACTTTGCTTGTTTGGTGCACCTATTCGGACACCAGGAACATAATTGCTTGAAGAATATAACGATTCAATCATTGAATTCTTTAAATTAAATGATCATGCTACACAATGGTCCATTATTTCCCACAAGCACAACATACAGACAGACCCAGTTGGCCATAAAATAGCCTGTTGATGATAGATTCTGAGGTGTTTGTTTTAGAATTGATCACATCCTTGACACTTTGATTCGGTGCCTATTATTCTTAGTCAAACAGTGTACAATAAGTAACGGTCATTAAATAATCATGTTGATATTTGAATAATGAAGTGGGTATGAGCACACTTTTAAGGTGTTGTGTTCAATGCCATTTCTCCAAATACAACAGTAGGTGTTGCTCTTCCCTTCAGGGCTTTGGGTTATTTTTGATAATTAATCTCTCCCTGCAAACCTAATGAATGGGAGCACATCAAACCCACCCAGTAAATATAGAGCAGATCTGCTCTTTTGGAGCACGGCGATATGGGGATTACGCTGTTTATGTGGAGCAGAGCTGGATCAAGTGGCTGGGACCGTGCTGAACTGTGAGCTATCGTTTGAAGAAATGAAGGTGCCAAAGTAAAAGAAGAGGCTGGGAATGATGCAGGGGACATATGCTTGCTTCTGGAGCCCGGCCCTGCCCACTGTGGAGGGCCATGACAGTTCTGGGTCACCCTCTCCGTCTCCACTTATCTCTGCCCAGCCCCTATCTGGTTGGTGGTGGTGGCGGAGGATGGAGGACGAAGGGAAAATAGGCCGGCTTATTGAGATAATAACATGGTGTACATTTGTGACAGTTGTAAGCCGAGTGCCACAGTGCTTAAGCCATTCAGGGCGACGTGTGAGCTTTCGCTCGCTTGCTCCAGTCATGAGTGGGTGAATCTGCCAGCTCAATGTACAGCATTTCATGCTTTCAAAACATTGCACCTACAATAACTGCTGATTTATTCTTATTTGCCTTGGCTCAGAATTTTCTCTCCTTATAACATTGCTGTTCATAACATGATATGACTTGTCCACCCACTAGGTAACCACAAAACAAAGCCCTTGAATTCATAAGCAGCAGTTATTTGTGGCCCAGGAAATGAACTTTAATCCATTTTGTGTTGATATTCACAATTTATTAACCTTTGTGAATATATGTAATTGTTGCCCCTCTCATATATGCTTTAATACACATATCTAATTAACCCTTGACATCAGACATATTGTTAACATTTCATGCTTCATCAGCAGGAGATCAAACACAGCCTAAACACAAAGATATCACCACAGCATTTTCAGGCAGTATTTTATGTTTTCAGGATCTTACAGTATGGTTTACACTTCAGACATTGCATTCAAAATACTGTAGCAAGGATCTGATGGACAATGCAATTTTGTGCAGGCACAAGTCTGGCTGTGTTCGCTCTACTGCTGGCTTTTTACTGTCACAATTAAGTCCAAGTGTAAAAGCAGAGGAAACAAGTTGTTACCAGCGGGAATTGAAACATCTTTTTCTGGCCAATTTCATGCATAGAAAATAATTACTTGCCAGTTTGTAACTCGGCGAAAGTTGGCATTGTATTTACTAAATGTCACTTACAATTAGGGCTGATAATGTTGCCGCGAAAAGGTCACATCCCAACCTGTGCGGCGGAACGGAACTCTCTCACTCCCTGCTCGACCAGACCAAGCACTCAGTCACGCTCCTAACTGGGTGACATGTTTTCTCGGTCATTGTGCTTTCAGTTACACACATTACACTGATTAGATTTACATTTCAGTTTTTATGGTTGCTCTAATTGGCAAAGATGATTGCGAATTAGGCAAGAGGGCAAGCGTAGCCTTGACTACCGTCTGTCACCTTGAAATGGACACAGTCACATAGACTTGGGTTCTATGTGCCCATTAATCTGCTAATTTCGTGATTGGGGTGAAACAAGTGATCAAATTTAATAGGGTACCTATTTTCTTCAGCAGCACACATTTCCACATGGCATTTTGTGACCTCTATCTTAAATAGGAGAATAATTTGTGATTAATTAGCCTTGTAGACTTTGTCACTCACGTCTTTCCGTGGCTTGTCTAATTTTTCCACTTTGTGTTTGCCGACCCACCCAGGCCCCAGTACTACAAGGTGATCGAAGAATCCGTGTCTCAGATCGTCCTGCATCGCAGTGGGATGGACCCCGACTTTGGCTACAGTCGAAGATTAGATGTGGACTTCTCTCATCTGATAGGTACCTTTTCAATGATATTATGTTGACCCACTATAGTATGATAGACATTCTAGTAGTAGTTTAAAATTTTACAAGGGACATGTTTGTTTTTTCCTCATCCTCCGTCATTTTTCAGCATAATATAGTCAAAATTGCAAAAGATGAGGTTCATCCCTACAGCTGTGTCTTGATTATTTAATAGATCCATGCAGAATACTGTCAAAATTATCCAGCATACAAACATAATAATAATTATGATCCTTTACTTTCCTTGGTTTGAACAATTTTACTTTGACACACATTTTGGTTTCATAAGTGGTTGAACCGATTTGTTGTATTTGAACAGACCTCTGAATAGGATCATAAAATGGTGGCAGACCTGACATTCCCAGAAAACATTAATTAGTTTGAAGTTTGAAGTGTGTGTTGCGAAGGCTACTCCAGCCAGGTTTGTAGCAGCACAGACATGTTTTCCTCATCTGCAAACCACAAGCAATGACGCAGAAGAAGAGGAGTTGTTGTATAAACAAACATCAAAAGACGATGGTAGGCGGCGAGCACAAGTCTTGTCCCCATAGTTAAATACAGAAAATATAAAGTGTACAACACATCATTCAGAAGAAACTGCTGTTGCCCCCTCTGACCATGAAAATATGACAAATTAAGGATTATCGCTATCTATGTACGTCTTACCAATCAGCGGTATAAAGAAAGGATGGATGGATGGATGGATGGCGATCTATATCTTTGCCTTAATAAGAACAATAATACTTGTTTTAAATATTGTCTGATAGCTACTTCTTTATGTTAGAAGATATATCGTATTTATATAATTCTAACATAAAACACAATAATAATGTGATTATTTAAAGTCTGGTTGTTTGTGAACTCCATGTGTTGGAATCATTTTCAACTTTAACTGCGTTCTAATGTTTTAACTTGGAGCAGCAGGGGTTTTTATCACAGATGTTGCTGAAAATGTTTTGATACCTCAGTCTCTCTATTTATCCTCCAACAGCCCACAAGATTCCTTTTACAAATACCTGCAGAGGCTCAACATTTAAGTACAACGCCTGCCAATTATTGGTTGATAATAGTTTATTTGTAAGGTTAGACTCTGGCAAATATTTATCAGTTAATTCAGTATATCCTTTCACAGGAGTATTTGTCTTTTTTGTCTTAAGCAAATCTCTATTTGCGCTGCATCGCTAATGCAGGCTGCCATTTCTTCAAACAGTGAAATGAAATAAATAACACCACTTTTTCTCCCTCTCTGTTGCTCTTCCTCACAGCTCTGTGACTTCTCAGCAAAGGCTCATTAAAAGTTTCAAATCTATCCATAAAACACAGATACAGTATTAGATACATTTTCTCACTCAGCTTTATTAAGTAGGTAAAAAGTTTCAAGGATGTGTTAAATTGAATTTACACACACACACACTCACACACATACCCGCAAGCATGCTTAACAAGCGGGGATAACACATTTCTCTTTAGGTTTTCATAGTCACATTAGGATGTTGTTTACTCCCTGTACTCAAGTGTGAATCCTCAAGTTTACCCTTGTGCTTACACTGGGTTTTAGCTGTTTAATCTAATTGAAAGTATATAGTACAGTGTCACTATAGTAAGAGAAATGAATTAAATGAAGAATTTATGTCGAGAAAATCAGAGAGGCGAAACTTAGAAGAGATCGCAGAAAAGCTCCACGTGGCTTCATGTCTATCCACGCCGTGCATTCATGGGCAAAAGTCTGCCCTGAAACTTGCTGGCATCTGTCAAACCGCAACTTTTTGATAGAACTACCAAATTCACTTCATGGTTTCACATTGTCTGTGCTTTCTCATTGATTGGTGTCTGGGTTGTTGTTGTTCTCTCATCTAATAGCTTGTGAATTCAGTGCTGTTCAGGATTGGACTCTAGTGAACTGTGTTTTTTATATACAGTGAAACACTAATAGCAAGGTTTCTGGATTCAGCTGTGGATTCTAATTAGCATCATGCTATCAGGCTAAAAAACACACACACACCTGGGTCTGGGCTGCATATTCTTCACATACAGTATTTGTTTGTGGTTTAGTTACTGTAAACGCCTCAGCATAGCGTTCCCAACCTAACTCGGATTTTGAATTCATGAGACATGCTGTATTCCGTCTGAATAGAGCCATTCACTTTAACTTTAAACACACATCTCTGCTGGTGAGGACAGGGTGCAGAGATGAGGAAGGCAGCAGAATAGCAGGTGTGAAGGAGGCAGATGATACAAAATGTGTTTTTTTTTTTTTGCATTGTTGTTTGGGAATTATTATTCTTTTCACTTTATATTTTTTTCTTTTTTCTTCTCCTTCAGAGGCCCACCTGTCCACTTACAAATGTCACACATTTTCTGCATTTTCTTTCTCCAATTTCTTTTACTAGTTCCAACAATTTTATGATTCCCCTCTCCCAAGGTACACCGTTCAATTTCATGCCATATATCTCTTTTATACAGTGACCTTTAATGGGAAAATGTTGGGTCTGCCTAAAAAAATTCAATACCTGAGGTGAAATATATTTGCTACATTAAAATCGTATCAAAATAATGTGTTAATCCTTGAAATGATTTGTTAAATTACATGAGTAGGTTTTTCACTGACGGTGGCTTTGGAGGAGCGGTCAGAGAGGCGGATTTTTGAGAGCATCTTAAGCCACACTTAGGCTTAACAGATGTGCTGCATTGATTTTACAATCAACTTATCTTTACAATACTTTTGGAGTGACCGAGGACCTGTTGTGAATCTCTCATGAGGTGCTGTCGGTGCGCGTTACTCCCAGTAAAAAAGTCTCTGAAGTCTCTTGTGACTGTGGCTGTTTTCCCCTTGCAGATCAGTGTGTGGATAAAGCCAAAGTTGAAGAGAGTGAGCAGAAGGCGGCAGAGTTCTCGAAAAAGGTGAGGCATTAATCACTCCAGCAGCCCGCAACCCCCCTCCCCCGCCGCCCAGCTCCCATCAGGAAAGTTTTTTTCCTTCCTCTGAGCTTCCAGACAAGCTATCGATTCTCCGTGCCCTGATCAATACCTGGCTGTGACGCTACATGATCCGTATCAGCATTACAAGAATCATGGCCGATGTTGTGATGTATATTTATTTGTGCAGGGTGCGGTGGCATAGTTAAACTATATGCAGCTTTCTTTGATCCATTTAAAGCTGCTCTCAAAAGCTTTTCTTTCTCTTCCATTTCCTGTTTCATATTCATTCATTCAAAATGCTTTGACTGAACTAGATGGGCTACTGACTAATTCAAGTGTGTTGTAAGAGAAAAATGAAAGTAACTGCTTATTTTAACAGAATAATGCCTCGCATGAAAGAGAGCCTCCCTACCACTGCCTGGTGACACCTAGGGTGGTCCTGTACATTTTTTTGCATCGGAGAGTTCTGCATTGCTACTGCACCACGCCATCCTGCACCCTGTTGGGTCGTTGAAATCATAGTACCGATATGGCTCGCTTTCTGTAAAGGTTAGCTCCATCAACATACACAAGAGCACGGCCTGAAACAGAGAGAAAAGGACACCAGGGCTCTAGGGCCGTGACGGATATGAATAGAAACTGGCCAAAGAGTGTTAGACAAGCGCATACCGTTGTCTGTAGATGTGCCCCGTGGCCGTCCTCTGGAGAATCACTAACCTCTGTGTGTTTGTTTTCATTTATGTACACAGGCTTGTAAATGTGCACGTTGACATACAGTACTGTCTCTATTTTTTTCGTCGCAGTTTGATGAGGAGTTCAGTGCCCGGCAGGAGGCCCAGGCCGAGACACAAAAGAAGGATGAGAGAATCAAAGAGTTGGAAGGCCAGGTCCAGACCTTGGAATCGCAGGTAATATAAAGTGGAATGTCAGGCATCCTACACCAGTGCAGAGTTGTTTGTGGAATCTCAGCTTTTTTGTTCTGTACCTACATACCATAAGCATGATAAAACACATTAAAATATCAAATGACTCAAGTACTTTTGATCGGGTTCTTGAGTAGCAACAGTAATCCTGCAACGAAGTGTAATGCAGCCCCTCTGAAAAAAACCTGATTTGGTCAGAACGATACCTTTCTACCTCACTGATAGACGTGAACCCGGTGTAAGTGGGAGTTTTCATCTCTGTGTGAACCTCTGATTTAATAAAGGGTCAATCTCCTTCTTAAGTTGTAGCTCTTTATGAGGGGGGATTGCTCCATTGAAGCTTTTCCCTGTGTAATTCTATCATCGCAGAAATGGATTGCATTCCTTTTCTTGGCCTCCACATCATTTCTTCCCAGGCAAAACCCTCCATTTTGAGCACCGAAAATGACTGCTATTTCCCCCTTAACCCAATTTCAAACACTTCAGTACTGCCTTGGGACAAAAGGGCAGTTTGCCTCTCTGCTCACGGAATTTAATATAACCCAGCGTTGAAAGATGGCATGGCTACATCTTTATCAGATATAGCCCTTTTCTTTCTCTCAACCCTCATCTCCTGTTGCTAATGTCGGCACACCCTGTCTGATAAATTGCGCCTGTGCGTTCGGTTTCGAGCATCTCCGGGATTTTCTCACTAACTACTGTTGCTTCAATCCCTCATACCACGAGCAATCATTCACTCCCAGGTCCACAACAAATGCTGTTAGATTGAATGTGGTACACAAACATTGTTTTTCTTCTCAGAACCCAATTTATAGTTCTCACTCATTCTGCTTTATATAAGGCAGCACGTGTTAGCTGCATTTCTCCTCAGAATGGTTTGTCACTCCATCTATTTTTGATTACAGCGCAACCATTAAAAAATAAAACGTCAGTCTAGTTCTTTTCTACCTCCCCACACTTTCCTCCAACTCTCACCTTTTTCTGTCAGAAACTAATGCAGGTTTCTCCATTGCCTTTGCTTTCCCATGTCTGAGCGTTTTATGTTGTTTTCCTTCCCTCTACCACACCTTCCCCTCTCCCTCCCCTGGCAGGCCCAAGTCTTTTGAAGACTCACTGAGTCTGGCGTAGCGTTGAGCATGGAAGCCCCGCAGAGTCACACGCTCACTTCCTGTCTTTCCTGTGAACGCGCCTTTCGAAAAATGTTGCCGCTGTGGCATTTGAAATTAACAATCATTGAAACAAAGTGCGACGAGTCATAAACAGGCCTGGGTGTGCCTTTGAAAACTTCACAGTATCCTATATGCATGTTAAGTGGTAAGACGTCTTATCAAATTCTATGTAATTTGTTACAGTTTAATCTAAACGCTACAATTAATATGAAAATCTATTGATAATTGTATGATCAAAGTGAGCCGATGGTTCTGCCTCACATGTAGGTTGTAAAGCAAAGTGATTCGATTGTTCTGTATGCGTTTTGCTCCGAGCTTGGGATATCACTCTTTGCAATACTTTAATAGCAGCCTTTGTTGATATCAAGGTCCTGGAGGAAAATACCTCCCCAGTGAGCTGGTTGGTAGACAAATTGTTAACACATTTTGATCCTATCGTCTGAGCTCAGCCTGCACTACAGTCTATGTTACCATGGTTATCTACGCTGGGTGAAACAAAGCCTATGTTAAATCCACAAAGGAGCTCTCGTACCAAATAATCTCACTTTGTGACACAGACCCCATGACTCCTGAAATATGCAAGATTCATAATAATTAGAGAATTCAGTGTTTGTGATTTTAAGCAATTCTTTCATAAATCATTAATTACTTCCTTTATCAATCAACAAATGAGTTTAATCCTTTCTAAAGATTAGACTGAATTTACTGTTTGTCTTTCAACCTTATCCACACTTGGTGTGAGAATGTAAAACCCTTAAATCTGTGTGAGGACACACACTCAGCATGTCTATCAAAGCTGTTTTGCTTGGACTTCTACAGAATGTTGCAGAATATAAATGAAGTAGAAACTAACTCTGACCTTTCATCTTACCGACAGAATTCCCTACATATTAAAACACATTCACGTCTGAGTCGTCTCTGTTCACCTTGCGTGTGAACCTACACATTGAATGAGAGTTGTTCTCCGGAAACTTTGGCATTGTAACAAGCAGCCTGTTTGATGTGTCTGTTTGATTATCTCTCCAATCCAGCTGAGTGGAAGTGCCGCCTGTAAACAGCAACAAAGGACATTGAAATGGTAGCAAATGGAAAACCTCTACCCCTTCATGAAACCTTTGTCTGCAATCGGCAAAAAAACAAGATGTTCATTGAATTGGCTGTAGTTTTGATGAATAATGTAGTACTGCTGTGGTGTGCTGAGCCTGGTGCCACGCCATTAATGGGTTTTAACAACCTGGTGGTCTTGCAGCTGACCCAGCTTGACAATGAGCTGAACTATAACAGACCACTGTTTCTTTTTTACTGCCCGTTTGCCTGTTGCCTTTTCAGATTAGAAACTCAGACTCAAGTGACAGTTATGTTCTCAATATTGGAGTCTACTATTGCCGGAATGAATCATTTGATTTGTTTAAACAATATGTACAGTTTATTGAGCTTCCAAATGTATAATTCATTTGTCCTGCAGTTCCATTCGCCCACTATCGTGACATGATCGTAAGTCCTAACTTCTCAAAATAGCAGGCTCACTACTCCTCCTAAAAATATCTGATTTCATGTTTAAGCTAGGAAGTATCTTAATAACTTTAAATAATGTATGTGCAGAAGATAAATGTAGATTAGACCTCAATCTGCAATCCACAGTAAGGTGTGTTCCATAAGAATAACTATGACATTTCCCCAGAAGATGTTCCCATTCTCTTTCATTTGGCAAGGTCACAGAGAATGAAATATCAAAGCAAAATGGGAACATTTCTCAAACAAAGAGTCCATCACACATCTAAGAGTGTTAAGCTGAAACGTATTTTGGTTTGGCAAAAAAAGGAAGAAATCTTTTGAAGGTGCACCAAATGAGGGGTGTGTCTTTCATGCTGCAGTCAGTGCTCTACCCGATGTTCTTTCAGCATAGATTACATCTTGTTTTAGGTGTCAATGTAAAGCATACTTTGCCGTATACACATCAAACAACTCATACAAGACAAAATGGGAATATAACTGCACTCCCATTGTCATTTACAGTGGAAGTAACATCCTTTCTTTCCTCGTGCCGCTTCTCTGGCTTTCTTCTTGTATCTGTTCTTGTGCGCTACCGTTCTTCTTCTTCTCTGTCTTTCTAACCCACCCACATTTGTGCCTCTCTGTTGCTTTCTGTCTCTCTTCTTGTGACTTCTGTGTTCCCGTGGCTGCGGTGCGCGTTTGTGTGTGTGTCATATCTGCACAGTTAACTAGTGAGAAAGCTCAAGCTCAAAGAGGCTCAGAGACTCATCAGGGAATCTGAAGCCAAGGTGGGTGTCCTCCCTGCATGTGCCGCCCCGTATACCGTTTCATTTTTATTCATTTTCAGTTTAATCTTTACCAAAACTATTTGAAATGGATGCATTCTATCATAGAAGGCATGGAATTTGTCCTAATTTTGCTTTGCTCTGTAATTTGGCAATGTTTTATGAGGAACAGTGTAACATTTGGCTTCGTAGTGAACCACATACTGTACATCTCCTGCTTAATTAATGCAATTTTTGTAAGTAAACACTTTCTGATTGAATTTCACTATCAGAGATGAGATTGGGTCGTAGGGTTTAATCACATTGCATTCAGAGTTAATTACCTGCCACACTGACCTCCCTGTTGAGTCCAGAAGGCTACACATTCAGGCTGGATAGGTTAGATTTCATATTAACCTGGTATCCTGCTCTGCAAGATGAAATCTACAAAAGAAACTGCAGACAAAAAGAGTTGAGACCTTGACCAGCCAAATAAAATCCCAATAGTGAAACATGGTAGAATAAAACCAACAAAATTGTAAATAGAAATGAGTTAGACCCCTAAGAGGCACATCCTCCAAACTATCAATGTATGTATACTCAGTATGCACTATGGTTATGGGCATACTGTTTTTTTATTAAAAGATAACAAACATTCATTGGCTTTTAAACCTGCATCAAGAACATTGTTGTTCCGGCTTAACTCTACATGACTCTGTATAATTCAATAATGGTCCAATAATAATGTCAAGTATAGAGTATATAAATTGTACATTTTACAACATGTTTTATTTTATATCTAGATGTGTTTACCTGCGGACAAAGCAGCTGCTAGTGCCAGTGGTGTTGCCAAGGATGGAGAGAGAGAGAGAGAGAGAGAGGGAGAGATTGAGAGAGAGAGAGAGAGAGAGAAAGACCCAGAGGTCCCTTCAGTGTGGAAACAACAGCATTCTAATTTAGCAGCTAATTTGCTTCCATTCCCTCGTATTAATCTTAAAAGAGAAAACGGGCCACAAAGGGCTCCCTACTGACGGGCATATAATCATTGGATGTGGGTTCTCACCGAGGGGCTCTGGTCAGGCTTTCTAAGAAGCTCCTTGCTGAAAACCTTTTTAATTTCCTCCCTAATAAACAATCCACTGATGCCATAATGTAATGAACCACAATGTAATGTCTTTAAATATGAAGCCAATCACATTTTAGAATCAAGTGAGTGAGGAAAATGCATATAGTGGGGAATTGGTTTTGGAAATGAGGAGTGCAAGTGCTGTGGAAATGCATTTCGGTAAGAGCGAGCCTCTAATCAAATCCAAAGATCAAACCCTATCTAAGTTTTGGTGTGTGTAATTATCGCATTTGCATACAATTTTTAGGGAACAAGGTTTTATTGGCATTATCGCTGACTATCGCTGACTACCTGTGTAAGTGCTCCGCCTGATAGGGTGGATGTGTCAGGGGACAGGAAAGTGCTGTCTTATCAGTAGCAGGTTTAATTTAACCTGTCTTCTGTCTAATAGCCTGTCGTTGTGAGCAACACTGACAAGAACTTGGGAAGGTAACTTTCTTATCTAAAGTGTTATTAACCCATCGTCATTCACAGTGTTCTCCGACGTTTTGCTTAATGTTTACTTGAATATCGGCAGAGGTTTCTTGAAGAAAGCGGTAATGGAGTGTTTCGGCTAGTTTACAAGTCAGCATTTGCCATAAAATGTGTAAATGTAGCAGTCCAGTTGTTTGCGTGTTGTCCTTGCTGTTATTTTAGATTGAAATGTTGATGAGTTTGACGACCTGCTCCGATTTCACATCAGTGGTGCCAAAATGACTCGTGCCACTAACAGGGAAGAATAGTCAAACGGCTGCAGACATATTTCATACTCATAATTACAACCAGGAGGCTGACATTGATGCTTTTTGCCAGGTGGCAGATCATTTTTCTGTTTAATCTTACATGATGTGAATGTGAAATTAGACTCCGCTTGTCTCGTAAGCCACACAAATCATTGTCTCCTTTATCTACAGCCATTATGGTGTCATTGAAATGAGTTAATCACCAATTTTAGTTTGTTTGGTACACGCTGCTAGATACAGTTTTGTTTAACAGAAAAAAAGGCAGGTGAACTGAAAGTGTTTCTACTGCATCACAAAATGCAGCTGAAACACCCCCCCCCAGTTTAATACTGATATTGTATGATATGAACAGTTTATTCAAAGTTTCTTTACAAAACTATACTTGCCGTAATTCTAACGGCTGCTACAATAACTTTGAAGATGGCAAAGCCTTCACTGGCAAATTTCACTACATAACATCCTTTGAAACACAAACAAGGCCACATAAACACTTTTTGGCCATTACTCAAAAAGTAGAGAGAGTCCATACTCTGTGGTTAGCGTTTGAATATATTCTTTGCTCTGTTTTTGTAGATTGCGGCTCGTCCGGCCGGAGCTGGACCTCCACCTCCACCACCCCTACCCGGGGGTGCAGCACCTCCACCTCCTCCCCCGCCCCCTCCTCCCCCACCTCCATTTGGTGGCTGTCCTCCACCTCCCCCACCCCCTCCTTTCCCTGGCATGGCCTGCGTTCCGCCACCTCCGCCGCCTCCCCCACCAGGTGGAGGGCCTCCACCTCCCCCTGGGTGCGGGCCGCCACCACCGCCGCCGTGCTTTGGGGGCCCAGGTATGGCACCTCCACCTCTGCCTGTCATTAAACTGCCTTATGGACTGGAACCCAAGAAGACCTACAAGCCTGAAAGTGTGATGAAGAGGGTCAACTGGACCAAGGTATGGGAGGGCTTTGTTTGTAATGAATATTCCACATTTTCTATGATAATTTCAGTTATTTCGGTTTATTAAAACACCATTCACCTATACACGGCCTTGGGGTTGGCTTTGTCAGAAAACCAGAAAGGAATCAAGGAAAGGAAAAATGCTTCTAATAAAGAAATACAAAAAAGTTGAAGGTCCAAAACAGAGAGGAGCTCTATGCAGATGTAGTGTATTGAGACTTTTCAGCCACAGGCCACACTATTCCACACTCGGCGCCCATTTCAGGAGATTCAACTGTGAACAATTTTCACTACTCTTGTGTCCTTGCATTTTCTCATTCTTAGCGTAATTGAAGGAAGACGGGGTTTTATAACGTTCCATCACATTCAAATGCAATTTCAATAGGGCATTCTCCTGTGTGTGGGCTCTATTTTACCATAGATAATGTATCTATTGCCTCAGGAGTTCTTTCCATTAATTTAATAGTTCTTCATCTATTCTTGTGTGACCTCGCCTTTCAGTCTTCAATTACTGACAGCAACCAAAACATCAGACTATCTATTGAAATATTTTAATTGGTGAACACTACCTTTCGTAGTTTTAGTGGAAGTAAACCTTCTTCTAATGATGGATTTGTTTCTGTTGGAGACAAATTTGAAACCACTTTGCCTTGTGTTGAGTTTTTGGTCAAGAAAACATAATCACATCTTGGGGATATTTTGCGGTAGAAACTGTAGTCAACATGGGGACAAATGACATCTGACATAATCAAGATGTGGTAATTCAAGTCAAGATTGACTATTGCTCTGTGGTGTGTATGTCACAGATGACATTTTATGTCTCCTTATGAATTCTCGCCGGTATGCAGATGCTTCACTTTATGTGAGTGTTTCCTGGCTGGTAGGTGAAGTTATGCTGTGTGTCATTCATCAGCGAGGAACGAGAAAACATTTGGAAACATTAAGGAAAAACAACAATTTAGCATTTGGTTTATTATTGCCAGCTGGTGCTGTTCGTGAATGTGTGTGCCGAGATATTTTACACATTAGGAGACATGTCCTTGTGAGCAGTAGATTGGGTTTTGCGTGTATGGCTGTGTGTGCATAGAACGTAGTACAATTGTCCATAGTCTAGCAGGTGCACAGGGACAAGTGAATGTGAAGGTGCATTAACCTTGTTTCCGCAGGCATCAAAGTCTGAGATGCAAATGAAATTCATAACCACCTGAGGAAAAACAATCTCCCTCTCTTTTGTCGATTACAAGGGACATGAGTCGTCTGTCTGTCTTTGTGGAGCAGATGGAAATATGGCAGTGCCCAAAGCGACCGTGATTTGGTTGTATAAAGAAAGGTAGAAGAGAAGATAGTGTTTATTGTTTTCAGACTTGCACCCTTCAGTCACCTTACTCTATATTTCCAACAAGAAAAAACAATATGTTTGGTAGTTGAATTTGGACTTTAGAAGCACATGTGTTTGCATTGGGTAAATTGTGAGTAGGCAGGCTAGTTTGATTGTTGTGTGCTATTGTCTGGACTGAAATTACACGTGGGAGTCGTACTATTTGCATGTTATATTCTATTACTAATCCATGAATTAGCTGTTGCCTTTTGGATTTCTGTATTTACCCTGTTACTAAGGATAATTGAAGATGAGTCTTTCGCTTTGTTAGGGCTTATTTCAAATTAATATTTTTGGAGTTATTTGGGCTCTGTACCACTGGGATATGGCCACTTCATCATATTTCTGTTGCACCACTTACAGAGTAAATGGATCAAATTTGCAGTTCATCTGAAATAGCTGTGCCTCCAAGAAGGTGTCGGAAAATATTGAGAACCTGAACAAATGAAAAGTTCTCAGACTTGTCTGCTTTGTTCACCAAAACATTCTGAAATGGTAGAAATGATGTTGACTAAATAGTTCTAAAAGTGTTAAACGTCTAAACCTGCATTGATTTATTGGTTTTGGCATATTAGTAGGTGATTCCACTTTCAGGCTGTTAACATACAGAAGTTTGGAGATTGTAAGTGACATTTTAAGATCTCTTGTGAAACTGATTATGATCCGCAGGAGAATGTGAGTCTACTGGATTTATTTAATCACATTTTCTCATTCCAAAAGCACATGCTAATATAGTCAATAACATCATTTTCTTCCAAAGCTCAGCAAAAAGCTCAGCCAAAATATCTTTGATTCGCATTACCATACCTGAAACACAATTTTTGCTATTTTTTTGCAACATGGCATTGCACTGGCACACCTCTTGCTCTACACGAGGCTTTGTTGGACACGGTATAGCCAAGAGTATAGCCAAGAGTAAGAGTGGGTTGTATAGCAGCAGAGAAGCAAAACCTACATTTTGCTCCCAACACACCAGTAGCTCGTCTCGATCACTTCCTAAGCTTCCCATGAAAGCATCTACAGTTGCCATTATAGCACTCTGCACTCACCGGTGCTTCTGTATGGCTTTGAGAGTGATTACTCACCATTAACTGGAAGCTTTTGCCTGTTGCTCTTACACCTACACGTATTTCTATATCTCATTAATGTGGTCTTGAGGAGGCTAATTACAGAGGTGCAATAGGTCGCCCATTTGTTGAAGCCTGGGTTAAAAATCCACAATGTCACAATTAAGAACACTCGGCCCAATACTTAACCCAAAAATTGCTGGTGTAGGAAAGAGCCGCACACTTTACCAGGCATTAATAACCGCCTCATATAAGGTGGTTTCGCTTATGTCGCAATCTCTCTGTACAAGTAGGTAGGTAGACACACACAGAGAAGGGGCGAGAGAGAGAGTGAGTGGGAGAGAGAGATAACACCACCTGTGGTCTGTCATCTCAGTATCGGAGGGAGCCTGGTTGCTTTAAAGAGGCTTTGTTCTTTCATGCAAGGACGGGTAGGAGGGCTGTTTTGTGCTGCAAACTAAAATACACACATTTCATTCACCTTAGCAGAGGTCAACAAGAGCTTTGATGTGTCTGGTTTAGTTAAGGTGTGTCCCGAGGTCATATTAATGGAGACATTTGTTCTCTCAGCGAGAAGATGCTATCCATTGTGTTTTAATAAACTGGACAGGACAGCGGTGGCTGCACTGACACATGACACACAGATGTGTAGTACAGCTGTGAACACATAGAATAACTTATTATCCCCTACTGTCTTTGTCTGTGGATTGTTTTTTGGGGTCTTTTTTCTTGTCCTGTTTGTCGCTCAAATGCAAAGGATGAATGTGCAAGGACACGGTCAAACCCCATCTCCAGTGAGAAGAACTTGAGTGGCAGATTGGTGGGATGGCAGCCTCTGATTGTGGCGATAATAGAATCCTTGTGTCATTGCAGATAGTGCCTCAGGAAATGGCAGAGAATTGCTTCTGGATCAAAGTCAAAGAAGAGAAGTTTGAGGACCCTGACCTATTTGCTGAGCTCTCCGTCTCCTTTTCCTCAAAGAGTAAAGGTAAGAAGGCTTCATCTCTCCTTTCCCCTTCCTTAATTAGTCTGTGCAACACCGTGCCACTTTCATCTCCTGACACTTTCGGAAACAATTTGTCTCAGTGAATTTCTAATTATCTGTAAACCGAGAAGGGTTTCCACTGCATTTAAATATGGTCTGTACGCTCTCCAGCCATGTCTCTCTGCCAATTAGAGATTCCAGTGGTTTTGCTGCAAGGTGTTTACGAGCTTATATGTTCCCTTTGAGAAGGATACACTGTCGCTGTACACGCGCCGTTTGTTCTTTGTGGCCACGAGGTAATTGTAGACTAGCATGTGTGTAGCATATACAAGGACATGATCTTGGATGTGAATCTGAATTGAGAGCAGTGGAGCTTGGTTTGATTTGGGCCTTTTCTCGTCCAGTAGAACAATCCTGTCCGTAGGAAGTTGGGCGGCTTTGTTAAAGAAGCTGTTGGAGTTTTTCCTGTCCCGGCCAGCTTGTTTTGCAGATACACAAGCAGGCTACCCTAACTTGCTGATGAATAACAGAAACAGTATAGAACAAGTTTGTTTGTGGAAAGAAGACACTATGTGAAGGCGCCTGATGTATTCCTCCCATGACAATTCGAGTGATTTCCGCCTCTTTTACGACGCGTGTGTGTGCCGTACACTCCTCTAATTCTAGCAGCCGTGGGAGGGGGAGAAGTCAGTCCTGTCAAACACAGAACAGTCAGCACAGTCTCGAATTTGAGCTCTGTCAGGGTGTGTGGACATAACTATCCAGACTCCTCCAACTTTCCCCACATACCCGGCTTATGTTTGGACACCCGTCAGCCCACAAGCAGCTCCTTGCTCTGTCTTTTCTAACAGCCTCCAAGTCTACAAACAAGCCTCGTCTGTTTTTTTGTTGTGGGAAATGAATAGCAATTTTGCCTCAGCTGCCGCAAGGTGATTTGCTGGCATAATCCACACAGGGAGAATGTGGGGAACAGAGCTGTTGCAAGTGGCATGGACAAACCTGGCAACGGTGCCACCCTCATCTCTCTCACCAGAGAACTGCCGCTACTTATTGTATTTCAATATGTTCTGTGTGACAGTTCTGTGACGACGAATAATCAACACTTTACCTCTCTAATACCTATTTGATTATTGGAATTCCCACTGCTTTGTTTCATTGGACACATAAAATGAGCCGAAATGCAAGAACTGAACTCCGCTTAGCTTTCGTAGTCCCTCGCACCCTTGGCGTTAACACAGCTTTAAATTTCTCAGATATTAAATTCCCCTTCACACCCACTGAGGGAGAAAAAGTTCTATAGATAGTCCATGCACCCTCTGGCAGAGTAGGAATTCATGATCCAGCATTTCCCTTGGGAGTTACCTTTGCTGGATCCCTATCAATTACCCCTGCAGCGGCTTCACTGAATCAGCTCTTTTCTGCCTATTGTTGAAACAGAACATGATTTGCTCATGAATGAAAAATGCTGTTTAATGTTTGATATCAACCACCCCATCCCCTTTGGTGAAGTTGAAAGTCAATGAGAACGGCTTTGATGTAGATGGCACGGCAGAAAAAGGTGCTGGGAGGATTCTCGCTAAAGTGAGTCCCAGGTCCATTTGTTTTGTTTCTTTATTCCTATATTTCATCATTCATTGAGTAGAAGCGTTCAAATTGCACGCAGTCTGTTGATATTTGAGAATCAATGTGCCTGAACTTTTTTTATCAATAAAGATCCCCTGCCTTATTTCCGCAATTTATTGGACCTGTGTGTTTGGGAAGTGCGTCTTCCGTCACACACGTCTTCCAGTGGGTCAGCTGGTGTTGGTGCACTCGCGGGTGATGTAGAGGGGTTCAGGTGGAGGAAGCCCAGATAGCCACATGAATTTCTGGAGGTCTCATACTCTCCGCGTAACCACAGACCATAAATCCAACGTGCTGATCTGACAAACAAGTCACTAGTGGAAGCCTACTTCATTTGTCTGGAAAATTGCCACAGTTCCCTTCTCACATACACACACATACACATGCACAAACACTTGTTGTTGTTTTTTTCCTTTTGTGTCCTTTTCCCATGTCTAGACGCAGATATTTTTTAAGTAAAGCACACTTCGGGGGACTAGTGTATCATGAAAGATGAGGCAAGCAGGTGTAAATGCCTTCCCTGCAGAGCTGCCCTCAGAAAATGGTGCAAAAAGGCTTCTGTTAACTCCATATTTCCTGGGATTCTGGCTTGTTACATGCATTGTCGGAGACCAACACTTGCAGTTTTGGGGGGAAAAAAGAGAGGCAAAAAAAAAACAAGAATCACTTTAACAGCTCCCAATTTTCAGATGCTTATTGTGCTCAGAGGCCTCTAAAACAACTGAGAATGCCAGACTGTCATCTCCCCTGCTGCTTTTATGAGTCTCACTGTTTAATGAGTTTTACCAAGAAAAGGAAATGATAATCAAGAGGGATTTCAAGCTCCACTTCCACCTCTTAAAGAATTTTCCTTTCATCCTCTTTTATTATGAGATGGTCCTTTGGCTTGATTGGAAACCAAAAATACGTTGCCCAGATACTCTAGATGCCATATATGGCAACAGCATACTTCATTAGTCCTACATTTCTCTTACAAACGCAAGGAGATGTGTACAGGTGTAAGCAGCTTTACAAATTACAGACTGTCTACAATACAAGTTAACCAGTTTTTGCTAGTAAAAAGTGAACACGTGTGAAATTGCCCATAATCATCCAGTGCCTTATAAAATTACAGCAAATATGTGAGGTCAAAGTTGAGCTTGAACAGACGTATCCACGCAAAATTGCAAATGATGTTTACACTGAGCGATTTTCATTTGGAAAAATGACTTTGAGTTCACATTTATTTTCCCTGGCAAACACAACGTTGATGAACAATAACCAAAATTCTGAAATTAATGCCAAAGCTGTGAAGAATGCCTTTCTCATAACGCCTTAAACTATTATATATTGTATTTTTTACTTATTATATCCTCCATTCAGTTTAATTTTGCATTCATTCCCGCATGACAGAAGTTATTAAATCTGATGAAATAATGTCCAAATTCCAACGCGTAATTCTTTTCCTATTAAAGCCTGTGTAGGAACAAAAGCCCAATCTACCTCTTTCAGCAAGTTATCCATTAAAAAAAGCCTGATTTCTAATATTTTTTCCGACTTATATCCCACAGCCTATTTTATTGTAGCTTTGTTCTTCTGGCCTTTCAACTTTGGGCAGCATAGAGTGCTCTGTGATCACAAAATTGTTACCACCCACTAGTGGAGCGAAGTGATCGTTATCACAGAGACAGAAACCTCATGCACATTCTTTATTGGTTCTGGCCCTACACCCTTGCTCGCGTCTTTTGAACTTGTGTACCAGGCGTTAAATGCTCCCTGGCCATGTCACAGTGCTATTTTATTTTCCTTTAAGGAAGCATTTTTGCCTTTTACTGCCGTTCTCCTCTCCGCTCCCCTTTCCCTTGCTCTCACTCTGGCTGTATTGGCGTCTCCCTTTTTCTTTTGCTCTCATCTCCCCTCACTTCACTTTATCAATCAGTGGGTTGTGCCTGTGTACGGCTCTTGGGATCAAATCAGATTCACTTCTGGATTGAATGTGTGTAGCCATGGCCTGCTGAATTTGAAAGGCAATTCATTCAGCCGGAACTTTGTAGTTCAATTTGAAACAAGATTGATGTTGGCAAACTTCACACCCCCTTTCTTCCAAAATGTTTCCTCAATTGGACACATCAATTGCAGACGGACAAAGGGCATATGGCACTTTGTAATGCCGATGGCTGGGCTGCTCTGAAGAAACAACACAGTGTAACTAAATGAGGCTGCTTGAACCAACCACAATTTAAATCCCTAAATACTTCATGTTACATTTCCTATCTACTAATCTGTAACTAGTAGTAACTTAATGATGTGAATACGTAGAATCACAGCAAAGCCGTGATAAGTAATCTATCGTCAATGTCCTTGAGGCGTCGGCAGTGTGGTTGCGCATGTTTTGTAGCCTAGTGAATGAAAGACTGTACACTCAATGGCAGTCATCCGTCTTCAGATCGTGCAGAGAGAGAGGCATAATGAAGACATATGTGCATCCTAAGGAGGAATCAGACACTGTAGTCAGCCCCTCTGAGTAGGGTCACTGGGACTTCCTTTCCCAGCATGCCTATGTGTTAATGATGCCTGGGCTGCTAATGAACATGGGATGCCCCGTTGCTTACGATGGCCAGAGGGGCTAGAGAGAAGCTCTACCAAACCAAGAGAGCAGCCAACAGAGAGAGAGAGAGAGAATTTTGGAAAAAATGGAGGCCAGCTCACCAGTCTGCAGTTAGATAGGAGGAGATTGTGTGGCTAAGAAAGGATTTCAAATACATTTTGCTATGAACAAGTGTGTAAATTTGTGTGTAATGTGCATTTACATTTTTTGTTTGGTAGAAACACATGAAAAATAAGTAGATTTCTTGAGAAAACCAAGTTGGAGATTAAAGCAATAGTATCTTTGCCTCGGGTGTACGTTGTGAACAACATCACTTCGGGTGTTTAAAGTTGTGTCTTATTAAAACACGATAATGCTTTCATGATGTTTTTCCTTCCAGATGGGAAGAATTTAATTACAAAGTTTATTTAGGAAAACACTCATATTTGTGTTATCACTTCAAAGCTTTGGAATTACTGCGCACTTAAAAGAGATGGTTGCAATCAGGCTCCACCAGTCACCGGGATTTGATCACATCCAGGAGTTCTCCTCTCTCTGACATCCCTCTTCCTTGCCTACCTACCATTTTTATCCTGCACACACTTTCTTCTCACTGAGCCCTTGTGGGGCACATACAGCCAGATTCACAATCCCTGCTACAAAGGCCCCAGCAGCAGGGCGCTAATGACCCTGCCACAGAGGCAGTAATGATGGAATCAGTGGGGGGTTTAGCTGCCTCTCTGACTCTCACTAATAAGTCCCCTAATAACTCTGTTAACATCAGGGCTGACCTGACCGGTGGATCAAACGCACTCGCACATGGTCAGCCACCCCACATGACACTCACCTCTCAGTCAGACAAGAATAGTTGCTGATCCACACACTAGATTCCAGGTGCCAGGACCATACAGCAGAAGTTCTGTGCAAGTCTATGGACACATGAGCTTTGACTCAAAGCATGTTCGACAACAATGTGCCACTCAAAATATTAAAATCCATTTGTTCTGTATGCATTCACAAACATATATCTTGTTAATAGCAACCTTTGAAAAGCTTGCTGCTCTTGAAAAGCCTTATCCCAAGACTACCATTTAGAGCTTTGCCTCCTCTGATACTCTCAGCATTAAAAAGGCTTTCGGATAATGAGTTTAAGCTTAACTCAAGACACTGCAGCCCACTGTGGGATAGTTTACCTTGTATTAATTGCGTGAGTGGAATGATAAGCGCGTGCTATGTCAAAGTATTGGGAGCTGAGGCTTGATAGTTTGCTTTGCTTCCCCAGAGGACGAGGCTGTTTATTACTGATTCTGTTTATGGCGACATCCGCCAAGGCAGCTTCCTCTGCATTTATCTCTGGCTTTTCCTCTGTAGACGAGGTTCTGTCACCCTCTCTCTCTCTTTTTTTCCATCCCGTCCTTCTCAGCTTACGTCTGAAACTCTCCCTTTGGACCTGCCTGTGTGCATCTAGAGTCCAGGCCTGCGGTTCTCTCACTATTAAAAACATTCTGCAGCAAGGTCCCTTTTTTGGGTACTCATTCTTATTATTTGCCCTCATTGGCATCCGTAAGAAAAGAGATGCTTCCCTTTGGCAAAATGTCAACCTCAAGACCTTCATTCATTCCAAATTGCGCATTCTGTATTATTTATTCATTATTGTTTCAAGCAGCCCTAATGGATATCATTGTTTTTGAAAACGAAGGTCCCAACAGGTGACATTTCCTCTCATTTTGAAGGCGGGAACTGTTTTTCTAATTGCTTGCATAGGCAGGAGAGATTTGTCTCCATAAAAGACAAAAGACCCCGATGTTCATTTCTCTCTGTTTGGGGCGGCCAGCATGCTGTGGATGTCTCAGGGTCAGAGCTTTTTCTTCCTTGCTCATCCATGTTCTTTTTTTAATATATGACATATGAATGGAAATGAGGCCCTTAAATATTAATGACAAGTAATTGGTTTATTGTGCTAGACTGTATTGTGTGTGAGAGAAAGGGAGAGATAGAGAGAGTGGGAGAGAGAGAGAGACTTCCTCCTATTCCTACTTCATATTGCCTCGCTGTGATGTCCCACTGATTTTAATCTTCTCTTCTCAGATGAGAGCCATTCCGGCTATCGCAGTGCACTTTAACTTTAGCCCTGTGAATATTAGCTTTCTTTGATACCTGCCGCTTACAGCCTCCCATGTCTACACACTGCCAACTTTTATGCGCCCTCAGGTATTCTATAATGTTCATCAAAATCCTGCCTCTTCAAGAATAAATATCCCCTGCACATCTAAATATTTTTATGTTTTCCCCCCCCTCTGCCACATGCACACATGTTTGTTATATCTCAATCTTTTCAATCTGTTTCTCCACTGGCCCTCAGAAATAATATTTTTCTCTATTTGTCTCGCAACACAACATCTTTCAGTGCCGCGCTTTACTCAAACCTTACTCAAATCCTTTAATGCGTTTTTACGGCAGAAGAACCTGGATTTTATGTGGCTGTCCTATCAAGAACACTGTGAGGTCCCATATACCTGCTGTGTGTGTGTGTGTAAACTTCCTCCTGAATCTATTGGTTTAAAACATAATTACTTTTTGATTGATAAACCATATACTGTGTTTGTGCTTGCAAATTGAGATTGTAATATCTTAATGTTTTCCTTTACCATTGTTAGGTTTTTTTATGTGATGCATGATAAAAAAAAAAATATAAAAATTGCATTATCAACGCAATATCAGCCTAGTCCACACATTCAAAACAGTAGTAATATTTAACGTTTATAGAAAATGGATGAAAGCTTTGGTTTGTGTGTGTGTGTGGGTGTCATTCTGTGTGGCTTTATATATACGTGAGCAGTGTTTGTGTGCTTGCCTAATTGAGTGATTGGATGCCTTTGGGACTTGCCTTCAAGCGTAGGACAAAGACGCCCGTGTCACTGGAGTTTTCCGTATAGAGAAGCCTCAGTGGAGCTTCATTAACTCCCAGGCACGATCCCAGACGGCAGAATATAGAGCGCATATCTAATCTGGCTCAGATGTTCCAGCACAATAGCAGCATATATTTTTTTCTTCTTCTTTTCCAACAAGAAGAAGCCATCTTTGACTGTATATGTGGCGTGCTGGTGAACCCGATTGGCCACTTTCTAGGGTTTCAGCTGCAAAGAGAGGCTTTGTGAGTGTAGTGGGTGTCATACTACGTTGCTAAATTGTTAAACCTCAGTTTGGTTTCAATATTCTGGGATGTTAAAATTTTCAAGTCAGCTCTTAATGAATAATGATAAAAAATTGGAATAAATGGAAAATATCGCTCCCACCACTTCTTGTCCTCATACACTCACATAATTGAAGCTTTTGCACAAACCCATTTTGTAATTCAGTGATACTCAGCATTGTATTAGCAAGTCATACAGCATTGTGTTCACTCCTCTTGCTGGATATTAATTTCAGGGGCCGATAGCTTTTGTTCTAGCATTTTTTCTCGGATTGGCCTGTAGACAGAGTTTGTTTTTCAAGCCGTTACTACTCAACCACCCGCTGTATTTCATAATCTCCTCTTAAACGATATTGAACACAGAGTCTGTTGGCCATGCTGTTAACAGAATTTATCATTTGTAGATTTCAATGTTTTATTAGCAACTCAATTTAACACGTTTTCAACTTGAAACTCCTAGAACGTGCTCTGGGCACAGCTGCATGTTGGCGTATGATCTTCATACCGATCACACAGCGCACACAAAACCCGTAGCTGCTCTGACAAACACGGCGCCTTGCAGCGTGCACCGGCCTCCTGACTTTGTTACATGGCATTACGTTTAATTTGTCTTCGAGCCTCTTTGGTGGAATTGGTTTGTGTCGACACGTGGGCCAGGGGGCAACACTCCCACAGCCAATCTGGCTGAAAAGGGACAGAGAAGAGACAGAGCAGCGCCGAGGGGGGAGAGAGCAACTGTGATGTCACAGTCGGATTGGTAAACAATCAGAGTCCTGCGTGTTCGAGATGGTGCCTCCCTGAATATAAACAATCATGACTTCTCACACAACAGCAAGGTAAATTACTGCACAGACAGGAAAGGTTGAGATGAGAGAGGTAGGGAGTGGGGTTGGCTGACCAGCCTGATTACAGACCGAGATCCAGAGACACCAGAAGACGGAAAACAAAAGAAAACACAAACAGAACAACAAAAACAGTGATACTTAAGGAAAGTAGTTAAAGCTAAGACCATTGGAATTTGAAACTAGAGTGTGGCAACCACGAGAGAGTGTTTTTGGAAGTATTTAATGTCAGAATTTAATGTTTTTGTGGACGCAACATATAATTCCCCATAGCGGAGGTGGAATTTAATATCTTATGGGATTACAAATGAAGTATCTTTGACAATAAAATAAAAACCCAGCAAAAATGGAAGCTGTAGCACTGAAAGAGAAACGGAAAGTTGCTCAATCCAGTCTTTGTATTTTCCATTGCTGCAGAAATCACGTAAGATCACAACCTTTGATGAGGAATAATAAAGATGGTCTGTTTATTCGCACACGCCACACCGAGTCTCTTAATTATGTCTGGTCAGTAGCCACATTGATTGCACCCGGGAAGTGACTGTGCATACCAGATATGTCACAGAAATCGAGATAAAAAAACAAGTGCATCTTAATACCTTTTGTATTTTTGCACATGCCACAAGCCCTTCCTCGCATCTTTTATTCAAATAGCTCGTAAAGAAGCAAAGAAAATGTGACCAAAAGATCAGCACGGTTGTCCGAATTACATTAAAGCGCGAGACACACACTTGTTTTTTTCCTCAGCGAGCACATGAAAGATGTAGTCAGAGACAGTAAGAGGGAATGAATGTTGGGTTGAGACACCGTGTCAAGATCTTCTGGATGTATGACAGAAAAAAGGGATTTTCATGCTTTTCTCAGGCTGTCCAGAGGACTCAGCTCCTCGCCATGGGAGGCACATACCCTGATCCACTGCACTGTTCACAGCTTCCCTTCAGGATTCACATAGTGGAACAGTTAGCCCTTAGTTTGGACTTTCTCTTTTATTTACTTTCCCCTTTCATGTGTTTACTTTCCCATCGCCTCCACACTCTGTTCACCATCTTCCCTTTTGTGTCATCTTCCGTTGACTTCCAAGTCGGTTTCCCTGCATCCCTTTTTCATTGTCCATCCATACTGTCCATAGCCATGGCATGCATATTTCATGCCTGTCTGTGTTTTCTTCTATTCTAGCTTTTGAACCAAGTGAAACAAAAGAAAGTTTCTGTTTAGTTCAGCTTCCTGTCTTTTTACTTTTCCGATTGACAGCTCTCTGATTTTCTGTGGTGTCGGAGCCTCTGCTGACCACTTTTGCATGTTAAATTATGAAAGTCAGACATATTATAATGGGCAGGAGTTATAGATAAATCACATTTTAACATTTTGTATTATTGCAGTGCAGCAACCCTGGGGCGAGCACTTTCTGTGAATTGCTGCATGTGCAGATTGTTTCTTTATTTCTTCTCTCCTTTTGCTTTACCATGTTTTATTAAACATAGTAACGCTGCAGAAACCCCTAAGACTGTAACGTGATGAATATATAGGACTCCAAACAAGTCTGATGCAAATGTGTAACCACTATTTTTGTGTTGTTGCTAGCCTATTGTTTGCCTTTGGTTCAGTCTTTCTCTGGGCAAACAAACATAATTCACAAACTAAGGGGGCCTGTGCTTGCTATGAAGCTTTGCACACACACACACACACACACACACGTACACACACGAGTGAGAGACTTAGCTTTGTTCAAATATTTAGCTACTTTTTCGCTCTGCCATTACATTGTTGCCCCCAACACAGACACATAAATAAAACCTGCATTGCATGTTTTACATTGGCTTTGCACTGAAGCCAGCTGTAATCACACAGAAAGAAGAAAGTTTTCATGATATACTGAACCTGACACTTAAGCGGGCAGTAGGCAGGCTGCAGAGGGATGTAATCCAGCAGGGTTTCATCATCTGCACATTCAGTTCAGAACTTTGAACCTACTAGCTCATTGCTAGATGAAGGCTGACTGATGTCAGGCCCATATAAAACGTTCCACTTCATGGAGAGTCTGGGTTCAACGGTGATTGCCAAGTGTAAAGTCGGGGAGCTCATGGTTTTGAAGACGAGACAGATTAGTTTGACTATGTGGATTTGCATTATGGTGTTTCTGCACTTGTAGCCCTTATTCTCACCTGTCTGCCTTTCTTCCAATCTGTGTCTGGCTGAGGTGAAGCAGCTTATTAACCTTTCTGAGGCCACAGGCGTCCCTGCGATGGAAAGACACCTCAGACATACTGTGTTAGACAAATTAACCTTTGAGGATTGATACGCCTTAATTTTAATTTTAATCACACTAAGCTGTGAAGCACGGTGGATATTTTATATCTGAGCCAAATATGGAGAACATATTACACCTTTCATCAGAATTCAGCCGTACGGAAATGGAGACATCAGCTGGAAAAATAGCAGATTGAATGTTTCATATTCGGTGGGTAATATGCTTACCAGCCTTTTTCCATTTGTTATCTAGGGTTTGGTAGTATTGGGGACAGAAATAGCCTCGTAGTCTCCATCACTTTGACAATGTTGATATTTTGTAATATTGTTTGCGCCCCATAAAAATGTATTATTATACATTCTGTTACCTGACTGCCGGGACTTACAGTAGTTCTATGTAACCGGGAGTGTGAGAGATTCCCTTGTAATGATAAATCCACAGTACCTGTAGAACTAGATAAATTGAAGCAAGATGAACTGTGTATCATAAAGGGATTCTTTCATGCACAGAATGGCTTTGGTATTTTAAAGGGGTGAAAATAAATTTTACACTCTAAACCAGCGTCGCTTTGACATTCATCCCCTCATGTAAAGCTATGGAAGAGACTCTTAGCCCTACATTAAGGACATTAAGGACAAAGTCATTTTAACCGGTAGGTTCCAAAGTTTGGGAAGTACAGCTAGAGGGAAAGTTAAACAATTCATTCTGGATAGTGTAGGTCTAGAACGCTTTACTTCACCATTTCTCCTGGCTGAAAATGGGTCTACAGGATAGAATGTTCGACAGCTCTAGTTGGTGTTTCGTGGTTGTATTAATATTGACATCAATGCATAAAGTATCATGTTAGGCACCGCTGGTAATATCTTAATATATTTGCATTCCCTTGAGATGCGTGTTGTGCATATTATTTTCTGTGTCTATTATCAGAGTAGTGGTTTTCTTTTTGATGCTGTGGCTGTTGAGTTACAAATGCTCTGCGAGATCTTTTATGCAAAATCACTGAGCCAAAGAACGCCAAAAAAAACAAAGATTTGCCACCCATCCTGCTAAATGAAATTACACAGTGACTCTACATTGTATTATCTTAAAGCAGAATGAGCAAAATACCACATTCCAGCATTACCAGAATTGAATTCCAGAGCCATTATTTTCTCTCAGCAGTTTACCTATCACAATCGATCCGAAGCAATTTAACATCTTTTATACATCCGCCACAGCTCTATCCGTTGTTGGCGATTCAAAGTTGGGGAAGCTCCCAAGTGATGCAATTAGAGCTCCCGCTGTGTGGTGAAAGTTGTGGAAACAGAGGTGTGTACGGGTCACCAGGTAGCACATTACTCTGCCCATGACATTGATGGTCTACCCACCAGCATTGTGCTGCTACCAGGGTGGAAAACCAAGCCGCCTCACTCTATTCCTCGTTTATCACTCTCTGAAGTTGTTTTGAAAGGAGTGTGATACACGTGCTATGCGTTTTTTACCCCCCCCCCCCTTGGTTTTAAATGCTGCAGCAAGCCCAGTGACAGTCAGGCCACAGACAGGAGGACCAGTGAAGCTACTCTGGGCTTAATTGCTTGTGTCTCAGGGTTTGAGTTTGCCTTAAACGATTGGCATTAGCCGGAGTTAATGCAGTGGTGGAATAAAGGGCCCGTGCCAGGCTGGTGGTGCTCCGGATGAGTAAGCAGGGCAACGCTGTCCAACTGGGCCGCACCGTCCCTGTGTACATGTGAGGCTGAGTTTGTTCATTAAAGGTGTGGGAGACTGTTTGACCCCAGGCTGGTCTCAGATGACCCCAATCTCTCTAAATGCTTCATTAGCTTTGCTTTTCTCATCTTGGACTGCCACTACACTTTGCTTCTAAGTTGTACATATATTAAGGTTTGTCTTTTTTTGTTGGTGTTTGTTTTTCTGTATGCGTGTGTGTGTGTGTGTGTGTGTGTGTGTGTGTGTTAATGAGGGCTCCTGGTGGTGTGTAATTAACACAACAGCAAATGTCCCCAAAGGGTAAGATTAACATTGAACACATTAGACACAATAGAGCCCGGGAGAGAGATTTTTTTTTTTCTTCCTTTTTTGGCAATTAAATGATTTGTGCATGTGTGTCCGTGTCTGCGTAACTCTGACCATAACTCATGTTGGCATAACTGCACTGCTGCCACTTCCATCTCCCTCACACACACACACAGACACGCGCGTAAACTTGGACGCACTGTGAAACAAAGCCAGCAGTCCCTTTGGATTTGCGGGCTCCTCACACACAGGCTGGCTAGAATCCCGTCTGCCTCCCATTCCCCGACTGCCTCCTCTACACAACCTGGTCCAACAAAGATAAACACACGCTGGGTAGATTATTAGAGAAGTATCAAGGTTCTCCTGCAGGTGAGCGGCTATTGCAGCATCGCGCTCCGAACGCGATAGCGCCTTGTATAATCCGATGCAGTCACCTCCGGGGGGTGTTCTGCTACCTGCTGAGACTCAGGTGGGTGCTGATACCAACACCAGACCTTCAGCAGCATCCAATAGCATCTCACTGTCAAAAGAAACTCACAGGATTCCGCAGCGTATTGTTTTCAGTACGAGTATTGCGAGTACTTCGGGTGCTACGGCAATTTAAAGTTAGGAATGAAAACACAGCGTCGTCTTCAGATTAATTTTACAGACCAGTGCCCTCTGTGTGCAATTCTCCACTTATTCCTGTGCTGACCAAACGGAAAAAAAAGGGCCTCATTTTGGCCATTGGACATGAACCGCACCATCGTCTTAATGGCGATGGTGAGCATGTTGTTCAGGCGAGGAGGTGCTGTTCCCTCAGCTGAAGTTATCCTATTATACAGATTTCCTGTTGCTTTATTGCTCTTTTTGTTACCTGTAATGAAACATTTGCAATGCCTTATTTAGCAAAATAACACTCGTCTACTTCTACTTTCCCTTCCCTTCGCCCTGTATTTTAAGCACCACCCCCCCACAAAAAGCCCAATCTGTTCTGATTGGCCATTTGCATCACGCCTAAACTGGAAACGCCAGTGGACTGTGAGACGCTCACACACACCCGTTTGACAGTTGGCGACAACCTTTTATGGAACTAAGCTTTCAGGCCAGGCTCTTTTCATCACACACACTCCCTATATTATCCTAACATTTTATTTTAATGACTCCAGTGGCTCAACCAGTTCATTCAGTGGATCCCCAACTGAATACTATAATGTCACATACGTTTATGCATCTACATCTGTCACAGGTGATGGGAGCCGCAGTGCAGCATATGTCGCATGTATTCATCTGTTAAAGTGTTTGCACCGTGGCCCGGTGTGTGCACATGCAAATCTGCAGCACCCATCGGTGTGTGCAGTTGAGGAAAAAGTAAAGTGATGGCCTTATTGAGTTTACAACACGCTATCTGATGGCGTGTTGCTGCCGGTCTTGAGACAGAGGTCGTGCGTACGAGGTGATGGCAATGATGGAGGGTGAGTGAGAGAGAGAGAGAGGAAGGAGAGAGAGAGAGGAAGGGGGAGAGCAGGGAAATAAAGGGCGGGCGTAAACGGTGCACGCGAGAAAGAGATGTTTTAAGGGGAAGTATTTATTTGAGATGAAGGGAGTGATAGAGGGTGAAGCATGTGATAAGTACACCAGTGGAGGCTGTTACTGCCTCAGAGGAAAATGATAACGTTTCTTAGCAGGGGATGTGTGCATACGCTGCCACACTCCTGTCTCCTTATTGGTTTGGGATTAAGCTGTGAGGTTCTGTAACGATCTAAGAAACAAGTCATTACTGTGTTTATCTCATAACTTTGGTGTTTTATTGAATATATTAAATCTGTCAGGGAATCATAACCAGAATACTTTGAAATTTAAATTGTGACAAGATTAGATTGTGTTTTATATAAATATACTAGAGAGAACTTTGCTCAGACTCCTGATTTGAGCTGGCAGGCCTCAAAGCACACACTCATGCACACACACAACACACAGCAGTCGACAGCGTTGGTGATAATTATGCGATACTGTTATAATTAGGAAAAACAAGTTGTCAACACTCAACGCCAGGTCACTGGTGTCTGATTCTCCCCTCCTGGATTTCCATACTTATGCTCAGTTTCATGGCACATAGTAATACAATCTATCCATGCAATTTCAGTTGAATCCTGAATCCTCTCACCAATATCTGTCATTTTACATTGCATTACATTACATTACGGGCATTTGGCAGACGCTTTTATCCAAAGCGACTTACATTACATTACCACCCTACGCAGAGGGGGGAGCAATTGAGGGTTCGGTGCCTTGCTCAGGGGCACCTTGGCAGGGACACGAACCGGCGATCCTCAAGTTCCCAAGCGGAAGCTCTACCCACTGAGCTACTGCCTCCCCTCATTTGTAAGGCACATGTCTGTAGAGTAAGTGGACTTAAGTGGCTGCCTACGTTAGCTTTACATTTATTTACTATATGTGTATACCATGTGTGTGTTGCTGTCTATCAGCACTCAGAAGAACTCAACTGCAGACATGAAGAAGAACCAGTGCAGTAACAAATCAATAACATATGAAAGGTTGTGACCTTTCCTCTTTAGATCAATCCTCATCCCAGAGGGTCCTGCTATAGTCAAACAAGCTTTCTATCAAATTGCGGCATTTATACTTCTTTGTATTATTGTTATTAGTGTCATATCAAAATGGGATCATTTGATTGTCTGTCGTCAGAATAACTTAAAAATATGTTGCGCAATAATTAATTTATATAGGGACACTTGATTTTTGTCCATTTCCTGTTTGCCGATCTTCACGTATGAGATGAATAGCTGCTGCACTACACATATTCATCCCCATTCTTTATTGAATATATGATGATTTGATGGATTATCATAAAGCATATGTTGTAATAATGGTGCTGAGGGTTTCATCATGCCTCCTATGAGCCTGTGCTTCCTTGAAGAAATGAGAAATGCACCATTCAGACTTTTCGGGGAAAATACAAGAAAGATTAATGAATATAAATAAGCTCAGTTACGCTGATGAAAACCGAACCCCAAATAATTAAACTGGGTAAATACAGTTGTTCCCACCAAAAGAGTAAATAATCATTATCCAAATATGAGTCAGATGAAATGAATAGAACTATTCTTGAACAATAAACAGTAACTGAAAATTGAGCAATTTTATATCACCATTGTGGGTTATACTATAATATTTGCTCTATTCATAATATATCTCATTATATTATGTTTTCTTCAGCAAAGTCACTGCTTTCTGGAAAGGAAATCACACATCTTTTGGGTTGCCATTATTAGGGTTTTGGGCCAGTAGGGGGCACTGTTATATAGGGCAATAGTTGAATCCTCCTTGAGGTTTGAATGTGTGGCAGGTGGAAGGAAGTGCACGTGGGCTCACAGGCTCACTGGGGTTTTGTGAATCATACATACACCTAATATCAGCCAATACAACACATCCACCATCAGAATCTCATCAGATCACACAGCGAGGGGCGTCCTGTGTGTTGTGACAGCGACCGATCTAGATGTTTGAACTTGGAGGACCCAGAATCGATGAGAACTTGTTGTCTGAAGGGATGCCAAAGTATTAACTTTCAGATGTTTCATTTCTCTGTGGAGTAAGCGTATTCCAATGCCACAGTCAATGTAGTTTTTATCTGTTAACGGTTTGTGTCAGGACCAGTTGAGCCTTCTCTCTCAGGCTTGTGTCCGCAAAACTGTATTGCAAGTTAAGTGTTGGTTGTCATTGAGAAGATTAAATGTGTTTGGCAATGGAATGTTCACTCCTTTGCTTTATATGTGGAGACAGCTTAGAAAAACATTCAGCCAGAGCAAAGGGCAAGCTGTTCCCTGGACTGTTTATATGTTTGTTGAAATTTTAGATGATATGTAATCTAAGGTTAAGAAAGCTATCATGTTTGAAACACAGGGACACTGAGGGTACTTTAGTATGAAGTACTTTCTGTAACGTTTTCATCCAGACAGCATTTGCTTCTACACCTGCATGAAGCTATACAATATGTGCAACAGCGACCCTATGGAGAAGGGTAATAGTGTCTAAATGTATTCATAGGAACAGACACATTAACAATTGATAGCTTTTAAAATTCAATCCAATATGATAATTCCTCATTTATATCAGCATCATTTCAGTAATCTGCAATCAAAATCACAGAGCGTCGTAATTATGATGTTCTGATCCTTGAGAGCATCTTCCAAAAATAATCAAAGCCAATGCTCTTTGGCGTATACAGCTTCTGTGTACAATTTCCTGGCTTCACGTGAGAGGCCGGCACGCCGCTCACATGTTCTCAAACATGATCTTTGCAGTCAGCCAGGCAACTGACAGGTCGCCAATCTATACGCTTAATGGCCCTCATTTATCAAATGTGCGCGAGATCTCGTAATGATCGCACAATCATTTCACTGACAGTGTGATATTAATCAGATTCAGTTGTTGTATTGTAATGATCAACGCAAAGTCATTACTAGTCTGAGGCTGTGTCATGAGTAATGGTCACTTTTGAGTTACATAATAATACCACTACTACTACTACTACTACTATTTTAAACGTTGCTTCTCATTGGTCAGTGTGTCCAGTCTTCTCCTATTGCAGCCTTTCCAATGAACAGTGTTGCCACGTTTGTATAATAGTGAGTGTGTGTATATCAGTAATTCTTAAACAATTGCTCATGTTGACACAACTGACAGGGAGGATGTCAGTTCAAATGTATCAGCATCATTTTGCTATGCACTGCTTTCTAAGTAAGTGTGATATATCAGTGCAAATGTGTTTGCCCACAAAATCCTACTGAACCATCACCACACTGCTGTGGAAATAGCGGGTGACCACAGTGGCCCTGTTGGCTTGCCACCGTGCATTTTCAATCATTACCCTTGCTCTGTCTATTTCTTTTTCATTCTTTTCTTGCTTTTTTGCCCCTGGTGTCATCTTCGGGCTAATTCAGCTCCCCCTGTCCAGCTGAATGTGGAAGAGCTGCATGCCAGTCATCCAGGGAGGCAAACACTCACACACACACACACAGGGCAAAATTGGATTTCTTCCTTTTCTGTCCTGCTTTCCGTTCTCATTGTTTCCGACTAAAAAGCCTGGGGGCTGGATTTATAATGGTGTTTGCGCCTTGTTTCACATGTTCTCTGCTCCTAGATGCATGCTGTTATCTATCAACCAGCCACACTGACCAGGAAGCACAGTTTGCCTGTCGTTGCAGGCGAATATAACTTGTAATCAGTGAAGTGCACTTCTCTCCTTCGTGCATTGGAGGGAGGATGATTCAAATGATGGGAGGTGATATGATGAGTGCTGTTGATTGCTCATTCCCCTAGATTTTCACATAATTTGCAAGGGTCAATTTTGCACATAATTGTGAAAGGGAACATACCTAGGAAACTACACCTGAACTCAAGGTTGGGGGAGGAACAAAACAGTAATGATCAGAGAACATAATATAACATAATAATCTGACTATTTTATAACACACAATATGGGATGTTGTGGCCATGTGGTTATTGAGTTGAACTTTGATCTTCACTGCTACTGCAGTTAGTTATTTAGTTTCACTGTTGGAGATATCAATGACCTCCGCACCCTCCACCTGCTGTAGTCTGCTGTAGCAGGTGCTCCGTCTGGGTCAACAGCCTTGTCTCTCCTTAGAAGCCTGTGTGTAATGGCTCCTTTGGCACGCATTTGAGAGACAATTATTGGAAATTAACATTATTCTCATGATTAGAAATTCATGAGCAGGTTAATAAGTGCCTAATCGATGTTGAATTGCAGTTTGCAGTCAGTGTTTTTAAATTGTGTTCCTTCATTAGTGAGTATTCCTGTTTCACCATCAGTACTTTTTAATTCCTGTTCTGAGCTCGCTGACCTTAAGCAAATCGCACCGCTGTGCCTTCACTCGCTGAAAACACCTACAAGGTAGTCCCAGACACTGATTACATAATTAGCTGCTTCATTAGTGAGTCAGACATTAAATTCAGTACAAGCACTGATCAAGTGAAAGAGTTTCATGGATGTTAATCTGGGCTTTAGTGTTTATGAGCAGAAAATGACCAGACAGGGTAAATATAGACCTTCAGATGTATAATTAACCTACACACTCAACATCTGTTTGACTGTTGGATCCTTTTACACATGCATTTAGATGTGTGGATTTATACATTCTCTTTAAGTTCCTGTTGGCACACTACCATGGGAAGGACAGTTTCCAAAGGTGTGGAGCTTTTTACAATATGGTTACCAAGGCTTCTGCTGGGATTTCCAATTAAGATGCAATCTGTTATCTGCTCGGACGACTAATAAGCACAACAAAGCCATAGAGAAGACCCCCTGGAATTCATATCAGACCACTAGAAATAACCATCAAGCCCTCCTATCTGATGCAGTGCCAATACCTGCTCACTTTCCCAATTAAAACCACCGGAGGTTGTTCTGCTGTTAATAAGGAATGTATTAAAGGGCTACAGTCATTGTGACATACAATGGGAACACGCCAGCCAACAGTGTGGGCTGAGAATGTTTTCTTTTTTTGTGTGTGTGTGTGTGCGCGTGTTTCTTTTTATCTGAAATCAATGAGTGCGGCTTCATATGCCCGTGTACGCTCACAACTGTATGATATGAGAGGGTTTGGTGGGTCAGCGTTGATGTGTTCATGTGTGATAATTAGGACCGTGGTGTGTGCCCTCCCTCCCATCATCAGACGCAGAGAGTTGGAGTGAAAGCGCAGCATCGCTGACCTTCATTTCATGATAAAGCCAATTACAACATGAAAAGGAAAACCAGAGAAAGAAACGACTGCTAAGGGAGTAAGACTAAGAGCAGGGACACACTTTTATTATTTCTTTCCCACGTTTTTAGTTTCTGTTTAGCATTAATTGGCCTTGGTGCTGAATGGTGTGCATTATCAACAAAGACTTGTTGCTGAACACATATTGGAAATTCATGTTCAGTGCTATAACTTCCTCTTAAACAACTTAATTCATCAGTGCTCCACACACACCGTGACAACGACCTCCATACCTCACGTCACACTTTTCCTTCTCATTCTACTCATTTATATTCACCTGTGTATAGTTCTGTCTCTATTCTGTAGCCCGTGCGCTGTGTCGCCTCTTTGTCACAGAATCCAAATGTGAAATATTTCTCGGGTGTGTATATTAAGAATGGTGTCCAAACCTGGCTGTGTGTGACATGAAATCTGGTGGAGCTTTGGGGTTCGGACAGCAATATCGATCTCTACTCTCCATAAACAAAATGGTCTCAGTGCCGTTGTGATGGACAGCAACTACAATGTAGTTGATACAGAATGTAGAAGTGCCGAGCTTTTTAAGTGGCCGTGTTGTATTGCTGTTAAGGTCGTCTTTCACACCATGTGTGTCCTTTAAGCGTAGTTGTCTGCTTACAATCTCATCCATGATCGGAGGGGATTCCTCTTGACTTTACTTGACTTGATTTGACTCACCAGGCGAACTCTCTGGCACTGCAAGAGGACATATGAGAATGTCTCTCTCTGTGGAAAGTTAATGGGGCCCACATACACACCACCACCGATTGACCGTAGGCAAGCCTTTCCTCAGGGCAAACCACTGTGTGGAAAATATATCTCTTCTACACTCTGTGCTATAACCCTGTCTTTTCTCTCTTTTCCCAACACACACACACACACACACACACACACACACACACACAGACAGTCAGGGTAGTCTGGATCCAGATTGTTGTAAAGCAGAAAGAATGGGCCAGCGTCGACGCCATAGTTTAATTAGGCTCTGCCAACCCCCAGTGAGAATTACTCATGAATTTGACACTGTTTTTCAAATGTCACTGCCAAGTGCTTTACTTAGAATGAAACGCAACTCACTATTCAGATTGTGTGGGGCTCATGCTGTTTTGTCCTTCCCTCTCCTCAATAAAGCATTGCAATTAATGATAATTTAATAACCATGTGCCACATGATGGATACAGAATAATGTTATTTTAGAAACTCTTTACATTGACCTGACAGCTGATGAATTTTGCAAGTACACAGTCAGCAAATGTGAAAATGACTTATTACCGCTTTTAGACTAAAACTAAATCATAGTACGAGCAATTTCTCATGTTTTCAGCCAGACAACTGGCAGCCTGCATACGCAGTGTTTGGCTTTGCATTTGTTTCCTTTTACAGAGTGGAAAAATGCATCTTCATCGTCCATTGTTGTCGATCTTTGCCTTTCGCCGTACCAGAGCCATAGAAAGAACTGACACAAAAATATATCACAAAATGGAAGCAATGAAGATCTTCATCATGAAAACATAAGCATTTCTAGTTTCAGAATTAATACTGGCTCCAAACTCTTTAGACCAAATGTGTACCCAGGTATTTGAAACTCTCTGCATCTTCCACAGGTTCCAAATGTGTGACTTTCCGATGTTTGTCCATGTTTGACACAACCAGCTTCCCTGGTAGCGTCACCCTTTTGTTTGTCTTATTTAAAAGGCAGTGGTTGTGATTGTGGATCTTGTAATCATTATATACTAGGGACATAAACCCGTGATGAGACATTCATATTGTTCCCCGGTGCTAACAAGGTTTTGTTCTGACATGAATCCAGCGAAACAGACAGACCACATTCAGTGTAGCAGAAAGCTTCAGATCCCGAGAATGAGGCCCCTGTTAACGCTCAGACCTCTCAGTTTTCTTTTTTCTCCTTTGTGAACTGTTAATTTAAAAGTTGCTTTCCAGTGAAACATGAATGTCCCGCTTTGGTGTTTGTTATTCCAAGTTTGCAGCTTCTTGCTAAATATAGCTCAGTTGTCAGCCTACATCTGCATTCATTCCACCATTAAACTGCAATCCTTTGTTTCTGTAACGCTGTCTTCCATTGACTTTCCTTCATTGTTTAATTCAAGTCTAAACAGCGCCGTCTAAACACACACCCCTTATGATATGATAATCAATTGATAAAAAAACAAGGGCAATCTAATGAAACGGTTTCTTGGACACTCTAATTGGGTTTAAACACGTCTTTGATGGTGTTGGCTCTGTAGTGTACCCAGGTTCTGAAGGTGGTGGCGGCGGTGGCGGTGTCCACCATGCGAGGTGTACAGCAGCCTCATAGGCATGTCACATCCACTTCAATTGTTTTCATTCCACCTCTGTGGCAGAGCAGAGGACTTTGTTGAAATTTTAATGGATCTTTGACCTAGATTTGGTTTGTGGCTGTGTGTGGGGGTGTATGCGTGTTTGAGGGTCTTGATTCATGTCAGTCTTACTGCTGTCAGTAAGGGCGGTGAGATTCACATTCAAATTGGCGTGCTGGTATAACAGCAGTGTGATCTGATTGCATACATCCCAAAAGCTTTCACTGAATAAAACTTCATTCAGTTTGCTCTGAATCCATACGCTCCCATTTCCAACCCCCAATAAGAGAATATACACTGAAAATAACACGGTCTTCTCCACCATGACCATCGAATCATTGCGTCCTGTCCCGTCTCATTGCCTCCTATCTCATTGCATTGCCTTGTACTAAAAAAAGGGCAACATTGGCCCGTATTGCGTCGTTGCTTAAATATATATCTTAGATTCATGGGATTGTTGATGATATATGTCCGTTCTTTCAGTCTCGGAGAAAGAGAGAGCTATGCATCCCAAGTTGTCAGCCGAAGAAAACCCATCGGCCGTGGACGGAGGGCGAGGGACCGATCAGGAATGTGTAGCTAGCAAGAATTTCTGCCATGCTGCCGTGTCTGCATGAGCCAGCATTCACTTCAATAGGAAATAATTAAGTCAGAAAAAAAGGAACCCTACTGATAAATGTGTGTGTGTGTGGCTGCAGTTTAAGAATTCAGTGCTGTGCATAATAATTTGCCCCTCATTTATGCATTTATGAAAGAATCACCCTTGGGGTTTGGGGCTTACCGCAAAGCTGTTTTGTCTGTGGAAGCAAAGGGGCTGAAAACTCCGACAGACAGAAGCGGGAAAAGAGAGGATTCATCACTGACAATCATGTCATTGCTTAGTGTATGCACTGACAGGATAAAAACTGAATTATAGCTTTCTTGCGTTCAATTTGGCAGTGTAGTGTTCTGCCCCGGCCTCTTCATTTTGTTGCTAGTCGAGCAACGACATCTCTCAAGCAAAGTGAAGCCTCTTCCAGGATTGAAAGCATCAATGACCCACTCTAGTGTAATCATCTTCCCATGGCATGAAATGGACGTCTGCCATCACGCCTTTTTCTCAGCAGGCTTTGCACACTGTGGATTGAGGCCATTTGAGCATCAATTGAAGCTTCTTTATGACACACTTACCTTAACTGAAGAGGAGAAGACAGAATGAAATAAATAACAAGATTCATAAATTAAATGAAGCATATCTTTGTGCGTCCACTTCCACTACATCAAATTTGTAATTGGTGACAAAGTTTGGGCTACAGCTTATAGTGAAAGGGAAGGGTCTGTTCCTTAGTGTTCACTGTACATTTGTGAGTTGTACCCTTTTCACAAAGATAAGCAAAAGTTGTTTGCCCTCATTTTGCACGATGATCATTCTTCGTATCGTCACAGCACATGTCAGAGGTCAGAATCCCTCCGTATCAAACCCATTCTCTCTTAATTAGCGTCGTAGAAATACTGTTGTATGCTAATTGTGGCCCCTTGACTGGAACTGGGAGTAACATTAAAGTAGGACCAGGAATGGTAAAGTAGCAGAGGATTCCTCATTGGGTGATTAAAAGTAACCTTTAGAGCAACGGGGAAGCTGTTAGCCATGGCCTTTCTTTTCCCTGCAAATGCCATCTTAGAACTCTGATCTAATGATGCTACAGTGGTATCAAGGCAATTACACTGCCTCTAAATTGATCCCAAAGCATTTGGACTTGTGAGTGGGAGAAGGACGGAGAGAGGAAGAAAGGAGAGGGTAGATTGTTAGGCAACAAACAGTTTGCCAAGCAAGGAAACAACTACATTTAATGAGTTATTAGCAATCTTGATTGATATTTCTCAGCTTGGTCTTTGGCTGGGTTGAGCACCCACTGTCAAACCAAACCGCAGCATGGTCCCTATTGCTGTTTTTTGAAAAGATCCGCTGCGATATTGTGTGCAACATCATTAATGTTGAACCGATGTAAATAAGAACCCAGCCATGTTAGCCTGCAAACTAAAAGCAGCTCAGCCCACGGGTTCACTCACTGTGGCTGCCTTCTGGGATGCCAGCAGCGGGAGATGCTGCATCCCCGCGGGGAGCCTCGTTTCCTTATACCGTAAGCGCTCCTCCTCAGCCAAAGGAATTCCGCGAGACGTTGCTAAGTCATAGTGTCGCATTCGGCGCTGGTTGGTGGGCGGATTTCCTCGCAGAAGAATGCCAACGTGATATTGCAGCCATACAGACTTTCCCCCTGTACTTTCTGTGTCTTCTCTGAGTCATGTTCATATGAAGCGATTGAACATTTTTTAAACTTTGTTTTGCGAAACTTTTTACATGCCGCTGTGAAGTAATAAAATTCCGATGGACTCCCGCTTTTATATTCACACCACATATTAAGATACAGTGCTGCTTGTCCGTAGCTAATCGTATTGGTGCGGCGTTTCAAAGTATGTGGAGTCTCCTGCGTTCGTGTCTGTAGGGATGTGCACAGCAAGGGTTCCAGGCTCTGTCGACTCTCTGTGTGTGTGTGTGTGTGTGTCTATGTATGTGTGTGTGTGTGTGTGTGTGTGTGTGTGTGTGTGTGCCTCGCCAGGGAATAAACTTGGTACTCTCTCTGCACTGTTTGTCCTCGTTATAATATTATTTTGCAGGCATGCTTGTCTGCTGCTTCAGTGGTCTATGGCACTGACTTGCTGATTGTTTCTCTTTTTATGCCTTTTTGGATAGGTGATCCACATTTGGTTGTCTGGTGTTTTGTCGACAGTCAAGCATGATTAAGTTGTTCTTTGGATATTGACACACGTCTTCTTTTGGGGGGGGGGGGGATTGGGGCGACAGTTTGATGGTTTTCAATGGATTTTATGTTTGGATAGAGAAATGAACTGCACCGTACTGGATTGTATTTGCTGTATTTTTGTGTTGACTGTTTCTAAACAATAGAAATCTGCGGAGTTGATCCATCAAGAACGGGGTTAATGCAGTTAGAAATCCGTTGGTGGAAATTTAAATCCAGTTCAATTCAAAAGTGTGTGCGATGAAGAAAGCTGCTGTTTACTCAAGATGTGCTCCATGCCCCAAACGTGGGTGAATGTGATGTGTGCTGTTCATCGTGTTCATTCCATAGAAGATTATCACTGAATAAAAAGGGCCACAGACCAAATCTACATGAGATTCAGTGTAACAGATAGCAGGTTTTATAGCGAACTGTCTGTGTTCCTTCCTCTCACCTTAGGGAGTCCTAAGGCTCATAATCACAGTGCAGCATGAGTAGGCAGATGGCCTCCAGTAATGCTGTGACCTCACCAAATCTGTCATGCTTCAATTCTCTCTGTGTTCACTGGAAGGTCTTGGACATATTGGTCTTGGATCAGCTCTTGCTTAAAGAGCAAAATCTAAAGTTCGGGCTTAAGTGTTACAGGAAGCAATTACCCGTTTTCCTTAAATCGCTCTGTTTTACAATGTAGTTTTGAAAGGCAGGAAGATGGAGGGGTAGTTGGGATCATTGTTGCAGAAAGCTGTGGGATTTCGAGAGACCTGGCCTGACAGTTACAGTATGCTCCTCTCTCCTCCGCTCCCTGCCAAGGCCCAACTAAGGCCATCTGTCTGGGTGACACCACAAGCCCAGACGGTCACAACCATGATATACACTCCGCTCGATAGCTTTTATGACTTTCGGCTGTGAAACAGCTTTTTTTTTGTCTGACAAATATATACAGCAGTGATTCACACGTCAGGAAGCTTTTCATATTCTTAATGAAACAGCGTTCAGAAGTCACTTCTACTGCTGCTAGTAGAGTGCAGATTATGTATTGCAGACATTCTATCTGCAATTTGGAACTTCAAGTGAAAGTAAGGTATGAATAGAAAGTCATGGTTCTTAATTGTTAGTGGAATTGGAGGGGAGTGTACCTAACATAGATTTTTATTAGCCGTCAAGCCATATCACATATCATTAAAAATGCTGCTCCCCTCTTTCACAGATGATCTGTGTTTACTGAGCCACATGCATTAATATTGGCCAGCTAGAGAAGATTTTCCTCTCTGTGACTCTATTGGAACTCTGAATGATTAAACCCTACATTAAAAAATGCAACATATTTGTATATATCCTGTGTGATGTGAGTAGTGTTCTCTTGTAACAGCCTGTGCATAGCTTTATCTCTTCTCTTTTGGTGTCTGTTTATTTGGCAGTGAATGTTGTTTCAGTTCGGCCTTGTGACACGGAGCAAGCTAGTGGCGGCCTTTTGAACTCGAGGGAAACATTCCTTGCCTTCATCTGCTGGTGAGGGTGCGGCCTCTAGCTCGGCTGTTTCAGAGCCTCCCGGCATTTCAGATGTCCCACATTGCTGTGTTCTTATTTCCACTCCCTGTCTAACCCCCTACGTGCACACAAATACACCGACAGATCCTGGGCCCAGTGCCACCTCTTCCCACCCTTTCACCATCTCCTCCCAGTTTAATCATGTGGGAAAATATTTATTCATGGTCTTTTGTAATTTCTTTCGCTGGGATGTCTTGATGAGGTTGTCTTTTATCTGCACTTTCACTTTCAGTCCTTTTTCCTTCAAGGTGAACCATATGGTAAGAAGGGGGAGATTCCTATCCGGGCTGTAAGCTGTTTTATAAGCCAGAGCACATGATCACATGGAGAAAAGTCTTAGAGCATTGCCATTTTAGGTTGATAAAAGTTAAAAAAATGATCAATTATCATTTTTACTCTCAGTAAAGCATACTCTTTTTTTGGTTATTCCATCTCTGGCTCTTTTTTTGGTGTTAGGTTGAATATTTCTCCACATTGTCATTCCTCGTGTCACTGCTGACTTTATTAAACCAATGACATTTGGTTGCCATATCTTTTTATGTGTTCCAAGCTATATCATCAAGTATTTCCAACTGTGTGTGTGCTTGTGGTTTCAGTTGCATGAATGGAAGTTTTGCACCACACTGTCAAAACTATTTCATCTGTTTTACAATTCGTTTTATTCTTTTTTCACCATGGTTTTCATTTTCGGTCCTCTAGACTGAGTTTACTACTAGTTTTCCATTCCACCAGGTAGTTAAATGCATTCGCCTCACATCCACGGTCTAAGCCAGTCCCTAGGTAGCGAGCTACAGTAAAAGCAGCCACGGTCTGTGATTGAGACCAATGTTCCCATCTCTTTCACTCTGAATCTTCCTATGTAGAATTTTCTTTTTCCCTCCATTTAAGACGTGCATTTCTTATAACTGGGACAAAAAGTTGTGAAATTCAAGCATCACCTTACGCTATTTTTTTTTTTTGTAATCCTGTGAATAAGTATGCCGAGAGCAGCACTGTGACATCCACAGAGCGGCATTTTAAAGAGATCTGCCCCAGTGTGCTCTGTGATCAGCGCCGCATTGTGCATATCCGGCACGTTCTTGAAGCGCTCCAGGCGATGTGATATGACTTATTTCCTTCAGTGACTTCTCCCCCATCAAAATCCTCTCACTCCCAGTAACATGCTTAGTTTTGCTTGCCCACAGAAATAGCATCCAAAACAAGGTCGCTGCCAAACTGCTCGAGTCTTTTTAGAGGCTTGAAAATGACATCCTCCATTTCAAAGTCAATCCAGTGTCTTTGAGCAGATTTGTCACGAAAAAGCAGAAAGCGGCTGCCGTAAACATAATTTATAGATTTAAATATGCGTTGTGCTTGGAAACTAGTCTCGTTTTACAGAGAGGCCTTAAATAATCCACGTATCAAGCATTTTGTAAACACCAGTGTTAGAGGAGTTGAAACTGCTATAAATTAGCAATTAGGAGGTTGGAGCAGTGCAGGGTATATAGAAATGTAATGCCTCATAAAATAAGCAGAACATTTCTTTCAGTCAAAATTTACTTCTCGAGATCCACAGACACCCGGCAGACACCCTATCATTAAAGGAGAAATTGGAAGTTGTATATTTTTTAATGTATCTGCTCCCTTAGTTTCGGCTGTGTATTGGAGCTTAGCTTGTCTGTTTTGTTTACGTGCGATACAAAATCACTGAGCTTGTGTCTGGGTCCTGCCCAATGTGACCTTTAGATAACTTGTTTTTCAGACTTTCTTGAAAAAAAAAAGAAGAGTCAAATAAATAAGCTTGCTGACTTTTAGTTTGAACTGTTTTTCCACACAAATGTTTGATTAGGAGCAGCATAGGTAAAAGCTGTTAATGTCTTATACCAGGGCAAAGGTCACAGCTTGGGTTGGTTGGGGTCAGACAATATTTCCAATGAGCACATTTAACCGCAGTGATTTGTTTATCTGCCTCTTTGAAATGAAAACAAAAGACACAAACTAACTTTATTGTATTTGAAGGAGAAGGAGCCCCAATTTATCAAACCTCACTGGAACACGTCAAACTCCATTCCGTTTTGCCGTACAATGAAAACTCATCATTCACCAATCAATAAATCTGCACAACCCAAGTCTGATGTAGGCATGATGAAATATGAATTATGAGTTTGCTGAGGCCTTCTTTTTTCCCAGGCATCCATCATTGTCACCAAAATGAGTCCAGAAAATATTCAATTAAGACCTTAGGGCTCCATTCCTCATTCATTATTCCAGGGTTAATTTGCAGCTGTAGATTTGTCTTTTGTCACTTTGAGGCTAAGATAGGATGGTTATGAAATTACTCACTCTTCATCCTCCCGCACTCGCTAGCTGAGGTCTCAGGCTTTATTTCTGTGGAGTCCTTGTGAATTTCAAGGGGATAACAGGATTGTGGCTATTTTGCCGGTGTTAAAATCAGCATCAAGTTCAAAATTCTTGACTGGAGAATTTTCCGCATAGCCTGCCATGCAGACTGATCCAGCTCATTGATCGCTTTTTCATCAGGGGGCGGGCGGTGATATGCAGTGTATTAGAGGTGAATGTCGTGCTGGGTGGCAAGTGGTGTGGAAGCACTTGGAGAGCCATTGGCTGACAGGATGAAAGTTAAACACTGGCCTGCAGTCTTGTCTCACAGCTGATGTCAGCTTGTAGCCTCGTGGCAAGGGCCCAGTTTATTGGCCAAGCTGGTACCCCTCACCGGCCTGCTTCACATGGGCATCACCCTCGAGCCCAGGCGCGTCTGACCTGATGTTCATGTGTCAATGATTCAAGTGTTCTACTTTGTAGCCAGCAAGATACAAATTTGCCATGTGGTGTTCATTGTGGCTTTCCCATTTCAAGTATCTCTTTTAGTCTCCCGCGGCCAGGGGGACTGCTAGCCCCAGTGAGCCTGAGGATGTGATAAGTCCTACAAGGATCCACATCAATCCCTTGTCCAGCAAGGAAGAAAGGTCACCCCTAATTGAGCTTTCTGACAGTGGATATGTCAACGGCACTCGCAGACCATCTGGAGTTGTTAAAATGGACTGCTTGTATGTCATTTACACAGCGTGACATCATCATCTTTTTTTATTTTCCCAACACGTCCGTTGCTGTTGTGTGGCCGTAACCTCCACTAATGTTGGACTTGACAGATAATCCCACTTTTACCCGAGGCACACACCAAAGGTTCATTAAGCCACAGGTAGACTCAGGTGAAATCAGTGCAAACGCGGCCACAGCGATGGCAAAGGATAACAGTGACCCACGCATGTAATCTGTCAAAAATGCTTCAATTGCAGTGGCCAAACCTGGATTTGATTTTCAAGGCATGAAATATTTAACAGGTTAACGGAGGAGATACTCATCTTTTTCCTTCTCTTCAGGTTGTAAGCGTTACCAAATATCCAGCCTGTTGCCGATTAAATACAGGTTAAAATAGGGTCACCTTTCTGAAGGCTCTTGACATACAGAATCTGGGGTGTGCAACGTGGCAGACAGCTCATTCTGCACGATATATGCATGAACTCTACACTGACAAGCCATGAGCAATGGTATAATTATTCAAGATCTGTACTCGGCCAACATTCCTCAGCAGGGCCATTGATGAAGTAAGTGCACGTATGGATTCATACATACTGTGCACATTTTTTTGCATGCTGTGCCGCGGAAGGGCATATTCCTCCTAAACGCCATTCTAACTCTGGGATGCCGAAATAAGGAATTTGGTTAATAACACAACTTGATATACTTTATGTGCCTTTATGCAGCTGCGTTCTTCCAAATGACTTCGATGCTACTTATAGATTTTTCCGACATTTTGTGTTCATTGGTTATTGGGCTGATTTTGCGTGGTAAAGTTAGTATCTAGACATTTCAGCTGCTCTATAGCCATGCCAGCTCATCTCATTATATTCTTCCCATATCGTATTTTATACATAAACATCTTGGATTTCCAGTATTTGTGCTGTTGTGGGGCCTATACAATATTTTCCATCACACAGTCTCCTGTTGATGAATCTACATTGTCATCTTATTAATTCCCCCCCCACACACAGCCAGGCCCTCTGCCATAGATTTTCCATCTAAATGAATCAAGCTTTCATTTCTTATGCTTCACCGCCGAAAAGAGAGTAACACACATGATTACTTGATTACTATTGGAGCCCCATCAGACTGACCCAACATAAATACATCACCAAGTTTTCATGCAACCACATGCACACTATGCTGTATTCATGATAGATATGACATAGATTGTTTTTCTACCACTTAAATGTTTTGTACCAATTAAATTTGAAGATCTAAATATATTAGTCTGGCATCAATTTATTGTATATACTTTTTAGAATTCTAATTTTTTGTATGTTTTGTCCTCCATATATTTTTCTTTTTATGAAACAGCTATTTCTGTCCTAACCATGGGAACAATGGAGTGTGAGTAACTGTGCTTTCACACCTATCTTGTTTGTTACACACCAACTGATCCTTTTTGGTAGTTTGGGTCATTTTGCCACTCTGCTCAGTCTGTACAGTTTGTTGCAGGTGTGAACATTGGTCCACACCAATGAAACAATGTTTTGGGTTATTCTGGGCTAGAAGATGGGGCTGAGGGTAAAATTAGAATGAGGAATAAATAAATTGCGAACTTGAATTACGGGACAAACATTGAACAATGACACATTACAGTTCAAAATGTTAAGACAAAGTCCGCAACAACCTTGAGAAAAGCAGTAGTTTGAGCGATGAAAGAGATTCATATCATGACAACGGTACAGAGGTTTGTACAGTCGCTGCATCATCATCAGCTGGTTGTAATGCCACAAATGGAACAGATACATCTCAACACTGTGAACTTGAGGAAACACTTTGGTGGAGGTTTACTAAACGCTCCCATGCATTCATTACCGCGCAAACCATTAATGTCATGTAGAACCACCTGAACTTAGAAAAATGCAAAAGATACAATGAAACAAAAGGTTCAACTCTGGTGCAGTGCAATCTCCAGGTGTGAAAACAGCCTAAAAAGGAAGAAGTGTGGTTGGCTGTGCGTCTGCCACACTCCGAGCAGGGGGGGGAGGGCACTCAGACACACACACAAGGGAGGGGGTCTCAGCTTGACCTCTACAATGTCACATGTTACTAAGATGCATCATAGCAATTGTCCCGCACTAAAGGGATTTACAGGGAAAAGAAGAGGGATGGAATGGGGAAGGGGGAGGAGGGGGTTGATAGGTTGGTGGAGTCAACCCAGAATTTATGTGTGTGTAACTGAGCCATTTATGAGGAGACACTTGCTTGTTTCTACAGGGGGGGAGTTGCTTGTTTGCCACAGAGACTGCTGTGCAAATATTCGCCGTTTCTGTGCACCTGCTGCCATTGTGGGATCCACTCCCTGCTGCCATTGTGGGATCCACTCCCTGCCTCCCGTTTTCCCACCCTTAGATCGTCGCGCACTTCATTTGTCAAACACACAAAAGGCGGATGGACACACAATAGAGGCACGTTTAAGCAGTGCCTGGCCCTGCGCTGGTGTCCTGACAAGGGGTAAATAGTGATGCGACCTCCCTCCCCCCCCCCAAAAGATGCAACAGCCCCTTTCATCTATGATGGTGTGCGTCGTATTAAAGGATCGGTCATTCACAAGCCACAGTTTTTAACAAGGAGTGACCACCCATGCTACCCCCCTCTGACTCATTTACATATTCAAAGCTTGCAGGGGGCATCTGGGGGCTGTAGATGGCGGTGTGTGTTTATGTTGATGGGACGACTAATCTCCTGCTCCCCTCATCCCAAGACCCTAAGAGTTTTGTATTCACTCCTCAGCAACTTTTAATCTTATCTCATTTCCCATAAATATTAATTTATTTTTCCCACTGTTGGACAAATGCACTGCTGCACATCTCATAATAAAACATTAATATATAAATAAAAGAGAAGATATGTTTGTAAACAGGGTGATTTAGGACAGAAATTAAGATGTTTCAGCCAATTCCATTAATTACTGGCAAACTCTGTCCTTAATTTAATGTTATTCATGCGGTCCTTCACGTGTTAGTTTGTGCATGACGTAATGGCTCCTTTCTGAGAAGGGGTCAACCATTTATTAAAAATGAAATAGGTAAAAGACCTTGCGAAATGTCAATGTCATCTTTTTATCATTTTATCTGGCCACCTTGGAGAACCCACAAACCGTTCATTAATTTTAATTGGCTGCTATAAAAAAGAAAAATAATAAATAGCTAAAATATTTCAATCTATTATTAAACTTTCTTCTCCCGTTTTAAGATTGGGATCCAATTAAGTTTATAAGCAGCAAAAACCTAGCTGGTGAAAATTTTGAATTTGTTGAATAATTTTCGTGTCGTTCATGTCTAAGCAACAGAAACGCAAATTACACTCACAAACAGAAGGAAAGTGTTAATATTCAGTATTTTTGGTTAGATATCGCCTTTAGTTATGAGGCGTTGGACTGTTAATCATGCTAATTGCATACTGGATGGATTTGTGTGCAGTCTACATCTCTTACAAGAAACAAACTCGTGCTTATTGAAATGCTTTTTCTACTTTTAATGGGGCTCAGATTCCCCTCATTCATTTCACTACCAACATTCCATTTTATTGAATTGTAAGACCCAGTAGATAAACTATGAAACAGCCCCACTAGAGGCTCTTAAAGAAAACAGGTAGACCCACCAAAACACCACGAGGGCTACATGACGACATATTCTCTATTGTCTGTGTAAATATCAGGACTCACAGAAACGCTTTCAGTTGGACATTTCATTTTCCTCCTCCATATGGGTTTTGCTATTTTAAAGTCATAGTATAAATATGGCGTCTCTGTATTTTGTAAAAATATCTAATGATAAAATATTTATAGCCCTTTTTATTCCCATCCTTCTCACTTTTTATGGCTGCCCTCAGTGTGCCCTCTGTTCTTACATCTTTTTGTATGTGTCGTAGCTGTGTGAGTAAATGTGTGTGTCTGTGTGTGTGTGTGTGTGTGGAGGGGGGGGTGATGATGATACACGGGAGACAGCGGGAGAGGAGAATTAGTGTGGCCTGCCAGACATAATGAGTAAGCAACGATACACACAGTAATTGCGGCCAACTTCAGGGACCCCCCCTTGGTAGAGTTTGGGAGAATATGGTGCTTTTGTGAGGCGCGCACACAGCTTTGTGCCTTTGTGTTTTTATCTGTGTGTGTGTGTGTGTGTGGGGGGGGTGGCAGTGTCCGCTCATGCAGGGCTTCAAAAAACTATCAAAAGGTGTCGGCTCTCCTCCTTTTTCCTCTCGCCTACCATGCTAAAGGCTAGGTTTTCATGGGGCCAATAAACCTCACTGTGATACACCGCCCAAAATGTCTTATTAGTAACAGTCACACCCAGCAGGCTTGAAAGTTCTTCCAAACTTTTTGTGTCCCTGAAATGTTTTTTTTTCCATTCCGTCTTTCGTGGAAATCAGTAGTTTTTGTCAGTTGAATTCATGTTGTTTCTATGGATTCCAGTGGGGATCAGTTTCCACGGACGAAAACTGTATCAACACATGCATAGGAGCTCCCCAAGCCACTCCTGTAACATAATCCTCTTCACTATCCATATGCTCAGTATGTTCCAAACACTCTGCTTCTTCAAACGATGGCTACACACTGAGATTCCATGTGGCGCTTATTGGCCCCCCTCCGAGCTCTAAACTATATAGAATTCCACTGTATTCTAGTGTGATTGGAGCTACAGTCCAGCTAATGCCCATCTAACTTCAGACTAACCTCTACGTGACATCCAGCTAGTCAACAGTCAATAATTCAGACTTCAGAGTTACTGGAGGACTGCAGCACCTCTTGGGGGGAGTTACTTGTATGTGGCCGAGTTTTCCCAAACAGAAAGTCTGCAGCTATCCACGGTTTGACTTGGAACTTAAGTCTGTCCACCAGCCTCTAGACGCAAAGTACCGAAATAACTATTCACTGTTGGAGAAGTTGTCGTGTATTTAACATTCGATATCTGTAGACTTTCTGTTTTTGTGTGAGGGACATATGGAACGACTTATATGAAAGAATAGAGGGAAATTACCAAAATTGCTCCACATATTATAAATATAAGAGGACGTCTTCTGATGGAGGACCTAATTATATCATATGATTGTCCAGAACATTTCTTGAGAAGGGAAAACACCTTCCGTCTGTCAGATTACATTGATCATATTTATTATTCATCCGTGTAAACTTCCTCACAGAATAGGCTAATATGTAGATGTCTATTCATTTGATCAGTCTTCTTGTTTTAAAGGCAGGGGCTGGACACACGTAGGTTGCCTACTCTGAAACAGGCTTGAAGATCAATTAATCACTGTCATCTCCTAGGCTTTGGTTGACAGATCCTGACGCCATCTCGTCTTTTGTGATCAATTTCGTGACTAAATGCTGTTCTAAACAACCACCTCACTCATTAAGTTTATGGCCTTCGCTGTGCGAGTGTTCCTCTGTTTTTTCCCTGAGGGTTAAGGTTTTTCTAATAAAAGTGTATTAATATCTTTTAAGGCGTTCTTAAATTCTGTAGATGCGGCAAGTCTGCCCCATAAAACGCTGCAGGATGCTCTGATGCGGTTTAGAGGATTGGGTTGAATCGAGTGTTTACAACCTGGCTGATTTTCGGACCGCTCGTGTAAAAGAAAGTAGGACAATTAAGAAATTTTACCTTCAAGAACAGTAATGAAAGAAGCAGTAGAAGCATCTGCTCTATCAGATCTAATCAAATGGTGCCAAACACAGGAGCTTTTAAGCATGAATATGTAAGTGTGAGTGCATTGAAGTAATCTAAGTTTTGTTGTATGTACCTTCACGGTCACGGGAGTGAATGGCTTTTCTCTCAAACATGACAGGATGTGCTGCTATTAGAATTATGGCCAAAGTAATTTGTGATTTCACTGCCAGATATCTAAACAGAGCTCTTTTAAATCAGTCAAGCTCCTGATGACTCTGGATTACAACCCCAAGACACCATTACTACAGCCAAACACAGCTTGTAACACATTGCCTGGAGCAAACACAACATGCATTGTAAAACAAGGGAAATATGCAAATGAGCAGGCAAGACTTCAATTAATTGGCCACAGATATGCAGCTACATGAAACCATTAAGGGGTAGCAAATAGCTTTAACTTTGTTTCTAATGTAATATAAAGTTTAATTAATAAAGTGTGTACGTGATGAAGTGGAGACTTTTCAAACAAGCCCTGTGTCCATTAAAGGCCCTAAACCCTCACAAGGCAGGCTTATTAAACCCAGTTTCCAAACGTGTTTATGAGCCCCATGGAGAAAAAACAGAGAAATGCCGAGACATGAAGAAAAAAGAAATTAGTTTGTGTAATTAGGGAAAATTAAGAGCTTTTAATCCAGGAGGAGGGATGGGAGGAAGTGAAGGAGGGAGGGATAGAGTGCTGGCATGGAGAGACGGGTGGGAGGGTCTGAGGAACTAGTGCTTAGCTTCCTTTTGTTTCCCCCTGAAGGGATGAGCAAGGACCCAAAAGCACACACCTAATAAAGACAGTCATAATAAAAATATGCTTATTTTTGTAAGGGGCTTTGGAAGCACACCCTGATTCGCCTACAGGACTTCTTTGTTGAGAAAATAGAGGCGTCTGGTCATGTGTTTGCATCTGTTTGCGTTCGGCCTCCAGATGCGAGTGCTGCTTCATCAAATTGGAGAACGTGAGACTCCTGTCTTTCCATAGAGGCACGTGAGAAGAGGAAGACTTGAGGAAATGTTACTCGGTCTTGCGTCAATTGGCGGCATGACATAATGCCAACATGTCAAATTGCCTGTATCACATTTGAGAATGGCTTTTGATGTATTTATTTAAATGTTTGCCATCCATAACCATTACACTGCAGCTTTTTAAACGTTTGTACGTCGCATTTTGAGCACATTAGGGAGATATTTGACCCCTTTGTGTCAACGATGAGGCGGAAGCTTCCTCAGACTTTATATTATCACCAAGAATGTTATTTCCTGATCCATCAGCGGGTGGCATTTCTTTGCTCTATTTCATGACACATATCAACCCAGCTTCCACTGACAGCTTCACTAGCTCTGACCTTCTAAAATAAACCAGATGTTCCACATGATGGACAGAGGAAGTGAGCAATCGGGGAAATGCTGTGGGTGGAAAAGGAGGGAGTTAGCACAATCATTCCCCCAGCTTGATTCTTCACTGCAAGAGAGCAGTTGACTCACAAAGACCCCATTTTATTGTATAAATTGGATATACATTACATACATTGGTTAAATTTAGCCTTTATTTTTTATCACCCTGCCAGACAAATGTCTGAGGACTGCAGACAACTATATGATACAATTGCAACGAGGCAGTTTATACAACCAGTTGAAGATGATAAGGCGTTTGCAGAGTGTTGTTAGGTAAGGACCCCCCATGGTTTTCCCGAGAGGCAGGAGCCATTTTAGCATGCTCCTCTTAGTGCCAGGAGCCATACGAGTCATTGTTCTTTCCTTTGAGCTCACTTAACCCATCCCTCCTGTGGAGCCTTTCTGACACAAAACTGCACTCGCAGGATTATTAGTTCCTCTACGTCCCGTGTACTAGTGTTGGCATAAGATTACAACTCCCATTGAAATACATTCCTTATGTTTTATAGTACTAATAAAACAAACCTTACAAGAATAGATATGCTATGCTTTGAAATTTGAAATCAAAAGGCAGAAAAGGCTCTTTATTGTATTGTCTGTAAAACAAGTTTCTCCTTGACATGATTGTTTGTCTGCCGTCTCGTCTTTCTGTTATCTGCCACCGCGCCACGGTGGAATATTTATGGTACAGGAACAATAGATTACAATAACAGAAATCAACTTTTCAACCGTCAGTTTTAGTATGGGAGTTCGACTTTCTATCTGCACAGCTTTCTGACATGTAATCAAACATTTCTGGCTTGAAAATAACTGAGGAAAAAACACCCACATCGTACTTTCCATGTCCATGTCATTCCAGCATACAGCAACAGACACTAGGTAAACACGGAGTTGACTGCAACTGCTGACAATTATTTTACCCGCCGTCTTGGAAAGCAGAGCCACCACATATTGCTGCTGAAATCCTACTCAGGCTTCTAAGGGCAGAGTTGTGATTGTCACGCTATGGGACACTAAGGGACCAGAATGTTTGTTTAGAATTGAGATGATCTCTCAGGAGATGAATCAACATTAAACACACAATGAGGTGTGTGTTTGTGTGCAAGCGAGACTTTACATTTCTTAGCCATTCATTGGGGACTGACTATGAAAATCTGGTTGCATATTTCTACATGAGTTCATTAGTTCCACTGGGTCCACTCAGTGATGGCCCAGCAGGATATGCTGAGTAGCTTTTCTGTCTCACTCATGCCGAGAGTTCAAAATGTCAGGCTGAAACCGTTTTTGAAACCGCAATTGCTGAAGTTGTGATAGTTATCAATTGTTCAATGAAAACCCTTACAAATACTTTTTTTGGAGAGTGAAAGAAAGCCTTTTGTTTGAAAAGGTAATTTAATTTGATACAGTGTCCTACCTGAACTGATAACAAATAGGGTGTCCAAAAATCTTACTCTTACCTTCAGTGTCCTACAAACAAAATTGGTCACATTGGTGTTTGCTGGTAGCTAGCAGAGGGATCTTGTCCTTTTTTAATGCCTGAGTGACTCGTACCGGTTGCTCAGGGCGCCTACATGGAGGGATCATGATCTAGGGGCAATAGTGTGAACCTTGCATGTGTTTTGCCCTCAAACTCTAACTCCCTGAGGTGAAAACAGGTGGGTGGTGACAGAGTAGCAGGTGGTTGTCCCCACACCTTCTCTGTCGACAGTGTGAGCCAAGCAATGGCCATTCCTAATTAGAGGGAAAAGGTCAGCTGGAGCCTTCTTTTCCCAAGCAACGGCACACATACTTTATATTTGACGATTGATGGTAGGGGGTACATGTTCCACTCTGCAGTGGAGCCACTGTGGCCTTCCTCTGATGTTTTAAAATCTGTGAAGCCCAGTAAGAAGAGTTCATGAATGCCCTCTGGGAATATTGTGTGTGATCTCCCACCTTTGAAAAGAAGCTTGCTTCCTACGACAGAGGTAGAGGATGGGTTTAGAGAACGAGGACCAGAGACACGGGGTTGATCCGGAATGTATTTCAGGGAGCAAATTCCTGGAGGAAGGGAGGTATACATTGGTTTTAAAATGTGACCACCACCGCATTTAGGAAATGTATTGATGGCATAAACATTCAGTTGGAACTGAAATTTATCTTTGAACTTTTTAGAGTTCAGCCACATATTTTACACTACTGGAGACCACTCATTCTCCACCAGATGAAATTGGTAGGCAGGGAAAGGACCCTGTTCTTCAGTGGTGGCCTACTTTGAAAGTAAAATACCAACTATTGGAAAAATAGAATGCCATTATACTTCATAATTGGTGTGCATATCAGGCGAGTGCAATGCACTGGAAGCACCACCTGAGAGGAATATGAAACTCTTGGCCAGGTGCTTGGTTCCCCGAGAGAGCGGGGGGACTGGAGGGTGTGGAGAACAGAGAACGTTTGAAGTCCTCGAGGACGACGCTGATTGTGGGTGGCATTGGAAGTCTTAAGCCTCAAAACTTGCTGCCAGCTGGATGTCTGAAATAGGCTGTTTTGCAATTATCTGGGCCCTGAAATGCAGTCGAAACTTGGAGGTAGTTTAGATTAATTTTCTGTGTGTACATTAGAAAATCTGGTGAAAGCGGATCGACTTCTAATATTCTAAGATTGAACACGTACAGTAGCTGAATTGGCTCTTCTTTTTTTCCTGGGCTGCCATTTGACAGCAGTGTGCTTTCATGTATTTATACTTTTAATACTATGTTTCAGGGTTTCCTTTTAATCCAGAATGGTTTTTACCCGAGATTTTTGTGCTTCCAAATATGAGGCACATACTGCCAAAGGCTTAGCTTCTTACATGTGTTTTGGAAGCAACTCAATGCGGCAGATGTCAGAGCTGATGCCAAATGGTATAGTTTCCACAAATCTGAGTGTAATTATGTAGCCTGCAATTAACACTCAATGCATTTTTAAATTACTCAGTTAATTTGTTTATCTGTATTCAGTTTCTATTCATCTTTGCAAAACATAAATAAGTATTAATGAAAGTCCTCACTTGTGCGTTTTGCAGACGACCTCTACCTACCATGCTCTATTGTTGTCATAGGCAACAGCACCTGGTTTCTAAAAGTCAAAGCAGGCTGTCTGTCAGAATGATGGACATGCCTCCCATATCAGTTACATGCATGCAGTGCTGTGTGCACACAAATATACTCATAGTGCAAGTGTGTGCAAATAAAAATGCAGATACACACCCGGACAATATCTTACACCTGCTCACACACACGCGCGCCTCGCACGATCCGGCAAAAGACTACTAGATATCTATTTGAAGGTGATCCCTCGCCTGCTCCTCTGCCCGCTCCGATGGAAGGCTTACCCTGTGCTGCGGGATCACTGTGAACCTTTCCGTCCTCTGAAGTCCCATTGCACTGCCTGGATCAGTTTGAATCGGGTTAAGATATGGTTGGAGGGAGAAAGGGGAAAGAAGGACCAAGAATGTAATCACGGTACATTTTCTTCTCACATGAACTTGGATCAGTGGCATTGAAGTTGTAAATACCTTTATCTTTTGACACCAGAAATGTCTCTGAATTTGCTGATGTTTTTTTGCTCATGACTTTTAAATGAATGGCATAAGACATACTAGACGCAATTCCTACAATTCAGCACTATGACTACCACTGTTTACTTCGGTATGTGTTGACTCACATGGGCCTACTTCTTAGGTGGTACCCATCAGTTCAGAGACTGGTACTTAAGAGAATGACAGCAATAACCATTTTGAGCAGAAAATTGCTTAAGTGATGTACTTGCATGTCAAAGCACCGCAATCTCTGCCATTTAGTGCTGTAATGATGATCTTTTTTTGGTAGTGTGGTTTCACTACTGTGATCTTAAAAGCACATCACATGTAGAAACATGATTTATTTAGAGTTGGCTGGCAGCAAACTCAGTATGTGGTTCCGTGCACTGCAGTATCTGGAATCGCCTTGCAGCTTTACCTTTTTAGAGAGTGATGTGCAAAATCTGTTTGCAGCAAGCGCTCCATCTGTTGCGGCGTATTCAGTGTATCAAGACTTCAGAAGATGAATGAATAAACAGATTGTGTGTATTAGACAATTTTGTCTAAAGCCATGTATTTTCCACACATTTTCGTGCATTTCAACCTAATTCTGTCCTCTTGGCAGCTGGATGTTTGCCAGTATGAATTTGTGGTGTCCCTACCATGATATGTCTTGGCAGGAATTGGCAATTATTCTTTAAAATGTGTGCACATACGCTTTATATGTCAGAGGAAAATCGGAACAGCCATAAAATCCATTTGACAACTGACATTTGCTCACACAACATGTTTTTATCTGTCGTTTAGGGCCATTACAGACGAAGTGGCCGTTTGGAAGGAAATGGTGCAATGCAGGTGCTTTTTTTGTGTGCACGGTTCATGTGTATTATTCCGTGGACTTGTGCTCACATGTTTGCACTTATTTTGTGTAGAGGTTGTTTGAATCCATCAGAGATACAGGCACAGTAGGGAGTCAGAAATTCTAAAGGCTCATGTCAAGATCAAGGTGTGTGTGTGTGTGTGTGTGTGTGTGTGTGTGTGTGTGTGTGTGTGTGTGTGTGTGTGTGTGTGCGTGTGCGTGTGTGTGTGTGTGTGTGTGGTGTTATGGTGTGTGACTGACCACCAGACCAAATAAACTAGAGTGAAAGCATGTATTCCAGTGATCAGCAGAAGCCATAGTACAGGCACTTTCCCTTCATCTCGCCTCACCTCCTGAAAGGCACAGAGCGGCAGAAGATTCTGTACCTGCTTTTGATCAGTACACTACAACAACATTGGTAAAGTTTATGTTTCACTAGCTGCCTTTACCCAATTACTGTGAAGCTCTGGTGGCCAAGTGGATATTGCACTGTCTATCTTCTCTGGGCGTTATGGGGCTCACGTCCTGTCCGGTTTCACATTACACAATCAATGGCTGACCACTTTTTAAAATCTTGGTCATTTCCGATGACCCTCTCACTAAAAAGAGGTTGTTTTGGGAATCAAGCATTTTCTTCCTAAATATCTGTTTCTGGGCAGTTCTTCCTGAGCAAACACACCTTAATACCTCTGTAAAAGTCATTGAGGCAGGATTTACGAGTTGTTGTGCATTCCAACTTCTTCCTTGTGTTTGATTTAAATGTCACCATTGATCACCAATCCACTATAAAAATATATAAATAAATAAAATAAACCTTTAGTCATATTACAGCACTTTCCTGTTTCCCATTGTACAGGCACTAAAAGATTTTTTTTCAAAAACACAATTTCTTTCAGCCTTTCAACCCCTGCAGCTTGCACATATGCATTTCCTTCTGCTTGAATTGTTTGTACTTAATAACAGATGGAAAAGGGATGCTCGGTAAGAAAGCAAGATCAATTCAGTTTATTTCTTTTTTTGGAGTAATTCAGGTGGGCAGCTGTAATGCCATTATTTCATTCCATTGTGCACTGTAGGTCAGTGTGTGTCCGTGTCAGTGCGGCAACCGACCTCCACAAATCACAGCAGTGTGTTCTTTTATTGGACGCCTCAATTTGCTCACAGGCTTCATTTTACAAGGCAGACTTGATCACCATGTGACTGATCCTCTGCCCCAGTTTCCCTTTTACTACCATCAGGTTAGTACTGAATCCCATCAAAGTCATCCTAGACAACAGGGTAGCAGGGTTCAGGTCTCATATACACATCAGCCCACCACCAGAGGCAGATTGCCCACCAACACCATCGATACCCTGTGATACCATTGTTGTAGAAGTTTCAATAATCCAATTAGATTGCTGCTACCTGAGTCATCAGGTGAGCCCCTTCAGCACGCCAGCAAGTCAGTCATTGTCACTCATTAGACAGTTATTATTCATTCATTAAACATAGAATAATTATAATCAAGATTACTCTTTGTACTGCACGACATGTTGCTTCATGGACTATCGCATATCCAATATCAAAATGAAGATTAACGTGTAGGGCCAAAAAGCTGTTGATTTGCCCCTGAACTCCTAAAATAGATGATAATAAATAAAATATTGTCCTGTAAATTGTATTTATTTATTTTTTTTGCAATTTGTTTCTATTGAAGCAAACATTGTACATGACATTGTGCCTACAGTTGTAGGATATTTTGGTTTTGATTTTCTCAAATCTCCCTATATTTCTGTACAAAACACAATATAACAAACCAATAGCATGCCTAGAAGTGGTTAATGTGGACTGGAAGGCTGTGATGTTTGTGTGAGTGGGTAGGTTTCTGATGGGGCCTGTCTGGGTAACATCCTGTGCAACATACGCTGGAGCAGAGCTTTGTTATTGTAAATTCTCATGTTATTTTCTCACACTTTTTTGGTTTTTCTTACCCATTAGCAGCGGGTACTCTATCTTAAGTCAACACGTGTACCTGGAAGAGTAGAATACATTACAGCAGCACAAGCACCTTTTATCTTAAAGGAAACATAATTTGGCAACAGCATCATGTCACTGAATAGGTTTTTACTTTCACCAGTAGGGGACTCTGAGTTTGCTTGCCCGGAGAACATTTTTAGAACTTTTCTTGGTTTCAATGCAGCCACTTTCTCTGTGGCCTACTTATATTTGCTGAATTCTGTTAGGAATGGCAACACAGATGGAATTCTGAATGGGGCCAAACAGGAGGCTTGAAACTTACTTAAAATAAACGTAAACAAACAACCATATGGAAGTTTGTTAATTAGAAAACTACAGAGTCTGATTCAAGCATAAGGACAAATGAACAGATTTGTGAGCACAGATTGAGATTCAGAGTTTCCTACAGAAAAGTGGTCAGAATCACATTCTGTTCAATTTTGGATGGAAGAGAGAAGGTGAGTTTCTTGTGTCTGTGGCTATCAAATTTATAACTATCTTGAGATAAACAAATACCAATGAGCCAGATGGTAACAAATCCAACACCAAACTCTTTGTACAATGAGGCAAACAATGGCCAATGCCTAGTGGAAAGTTTCAAATTCAATTATTTTTGGTGATAAATTTTTTTAATACAAACTAAAAGAAAGCCTCTTCAGGTCTGTATCAGATCATTTGCAACTTACTTCCTGCCCTTACACTCATATTTTTCTTGTCTCCTTTTGAACTCTGCTGGATGGTACATCTTAAATCACGACATGTCTGCTTTGACACCTCCAAGCCATGAGAACATGTTCCTGAGCAGCTGTGAGAGGAATAGTCTTACTGCTTTAAGCACATGCTGGTTCCAATCCCTTTGTATTTTTGACTTTTCGTATCTATTGATGTCTGCATGGGTGGGAGATGGGGAAGTTCATGTGTTTTGTGGCAGTCATAGTTCCAGCTGTTTTTATGTGATTGGGGACTTTTAATTTTAGTGCATATACATGTCTGTCCCAGAGCTGATTGCCAAGGATACACCTATTGCTGCTAACAAGCAAAAAGTCAAGCTGCCAAAATGAGAAAAAGTAATCCCTCCCCCCTTGTCCTCAACCCTCAACAAACCTTGACATTTTCCAGCACAAAAATGTGAAGTATTTCTTAAGTCCTTTCACGCCTCTGTACAAAAATTGGATCAACCTATCGGTTAACCTTCACAAAAAGAAGAGATCATACTCGAGCACATTTCTTCAAAATAAAACATAAGCATGGTCGTCTTTTCCTTGTTTGACAGCTTTTCAAACACCGTTCTTGTCTTGGCAGACAAACTTGTTTTCTGCTCTTAAGCAGTAATGGTGGCTACAATGACAGCCAGAATAAGCTAACAGGATGAATTATTAAGTTTCTTTATAGTGAGAATGAAGAAAGTGACAACTTTATTGCTACTCTTCTGCTATGTAATGCCCCAAAAACAGCCCACAGTTTTGAAGGCTCTATTATTCTTTCTTCCCTCTTCTCTTTATTCACTGTTTTTTTGTCACAATTTAAGTTTTTAAAGCCCTAAACACTCCAACATAACATATCTCATGAAAAGAATGTGAAGAGACAGTATCAGCAGATTGCGAATGTTCTTAGGCAGAATGTAAATCCAACCAGTGTCTTATACTTAAAGTAATTTGTGTTTTACATGCTTTTTCATCATAAAATGTTAAACAAGCAATCATTAAGGAGAAAAGACTGAGTGAATAAGATGGCTTTTAGGATAGGGGGGCAGATAATATTCTTTCAGATCACAAATGTGCAGAAAAGCTATCCTGTCTGCTAGCCTCCAAAATAAGACAACCATTCCACAAAAGCCCTGCAGCTTTTCCATAAGAGTCTAAAACATTGTGAATAAGCTTCAATATGAAAATAACAATGCAAAATATACCGTTGTCACATGATTGAAAGGTGATCACCAGTACAACTTGTCATTTGTACTGGTCACCTGTTTAACCCTCTCTCCGTTTACTTTGGGACTCCTCTCTGCAGCTGGTTCTATGTAGAATGATGCTGAGAGCGGTAATGGAGACCACAGGGACATCAGTTATCCTGCCTGCTGTTCAAGAAAGCGACTCAGCCTCAAATCTGTGTTCTTCATCCCCTGTAGTGACATGAGACCAGCTTTGGTATTGTCTGCTGAGTAGTTAAGGTTGGACAGCATGACTTGGACACCAGGGGCAGCCTTTTGGACCATCAGCTTGTGCCTTTCCAACCAGCACTCAAGCGCATTGGGTCACAACGAGGTGCCTTGGCACAGCCAGGGAATGGTTTCCTCGAACTGATTGGCTGTCAGACTCAATCCATTCAATGCCCCTAGGAGTATGTCTCCATGACCAATTTAAGAGGCAAAGTCAGAGCCTTCCCACACTCCCTGCCTCTGAGAGAGAATGCAACAGGGCTGTGTAGATCTGCACAGATTGAATATACTGGTCGAATGGTTGTTCTAAGACCCAGGTTATTGACAATGCTGAGATATTGATTTAGGGATTTTCATTTTCTGAAAAAGGCTGTGATGTTTTCTCTTATAAATTAATCATTTGTGGTCTGTTTTAACAAAAATGTGTATCTTAATGCAACGGGAAATGTGTGATCTGAAAAATACAGAGACAGCTTTGCATCTCTTGAAGAATAACTACAGTGGTTTTCCTCTGAACTCAAACTGACAGATTTCACAGGAAATGTTAATCCTTTGACGGAATCCTCATCTGCACTTAGGGTAGAAACAGGGAACTAGATCACTAAAGGAGATTTGTGTATGTCTCAATTAGAGGAGGAGGGATTTTTCCCACTGGGCCCTGCTCCAGGCCCAGCTGTGTACCTTCAACCGTGGGCTGAGCCTCTCCCTGCATACTGAAAACATTACTGGCCACAGCGGGATTTATCCTGCCCCCCACGCACACCTTTTATTTAGAGATCTCGGGTAACTAGAACCAGCTGCTTTTAGATTGAGAGGACATCTGACCCCAGAAAACTAGTTCACTCAAAAAGTCTCTCAAAACTTAGAACTGGATGAACTGGAGCACACATGTACACACTTTTTGGAGGGTGTTTTATTTGACACACACCACTGTGCATGTGCTCGTACTTAACACACTATCCTCAGTTCCCATCATCATTATCATTATCAGCCACTTCCCCCAGTTCTTGTTATCATTAGGCATGATGATGATTGCATGGTTGAGCGCTCGATCTCTCTCCCAACTGCAATTGTATTGCAATGGTTCACCTTGGGCCCTTGGGTTGAAGAGGAATATTAAAAAAAACAAAAACAGAACCCAGCTCCGACATTCTCGCTCTGTCAAGGTTAGACCCTGGCAAACCGTGTTAATATGAATGATACTTCATTACATTGCAATAAGCATTTGGTTATTATCACAATCATACTGCATAAATATTGTATGTGCACGTCCACACACGCGCACACACACACACACACACACACACACACACACACACACACACACACACACACACAGACACACACACACACACACACACACACGACAGTTGGTAAGGAAACAAATTCTGGTCCCTGCGTCAAAGCAAACAGGTCTGCTTTTGTAAAACTGGGAGCTTTTGAGATTGAAGTTATTAGAATGAGTTAATCCAGAGAATTATAGGCTAACAAGCAGTTAAGACAGAGAGACCTATTTATACCTAGTTGATTGGAGAAATTGGTCAAAGCTGGATTTTACTGATTATATTGTAAGATCTTGAGTGTAGTCTGTATTTGCAAACATTACTGGGCAAGGCTCTGTGTACCTTTCCGATTATGTGTTTCTCACTAATGGACATTTAGCAAACTCTTATTCCACCCTAACAAGGCCCCTAATGCTTTTTATTTATACATGGATCACTTTCATCTTCAAGAGAGAACTTCACACCTGTTTCTATTTTTGTGAAATATGATACCGATACATAGAATAACAAAGGCAGGGAACCCAACAAACACACAGATCAGATCTGTTTCAATGCCTGGTGAGAACTTATAACACAAACCTTTTATTAACTACATACATTTGGCCTTGTTCACATAACATTTAAAACCAGTGGCTATATATATATGTATATACAGTATATAAGTAGATATAGGTTTATGCATATATATGTATACATAACACCCTAACCCATATACATACAAGACAACTCAACTGTATCTCTCTGTCCAACTGATCCTGTCAGGTTTTATTCCATTATAATCACCCAATGACAGTTCTTCATTCTGTTTATTTCTAGCTACTTACTAAAGAAATAAATAATTCCACACAGCAGATCCGTTTGAAATTGAATTCTAAGGCTCCCGCTGAGGAGAAATAGTCCCATTGCTAATACTATCTTAGCAACTGAGTTGCTATGTAAAGGTCAGGTTCTTTTCTCTACCTGTTGCTCAATGTGGAATAGTGCTTGATGCTGGATGCTCAGTGCTGCATTAAGACCAATGGCAGTAAATTGTTATTGTGGACATTTATCTACCGTAATTTTCGGACTATAAGACGCACCTGACTATAAGCCGCAGAAGCTAAATTGAATGATGTGTACATATATAAGCCGCACTGGACTATAAGCCGCAGGTTTTTTAATGTTTAATTACCATATGTAAGGGTTCGTGCACAGAGGGGATAGTCGGGAAAGAGGCGGCTGTTTGAGGAAGCTCCCATTTATTAACATTTCAACAAACAAGTTGCATATTTGCATAACGTTTTCAAGTGTTACCATTTAGTGCAATAGTAGCTACAGAACATGTGCTATGCTGTGTAAACTGTACTGTATCACATAGCGTTTCAGACACACAAACTTTTCAACTTTCAAACTTAAACGGTGCGCTCCCAGCGCGCGTACCGGCAGTGATCTACAGCAGTGGTCCTTGGCATGAAAAAGATTGAAAACCACTGATCTACATTATAGCCTACAGTAGTACCATAACAAAAAACAAAGCTTACAGCGCTTGACGAGGCAATATCAATTTCCATAATGAGGGTGTCTCACAAACTGTCTCGCTCTCGTAATGTCCGTCTGTCTCGCTGTCGTTCTATCTCTCGTACCATTCCACTTTTACTTTTGCGCGCTCTTTTCCGGACTGTAACCTGTAAAATCCATAGATTTAGGAATTCCCCTAGTGGCCGTTAGCTGTAAAAATCCATAGATTAGCCGCACCGTTATATCAGCAGTGGCAGGCAGTGGCTCAGTGGGTAGAGCCTCTGCATGGGAACCGGAGGGTTGCCGGTTCGAACCCCTGCCGAGGTGCCCCTGAGCAAGGCACCGAACCCTCAATTGCTCCCCCCTCTGCGAAGGGTGGTAATGTAATGTAAGTCGCTTTGGATAAAAGCGTCTGCCAAATGATCGTAATGTAATGTAATGTAATAAGCCGCAGGGTCGAAAAATGGGGAAAAAGCCGCGGCTTATAGTCCGTAATCATTTTGTGGATTTTTTCCAATCTGGAAATGTTTTCACAACCTGGTCCTTTCTGAATTATGTGATAATTATTTAGCGAAACATAAATCATATCCCCAAGAAGTCTGTAATCGTCCGTGAGAGTCTGTGGTTCTTCTCTTCACTGCATTGAAGCAGTCATTACTTTTTCCCCTTCAAAGCCAACACGTGTGGAACACCATATCACATCACATACTGAGCTGCCAAATTAAAGAAATCTGAATAAAAGCCAATCAAATCTGTAATCACAGACTCCCCCAATGAATGGTTTGTACTGGACACATTCATTGTATGTTAGTTTATAAAAGTGTGAGTGTGAGTCTTCAGTAAAATGTTCAGCCAGCACACACCTCAAAGGTGAAACATGTCTCTGGTGAAAAGGAAACCGAGGCACAACTCCGATTAAGACCCAACCTATGTGGTCTACACAACTCAATCCAAATCCCAAATAACATGTACGGGACCAATTCTCAGCACAAAGTCAGAGCAAAGCAATTTGTAAGTGTCCTCTTGGGGGAACTTGGGGAAATTGTTAGAGAGCAGCTGGGAACACAAGATAGGCGATTTTCCTTGGAAGGCTGTACGATAACGAGAGTTCCTACACATTTGGACACGTATTTGGTGATACATGAAAAAGTCCACCTCTTAAACATACAGGGACTTTCATGTGTTGCTCACCCCCAAGTTTGTACATGCATTAGTTAAAATACAAATACCATTTAGCCTAATGTAGTCCAGTCTAATCTATGTTTCTTTTCTGTCAAATGACTTATTTCACTGTGCCTGTATTGGATCACATCAAGTTCTATTTTTCTGTTATTTCAGTGTGAACACAACATGTATACTACGTTTCCTTTGCTGTGGATTTGGTATTTCAGTGCAGCAGGAATGGCTGAGGCCAATGACTCTTCCTCAGAATCCATCTCCTTTAGAGAGGCTGGCAGCTCTCCAGCAGCTCAATCCTCAGTGTGAGTCCCTGAGATGGAGGATGGGGCACATGTTTGCAGGCAGATTGCACATTTGAAGGAATAAATTGCCTCATAGCGGGCCAGACTCCACATTGTCTCTTCCACTCTGTGTTGCTTTGCCTTTAAATATGTTTGTTGAAGACCTGTCATCTGCACTTTCATTTATTTCTTTTCAAGGCCCGCTCACTTTATGGTGTCTGGTGGCCGGACTCAGCCGGACAGTCTGTGTCCGGAAGTGAACATGTGGTAGTGTTTAGCTTTGTAATGCCCTGGGTTTTATGGATGTCTTGTGGGAGATATCATATGGAAGGCAACCAAGGCAGTGATTTTGGGCCAGCTAACAGACTGGACGTCCAAATGTTGGAGAACTCTTGTTATCACAGAGCCTCTCGAGGGTATACCTCATTCCAAAACCCACAGAGAAGGCTTAACAGAGAAGCCAAGTCATCCTTAATAAGCTAGATCTGTTTTTATTCATGTACTGTATTATTTTTAATGAACCCTGCTATCAATTTTGTTGACTCTTTTGGCACTGAGACACTTTAACTCCCCCAAGTTAATGGAATGTGTAACAGTGAACTTCACCAGGGAGTTCTCCTCATGTGAATCCTTTTTATGTTTTTGTTAAAACATGGTTGTCAAACACTCCCATCTGCGTTTGCATGTCTCAAAATTCTTCACCATTCAAAGTTAATATATTGAAGTGCAAAGCATTTATATTTCCCTGGCACATTTCTCTCCTCAGATAAGCATGGTCAGTATGAAATCACAAGCGTTTGACCCCAATTCCCTTAGAGAACCATCCGGCCCATCAATCAACAATGTAGAAGTTGGTCTAAATCATGCAGAGGGTGTACTGCTTGGAAGCCGTCCTTCATATTAAAAGGATCTTCTTCCAGTCTTTCATGGATGAATGGCTTTCGTCAGTTAATTACTCTGTCCTACGCCACACTCGTCACCTTATTCCACCCCACAACAATTAATAAATGACTATGCCACATGTGCTTGTGTTTGAGATGTTGTTATAATGATGTCCTGGTCTGAGAGGCTGTCAGAGAAATTGTGCATCTTTCTGTGAAACATCACTTTATATTACCACTGTGTATGACGGGCTGAAGGCAACACTTTTAAGTGCCAGAAACCACTGCTACATTATGCCCATTGCAAACAGTTTCAGACTACATGGATACATGTGGGATTGCATTAACAAATATAAAGCTGTGCGAGAGGGAAGGCATTGTTGTCACAGTATTATGTTTTAGCCACTCGGCAAGTAGTAAAACACGTTTAAGAGTTGGCGAGGACTGTGATCAGCTGTTGTGAAACTGCTCTGTTGGCAAGGTTAAGGCGTCTTTGGCTGTGGATACTATGGTTAGTCAAACATTCCCACAGTCTTGAAAATCTCTCGTAATTTTACTTGACCCTATTCTCATGGAACGTCTACATTTGTAGTAACTGATAATCATTCTATCTTGGACACAATTGTTGGAGGTTCTGGTAAACCATATGATGGAAATGTGCCACCTGCAGCCATCCCCTCCATACATCCGAGACTCTGACTTGTGTGACAGATAGATTGTCTACAAGCCCTCCAGAGCCCATCAATCCCCATCTATGCTCAGAGAAAACATGCGACATGTGGCATAATTGAGTCGGCCAGCAAATACTGTAGCAGAAGCCCGCCAACTGTTGCCACTACCAATACCCAGTGGAGGAGCTCTAAGCTGTGTAGGATGGTGTCAGGAAGGGATGTGCCTGTTTCAAGTTATTAAAGTTGCTATTTCTCGGTTTAATTTGAGATAGTGTGGGGCTCAGGACACCAAGGTGAAGACAGCTGAGGCACTGATGGATGAGCTGGAAACACCCTGCTGAGAGTGTGAGGTACATACAGTAGGTGAGATATTCAAGTGACAGTAAATGGAAGATAGTGGAGGTTGAAGAGAACGATTTAAGAACAGCGGCCAGTCAAATTCCCCTCCTCTGTTTAATATGCACTCTGTCTGTAGGGCATCTTCTGAGGTATATCATTGTTTGCCAGTATTTTATTTTTGCTGGCTCACTTTCATAGTCGTAACCAGACTTTACATAGCCCAGAGTAGATGAAAGAACAAGTCGTTTTTGAAAAGAGACGCTAAGGCAACTGGTTCTTGGAAGAGAAAGAAAAGAAAGACATGTCTCACACATGTACACATGTACATGTACACATTTCCCCTTGCTCATCTTTATTTAAGGTAATGTCTAAAAGCCTGGGGTCTGGGCTAGACTGTTTTCTTATTTAGTTGGAGTCGACCTCTTTAATGCAACACACTCAGATTTGGCCTCAGGTTATTTCTGGATAATTCCATGACCAAAAATCTTGATATTCTCAAAATGTACCATCTTCCACAACTTCAGCAAACATTTAAGATGTAAGATCTATCACTGAACAGCACAATTTGCCCACTCCTGTATGCCTGTTATTCAGATGCAGTTCTCTCAGTGTCATCTACCTCTGCTTTCAGCAACTGCTTTCTCCTTTTTGCCCTTAGCCCACATCCGACTAAAGCTTTGTTCGAATGTGGCCGTGAAAGCTCAGCCTTTCACCTCGTCAGTTGTATTTATTTTTTGGGATTGAAAAACATCTGCACTTCAGATGCATTGGCTTACAATTCCTCCTTTACTCACCTTGCTCAAAGGCTCTTAAGTGCAAGTGTAAGTGCAAGCCACTGGATAATTTGCTTCTCTGAAATCCAGGTGCAGCAATTTTTTATTTTTTTCCCTTATGTCCCATATGCTCTGAATAGCCTTTGGTGGAGGTCATAGTGCAACCAAAGGAAAGCAGCTGAGAGACATTTAAACCAATATATTGAAGCAAAGGAGCAAACCCCCATTTTAGCTCTGCTTTATACAGTAAACAATTCCATCCCTAAAGACGTTTGTTGACAGCACGGCCGGTGCGTTCAGCATTAGCTCTTCTGCCTGCCCGGGAGATGTTGCGTCTTTGATTGTTTCTTCTGATATGCACGCCGTCACACAGGGAGCAGATTTGTTTGTTCTGTATATCCTGGGAGACTCCCACCTTAGACTTGAACAGAGCAGTTATGATGATTAGCGGCAATGCATGCTGTCTCCCACAAGCCAACAGCAGAAGAGAAAAGAGTTTCCTTCTTTCCATAATCATAAAACTGTTTCCTCTGTTAACTTCCCAGTCTCATTTTCACCACATTGATTGAAATCTTTATGGCGTGTCTGTAAGGATTGACTTTCCAAAGAGTCCTCTGTTCAGTCTTCTGTATGTGTACAACGCTCTTGTGAAGCTCGATGCAAGCGAAAGATACAGTATGTTAATAGTATTGTTTACTCAATAATGTCTCCATCCTGAAAACGGAGGTCTTCTCTCTCTCTGACCACTCATTCGCGTGATAGTGATTGTGTGGCAGATTCTCAGGAAAGAAAGCGTGTTTGTCAAATATCTACCCACTGTCACAACCACAGAAATGCTGGCACACACACAAACAAACTAAAGAAGAAAAGTCATCTGCAGGACAGTGGGCCGATGCTGTGACTGATGTTTTTGCTGACACACATAATGACGATGTAGTGATTAGTAGATAAGCGAACAAGCATCATCTTATGTGAGAACCACATTTTTTCCTCAATAATGGGTGTATCCATATCCAGATGTTTATAATATTCCTGCGCCTTACATCGGGATATACTTTGTGCGGTTGATTGTGTACTGTGAATTAGATTTGTTAGTGATTGGATCCAATTAATTGCCACCTGGATATTTTCAGTTACAGCAACAGCTACAAAAATAACCTTCACACCTGCTGCAGCAGTGTCTAACCCACTTTGGACTATTTGCTTCTCCATAAGTAAATTACGGATTTATGGAGATCAGTTAGTTTTTCATTTAATAAGCAGTCGTGTCAATACTAATTAAAGAACCTCATTTCTAAAATGTCAACATATTCATTGATATTTACCACCTTTTCCCCTTTTCCTTCCAGTGAAAAAACAGTTGGATGAGACTGATGACCGCACGCCACAGTTCAAGAAGAAGGCAAAAGAGCTCCGTGTCCTGGATTCCAAGACGGCGCAGAATCTTTGTATGTACATGCAGTTTCAGTATACATATATACTATTACATCTACACTGTACTATTAACTTCATTTATGAAAGGTTTTGAAAGTGTTTTTTGTTGCAATTTGCAGCCAGATACCATGTGTTTATCATGAAGCCCTTTCCCACGTCACAAATGGCGGTGGTACTTACCTTGACGCCTGTTTAAGTCCAAATGCACACATTTTTGCTTTATTTGTTGCAGTATAGGGTGGAAGGGATAGATTCTCGCTCTGAGGTTGGATCAATAAAAACCTCATGCCTCACTGTTTGTCCTGACAGCTCCAGCATATGCACCATTTTTCCCCCCATGAACTTTCCTAATCCTGTATACATAAAGTGTGTATAGATTTATTATGCTGAGAAATGGGTGACTGCCAGAACCCTTGTATAGTTTGATGGGTACAGCATTAGAAAGCAGATTTTATTGTGTCCCCAGACCTTTTGGGTTTTCATCTGCAGCCTTGATATTCCTCACCTGATGTGCATCGACTATAATTCCTCATGCAACATACATGTTAAAGATTATAGGTCCCCTCCCCTGCAAACTAAATCGCCCCCCCTTTGTTTATCCACATTTGTTTCTTCTTTATGTGAGAAAATGATATTTATGTGGATACATTTCTTTGCACTGGGGTTGAGAGTTGCACAACTTTGTGTGAAGTAGAATTTCAAAACACACAGAGATAAACTATACATTGCAGAAGCATTATCTGTACAGCAGTACAAACACTTTTACAAGGAGGCCATGTGAATAAGTTCATTGGACAGAATTCTGGGGTCTGATGTCAGAAATGAGATGACACATAGATGCGTGTGTGTGTGTGTATGTGTGAATGAGTATGTTAACGGTGTGTACACGTGTGCACATTTGCATATGTAAGAGCACCAGTTTGTGCATGCTTGCGTAAACACTTGTGGGTTGCAACAGGCTTGATAGGTGTCACTGCCATCTTTGATTACAGTTAGAGCAGATGGGCTTCGGTTTAATATGAAGCAGAAATTCTCACCTCCAGCACGGCGATGGGTAGGACACCTGCTCCTAAGCAGTTACCCCTCGACGTCTTTGACATCCTGCAGAGTCATGCATCATATTCAGTGTCTGCCATTGAACCCTGCAATCTTCCTTTTCAATTTTGATGCACGTTAGCGTTGAAAGGTCAAAGATGGTAGCTAGTGGGGGGTGGCGGGACAAAATGATTTGTGATGTGATATGAGCTCTATCTGTCCGTCTATCTATCTGCCCATCTGTCCCTATGTCTGTCTTCCTGTCTTAAATGAGTAAACACAAGGGGTGGGTTAACTGTAAAATTAACCTGGCATTGAGCTATCAAAGCAACATTCAAATTTGCACAGCGGTCAAGCAGCCACATTGTGAGTGAGAGGAGCTTAAATGGCATTAAGATCTGAACAATTATCTTTTATTAACTGAGTTGTAAAACGTTATGTGGCATTTACAACTTCACATTTGATACAGGTCAGGTTAGCCGATCCAGGGTTAAGGGAGATGTAGAGCTGAGTATTGTTGCTATGAATTTAGGGGCTGTGTCTGCAAACTATTTTCAGCCGTATTATAGCAGAAAATACTAATATACCTAAAATCGCACCCTGGGGAACCCCACATGTCAGGGGCAGAGGTGGAAGAAGTCCATTCTGCTGCTAAAGAAGTTAACTTTAACCAGAACCATCAGGGCAAAACGAAATGAGATGAATATTTAATGCCAGCTGACTTTTCAAAACATGCTGTGAAAATTGAGTGCTCTTTTCCGGTGATTGTGAGGCTCAACTCAAGAATGATTCAAATAGAACAGTTGCATTTGAATCAGCTGCAATCAGTAAATCATTAGCAATCTGACAGAAGCCAGATTGGATTTTATTTTTAATATATCAAGTTCAAGTACATCACAATGGTCTTGATATAAACAAAAACTTAGAAATAGATTTTCCTTTATTTAAAATCAGTCGCACCAGAAACGGCTCCTTATGCAGGGTCTGCCCCATCTTAGGGGCGGCAGTAGCTCAGTTCATAGGGACTCCAGTTTGCCTCCAGGGCACTGCTGAGGTGCCCTTGAGCAAGGCACCAAACCCCTAACACTGCTCCACGGGCGCCGTGACATGGCTGCCCTGCGCTGACCCCTCTGTAAAAAGCATGTTTGAAGAGGCCCACGCAAGACAAATTTCAAATTGCCGTGTTTGCATGTGTGATTTGACCCAATAAAGATTCTATTGTATTCTATCTAAAGTGGAAGACAAATGATAATGTAATCAATATGGGGTCCACCTAACGCTGCACAAAATGGAGGAAAATTGCGAGATGTGATAACCTACTGGATGATGTGATGATTCAGTGATTAAGGCATCCAGTATCAAACCGTCCCCGCGGAGATAAAACTGTATATGGTTCTGCTCTAAGCCTTTTGTTAACCTCAGTGACTTTTTAAATTCAATTAATTTTATCTCATGACTTAATCGCGATAACAAAACCGACGTGATACATGTACATACTTCAGCTACCGGAGATCATTGGACAGAATCATGCATGTTTCTACTTAGTTGGTCACACCAACTTATGTAGAAACATGCAAAAATGTATTTTAAAGTGGTTGAGTCAAACCGGACTTACAGAAAAGTGTGAATTCTGTGTACGTGTGTGTTCTCGGGGCTTTTTAATTATGGTCAGCCATCATTTTAAAATGCATAACAGAGCACACTAATAACAATCTGAGAGTAGCAGTGCACATAATGACCGGTGCAGTCCCAAGGTAGCCGACTAATCTGAACTTTATTAAAACGTTATTTTAAGCCGTGTCTTTATTTTGCATATATGTCACCCACACGTCCCAGCTTTCATCAGACTCCCTGCTTGTAGTGCATGAGTACAGTGTAAAGCTCTCACTGCTTAAAAGGATTAAAGTGCTTAAAATCTATTTCTACAGCAAAAATAAAAGTGTTACAAAATTAGTGCCTGTTAATGCAATCTGAAAGAAACAAATTCCAACAGTAGCAGCGGTGTTGCAATTTTGATACTCTTCCATGGGCCTTAGCCAACTTAGCTGGCACCTGAACATCCTCTAAGAACTCAATGTTTTTGAGTTCTTACCCAAGTGGACACCACGATTTCATTATGCTGCCGACGTGCTGCGTGTCTTCACTCGTCTTATCGCAGGTGAGCTTATTTGGAGCCAAGAATTGACCAAATAAGTTCAAGGAAACAATACTCAACGATGCAACAAACGATACATTTTAGCGGTTGGATGGCGTCAAAAAATATTTCTGCCCGTTTCATCACGTCTTACCCCCTAGCCTGTCTGTTAACGTCTCTACGGATGTACGTCTCTACATCTTCCATACATCTTAAAATGACTGTTGGCAGCCCAACACCCAGGAGAAACCGATTCAGCTCCTAAAACAATTGACAGTATTTTATTTTTCCCCATGAAAATACAGTGATGGTTACAGCAAGCGTACAAATGGTCATACTCCATCTCCGTTTGTTGCGCCGTCAAGTACAGGCATCCTATCCCGCTGCTGCTGCTGCAGTATAGCAGCTGTTGAGTGACTCTCTTCCAACTCATTACTGAAAGTCCACCTGTGACTTCCACCTGGATTCACTATCGGCGCCAGTTTCCACTGTAGGCAACCCACCTGCAGAGCCAAACACCCACCAGGTTCTTCCCAGAGGCGGATACAGTGTTCTTCTATATATCCACTCAGATAATAAATGTAGCACTCCACTCCAGTACAGCTACTATAATAATAATGATAATAACAACAATGAAAATAATACATTTTTGTGAATTGACACACAGTTCATTGTTGCTGGGTTTCTTTCAGGGTGACACAAACTCTCCTCATGGGTCAGTGTATTACTTTTTCCAAGTGACAGGTTATGTCTGCGGTCATTTTGTCTGCGGTGTCGAGTGCTGAAATGTCTGTTTGAACCCTGTGGTCTAATAAAAATAGAAAAGAGGAAATGACTCTCTTCTCTCTCTCTATCACAACAGCAATCTTCCTGGGCTCGTTCCGCCTGCCTTATGAAGAGATCCGGGACATTGTGCTGGAGGTAGACGAGGAAAGACTGACAGAATCACTCATCCAGGTGAGAGAGGTGTTCCGTGTGTTAGTCACACACCCACACACACACCCACACGGACGGATGGACGCACACACACATACATCTTTTGTCTCCAGTAAAATAATCTCTGCTTGTGTTTTCCTCTCAAAAACGTATGTGAGTATGTGTGTTTGGGTTATTATATACGAGAGAGAGAGAGAGAGAGACAGAGGCTTGTGTTTGAGGCTTTGTTCAGTGTCTGGTGGCGAGCATGGTGACCCCATTTTTAGACTGTTTTGGTCCCCATTTGGCACAAGTCAATCCCCCCCATTCTCTTGTGAACCATAGAGACTCCTCATTCATCCTCTTATAAAGGCTGAAGCAAGACGCGGCTTGGCAGAGTCTACACAACTCCACCCTCCTTTCCCTTCGCCTTTGTCTTAAACCATGATTGATGAGCTTTCTAAAGGCTCTCTGTTTTCTTCTCTTAGAAAGCATTAATTGCAAATGGGCGGGTGCGTTTGAGGTAAAGATGCATCATTGGGCAGCGTGAGCTGCAATCTGCGCTGACTTTGCCTGCCCTATCCCTTTATCAAGCGTTTCTGCAGTCCTGTTGCTTTCTCCCTCTCTGTTTAATTTGAGAAGTAGGAGGTGTAGGTGTCAGGAGTGAGCAGTGGATGGAAGACGTGATTGCAGTGGGATATTGGCATTCATATACTCTGTTCAGCATCCAAACACCAGTTATGTTGTGTTTTAAGTACAACTAAGTGGCGTTTTGCAAACATGGTGGTCACCTGAACTGAGGTTGACTTCTGAGTCCTTCCCTTCTACCTTTTACCCACATGGGTCATCAACAAACACGCTGTGTGGCTTGTCTACTTCCTCCCCACTTATGCAAGGCAACAGTAAAAGGTGTTGAGGAAGCCTATCTTGAGAGCTGCCCTGCAGGACCATTATTTTAAGCTCTGATAACCTTTAATTTGCTGGCAATCTGGCAGAGTCCAGAGAGTAAGTTATGCCATGCCAGACCCCTTTCTGTTTTGTGAAGGAGAAAGGAAGTTAATGTGTTGACCTTTTCCCATGTTCAGCCTTTTTTTTTGGCAAAGAAGAACAACTGTATATCTGCCAATAGTAATGCCGAATCCAGTCCCCGCAAGCTTCTTCCTCCATTTTACTCAGTGGTGTAGTCCCACTGATATACAGGCACCTGGTGTATGCCGGCTACAAATCAACCATAATATGTAATGTTGCCTTTTTAAATGTCCCAATTTGCATTTCAAGTCAGGGACATAGAATTCAGCCTCCAAGTTCCTTTTATTTAACTTAACAAAATGCTGAATGCCATGTGAATGAAGGATGATGAGGACAAAACCACTATTCATTTAGGTTTTTTTTTTCTGTGCTCATTACAAAGTGATAGAAAAGTGACATAGCAAACTGTGTGAGTTTTTGAATGAGCCTCTGTAGAAGGAACATTTTGGTTGTTCACAAAGACATAGCAAATCAGCTTAAACCGTCTAATGTCATAAAGTCGCGGTGAAGCAGAAGGGGCCAAGTGAGGAAACTTAATGGGGGAGAAGTGTCTCACTGTGTGTGTGTGTGTATCACTGTTTGTTAGATAATGATGCTAAAAGTGGGGGGGAAACTGTGGACCTGACAGCTTGGACAACTTCTTCCAAAATACTGTGTGTGTGTTTCTTATCCTCCTTGTTTAAGTATATCTTCTTTCATTTCATTTGCCGCTCATCTTAATAGGACTCAAATCAAAACATACTGTATTCCTCTTTACTGTAGATAGCTTGTACATGCAGCTTAATCTTAATTTAGACAAATTTAGAGCACAATTATGTAGAAGTGATCTAACACAGTAAATGAGGTGGGAAGGAATGAAGAATCCAGTTGGAGCAAAACAGAGTCACTGAGCTGGAGCGGAGACTTCCTGCTGGGTGACACAGTCCTGAGTGTGGGCTCCATCTGCACAGCGCTCATCTACACTCATTACGCTGATTAATCTCTCTACACCACCCACTTTCAGCCACATGCCAATCACCATTTACCCACTTGGACAACTGCACGCACATCACACACACACACACACACACACACACACACACACACACACACACACACACACACACACACACACGCACACAGTACAGAGCACAGAGATGGTCTCGTTGCCCTGGATAATTGGGAACAGTGAAATATGTAGGGAATGTTTTCAAAGAAGGGGAGTATCTGGCCTTTGAGCAAACTCTCCATCTTCCCTCTCTTATAAAATGTGATTTTACATTCCTTCAACAGTGGGTAGCTGGGTGCTGCCTGTTGCTTTTGGTCTTGACAATGAAAAGCAGAGAAATTGGTTTCGTGATAAGGAAATATTGCACAACACCGGAATGAGGCGTAATACACGGCTCGTATTAATTGCTAAGTACTACATCAACACAGAACATGTAGTGATGCGCAGATACCATTATCATTAGTTAGATAACGTGAGCTTTTCCAGCTCAGATGTAACTGTAAAAATGCTAATGAACATTCGGGGGCTTGGCAAGGGATAGATGTGACAGCGCTGGGATGCTTTTACAGCGCTAATACAGAGACAAAGATCTTTTGCGCACATGCCATGTAGTTCAAAATTCTCTCTGTGTTATTTTGCAAAGAGTGGAGTGACATAGCAAGGAATTAATTGATAGATGGCAGGATTGGATAAAAATGGACAGAATCAAAGAAGCCAGAGGTATCCATAATGCATCTTAAACTCAGTTAGTCAATCTTATTATCTCACCTCTCCGTCGCCTTGTCTAATGTAATGATTTGTCAGCAGAAAGTGTCAGCGTTCTGGCCTTGAAGCACCCCTACAATGTGTCACCCTGGCAGAGGGGATAGATAGGACTTGATTGGCTCTTCTTATTCTGCATTAAGCCCATCAGCGCATCTCGGATGATGTACACATTCCTGAATGCTGGCAGACAGTCCTGGCTCTCACCGTTCATTCAGACTCGCCATGAATTCTTGCAGTTCCACTTATATTCACCTCCACTGCACTCAGCGGGCTAACATAAGTTTATGCAAATGGATAGACAGCGTCCATTATCCTGTCTTTCTTCCAACACTGTTATTTATCATCCAACCAGGAAATGTGTGAGATCTCTCTCTCATTCTCTCTGTCTCTGTCTCTCTCTCTCTCTCTCTCTCTCTCTCTCTCTCCCCCCCCCCCTCCCTCCCTCCCCCGCTCCCTTTATACATTTTCTTTAATATCTTAATATCTATTTAAGCTGCTCATTGCTACTATTGCTGCCAGCTGGCCTTGTCTGAGACATCTGCAGTAATTTGTGCTTAGGGCTTCAGGGGCCTGGCTGCACAGTGTTTGGGTTAGGTTTTGCACTACAGGACTTCATGAAGGCTCTTTCAGTGGTCTTGAGCCACACCCAACTCCTGTGAACAGTGCGAGCAAACTCCACCTTACACAGATGACAATACGATTACAGCTCACAAGTCTAACACACGGTGATGCTTTGCTCATTCATCAGTGGCAGTAGCATTCAGGTTTGGGGTCGTTCAGTTGTAAGAAAGTGCTGCCTCGGACTGCACGTGTTACGTATCGTCACATTCATTCATTCATTTTTTTTTGTTTTATTGAACCCAACTGACAGGGAGGGGCGTTGCCTTAAGTTGGCTCACCCTCTGTGTTTTAATATCTCCCTCACAACCTCTCTGCTCTAAGCTCAGGCTTTAGCAGACATAATAATGGTATTTGGTCCCATGCCCTTACAATTTTTGCCAACAGAGCACAAGGAGCCCAAACAATATCCAGATAATTAATAAGCAATTGAAGACTTGACTACTTTATGGTGTAATCAAGTGGTACACATGCAGGGGGTTACTCATAATAGTTCACTGTCAGAGTTAGAACAACACAGTGGGCTGATCGCATGACTAGAGTGTTTTGCTAGGACTGTCACTTTAATTGTTGCTATTTGTGCCGCGTAATCACCTATTTTTGATGCCACACGAGGCATTTTTAAAGCCTTTTTGAAATTCTGCACTGCCTAAACAAACATGTGAGAGTGACACCAATAAGAAAACCTTTTTTTGACCCAATTGTGTTGGAGGAAGATGGAATTTCAATAGCAGCAACCTGCTAGCATTTCTCAAGCAAAGCACTATTGTAAACAGCACAATGGACCACAAGGACAAAGCACTAGCCTAGAAGTGTGCCAATATCAACAAGGCTGAAACTGGAGCTAGTATTAATCACATGAATAGGGTTAGTATGAAAAGAAGTGTACCAGATTCTACAACCTTGAAATGTTATTCATTCCTTCATTCATTCATTCCTTCCTTCCTTCCTTCCTTCCTTCCTTCCTTCCTTCCTTCCTTCCTTCCTTCATTCATTCATTCACTCATTCGCTCATTCACTCATTCATTCATTTTCTTGATACCATACTATAGATGTTGTTTACTGTTATGCTTACGCCCATCACTCATCATCACTCTTACTCTCACTCTCACTCTTAGACAGTGTTTCCTTTGTAAATTTGTTGTTTCCCATGTGGCAACAGCTTTCAAGCCAGGGAAATCCCCCAAAGAGAAAATGCATGGATTACAATTTGCAAATGCTCACGTTTCCTCCAGTGCATGCATACCTCCTTTGGATGCCATACGGCTGCCATTAGCTTTTTGGGTCTAACCAAGTTCCTCATAGACTATATACTGTATCGTTTTGCAGATCCCTGTGATGTCTGTTGTAATTGAACCCTATATCACATCAAAACTCATCACTTTATTGACTTCAGTGGATTTGAGCTAATGTCTCATTACAAACCGTGAATATAGAGATGCATGGACAAGCCAAAAGAAAACAAACATTTATTTCATAACATTCTGTGCAGGAATTCATGGGGTGTATGTTTACTCTTTCCTCTGAGTTGTCATGCACAGGTGCTTATATATGTAGGGTTTTCCCAGTGTTTTTTGGCGAAATATAAGAATGTGTCATCTGGTTGCCCATATAGCAGACTCACTGGGACTTTTTATTAAAGCCAAATGTGCCCATGAACTCTGTAACTGTGCAGTAAAGAGTCATAAAAAAATAGTCTTAGACACTGCAGACCCAGATGCATATATGAAGTATAAACTTTATATTATTTAAGCTTTCACAAAACACTGCACTAGACAGCTGCACAGCTCTTCTTCCCCATCCCCACTCAGCACATGCCACTCACTAATACAGTAGCTGCTGGAAATGAGCGAGTCATCTCTAAATCTTTAAGCATGCCCCGTTTTTGGTGTGTATGTGCGGTGGGTAACTCTCATCAGTGGATGATACGGCCCTTGGGGCTTGTTTTGCAGAATATCAGAGTGACTTCTTAATGTTTAATGTTTTTCAATGTATTTTATATTACCCCATCTCCTTTTCAAAAGGAAAGGCTAATGACTAACACTGCACTGCTGTTCATTTGTAATTAGTATTGGCCTAATATAATGCACTTATATAAGAATATTAAAGAAACACATCTTAGTGTCCAACATCTATCATATTTAAAGTGTGTGTGTGTGGGTGTGGGTTTGGGTGTGTGTGGGGGTTAACCATGTAACATATCGGAGGTGTGGTCTTTGTCACTGTTTGTGGCTTCCTGAATAATCCAAGAGTAAATTGACCGAGTGAGACTGAGTAGTTGGGATTTCTGGCATTATTATTTTCAGTTAAATAATAAAGGTTTGTGGTTTTATTTAAAGTCAGGACCATGTCAGAATACACTTTTGCTTTTTTTTTGTTACATCAATAACTGAGAAACATTAAGTGCTTTGTCTCATAGTTTTGCATTCTCTGTTGAACATAAAACTAGATGTAAAACTAAAAAAATGGACTCATTACCTTAGCAAAAGTCCAAACAGACTAAGTGTCTGGAAACACAAAGGAATATTTCAAGCATTATACAACTGACTTGCTTGACAATTCCATCAATAAAGTGCCCATGAAGGCCAAGGAGACATTTTTCAGTGCATTTTTCCACTGTTTAACTATTTCACTTGAAGTGTTTAATGGAAATTAGTTTCTGTGAAATAAAGAAGTGAGTGAAAAGTAAAAACTACAAATTGACTCAATAGCCGATTGCCTGAAAAGGTAAAGAAAAAAACATCTTTCCCTGCTTCTGTTCTTACAAATTGACAATATTACCAGTCTGTCTACAGACTCCAAACCCAGACCCCTAACTGCCCCATTTACACACATTTCCTTCACTGCTGTGTGCGGATGTACATACATGAAACACGCAGAGAAAGTTGCAGCAGAATGAGAGTGTCATTGTGCGTTTGCAAGTCATGTCAAATGAACGTCTCATTTACTAAGGTCACAGCTAATTACACATTCTGTCAATGTTCCCCCCCCTACTAATGGCATTTAGCATGTGAACGAGGGCTTGAAAGTCGCAGTTGAATGATGGAATCTGTCCATTATGGAGCTCACTCCTGTCACCTCGCTCCATTTTTAAAAGCAAGGGGTAAAAGGGACTGATGTTGATAGCATGAGGATGATTACAGGTCAGCAAGAACTTAAGAGAAGAGCTCTAGCCAGTTGGATGAGGATGTGCGTGCATGCCTGACACATATTTATGAAAGCATGGCGTGTGTGCGTGCGTGTGTGTGTGTTTGTTTGTCGGTCTATGGCATGACTGTGCAAATGCTCAAAGAAAAGTTTTATCTCCTACACAGCACATTGCAAGGAAAATACTCTCGGTTCAAACAAACACAAACACTAAAATATTGATACAGCGATACATTTTCTGTCTGTTTTGAATAGAAAAATGCATAGAATATGTGGAGAAAACGCAGAAAATCACCCAACCTTACCTCATTTAGATAATAGGATGTGCACACTTAAAAGCACTCTTTAATAAGAGTGCATTATAACACCATATAAATGAAACGGCTACACTGATAACATCAATCACTTTTTTAAGAGCTATAAGCAGAAGGTAAATGAAACAAAACATTAAGACAGCTTTGCATACTGAATAAAACAGATGCGCACACACAGACACACACACACACACACATCTTGGTTCATTTTCCAACTCAATTACATTGTTTTTGAATAATTGTGGTGAGATTTTTGGCACATCTGTCTGCGTGTCTGTGCCTCCAGCTGCTGCAAAACACATCCGGTTACACCACTCATGCATTGGGTAATTGGCTTAATTTAGTACGGCTACTCGTCACAGATTCTGTCATACCAGTTCCTAATCAGACACTCAACACAGTCTGATTAATGTATATTTACTTGAGTTAGTCGAGGTTTTATATGTGGGGGTAAAAATGAATATATTTGATCCAGAGACAGGGATGTGCAATCACATACACGGACCTGATTCACCTCTGCAGCTCATTAATGTTGCAGTGATTAGCCCCAGTCAATTCCCATTATTGCTCTAGTGATAATGATGGTGGCATTTGTTTGCCGATAACACTAGACATAATTGGCCAGTGTCTAACTGATAACATTTCTACACATTGCTTTTATATTACCAGAGGCACTATACGAGTGTAAAAGCTGTTTTAAACACCCTTTCCTCTCAAAAATGACTGACTCCATCAAACTGAACACTGATCTGTCCAACCTACAGCATCATCAGTTCACCTTTTTTGTGTCGTATTTCAGTTGTCTATTTTCAATCCATCAGAGGCGAGAAAACAAGCAACACAAATATTGTTACCAAATATTAGAGACACGAGAAAGAACACATTCATCTTTCAGACATTGGAGTCTTTGGATGCACTTTGCAGATGCATACTTCATTTTGTTGACTTTTCCACTTTATATCTGGTATTATTGCAGGTGTTCAGTTGTGTCTGTCAAACCTGCCTAACCTACAAAGGAAGAGAAACAAGTTATGATAGTAGTTTGATTTTCTTGACCGCATGAGCTTTAAATGATCGACACCTGGATACAGAGACTTTGGTCACCATGACAAAAGTTCCTCCTCTTGTTGTTATTTTTGAGGTGAAAGCTGAAATGTTTTTAACATTATTTTGAAATAGTGTAGTATAATTTATTCTCGAATTTAATTTGAGCGTATCCCAGCTTGTCACACAGAATCCGGACGTACACGCCGTCGCCCAACAAACACCAGGATTATCAGCTTTCTTTCTGCTTTGCACTGATTCCCTTCACCTCGCCATGGCAACAACCTTTCCACCAGACCTCTCAGGAGTCTTTGCGTTCTAGCCTTGCTTGTTATTATTGTTTATCTCTCTTGTCAATCACCCAGATCGCCATGACGCTCATCCATATGCATGCAGGCCATCATTACCTGCAGTAGCCCATTGGCTGCGGGGTCTGGCAGTGCCCGTGCCAGCCTTTGTTCTCTGCTGTAACAACAGGTGATTGTAGCAGCCTGGCACATTGTTGGGCATCATTTGCATGGTGTAAAAGTGCAAATGTGGGGCAAAGCGATAAGTATGGCTGTGCATTGGGCCTGTTGGATTAGAGCTAAGACAGGAGAAACTGGGTCCCCCTTGGGCTTAATTGTGGTTTATTTTGGCACACGGCGCGTAACCCTCTTCTGCAGGAAATGCTAATTTAACAACGAAATGTGAAATGCATTATGCTGATTTGGTATAGGCTGGGAAACTAAGACACACACGAAAGAGTAGCATTGAATAAATGCAGTCAAGGTAGGTGGAGGGGAGACTGTACTTGGGTGGGTGCATTAGCAAATATGCTTCAGAAATTAATGGTCAGGACCCAAGGTACTATATGTACTTTCCACTCATCAGCACCTCCCTGCTGATCTGTAACCACAGGTTCCAGGCACACCGCTTTATCCTCTAGTCCGAATATCCATCTTGCACTCCAATGTACTCTCAAATGTATACGCCTTCATGCACTATACAGTCCAACTGTTACATTTTGATCCGGTGGAGTACATGCAGTTTCTCCTCAGGCAGCCTTGTGCTGTATTTTCTTAGCAGAGTAAAACTGTTTGATGTTCTCCAGTTCAGTGTCTTTGTCTCTGTGCCATCACTCATAGACGCTCAGTAGACTTCACAAATGAATTAATTTCTATTATGTTTTTCTGTGCTAGTCCTCTATTTATTCCCTGACAATCTCATCAGTGTACCCGCTGTGTATTGAGATGCCTGTAGGAGACACTGTTTTTTATTGTTTTGCTGCAATGTAGGCATGTAACTCCAAATTATTTCAACTTTTCAAGTGTTTCTGACCAAGGACTTGTCATCTAGGTACAGATTGTGTCAAAGCCCTGATCACTGTTCCCATTCCTATGTTCCCACCACTATATAGAGGAACTGGGATTCCATCACATTCTCATTTCCTGCTCAATCTATAGTAATCCTGTAGGATTCCGATCTCATCCTATAGTGATGCTTTCATTTTCGACTTCTGAAAGAATGAGAAACGTGTAATAATAATGTTGTGATGGCGAGGCAGAGGAGCACTGGAAGCTTTTTTTTTGGTACAGATTGGTACTTGGAAGTATGTGTGGCCATGTAGGGAAGGACAAAGCTTGGAGAAACACTGCGTAGTCTTGCTGTTGCTGTGTTCAATCTCCATCTCTTTCTTCCTCTATGTGAGCTCTCCATCCACCTTCTTCATTTCCTTTTAATCCTCCTTTGCACCTTCCACAGTATATGCAAATGCTCAGGTACACGCATTTCAAAAAAAATCACCCATATTTCCTCTTGAAAGACAAATTTAATGTCACACACGAGTCTGTCACATTTCCCAGCCCAGCCCCGACCCTCAGATGAATCCTCCTGTCTCTCTCTCTCTCTGTGTTTGTGTCTTTCTCTCAGACTACATTTCTCATTTATTTTAATGCAATATCAGAATCTGTCAGACTTGATTTGTTGCCTGTCAGTCTGCCTCTATAGGTTTGCTCCTAGTCACTTTTGACGTGTTGGCGTGGTGTGGCTGAGCAGATTATATAAAGCAATAACATCCTTTATAGTTGATGTTGTTGTTTCACATGCTAACCTGTGAGATAAGATTTGTTTTATTCACGGTTCTCTAATGTGGTTAAAACGTCAAATGTGGACTGTCCTCCACTCAATTTTACATTCTCACCAGCACTATGTCTCAGCACCACCTTTATAACCCAAAGAAGGTTTGGACTTGTTAGCCTTTGTCCCAGATATCCACTTTCCATTTCTTTCCAGGTAACCTTTTGTTTGAGATGGTTGCTATCTATTATTTCACCCTATTGTGCGTAGTTACTTCACTTCACTGCTTGCTTGACTTTAATCTGAGTTTGAAACAGCTTTTGAAATTGCATGCAACATTATAAAAACGTTTTTTCTTGAATTATCAACGGTGCGAGCGATGAAGCTGTAGAACTTTGAAGAAGCCACCTTGCTCTTCGATTATTTTGTTACCGATTTGAGATGAATCCATTCGCTGATTGGCTATCGAGCTGTTAGGAAGCCTGCTGCAGTGTCGCAGCAAAGGGGGGTGGCGGTCCTATGTTGCTGTTTTTCATCAGAGAAAGCATGGGCAGGCAGCCACGTGCCGCCCAAATTGAGGAATAGTCAATTAAAAGGAGAAAATCACAGCTGTCAAGCAGAAGGCAGATGCAGCTCTTCCTCTGCGTTTGGTTCAGTCATCCCAAAGGCCCGATGATGAGGGGCGAGGATTGCTTCGATAAAATCTCAGACATCGGGGCAATTCTCCCTCTCTTCTCCTTTTATTTAACACGGCTTAATAAAGACTTTATTGTTTTCAGAAACACTCCATCGATTGACATGTCTCAGGCTATATCTTGAGGTTTGTTAGTTTTCTTCATCATTTTGACACCACTGCTGGGAATATGCTGCCTGCTTTTAACTGTGTTTCACCAACTAGGAACTGTGAAGTAGGTTGGGTGGAACTTCAGAATATCACCCTTGACTCAGTTCAAGTTTTTTGACACAACCTTACACTGCACTATATGATTATACTTGTCCATAATATGTCCTTGATTCCATTTGAGAGATTGAGGCTCCCGTTTGTACACGCTGTTTATATATCAAAGCATTTCAGCAGTTGTCATTTGTACATTACAGTGCATCAACACCTCCTGTTTTCATCAGCATAAATCCAGCTGTATGGTAAGCTTTATGCCTGATGCATGTGTATTACCTCCCATTAAAATATATTAACTTGGCATGGGTTCACAGACGCTGCGAAAACTGCGAACTTAATTCACCAGAAGAAGGTTGACAGCAGCCGAGATCAAAGTACGGAAGTGAAAGCGCTTTACAAATACTGTCATCCTCGACAAATGTTTAGGGAACCATATCCTGTATCTCATTACTGTTGTGCTCTCCTTTACCTACCGTTCCTCAAATACAAGCATTTCCCGATAGGATATAGAGCAAAAAGGATTTACCTCGCATGGTTCTGTTATCTATCCACATGTTTTACACATCCGATTGAATATATTGTGCCATTTACTTAATAACGACTCAAAAATAAGTAATGTTGTGAAGATTGTCATATCAAGGCCATGTTTGATCAAATTGAATATGCAGAAGCTTTAAAATATGTATAAAAACGATGCAGTATTGGAACTGGAAGAAGCCTTTTGGACTTTGGTCAGCTTTGCATTCTAATCACCGACATTACCAAAAAACCAAGGTCATAACTGCTGTTTGAATATTGTTGGAGGAAAGTCATATATCTACAACCCTGACAGACTCGGCTTGAAATTGAACATAATCACCCGTTTCGCGGTTACCTTCACTATTTTTTCTTGTGTTCAGTTTGTTTTGTTTTTAAAAAACATTTTCTTCTGTTTACTTCTTGATTTTGATTAAGTCAACAGGTATACTTTGTACATCCCGTCCACTTTATACCTTCTCTGTTTACATTATTTTACATGTAACTACCCGTGTTCTTCTCATACTCCTTACAACCTTTATTAGTTGAATGAATGATCATGACATCGCTCAAAAATGTAATGGAATCAAGGACAATGACATCATCCATTTTGTGACACTTTCCAATAATTGCGTTCGGTATATTTGCCAAGAAAAACAAATAAATTGCTCCATCTCGCAAAAAAACAAGTACATGAATAAAAACATCAAATGAAATCAAAGAATTCATTCATAATGTACATTGTACCTGCAACAAAACAGACAGGATAATGAAACGGCTTTTTTTCAATTATCCAATTTACATCAAAATCCATAAACACATTGCACACCTACTGTCAGTAGAATTATTTTCCACAGATTGCGAGCATTCACTCTGCTCGCACATTTCGCCCCAAACGCGATTAATTATAGACGAGGACATACTGAGCAGCATTTATGAAGGTTTAACCTTAACTACAACATTTTAGCTGTTTCTGTTTTGTCGGAACATTGCTGTGACGTGCATGCTGATCTGCAGCACCTCCATCTCTGCCCAGCGCGATATATGAATGTGTTGTGCTGGTAGCATTCTCCAAATAATCTCTTCCAGCCTGCAGAATGTGTCTGGTGGCCTGCCGCGAGGAGTCTGGCCCAACATCATCACCCAACCCCCTACGTTGCAGCGCATATGGTGCAGACTTTGTGTCAATTTTGCTCTATGGGGCTTCTAATAATTAACTAGATGACAGACAAATGAAATGACGTCGAAGCAGATTTGATTTCAGCAGATTTATCCAGTTCTTTGTGGTAAACTTTTGAGAACATTTGTAAATGTTTCAGAGCTATGTCAGGTTATTTCAAGATCCTAAAAAACACCCATTATGTGTGTGTGTGTGTGTACAAAACTGCCAACATTTCCTCTGATGAAGAAACTTCACATATTTTGCATTTGGTGCAAACCCCGACTCAGCAGAAACAGGACTAGCATGCACACTGTGGCAGAGCACATGTCCAATTGTTCATCTTTGCTCAGCAAGCAGTGCCAGAGGAGTTCAGGCCTATAAACAGATTATCCAGCGCATTTGCAACAATTATTGCAGTGAATGATTTTCTCGTCCGTTAGTTCAGTCCCATTCAGACCCAATGATACATTGTCAAGAAGAGCTTTGTCCTTGATAAAAGGCCAAACGGCAATTCATGTACAGTTTAATGCTTTCTTCATAGAATGTGCAATTGATGTCTTGCCCCCTTGCAGCTTTCTTACAATGGCTTTATATCACAGGATGGTCATTGTTTGTGTATTTTTCTCAGGAATAATATTGCATAATGCTCAGAAGTTGTAGAAAAACAAATCATTATTTTCCAAGGCTTTTAGCATTCAGGATTTCAATTAAAATTAATGAACCTTAAACTGTATGCTTTGTTTATATTTCCCAGGAAATGGTACAAACATATCCAGAGGAGCAGAGGCTGTTTCTTCATGACTCAGTTATCAGTGAATTAGTGAAACAAGACAAGTTGACTTTCATGATTAGTACGAAGTTTATCCTTAAAGGTCACGTTTGTATAATAACTCTCAGGTTTGTGTTCTATACAGGCACCCCCATTGCTGTGAAACAATATACTGTCCAAAGATCAGTTAACTTCCACATACAGTATTTGACTATCTCATAACACAAATGATTGATCATTCACAAGCGTCACACAGAAATGTGCTGGTTGCTTTGTGCCTCTACCAATATGATCAAAAGCTTGACCATGGCGCCATTGCTTTTTTTTGCAGGCCCTAATTGGGGCTTCAGCAAAAGCAAGCAACATCTGATATAATGGCCGCCTCCCAAACAGGAATTTGCCAGGCCTGCATTATGGGTTTACTTTTTATACTGCTGAATTCCCACAGGGGAGGACAGAGTTGTCATCATTAGTGGCCAGTAGCCTCTCGCTGTGTAGCCTGCGATGGCTGCCCATGTCTATAGCTGCGGTCAGCCAGGCCCATGGTCGGCCAGCAGCGTCTACTCTTTTCTCCTGTCTGTGTCCCCATCTGGTCACATGACCCTGCGCGAATCTATTCCTCCTGAATAAATTTGGGGAGTTAACGAGGGAGGGCAATTTGTGAAAGACCTGGAAAAGGGCACCTCCTCCTCCCAGTCTCCTCTGAGAAAAAAGAGGGGAATGCTACTCTACTCAGTTTTATTAACTTGGCTGACCTTCATATGAACAATTAACATTTACAGAAAACACAACCACTTCCATTATCTTCCTCATCTCCATCTTAATCTTAAACTTCACCAGCACCATCTTTATCTTCATCTCCCTTTTTCTACTTTACTGCTAAAGTACAGCTTCGATGCAAGTACAAATACAATGTACCTGAAAATCTGCAAATGAAAGTGAATGTTTGCAACTACGTGCATGTATTTCACCCAGCCAAATTCTAGTTAATGTGGATTATCCAGTGGAGCTTCAGATAGCAGAAGGTCAGTGACATGAGCAGTAATTGGCTGAGGTCCACTAATGTCAAAGCAAAGAGCCAACAATGAGCTGTGATTATGTGACCATATCGGCCTCCTACCAGAACACCACTCCTGTGTATCCTGACTGACATATGGACTCAAATACAGATAAATAGATGAAAAGATCACATCCCAAAGGTGTTTTACTGTGTGACTTGTATGTATTCATAAATCCATTACAAGCCTGAAACGCGTTTATTCATGCCTATAGAGCAGAGCGACAAATATGTACAAATCAAAGCAATCTGCAACCCTCTGGTCACAATTCGGCACATTGAATGACTACAACTGTTTTTGTGTTTCTGTGTCTGAGTGAGTGTGTGTGTATGTGTGTGTGGTCCACTGCCATTGACAGAAGGTGGGATTTACATTAACAGTATCTATGTTTGTGTTTCCCATTTGTAGAACCTGATAAAGAACCTGCCGGAGCAGAAAGAGCTGAGCTCGCTGGCAGAACTAAAGGGTGAATATGAAGAGCTGGTGGAGTCGGAGCAGTTTGGCATCGTGGTGAGTATAATTTCCTGAAGAGAACACACACTATGCACGACTCATGCTTGGATTTTTCTATAGTCAGACAATTGCACACTTGGATAATTCATTTTTCCTCATTCCTTTCCTTCCCTCATACACTTTCACACCCTCGCCAGTTTTCTTCTGCATTGTTTCTCACTCCAGTGTGTGCATTTTGTGGGAGGATTCATGACTCGGTATAAAAGATGCAGCAATGTATAGATAACAGTGGCACATATTACTTATTGGTTATGGATTCATTCATTCTTCCATGCTGCAGAGCCTAGGGTTTGGCAGCAGTGGCATGGAAACACAGGGCAGTTTCCACTCTCGTGTGTGTGTGTGTGTGGCTTTCTTTTGCTTTCACCACCCCAGTTGTCGATTGCTGAACTTTTTCTGTTTTACTCCTCTCGCTGCGTGACCATGGTAACCACTGGAACCGCACATAGAGAAAGGATAGGAGGAGCGTATTAGCTGTTAAGCCTGAAATTACATCTCTATACCAACGATACTGCACCAGTTAATGAAATCAGGCTTTGGTGCAACCTCAGCAAGCTGGATCATCTCAAATGTGTGTGTATGATGTTGCCAGTCCTTCTGTTTTAATATCGCATAATAAGATGGTGAACCGTAGCTAACAGCTGGTAGCAGGATAGTCTTAACTATCACAGGAGGGGCACTGCTGCAAACCAGGTGGTCTGCATCTGAAAAAGTTCTCCCAGGTATTGGCCAAGTGTTTTGTGGTGTGACTGAGGGAAGAGTTTGCATTTGTCTTCTTCTCCATCTCTGTGTCCTTTCTCCACGGAGAGAATTGAAAGTCAAAGTGCGATTGTGTAGAGTACACACGCCAGACACAGAATTCCTATTACTAACCCCTCCCCTCTCCTGAAAGTTTGCTTCGTTATCCCCATTTATATGATTAATTGCTTTGAGATTAGAAAGACAAAGTCACACACACACACACACACAGACACACACTTTGCCCCCTCTCCTCTCGATGATGCCAGGATCTTTGCACCACCTTCCAGAGTGACTGTGGCTGGCTTGGATGAAGCGTATCACGGCCTTTAAACCCACGCCGTAGTCTGCCAGGTGTAGAGCCATAACAGATATGCCCTTGATAGTTGATGGTAAGCGATGGGTTTATTGTGTGGAGAACCATAATAGTCCAAAAAGACCCCAGATTCCAGGTGCTCTCTCGCTCTCGCTCTCGCTCTCTCTCACACACACACACACCTTGTCTATAAGACTCCCAAATGAATGGAAAATGTTACCTCCCTCATAAGCTGCTGAGATTTGCACCCGGGTCAAGCAATTACAAATGAACAAATTAACTCGCCAGGCCAACACCCCAGTTAGGCATCTTGGGTGGTTTAAATGCTGAGGACTGCTCCCAAACTGCTGACCGTGCTGTTTTTTGCAGCAAATAGGCTGGGAGGTTTCCTTTGACAATCAAAGGAATTTATTTCCCCCTCCACAGTGATACAGCACATTTGACTTTAACATTTTTAGTCATATAATGGATTAAATTCTCAATATCATGCCTGTTTCAATGTATTTTGTAAAGATCCACACATGGATCTTTGCAAAAAGGCGACATTGCTTTCGACTACATGATAAATGGCTGTTTTTCATATCTAACTTCTGTCTTTGTGTGTCTTCCTATTGCCAGTCATGTAGAGTGGAAGGCAAGGAGGGTGCCACTGTCTACCACACACACACACACACACACGTGAGAGAGAGAGAGAGAGAGAGAGAGAGAGAGAGAGAGAGAGAGACCAGGGTGGAGGCAAGTGGTCTGAAGTTTTGTCACAGTGACTTGGTAAATGACAGCAAAAGAGAGCATGCCTCACTGATGTCACTTGTGTGGCAGTCCAGTGATTTCCCTCTTACATCCGGCACCCGGAATATGACTACTGTACTCAACAATGCAACGGTTTGCACGCTCCCTCAGCTTGTACTCGCACTTGCAGCTCTTCTAGTGCAACTGCAACTACACGAGAGCATTAATAGCACGCGATCCAAACAGCCCACCCAGAGTTCCCCGTCAATACTTTAGCTGATGGGAGCTTTTATTTGCCTCATCTTTTAGGAGATGTAATGAAGCAAAGGGTGACAGTTTACCTTGTGACGTCACCGATGTTGTGATTATATCCCTCCCCGCTGATGAAGTAGCTCTCAACGTGCAGCCCTTTGGCTCCCCTGGGAAATAAGCCACGTTCAAACGTTCCTCTGCCACAGCTGTCAACAACTTGCTTGCTTTCATTGTGTTTTCTCCTTATTGTGTACAGACAAATCAATTCGTGTGTGTGTGTGTGTGTGTGTGTGTGTGTGTGTGTGTGTTTTGGGTGGGATGTTGGTGTGAGCAGAGGAGGAGTTGCTTGATAGACAACTTGGTCATACACATGAATAAATCTAAGCAGCATTGGAACAGTGTGTGTTTGATCTGAAGGCTTCCTCTAAGAGCGTATTATGCAGACATCTGCACAAAGTGTGTGTGTGGTTGCTGCTTTGCCACATAATCTACAGCCAAAACCCTGTTTGTTGTAATGTTATTCCTTTTTCACAAATGGGTTTCCTCTCACTCACTCTCTCGCTCTCTCTCTCTCGCTCTCTCTCTCATTTTACCTTAATTTGTTTGTGCTTCAGTGATTCCACTCATAAACAAAGCCACAAGTGGTAGTAACACACATTAATCTGGGAGTTACGGTGATTAGTCCCCGAAAAAATATGTTTAATGTGAGATTTCCTCCTTTATTCCAAAGTTATCAGGAAGGGGCAGAAAATGGGTTAATCCTGTTTGCTAAACAGATTTGATGCCAAACACAGTGTAGCTTGCAATTCATTAAAGCTGTTGTTGCAATATTTACACGATGGTTCAGGCAAAGTGGTGTAACTTTTACAGAAATGTATATTTGTTCAATTTATTAAAGCGTGATGTGGCTGTGTTGAGGCAGAACAGGAAGGGACAATAGCAAAGCAAACAGGCAGATGGTGTAGATAAAATGGTAACTATACAAAATGAAGTCAAACTAAGGCGAACGCACGAAGAGGTGCAGGCAGGGAACGCATTGACTCTGACACTAACAGGCGAATATCCAGGATCAACACACCGAGAGCGGGCAGACACCAACTGAAGTATGAAAGGCGAGGCACAAATCAAAATCATAAAAAAAACACAAGCATGCTAAGGTCAGAACACAGAACAGAGCTAACAGACAGAACAAAGGCCAAACGGCTCCAGCTACGGTACAAGACGATCTGGCAGAGACTTAAGGTGAAATTGGCCGGTATACAGGAAACGCGTGGGGACTAATGAAGGGGATGGGAGTCATGTGAGGGAGTCAGGTGGGGGACAGGCACATCTGAAATGAGAGAGGTGGGAGTGAGCGTGAACAGACAAGTTAAGTGGATTGATACATCTGGACGGTTCAGACTTCACCATGAGGATTTTTGACATTAAAAGCAGCAGAATTGGAGGATAGAAACCTGTGTATTGGCAGTAATATGTTTTTATGTGGGAATAGGAAATACCTGGCAGGCTTCTCTTGAATTGTCCTGCAAGTACAAGTTTACCTGTCATCTCAGTCACTTTCCTTTGTGCAAATGCATTTAAGTATAGACTGTTCCTATAATGGGAGGCGACACTACACTGACTGCACCTGGCACTGTAAGGGTCACTTTAAGTCTCTGCGCTCTCCACTCACTGCAGGTGCAGATTTGTGCAGGTGTATTAAAAGAAGCAGTGGCAGTTTGTTGCAGGGGGTCATTTTGCGGGGGGAAATAACACCATCATTGTTTGAAAGGCCTTTAAAGAAATGTCAGTCAGAGCAGTTAGACGCTCCCTGGCTGAAATGTGTGCACATAATACATCAAATCTTTTCGAAAGTTAGGACAGCGAAAAACTTTCTCTTCACATCCTCAACTTACAAATTGTTTGACTAGCCATTACAGAGCCTTGGTTATTTGTTTACAGCCAATATAAACGTCAATCTTTTTCTCTTTTAATCCCCAGATGAGTTCAGTGAAGCTCCTTCGGCCGCGCCTCAACAGCATTCTCTTCAAGCTGACTTTCGAGGAGCAAGTGAATAACATCCGGCCGGACATCATGAACGTGACGTTCGCCTGCGAGGAGGTGAAGAAGAGCGACGGCTTCAGCAAGCTGCTGGAGATGGTGCTGCTAGTTGGCAATTACATGAACGCCGGCTCGAGGAATGCCCAGACGTTTGGTTTCAACGTCAACTTCCTCTGCAAGGTAACTCGTCACCACACACAGATGAGCAAAGGCCTGGTAATGTTGATTCATGTTATGTGCAGTTTCTCACAGGGGATTACTAGTTTTCTGTCTAACTTCAGCCAACAGCTCTTCTCTTAAGTGCTGAAACTGTGGAGCACAGGGAAGTAAATAAAGCATATATTTCCTGAATAATCTATTTTTCCCTGTATACTTTCCTGGATCTACAGTAAGTGTGTCGCAGAATTTGTTGGCTTGATGTGTGAAAATGATTTTGCTGTGGTGAATCCAGTGTGCCTTTTGTATTCTTGCAAGCTGAGTGAATCACGGTGAAGTGTCGGTGTGTAGAAACTGGTAACACTTCGAGGGGCTGATTGGGCCATTATTGATGGACAAGAAAAAATATCAGCTTTCTCACTTTAGTCAATCAACTAAATGGCCCCCTTGGTGGTGGGTCTGGGAAACATAATGGGCTCATCAGGGAAGAGGGGGTGGTGATGGGGGATGAGGACCAAGGGGAAGAGCACAGGCTGACCCACCTTTGCCTTCCACATTCAGTTCTCTGCTCTGGCTCATTGTCCCGCCAAGGACACAGCAATCTCCCGGGGGCTGGTCAGGTCAAGTATAATCAGGAACCTGAATAACCACTGTGCTCAAGGGCAGCGGTGAGATGGTGGTGGATTTTACCTCAGCATAGTGTGGTCTGAGCAAACAACACCACAGCTTGGTATTAACTTCATCATTCTATTATTAAAGTCATGAAATGCTACATAAGATAAGAAGTGTCTTTTATAATAAGTAACTGGAAAGAAAATTATCAAGTAAATGTGAACAACCATCTGCCATGTAATTAGACAAGAACACAACATTAGATTCCTCTCAGCTTTAATCTATTGATGATAAAAAAACACATTCACACTCTACATAATTAAGTCCACATATCAACAATTTCTGTTCAATTTATGTTGGGCAAGCCTGGCAGTCTGAGTAAGAGGCACTTGATTTCTAACTGGGGGTTGTTTACCCAACGAATGTGTGCCCGTGTGTCCTCTGAGAGGCATTATGTCAAAGTAAAGCTTTCAAAATGAATTTTATAGCAAGGAAATCACCATCACTGTCATTCTTGGCGCACAGATACACAGTACAAGCGTACACAACAATTATTTTATAAATGACACTGGGGGTGGATTTTCTCTCTGCAATAATCCTATATTACATGCACAATGGCGCCCTGTCTTTGACAAACTAAAAACCATGCCTGAAATCTAGGTACTCTAATGGATTCAGATCTAAAAACAGTCACAATCAAATCAGCAACGGAATTGGCGAACTGTCATCTTATAAACAAAGCAAGTCTTAGAGGACTCGTGTCCTAACAAGACAAAGGAAAAGACTCAAGACTAAAAAAGAGCTGTTTGGAGTTTTAACTACGAAATTTGAAGACGTTACACCAATTCTGAAATCCCTGCATTTGCTCCCGGTTTGTCGGAGGAAATGATTTTTGCTAAACTGCTGCTCGTCTATAAATCTCTAAATGGTCGAGGGCCAAAATACATCACTGAAATGCTTTTACGATGTGAACCCTCTAGACCTCTCTGGTCATCCTGGACCACTCTGTTATCTGTTGCCAGAGTCAAAGTAAAACACAGAGAAGCAAAATTTAGTTACTATGCAACAGATAGCTGGAATAACTAACAGAAGATTTGAGACTTGCTCTAGCACTGACTACTTTCAAATCCAGACTAAAGACGTTTATGTTCACCATTGCACTCTGCTGAACTGCAAACCATGCACTTTGATAGAAAAACGACTTTATTGTTTAATCTAAATTATCTGCTCTGTCCACAGCAGTGAAATTGAGCAATCAGAGACAGACAATCCTTCTGTTAGTGTGAGAGTTGCATACTCCCATCACCACTTCCTGTTATTTATTAGTGAATTATTGTGTTATTCGCTTCCCAAGTAGATATTTTAAGTGGGCGTCTGTTGGCTTGCAGTCTGGCTTCCAGTCTGGCTTGCTACTCAGACCGCTTAATGTATTGGAACATATTATAGTAAATAGTCAGGGGTTTTTACATCAAGGCAGTTCATTTTCGAAGATTGAATGAATGAACAGATTTATGTGAAGAATTGGTATCGATGCGCACCCCGAACCATTACTCCATTACAACAGAGTATGAGATGGATCAATGCTGTAGGCATAAAAAAAATGGCGGCTATAAAATCTCTCTTCTCAAAAGGAGATTTAAATGGTAAACGGTATTGAGATACTTGGAGATCTCTAGATATTTCAGAGCTGCATTCATTGAAATTCAACGTAGGTTCCAGGGGTTATATTAGTATGTCAGTCACTGTTGCCATTCTGCACACTTGTCCCAATAGGAAGGACAAAGGAATGACAATTTTGAACAAAAGTCTTGTACAAGCACCTCTCCACCCACAATCCAATAACAATTTAATGAATGTCTGAATACTTAGGCCTTGAGTATTGAAGGTGTCCCAAATCATCCCATTAAATCAAAGTGCTATATTTTCACACAGGTAGTAATTCATTTTCCCTCAGCCCCATAAGTTACAGCTTTGTTGGGTGCAGCAATCCTGCCATGCTAATTCCACTCCTAACAGCCTCTGACAGCCACATGGCAAATGTTTCCTTTTTACTTGCGCATCGTCTAAAAGCAAGATTCACTGTGCCTCTTTTGGCATTTGAGCTGGCATCACTCGTGCTTCTTCCATTAAAGCATTTAAGGATGGATCACACAAATACAGCACTATTTAAGTACGTTTGATCTGCAGTCCATTTGATCTACCACCGCATGCACAGCGTTGTGAAATCACCTGCCGCAGAAGAGCTACGGTAAATAGCACAGGGGTATTAGAAAAGGGAGGTTGTGGTGCGAGATAGAGCCTTGAATTAACTTGTCTTTGATTCGTAGAAATTAATAAAGAGCAAGAATAATAAAGGAGCAACCCCTCCTTCCACAAATGGGAAAAAGAGATGTAGTTTCATACTAATGTAATACTTCACAAGCAGTGGACTGCCATAGATCCGTCACTCTTTTGATAGAACATTTACAGTGTAGATTTGGCTGCAGTTACCTTGGAACTCTCCCGAGACGTTATCAAACTCCTTCACTCAACACCTGTCTCTTTCTGCCTCGCTCTCATTGTACTTGTGTTTTATAAAATATCTTTTTTAACTGATTATGTCATCCCATCTGCCACTGCAGCTTTAATACAAACCTAACCTCTACAAATACCACCTTGAGCCTTTCTTCTTTTGCTCGGTAGAAGCCCCAGGCTCAGGTAGGGGCAGCGTGATACTGGATTAAGTAGCCAAGTGCTAATTACTTGCAAATTGCAAGTGAATGAGGTGCTGCTCAAATTTGGCCCAGTGTTGGCAAAATAAGTAAAATCCTCATACCATGGCAAACATACCCTGCTGCAGCCTAACAAATATCTACTCAAGACAAAATGGGGAATGGATAAGATAATGTGATATAGATTTTAGGCAGTTTCACATTTTCAACTTGCTTCTGTTTAAAACCGATGAGTATATACCTAGGATAGCTTTTCCATAAAGACAGTGGAGCCATCTCTCTGGTCTTTGTCCAGTCTTGTTAGCGTAAAGACCTCACAACACTAATATGCCTGTGGTGCCATCATTTTTCTGATTGCCTAATTACCTAAAGCCACATGGTTTCTCTGCTTAGATGTGACCTGTTGCAGCCAATAAATACCCATCGTGTTTCCATCTGCCTCCTCTCTGTGAGCACAACTTGAAGGTTCAAGTCTCTATGATTACAAATTTTTACACTGATGAGTTTGTAATGTTTTCAATAGTTAAAATGAATACTCTTTGAATGCTATTTTACATATTTATCACCTATTTCTAATATGAACAATCGTGTTGAAGTCAGAGAAGGACTTTGTGTGTTGTAATGACTATTTGGTGTCAACAATAAAAATAAATAATCAAAATCTGTGAAATTAGATTGTGATTTCCCACTGTGAGCAAACAATTGATCATTATCTGATGGAGGATGTGTGATTGTCTGTGAGGATAAACACATTCACGGGTGTCTGTATGTATGGATGTGCGTCTTTCTTGTGCACATGTGTGGATATGTCCAAATGCAGTCTGTTTACAGTCTGGATTTTGTCATTATGAGTACACAGAGGTGGGCTGTGCTAATTAGCTCTCCCAGCATGCCGTTCGAACAGCATGGCAATCATGGTGGGAAATGAATATGTAACAAGTTTCATATTCACTGAAGTGGAGACACTGGATCCTGTGTGTATGTGTGTGTGTTTATAGTTACCTGTAATTAGAGTGTGTCAGTTATCATTTTGTATTTTGTCTTATCCTGCCTTCATTCAAGCTGTCATTTGATAACAGGTCGACAATGATTAACAGCTAATTCGTGTTGCCTCTTACATCATTTCCCATATAATCTTGTGGGCCATTTACCAATGAAAGGACATAAATAGACATAGACATAGCACTTTCTTCAAACATTTCTTTCCCCCTATGATTGCTGCCTGCCATCATGAAAGCCCCAGAGGATACTCAGCTCTGTGGAAATAATGACTGAAAGTATAACAAACAAAATCTGACACCCGACATGAACCTGAGTCTGTTTGTCCATCAATGGGACGTGTTTAGTTAAGGATCAAATTCTCCCTTATATTTGGCTTTTGAAAATTCAAGTCTGCCCAAATTGACTCGCTATGCATATATTTTTACATATTTAATGCTTCATGTAATAAATTATACAGTCTCCCATCCTTTTAAATTGAGATTTTCAGATTTTCAACTCTGTAGGAATGCAATGGAGTACGAGATTCCGTCTCAATATGTTGCTCTCTGCCCAGGATGAACTTAGAATATTAGATGGGTTTAATGAGCAGAATAGATTATATGTTATGTGTCAAAATTTGTGATGTTTGATCATTTTGTAACACCCCACAATGACCAAAAGTTGAACAGTGTGAGAAGACATTGGACAACTTGGTGAATGAGTTTGTCACAATGTTGGCCTCCTGAAGTATGATATAGATTTTATTGATTCTATTTTTGTCTTTATTATGTTTCCAGACAAATTTCAACTGTTTTGCGTGCAATCCAAAACTGTAATCTATATGAATACAAATGAGGATAACCACATTAGATTTTTAGTGGTAATGAATTTACTTTTTGTATGTGGGAGGAAATGTAAACGCTAAATTTGAGAATACTTTACTTTATTATTTGTGTAAATCAAGAAGGGATATATGGCTGAAAAGTTTGAAAAACGTCTCTAACCACGGGCCATGAAGGACAGAGTTTATAGGTTTTCAGCCCAATCAATGTTACATTTCACGGATCAGCATTTATTTTCTTACAATTTAACAAAATGTTTGCAAAGGATTTGTCTTGAGGCGAGATGAAAAAAAGGGATGCTCAAACCAAAAGCTGTGAACTTGACAAGTCAATTAGTGTAAACTTTCGTAATAATGATCTATCTCCTCTCTTTTCCTTTTTTTTTTTTCTTTTTTAGCTTCGAGACACTAAATCCATCTCTAACAATACAACACTTCTTCATTTCCTGGCTGAAAAGTGTGAAGACAACCACCCAGAAATCCTGAGGTTTCCAGAGGAACTTGAGCATGTGGAGAGTGCTAGTAAAGGTACGTCTCTCTCTCTCTCTCTCTCTCTATCTCTGTGCCACCATATAGAGATGATTATATTATGCATGTAATATTGAGGTATATCAGAATTTGAAGATGCACTGATACACATTTATCTTGCCATTTAGTGAGGCTGTGTTTGATTTGCATTGCTTGGTTTCTATTGGTTGTTGGACTTGATTGGTCAGGCGATTCCCTTTTCCTTCTCACTGGATGCAGGATTGATGCAATGAATTTGTGTGTGAAATCAATCACAATTTTCTATGAATTTCTATTTATCTGGTTTAACTGTATACTGGTTAATTTAGTATGATCCTCTAGTGTTTATACAGTCTAAAGAAAACCATCATTATGCACTTGAAATATGTTGGATCATCTTATCAGTAACCTCAGACGTCAGAACATCTCAAACAGCTACAGGATCCATGTCACTGTCTACATCTACAGCAACCTTTGAACAATGATGCCAGGTTCGTGTTTTCTTAATTGTAGGTTCAGTAGAACAAGCTCTGTAGTTCTGGAGAGTTGTGATGTATCGACTCCTATTCCGGTAGTTGGAACATTTATGTTAACTACCTCCATAGGGAAATATTGTCACAGCAGCAGCAGTCGTGACAGGATTCAGCAGGAGAAACAGATATACAGCGGATCAGCACAAAATCCACATGTAACAGATGATGTGTTGAGGATCACTTGGTGCCAGCAGAAAAATACACACTTAGAAGTGGAAGACCTGCTTTTGGAGAGATTTTATGTTCTGCGGTACAACTTCCTATGGCTGTATAGCACACTTAGGGCTGATCTATAGATTATCGCGATCCCCTGGTATGTCTTTCTACAATCTGGATGATTGATGACTGCGTATAGCCAAAGTCAAACTGCAGACGTCTCTTGATATTTCTAATACCTCCTGGAGAGGACTACAGTTTTTAATATAAACACACAGCTACCAAACGACATGCATAAATGAATTTCTATTTCCAGCCTGGATTTTATTTATTTGTTTATGATTTAATATGTGCAACATATTTCCATTCTCCACTTATAAATCCCTTCCCTTGATGACAGCCAGAATCCTCTCTTTGTGACAGGAATAGAGTTGTTTGTGTGACCGTGTTGTCATTCTGCCTGTCAATAAACTAATTCCGCTCTAATTCTATTCTCAAGCATTGGGTGGAATCCCTGCAGGCTTATTTACTCTGTTAGACTCGTAATTGGTTATTTAATCTAATTCAACTAATTATGTACTTGACTGAGGCTGCCAGCCATTGTTTAAGTGGACTCAATAGTCTCCGTGTATATATTTGGACTTCTTGTATATATATGTTCCAAATTCTGAGTGATATCAACAATGTCACTGGAATCATTTATTCTAGAGACGTGTCAGTTAATTGACTGCGACCGGTAAATGGCTTTCTCTTGGAAAAGCCCTTTGGGGTTATTTAAGGAGTAGACATGCAAAGAATACAATTTACTGGGTGCACATCATGCTTCCCTTGTTTCATCGCATACAATTAAACCGGCTTGTTCAACCAGATACAGTAACATTGAAGTGGAATTTACTTTTCTGAAGGGACCAGAGGAAGAGTTTGTTTTTGACGTTTGACAATGACCTTATGTTTTTACTAACATAGATGCTGTATTGACTTGTTTTCTGTTTACTGTGTGGTCAAGGCCAGGAAAAACTCTTAAAGGGATAGCAACACAGGCATAACAGTGCAATGTCTAACAAAACAACATAGACACAGAGTATCAGACAATTCAACTTTTTGTTGAAATTTAAAATCAAGAAGTCATCATGTATCACAAATCAAAGCCACATCTATTACACTTTGAAACCTCCTGCTGTACCATGTTCAGTGTACTTTGCAGTCAGCTGTCATAAAGTATTTTAAAAGTTTATATACGATACATGTAACAAATGGAATATACTGTACAATCTGTATGCCTTTAATGCTCGTCAACACTTCCTGAATGAAGCTCACAGTGAAAGCTTTGCAATGAAATAGTGCTGCAAGCTTTCATTGTGAAGCAACGACAGGACATTTTACAGCAGCTGAGAACATTTCTTAAGAAATACTCTGGACATGGAATCACACCATTCAATAGAATCTTTTTTTTTCTGCCACACATATCAAATCCGCTTTGTGGTCGATCCCAAAGGAACACAGTGAAACCTTGCACTGGCCCCACACATAGTATAAGCATTAAGAATAGTATTTACCCTGTGAAAATACAGTAAATGAAACCAAGTCTTACACTAAACACATTAAATATAACTTTCCTCTGCTTTGCTTTTATCTCATGTGTAATCTAATACATTTTTAATCATTAGCTTAGTGCTTAAACTGGAGTCTGGTTTCTTGCAGTTTAGTTGAGTGGTTGTTTGTGAGTCACACAGAGCCATCTTCATTACCAATGTGTGTAATTTCCCTTCTCCAAGAGGTCGGCGATAAACACAATAATGTGTGCCGCCCACAGGTATTACAATGTATGTATTACCTCGTTCCCTTATTTTTTATTGACTTATAATCAATCAGAGTTTTGAAGAAGATTGCTCTAACTAAGGCTTGTAGAGGTGCGGCAGTAGCTTACCAGAAAGCTGCCAGTGACGAGTCAAATTGCAAAACTATTGACTGTGGTTAGAAGTGGTTCACTGATTATGGCTCATTGATAAGCGCAATCAAGGCCTCAACAATTTTCCCTTTGGAAATGAAAGCTTTTCCAACCTCTGATTGGCTACTTTAATCTTTAAGCTTTCCAGTCCTTCCACATCACCACCGAGAATGGGATTCGTCAGCATGTTTGCACAGCTTCACATCCACCAATTTACACAGTGTTTCCTTCGCCGCAAGCATTCACAATGGTATATTAAATCATGCGCCTTTAAACTCAAATGTGCATTTATTCTAGAAGAATGATTGCTAATCACAGTTAACTGTATCAGAGTATATGCTGTTGTTGGTCTAGTGCCGTTTTATAGCATTTTTACTGCACTGGGGACAATAAGAAACCTGATTTAGTTTTTATAGTCTGTTGATATGACACACGTATCAATCATCAACCTGTGATGTATCTTTTCATATTTAAGTAATCATTTGCAACTCCTGCCAGAGTTGTATACCGTAGCATCGAGTCATCCCTGACAAAATGGCACTGTTATTTTCTGGCTCATAACTTTAAGCTAGAAAGCTATAGATCATTGTCATCGAGTAGTTCATAGCAATCGAGAGAATGCTTTAAGCTCTGCTTTATGTTAATGACCTACATTTAAAACCCATGGATTTTTGATAAGTGCATATGGAAGTTGGACTGAAACAGATGAATCTATAACTTATTGTATCCAAATGCAGCTTGAAGACTAATAACCATTAGTAGTGGTAGCAGTAGTATTATACAGCTGTGTGGACTCAAAAGAGCAAAATGTGGACACAACACATTTATAAAAGGTATTTCTGTGTTTTTAAAACATTAGTGGAGGTGAATAATATGTCTAAAATGAAAAATATGAAGTCTGCTGATGGTTTTCGGTCAGTCTGGGTGTGTCAGGTCACTATCAGATGTCTTTGAAATAGAGACACGCATTGATTGACCTTAATGGCTCCACTTGCATCATTCGCCTCAGCACTATCAGCGTGCACACACTGATAAAAACAGCTTGCTTTTAGTTACATGGTGTGTACACTTTGTCAGTCAAAGTGCATGTGTGTGTGTGGAGACAGAAAAAGTGGAACAGGTCCAAATTCATATGTAACAATGGTCACTATGATTTTAAAGGGCCATGTTAAAAAAAATCTCAGTTTGTTTAATTGTAGCTCCTTCATCATTGTCGCACCGTTGTTACATCAGCTGTCCTTCAGCACAAAAAGACTTGATTTATGTAACTGCACGCTGTCTTCTGGGAGCATTCTGGGGACAAGGAATCCAGGTGAAAATCATTCTGAGCTGATTTGCAGTTTTTAAAGGACGCAGCCATTTTGGGTGAAAGTCTAGCTCTTTTTTTTGTGGTAGAAAATTGAAGTTAAAATAAATTGCAGTAGGATTATTGGTGATGGCTCTAGAATGGAATATTCACATACAATCTTGGCCCTACTTGTCAAATACAGTACTGTTCTGGATATATGGGTGTTCCAAAGAGAGTGTGGGAGGTGTTGACATATACTGTATGTGTTGGTATACACTGCATAGCACTGGATTTCTGCATATACGCTTTATTAGTTTGTCTCTGCCTCATGTATACTTGATTTACCTGATTGCTCTAACCTTATGCCAAGACAAAAAAAGCTGATTAGCGAGCAATCAAGCAGCATGCGGTTGCCCTGCTTGCAGCAGCATTAAAGTTGCCATAAAATGATCAGCTGTATCTGGTGTACGGTTACACTCACTACACTGCACAGAAGGCACCAGTGACGAAGACGCATCTTACTGTGAAGGGGAGTTAAAGGGACATGCAACAGCGAGCACCACTTCTAATATATACAAAATAAATATGAAAGTGTGTTTCCTTCCAAATGAGGTACATGAAAGAGATGACAATAAATTCAAGTTCAAATTAAAGTATAATGTATCCAAATGTATAGATTCTCACTGAATCAAGTTTAGACGAGATAGATTTAAAGCGAATATATTCATTCTATTTATGCTACAACAAACGCTCAAGTGAATCCCAGAGCTCATAACGTAATACAGATGAGCCGTGAATGAAAAACCTTGGGTCATAAAATGCTGTTATCAAATCCCACCTGAGGATATGATTAAGCCCACTCTTACATGGCTAAATTAGCTGATTGTTTCTGTTCAAAGGGTTTCCATTCCCTACAGAGAGAAGCGAGTCCATAAGTGGTTATTCAAACTTACCCTTGGGTCAGTGAGAACGAATTCACTGCTGTATTTTCTTTTCCCCTCTTCTCCAAAAAGCATCGATTGAAGACTGCTGGTAAAATCATTACAACCTGAAGATCGCACAAGGTCGAGAACGTGGCAATATTTGATTTTGTGAAAAGCACTTCATAGACTGCGTGAAGTACTTTTACAGAAATGACTGTTATGAAACTTCATGCAGTGACACAGATCAAATTGATCATGTATTAATTGATTAATTTGTGTTTTTACTGAGGCTAAATATATTTCTGTATATTGATTATAAAATGACAACTCATACAACGCACCAGATTATAGAAACTACATTATTAAATGTTTTGCAATATGTAACTGCACTTGCACTGACAAAACTAAATTATTATTAGTTTTTATGTTATAAGTAGTAGTTGTAATAGAATACTTTTACATTTTAGAGATTAATTCATTAGTCAGTCAATCGGAATTAAGTCATTAAAATGTTAGTTACCTCCCTGCATTACATTTGGTAGACGACTATCTTTTTTTTCATAATGATGTAATATTTCCTCCACTTCTTCTTTTCCCAATAACCCACCCAACACTGATCCATTAAAGCTTTCTCTAATCTTAGTCCACACCATCACATTTTGTGCACACTAAACACAACGCCTGTGTGTTCATATATGATGATTAAAAATTGATGATTTCCCCTGGTTACTGGTGGGAATGTGGCAATGCGTGGAAATTCCTTTCAGTTATTTAGTTAGTGAGCGCTCTCCCACACACACACACACACCAGAAACAGAAATTTTTACTTAATATTTAAATGGATTGCAGCTGGCACTACTATGCCCAGCCACCGATCCTTTTTGTCTGATTTTGTGTATTTGGATTAGAAAAACTATTAGTGCCTTTCAGACAAGACACTTTTTCACCTGAAATATTTTCCAGGTATTTCCAACTCAAAACAAACAGTTTATAACTTGTTTTGAAAGTTGGAATACAATGCAAGCGGTGCAGAGTCATGAGCAGTGGCAAATTAAGCAATTGGAAATGTGCTGCAGGAATCAGTTAACAGGAAGTGAGAGTCCCCTGCAGCGGTCAAACTGTTTCATACATCAGACTTGGTCTCGAGTTGAAACGGGATCCCTCCTCTTTTGGGATGTTTATAGTTCATCGAACAAAGACGAAGTCAGTTATTGGTCATGTCGAACTTATGGCTGTAGAATCTAAACCTCATCACATCACAGGAGTGTTGCGTCACTACAAAACGAACGCCATTTCTAGATCTTTTGAGTGATCTCAACTATCTGCCTCTCTGTCTGTTGGACTGTCCGTCTCTCTCTCTTTTAAACCATTTAGTGTGTTAGTTCAGAGAAAGTGTAATAATGGATGTTTAGTCTTTGATAAAATCATTTGAACTGTAGTTATAGAATCCGGTATTTTCATACCCCTGACCTCATCCTAGTGGCTGCCGCAGAGCCGTGAGAGAAGTGTCATCGGCCAATTTGACTTGTTAAACCCTCCAGAGATGAATATGTGGGGCCTGACAATGGGAACTAAGTCTGTGTGGTGATTCCACTCAATCAGTGGTGCACTGACAATCTGTCTTGACAATCCGGGAAAAGAGGAAATATGACACAAATGTTCTCATAAATCTATTTAGTATAAGGCATAGCCAAGGGCAAAGTACTTTGGAGCCTGTGAGAGAGAAAATGGGGAATGAGGGTGGAAAAAAAGATGAACTCTGAGGATATTAATACCGCTGTGAATATATCTATTATCCACATTCATTTTCAAGGCACTGCAGCATAATAAAGCAGTGCCCATTCCCCATTTAAACTCCTCGCAGTGCTAGACAAAATGCCTTTCTGGATGAGGGTGGAACACAGAAGAGATAATTTCTCTTTCAGCTTGAATGGTGCTTGGAATCATGGATTTGAGTCGGCTTTCTCTCTCACGTCGGTCCAGGGGGGGTGTAGAAGCTCGAGGGAAGATGTCCATATTTTAAACCCCGCATCGCACTGTTTGTGTTGCTTTAGATATGTGTGGAATGTAAGATTTACAACAGTTGAAGCTGTTGAAATAGTTTCAACTGTACGTGTGAGTGTGTGTGTGTGAGAGGGACGAGAAAGTGAATTAAACACAATATGGCAGAGGCTGGATATCGCCTTGGAACTCCTATGCAGCAACACTTCATGGATATTACTGTATTGTAGATAATAACCTTTATTAATAACAACAAAGATTTTTTAAACTGTAAACAGTTCTCAATTTCTACAATAAGCCGTTCAAGTTCCCACGAAAAAACTGTAATGGAGAGTTGATTAATCTGTATCAGCATGATTTTAATGTGCTTTGATATGATTACATAGTTATACAATATATAATCTGTATTCTCACATGTAATTATATACTGGAAAAATGTATAATATGAAGCACACAGATGGTTTTATGAATGGGCATATTAAGACCCATGGCCTCTTCATCACCCGCCTGTTTCACGTCATTCACAACACCCAGTAGCTACAATGCTGTGCGTGCAACTTCAGACCACCGTGTTTTGTTTTCAGCAACACACAAACCAATGGCACACAGCTGAAACAGTTCCACAAACTGGTTTTGGCTCTGAATGCAGCACAAGTGGCTCAGCCAATTTCTAGATTAAACCTCCGTGAAAGATTGAAGCTTACTCATGTTTCCCATCTAATCTGATCGAGGACGGATGATAGAAACCGTAACCGTGAAGTGCAGGTGTGCCATTCAAGCCGTACCCTGGATAGCAGGTGGAACACAGGTGTGATGGGGAATTATTCTAAATCAGGGTCGCTCATCAGAGTTCTTAATGAGAGCAAATCATGAGCGTAGACCAAACACACTGAGTAAATAAACTCAGAAATAATACAATTAATTATTTACCATGCCAGTTAGTTTGCAGAAAAGAGGGGGTTTCAGCTTTCGGTAAACTTCCATCTGGAATTTATACAAACTGAGCTCTTAATGAATTTTTAAACATAACCACATAACCAATATTTCCTTTTTGGTGTCTTTCTTTAAATGCCATTTTGTCTCATTTTCCATTGATCAATAATTTGGTGACTGTAATTTGCCATGATTTTATAATTCCCCGCTGTAATTACTGATACTTTTATCAATAATAGATTGCTGAGTAATCATTCTCAAGTGGGTTTGAATTGCAACCTAATTGTTTTGGATTCCTGTTACTGCATTAACGACTTTTTCCTTTTCTATTTCTGCATTGCCACATTATCGGCTCCTCTTTTAGCTCGGTGATCTGTCGACAGAAACACCATCAGCCGCTAATAACACACAGATTGCGAGCTTGGGTATAATACCGTGAGTGCGGCAGGAACTTTTCCCTGAGCTTGCATGCATACATTTTTTGGCAAACAAAAGTGTGAGTTTTTACTGATGTGACAAACGGGTGCTGCACTTGTCCTTGCTTATGACAAAAGACAAATGATCTGTAGGACAGGCTGAAGGACAACAATCTTGATGTGATAGAAAGAATCCACTTCACACACTTGTGATGCTCCACAGGTACATTCTGAAGATTCTGCTAGACCTTTCAAACTAAACATAGTCCTACCTGTATGTGAGAAGAAGCATATTAGAAACAATGCAGCTCTTTCTTCACAACATGCCAAAGTCTACATTTATTATTTACAGAATGTGGACTCTTCTGGACGGCACAAACACACACAAACACACACACACACACACACACACACACACACACACACACACACGGCTTACATCAACAAAAGCATATCAGACTTTCACAGACAGAACCCAACTCAGATCTAAAATGCGCATATTTTCTGAAGTTCCATCCGCCCCCACTATAGTGTGAGTCGAGAGCTACATGCGTAGGGATGACGACGTGTGAACACTGCCTTGGCGCTGATTTGACAGGTTTCTTGTGGAATCTACTGAGGGGCTCCTGTTGCGTATGTTGTGTTGCGTTTTGTACCAGTGGCATCGGATATCACACTGTTCACGCCATCAAAGGTTAAAAGTGCTGTTAGGGAATGAGGGTTTGTTTACGGGCGAGAACTGATGTGCAAGATACGCACGTTTTCATCAATCAGACGGTAGTTGTTTCAGTGCCTACGCAACAACACTCCAAAGCTTGCAGTGTTGGAGTACTCATCATTTATACATCAAAGGAATTTGGCAAAGGGTATTCTTGAACGCTCCGTGTTCAGCAATGCACACACACACAATGACATTGTTTTGAGTTTGTAGACCCGGGTTTTTTGTCTGATTTGGATATGTTGTGCACTGCCACGTCTACTTTTCCACCTCTAACAAGCTGCTGCTGATGATGATGATGATTTTCCCAACACCTAGTCAGGGTGGAAAATGATCTTTGAAAGGTAAACACCTCAACCTCTGGTCCTCGCCTCCTAGGACAACGTTCAACATTATGATGCTCAACTTGGGCCTCTATTGGTTGCTTTCCTCCGCCTCACTAATTTCTGTGGTCCCACTTGATGATGTATTTCATTTTTATTTGTCTTTACCTCTCCTTGTAGACTATTCAATGTCACTCACGTCTCAAGCTGATTTTGTTTCCCTTTCCTCTAAACTATCACCATAAATTGTCACAAATTTGATCCATTTAGGCATTCTGTCCACACTAAAATGGTCTGTCAACGAAGATTGTTCTCACACCCAAACAGTTTTCAAAAGTATCTCTTTAGACTACTGTGGTGTTAGCTGTGTACTTGCTGCTTCTGTTAGCATTGGACGAGCAGACGTTTGACAGCATGCAGCTCTCTACCAGCACGTTGTGATGTTTCGACATCAGAGTTCCTTCATGTAGAGTTTCAGAATGTTAATCTGATGTTATTTTCTCTGTAAGTAACAAAGAGTTGGCCAAGTCCCTGAAAAAATTCCTATGCAGGGAACAGCCCTGCCAGTGCAGCATTAACTCAACCCAACAGTGTCACAGCAGGTAGAAATGGAAACAATTTCTTCAGTGGTTGTTTAAGGCGCAGTCGTCCCTACATCCAGAAAGGGATTCTCGAGAGCAGGATCAGCGAGGCCAGCGGTGTAAACGGACAGACTGTCATGAGGAATATTAGAAACAGGAAACGGACCTGTCCAGCTCCTCCAGCTCAGGATGAGTGATGAGCTCTGGAGAGTCTTTTCCCCTCTCGCTTCATAGTGGATGAGTAGTTCATTGTGAGACCAAAACAACCGTTCCCTCTCTCGCTTTCTTTCTTTTTCGTCTGTGTCGATCTCCCTTTCCCTCCACCTCTGATTCCTTACATTACCACTTTGGCCAGCCAGTTTAAATGTAGACAGAGACAGACAAATGCAGGGAGGCCGGCAGCCTTGGTTAGCATCAGGCTCCGGTCCGTGACAGCAGATTCCAATGAGAGCTGACAATGGGGCCCGGAGTGAGAATAATGCTGTTTGCCAGCCTAGAAATTCAGCCTGTCACAGCCGACCGTTTCCCATGCTGGGAGTGTTACATGAGCTGAGGTGAGCAAAGAATCTCTGGTCCAAATGCAACTGGGGGGTTTTCTCCACTAATTGCCAACAGAAACAATCTCTACTGATTCAAATGAACCTAGTTTGTAAAATCATTAATGCACAATATTTCTGGGTTTTCCTCGTATTATTCATTTTTTAAGAACAAATTATTTTATTTCTTTGATATTTCTTTTACAAGTGAATCCTGGTTATTTTCCTAGTTGGTTTCTTCTGTCACCTCTTTTTTTTTTTATTGCAGCATTTGTCTGTAATTAGCATATTTAAAGCCTCAGGATTTTAAACAAGAGCTCTTCTTACCGGTCTAGCAAAAAACCTTACAGAAACTGCAATGTTTGAATATGGTAGCCGTGTGATTAAGTGTTTCTCTGCTTGTAGTTTTGCATTTACTAAGTGGGTGTAGTGTAGTTGAAACACAATTAGTGATGGGACTCAGGCATAATTTTTCACTGGAAACGGCAGCCGTATTGTACAGTGTGTGTATACATATATATATATATATATATATATCAAAACCAAAACTTCACACTTCGGTGGGCTGTGATATTTAGGATAGCATTCAGATCACAATGTATTCTGCTGGATTTACACCTTGCATTAACATGTGACCTCATTATCCCAGTAACGAGAAGGAATTGTAGTGCATGGTGTAAATGAGCCAACAGGAAGTTTGGGACTCCTCCTCCCCGGCCAATGTAACTTCTCTTGTCTTGAAGTGTAACAATTAAACACAACATTCAGGAACTCTGAAGATGTTTTTATAGGAGAATTGTTAATATGTCTGTCGGGGAACGTCTAATAAGTGAGATAATGGCGATGATTGTTGTGCCAATGAGCAGGAAATTGAGTTTTCTCAGATGTGTGATCGCTGCTCCCTCCAGATAAAGCCCTGTTGTGGCGTTATAATAACAAGCACAAGGATTTGTAATAATGACTGACTCAAATAACATAATCCACGGTGTAGCATGCTTACTTGGTTCAGGATTTAATAGAGAGGCCCGTTTCAACACTTCAACAATGAAGTTCGAACTGTTTCCAAACCGACGCGCCCTGTTTCAGTTCATCGTTCCGACAACGGTTTTCAAACTTCACGGGTTGCACAGTTTGGTAGATGAGGCAAAAAAGAGTGTGTGTGTGTATATTTGAGAAGTATTTGTTAGTTACTTAGACAGTCACTGAAATATATTTGAGATTGTGAGCATTTTTTAGCTTGTGATACGTCAGGTAGATAATGATTGATGATAGGGATTGATCAGATACTTGATCAGATACACAGACATATTTACACATCACATTGATCAGATTCAAGCACATACACACAGAGATGTAGATGGATTATGAAAGATGGAGATTAAAAGACCATCGCAGAGGAACAGAGAATTCCCAGGAATGTGGAGAATTCATTAGTATTAAATACAAGCCTCTGAATGAAATGTTACTTTTTATGGGGGGTTTTTTCCACCTCGCTATTAATTACAGTAGTCACGATAATTTGAATAAATACACAAGGCCATTTACATAAAGCAGCGTGATTTAATGTCACAATTAAGCACAGGAACATGGAACAATAATTTAGGCTACACAATACATTCTCATTAAATTAAGGCCATTGTTGTAATTGGTGTGGTGCAAAAGGCATAAAATTAACATGTACGCAGGTTGGGCAGTAAATCTACTAAAACCAGGTGTTTGCAATGCCATGGCAGTGGAAAGACAAATAGTTCTTTAGTCACATGCGTACGTATATAATACAAGAGCTCTGTCAAAAGAGAAGCATGAATAAACAATGAGTAGAGGTAAAACAACAAGTAGAATTGAGGGTTTGTGTCTGCGTAAAAACCCTGAATCTAGAGGTTTCGGGTTTTGGAACAGGAAGTGTGCAACACACTCACTGCAGCGCCTGCTTCTGCCAGTAGATGCCAACTTCTATCGAGAGGTTTCAAAAATTTGCAGAACGTTTCTAAACATTATTATTGAAAGTGTTGAAATGTTTATTAGCTCCAAATTTGCCATTTCTAGGATTTACAGACTTGCCAAAAAGGTATCATAGCAATGTTCAGCATTAACTCAAATTAGGCTTGTCTGAATTTAGAATCCCTAACTGCTCTGCTAATCAAGATTCTCTTCACCCCCGCTGCTCTATGCACACACATTACACTGAGTCATGGAGGAAAATGCTCATTATACCAGAAATACTATTTATCCTGGAAAGCAACGGCTCATTTACCAAATATGTGGTTATTGCTACCTCTGTTTTTCCCCCACTTCAATCCCTTTCCACTCTCTATGCCTTTATTGACCGTGCCGTGTTGTGGCTCAAAGACTGTCAGAAGGACCTGGGCAACTTTTGCCAAACCCTCAACTGGCTCATTTTTATCACAAGCTGTCATCAATATGGGACCTAAAAGCACGGCTGAGGCAAGCATTACAGGACTGCTCAATAGGCTTTAACTAGACCTGCTGGAGAAAGCTCCCTAGTGATCCTGTCAGTTAATGCACGCTGCTGAAGATTTCAGCATTGTTTGGGATTTACATGCCCCCCGAGGAGCACTGACAAATCCTGTATAGGCATTCCCAGTCTGTATTGCATCATTTGAGTGGTACTGTTTGGTATTTGTTGGCTCTCCTAAGCAGGAGCTTATCTCTATCTATCATGAAAAGCATCATTCAGGTATGTGTTTTCCACATACCTCAATTCTTCTTTGTGAAAATGTGCCTTGGTGAATTTCAAAGTCATTGCAGCTATATTGTTGTGAAATAGTGTGAAAGTCAGTGCACATACCACGTATGTCATGCTGTGTCTCAAGAATTTGCAGTGTTCTGGTTTTATGTTCTCGGGGAGTCTTGGAAGCTCGCCGGAGACAAAGATTTACTGAGGCCAAAGATGATGGCACCTCAGCTGTTCAAATGCCTTGGCACGTTGTGGAACGTAGGCAGAAAACAACGCTGTTTGTTTGGTCTCCAATAACCAAATCCACATTCACATTACAGGCTGGCTTCTTTCGTATAGCACAGACCATACTGTGTTTGTTTTCCTTTGTGATGTAAATCACGCTAATTTTGCCCTACGGCTTCATGTAATGAGATTAATTTAGTGACCAGCCTTTGTTTCTAAAATAAATCTAACAGGTCCTCACTGTGACCTCTCTCTTACATGTTCATGATTTGCATTTTCCAGCTCCCCTGCCCCCGCCCCACCCCCAGTCTTGTGATATGGAGTCATACTGTGTGATCCATATTCAAATATTATTTAAATCACTTCCACCATATTTGCATGTGAAATTGAGGATTTGAAGCCAGGTCATCTGCATACTGATCAGTGGGACAACCTTCATAGAAGTGAGGTTTGATATTGCATATAAATGGGACGCGGCATTAATAATTGTCTGTTGTGAGTGTTTGTGTTGAGTATTTATATTGCACGCAGCTATAACGTTTTTTTCCCTCCCATGCAATCAATCTGAAAGCATCCTCAGCCCTTCTGCTGTCGACTTAGAGCATGATCTTAGTCTGTTCAAATAGAGGCGCAGTCATGTTGTCACTCTGTAGGACAGAGTTGTCCACATGGTGGCAGCTTCTTTACATGACACAAAGCTGAATGTATTTACAGACGAGAGGAAGAAATTCCAAAGACCACACAATACTATTGATTGTCATGACAAATAAGTGAGAAAGAGAGAAACAGACACAGAGGTGCAGAGTCTGACGCTTCAAACAGGCACAGTGCCACGAGAATGTGTCAGAGACATTCTGAGTCACAGCTTGAGATTTAAATAAACTGCCTAATCAACTGTATTTGCTTAGATATTGGATAAAGTGATCGCTAACAACTAAACTTTAAAACAAAACCTAGATTTGATACAGCCTCTTTTAAGCCAGTAAACAAAGTCAGTTACATGTGGTTATGATTGAGGAAATATGGTGAATTTCCCTTCATATCTGTTGCAAGCAGGGTTAATTTCTTGTCAAAACTGTACATGGCAGCGCTATTGTGAAATTTGAAGCAAAAATTAACAGGTTCTTTTTCTTAACCAGCACACACGTCTAAACACATTGTAGGAAGACAGTTTATACTGAATGTGGCATTTCTTTTACAGCCTATACTTACGAAGACCTTCTCTTTCCGATCGTCAATACAGTTATCAGAATACATTTGTGTCTCAGTGAGCCCTGAGTGCTCACTGCCAAAGCACTCTTATGCACCGCCACAGCCAATCATTAATCCACTTTTACAAACACACTCAGGTTGTTAAAAACACAAAACAACCAAACAAACTTTAGGGGTAACGGTGCTGTTGATTGACTTTAAATTCATCAGAATATGATGGCTATATGATCCATCAGCTGTCTGTGTCAGTGTGTGTGTAATCCCGCTCATCCAGCTCATTAATCCGTTAAAATATTCAACCAAAAAACATTGGTTTGGACGAAAAATAAACTTCTGCCCACAAATGCATATCAGAACTGTTGGAGGCAGGAGGGCACATCACACAAATCCCAAATCAAAATATATTAAAATAAAGACCTTGCTCTCCAAACTCCCCCGGCACACTCTGAACGCTAATCCGCTCTCCATTTGCTCATACAAAACACCAACTTTCCCTTTTCGGGTCATCAGTCGCCACGATTACCGTTTTATTAATGAATTTATTAATTAACAGTTTATGTTTTGCTCTTCTTCTTATGCTATTAAAATACTTTTTTATTCTGCGAAACTGGTAGGGCCCGATCTTTTTTTTTTTTTTACCAATTTCTGGCTACTTCTTCCCAAGCTGACTTTGTGTCATTTGGCTTTTGGTGTTTTATTTATAGCACCTTACATTTGCTCTCAACAATCTTGTTCTTCACACACAAGGACATCAGTATTTCTAGGGAGAAATACTGTCTGGGCTGCCCTTTAACGGAGGACGAAAGTTTATATTTGATTGGAAGTTTTCATTCCAGCCCCTAACACGCCCGCTGATATCATATGTTAATGAATTCATCCTAAACACACCCAAATGTCCACCACGACCCCCAGCGCAGTGAGTTAGTGTTTACATGAAATCATTGCTCAGTAGTAGTATTCACTGTGTTTTGAAGAAAGTTTGATCCTGGTGATTGTTGTTGTTGTTGTTGTTGTTGTTTGTTCTGGATGATCTGCCGGACAACATTAGATTTGAACCACAGCCAGGAGTTCCAGCAAATTTTTATGATATGAGTAAGTTTAACACGTCTTGTCCCTTACGATGTCACTAGTCAGTTTGATGGTCAACCATAACTCAGACATGTTAGTGTTCCAAGTTTCCTCCCCTCTGCCTTGACATGGTATAGCAGCTGAGCCCGGTTCTTTACAGAAAGCTCTGTTTTTATTCCACCTGCTGAAGCAGAGGTAAGGAGGGACAGAATCGATTGTTGCGGGCCAAATTGAACCCTTGTTGAGCTGCAGGCAGCCGCAAGATAAAGCCTCTGACGCTGTCTGCTGTGTTTATCATCGGGTGGCCTTTTCTGTGTGTGCTATGCTGCGATTTTGATGTGTTAAGTCGTAATAGGGAAGCCACCATTCTTTGGAGGGGCTGCCAATAACGTCGCAGACAGAGGGGATTATGTTTCATGTCAGCGCATTATTGTCTCCACCTTCCCCTGTTCACTTTTTCCACCGTGAGAGCCCTCTGCTACATTTTGCTGCTTTCTAGCCTGCTCTGTCGTGGCCCAGCTTTAGGTCTATATCAAAGGAGGTGAGTCTAGATTCGGATGCTCTTTCAAGCATTTGTTGGGTGTTTTATTACAGCCGTCACCTCCTCATCAACGCCGTCTCTGTCATTGCCGTTAGTGGCTGACAGAGTGGCACCCGTGTCTTTTACCTGTGGGGTGTGGCGGTGTGCATCACAGACTCTTCTGCAAGCCAGCTCCTTATAGCTAACAAGCTCCAACGGGCCTGCATCACTAGCTGTCTCCTAATAGGTATTCCACTTTTGGCCAAGCTAGCTCTGATAGAGACCTTTTCTTGCTTATGGATGGTTAAATACGCACCATGAACATGCCCAATGCAAACTAGGGAGCAAAGCAGGTTTATCCTTCTTGACATTGTCACAGTGAAGTGTTGACAAGTCACAAGCCTGTGCTGTCTGTGAACGATCATAATGGCATAGTCATTGAGGTCAAAGTAGTTACATTACGTTCCAAAATACTCAAAAGTGACAAGATAATTTGATTATTATGTGGACAAAGCTGACCAGTTGTCATATTGTGTCATGCCTATCACCCACAAACAGAGATGAAATGGCAATTGATTTACCCTGGATGCTGGCCTTTTTAGGTTTATCGTTCCATAATTGCCCTTACAACAACCGTAGCCACCTTTAAGTGTTTTTTTCATGCTTTTGTGAAGTTCTATGCTATGCGAGGCTTCGTCTTCCTTGTTACTTTCTCACCTCTCCAGTTAAAAAAAAAGTCATTGGCGTATCAGTGTAAAAGGACTTGACAGCCAGGTGAACATGTCTGGCAATCTGCGAGACTTATTGTGAGGAGGAGTTGTTCACATTTTGACACGCGGGCACAATAGTGCACATCATCGCCATAATGACAGAGGAGTTTACTTTCCCAGGGAGATGCTTTATTCCTCCTGTCGTGAGGATGTTCCTCTCTCCAGATGAGATCACATATTGTGTAACAGAACCAATATGTAGGTTAGGATCTTTTTCACAAACATACTGTACGTGTGTATGTGTGCTTTTTCAAGGTTAACTTTTCATTTTCACCAAGTGATTGTGATATTCCTGTTAATAGAGAGATACACTCGGGGCGATGGCACCAGCCAGCAAGGCCTAAAGCTGTTGGTTAATGCAATAGGCTGAGTGGCTTCAAGCTACAAACACCCGCAAGTGATGACTGAACATACACAGACTGTGAAGCTGCCTTAGGACAGAAGATAACAGCTCCACACTACCGTGTGTCTTTTTGGTTTTAGCCTCCATAATCTTTTGCAAGCCCTGTAGCACCAGAAAGAATTCATTCATTTTTTGCACACACACCAGGGCCACTATATATACTGTGTACATATATGGCCTGAAAAGGAGTGGGGAATTTCGAGGACAGGCAAGGTTAAACACGGCGGCACCACCAGCACAGCCACTCTAACTGCCAATATCTTTACTGTATTTCCATTCCAGTTCAAGGCAAAACCTGTTCCATTTTTTGGCTTTCTCCTTCGCTCTTCCCGTGGCTGCGTTGAAGCTTTTGTGAGATCTCCTTTAGCCTGATGGGTTTCTGGCACTTACTTCTTCAGGAAACAATTTCCTTGACTTATCCCTTTTTTTGAGAGTGCAGATGATGCCCTAAAACAATCAAAACACGCAAGATCCCCCCCGTTTCTCCTCCATTGTACTGTGGTCACTGGGGGCCGTATCCAGAGATGACAGTGTGAAGCTATCTGTTGTTCAGGCTCAAACCCATTTTCCTTGATACATTTCCTTCATTCTGTTTGGTGTTGTCAGCAGTTGGTAAGGAAATAAACTATGCGGTGATAAATGGTTTGCTACCCTGATGATGTCACATTACTCACAATATTGAAATGATAAATAGCAATATTATAATAACATCGCAGCCCACCAAAAATGTGAGTGCCTGAAGCTTTCCACTACAGATGTTTTATTAATGCGAAGGGCTGATTGTCCCTTACTGTCTCCATAAAGCCGATCAATTGCTCAGTCACCCTCTCAACAGCGTTCCTGTGGGTCTGGGTCTTGCCACATACATCATAGCCCAGCGACGCACCTGATGCTATCTACATTCAGCTACTTTGTATGTGCGAGATAAAAACAAGAAAATCAGCCCGTTAATTCATCTCCCAGCTCGAAAGTCTCATTACACCGCTGATGAGTTTAAGGATTGCCTGAGGTGGAAAGGGCTACGTTTATGGCTCGCCAATCGTGCGTGCGAGCCCGCTCATCTAATGTCGATGGGAAAACAAAAGGCAGGCAGACGCTCCAGCCGTGTGAATACTGAACACATCCCTTTTACACACCGCATGACGGAACACTTGTTCGTACATTTGTTTCTAAAGACTCGTGTCCTGTGTAGTTGTTCGACGGCGGCTGCAAAATGAAGACAAATACTATGGGCGGGCGAATTGATCTGACCTTTCCCAACATGTAAGAGATATGATTCTGTCAGCATCTACTTTATTAGTGTGATATAGGGACACGGGAAATCCTAATTTAGGCAGTTACATGTAGGTCACAGCACAGCCACAAAGCAAAAGTAGAACAAAGTGTGTGTAACCTACATGGGCCACGCTGTAGCATTTTTAAACAAACTATACCGGGCTTTAGTTTCAAACAAATATGTACAAATATGAGCATGTGTGTGGTTAAAAGAGGCTTAACAACAGGTCAGTTTGGTCAAGTGTGAGTTGAGAAATGAATACTGAAACTGTTCACGATGGTATAGGTGTTAGTTTGGTAACTGTAAATGCTGTACTTCATTCTTACTCAGCCCAAGGTTAGTAGTTTGGAGAAATAAGACAAACATCAAAGTTGGAGACTCATAACATGATTAATTATTACCTTTGTGGTTTAACTTTAACATATATCTGCATGCCAACGGACAACAAGTATGTATTACATGCATTTTCATCGTAGCAGGCAGCCACACTGTACTATTTCTGAGAAAGCATGTGAGGTGGTGAGCTTTTAAAGCGCGGGTTGAGAGTGCGTAATGAAATGCAGCGTCTTGACCCCCCTCCCTGGGTAGCTGCTCTCAAAAACGTATTTCCAGATGTGAAGGATGACACATTGTCCAACCTCGTGCCCTGTGCTCCTTGTGTCTTCATCCTCAGGCAGGGATTCTAAAAAGCGTGCAGATCTACAAGCAGGAGTGATGCACGGCTATAGATGGCACAGTATTAGTTGGTGTTTCTTGATGTCGAACAGCAAGTTGAACAAGAAGAAATGGCTTTACTTTGTTTGTATCTAGATTCTAAAGGGATTGGCATGGCTGGAATATGTTTTGCAGAAAATGAGTGCTATATTAATAGGAAAATCTGCATTTCTTTTATCTTTTTTTAGTTCCAACCAAAAATACTATTCTTGCCATCCAAACGTGTTGTCACTGCCTCAGAGACACACACGTGAGGTTTTGAGGCAGATTTATAAGGACTGGTGCCTTTAATTTAATAATTCAAAATGTATTCCTGCTGCCACTGCCAAATACCTTGTACCCATTTCCACATCTTCCAGTCAGTGAGCCTTTTGAATACATCCAGCTACCTTTCCCATCCGCTCCCCTGCCTCTGTTGTTAGGGAACCAGCGTAACCAGTCATCTGCACCGGATGATAAAACCACTATACTGCGAGAATATGACCCACCATCTTACAGATGCTGCTTAAGTATGACTGCTCGGCTTAAAGCCAATCAAGAGGAGTCTAGCTGCCGTTTCTCCTGCAGAGAATCTGTGATTTTCATACTGTAAATCTCATCAATAATCAGGGATGGCGATGGCAGCCACAGGAATGATTGCCAGAGTTCACAGAGCAATATTTGCGAAATGTATAGGATTGCTGTCTCCCAAGACGGATGCTGTAAATCAAAACATACAGAATTATTGAGGTTTGGCATTCTGTGTTGTTGAACCACAGGACTGCTGCACTGCGTGGTGGCATGGAGGCCACGGTTTGAGATGTAAGCAAAGACTAAAAAATAGCAGTTGGACCAAAAATGATAATGAAGTCAGTGCCAGCTCTCGCTTTCCAAATATTGGCAGTGCAGCTCCAGGCTTTTGAGCCCCATTAAGACACGCATGCAGGATTTACAACCAAATGCACAACAGCCAAATGAGTAAACTTCATCTGGTGTACACCCTAACAAAGCCATATTTATATAAGATGATTATCCGAGAAGTCAAGCAGCACAGACTCCATTCCACTGCTCCTTTTAAAGAAGGAAGAAAATAAACTCTTAACCCCCGATTTATCCATCACAAAGGCCTGTTGATGATCTTTGTGATATGATTATAAGGGGGCGTAATGAGACACATACTTGACACTACTTTATTAACATCAATGCAATGAGAAAAGGTGCAGATGTGGTTGTCTTGCTTAAATGAAACAGAAGGAGCCAAAGACTGCACTTGAGTCAGCAGCCGCCCTCAGACAAACACCTATGAGTCATGCACTATCGCACATGTGCAACTGGTTAAGCATCAGAACATACTGTGTAAGCATGTGAAGTAGACTCAGTGTTCCACATGCAAATTTGACCTCCAACGCAATATTTGTGTCGCCTAAAATCACCAGCTAAAATCTGGAAAACCAAAATATCAAATGAAGGAAGTATATCTTTAAGATGACCCATTTATGATTGATAGGACTAATCCTTTATATGTTGATGTACATTTAAATATAGAGGGCTCAGAGATATGTTATGTCTTAAGCCTATTAAGTGTGCAAATAAAGACATGCTGTCATTATTAATCTGTGGTATTAGTGAAACTTTGTAGACCATTATTACAGCACTAGCTTTAATGGATTAAAATAATCGTTAAGGGTTTTTGTTTTCATGTTCTTTGATATCCGTCCACCAATGTTTTATTCCTAATTTATTTAAGAGCTGTTGTTGTGCGTGTCAGTGATTACAAGACATATTTTGCTGAACAAAGCATCACATGCTTAATTTTGCCGAGTGATATATGTACAATAATGTGTTGGGAATCAATCTTATTGAGACAGCATATAGGTCACTTCAGTTCATCTGTCTGAATTGTATATAAGGTCTATGTGTGTAATGCTTGGGGGACATTTCTGTATGCAGTGCGTGCTCATATGAAGAGAATATCTCTGTCTGGCAGCAGTGTCCCTCACAGAGGGAGCTGTTGAGCTACAAATGGAACATAAGAGTAAGCCAAGTGACAGGAGGGGAAAAGGGAGCGTCTGAGGGAAGAGGAAAACAGAAACAGTGACTAACACACAGGCTGAGGGAGAGGCAGGAAAGTACAAGCGAGACATTTTGGAAGTAAATATGAGAGAAAGATAAACATTTACAAGTGAAAGCCCCTCCCAGACAGATTATTGAATGAGTGAAATATGATGAAATACACATGACGGGGCTTTAATAAACAGCTTTACCCTTATTTCCTGATTTTCATTGAAGCACATTTCTCTTACTGGTTTAAGCTGCAGCCTTGAGTGTGTCTACCGTGTGGAATTTTAAGCAGAGACAATTTTTTTTGTTTTAGCTGTTTGAGTTTCAAAAACGTATTTAACACATTTGTACTAGATGTAATGAGGGTTTTCAAATACCAAAGAGTAATTAACAAAGCAAGATAGAGGCACTATTTTCCATTAATTATAAATGACAAATTCCACCATCAAGTCAACTTTGCATCCCTTTTTGTTACCCCAACAGAGTACTTCTGCACACTTTAAGATTTTAGCCCAGTTTAGTTTGAATTTGTTTCATTTTGAAGTTGGTGTATATACTGTATTTGGAGCAGCATATTTGGATCTCCTCTTATTTGGCTGGGACATCAATTCAGACTTTGACCTTGACCTATGTATGTTGAAGGTCACTTGCATCTCTGATGGAGCAATTAGACTTCATATATATATATATTAGCAATGGGTTTCAAAAGTATAGAGTCAGAGTACATTGATTACGCTGTAAAATGTTGTAGTAGGTTTTTCAGAAAGCTGTATATCAGGAGTCTGTTTGGTTGTTAATTAGCATTTGTATGAAGTAGGCATTGTAGATTAGCATTAACAGCAAAGAGCTTCCATTTCTGGATCCTGCACTCGTAACATAGCAGACTGTCGCAGCAGTGAAGTTAATTTTGTGTCTCTTGAATCCAGAAATGTCAAGCAGCACAGCGAGTGAAGTGTGTCCCTCTGAGCTATCAGGTGAAATAGCCTCAGTTATGTGATAAGGTGCAACTTTGAAGTCGTGAATGAGGTTAGAGGCATGAGTCAACCTCCACAGGCTATTATGACTACCGTGCCCTCGTCACCGAGCACTGCTCCTGTCTACAGCACTTACACAAGAACGCTGCTTTCCAAAAGTGCACAACCCCCCTAGTTCAGAGTATTTCACACACTTCAAAATGTTTACAATCCTCACGTGCAGTCATGTATGTTTGCAGGACTGATGGCACAATACAGAACATTTCATCTGAGATTACTACTCATGAAATAAAATGTATTGAGGCAAATACTAATATGTAATCAGGTATCTATGTATGGCATCTTTAGAATCCTTATCTTATATCTAGAGATGGGTTACTTTAAAGAAGAGATCGTGTTATTAATGTTGTTTCTTTTTACACGCACTATCCTTCAGTCTAGCCAGGTCGAACTTGAACTTCTGTGTTTTCCACTTCTGATACCCCCCTCTGGCTGTAATTGGTGGCAAAAGTCACATGACATCATCAATCAAGCTGTGTCTGCTCAACCCTCACCAGACGCACAACAAACCATGTGATATTTGGACAAATTATGGCCATGGGAGGAGTGCCAGAAGTATAAAAGACAGTTCTTAAAAATTACACTGTGCACAGTTTACACACTCTACCGTCTACTGTGTGTTCTTTTGTCCTTTCGTCAAAGTGTTCAGTCTTCCTTCTCACTCCAAAACGCTTACCTTTCCTAAACAGAGGCTGTGAAACAGGCGGTTTTACTCTCCCAATTCACACCTCTCTATTGTGTCGTGGCAGCAGAATCAAATCATAAGGATATCAACAGAAAAATATGGCTTTGTAGAAAGAAATGACCATCCCGGAGTAAGTGTAAGACGAGCTTTAAATTGGTTGATTGTGGAGGGGAGCAAAGCCGCCTGTTTTCATTGCAGCAAGTTCCGTATTCGCCTCATCTCAGAGGGCACAGACACATGCAGCACCACACGTCGGCCCCCGGACTGATTTCCACAGTGCTTCCCGGGGAATTGTCATCACCCCAGGTCAATGTCTAAACTTTCCCATGCATCAAAATATATTGTAATTGACTCCATTTGTAATTCCTCCAGAGATCTGGCACTGCGCTAGAGCTCTGATGGCTGCCAAAAGCAATAAAGTCTCACAGACATGACCCCCATTGTAAACAAGACCTCCTCCCAGTGTGTGAGGTACAGTACGGTTTAGTCTTTGGGTGTGTGCCTGTACTTTTGCCCTTTGGCTCCGGACTGTTCTTGCACAATTTTTGTTTCAATATTCTGGAATTATCAAGGCGTCCTTTGCTTCTCGGGTTTCCAATCTACATAGAAAACAATGGATGTGGAGCACAGCAAAGGGTGTGATACAGTTTATGGAGATACCAGAGTTGGCTTGGAGGCAGAGAAACCTGTTATGAATACTTCATTCCATTCAGCCCTGCATTACAGATATGCTATAATGTAGTTTGCTGTAGCTGTAATAATTAATCACCACATTACTGTAATTAAAATACTGTATTAACATGTTCAATGTGCTGTAAGTAATGAGTGTATTTGGTTATGTTGCTTTAATGTAATGCAATGGCACCTCATCAGTTTTAACTTAATCTATCTTTAATTAATATAACATAAATTATTTTTATGGGCTTTTGACGATTTAAAGATTTATCATAACATATTTTCCAACCATATGCTTTTGTTTCATGGGGGGTCATCGGTTTTAATCCTCAAAAAAAAATCCCTCATTACCACAATTTTTTTTTTCACGGAGGATTTAAGGAAATGCAAATTAAAAGGGGAAGTGGAGCAAAAGTAAAAAGGATTTACCTTTTCACATGCACGTTATTAGTTGATTGGGAATTCAGATTATGCTTGGTTTGCACGTGGATGTGTGTCCTCCCTTTTGTATACCAAAGTCCAAAAGGCGTGTGGGTGTACGAGGTGATGAGGTCATGTCTACATGGTATGTGTATATAATTATTCATAATGCAACGCAATGCAAATTTGTTATTCAGAAATATTTTGACATTTTTCCCTTATAAAAAACTCTCGCCTTTCATTTAATTCTGCGCCGTGAGTTTTTCTCTGCTTCCTTTTCTTTACCACATACATTAAAGTCCCTCATTTGCCCCTTTGTCTTCCCTACTCTTCTTTTTCTTTTTTTTTTTAATGTCACGTGATCCGAGGTAATCAGAGAGAACAATATGACTGCTTTGTCACGGCAACAGTATCATTTTCACTCCTGCAACCGGAGCTGCTTTGATTCCCGCTGTTAGGGGAACACATTGAGTTGTGTTTATCCTTTTGTCTCTTCCCTCTGCTGTACTTTGGTCTGCCTCCCACTTCGTCTCTCATCCACTTTCAGGCGCCACCAACGGCGAGATGAAAACAAAAAGATGAAATGTGGGGGGAAAAAAATGTAATTCTGTGTTGTAATTTCATAAAAGGAGAACATCAAGAATACCTGTAATTCAAACAAAACCCTATTAAATAGACAAGAGAGTCACTGTTGCTGCGGTATCGTCCGACTGATCGATAGCTAATTTCACCCCGACGTGATGAAGATGCCCTTTCGTACACATTATGTGTATTTGGTCACGGCAACAGTCCCCTCAAGGTCACCCTCTCTTCTTCACACCCCATGTTGTGTATGCAAAGAGGCTGTGCAAGGTTTGAGGAGGAGTTAATAAGCCGGGGGGCGGGGGGGAAAGATTAATCGTGCTCGAGCTTTTAAAGGTCTTAACTTTTGGAATCTCTGGAGCCTGAAACTCATTTTATACGTATATGATGGAGATGGCGATTTTAACAGGGCCACACGCGTCTCACCAAACAGGCTTTGTTCTTCGTTACAGAGGAAAAATTAGAAAAAGGACACAGGGGGCTCATTCATATTGCGCTGATAGCAATGGGCGTCCATTTATTGTCGGTCGTTGCTGTGCAATCGCCTTTGCACGAATTCTCACTTTTTAATGGCCCTGCTTTTGAATCATGCATTCTCGTCTTAATTATGTGAGCTGAATTAAATACTGTCTTTAAGGCATCCCCTTCCAGCCATAGATAATAATTATGATAAATGCCTCTACTGGGTGGAGAACATTTAATTAAAGTGTTTATTTACATTATATAGCGTCTGTGTACACATTCTTTACATTCCTGTGAGGTGTTTAGTTATTGATGGGGCGACCAGTACTCGCCCGTGTGACGTTTCCATGATAACTGACCTTGGATGTCAATGTCAACATCAGATAGCCAATTTTGAGCGTGAGATAGCCAATTTTCTTTAAAATACCACAACCATAGTACCTCCTGCTGCATCGTTTGCACTGAACTATCACCCCTCCCCCAACATTTGCATCAATTCAAACAACAATCAGAATTTTTGCCGATGGAAATAATTCCCCACCACACCCATACATTATGCATAACGAGCTGAATTCAGAGAGAGCTGCAAACATAATTTTGTTTCTGAGCAAAGTCCAAAGCCTGGCTTTTGTGGGTTACACGTATGTCACTACTCACTGTGTCATCGACCTGCCGCTGCCCGAGCGTGAGTGCAGCAGATGATGCAAGCCTTACGTCACTGCTCCTCCTCAAGGTTCTGATCTTTGCGCCGCCGTGAAAACTGAACCTGATGCCCGAATATTTCATCAGTCAGTGTGGCATTCAAGCTAAACTTCACTCCTGAGCGCTTAAAGTCTGCGTGTTTGGCTTTACCCTTTTTTTTTTAATTGGCAGTGGTCAGCTGCCTGTCCTGTTTTGCCTGATAAGCCCATTAAAGCCCACCAAACGCTTGTAGCGTCGGGCGAGGAGGCGAACACTTTCCTTATTTTTAACAACCCAAACAACGCTTGACATATGTTCTTCCCCTCGTCTCTGATAAAACACATACTCAAGCTCTTCGGCAAGTTGATGAATGCATTCATGAACGACCTTCTGGTTGGTTTTATTTTGCATTCGTCTTTGTTTGCACAAGTGTGTAGATTATTTAAAACCTGATCCTTTATGCTATGGTGGCAGCAATGTTCAGAATAAATCTCTATTTCCTTTGTAACCTTTGGCGCCGACGCAAGAGCACTGAATGAAATATCGGTATTATTTGTCTATAAATCAAAATGAAAATTGCCCCCCTTCTACAAATGACTGAATACAACGTTGACATCTTCGCATTACAGCAGATGATTTGGTGTCGTGAGTTGCACAGTATTTTTCTCTGGCAGTTTATTTGAAGGAAATGGGCAAAGCTTAGTACAATACTTTATGTCTGTCTCTTGTTGGAGCGAATGAGTAATGTGTCAGGCATCAGTACGACAAAGATCATATCAACAATCGGGAGACGTTGACCAGAGGAGAGTTTTCCAGCATCGTCTGTGTTACTCAAGGCAAAGGCACTTCTTTGTCTTTCAAATAGACTTTGGCTTTCCCGGACTCTTTTCTGTGGCCCGTGCGACGTGTCCTTGTCCCATGTCATTTTTATTACTTGACAAGCGCGTGCAAGCCAAAGAATACAACAGATAACTTCAAAAGCAAGTTACCTGGAAAGACATTGAGCGCACAACTAAGCGAAGATAGCTGGAGATTTAGTTTTTGTCATTGAAAGACAGTTAGGCTTTGCTGACAGCAGTCATTATGATAATTTCACACATTTCATAAATCCTCGCTCTCTCCCTCACTCTCTCTATCTATGTGAGGAAAAAGGAACACACCACCCCCTCTATCCCCTCTGTTCCTCCTCTGATCCATTTCAAATGTGTATTCAGGAGATAGCACTGTTGCCATGTTTTGTCTCCTGAATATAACAGATTTAGTTTGTGGTAATTTTACTAATGATATCCCAGAAGAATCAACGCATCACTCCGTGGAAGCTGAATTCCCAGAATGTACTTATGTATTTCTGAAAAACATACACTGATCTACACCTTTCAAATGTAGCTTCCCTTTTCCCCTTCTCCCTTGGGGCGATTTTGCTGTGGGATTATATTAGCAACAAAAGAAGCTAATTTGTATTTGGACACAAAACCTAAATCCAAAGGCACCACATGTACTTTGTCACATGGCAGCTCGTCTCACAGGGCAGTAATTCCCAGGTAAACACCACTGTGTATTCTGATCCCAGTGCTTTCGTTCTGATCCTATAAATGGCTCCCTTGTAACATCATTGTCGTTCCCTCGGGTCTCTGTTACCATGGTTAGCGAGGCCGATGTTACCGCAGACACTTGCGCCACAAGTAGCTTCCGTAAGCCACAATAAATGATGAACACCTTCCCAAGGCGTAATGCATTCATACGACTGTAATTGTTTCATCCCCTCTATCAGTCTGCCCACCTCTCACTGCTCATCCCCCCCTTTCGCCGTCATTGAGGCCGATATGATGACGGGAATGTGTGTGGATCTCAGAGGCCCCATCAGTGGAGAAAGGGGCTATGTGATAGTGTGGTTTCCTCGCTGTCATCCCCAGGAGTGGCTTCTGTGAGGGTTGAGATTGAGGGATTGAGGCTCTCCCAGTTGCAAGATTGTGCCAGCCAGCCAGATAGCTGCATATTGTACTGACAACGACTTCACCCCTCGCCGCCACAGCTTTGTTTTTCGAGATCGACACACATCCGGCAATTTGTGCATTTTTCGATCTGTGTATCCGTGTTTACCTTCACAAATATGGTGCATTTTGCCGCTGATTGCCTTTGTGGCTTCTTGTTTGTCTGTATGTGTTGAGAGGGTGTCACTGTTATACATGTGCTGGAAGTGCATGTGATCCCCGATCTCTCCGCCGCCCCCCCCCAATTTCATTGTCAGAAAATGAGAAAAGGAGCATTTCTGACCTATAGAACTGTTTTAAAGCAAGACAAGGTTGACCCTCATCACCAAGGCTTCATCTCTTGATGGCTTATCCATTACTGTACCCCCACCTCCTCAGCTCTTCAATTACAGCCAGTGTATGTTGTAACCTTGCAGAAATGGGAAAATGGTATTAAAGATAAAATTGCCAGTAGCCCAAGACTGTCTGTCTGTCAGTGTTTGAAGCAAACCACAAAGACCAGAGGACAGACCGGTCCCTGCACACTGCATTTGCTGTTGCTTCATAATCTGCCTAAAGTTAAATGTTAATAATTAGTTCACTCATTCATTTGTGCCTGGCTGTATCTCAGACACCAGTTTGTTCCGAGTGTTTTCCAAATTAGCCTGATTAGCCCAAGGGTAGTCCTACAATTACCTGTCAAAACAATGTCACAGCGATTCAGGGACAACGTCATTCATGCAGGCGGACGTGTTTACTTTCGCTTTGTGTCTTCAGCCTGGAAATAGAAAGAGCAGAGTCATTGACATTTAAGGAGCAGATTTTTGTAACCTTAAAAAAGTATTAAGGTTATACAAGTAAGTACAGTAATTATAAATATGTTATCAAAAGTTTCACATTTCCACTCCCACCTCCTCCCACCCATCTGTTCGCTTATAGATAGATAGATAGATAGATAGATAGAAGTGGAATCCCCCTCCGACGCTACCCAAAAAATGTTTGGTATGACCTTTGACCTTCCCTACTTGTTGGTTTAACATTGATGTTTTCCAATTACCTCTCTAAATTAACTATAACCTCAAAGAAAAGTCATCTTCCTACCTGCTCCACCTTGCACCTGGCAAAACCGTCTGTCGCCCATGCAGAACAGCGCTGACAGGGGAGATCATTAAGCCTCAGTGTTTCTATGCATGTTCTCCATTGTGTATATAGTGTTTTTATTTCTCACACCTTTTTGGCTCAGTTGTCTTTATTACCCTCCGCACCATCTGTATCAGCCAACACATTCTGGATTTTTTACATTGTCAAAAGACTTCTGACATATACAGAATATGCATAAGAGTTTCTGTAGATATAGTGTTTTAGATATACAAATAACACTACATAACACTATAAATTGATGATGTCATTGATTATTTCTGAACCCATTTATTAACCAAGAAAGTTGTGTTTGTGTTCCCACCATTAAAAGTTTCAAGGAAAGTCAGGGACATTGATTAATGTCAGTAAATGTTTGTGTTGTGGGAGCATTTTACTATTTTTCACTTTTATGCAAATGTTGTCCAACCCAGGTGAAAAGAAAAAAAACTAAATTTCCTCATATTCAAATCCAAACTATCATACAGGCTTTTCTGGTGCATGCATTCTTTACGGTGTCCTCTTCTAAGATTGAATGTGTGTCCGCGTATGCATACGTCTGTGGGAATGCGTCAATATGTCTAAACCCTTAACAACAACCTAAACATGGTATCGCACCAGCGTTTCTGTCCTGTCTGATCCCTTAAGACACAGTCGACTCTTTGAAGTCTCCACTTGAAAGGGCTGATCTGAATACTGTGGATTCCGCTGCAACAGTGTAAACAGTGATTACAGACTGATTAATGAGCCACTATAGACACACACACACACACACACACACACACACACACACTGTGTACCATCTAAGTTTCTAGGCCACACGTAAACGACTGCTGAATGAAAAAAGTCCAGTATGCCCGGAAGTCCACCATTCTGTGTGTTCTTAACATTTCTTAGTGCTTTCAATGAGCCCGCAATGAATCTGATTGTCATTACCTATTAACCGATCTACTCTGTCCTTGTGTTTTCTCTGCAGTGCCTGCTGAGGTCTTAAACAGCAGTTTGAGCAACATGGAACGTCACATCCAGAGGCTTGAAAACGACATCAAGAATTTCCCCAAAACAGACGACCCGCAAGATAAGTTTGTGGAAAAGATGTCCATATCCTTTATTGTGTGTCGTTGACGCCCTGCATAGTTTTATATGTAAACACACACCACCCTGTCACTCATGTAAGGATATTCTGTGTACCGTGTTGTCCGCAGCTGTAGTGAAGCCGTGTGCTGTTTGTGTTCTGCCTGGCAGTGGTAAGCAGTTTAAGTCTCTTGGTGTGATTGGTGGCACCCGAGGGAACTGGGGGAATGGATCTGGCTGCCTTGCTGTGAGATGTTGATCAGATCTCCCTCTTCACTCCTCCCTGGGTCTCTAGAGTGAAATCATGCCTGTGGCTATTTTTACTGCTCTCTGCCAGCACTGCCTGTCCCCTGGGGGACTCTAATAGGGGCTCTAGCCCCTCATACCAACTTATCGCCTATCCCCGATTTCATCTCCTGACCGGCCACAAGCCTCTCCTCAGAGCCATCCGTGCACTATCGCCTCTCCTGGCACCTCTCCTGTTTCGATAACAGAGCGTTTCACTTAAACCGAAGCGTCTGTGCTCTCAAATTGAATTAGCCGTGTCTCTGTACTTTCTCGGATGCCCTTTTTGAGAGAAAGGGTCGTCGCTGTAAAGGATCATTGAAAAGTGTTCCATCTGTAGAGTCATGCTCTGGATCAGTGGTGGAAATAAACTGTCATCAGTTCAGTCAGAGGGAATCTTGGACAAATAATCATAATCAGCAAAGCAGGCGACTGTCAGACTTTTGTGTGTTTCTAGCATTATCAAGAAGAGGCAGAATTACTCGAGACCGATTTAACAGAAACAGGTGTTTGAGGATGCTCCGTGCTCAGATGTGAGACAGCGTTCCACCTGATTTATGCTTCCCGTTGTCTTGAGATTTATGAAGGCTGATTTTGCACTTCGGTGGGCATAAGAGTAATAGCCTTCCAACACATTAACAGTCTGCTCCCAGTCAAAGATGGCCGCTTAAATTTGTGTAATTAAAAAAAAGAAAAGAAAATCAAAAGAGAGGCGGAGACCTCCACGGACAGCCGCTCGGAGGAAGAGCGGGCGGGTGGGCGGGCGAGAAAGCTGCTCTTCCCCCCTATGTCACTATTGATTCCCGGGCTCCTTCGAGAACTACAGGCTTGAGCGGGAGGAAATGGAGAAGTGTAGATATACTGCAGCACGGCTCTCCCTCACTGTCTGAGGTTCCTCCCCGGAGACGGCGAAGGGAGAAGGTGCCTGGCCATGACCTGAAACACCCCACTTCCTCCTCCCTCCCTCCCTCCAGCCAGCCAGCCCCCACCTCACCTGATCGGGGTTTTAACATCCAGGAAAGCAGCCCCGGTTGAATTCGGAGAGATCTATTTTGGTCTGCGCCTTATTTGAAGAGTAAGCAGCACTGTGGGAATCGGTAAATGGCAGATACGTTTGATTCCCTGTTTGTATTTTGTTCCATTCGTCTGGGATAATGAGAGCTCGACGGAAATGGGTGAATAGTTATTTACTTAGAAATTGGAAACCATTTTATTTTTGGAATGCAGATTCAATTCAAAAACAAAATTAAACCAAAAGGGATGCATGAGCGGTCCCCCAATTATTTCCCGTTGCATTTGTTCTGCATTTTATCATCTAAGGACAATAAGTGGTTACAATTAAGAGTCTAATCAAAACGGCAACATGTGAAAACCCTGTTTCAGCATCGCTCCGACACAAAAGAGTTTTGTCTGCACTTAAGTATCACAGCTGTTTGAACCTTCGGGTCTCTTCTTGATGATTTAATCGGACACTTGAAGGGATGCAATTACAATTTGCTTGATACCTTTGTGTGTGTTTGTGTGCGTGTGTCGCAGTCTAAAGTCTGTTGCGCAGGACAATATGTTCCACCATTTTATAGCTGCAAAGATATCAGGTGTTGGGGATGTTTTTGTGCAAGTAAGGAGATGAAAATGAAACCACGTACACACGGAGCAAACACAGAGAGAAAGAGATAGAAATTGGAGACAATACTTGATTTACTGAGCTTTTGAGTAGCAGCGTTTGCTGTGAGCTTAGGCGGCACTCTAATCAGTTTCAGAGTTCGAGCAATGACTGTGTGAAATACAGAACTATATATTTGGGGTTGACATTGTGATACAAATAAGATAGCTGAGCGAGGGCAGACATACATTTTTAAACTTTTATTTTGGATTAAAAAGGATGTTTGGTTCCTTGAAGCATGACAGATGGAAGAACAACAACAACTACAAAAGTCAAGGTTTGATGCTTGAGCAACCCTGAAAAGTTAAGTGAAGCTCTCTCGTCTTGACTGTTGGGTACTGTGATAAATCTGTGTGTGTCTGCGCGCGTGTGTGCTTGCGTGCGTGTGTACGTGTGTGAGCACTTTACAGCAAACGTGTGGGTGAGTTTGTTCCTCTGTTCCACAGTGGCTCTTGTTTTCTTTTTCCCGAGATTAATTTCGGAGGCCATGGTCACTGCAAGGTGTTTTTAATGTAATGTGTAGCCCAAAGCTGCATTTTAATTCAAACTTCAACAATAACTTATATTTCTCTACATGATGAGTGTGACAAATTACTTTAGACTTCAGAAATGTCAGTTTTTTTGCTCATTAAAAGCCAGGAACGATTGCAGCGCAAATGAGTTTTGAATAGCCCGTCGCCTTTATCAGTTTGTCTCTGTGATTACCTCTCCCAAAGTATAAGAAAGAAGGCAGGAAAGCCAGAGAAAGTAGATCTTGTGGCGGCACTTCATTTAGTTTTATTGATGCGTTTTTCTTTTGCCATTACGATAATATATGCAAATGACTGAATGGGATGTTTGTTCAGCAGTTTAGTGATCTCTATCTGTCAGAAGTAATAGGAGTCCACAAAGGCTGTAGAGTTGAGGCATGGGCCCCCAGAGAGCCCTATTTCAACCCCGCCCCCCCTCCTCGCGGTGTGTGCGCTGCTGCATATGACAGAGTAGAGATGGGAGGGAGGGATGTTGGGCAGGACTCTGCATACTAGAATATTAATGGCAGTAAGGTGGCTCGATGCGGACGATAAGAGGCTGGATTGAACCTTGATGGATGTCTGCACGTGTCGAATTCATCTCCCCCGCTGTACTCAATGACTTAACTCAACCTGCTGATATTTAGCTTAACCTTTTATTTCCCAGAAGGCCTTAAGGCAAAATTAGAATGTATCATTCCTCCCCACACCGTGAGTGACAAGGACCTATCATCTGACCACAGGGGAGATGTCTTCCTATGGTAGACATCATGCTAAATTACCCGAGAAATAGCAAATTAGATTTTCTTGTAATTATGGTACATAGACAAAGTGGTAAGTGACTTTGGCCTCCTTTGCCAAATTTCTTCCATCACTGTAACGTCTCTGTTTAACAGGGACATTTTGTACGTTTTCTTCTTTTCTGTATTCATAGTGTGATGTAATGCGGTGTATTTGGTGAACATTGTCAAATTTGCAAAGGTGACATCCTCAGGTCCACGGCTGCCCTGAAATTTAAATTGCTTATATTTGTCCTTCAGGCCTCACACACACACACACACAAACACACACACACACACACACCGAGTCTGACCTGTAATGGCGTCTTTGCAGCCGGAAGGGAACGGATGCGTTTATAAAGGCACCACCTTTCCGTTGTTCTCAGAGAAACCTGCTTGATTTACCTCAAAGGAAGAGCTTCTCTACTCTGTGTTTATGGATGGCCCTTGTTAGCAATAGTTTGTTGGCTTCAGGCAGGTTTGTGTACAGGTGCAGTATCTGCTTGTATTGGCAGCAGGCACTTAAAGTCAGATTAATGTTTATTTCAGAGAAACAACTATTTAGCAGGCTGCTGAGATTGAACCTCAGAAAACATTGCTAGTTAAAGCCCAGCCTGGTCGTTTGGTGATCTTCTCCCGCTTCAATGTACCTATGGGTGTTTGAATTAAAAGTTAAAGTTTATTTACAGTATCATAATCTTAATTTGTGTATTTTTGTTTACACAAAACTAGGATAAAACATGCCAGTGGCACTCAGAGTATCACCGTGTAATATTCCCGAACGCAGAGATACTTTGATAGAAGCACAAACATCCCACACTAACCCCATTTCCACACAAACATGCTCTAAATCACCCTCCTTCAACCCTAACCAAAGTGTTTTCCCATACTAATGAAATTCACTGTAAAGTGTGAGGCCAATTAATTGAAGCACAAATAACGTATGGAGCCTTTTAATTATCCAGATTACTGAAATCCAGTGTAAAGTGTTGGAGGTAATTAAAACGGACCCTTTTTCCCCTGAGCTGAAGTCTGTGTCCACATCTCTCACCCTTAGTGACAAGACAGTATGATTATTATACTTCTATATGCATGTACCTTTGAGTAAATATGCGTAAATATGCGTATTTTTTACATTTGGGCTGATGCTGTCCTATCACGGATTTTGTCTGACTCCCTCTAATGTGTAGTCCTCACTCAAGTACTTTTAATTATTTTAAGCAGGCATGACCTAGCATTGTTGCACTTTGAGTTAATTAAATTGACAACAGTACAAATGACTAATATTTGTACTTGCATCTTTAGAACACTTACTGCATAGAAACGTATTTTTTTTTACGGTGTAGTCGAGATGCCAGTGCACCAGGTCATTGCTCAATATAGATTTTCTTGGGTGTGTCCTGTTGGCTCGGTGGTCACAGATGCATTCTTTGCAACTGAAACCTCATGAGCTTAGTCGGTATAATTCCTCTCATCCCTACATTTCTTCGTTTGTTTAATGAAAAACTTTACAAAAATCACAAAAATGGTAGTTTTGTTATGTGATTACATTTTTCAAAGTCCCAATTACCTCCAGAACATGTGACTGCGTCACCTCGGTGACTATTGTGACTTTCATTGACATGAATCTTCCCCACCGATCTGCCAAAAAATCCCATTCGTATTAAAACTGTAAATGTCAGTGAATCAGCTGCATTTGAGGATTTGCCTCTGACAGCTCTGTAACTTTCAGGGGGAAAATAACCACAGGGGAGACACATCAGCAATATATAACAGTCTGATGAAGTATAAAAAAAAATCAAGTGGCAGATTTCATAGAATACACGTGTACTAGTTTGTACCACCAGGAAATTTCATGTTGCCATTTCCATGACTGTCGTTGGTCGTCTTCACAGACAGACAGGGTTCTCAGTGCCCTCTGGTCATATGAGTGAATTCCCTAGAAGTTCCCCAATCAGTATCTTGTTAGGCTGTGACACCAGGCCTGATGTGGCAGCTCTATTAACCAGCAGAGCAAGCTTGCTGACAGACTGCCTGGCCTCTAGCTCCCAGGGGCAAGAGACTATGTTGGGATGTAGTACAGGAGGTACACCCATGAAGTACCCTGGATCTACCCCTTCCCTCCTGGGTGAACAACTGTCATATTCCACTTATAAAGCCTCCATGCCCTGCCAGTCTTGTAGGCTGTCCTTTGGGATTGACGCTGTCCTGTTGGGATTCCGGCCTGCTCCCCTGCACTCTAAACTGCTTGGTATTACACATTCCTGCTGCAGACAGGCATAAGGTGCAGTGGTACATAGCAGTGCATAGGTGCAGTGCAGATAGATGCACTGTGTATTTATCAGTAATGTGCACAACTAAAATGTTTTCCTGAAATTATGTTTTTGTTAATCTGTTTTATATCGTCCGCTCAGGTGCGCAAAGCTTTGTCCCTATCCGCCCAGATCGCTGATTATTGCTGTTCCATAGAACATAGGGCCAAGGACCGGGTGGCAGCAGCACCAATCTGCACCTCATTACTTCCCCAAAAGGCCCGGGCTTAGCGCGGGGTAATAGACAGAGGCCTAGCCGTCCTCATTTGTCATGGGCTCCTGGGTTTGATGCAAAGCCCCCCTTGAGCACTTGTTGCTGAGCTCTAATCCCGCAGTAGACACCAGCCACGCTCCTCTGCTTAGCCATCCCCTCTCTCTGCCGTCATGGCTCATGATTTCACTTTCATTTGATGTTTTAATGAAATCCCTGAGAATGGCAGGCCCATTGTTGGGAAATTATTCTATCAAATGCAAGTGGAAGGGAAACGTGACTGGAGTTATTTCTCTGGTAAATATTAGGCACTGAGGGTTTATGCCATGTTTCAGCGTATGACTCCACAATAGTAATGGCTTTGAGGTAAGTAACACAGGTGGAATCACAGGGAAATGTGGGCTGACTCACACACACACAGTATGCTGTTTCTGTTTCTGTGGCCACAAGTCTCCGGAAAAATATCTGAACACACGGTGATTTGTCATGCTTTAATTGTAAAATGAATTGGGTGGGAAGGACTTTAAGCGGGTAAATGATGTACCGACTGGACATTTCTACATTCCTCTGCAGACCAGTATTTCACCTAGCAGCACCATTTGTTGTGCTACAGGGCAGCACCCCAAAGGCTGAGGAAAGCTCCTTGATGAAAAGTCCTGAACATCATTAGGCAAAGTTGCTGTGTGTGCCAGATGAAAGCCTCTGTAAAAATGTAAATCAAACTAATGCCCACTACTTCCTCCTCATTCCCTATTCCTTTCTTGCTGATGCTGTCGAGGGAATATGTTTGCTTGTTGTGTGTTGTTTGCTTGTGGGCTCTGCGTCAATTTTCTTAAGTTAGTTCCTTGGTGGATATCCTTCCGATCCACTGACAGCGCACTGTTTCTGCAGGCTATCTCTTACAGCTGCTCATATTTGTGGCCCCACAAACGATTATCCCAACTTATCGACTGCATTTGCACGCTTTGGAGCAATTAGGCGCTTCATTATGCAAATCCACTGCAATAATTGCCTCACGTTTACTAATTGATTATCAGATACGGTAGATGGTCGACATTAGATTTCACTCCTGCGAGAAGATTTGGTCATCAACTGTTGACGCCGTGCACTTATGGGATAGATGAACGATGGCAAATAAGACAATGGCACGTCACTGTGCACACTGAGGCACAAGGAGAAAAGTCGGAGGAGAAAAAGCGATCTCTAATTAAAATGAATCTGTGACAGTCAGAAACACTAACAGTTACAAACGGCAATCTGATGGTAGTCAACAGGGGATTCTCCATTAATTGGCAAAATGAGGCTCATCAATCACGCAGGGAGGACGCTGCACAGACAGTATCCTGTCAGAGTCACCCACTGTGGGGGGAGCAGCATGATGTGTGTCTCGGGGACAGAGTCGTGGCGAGAGGGAACATTTCTGTCTCTCACTCTCTCTCTCTCTCTCTCTCTGCGCCTCCCTCTCTCCCCCTCCCTCTCGCTTCCCCTCTATCTCTTCCCCTCCTCCTCCTCCTCCTGGGCTCGTTCTGTCTCGCGCCACATGTGGCTCCCGCTAGACATCTCTCCAACTCATTCTGACAGGCTTTGTTTTTCCGCGTCGCTTTTTAAATTGGGATTGGCTGGCGTTCGCTGCCAGTCAAGGCCCAGACAGAATTGTCAAAACTCGCTGTTGAACTTGAGCTTTTACGGGCTATTCTTTGTTGATAACATGTGCTGAGAGGCTTGTAACTCCACACCCACTCTCTTTGTTCAAGCACTCAAAAAATAACTGCCATTGTTGATTCTTTTTGGGGGGGATTGAGGAGACCTTGATCATTTCAAGGGGTATAAAGTAACTTCTTCAAACTAACAACGGGTATATTGTCTTAACCATTGATGGCGATAGTTTTGTTCTCTTTTCTCATATTATTAACAGCGACAAGTGGCTTGTTTTGTACCAGAAGATTTAGCAACAAACACCCGAGTACACAAGGCCACGTGTCAGGCTCCAGCTCTGTTCCTATACTGTACCCAGGCAATCATTTTCTGCTCCATCAATACATCCAATCAATTGCTTGCTCCCAGCTGTCATGTCTTTCAATAGGTTCAGTGCAATCACAGAATCATGACACTTGAATTAGTTATTGCTTAGTATTGCCTTTTGCTGCATCGGTGCGTCTCTTACAGCAGATTTTTACATTGTATTTTGATACCGGTTGCACCCATGTTGGTCCTTGAGTGTTGTTCCGTGCCCTTTACAACATGTGTTGTATGGTGATAGTCTCATTAAGCATCAGGCGACGCTTGAGTCAGGGATGTCACAGCAAATGGAGTATTTGCTACTCTTATTATAGCCCTTACTGACAGAGCTAATATACTGAGAGTCAAAGCAACTGTTATGCCTGTGTGGGTTTTTATTGACGATTAACCTCCAATTAGCCACATAGGTGACCTCCAGAAGCACTAGTGGTTGCGGTGATTACGGCTCATCCATGGGCGTCACAACATGCTAAGAGCCAGTTGGCTGCTGGGAGGCACCTCTGGTGGATGCAGTGACACCCAGAGAAACACAGCACTTCACTGTACACACATCATATTCTCCCCTCCCCCGCTCGCCATTAGCCATTTGCCTCTGTCTGTCTTTGTCTCTCCGTGACACTCTCTCGCAAACTTGCACAGAGATACTATAGGTGAGGCTGTGCTCTGCCATTTCACAGCTGCATGGATGTGTGAGGCACATCTGCTACCTGAACCAGCGGCTGACCTTGAATTGACTTGCTGTGATGAAGACTTATGGTTGATCCTTTGGCTTTTTGCCTTGATGCCTTGCAGCTTTCCATCCCAGCTTAAGAACATTGGTCGAAACCCAGGACACCTTATACCTCTCGGTCTGTCCGTTGCTTCTGTTTTATACTTCTAGGCCACAGCTTTGAAGGGTAACCGTGCAAAGGACCAGGACATGGAATGGTTACAGAAATGTTCTCACCTCTCTTTTACCTTTTGCAATTTGTGCTAAGAGATTATTTGCATACTGTATGCAGGATGTCTCATCTTTAATCGTTACCTTATGAAGTGTTCCTTGCAAATGCATAAATTAATTTTGAAAACGTTGGCTTTTGATTGGAGGTGGTAAGAAAAAACACAAGTGCAATTCTCAAGTCGCTATAAAAAGCTGCCGAATGAGGAGGAGAGGTTTTGCAGGTTTGAGTCCCAGAATTAAATTAAAGAAAACAGTGACAGCGTATACCTGGTATAGATATATCGGTGGGAGAAGGTGGAAGTAAACAAGCTGTTACTGTTATGCTATCTCTGTTGTAAACCCACACAGTAATGCTGTAAACGATGTAAAACACATCACTGTATCCCTGCATTAGTACACCCAAATGCGCCTCTATAAAATGTTCCTTAATCTATACATTAACTGTAATTCAGAAAATCTACACCTTCACGGAAGTTCTAAGAAAGTAATGTGAAATTTATTTTTATCTGCTATTTCCCAGCAAAATGCAGAAATCAACGGAAAACGTTTTTTTTTACTTTAAAGCCACTTCATGAAAGAAGTTCCACATTGCAAGATTTCTGTTTTGATTGTTTGAAAAAATTAGATCTCACCCCCCCCCCCCCCCCCCCCCCTTTTCCCCACGAGCCCACGGTATCAATTTTATTTTTGTTATTATTATTTTTCCCACACTAACTCACTAACACTAACTAGATGCCAGCTGTAATGCAGATTCAGGCACACATTTCTCTCCAACCGCGTCCTGATGTTCTGCGTGGCGTTGCTGACAGGGGTGTGAAAGCACACATCTACAGAAGTGTGGGTGGGAACAGGTGATAACTAAAGGGACAGGCTGCAGTCTGTGGTGTGACATCATCCACTGCACATAAATGTACCTGCTGAAAGTTTTTTGTTACAACAAACGCGGCGTAATCAAAGTCACAGCGTCATTGAGATGATTAGGGCCAGGTTTGATTTCAGAGGTTTGCTATTTTAAGTGTTTTTTGGAGTTTTTTGAAGCATTTTCAACCCTTTAAACGCTATGATTGCTATGCTATTTTAGAATGATACTTCTCCACAGATGTATGACAGGCGACTGAATTTTTAAACCACTTCGGATTATTATTTCTATTCAGCTGCAAATGGGAAGCTCCGAGGACTTTTAAGTGAATTAGTTAAAGGAATTTGTCAGTTTGAAGGAGAATGCAACAATGGTGATAGTACTCTTACTACTGGCTATAAATATTACATTTCAAATGAATTTCCACATTTTTATATTAAAAAATGCATTAAGGCTGACAATGAAAGGGTTCCTCCAATAAAGTTTGAGTTTACTAAAGCGATGCATTTTGAATCAGTTTGTACTAACATGACCTTTACCAGGGGGAAATGAACAACACTTAAATTGTCTCTGTAAGCTCCTCTGCCACCTTTTGGTTTCTGCCGCGACCTTTTCTCAGTATTTGTATTACTGAGATAATATAATACTGATATCATCTAATCCTCATAAACACATGTTTGGGATTGAAGCAATGTACCACTGTTGCATGACTTTGGACTGCAGGACAATGAGATGACGGTTGGTATTTGTGTTGGTGTGTGTGTGTGTGTGTGTGTGTCAAGCAAGTGTTTTACGGAGTGTAGGGACATGTGTATGTGTGTGTGAGATAGCTGCAAGGCAGTAGTGCAGACTGATGGCGTGAATGAGGCATTTTCCATTGAAGTGATTAAAATGATTGAGGACAATGGCACTCTCATTCATCTCTCAGCAAGGTGATGAGGGACACTGCGCGCGCGTGTGTGTGTGTGCGTATGTGTCAGAGATGTAGAACAAGTTGTGAAATGGTGCTGGTGTGATGGCGGGTAGAGGGATGTGGAGCGATGCCCACAGGAGGGCTGTGTCTTGCCACCGTACATCTGAACTGACAGCCAAATATTTATCACCGCTCCGCAACCGCTTATATAGCCTACGTATGCATTTAACCTTCATAAAGCACAAAGTAAACACATTTTCATAACCAATCTGCTTTATGATGTTTGTTCAGTTGTGCGACATGAAAAGGGAGTGGTTTTATTGTCAACTGGAAGTTTCTTTGGGGGTTTTTCATGGCTGTGATTAAGCAGGACTTCATTCAGTTTGTCTCCTCTGTTCAGCACATTCTCCTTAATTACTTTGGTTGTAAAGGGGGCGGGTTGGAGGTGTGTGTGTGTGTGTGTGTGGGGGGGGGGGCGGTGCAGATGACAGTGTGTCCTCGACGACACACACGCACACAAACACCAAAAGGGTTTCTTTACGTCTTAAACTAGGTAATGGAGGTTTTATTGTATTTTATATTATTTTATTGACAGTCAACGTTTTTATTTATGTCCACTGGACCCCAATGTGAGGCCACACCCTGCACTTTAAATGTCAGGAGGGCTCGCTTCAATTGCGTTGTTTTCTACACGTAGCCACTCTCAAGCACACTAAGCGTATATATCTAAACCCACTTAGCATCGGGCGGCCTCGCAAAAGTGTTGCACTATGGGTCCATCTCTCCCTCCCTCTCTTTCTCTCTGTCTCTCTCTCCCTTTCTCTCTGTGCGTCTCCCATCAGCGGCTCTAATCTACAGAACCCAGTCCTCACTCTCCCCCCCCCCCCCCCCCCCCCCCCCCCCCCTTGGTCCCCTGCCTCCAGTATTGGCTCTGCGCCGTGATCCCCTCGCTGACCAGACACACGATTCTGCAATTAACCTCCGAGGCTGACCTGAAATATCCCAAACCTTCTCTCCTCAGCATCTTTATTGGCCTCTAATAGATTTTTAACAGGTTCACACACTCCACCCTTAGGCTCTGACCACAAACGCCGTTTTCCGATTTTTTTTGTATTCCATGTGTTTCCAACTAAATATCATAATCAGGACTTTGTCACTGGATCTTCAAGCTGAATTTAGACTGATGACGTATCATGCAAATGTGTTAATAAGTGCTTTCCTCACTAAATTTCCACCTGATTGAGTCGTCACTTCCAGTTAAAACCCTTCACTTTGCTTATTGCGTTTAATAGCCAAAAAGCACTCTGTTTGAAGCAGTTTGAGTCCTGGCGTATCCCCCATGAAGAGGATTAGTCCCTGTGTTATTTAATGTCACTGCCGCCGTTATTGAAGGTTTTCCAACAGATTCGGCATCTGTTCCCTTCCTCTCTGGTTATCACCCCGCTCAGGCCAGTGAACATGCCCCGCTGTGCTGTAAACACAGGTCTGCAATCCAGCCATTCCCCGCGTCTTTTCTTTTTCACCCAGGCTCAATGACCCCCCAAGTGATCTTTCAGTTGCACAGCTTTTTGCTCAGTCCAAAATGTTGAGGTTTTTTTTTAAGTCGTTAACTGATCTCTCTGTGTGTGTTTGTGTGTGTTGGCATTCGTGCATCAGCAGTGTCGGGAGTTTGAGGGAGAGCATGCGTAGATCAGATTGTAACCAGTAAGGTAATGATTCATAAGACAGCCAGTAGGACTTATCCACTAATAGATCTCCTGGGAGATAACCTAATCCCCCAACAATATCTCCTTATCATATTACAAGTGAACTATGTACAGAACGGGCCCCTCTATCCACAAATGAATACTAAGCCCTATACTTACCTTTAAGCTTATTAGATCTGGATCTGAAACAGAAGTCGCGTTGTGTTTTAAACAGGGCATTTCCCTCTAATGCACAGCTGATCAGACGTTCTAATCCTTTCTGAGATTAATTTTAATTTTACAGTTTAGCAGTTGCCATAACGTCACACGAAACAAAGCTCATTTTCCGAAGCTATATTAACTCGAATGCTCGTTCGTGTGATATAAATGAAATGGAATACATTACAATCAGTGAAAGTAGATCCTGTACGGTAGATTTAGTTTGCACAGTCACGCCATAAAAGCCAGCGCGGTAAATACAATATGTAATCTGCTCCCTGAGCACTTTTGTCATCCAGGAGATCACTAGAGGGAGCTTGTCAGTGGCATATGAAAGTCAGACTTCCTTTCAAGGTGTGGATTGGAGATTAGTCGTAATGCTCATATCTTTCTTTCGGCCCGCTTTTACAGAGATGATACAATTTGCGCAAGATGAGGACCTCTCCCTCTCTTCTTCTCTGTCTCCCCTCGCCCTTCCCTTCCATTACTTCCTTCTCTCCTTCCCTGTCTCACGCCGCCCGTCTCCTTTCTTCCCTTTATCCCTTTCTCTCAGATTGACTGAGCTCTAAAGGGGATCGCTAACTCTTTTCAAGATTCCGGGCGGGAGAGATTGTGTGTGTGTGTGTGTGTGTGTGTGTGTGTGTAGATATTCTGCACTGAGCCCCGCGTGGATTTATGTCACTATGCAAATTCCCCAAGGCCCCACCGCAGTTATTGGCACTTCATTTCTTGGGAAGACACGAGGGCACCAACATGGCAATTATTAGTGATGAGCAAATTTGTTGTTTGTACCACTTGTTGACAGTAATCTGATTATTAATCCCCATGTTTATTCCCCTGCTGATGGTCTGTGATTTTATCCCCTGCTTTAAGTTTAAACTTGCATTATTGAAAATAAGCAAATTCATACAGCTAATGGCTCGCTGCTTGAATACTTCTGATGGTCTGAATTCAATTTGTTCTTTTGATGTCTGCCGAAACAACATATTTCTCTAATTGGCCCTGAATGAGGGGCTGAACTATCATTTCCGTCTTTTATGCTCATCTGCTTTGCGTGGTTATTTATGAAGGTTTCACATGTTCACACATTACTAGTCAATAGAGGTGTCGTGGTCAATTAGGTGCTTAATGACACATCGCAGATGAATTAAGGTTGTTTCCCCTAAGGTTGCTTCTTCTCTGTCCATCATAATGACATTTTATCGTAGAGAAAGCCACCAGAAATCTAACAAATCTTTGAAGGAGGATGGCCCGATTAAAGTTAATGTGCTGGAGTGCAACCAGACAGCATTCTGTGAACATCTTTAGCCTTTAACATGATGTACGTCTGGAGTAATTACAAGGTAGTCTGGGAGAAGAAAATACTTTTTATTTGATGCAAGTGTCAGGGGGGTGGAATTGTTCACAAATATTGCTTAAAGTAGATGTTAAAAATGGTATCCATAGAATATAAATGAGAGATGCGCCGCGGGAATAGCACTTTTTTTTATCAAGCAAGGTCAAAAGGGAATATTTGAATTTACATGAGCATCTTTTAAGCAGAGGATTTAATATTAAGGCCGTGTTTACACTGTTTTTGAAATGTGTTAGATAAGGATAAACATGTGAATGCATCCATGCAAGAAGCATTGCGATGCCAGACGACATACGGACGTACATTTGACTCGCTTTGCGACGGGATGTCAGTCTCAGTCTTCAGCCAGGGGGAAATCTCGTCACCTCACCTCGTCCTCCCACATTCTCACTCGTAAAATGATTGTGATTCAGGTGTTGTTGCTCGCTATAAATGAGTACCTTCACCTGGAGCTGATGTCCAATCACAATGCAGACACAATCCTGAACACCATATGCTGCAAGTTGTAATTTAGGGCTTGATATAGAGACTCATCTCACAGATGCGATTTCTTTGATTCAAGAAGTCCCATTTTGATTGAATTCAGCTTGATTAGATTCAGTGAGATTGCGCAAGACTTTGGGTGATATAGAAATAACCAAACCATTTTAATATTCCATACTGGCACCGGTAATTCCTGTCTGTCATTTTACACGAATGGAGGAATGCACTTTGCCCGATTTTCAATGAGGCTGCGGGATGTAGGTTTGCCTTGAAATGCATCTGGAAACGTTCCAGCATCGTTCCTTGTTGCTCAATTCTCTGTCTCGTGTTTTCAGACAGACAGACAGAGGGTTTTGTTTTAAACTGCTGGAGCTGCTCTTATTTCAGCTCTTGTTTCATTGCGTGGCGTTGGCGTGCGTTCAATGGGTCACTACACAAGTTTGATTCATGATTGTTCCCCACTGCTTGTTATTAGAGCAGCATCAAAGCTAGACGCGGCAAACACATTTGCATTTTAATGACTGATATAGATTGTTCTACTGCTCGATACCTCCACCAACCTGCATCCCACACCTGCTTGCATTGATAAAAGAGCGGCGCCGCACCCCGGCTTACCTAAAAGCAATAACACGCACGCAGCAGTGTTGTAAACGACAACAGAATGCAGATACATCCTCGCTAATAGTAGGCTGCCTCATGTAGAGATTGCGTTGAGGCCTCTTTCACCTGCTCTCAAGGGTTTTGAGTAACAGCAGGCCAAGAATAAAATGTCCAGAAATGCTAATTAAGAAACTAACTGGGTTAATGTGGATAGTGCAGTTAATGCTAATGCAGAGGCTGACATCTTGGAGCACAACTGGATTTATGTGTCCCCCAACAAACGTTTTTGCCCCCATCCCACCCTGCAGAGGACAACGCTACCCACTGAGGAGAGTTTACCACCGTGGGCTTGTAATCTGATGCAATTTAGAGCATGGAGACTGCCAAATGAGTACAATGGCGGCGCATTGGGAACATTTGTAGCAAGTAGAATGGCCGACACATACTCTCTATTGTGACGGTGTAGCCGCGCACGCACCTCCGATACGTGTCCTGCCTAAGATGGAGGCTCAACATTCATCTCAGTATCTGCATTCCCCTTGCCAAGAAAGCCTGAACTCTATAGCACCGTGATGCGCGTTATGTCTTTGTAGGAGGTAGCCGTGTTTTCAACTTTGTGCTTTTTCCCCGCAACATACCCATCACTGTCAGTTGTTTCCAAGTGCCCAAACTCTTAGACTTTCTCTTAAGTATCTAGTGAAAAAGTGAGAGATCCTTCCGTGAGTTGCAAACAGTAATACTCGCATCTATTTACTCGGCTAACAGCTTGCTTCTCTCCCCTTCTCGACGCCCCTTCCACACTCCATTCTCTTCGTGTTGGGATAATAAATTTCCCCTGTCATATATTCCAGGATGAGTGCTTTTTGTATCAGCAGAGATAATGGGAGTAAATGTTTTCTTTAGCGGACCACTTACTGTTAAGTTACTGTTCTTTTTGCGTTTACAAAGCCTCCAGAACCTTTTTGCTATGTCACCCATCGACAACCAATCAAGCCGATAACAATGATTTTCCCAGATAGTGGCATGTTTCTGTGGAGAAAAGAAAATATAATTGGCTTAAGAAGCTGAAGTTTAAATGTGGGGGTCCTTGTTTCAAAAACAGAATTGCTATGTTTTTGTTGATATTACTGACAGTACCGTTGTCACATCACAATGGTAGACGGGCTGGAGGATGGGAAGAGGGCAGCTGGGGAGGCTCTAATTTATCTGTTTGTCTGTGTTTTCCTCCCCATGCTCGAAGTGGAAGGAAGGCTGTGACAGAGCTGGGCTCCACAGGGAAGAGCTGTGTTTAGTGGTGGCATTGATTTTTATAAAAGGTTGCGCGGCGGGGAGGCTAGGTAGGCCTGTCAACCTTAGCTCCCACTAAAGCACATCACACCGTCAAGCTAATTGTGGCCCCTCCGTAATCCCAAAAAATGTGAAAAGAACACAGTATGCAAACTTATGGCCGCATATCCTCCCCCATTAATGTAGGACCGTCACTTTTTCATAAGAATAAAACAGTTTTCTCCCAACACGTTGTCACAGGCCGGTGCTGATGCTTTCCTATATTTGATCAATCCACCTGCTTTGAACACACACGCACACATCCTACATTTCCTCTGCTCTGTCATGCCACGACTCACAGCACGCCTACCGCCTACCAAACCTCTTCCCAGTTTTGTCTGTTCGTATTTTCGAATAAAACAATATGGCAGAGATCACTTAAATGTGGCCACAGAGAAGGAAGAAGGGTTATTTTGATCCCGAGCCCATTTTTAAGAACTCTATAAGAAGGGGAACTGCATATGGAGCGCAGATGGCCACGCATCTGTCTGGTCTACAGTGAGCATTCCAGCAATCAATTGCATCAATAATCAAGTGTATTGAGTTACGTACCGAATACTTCCACAAGTAATATAAAAACAATTTCTCTCCGGTTAATGGTGGATGATTTACAGTACATATCCGTCTTGCACGTGCACACAATCGCGCGTTCCAGCTTTTAGAGGCGCCTCCTGCTCCCCGAGAGGCGAATAAAATTTCTGACATGTCTGAAATCCATCTGACTAACACCATTTTGGGCAATTAACCGCATCCCGTCTTTAGACTGCATGACAAACGGCGAGTGATTGGGCAGAAAATTTGGCTCCGACTCCCATCATCAGTCGCTGCCAGATCAGGGTTAAAATCAGGGCACGTGAGAAAAGTATTTACCTTGCCTTAGTTTGCAGAGGGGGTTTCTGAGGTTGTGTGTAGCCGTCAGGTGTGAAATTGAGTTTAAGAAACACTTATAAATATAAATAAATGAATAGGAACATATTTTCATATTTGGAATATCTTTGTTGAGGTCAGAACATTATTGTTTATGGTTGTTATTGGGTGTTGGAAATGACGACGTTCCCCCTTGTTTCACTGTGCCAGTCTCTTGCGTTCTCATTGTTGCCGGTCACCATTTCACAAGGCAGGATTTGTATTCCCTGACAGTTCCAGGTATGACGTCCTGCTTGAAATCACTCCGCATCTGTGACACATCGGGCTTGACTCTCAGATCTTGTCTTCAAACAGTTTAAGCGCATCGTGATAGTCAGTCAAGGGTGCTGGCGCCGATTTGCGGCTGATACGAGGCCTTTGTTGCCAATATCCAAACTTTCGGCAAGTTGAAATTCAGGGCCGGAGTTGTGCAATCTGGACTCACCTTTAGAGGGAGTAGAAGTGAAATGTGTAAGAGTCAAGAGAGAGAGAAGAGTGGAGAGGAAGGACTTGGTTAGTAGGAGCGGTCCAGGAGTGGAGGAAAACTGGCAACCAAAGCTCTTTGATTTCCACAGGTTAAAGCGCGCGCACACACATAGCCAGAGGCAAATCATCAAGCGCATGTCAGGGCTCTCTCCCTCCTCTTCCTCTCTCTGTAGAGTGGAGTGGATCTTCTCAGGGGCTTGGTATGGAGATGTGAGCTGTAAGTAGCAGATGTCCACTCACCACTCAGCTGAACAAAATCAAAGCAAGCATGACGCAACGCATCCTCATCCGAAAGGACAGACGGCTAATAAAGGCTCATGAACGCGCCCACTCTCGCGAAAAAACCATGACTCATACTTCACGTGGCACGTTTGTTTGTTTTTTGTTGTTGTGTTTTTGTGGTAACAGACCAGTAGTCAGTTTGTGATTTTTTTTTTCCCAGTGTGTCCGTGCGTGCATTCATGTGTGTTTGTGTAGATGTGTGTGACAGAAGCACAAGGGAGACAGCTGCTACACACATCTATTATTCCACAAACAAATGGACTGTAAGTGCCAGTTTTCTGTCACTCATTAGGCACTAATCATTTGCAAATCCACTTGCCTTCTAGTGAGTATGTCTTACTGTATTCCCCCGTCAATTATTTCCTTCCTCCCTCTTTCTGCGGCGTGACACCCAGCCGTTTTTTTTCGACTGGCGAGTCGCACAAAGCTCCTTCGCCTTCCCGCTGAGCTGTGTTACCAAAAAACTCCTGGAGTGATCATTTTATCTTACTCTTGATTGCCAGATAATTATCAGTTAATTATTTAGAGCCTTAAATTAATTTGCTAAAAATAGTCTCTGTGCCTCTTGCGTTGCCATTGGAGACGGCTCCATTATTTCTCTCTCCCTGGTCTGCTCCTCCCCTCCTTTTCTTGCTCCTTGTTTTTGACAACTGCAACCGCCACTCGACTCTGTTGCCGTAATATGAAAGCCGACTACCGACTGTTTGAGAGCCTCCGTGTTGTGTTTAGGGGCTTTTGCACCATAAGGTCAGACTGAAATCGAGAAAGGAGCTACGTGGTTCCTGACACAAAATCCTTGCCGGCATGCGTGTTGCACTTCAAGCACTGCAAAGAATTCCAAAATTAGAGCAAGTGAAGTCTGCGCTGCAAAAGCTTTCTCACAAACAACACAAACAAACAACTAACATCGCCAACAAAGACATCGGCAGGTCTCTCATAACAGTGGTGGCACCGTATTGCTATTATATAATTTATTTTGATTCATGTCGCCTTCTTAGGTGTTTGAAATGTAGTGTAAGGTGACCTTGAGTGTCCTTGAAGGCTCCTATCATTTGGAATGCATTATTATTATTATTATTATTATTAATAGTAGTAGTGGCACAGAATTCTCCTACCGCCTCCATCCGTGTCATTTTTCTCTGACTGCTTCACAATAGGAGTAATTTTGAGTCCAAAATAATTGAGCTAAAGCTGAGTAATTAAAACTATTGGTTGTCCACTGACAAATCAGCAGAGCTCTGTCTCAAGAGCTCCACCAGAGAGTAATTACACTCACATAGGAACCAAGTTACTGAAGCTAAAGTTCCCGTTTCCATGGTGCTAGTATGACAGAAAGGCTCCTCGGTTCCTGGAAATTGCAGTGCAGAAGGGGCTCGCTTAGGTGATGCGTCTCTCTCTGCCATTCATACAGCGCTCAGCCACGCAACGGTGGAACGGTCTGACCTCGTGATTCTGGTGTAATGCGACACCATCAGAGGTTTTGTTGTGTTTATTTCACAAGGCAAACTTTCCTCAGCAGCCGCTATCTTCTTTCTTACCAGGTGCCTTTATCCACCCCCATAACTTCACCTTTGTTTTACAGCGCTCATCTTCCTTTTACTTCTCCCTCCACTCTTTGGACACTTCATTAAGCTCAAAGTGTTTTGGACAAAGAAATGTGCTGTGAGTGGTCTTCTAATGGGATTCATTGGCTTAAACAATCGAACCCCCCCCTTCTTTCTTTCTTTCTTTCTGCATGCACTTGTGGACATGACCACAAACACTCACACACACGCGCACACACACAATTTGAGGCCAAATGGGCTGACCTGCTGAATGGGTTTGTGCTGTGGTAATGATAAGACTATTGAATGAGCTAGCTGTCACGCTAGCTGCTGGGCCAGAGGTGTGACTGAAGGAATGTGATCGATATACAGTCTCTCTCTCTCTCTCTCTCTCTCTCTCTCTCTCTCTCTCTCTCTCCCTCCCCCTCCCTCCCTCCCTCCCTCCCCCAACATCACAGCCATTGCAAAACAAAATGTAACCCACAGATGAGGAGATGTTGGAACTTCTATACAGCACTTTCCAATGACTTCTTCACAGTAGTTTGAGGGTGAGGATGTGAAGAATGTGTTCTTCAATCAGGATAATTCTGATGCATAATTCCGAGTCACTGGAGTAATCTTGGCCATGATCGGTTAGAAACTTGTTGGCCAAAGAGCTCTTTGTACTACACGTGTGAAAATGAGTTGGCGAGGCAGATGAGGACGGCTAAATACAAAAAGGCAGAGACAGAATGAGGCACGGGAAGTGGAGGCCAGCTGTTGTGATTCATCACTGTCATCTGCATAGAAAAGCAGCAAAGACATCACATGACACAGAAAACAAAGTCTATATATCCCAGGAACGCTCAGCACCTGCTCAGCTGTAAAGCACCAGACAGGACTCACAGTTGATCACACTTGCAAGAAGCATCCAACTTCCTGTCCTGAATGATAGCGGAAAAGGCTTCAACACGGGGCAGTTTAAGAGACGCGACGCATCAGAGGCGTTAGCAGGAAGGGCAGTGATTCAGTTTAAAACTCTAAAAACGTCAATTTCGCTACGGGTAAGGCAATAATAATGGCTTTTTGAAAGGGTCATACATACACTGTAATGTGAAAATCAGCACAAATGGAAGTCTCCTCATTAAGTAAGCCTCATTGCATTTTACCTTTAATCACAGTAAGGGCAAACACTCAGAGAATGCTTGTGAACGTATCGATTGTCAGCTGATAAAGTGTATTGTTTCATCAGCAGTAAGTGCATCTAAATATGGGCAAACACGCTGAAAGCATATGGAGTTACATGAGGAGAGACTGTCATTCATCATCACATTTGGTTGTGATAAAGGGGAAAACATAGAGAAGATGAATCTGATAACTGTCATTGTTTTTGCTCGGTTGAAAGCCCAAATCATTTCATTGGCCGATAGTTCGCTCCTCTATCTTTAATATCATCCATGGAATATTGATGTTTGTTTCTGAACAAGCTCATGAAATTCACATCACATGCAAATGATAGATGCGGCGTTCCCGTGTTAAGCTATCTAATGTTGTTTACAAGCGTTCTCCGTGTCTATGTCAAATGGCGTACGAGACGTGACGCCCGTCCCCTCGCCCGCACTTGTGTCTTGTACTTGAAAGGGCATTTTGAGGAGCCTTTGTGATGTAGAGGTAGGAATTGATGTTTACCGATTAGATCAGCGTCGAGGGGGGAAGCGAGAGGCTTGACCTTTTACAATTTGACAAGAATGAGCGTTGTAAACACAGCGGATTTGCATTGTCAGGTTTCCACCCGCCGGAAAATCAAGCAGAGAGGCAAAGGCCCAGGACAAAAGCGTGACACGAGATTGCTTTAGATGAAGACGACGATGACGGAAAATAGCGTGCGTCAATGTCTTCCAGCTACGGAACTCTAATCTATACGTTCACACACTCATTCACCGCCGCCCGTATCGCGGACACTGAGTTATTTCACCTTATTTCATTATCTCCGTACCTTTTTAAGAGCCTATCCATGATTCAACAGGTCATTCCCATGGACCTAATACCCTCATCTCTAATTTATGTCATCTCTTTTCCTTTATCAGATGTAGTCATTACACCCGCCAGTCTTTCCCTCACCGAGTTGTTCCAACAGCAGCTGGGTGCTGTAGTGAAGAGCTTTGAATGCTTAAGCAGAAGCAACCCTCCTCTCCACACGTATAAATATTTCAGGGACAGATGAGCGGCATAAATTGACAGGAAAAAATTGACACCGAATCTGGCTTTTAATTTTGCGTGAAAGAGGAGAGCGGAGCTGTAGGGGATAATGGAGATGGGGTGCGGGCCCAGCCAAGGTCACGACCTCGCTGTCAAACAGCTAATGTAATTCGCTGAGCCTCTGAAGTGTAGACGGATAGATAGATGGATGGATGGATGGATAGTTGTATAGATGGATGGATGGATGGCACAGGGTGACAGTGTTTCCATACTATATGTGAATGTGCATATAAAACCTTATTTAACCGTAATGGCACAGGTCAAGGAATTAGATGGAGATGTTTGGAACATTGAAGGTGAACCGATAAAGCTGGACGCCCTCACAGCACAGGCTCACTGAAATATGACATTAATTACCACCTCAGCTTAGCTCCTTTTCGTGCAAAGGACCCCGGAGGAAACTCATTTCGCCCGCCTGCACCCACAGTCTTCACTCGTTCGATCGCTCATGAGAGTTCACGACCGTAAGCGAGAAGAAGAATTGGACGGTACTGTAGATCAACCTGTAAACTGTGAGCTTTGCCGCTCCAGTCCATCACCCGGTGGGCAGTCCATCACTCTCCTGCAGGGTGCCATGGCCTCAGAGGCATCAGAGAGTCACAGTGTACTTTACATAAATACAATCTGATGACGTTTATGGGCAATCCCCAGAAAGTATTCCTTGCCTGACAATACGCAAGTGTGATAGTGTACCTTTAAATATCCTCTATACTGCCTTTGTTACTTTTCAGCAGCACTTTTTACTCCCTCTCTCTCTCTCTCTCTCTCTCTCTCTCTCTCTCTCTCTCTCTCTCACTCGTCCTCCCTCCTCCTTCCACTCACATCCCTCCCTCCCTCCCCCTCAGCATAAGGTCACATCCCATATGCCCGGAACTGGCTGCTGTGCTAATTCCCTCTGACAGCCACGGTGTCGGTGGCGTGGCCTAACTCAGGACACTGTCAGCCTGTTTCCCAGATAGCGCTGCAGACGTTTCCTACAGCTGGCTTCGCAAATCACAGCGGTGTGGCATCGTCTGGTACTGCAGGCCTCCTCTCCCCTCCTCTCCCCTCCTCTCCTCTCCCCTCTGAGGGAATCTTACCTGCATAATAGCTAAAAACAAAAGAAAGCTCAGAATGGGAAGGTGCATTTGTTTCATTTTGATCCCTAACAACACTGTATTTATGAAACACTGTCATGTTCTTCTCACACTCCATCATTTATTCTGCTTTCTCATCCTTTCCGTCCAAACTTGATGAAATTAATGCTTGCAAAAAATGCTAACTTTACTAAATAAAAAAATAGCAGGAGCCACTATGACATCAATGAATAGCTGACGCATTCCTTCAGATTTGTGTAGCAAGAATCACATTTTAAGATATACCTGAGCCATCATTTATCTATACAATTATCCTCCCCTCTCTCTCTTGCTCTCTCTCTCTCTCTCACACACACACACACACACTCACTCACGTTGCCCCACCACTGCAGTCCAATTCCGTCTCTCTCTCTCTCTCTCTCCCTCTCTCCCTCTCTCGTCCCTCTCCCCCTCTGAACATGATCATCTGTGTCCAGTCAGTGGGCAGCCTTGGTGTAATTTGGTCCACAGGGGGCTGTTGGCAGTAGGTGTGGGGATAAAGGGGACAGGGATGGCAGGGCTTGGAGAAAAGCAGGCTTAGTGTGGGGGGCCCTGGGTGACGGGGGGCCAGAGAGCACATAGGGAAAGCATTAAATAAACATTAATGGAACTGGGTTACAGGAGATTTATTAAGGCGGCTCTTTGGCCCCCACTGTAGCATTTTTACGCAGCCCTTTAATAACTCTCTTATGCCCACAGGTAAACAAACCACATAATTTATGGCCATCCTCATTGGTGGCCATTGAGAAAAGTAGTTTAACTTTGTTTTGCCTTAATAACGGATTTTTCTCCTCTTTTTTGAGTTTTATCACAAAATTGAATGGAGGCAGCCAACAGGAGTGTGTTTCAATCTAGGTCAAGTCCGACGACGGTGTGATTTTGATGTCGTCAAAAACCGCGTGGCCTTAATCGCAACTTTACCGATGTTAAATGTTCCATTTCGGCACGTCAAATACACTGATTAAAAAGAAAAAAGTGCCTGATTAAGTGCAGTAATGAGGACACTGTGGCAGGACAAAGAACTCATTCTGGAAGTTTTATGAGGACTGTCAGAGGATGTGGGGTTATTTTTTTTCCTGAAAACAATAGGTGATTTACGAGACTAAATTATAAATGTGGTACATTTCGCTTCTGACATTGGCTTTGTAAGGGAAACCTTGTCAGACACAAGGTCCTGCGAATGGTTCTCCGATACAAAAACTATTAAATCAAGGTGACACAAAAATGAGAGAAAAGATCAATTAAACAGCTCCATTCTGCTCATTTTTAATCATTTATTACTCGGTTGCAACAAATGAAACTTGACTTGGTGGAGAGGCGGACCAGCAAATGTTCTAACCAGGCAGATAGTACGTCAAGTAACAACTCTGCAGATGTCTTTGATAGCACCCGCGTTCGTGACATTGAGCCCTCGCAACCCTGCAGCGGTTGTTCTCGCGCAGTTGCGGCACGGCGTCCAAAGCATCGCGGGCGGTGGCCGTCCTCTGCAGAACGCTGGGAGAGGAGAGGAGAGCAGAGAGTGTGGCAGCACGGTGACCCATCGCCTCTGCTCTCTGCTCTGTTTCAACCCCAAGTGACGCAAATACCAGACACAGCACAGACAGTCGCTCTTCTGAAAGTTCAGCCCGAGGAGGAGAGCAGGAAGAGGGTGTGTATGCCAGAGTGAGAGTGTTTAATGGAGAGAATATCAATGGGAAATGTAGAGAGAATTATACAGGGAATGTGTTGCCGCATTGGGAAGCGAGAGGACATGATTTATGTTTGAAGGAGAGACAATAAAGGTTACAGAGACTAAAAGAAACTTAGAAGGAGTAACAGACGGACTGACGGGCACGTTTGACAAATGGCTTTGTGACTTTATGTAAATACCTCTTCAGTATTTATGGGTTTGGCCATTTATTTGGTGTGTGTGTGTGTGTGCGTGCATGTTTATATGCATGCATGTGTATATCATGCGCCACCATACCGGTCGTGTTGCTGCAGGATAGTGTGTGTCAGGCTCCATCAATATGACGTCTTTGATGTGGAAATACAAGGAGCAAAAGCACAGCCAGCCTCAGTCCAGTCCCCAGCGGGATGCATCTGCCACTCTGCGTGTGTGTGTGTGTGTGTGTGTGTGTGTGTGAGTGAGAGAGAGAGGGAGAGAGAGAGAGAGAGAGACATACCAGCAACAAGAAGCACTAAAAATAACTCTGTGTTTATTAATCACTTTGAAATTAGTGAGCCAACCATGGTGACCCCATCACTTTAGAAGCATTTTGCTCCTAAGTTGGCTCATCAGCATCAGACCGGCTTTTTGGCATGAACTTGGCGCTGATCCTTGTATGTAATAATTTCAGTTTACATTCATAAATATTGATGCCTTTTTATGATTTCACAATTAGCATTTGAGTCTTTGGAGTGAAATGAGAGCACTCAGTTTGCCTGCATTTAGCGATTCTGGATGAAGTTCTCATGCTCAGCGTCACTGATGTCATTGTTAAAGCAGCAAAGCTTGGTTCAGCTTACCTGGACCTAACAATGTACAAAGTGTACATACTATACGACGCTGTCAGGAGTTTGGTATCTCACTTTGGCAAAGTTTTACTTTTTACATCTGTCTGTCGGGCCCCTGAGTTTTTACACGAAAAGTGGAGTGAGTGGGAGGTGGACAAAAGAAGAGATAAAGGCAGTCAGACAGAAGGAAGCAGGAGGGATAAATCAGGTCCAGGCGGGTATAGAAAGGGAGTGCAGGTGAGAGGATAGATGGAGAGTTGAGTCCATCCATCGGGCCAGTGTGTGTGGGCTTGCTGCTAACCTGGACTGTGCCGCTGCTGCTGCTGTGTTTTAGTAAACACTAACCTGCTGGGAGGCAATCAGCCAGGCTAACCCACTGAAACTGCTTTTTTACAGGCTCAGCTCACAGAGGCCTCTCCACACACACACACACACACAAACTCCCACGCACACACAAATACTGTAACACACTCGAACATTTAATTTACATCAACGTGGAAACGATCATTTATCAGGGAATATCTTGCCTGCGGACACAGAGCAACATTGAGGGATTGTAAAACAAATTTGCCGAATAAAACAGTGGTTGCCGTTTATCCGCAGTTCACTGGCAACTGGAGCCAGTGTGTTGATCATTTATGTGTCCTGCCAATCACAGGCACCCCACAAGCCTGTGTGCTGTGTGATGCCAGGGCTAAAACATTGTAACTGTGTTCACTGGTGAGAAGAAGGTTAGTACAGTGTTTAATTTGACTTTAAAATGAGGAATTAAGATTAGTTATTTAAATTGAAATCAAAAATATAGAACACCTGGAGCATTGTTGCGTTTTACCTCCTCCAGAAACGGAAACGTCGTAGGAGTTTGATACATTTTCACCTCCTCATTGTCCTGATCTTGGATGAAGTCGAACAAGAAACATGATTAATAATGCAGTGGATGGTTTTTTTTGTCTATGTCCACCTACAGTACGTGTGGAAGTGTACACAAGTGTGTGTTTGTCTGTGCGTGCGTGCGCCGGCGTCTCCCTCACCCTACCAGGGGATGTGTGAGTGTCCGGGCGGCGTCCCCATGAGGTCAGTGGCTACTGTGATAATGCTTAACTGACGCCAGCTGTCAATAGCCATTCACCAGGAGAAAAGTGCCTTCGCCTGTTCAGTAAATTACACAGTGCGACGTGAGCTGTGAGGTTCAAAACAACCTGACCCCACTGTTGTTGGGAGAAACAATAGAACAATGACTGCAATCAGCTTTCTCCAACAGCCATCTGTGTCATGCTGCTGACTACAAAACACCTTTCCATTACACCAGGGCTGCCGCTATTAGCTCACCATGTTATTGACTCCAAAGTGAGATGGAGAGGTTATTGTAATGGTACATTAGATTCTCTCTGACCCTCATTCATCCGGCATTTTGTTTCTCTGACCTTGACACAGGAAGGCCTTTTAAATGTTTTTAAGACTCTGAAGTGAGCATTTCTCACAAAGGCCTGTGGTTCCAGCAGATGAACACATCTGCGAAGTGTCACTCCTCCTCTGATTACAGTAGTCTTTCAATATGGCTGGTGTGTTTGATGCCAATGTTTTCCTTGACCCGGGTTCCTCTCACGGCTTCTGCAAGCAAGCGAGGGAGCAGTACGAGAAGCTGTCCACCATGCATAAGAACATGCAGAAGCTCTACGAGACCATCGGCAGCTTCTTCGCCTTTGACCCCCACTCGGTCAGCGTGGAGGAGTTCTTTGGAGAGCTGTCCAACTTCCGCATCCTCTTCATGGTGAGTACAAGTCTAGCCTTCCTCCACAGTTTTCACCTCACTCAAAGGAAGTTGTTGGCATTTCAATTAATGGCTGATTTGTGTTTTCTATATTTAGAGACTGTTAATTCGATAATATTGCTTAAGGTCCAGAACAAGCTGAATCAAATGGAAATGAGAAGAAATGCTAGACTGATTTGCTTTACACTGCGTCAAGGCTTGTGAATTTCAGCAGATCAACCAGTGAATAGTTTCAGGGCTTTTTTGCCACTGTGTCACTGCCAGAAACATGTCGTCTGTCTGAAGGTCACAAGGCGCCGCTCCTGTGCGGTTGCTTTTCAATAGCAGTATAGAATATCTTCCACAATAAAATTCCCTGTATTAAATTTAATCTAAGAGACGCTCTGAAGGGATTTTGAATGCCAGTGTACGCTTTTTGCTTTGCTGTTTCATAGGTGGCTAATTGCGTCTTCTTCAAATATTACAGGGAAAATGACAGCATTTGACAGATAATGGATCATTTTATTATATGAAATTATACAAAACCTGCCTGGGATTTTATTTGACATCCTTCTGTTCGGCTCAAGCTCGGCAAAATCTGTTTGGAAACGTATACAGTTAAAGTGGATTCTGAGTGAAGGAGGCAACAAACTCGCCCACTCAAACCAAAGCTCCACTACCAAACTCCACCTTTGTTTAGAGACTAGAAATGACCAAACCCAAACTGAAATGCCCAAAAAAAAGGACTTGCACCTGACCAAAATGGCACCGCGTCTGTCTGTCTGTCTGTCTGTCTGTCTGTCTGTCTTTGTGTGTCTGTGCGTGCGCTGCTGCAGCTGGTTGTTCTAATTAAACTCACTGGGTAAATACGGAAGCAAAGATGTGCCTGAAATGTGCAGTTTGCGTAGACAGAAGCTTGCATCACACTTCACTTTCACCACCTCCACGGTTAACCAAGTGGGAAAACAAGATGCTTAATTGCATATTTCTGGAGTATGCATTGGGTGTCACATGCTTGAACTTACAAGACAAAATATATCACCCAACCAGCACTGACAAAGAATCACTCCAGACAGACTGTGTGTTTAAGGAGCTGAAGGAAAGGAAGGGTTCCAATATAGAACTAGAACTGTTTAGTGGTAGGAATGCTGAGATTAGGGGTGTATCATGTAATATCTCACCAATATTGTTGGGAGAGCTCTTTTGTTTCATTATCTTGAGTGCGGTTGCATGTGTTTATCTCGCTGGAGTCTCAGGTGGGTGCCGAGTGGAGTCGATACATTTGGATTCCACATCTCACCGTTGAATTTGAAAATGTTTTCTGTAGCGTTTGAAGGATTTCAGCAATTGCACTAAAAGCAAAATTCCAGAATATATATTATGTTTAGAACAAGCATATGAATGCATTTATATCAGTGGCTAGATTTCTATAAACAGGTGTAACAAAGATGTTCATCACCCTTCCCTCTTTTTCTCAATCTGAAACACATTCGTTGACTGTGAACGCTGAAGCAAAACATTAAAAACACACCTACGACTTTTTTTTTTTTAAAGGTTATTAATGTTGAGGGTTGCACCACATCCACTGACAACAAAGCAAGACTTCCCTGCTTGGATGTGTCTGTTAAACATTTTATTCCACTGTCTCTATCTCTCTCGCCTTCTAACGTTGATCCCGTCCCTCCTGGCAACGCCCCAAAATCTTCCCCCCTTGTCAGGATGATAACACGGTGTCCAGAAGGCACGCACTCAAGTCTTCACAACCCATTAACATGACCGGCGAGGCCTCCCTTGTCTGACTCCTTCCCCTCTTTCTAGTCAGATCCCCATTCGGCACCAACTTTTCATTTACACTGATCAAAGTGCAACCAGCACACGACACGGCGCTCCCACAAGGATTCCACAGTTGCACATCTCTAAAAGAGGCATCTACCCAAGAAAATGAATTATTCTCTCAAGCAAATAGCTGCGTATGAATATTTTATTACTGATTTAAACTTTCCTGCAATGGATAACGGGAGGAAAGGGAGCTGTATAAAATGTTGCCGTGCGGTTGCGATAGCGGGGTTGGTAATAAGTTAATGTATTCATAAAAAAACAATCCTTTAATCACCATATTCTTCAGATTTTATTTATAGTACATTTGCTCCTCAGTTCAGCTGACAGAAAGGCTAATCCCATCCGCTTGCAAGGCTCTAGGAATCAATGATTGTTTCTACTTGGAACGTTGTTTTCCCTTTCTTCCTTTATTACGACCCAGCCAGCTCCACTGCAGCATCATGAAAAGCTCTAGCGTTGCCTTGACAGACTCGACCTTCATCAATCACTGCAGATGTGCCCACCAAATGGCGAATCTAACAAACACCGGGGCCTTCTTTCCTGTCAATAATAAAGAAGTAGCCCTGCATTCCACTCCCTTCATTTGTTTCCGCATCTGAGAAATTAATTTCAATAACGATGGCATTAAGGTGTTGACTTTGGCGGAGCCGTTTTCGCAACCGACTTCCCCCTGTTTCATTGCCCCTGACGCATTCACAGCACACACGGATTCAATATTAAAGAATTCCAATGCAATGCAGTCACCCCAATTTCCCCGTCCTAAAAAAGCCCCAGCTTAATGCCCCCAACCGACACGCGGCATTCGTGTAAACATATTGACAGACAGTCCTCACAGAACTGAATGTAACTGATAAGAGAATCCATTAACTCCATTTCCTTCTGTTTCTCTCTGCCCCCTCCCCTCTCTCCTGTCCCATTCTATTTTTCTTTGGCCAATAAAATGTTATTTGATTTCAGCGCACAGTATTCCAAGGCGCCAACAGTTTGTTAATTTAATGTTGCCACCGTATTCTGAAAATGGAGTATGAGTGAAATGAAATCGCTTGGTGTGTGTCTGTGTCTGCGTCTGTGTGTGTGTGTGTGTGTGTGTAATCCTGACCAGGAGCACGCAGATGAGGATATTTTCCATTAAATAGTTATCAAAGCGCAGCAGATGGGCTGGGATGAGCTAACAGTCTTTCTTGTAAATTGAGTGACTTTCTAATAAGACTGAAAGACCAGACCGGAGGTTCACAAAGGAGCACCATATTGCATCTAAAAGATTCAAATAGCGATTAGCGCGTTTGTGTACACATCCGTCCACTTTTGAGCCCCTTTTGATATATTTTTTTGTAAAGCTTGTGAACTCCCTCGCAGCGTGACAAATTATGATAATCGTGCTGATGGAGATGAAGATGGCGCCGCGCTCGCCACCCTCTGCTGAATCACCGTCCTGGTTCCTCAGTCATTAAAATCGCTGGACCAGATTTTGTAGGTCACCTGTCAATATGGGAATATGTCTGCGCCACGGACCAGTAGTCTCACAGTCTGTAACCTATAACATCATGAGACCATTTCCACAACATCCTGGCACACCGTATAACAGATGGCTAATAAACACATTTGCTACTTAAAGCCCAGGCGCTACCGTGTTTGTAAAATTTAAATGAGACATAACAGTGACTCTCTCTGTGTGAGATCAGTGGTGCAACTGAGCAGTTGGAAATACTCATTGCTCCCTTATTGGGCTGGCAACCGTGTATGCATGGGAGGGGAGCTGTGCTGTGGGAGATGTATTGTGTTGTGCAGGGTCAAGGAAGAACAGCAAACACATTTCATGAATTATTGAAAGAGCAGACCTGAAAAACGAAAATGCTGCCTGGCCTTGTTGGTAGTTTGGACCTGTGGGTTGCACTGCATTCAGATTTCCAGCCAGGTTTGTCTCACTTTGTCTGAAGGTATCTGTGGCTACCTGCCTGCACCACTAGGTTAGGTTTGTGGATATTACTGCTTGACTTTAAGATACTGCAGAATATGGTGAACCCACATGGTTCATTAGACGGGTCAGGGCACGGGGTCGGGCGAGAGCGTCGCCTCAGGACAGCAGGGGTTGTGTTCAGCTCTCAGGTTGCCGTGGCTGCGGCTCGTTTTGCTTTTTGCAATGAGGTTCTGCTGTGTAAAGCCTGTCCCTTTAAATCAAGAAAGCAGGCAAATCAAGTCTTGGCTCAAATCCTAATTATACAACGCTTGAACAAAAATACATTTATTCAAAGTTATTAAAGTAGTTACATTCATGGATAAGAATATGAGTATTTGGCTTCAATTTGAGCCAAACAAGATCTAGATTTAATTGAGTGTGTTGTAGGCCAAAGGCTATTTTACCAAATCTCACTTAACTAAATCCCTGCTGCTCTTGTTTAACTCAATATTTTGCTGCAATTGGCAACAAAGTCGTCTTTTTGCCGCAGTGGTTTTGTGTGTGCGCCTATGTAGGGGCAAGTAAAAGTTTGAGTAAAATATGCTTTCATTTTTGAGTCAGAATAGCAGCTGCTCAAGCGACACACCTTTGTTTTCAAGAAGCTCCTCCCACACACACACAAACACAACTTTCAACTCATCTCAATATGCAACCCACAGTCTGTCACAAGAGAAAGAAATACAGGACGACACTGATGCTAGTGTCTATATCTCTCAAAATGTCTTCATAACAACATTTTTCCCTCTGTGCATCTCCTTTTTTGACCACTTTGATCAGTGTTTCAATCTGAAACAAGCAATAATCAAAAAGCATGAAATGTGTAACATACAGTATTTATCTTTTGCCGTCACCTCGTGTTCAGTTCGCATCATTTATTCTATAGCCACAGTGTAATTCGTCGTCTAAATGTGGGTTTCTATTGCATTTGTAAGTTTGCTTCTCTCAAATAGAATTAAAGCTGTATTGTATACGGCCTTTGTTTAAATTATTTACGATTATTGAGTGGCGCTGTAGTGTAGTAATGTTTTTCACCCAGGGACAAACCACTGAGTCTAAAGGCCAAACATACGTTGTTTCCATGGTCACCTGAAAAATCATGTGGCATTGAGTAACAGTAACAGAACTGCACTGAAGAAGCAATAGAAGGTACCACTTATATATTTGAAAGGATTTGAGAGAAACCAGGTTTATTGTCTGATCTTCTGCACAGAGCATTCATTTTAAAAGCCCGAATAGTGAGGATTGTTTATCTGGTGTGCGTCCTTCTGCAGTATACAATGCCACCGAGGAAAAAAATGAGACCCGATAAAATTGGATATTGCCAAAGGCAAAACAGGGACTGTCAAAGAGAATAATGAAGGGAAAAAAAGAGAACAGTGGAAATGTTACCGAATTTGTTGCTATGGTAATTAGCAGGGTTGCATGTTTGATTAGAGCAATATAATTATGTTGCATAATCATGTTTACAGTCAGAATTGCTTGTTTGTTTAAAGTAAGTTTTGCCAGCAGGTTCTTATTTATGCATAGTATTTCCTTCAGATGTACGCTGAAGAAGATGTTGCTATGACATTACTTCAAAATGGAATGAGGAGGACAAAAAAATGAATTTGATTTGTTCTGGCAGTATTGGCTGTCACTTAAACAGTATGTGGAAATTATGTGCCTTAACAGCCGTATTATTGGATATATGGCACATCTCTCCTCTATTCCTATAACCCATGATTATGGAAAGCAGCTAAGTGCCTATAAAGCCTATAAAGAACTCAGTCATTGATATGACAATAAGTGTTATGTGTGTGTGAATCTTTACTGCCTGGCTCAGGCTGACAAAAGCAAAGCATGCACATACTGTACAAGGCTCTATATGTCTGTCTGTCTGTCTCACATTGTCTCTATTTAGGATTTTCTCTTATGTTCTGCTGTCATCCTTCCCTCTATTAGCCCCTTTTGATTTCTGCATTAACTCTCTACCTCTGCCCCTCTCCTCCTCCTCCTCTCCCTCTGTCTGCCTCGCTCTCTCTCTCCTTGCCCTTGTCATCCAACAAGGAGACAGTGACAATGAGGGCTTGTGTCCTTGGACATGGAGCAAAGCTCTGCTATTGACTGGCATGATGAGCTGCTCTTTCCTTTTTGCTTCCCTACAATCCCTGTAATCCCTCTGTTTTAGTAGCGCACACACACACGCACACTTACACATACACACACACACACACACACACGTCAACACCACAGGGGCATTAGACAGGGGGCCTTCTGTCACCACTTATTATACCAGAGCACAGTCAGGCCTTGCCTTTACTTATTCACACACTGACACGTACATTTGTGACAACACCACAGAGAAGCACACAGATGCCCATGGAGGCACAAACTCGTGTGCATGTATCCATACGTGCATATATATATACACTAACGCTTTTGATTGGAGCCGCCACCACAGGTGTGGAGTGAGCGAGGACATTGTGCTTGTGTCAAAAGGTCACATGGATGAATGTTACTCTGTAGACACACAGGGAAAAAAACCCTGACACTTTTGTGAAGGCTGAATCTCTGCTGTTGATTGTCTCTGTTTCTCTTCCTGACATTTCAGCCGGTCACAAAGGAGGAGGAGGAGGAGGGGGAAGTAGCTCTTCCTCTGCAGAGATTGGCACGTTGCTCCTGCTGCTGCTGCACCTTCCTTTCTCATGAAATCGCTCCCCCGGATTGTCAAACGAAGCACACTTACATGCTGCATTTGAATTTTGCGAATATATTTTTATATATATATAAATATATATATAAATATTCAGTGTAGCGTGTCACATGTATGATGTATTATTGACAATGCATCAGCCATGTGCATCATTGAAACTTTTATAATGCAGCACAGCAGTGTCATAGATGAATAATCACACTCTAAAATGATGTGATGTTGTTTATCTAACAGCTTAGCTCTAACTATCAAACCGCTCCCTGAATAAGAATCTGGTGGCACTCTGCTCCTGAACACTACACAGCAGTGAAGACTCTAAAAAAGTAGTGGCAGCAGGAGCCAGATTCTGATTTTTATCTCTGGGTGTATGTGTGTGCGCGTCTTCAGGATGCAGTGAAGGAGAACCACAAGAAGAGGGAGATGGAGGAGAAGATCAAGAGAGCCAAGCTGGCGAAGGAGAAGGCAGAGCGCGAGAAGCAGGAGCGCCAGCAGAAGAAGAAGCAGCTGATTGACATGAACAAAGGTATGCCACTTCTCCCTGTGCCACCACAGAGACGGGGGGGGGGGGGGGGAGTTAGGAGGAGAACAAGAGGATAGAAGGGGAGCTGCACAGAATTATGCTTCACACAGATTTGAACTCGAAAGCATGGGGATAATGTGGGTGTGTGTGCGCGAGAGAGAGATTTTTTTCTGCAGTGAAGGAATTTTACACTTCCTCACTAGCTGATACACTGCTTCAAATGCTTGTATTTTTACACGGTGTATAAACTCACAGAGATAAAAACACTCCCAACATTTCATTTCATCCAGCATTAATATCTGCATGTGGTTTGAAATATTTAACAAATTGTAGAATGGCATCAATATCGGCCATACAATTATATTATAGATGAGTAAGAAACTCCCGTAGATCCCCTCACAGGAGAGCGGGCAGAGACGGGCACAGAATATGTAGGTCATATGTAAAGATAAGCATCCGAGGCTGACTAGCGGTATAAAACAGGCTGAAAGTAAAGGTTAATATTAGGTGTTCGTTGGTTATGCTGCAGGGCGATGCATGTATTGCCATGAGATCCCAGCAATGCCAGTAAAACAGTATTGATCAGGATAAGTTACAGTTGTTTACTTGTGAAAAATTAGACCGGACCGGAATGCCTTGTTGTGTTTTGGCCGGAGCCGATGACTTTGAGAAGGAATTTCAAATCCTGAAGGGCCTTTGGAGCTCGTCTGCGTGGGCTTTTGTCCATTTTTCTTGTCAAATACACAGGGGTTTCCACAACTCACCAGCTTCTAAATGTCAGCTGCAGCCAAGGACATCTCTGTGTCTTCGCCACATTGGAAAATGTGACAAGACAGTCTTCAGTATGCCACAAACTCTCCAGGATAATTGATGCACGCTGCGGTTTTCTTTTTTTCTCTGAGCAGTGACCTCTTTGAAAGCTTCACTTTTAATAATCCAACATGGTTGAGCTGAAGAGGGCTGTCTCCCTTTCTTTCTCATTCTGTCTAACCATGGATGGAGAGGAGTACAGGACTAGGTATGATATTAAATATTTCTACCAGAGCAGATTTTGATCTTGGTGCCTGAACGCCATAATATGCCTGAAATGAATAAAACATCAGGGTGACATGGGCAAGGTTGCCTGCAGCCGAGCAGATAGTGCGGATTGTCCTCCACACCATCACCCAGCGTGTTGAACTGTCCTGATCACAATGACCTTCGCAGTTATGAAACGCACATTTTTAGATTCAAGACGTGTTGAACCTTTTTTCCCTGTCAAGGTTCTTACATGCATTGACTACACAATTCCGTCGAACCTTGGATCGTACTCTTGTCAACCAGAAGTATAACGGAAGAAATGATCATCAAAGGCAGTGTTGTTTGGATGGAAACTGCGGCTCTGAAAGCCGAATTTCTGGCTGGAATAGTTTGGATGTTACAGCACCTTGGTGTTATCTCACTGTGTGTTCTCTCACACCTCCGTTAGCTGTTGGGTTAGAACACAAATGTAGGGGTAGTGTGCGTTGTTGCATTTTCCTTTCTCCCCCCCAGCTCTTCCAGTTGACAGGCATGGTTGTATTCCCAAGCTTTCCCCTCTGTCATTCCCTTCTGAAATACTCCAATTCTTCAGATGTTCCAGCGGATCGAGCGGATCGTTCGGATCGTTCGGATCGGTCAATATTTTACAGTTGGCATCAATCCTGCATCTGTAAAGGTTGAAGAAACTTCCCACATTAATGTTACATTTGAACGGTTTAAAGGCTAATAGTTTTGGCAAAAGATATTGATAGATAGATAGATAGATAGATATTTAAAGCGGCATTTATGTTGACTAATCCTTAATGGTGACCAGATGGACTAAGCATATGGAAACTGTATTACAGGAATCCGTTGGAGTGTCTCTTTTGCGGATTGACTGATTTATTATTTTTATTGCTCAAAGGACGCTTTGATGGATCACACCGCGGCGTCTAAAGCAATTTTAAGAGGCTATTTTTGTGAAGGGGTAGATTTTATGTCATTTCACAAATTGCGACCTAATCCCCTTCGCTTGCAAATGATTAACAATGGAATGCATATTTAATGAGGCTTTAATTCATTTAGCTTTTAGCCCGGGTGGCGTTAGGGTGGGGGAGTAGAAACAGACGAATGCTTTCAGGAGACTGCAAAAAAAAATCACCTTTTCCCCGTCTCGCACTTGATGAAACATGATCGCACGCCCTCCGCAAGTTCAGTGGCATGTGCGGCGTTTCAACAAGCATGATTGATGGGTTTGAAAAGCGCACAGTTAAGCGTGTTTGCCCTGTGAAGTATTAGAAATACAAATGTAGGAAATTGCTTGTGAAATCATTACCCAGTCATCCCATTTGTTTTAATTTGCTCTAAGTGGATTTCCATATTCTCATGAACTGACCAGATGTTCAACATTCACTAAATTGCTTCACTTCACTGGAAGTAACTGTTGGAACACTGTAGAACAAAAAAACCCTAACTAAGGCTGCTGGGCCACAAATAGGGACGCTTGTCAATCACAGCAGGAGATTTTGTATCGCAGCACACAATGAAACAATGTCATAAAGCGGAATATTGAGTGTGGCAGGGTTTTCCCCCCTGTAGCCACCTACTCGGCTAGCATCACCGGGGTCAGTGCTCCTGCCTGTCTGCACCCACATGTCAACTCTCTACCCCAGTCAAATCCACTAAGCTTTGAATAGAGCTGGTAGGCACATAGGGATGTAATATATAAATAAATAAGTAAGGATAACACTTTTTTTACGTTTCGTCCAGGCTTTCTACCAGATAGCACAGATGTCCTCCCTTTACATTTCTTATGCGGTAATATGTGAATATTTGTCTGCCTGTGAGACAATCTCCTGCTATTTGTAAACCTGTGAATAATACATTTATTAATTATTGCCAGGCAGAGCAATATCGAGGTTTATATGCATTGTGTTGCAGCCTGAACCTATGCGTTTATGAATTTCTTCTACTGTCTGTTTACTACCTGAATACCATTAATGTTATATAAGATGCAAGGCCCACACACTGACTCTCGCTTTAAGATTATCACAGATTCTGGAAAGAGATCTGTGGAAATGAGTCAGTATTTGATACTATGTATACCTTGTAATCATGTAATGGTTATGGTGAGTCACATCACAGTAGCATTGACCTCCAACAATGATTGAGACCATTACATGAAAATATACCACTGTCATTTCCAAGTTAACACAACTGCAAATACACATATATAATGGATTTATGATAATTGCAGGAGGTATTTCACATGAGCATCATTTTCCATTCTATGCGTTTTTCATTCCCAGTACAAAAACTGTCCTCAAATTATTTTAGTCCATCTATATTCATCCCATTCAGCAAGGCCTGCCAGATTGAGATGCACATGATTCTTTGAGTAGAGCAACAATGAGAGTGAGGCTCCAACTTCTATATGCATCCTACTTAGCAACCTTTCACAAGCATGAAGTCATTTATAAAAGACACTGGGCTCATCATACATACATACAAACATAGATTTCCGATTATTCTTCAGTCAGTACTCTCCCTACCTATCAGCCTGAGCTGACAGGCTCACAGAGAATAACCGTGGTGAGAGCAAACATTGCATATTACACATGTCTGCTGTTGTATATTTCCACGGCAGACAAAAGGGAGGTGTTTCTGAGCAGCTTGTTGACCTGTTGTGGTCGGCGAAGCCTCCGTCAAAAATGACAGCGGTGGAAAGGTGGATTGATGGATCTGTGCGACGCTGACAGCTGCTGTTCGGCCAGTGCATACCTGTGCGATAGCCTGTCTCCTCAACAGTCATAGTAAAGTATTGACAGGCTGCTTTCCATTGGACGCTTTAATTGTCTCTAAAATACTGAAAATCATATTAGCAGGGGAGAAAGTTTGTGGAGACATGAAAGGCAAGTAGATGAAAGAAATGTTTCTGACCAAGATTCTCACTTTTCCACCGCTAACCTTGGGAAATGAAGCAAGCATTCGAGAGTTAACGCTGACCTTCATGTTTGATATGGAATATAACAAACAAGGACAGACCTTTCCAGAAGGCTATGATGATGTATGGCACTATGCCAGTTTACGCCTTAAAATGTCCTTTCTTTGTCATGCCAACTGATGGCTTCCATGTCTGTTTGTAGATGTGAAGTTTGTGATGATCTTTCACTACATCTTCATATAGATGCCACTAGAGAAATCTGCCAGAGTAAATAGCTTTTTTCACTCAAGCAAATCCAGAGTGCAGACAGTACCAGGGGTGGTCTGAAATTCCTGGGTATGGATTGGTGACTTCTGTCATTACCATGAAAGATGGGAACAAGGGCACCAAGATTATCTGCTGCCATACATCCATTCTAATGAATACCAGCATATTAGATTGTGCTATATCGCCAGTCATAATCTGAGTCTGCCTCAAGGCAATGATGGCACACACAATGTGACTGAATACATCTCAGCTCAGCCGTGTGGAGGAAGACATGTAGAGAGAGAACACCATCCATAAATGATCACACACACACGGATTAAATCCATCTCATTCAATGTGAAATGACTTCTTGCGAGTAAAGGTGACACAATGAAATCTCTCACTCTCGTCCTGCAAGATTATAACATTTCCAATGCATTTTCATAAATAATTGTCAGCACAATGCCCAAAAAGAGCCTTTTATTATTACGTGATAAATATTTCATTAGCAATTAAAGGCAACCACAAGTAGATACAGTTTCCCCCATATTTTTGTCTTTTGTTTATCTGCATTATGCATCAAATTGTCAAGTTGAATACGTTTTCTTGCTTTTGTGGCGCCTTGTGTATCTTTGTATCGTTTGTATCGGCAGAAAGACAAAGAACACTAATTAGAGTAGAGCTAAAAGCTCTAATCACTTAAGGCTGTTTAACTTAATTTAGTTAAGGTCACAGCCAAGGGAGTGAGACTTTGCTTCAAATCTCTGTCTTTTTTTCTCTCTATCTCTCCCTCTCGCTCTCCCTTTGGGTGTCGCATGCTGGCACACACTATGCTCGCCCCACCCTGTGCTTTCGGAAGTATTCTCCGTCTGCACAGTTCCCACCCAGTTGGATCTCATTTATCTGTGGGTGGTCCAAGTGTCTGTCCATTTCCCCTCCCTGATCTAGACCCCAGCAGCCACTTTACAGTCAATCAAACATAATTACCCTCACTCCAAAGACCATCAAATCTCATTGTCAAATCCATTTAGCTTCTCTAGACAGGAGCCGACGCAAACAGCCCATATGGGTTCAGATGTGATCTTGAGCTAGATTCCCTGTCTTATCAACAGCTACTTTAGAATGCCGTTCTTAGAAAGGTACAGCATATAGGTTCATCTCGCTGATTCAGCTGGGTGGCCCTAGGATGAACAGACACGTAGTTGTTTTCTCTGCTGCAAGGACAGGTTTCCCCTGGCCCAGCTGGCACCCTGACACGTTGACCCCATGAGGTCTGCAGAAAGTGTGTCAATTGAACATCTGTTGGTGTTGGGCTGCAACTCTCTGGTGTGTTTGTGGTGTTACCGGGCAAACTAGCCGGCAGCAGTGAATAGATGGCGATAGCAGTATAGTAACTAGGGGCCTGCAGGCAGCAGAGCTAAATAATAGCAGAGGAAATAAAGTGTGGTTACTCCTAAATTGCAAGCTTCTCTCGCTCTCCACTTTTTCCATCTCCCAACCTCTCCCCCCTCACTGTTTCTCACTCGGGGCTTGGCAGCATCCATCCAGATGGAGGGTTTATTTTTGTTTTTGTTTGTTTACTTATTCATGCATCCAGCTATTCAGGGCATCGCAGGGGCTTTCGTTCCACCGCAGAATGCAAATCGCCACGGCAGCTAATCCACTTTCATCTCTCCGTTGTCAACATCCAACTTCTCTCTGCACTTCCTCCAGTCCTTCACTGTCAGGCCGTCTCCCTTTCGTTGGGATCAGGTCTGCAGTGACCAGACCAGCCTTGCATCGTGCGTGTCAAACACAATAGACATCAAACATGATACACCTCAAACACAATGCACCTCTCACCCAGCTTTTCTATCCTCCGCGACACTCTGCTCTCTCTCTCTCCACTCCCTCTCATCCTTGGCACCACACAGGGGCGCGTAGCAAAAGGAAAGGAGCTACTGCAGTGCCATTCCCTTTGGTATAGAAGGATGTGGGAGCATCCCTAATTGAATTAAGGAGGACATGAGTGGGTTTGCTCATCAAGTTGTCGTAATAACCCAATCCAACTCGTTCAAATGGCAGATCTGTCTTTTTTATTAGGGATGTTCCCTCTTTCTTATTTTCCTTCTATTCTTTTTTTCCTTCTTTTTTTACATACACCTGAATGCTTTTGAATTTTCAGACTGGGAACTGTCTGAAAAGTTTCTGAGGTTATTGTGTCAAAGCTTTTGTCAGGGTTGGCTGCCTAGACAGCAGGGAAATAAAGCAAGAGTGGAGGGAGAAACAAAGGAGAGAAATCTAACAGGTGCACGGATGCTGTCCTTCAGGCATTTGTGCTCTCTGTGCTCTCTGTGGCAGTAATGGTCTCTGTCCGCCCCGGTCTTCGGAACTGCTGGGGCTGCGGGGGGAAAGACGGGGGTGACTGGTCTCAAAAACAGGCAGCGAGACGGTAGACGGCACGGCAGCAGCAAAGTAACACAAAAGCAGGTGTATAAGAGCCGGGGCGTGTAAGAGAGAGATGGAAAAGAGGCACCACAAAGTTGCCTCTCCACCTGGCCGTGAAGCAGCCCCCCCCTTCTTCCACCGAGGCCTTTGTTTCACAGACTAATGGCCCAGGTTAATTGCACAGGTGACTTTCTGCGAGGGAACAGATGGGCTCAAATGTGTTCAAAAACAATCCGCAGCAGCAAAAAGCTGGGAACTTGTTGTTCTTCTTCTCATCCCTCCGCTCTGCCTTTTCCATCTCATCTTCTCTGTTGGAGTCACCGAGGGCGAGGGGGGTGAGGTTAAACTCTCACTGTGCTCCTCTTACGCTCTAGATTTACTTCATCAAGCACGCGGCCTGGAAGCTCTCATTAGATCTCATTACAGTGCAAATTACAGTCGGGCATCGGCTACTGGAAGGCTAGTGGATAATGGACATCTCTCTGCCTGATGTTTGTAATGTCAAACACTTTAAGTTGGTAAGGAAGGAATGATATGCTTGCATGAATTAATAGTGTGGGTAGTATTGATTGATTAGGACATGTGATGGCGATATATCATCAATTTGCATGCTTATACCACTGTTTGAGTGGCATGTTACATTGTGTGCACAAAGGATACACTACAATGTTGTATTAGAAACACACACATACAGGACAAACACTTTTTGGAATTCTGCGATTCAGCTGTCAGCCCTCCCCCAAGAGTCATGAAGTCTCCATACGAGCCATCAGAAATTGAGCACTCAATCGATCGGCTTTGTTTCTCAGCCCAGCACAACACGGAGGAGATGACAGATAGCAAATTGAATTCATGAACAGGCCTTGTTGACACTGCTGCATAATTACAGGAGTGACATGCCTTTGGTGTTTAAAGAGAGCCTGGCAAAAGGCACACAAAGCTATCAGCTCGGACAATCCAGTGAGAAGCTTTGATTTAGTTTACAGCTTTGTGCATATTTTCAGTGTTGTAGCTGCCAGATTTAAATGCGCAGAAACACACAGCAGGCACTGCGGGTTTCGTTCTTGATTGGTCCGCAAGTGAGGAATCGGAATTTTTATGGGGGCTGCGGCTGATGCATGGGTTCGTGGAAAGGCTCAGCTAGATTGCTGTTTGTCCTCTAACTGATCTTGCCATGAGCAGTCATGATCATAGGTCATAGGACTGACATTAGATGGAGCATGCTCTGTCTCTCTCCAACTGCACATCGTCAGAGGCTTATAAAAACTGATATGGCAATATGTGTTATGTTTCTGCGAGTTTTCACTGGCTGACTGACTATCCATCTGTCTGTCTGTCGGTCTGTGTCCGTGTACAAGACAATACAAAGACACACTATCTCGACCTTTCTATTTAGCGAACCCTTTTTTTCTTCTTTCCCACCCTTTCTACTTCTATTGCCCTCTTTATTTCCTCATCCACCACCCTACTCCGGTCTCTCTCCTGTAAAGACAAACTATCTGCCCCGGAGGCAGCACTATTACAAATAAACATTCGGTACTGCATGTGTACCACTGAAAAGGTGAGGGGATGTTTGTAGTGTCTGTGAATGTGTCCGTGCATGGGCTTCCGTACAACAGTGTACGCCATGTAGCAATAATGAAATGTCACAAGTCTCAGGCTGTCAAGTATCCAGGGAGGACTTTTACAACCGTGTGTCTTGACTCGCTCCGCCACTCCCTCTCAATAACCTCCTCCACCAGATGCACTACCCACACCTGCAGAAACGCTCTTCACCCTCTTCACCCTCCTCGCCCTCCGCTCTCTGTCTCACGCCTCTCTTGAATTCTGCTTCCTCCTTCATTCAGTTCCGTGCAGCTTCCTTCCCCAAGAGTATCCTCACTTGTTCTGCTCCTATTCCTCATGTTGCCCTCTTGTTAAAGCCTCTCTGTGTCTTCTGCATCTAAAGTTGGTAAATCAAGCAAGGCGCATGAACTGAAACTTGACACTGAAGTTTTCATGCTAATCATGGTGAGAGCACATCGGTTATCCTCATTATCCCCTCTAATTAGAAAATGTGATACTGCTGCTTGTAAATATATCACAGACTGAGCCAATCCCTCAGGCTTTCTGTTACATGTGGCACAAGCCAATGGGTCCGAGTACCATTTGATATTCTATTGGGAGGGGATCAAAGAGAAAGAGATGGAACCGGTACACCGTCTCTGTGGGAGGTAGAGTTTCACAAACCATTATTTCTCCTTTTAAATGTTTAACTGAAAGTATCTCGGAGTCTAAAAACCCCAAACATGTTTCACTCTTCCTCAAGCTTTAATAAGACCATTAAGGGACACCGGTCCCTTTACTTGCCCACCAAGGTGTTTCATCACTGGAAGGGTTTGTCAATGTCTTAGCCTATTTTAACCCATTTAGAAAGCAATTTCCTGTTAGCAGACGGGATCTTTCCTCTTGAGAGAGATCTGTGGACGTATGAGGTTAGCGGTTCTGTAATTCACCAGCATACAATCTAGCACTGCTGCTAATGAGAAGTTGATGAATATTTGCCTGAGGTTTAACAGCTCAAAATAAGCAAAGACTCAATTGCAGCAACAAGGGAAAGGGCCTCCCTATAAAGTAGACAATGTGACAATAAGTAATAGTAACGTTTGTGCTGAGGATTACCAGAGTAAGTGTATGCAAATCATTTCATTTGTCTTAATTTTCTCACTAAAGAGTATAATCTTGCCTTAGCCGATTTGTAGAATATCCATAATGTTCAGTAATTGTCAATAAGGGTCTTAGTCTAAAGTGTGCCGTCCAAGAATGTGTTGTAAAAGCGTAGTCTCCGTTTAAGTGGGGGCCCGATAGGATATGCTAAAGTTAATTGAGCACTGGTAAGTGACAAGGGAGTTTGTTACCTATTTTAGTCGTTTTGCTTCTTAGTGTCTGCAGTCCTCCACCTGAACCCCAGTATAGGAGGGTTCCCAAGTCGTGGCCATTACAAATGATGAATTGTGCCACAGTTAAGGTAGAAGTAGGACAAATTGATCAAAGTGTCAGGTGCCCCCTGTGATGTCTGGGTCTCCATGAAGAAGACAGTGAAGAAGGAGCTGTCAAAAAGTTCCGTGGGCCAAGGTGGTTGTAGATAAATGTTTACCTGCCACTTAACACTTTGCGCTTCTTCTCCAACTCCTAATGCGTCCTTGCTAGCCTACATATGAAGAAGGAGTGGTGAAAGATCTTGGGACTTGATACTGTTATAGTAGCGAGTAGCTCTTCCCTGTATTGTTCTTTACGTCCAAAGTAGACGAAACCCATGCTCTCCATTTTAAACCAATGAGCTTGCTATCAGAGGTGTAGTGCTGCAATTTGAGATAAGCACTACTTGGCTCAGCTTTGGTTTTGTTCTGATAAAGCTGGTCTAATTAAGCTTGATTTAATCGGGATGGCTTTTAAGCACAGCACACAGCCGGAACAGATACTTTGATTTCAAAGTAGCCCTGGGGAAGGACTTGAGGAGGAAATAAAGACAATGAGATAGAGTGTAAAAATTTGTCTGAGTACGAGTTAAGAGTAGCTTCTTTTTTTTTATTTGCACAAGACATTTTTCTATTCTGGGTTTTGCGGTCTTCTTTTCCACAAGAATGATTGCAGGTTAGGTGGTTTGTTGCTTAAGAAGAGGAGGAAAAGATGGACAAGAAATGTGTCATGTCCTTAAATTAATCATGTAGCATCCAGTCTCATTGTGTCGTGTGCGTAATATCAATTTACCTGACTGCCGTCTAGAATAAAAGAATAAAAGATTGATCACCCCAACCTCAGAGAAGGCGCTGTATGGTGAAAGCTGCAGTTGTCCCTGGTTATTTCCAAATGGTTTCTCTCCAGCTGTACTTGTAAGCAGGTTGGAGGAACAAGATGCTAGGACCCTGGTGGTAAATATGAGCGGAGTGCTACTCCACTCGTTTATGCATAAGGATTGATGGCCAAATTTCCAGCTCCACAATAAGTCACCCTAATGATCCTAGTTTAAAATAATGTCTGTTCTGGACCACAATGATAAAATGGGTGCCTCCCTACATCATTAGTATTGGGGCGTAAAGATAGATGACCCAGATATAGAACCTAAGCTTATTTTTGAACCCCTTTCCCATCCAGCAGTATGCAGCATGTGCACGCTGTGGGCACAGCGTGTCATGCTGTTGGCCTCACAGTGTTATAGGTGTCTCCTCAACCATGTTGACTCCCTCCACTTCTCCGGTTTCATGGATCTACTCGACAGCTGGAATAGTGGGCAAGGGGAATGTTTTTTCGAAGCCCGGTCCCAATGTCAATGATGGAACAATGATAGAGCGCCCGGGTATTGAGCAGCTCCTCACTAAATCTTTGTAAAGAGCACTTAGCTCCCCTGCGTTAGCCACAGAAAAAATATCTGTCAATGGCCATCAGTGGATGCTTTCATCCTGAGGCTCCTCTGCCTGTATTAGTTGCTAAACTCCAAGTGTATTTCCTCCTCCCCAGCTGTTCTTGAAAAAAAATGAAAGCGCCTGCTTGACAGGCTGCTAGCTGTCTTGATACTCAAAAGCTTGTTTATATTTTGTGTTCCATTCACAATCAGGTTTGTCTCTTTACTCTGATGGAAGATGATTGTTCATGCAAATATAGATAAATAGCACTTATTGCTTCCGCTACAGAACACCCTAGACGTCAATGCATTCATGTATGAGTGTGTGTGTGTGTGTGTGTCTGTCTGTGTCTGTCTGTCTGTCTGTCTGTCTGTGTCTCTGTCTCTGTGTGTGTGTGTCTGATGCTTTCCAACTTCATGTACACACTTATCTGCAAATATGATCTTGTATCGCACATCCTGTTTTTATCGATGTACATATCATCCTCTAAATACCATTGTCTGCATTTCTATTTCCTGTTCTGTTGCAGAGGGAGATGAAACCGGTGTGATGGACAGTCTGATGGAAGCGCTACAGTCAGGAGCAGCGTTCCGTGATCGGCGAAAACGGACCCCGCGCAATAGTAAGACAGAAAGAACCCCAGTGAAGCATGACTTTCAAATTTTTCGTGCAGCCTTGAATACTTAGAATGGACTGTAGTTACACACATTATCTTCTGCTTGCCTTTTATTGATGTCCTGGTGTCCTCTTGACTTGCTTTGATGATTCAAGAATTACAGGCATATAAAACATAGACCACATATTCTAATCTATGCTCACACAACCAGTTGTATTCATGTCGTCATAGGAACAGGGACACACGTGTGGCCTAGTGTTTTTCATTACCAATATATTGTCTCTCTTGCCATTCATAGGGTGCTCATTATAATATGGTCATGCCGGCTGGGGTTGGACTGAGGGAGATTTAGTGTAATCCTTGTGTTAACATATTCCATTCTGCCATGATGAATGCCCAGTGCTCAGGGGAGTACCACCTGGCAAGGGTGGCAGGGTCAATTGATATGCAAGTCAGAGTTGTGCCGGAGAGCCACAGGTGCTGCCATCTCCAGGCTGGCAATCGTGGTTTGGAAAAAAAAGAGTGGGAGAAAAAAATCAGAGCTGTGTCTTGTGAATGTACAATAGACAGGCTACACACATCAGGCAGCAGAGCTAAGCACTGAAAATAAGTAGACACTTCCTGGGCAGAGATAGTTAAAGGCCAAGATTTTGCTGAAGCAAGCTTGCAACTAAAGAGACGTGTTAATTGGTAGATTGCTAATGATGGTTTATGTGTGACACTACTTAATGGAGATTGATATTTGCCGTCTTTAATGTGCAAGTGATGCAGAAATTTGGAACGGGTTCATTGATGATGGTTAAAGCAACAATATGGAGAGAGAGAGAGAGAGAGAGAGAGAATTGTGTATGATACATTCTCAGCCTGTGGTGCCAACAAACTCCAGGATTACTTATCTAGTTTGGTTTCACATGAAGATAACGTTCCTGTGTTCATCAACTGATCATGTTAGAGAGATTCAAAGGTGACTGGCTGGATTAGAATACAACAATATTACAGTATGTTACTTGTGTTACTCACCTGTTCCTCATTTTATTCCATATTTGGTGGTTTGTGCCTGTGCTTTTCTGTTGGTATCAGAGCAAGTGTAAAGGGTTTCTGCCAGCTTTCTGGGTGCGGTTCATTCCTGCCAAATATCTTTGATGTCTTACTTCTTATCTCTGTCTCTCTTTTTCCCCTTTCTCCATCCTCTCTCCATCCATTTTTTTCTTTCTTTCATTTTTTTCCCCATCATCATTGTCGCAGGTGATCAAAGCCCCTCCAGTCCTGCCTCTCGGTGGCCGGGTGCTAACTATGGTAACAGAACTCTAGGTGTGTGTATTGAACTTATCTTTTTAACCCAGACCCAGCACTGCCCTCCTTCTTTTCTGGCTGCATAACTCACACATCTGTCTACTCCAAACACTTAAACCGAGATGGTCTACCGCATGCAGAGTTCTATGCTGAGTTATTGATTTTCTCTTTGGTTAAAGGAGGAAATGATCAACAGTATACCATGTACATGTACATAGATAGCAATGCTGTAGTCACCCCTACAGACATCAAATGGATGGCAGATCTATCTGAAACACCCTGTCTTCCCAACATTCACATTATGATACATATATATTACTTTCTCCTATCATCGGCTGTTTCGTCCTTGGTTGCATACAATGTCCAACACACTGTATTTGTCTCTAAAGGGGAGGAAGAGCTGGTTGAGCATGGACAGCTCTAGGGACATCAGGACCTTTTATGTAGTCTTACTACAACAAACACAAAAAAAATAGATAAATTCAATAGATTAAAGAATTCCATAGCCTTAAGAATTCAACATGCTTTAGTCCACTGGTATTGAAATTGCCCTTGTTTCATCTAGTTAATCTTATCACGCTAATACGTTGCTAATAGCAGTCTCGAGGAAAATTGCCTATGATTCACTCAGCATAATTCTGTGTTGTAGAGCAGCTCCATAGTCATCTGCATTAATTATCTTGCCTTTCCTATAGGTCTGTGCTGTCACGGCATGATATCACTTCCTGTTTTATGGCCATGTGTAGGAAGTGGTCTCTCTGACCTCCGTGTCCTGGCTACTCACAATGTCTTCGTGTGTTCCCTTTTTGTTCTTTCTCTCCAGCTCTGTGTGTCTGGTAAATGTCAAACTGATGCGCCACAGCACTCCAGAAATGCCACTTTCTCATGGATCCTTGCTTTTTTCTGCTCTGGCCTACTTTGAGGCAACTTTGCCGAAAATTGATTTATCTGCCACCGTCAACAGTTTGGTTCTGCGTGTGCTGCAACAATGTCTCTCCGACTGTAGTTTTTGGTTTATTTATGCTGTTTGCATGTCCAAACACGTGGAGCTGTGGTTGTGCGTTTATGGATGTGTGTTTATGCAGTATGGAGAGATAAATGAAACAATTTTTTTTTACTGTGATTTCAATACATGGCATCTTTATGCATCAATGCTGCTTGGTGTGGATCTGTGAGTCAGGGGACCACACCTTGTAAGCCTGTATCTTGTATATGTGTTTGTTTACATTGAATGTGCCACATGTCGCCTGTTTTCCTGCTTGTGAAGCTTCCTGTACTGCATGACACCTTGCATCATCCTCATCACAGCACACTGGTTGTTTTCCGGCACAGGATTATGCACTGAAAGCCCTCTTTTTATTAATGTGGAGCCTGGCACTGTGGTTTGATACACAGCTGCATGGATGCTCTGCTCTCAGGTGATGAGAGGGGAGAATCCTTTTGACGTGCCGCTCCTTATGGTTCATTTCTTCCCTTAATGGAATCTGGAAATGGGTGTATGTGCTGCGTAGTTTGTCTCAGCTCATGAAAGGGGGCATACATGAATGTTGTTGCACGCAAAGAGTGGTACCGTATGTTAAGAAATAATTGTGAAGTTCCTTAAACTATCTTTTTCATGCGTTATAGAGCCAGATCACTTTTGAGTGACAATTTAAAGACTGATGTAATGTTTCGATCACTGCATCGGCACAAATGTTGATCTCTCTGTGTTTCTTTTTCATACATTTGCTTGCATTCTGACGCGAGGACTGACAGCATTTTAGTACTTGAATTTCCTGGTAGAGACTGTTTTCTAAGCAGTTATATCGCACAGTGTGCCAAATCTATTCACTCCTGCTTGTCATGTCTGTTGTAATCACACGCTTTAAAGCTTGATTAACCTCCTGTCATCCTCAAACGAGCAGCGCGTACCAGAGAGAGTCTCTCAGAGTCGCACAAGAACCTCCGCTTATGTCGAAGGAGTTCATTTAAACCCAGCATGTCGTTCTTTGTCATCCTTTAGGCTAAACTATATTCCAGCACGCTTCCTCGAGATTCAAGCTGAACTCAATTCTGGGCGCCGCCAGTCACAATTACACCCAATTCCAGAAGCATTTCCCATTTCCTTGTCTCTGTTTTGTGTCAGATGGAAAAGCTCACCCAGGAGGCCATAGTCATGTGTTATGTAATTACACCAGCCAGTCCTAATTCAACACGTATTGTCGAGGCTGGATGGATTGATAGGGGCCATGAGTGGAGCCAGGCTTCTGTTGTGGCTTCACTCTCATCGCTGGAAGATAATCGATATGAAATTTGGTGGTTTTGAATTGAGTTAGCGTAACTTTATACATTACCGTGGACTGGTTTTCCAAGAGACAGTGTGCGCTTCAAAATTTAGTTTCGGATGAGTAAGAGCTCCGCACAAAAAATGCCTGTTCCTCCTCTCTCTCCTATTCTCTTTCTGGTGAGATTGTTACCTGGGTATCTGGCAGGAGATTGGTGGGTAGAGAGCAAGAGCCTCTCATACATCCTGGCTCATCGATTTACGGTCAGGGATGAAAGCCACAGACTCAGTAGGTCTTTCATACTGGGGGGCATCCCAAAAGACACATCAATCAGATTTCCAAGAGAAGCAAGCCAACCTTATTTATTTATTGCCTTTTTCACCATCATTATTATCCCAAACTCGCCTTTCCTCCCATCACCACACTCTCCCACCACACCTTCACGGGTCAGTCAATCAAAACGTCCGTTTCCCCTTTCAACCCCCACTCTATTGGGTTTCATTACACCTCTCTTGATGACTTTCTTGACACCAGAAAGTCATCAGAGAGGCGTCATCTTACCCCCATTAAAACATAGAGATGCTGTGATAAAGTGCTTGTCAGGGTTACTGAATTGTATCCTACGTTTCTAATCCCCCAAAGCCTAATTAAGCTGTTCAGGCCAAAGGAGACGGCGCCTGTAAGTTTAATGAAGATTAAATTACCTATTTTCTCTCATGAAACTTTAACAACGGATTGGTGGTGAATCTGCAAAGAAGCAAATGAAAAGATCAAAGTCCCACAAGGAGGAGGTGCTGTGAAAACGCTTCTGCTTGGTCTCTCCCTAACTCATTTGCGGCTTCTTTTTAATACCTTCACTTATTACTTTTGTGTTTGTCGTCCTCATGACCCTGACATGAGAGCCACATTATCTTCGGCCTGGCAGCTGTTTCCTTATCTTTCAACTGATCTGGAGGGAATATCACCTGTTTCTCTCTTAAATTACATCACACGGGAAGTGATAGTGATCGTAATTCCCTTAGCAATTAATTTGCTCACACATATGTTGTGCCCATCACTTTATCTCGTTCTCCTTGTCTGTGTACCTCTCCAGCAATTGTTCTCCTTTACGGTTTCTCGCACACTCACACTCACAAGCCTGTGTCACATATCAGATAGAGAAGGTGGAGTGTTTTTTAGTCGCAGGCTGAAGCCTCCTGGCTTCTGCTTCGGGGTGTTGATAGATGTTATTCATCAGGGTGGCCCGAGAGGCGGGCCTACAGGAAGTGGCGCTAACCTGATTTGGGCCAAAGAGACCCAGAGGGTGTCGGTGCCGCTTGCTATTGCTCAGATGGTTTAGTAGATGTGAGATATCAATAGAGTGGATGAGAGCAGCACTCTGTAGAGACGTGCTGCTTGAAACCTATCACCTGCTTCTCATAGATAAGGATATTTATCAACAGCCAAAGGGAAAGGCAGATGGCAGGGAACCGAGGCATGGACAGACACTCCATTTAAGATTCCATGTCCTAGGGCACAGACAAAGCCACCGTCCCTCCCATTGACCCACAGGGGCCTTCCTCCGGACCCGGTCATTTTTCACCCTCAGCCGAAACCCCATCATGGAAATATAGATGAAGATTTTATGTACCATTTGAGTACCCTTGGTGAATAACTGATACGTAGTGCCAGGCGAGGACAGTAAAGTTACTGAAGTGTGACACAGAGCCATTTTGAGAGGATAAATCAAATCTTAATAAAAGGCAGCCTCTTTGAATGGACACCAGGGGTCTCTCGCTCCAGCCTCTGCTGTTAATTTCCCCCTAAACCTTGCTGTTTAAATTATACACAAGCGATCTACCTTGAGCACAGGGTATCCCCAGGGGGCCGTCTGCATGCCCTTTTGGTGCCATTATGCCCTTTTACAACTCCCTCTTAGAGAAAACTTGTCGTGTGGAGCCCAGCTGCCTTCCTTAAGAAATGAAGTCAATGACCTGGTCCTGTAATGGACTCGGAACTCTCAACAATATTGTCTAACCCAACTGGTACAGGCCTTCATCGATGTAAAAAGTGCTCAGCCTTCCAGTCTAGTGGTCCATCTACAAGCAACAGCTGAGCCACAATATATACCAACTTCTCATTCCCTCGGCGGTGGGCTGTGTTTTTTTCTTTCTTGCTCACTCTCCAAACACAATTGGCTTTCAAGTATGTGGGCAGTTATGAAAGGTCACCCTAAGTGTAAATTGTCAATACTGGATCAATTTTGGAGGGCAAATACACTTTGGAGGCCGCGTAATGGAAGGTTTCATCTTATTTTTACCCAGGGCACATTCACACAATAAGATTGATATCATTCATTGTTTGATGAATCCCTAATAGACCAATAACTTGCAGGGCTTTAAGCCACAGGAATGCCTGTGAAAGCCAAAGATGGGGGAGGCAGTCGGCCCATCCCACAGGCTGAAAAATGGCCCTCATATTATTCCAATGGAATCTTACCCCGGCTATCATGCTTAGCGCTGAAAGATGGGCAAATCGCATCAGTTGAATTAAACCTTATTTATCACTCATTAGGTGGAGCCAGGCGATGATCAGCTAGAGAAAGAATAACTCACGGGGGAATAGAACGCGATCCTGCATGGATTTCACTGACTTTTATTTCAACCCCATAATATGTAGTGGCTATTACTACAGTATGAGAAATGGCGTCTTGGCGGATGTTTGTATGTGAAGTGCCTGCCGCTATACAAATCTTGTCAGCCATGATGAGGTGGAATTAATTAACATTTTATTTTGCCTCTTATCAGACTCAGTATCTGTAATGATAATGTATAGAGAAGGGGAAACATGCTGGCTGTTAGGTATAATGCCTTCAAGGCCTAATTCCTATAAATTTAGGTTTCTTGCTTTTTCTTTTACCTTAAGCTTTTCCGGAGTTTTTCCTCGTCTTCCTAGAGAGCTCTGAGTCGGAATCCTTTGAGACGTCGTAGCTGATATTAAGCTATGCACATACATTTGATTTGATTTAGTATACATACAGGCAAAGATAGTGTGTCAATATGTGTTCAATGTTCTGTGTTTGAAACAACAATAATTCGTTTAGTGTGGAGTCGCAGGATCTCACAGCAGTAGTTTTGTGACTCTTTTCACGCTTACAGTAGAAGTGTTGGAGACGAGGTGAAATGAACACGTTTTTACGCTGGTGTTAATTAATTCACACTCCAACTTTGCAAGGTGAAACAATGTAACATCATTGTGGCAATTCCAGAATTATAATTTGTGAGATCATCAACAAGAATGATGAAAGTAATATCTCACTTTGTGATCTAGGATTTTTTTTCATTTCATTTTTCCAGTGCAAGAATCGTATGTGTGTTTATCCATTCATTGTAGATCTTTTGTTGCTGTGTAAAAATGTTGAGTTAATATTTGTTTCATTCTCAATGTTTCACACAGAGGAAGTTTTGTTCTCAAGCAAAAGTGAGACTATTGAAGGACAAAAGACTTCTGTATCTGTCAGTCGAGGCTGATTTGCAACATGTGATCTGGAAAATCACATATAGCTAAAATCTATACACTCAGGTCAGTCTTGCTTGTTCCCTTTCCATAAAACTTACATACAAAAATCTATTTTTCCATCCATCCATCTTAGCTCCCTGAAAGTGAACAAAATAAAGGTACCAAAAAAAGAGAAATCTTATGTCTGAAGTCATGATAAAAAGGAAAAGTGAAAGATGTTAATTGCATCTGCAGACCCTTCATTCAAACACACGACAAAAGAATGTTTTGTCATTTTGATGACAGCTGTCAGCGTTCCATTTTTCAAACACAATCTTCACACTGTCATTTGTTTCGGGTTATGTGAATTGATTGCATTTGATAGTCAAAGCAATACAAGCAACTACTTCATAGCAAACAATTACTGTTTTGGACCAAGATGTGACTTCAAAGCCTAAACCAAATCCATAGCTGTCCACACGACGGATGGAGCCTTTTGTCCAATGTATTTCTAAAAGAACACTCATGGGACATCTGTGTGTCAGGAGAAAAATGTCTGCATCATAACCTCTATTCAGCTGAGGATGCACATCATCGTCATCATGTGTTTAGTGGTTTGTGTGGTGTTTTGTCTTACAATAGAGAAGATAAATGACCAAAGAGTGCAGTCAAGACTGTAACCAAGGGTGAAAGGTAAGAGTCATGTAAAGACCTTGCAACATGGTCAAGTCAAAGAAAAAAGACACAGGAAAATGGAAAGAGGGAGGGAAAAGCTTAGTGATTTGCATGGCCCATGAAAAACGACGGTACTACATTGTTTGATTGAGAGAGAGAGAGAGAGAGAGAGGATGGAAAAGGGAGAAAACAACCCTGAGGGAGTCGGTGTGTTGTTGATGTACACATGTAGTAATAGTGGCAGTGATAAAGAGTTAATGAGGGTAAAAGAACATGAAGGGGTTAAATGGAGGTAAAAGGGGGCGAAACTACAGTAATGCCTCCTCCACACACACACAAACACACAAACGCACACCGTCTTGGCAATCAGCAAGAATGTTGCCTTCGCTCAGGCACTCCCCCCTCCAGTCGAGCGTGATCGTGCTTGACATGCCTCCATCACTAATGCTGACTGATGCCCATTTGCAAGGCTCCTCGCATTTATTTATTTATCTGTTTATTTGCGTCAAGTTTATTTATTGATGGGCCTCAAGGATATGATGGCGAGCCTCCATTTGCTCACGCAGTAGCCCAAGGAAAGGGAAAGCGTACTACAAGAGAGTGCAACATTTACACATGAGCACACAGGGAACGAGCAGCCGGCACAGTTCACCTTTATTGTATTTAGATTCTAGCAGTTGTAATACCTTTTCCTGTTTGGTAATGGGAAATTGATATGGCCCATTTAGTTACTCTGAGGTAATCCCTGCGGTTTAGCTCCTCATCTGTTTTTCTTCCCCTCTTATCGCTTTGTCATTTCATTCCTTCTTTTGACTTCTCTTTTGTTGGTGTCTGATGGACGGATTGGAGTGGGGTCAAATGACTCCCTTGCCGGTGTAGGTTTTCTTCAGCTTAAGCAGCACTCAGAGCCACATTAACTGCACACAGCAGGTTGCTGTTTTAGTTGACCAAGAATACCCATGAGGCTTTTATATGCATGCCCTATTTAGTGCCCAGTGCTCACATCACCTCCTATTTTTTGTGTAAATAAAACAGCAAGAGAGAAGCGCGCATTCCAAAGACATTAACTTTTTATGCACTGTTCGTGTTTAAGCTTTGAATAAAGCGTCCTCAAGCTTGATTGGTACATAGGATGATGCAATTAGGGCATAATGAGTGTAACTGTAATTGTTGTTTATTCTCACGTTGTCATATTTGCTGTTCTAAGCTAGTGGGGGAATGACCATGCTTAATTACCCACAAGTGTGCAATTTGAGGTCATTATTGTCTGAACCTAACATCCCTGACCAGAGGACAGCCAGAGGACCTTTGCTCCACACCAGTAATGTCAATGTTTGTCCATTGGAAAACGCCTGAAGGTGTTATTGCCTCATCTTCCTAAATTTGGTTTTCTATGATTTCCAGCGTGCAGTATGTAGAAATTAGATTCACTCTACATTAACAATCTCTGATATGCCCTTGATTAATTGCTGCAGGACTACATCATAGGTCAGCTGGAGTTAAATGTAAACGAAGGCTCAGCAGGGGATCCAAAAGCAATTCTGACTCATAAAGGTGGATTGAGAGACTAATTACAGTGTTGGAGAGTTTGAGCCTGCAAGAACATAACACTTCTCTTTGATAGAAGGTGAAATAGATACAGACAAAAATATGCAGAATTAGTCAGAGCAAGTGTATGTTGCTGCTGGGGCCTGAAATAAAGCATCCTCATACATTTTACCACCAATGGTGTGAGGAGCAACCAACCGAGCTCCATCTCCTCTAGGAGATGATTGGCATCATGCTCTTATGCAGACGGGGAGCTTTCCAATTGCATCTGTGAGTTTATTTTAATTCAACCAAAACACTTCTGAGAAGTAGGGGAAAAAAATAAGATGAAAACAAAACAGCTTGATATTCATGAATTCCATAAATTACAATGTTACTCCCCTAAGACTATTATGGCAGATTTAAAAATAGACCGTTTTCCATAGAGTCGACCCTCTGCCTCCAGTGGATGAGGATTAAGCAGATAGATGTTAAAGGGTAGGGATTTGTGATTTGTGGAGTGTGCGTGAGTGTGGTGTATGCAAATGTGTTCGTATTTATATTAGCATACAATTACGTCCATATGGTTGTATACATTACATGCACAGATAGTTTTGCATGCGTGCCTTATCGTGTGCTTGTTTTTACCCTCTCTGTATTTTCTGTGCCCATTGGTTAAGCTAGTTGAGAGCCTGGGCTGGAGGAAAAGTGGGCAGACCACTATGGGGGTCATGCATTAATGGAAGGGTTGTGGAGTTTGCTGAGTAACATCTCCTCCCTGAAGGCGTTGCCTTCTAAGTAAAAGATGAGGCTGCACACTGCATTACCTCAAACTATTATTTTCCTCCTTTCAGTCCAGATGAGTTTGTTCCAGTGACGCGGGTCACTTCTCCTGATAGACGGCAGACGTGATGTTCTGTAAAAAATAGAAGAAGAAAAACCTCCCTGTGGGCGAGCTTGTGTCTGTGTGAGTGTGATTGCATTTGCATTTCTGTTTGTTGGATTGCTTTCCTGTGATTGTGGGTGCTGTGTAGTTGTGAGAGAGCAGTTTTCTGAAGCTCGAAATGCCTGTAGCTGATGCGGTCTCCCTTCACAGCCTGACTCACGCAGGTTAGTTTAAGAAGGAGACAATAAGGACAGCATGAAATTAGCAAGTCAACATTTGTATGTAGCGCCTCTCACAGACAAAGGTCAACGCCGAGGGCTTCATGGTGAAATAAATCACCAACAAGGAGAATAAAAACCTGTAGCACAGAGAAACACATGGACATTAAAAAAAAACATGACCCTACGACATCCTAACCAAATGTTTGCGTGAACACATGGCTTTTTATCTGCTTTTTAAAAAATATTCCACAGCATCTTTCCACAATTTAGGTGCAACAGTTTGAGTAGCATAATCACCAAGAGCCTTCAAATGGGTGCAGGGGGCAATTAGGAGACCCTGATTAGTGGACCTAAGCACCCGACACGTGGCGCAAAAGGGGTCAGAAGGTCGGAGATATAGTCTGGAAGTCAGCACCGGAATTTAAAAATGAAATATAAAGTTAACAGGACATATCTGTGCTCAATGTTATGTGAGCGGAACCCCCACGCATATGTAAATTCAAATATGTCACGCATACACAAACACGGTACACATGCAGTACTGTATATCTAAATACTCTGTTCTCTAAATATAGCATTCCATCATTGTAAATATTCAGCCACCATACATTATGATTAGTGAGAAAGCATGTAAAATCACTCATGGTCTGCATTATTAAAGTGTCTTACACGGTAGGGCTCTTTCTTCACTCCTGATACCGTGGCTAATATGTTTACAGCTGTGATAACGGCGGCGTCTGAGAAATTGATTTTTCTTTTGCCAATTGTAAAAGTTTTATGACAGCCGGCATGGCTGAAGAAGCAGCCCTTTCATTATTTTACTAGATCTGCTGCGAGGTGAATAGATGGCCCCTGCTTATAAACCTTGAATAATTGAATAGGGGAATCAGTCAATGAGAGGCAGGCAGAGAGAGAGAGACGTGCGAGGCCTTGATGGCCAAGATGACAGCATGTGAGAGAAAATGACAGCAGACTGATTAGCCAATGTGTCAAACCGCTTCATTGCCTTCTGTGTTATGCTCTCATCCCTCTTTCACCCCTTTCCCCCTTTCTCACCCCTTCCATATTCTCTCTGATACTGCTTTATTTCATCTTCCTCTCTCTCTCTTTTACCTCCTCTCTCTGTCTTTTTGCCCCGGCGCCTGCTCCAACCTCCCGCTTTTTCGATCTCTCCCATTCCTCCCCTCGCTCCGTCCCATCTCTCACTCTGGCCCTCTTCAGCCTTTATGCCCTGTTTTCTTTAAATGCTTTATTTTTCCTCACATCCTGTCTCCATCCATCCCAATGACCCTGTGTCACTCCAGGCAGAATTATTACTCTTGGATGGAACATTGGCTCAGTGGCGCCACACTCCACTCTCTCCGCCTGCATTATCCATTTATGGAGTATCCCCTTTTGTGGTGAGCCATCTTCCTATAGCCAGTAATGATAGGAGTCTTGGCGACCCTGTGCATTTGCGCTGTAATATAAGACATTCTCATTAGTGGAAGGATTGTGCTTTCTCTCATGTCCATTACATTAATTGCTACACATCTCGGCCTGCCATGCCTCACTGTATTCGGTTACATCGCTGGCGTTTGCTGCCTGTATCGCCTAAATGTGGCCTTCAATCACTTTGCCCAGGAAGGTGAGAAAGGTAATTGAAAAGTGTTATAGAACGAGGAAACTGGGCGAACATGGTTTTCATACAGAAATTTCCAGGAGGATAAAATGGAGGATAAAAATGAACAGTTTGTTTGTGTTTGGTTGTTGTTCTGGATGCCAATCAATGAAATGTTTTCAGATCAACTAAATTGAAGCCAAATGCCCTTCCACCCCCGCACCATCACTCTGTTGTCAGTCATCTGTACTCATAATAGGAAAGCAGGCTGCTACCATAATTGCTTTGGTGGTCCGGCCTGAACAAATCACTTCTGGGCATAAAGAGAGGTCTTGAAGATGGCAGACAGAGAGAAAAGGTGCGAATGAATTAAAGCACTTTGCGTTCCTCTGGGGCATGTGGCCCAGATTTTTCTTCAAAGAAAAAAAATGTACGGAAGGGAGGAAGCTGTGTGTGTGTGTGTGTGTGTGTGAGTGAGGGGGGGGGGGGGTTGGCATGCCTCTCTCCTCATCCTGAAATAAATGTCTCAGTAAAAGCAATAATACACATCCAGCCTCCATTATGCCAAAATGGAGAGCTTTTTCAGGGAAGGTACAATGGCGCTGACATAGTTAACTGGCAGGTAGAGAAAGGATGATTTCAGTGGAAATAATCTGATTTTAAATGGTCCTCTCATCTATGGGAGAACCTCTGCTCTGGCCCTTTGTGGGGGGAACAAAAGTTTGGCCCTTTGGAAGAGAAACCTTTGAATGTTTGAGTGTGGCTGGGTGAATGGAGCATGTGCAGGTCCCAAGGCCCCTCGCTGCAGCAGGCAAGTCCCCAAGCCCGCCACCACTCAGCTTCCCCCGGACATGACACGGTCGCAACCATCTTCCCTTCTTTTCCCCTTCTTATCCTTCTTTATGTTCTCATGCACTTATCCTTCTTTGAGTGGCACTACACAGATTCTATTCATAACGACAGATTCTGCGCCGCGATAAGTCTGGCAGTCATTATGAAGGAATGAGAGAGTGAAACTGTATGAACTAGTATTATTACGCTGCGACTACTCGGCTCCAGTAATCTCTGTGTAAACCAACTGCAGTCTTATATATCGAGACTTAAGGTCTTATCTTTACAAGAACAGAGAAAAGGCTTAGGGTAACAACAGTGTTCCCATCTTTTGAAATTGCATTCAACTGTCAAACAGTAGAATTGTAGACAAAACTTTGCAGCGACAAACCAAAGTGAACGCAATTGTCTTTCTTTGTGTTATTCCCTTCGGAAGCAGTGTGTGGGTGAATAGACGGCGCCGTTAGCGGGTTCAGTTATCGACGTGGTTCACAGTGGGAGTTGCCGTCCGTACGAGCAGTGGCACAAAAGCAGCAGGGCCTCTTCACCAACCCTCCCACAACTCCACCAAACCTCTAGGGATCACAAGCCCCACCCCTCAAAAATAAAAAGTCTCCATGCATGTCGAGGACTTCATTCTTTATTCTTCTTCATCGACTCTTTTCCCAAGCGAGGGAGACACGCCCCTTGTTAGTTCCACCCCCGATCTCTTTGCCCCTCTATGGGTCACCCCACCTACCCGGTCTCCGCCCCCCACGTCTTGCTCTCAAACTGAATCTTTGACCCCCTTTTTTTGCTTTTGTGTGCGGCTGACAGCCTATCGCTATTCTTCACAATGCCAGGTGCAGGCCGGCATTGCATCGCATTAATGCAGGCGGGTCATAGCAGCAGGCAGATCACATAAATAACGTCATGATCATGAGAGGGAGTTTGATATCAGGATTCGTTCGTATATGTTGGACCTTTAAAGCTGTTATTTGTGTGACTTATCTACCGAAAAGTCCCTTTTTAAAATAAACAACGTGGTACAGATTTGTCAACTCTAAGGCCTTACTCTCTTTTGTTTTGTAACGCCTGTCTCAACTATCCCCTTCCACATCTTCCCATAAGGATAAGCCGTGGTTATAATTGCTTCTCATACAATAATTTTCCCACTTTGTTGTCGACTGGAGCGCCGCTTTCTTCCTGTCAACTTCAGTTAAGCACATTCATCTTACACGCTCATTTGAAGTGTATTCTTTAACAGAAAAGAAGTTGAATACAACCGCACGCATCAAAGACCAGCCGCGATCAGTGCAGACTAGCTAATTAAGGAGTCTGTCTGACTTGTTACTTGCTGTGGGTCCGTAGCCGTGCATGCAGCCATGTCTTTCAGGAAATTGTCTGAGGCATTACTTCTGCCCTCCCTCCATCTATAATTCACCTCCCTCCATTCATAATTCAGATTCGTTCTTCGCGGTTTGGTGATATGACATTGTTTTGCTGTGGCTAAACAGACGTTGCGACGCCCCCAGTGCCTGGGCATCTGTGTGTGTGTGTGTGTGTGTGCGTGTGTGTGTGTGTGTGTGTGTGTGTGTGTGTGTGTGTGTGTGTGTGTGTGTGTGTGTGTGTGTGTGTGTGTGTGTGTGTGTGTGTGTGTGTGTGTGTGTGTGTGTGGCTGACACACTTTGGATTCGTGTGGCTCCACCCAGGCCACAAACGGAAGGTGGAGGTAAAAGCTGTCATCGTATACCTTGTTTATTATTTAACACAGCGGGGTGTTGTGGTTTGTCACCTTGTCCCTTCAATGAGACGACTCTAACCCCAACCGTTGATTGTTTCAGATTATAGGCGCTACAAGGTTGACACCCAAGCCTTTAACTCCAACATACTGATTTCCTATTGTGTTTACTTTACAGATAAACTCTACATTTACTGCCCTACTACTATTTAAAGCAAACTGCTCAGTGATGGAATTTTTCGATTTACGATTTTTACTGTATTGTTTAAAAGGTTAAACATTTAGGCTAAAGAGAATAAACCTATATTTCATGTAGAGGAGTCATTAGACATAAGAAAGTTAGCCCTGTAGAGTCCACACCAAAAGGTCAGGAGGAGGGCAGCGAGATAGACGGAGCGCCGCAAAAACAAAATCAGCATCTCATTGCCAAAGCAGCACTCAATATTGTGTCCAGTCCTGAAGGATGAAACATATTTCTCTTGTCATTGTTGGCTGTTTTAATCAGCTTACATATGTCCTGGATGAAAATTGAATTTGTCTGGATGAGAGGGAGATACTATTGGCTCCATGACCATGCACGTGTGTGTGTGTGTGTGTGTGTGTGTGTGTGTGTGTGTGTGTGTGTGTGTGTGTGTGTGTGTGTGTGTGTGTGTGTGTGTGTGTGTGTGTGTGTGTGTGTGTGTGTGTGTGTGTGTGTGTGTGTGTGTCTGTCTGTCTGTCTGTCTGTCTCTGTGTGTGTGTCTGTCTCTGTGTGTGTGTCTGTTTGCCGCATTCACATGCACATTGTCTGCGCAAGAGCCAGCCAATTCATAACAGCAATGGACTGTGTGTCTCTCATATATCATTGTCAATGCAGCTCACCTCTGCAGTGCTAGCTTATTTAATGGCCAGGACCTAGACTCAAGAGTGCACAAGAGACCCCGACTTCCCCTCTCTTGTCGTTTGGCCTCTGGCATTCGTAAGTGCGTCGGAGTTTGGAGCATATGTGGAACACGGGATGTATTGTGTTTTGCGCATGATGTGCTTACTCCTTGGTTTCTTGGTGCGGGTGAGCGTTGGCTGGTGTGTGTTGTTTATTGCCAGTTTGCATATTAAAAGAACCCCCTTGTCACACAACATCGTACCCATATTTGTTGCCTTGCTGCTCAGTTGAAAAAGCTGAGGATTTGAACTTCATCTTGGGTTTATGCCAACTACGGTATATGAAGGCACACTCCATTAATCTGTCCGTGTGCTGGGGGTTACGAACAGCCTGTCTGGCACAGCTCGACTTTTCCCTGAGGAGTTCATCCCTCAACAGATCACCACTTTATGGATAGCATCTTTTTTATTATTTTGAGCCGATGCAATCTTTTCTCTGCTGTTATGATTGATCACAAATATCTCGCTGGATTTTTCTGACTTGCAGCGGGAAGTGGGAAGGTCCCGCGCCTTTGAACTCCACAAAACACCCGAGTGAGTCAGGCCTTTTTCTGAAAAGCAGGGCTAAGCTTATTCATCCTTTTCTCCTTTGATGCATTAGTGCTGTACATTGTTTACAAAAGTAGGGCATGTTGAGGTGGGGCGTGGGGGAGGGTAGGGCCATTCACCAGATACAGTACGGATAAAGGCAAGGAAACAAATACAGTAGAGGTTTTCTATCACTGAGTGGTTTCACATTCAAGAACCACATCACATGCAGACATCTTGTATGTATCTTGTCATCATCTTCAATATGATGCCATTGTCACATGGTCCTAGTGCCAATTCAACACAACCCCCAGAGTAGGTCAGAGTTGCATGCACATAACTAAGAACAGTGCCTGCTGCTGCTTCTTCTTCTTCTTCTTTTTTTTAGGTCAGTTCATTTGCATGAGGGTTGGTGTTTTTGGAGAAGGTTATAAGGCATTCTTGATTCAGATGCAAATGGGCCAGTTATCAGCAGCCGGGACCTGATGAATAATGGGATGTACAAAACTCACAGCCCCGCGCAAGGAAATGAAAGAGCGCCTCTTTTCTGCTCCACTGATTTCATTATAGACACTATTATTGGCTTAGAATGGCAACATCTATTATCTGGAGTCAGAGTGTGACCAGTTATTTTTTTTCTGAATGCGGACAGTCTCTTTTACTGATGTCAAACCTCATCAGGCAAGTATTTGCGGCGCCGTGTGGGGCAACAGGCACAACGTGAAGTGCGAGTGCTTACTGGGGAAACGGGATGGTGGTCAGGCGACAAAGCGGTTAGTGTCCCCTCAGCCTTGAGATGGAGTGCTCCTATCATTCTTACACCCAGTTTGTATGAAGGGGAACAGTGAAGCACTGGTGAAGTGCGGTCAGGAAATATATTTGGATCGGCCATTCGCCCCTGATAGCTGAATAAACGGCAACGGAGACAAACTGCATCACAGGGGAAAGTCACAAATCTTAGCAGGAGTGTCGTTACATGGCGCGTTGAGGAGGCAGATCCGCTTTGAAGTGAAATGTTGTACCTGCCACGCGGAATTACTCCTGAATTGCCTGTAATGCAGTGACAATAAAGTGAAAAGTAGATCATTTGGACTTGAACTAAGAGCAGAGAATAGCCTGTGGCAAAGGGCAGAGGGAACAGGAGGAGACAGGGAAGACTGGCTGTGAGTAAGAAGCATTGACAGCACAGTAACACTGTGTTTAACCTGACGGGATGCGTTTCTTTGCGTTAGCTAATGCTACCCTCCGCATACCCCACAGAATCGGCATACGTTTGGCGTTATCACTCTGGAGCATTTGAAAGCAAAGAGCTGCGCATTAGGTGAGGTTATTTCCTGAACGTGTGTGTGCAGAGCGATGCTGCGCAGGTCGCCGTCGCACATCATCATCATCCTTTTTACCCCCTTTTATGTTGTTTCCATGAAAAGACAAGATGAATGAGTGTTCACAGCGCCTCGCCGTTGCTATGCTAAAGCATGTTACATTATACATTAACATGAACATTATATTCCAAGTGATGTTATTAGCATAGTCTCTTCCTGCTCTTCAGGAATATTGTCCGCTCTCCTATAGCCATAAAATCAGTCAACCTAACGGGAAAAGAGGAGGATTTTAGTGCTGATTCTGGCTTGGAAAATTTACATTCCTCTGCATAATGTCATCTTCTGTGTGAAAAATCCTCGCCAATTTGAATTTCAAGAGGCTCGCAGTCTCTTTGTACATATTTTCCCACCACATCTGCGCAGGCATATAGTTATGGTGATGCTATGATGAAATAAATGATTCTTCTTGGTCTTGGCCTCGATCCTTTGGCTTTTCCCATCCAAACGACATCGCCGCTACCCCAACAGCTCTTGATTATAGCGCTCCTCTGGTCTAATTCCTAAATTACCCCAAAGCTCTCGCTATCTGGGTAAGCTGGCAAGGTCGCCGAAGAACAAAACAGATAAAGGCATCTTTTCCGCTCGCCGCCGCACACGACAGGCGGTTCTTTTTTTTTATCGACGGGTTCCCTGCATGTTGTGAACTTAAGCAAATTTGTTCTGCTCTCGGTGGAGCGCGGCGTAGTTTGGATACCTTATAAAAGGGTTTGCGATGCCTCTTGCCAACTGCGGAGAGAGAGAGATTCTCTTCTTCGCTGAAATATCTTTGGCTTTGGTTAGATTATGTCTGTTTCCATTCCGGCGCTTTGGGCTCAATTCGCCAGGCCCTTCACCTCTCACAGCTTAGCCTTAATCTTCATTTAACAGGGGCTCGGGAGAAGACAGGGGGCGATTATCGTTACATTATATGCTCGGGAGCTTTTATTTAATAATTTGTTTTAAATCAGACTTGTTTTAATACTTTATTTGGATGACAGTTAAGGAGGTGAGTTTTCCCCCCTTTTTCCTGAGAAGGATGAACAAATAATCTGAGTGGGAAGCAGAAAGCAGCTAATTTTAACGATTAGGGATTCCCGCTGTAGCTGTGATGCATCCGCGGGATTTTCATTGTTATGTCGCAGTCAGAATGGGTTGGAATTCTGCCACAAGACGATAATCATCACAGGGAAGCCGCACTTGCATATGTAATTAACTGGTCAATTTATATAATTCCAAACAAGCGCGTGATTAACCGGTGCAGTTTGGCGCTGTTGCCTGTGACACTTATTCGCCGCATTCCATTTCAAATTTCCAGCTTTTAGCGAAGTAATTACTGTGTATTCCTGGCTGTTGTCCTATTAACGTCACTTCCCCTTTCATTTACTGTCACATTCTGGGAAACCTTCAGGCAAGCCTCTCTGCCACATGCACGCTCGCCACTGCGCGCAGGAAACACACCAGCCTCGCCGTCCTGCATGTAATCCCAGTGATTGGATGAATAAGTTGTGCCATCCCATATGGTGGGCTGTCCCGCCGTATCTTATCAGAGGAGTGAATGAAGGAGCCCGTGAGTCACCGCCGGTTTGTTCTGCCGCACTTGTCACACGCTGCCGTCGCTCATTTCCCCTTCTCCCTCTGTCCGTCCTGCCAGCCAACAGACGCCGTGCCTTTTTAGCTCTCTCGCCCTGTCGTTCACTGTCTACCCCTCTAACACACATCATAACCGCCATCGCTTCCATGTTAGCGCGTGCTCCTCCTCCTCCTTCCCCCTCTCCCTCTGTCACTCCCTCTCTCTCTCCACTGCCTCTAAATTGAGGCAAAGGCTGTTCCCCTGCTCCCTGAGAACTTTAAATAACAGTGTGTTCCCCCCGCGCGCTTTACTCCCTTTGCAGTCAGCGCCAACCTCCCTGTCATTTATAAACATTTCATGCCAGCTCTGTAGGGTAATGGCTAATTTCTCCCACCACAAGGCTCTTCATTAAAACTTGATTCTCTGTCAAAATGTATCCAAATCAAATTAGCCGGCGCTACTTGGACAACTTTGGTTTACCCCAGCACGGCTCCAAGACTTTATAAGGTGCAAAGTTCCTTTTCCAAGCAGTATACGTATACAGAACGGTCTTGCCGGTTGTTACTCCATCAGGTCAGTGAAGGTCGGGACACCTGCTGGACATTGTCCCGTTCCTTCATCTGGTGCTATCCGGCCTCGCTCACATGCATCCTTTAAATGCAGTATTGCACATAAGCAAACAAACTTTCATCCCCAGGTGGAGATGATTGATGGCCAAAAGCGTTTTGCCACGAGGAGGCCTGGTGAGGTTTATGAATGCGAGTAGAGGCTTTTTGTTATGGTCATCAGCAGGGGGGCCGGTGCACCAGCTATTCTCCACTTCTCCGCCTCTCTCTCCAACAGGTGCATCGGTCAAGTCGCACCAGCGCCGGGTTTAAAAATACCCTCCATACCCTCAAAATCCCTCCACTTCCTTTTCACCGTCACATCAAAAAGCCTTTTTCAGATTTTGCTTATTTACTCTCTTCCTCGACGCTTTCCAACCTGTTTCGTCCTCCCCACAACATTCTTCGGTGTTCTTGTTTTTATTTATGTTCCTTTATTCTTCAGTATTATTTTTCTGAAAGGAAAAATCAATACACCGTCTCTCTCAGCCGTGAGACTGGTAAACACTTACAATATGTCGAGAGCGGTAATCCTGTTCCAATTCCTCTTCTCCCTTTTTCTTTTTTGTTTCATCTCGGCTGCTGTAAGCGTGCATGCATGCTGTTTGTCCAATTATCTGCTTTTGTTATGTCACTACAAAGGATCCGTGAGGTAATGGTGTGTCGGGAGCTAATCGTCATCAGGGAATGACTGCGCTGGCGTTCCGAGTTGGCGGAATTAATTCTCTCTGCCTCGCCATCATTTCCACCGCCATTACACAGCGCGCTGAAAGGAGGACGTGAAGGCTTTGGCAGCTCGGTGTACCTCAGCCTGGCACGGTCATTTGGGGAGAGCACCTCCTCCTCCTCCTCTTCCGTCTCCCGCGGGATCTGACTATTGTCATCACCGTCTGTGATGGCATTAGATTCAGATCAATAAAAACTCCAAGTCAGGGTGTTTTTGAAGCTCACTTTAGCTTGGATTAGAGTTGGGGCTTGGGTTAAGGTTTTATAAAATGGGCTACTTGTATAAAGTGGATTTATGGAGGAAAAGGATTTGACTCACACAAACAGGGCAAATGTGTTTGTGCGTATGTGTGTGTGTGTGTACGCCAGAGTGAGAAAGAGAGGCAGAAGAGAGGTCGGAGTTATTAGTCTCCGAATCTCGCCTAGGGCGCCAAATGGCAGCCCCGGAGGCAGTGAGCAGTCATTCAAGTAAGACTGCAGCCACTTCTATCATGTAACTCAACCTTTCATGAAACAATAGTGACCCATGCATCCTGTCCTCTGCTGTTACACGGCTGCACGCTCGTGCCATCCCAAGAGTTGCGATGCTGCGGCGGCACGGTATAATATTACTTTGTTAGCATGGGCGAAGGCACTTTAATCAATGAGCTCTGCCCACGTGTATCGCGAGGGACATCGTTTTCAGAAACACTGAATTGGACCACAGTGGCCATGTGTGTGTGTTTATGTAAATGAGACTAAGGGAGGGGGCCCGGCTCGCTGTCGAGTTGATGGCGACGTGGGCGTGAGCCAGCGCGAATCCATCCAGAGAATCAAAAATGTGTTGGAGTGGATGTTGGCCTCACCTTGCCAATAACATGACATTTTCCAGTGGTAATAATGCAGGCTTTAATTTGGCTCCGAAGAGCATCTGGTGCAAATTGGACATAGTTGCTCTTTAGCTTCATCCCATGAATGATAGGCCATCTATTTATATCTCGCCGCAGTGTGATAATGATGCCGAGTGTCTCGTCTGTTCGAGTGATGGACCATTATTTACACAAGTTGTACAGTGTGGGGATTTACCGTCAAGAGTATATGACAAGAGAAGGTGGGGGAGGACTAAGCAGGCGTTAATATGTGTGTATTTGTGTACAAACAGACACACACACACACACACACACACACACACACACACACACACACACACACACACACACACACACACACACACTTGCACAGGAACACACCCATGTACTGGCACCAGATTTGGTAGTGTGTCCATATGTGCGTGCGTGTTAGTGTATGTATCTGTGCGCGTGTGTCCATGTGATACATGGGTGTGTGTCGTCGGGGGCCACTGAGGAGGAGCATGTTAACAGAGGAGCAGCCGGTCCACCAGATGTTCCAATTCCCACTAGAGTTGTCACAAGTGGACCTTTACTTCTCTCAGTACAGCACACTAACACACACACACACTCATACACACAGAAGAGAGAGAGAGAGATATTTCATACATACACAGACTTGAGGCAGTCCGATAATACACTTACCGAAATATAGAGTTTATTAACAGCGAAACAGAGGATAATGGCTCTTGCTGTCATGTTGGATTCACTCAGATACTCACCAATCATGATGTTTTTCAATGTATCCCACAAACCCACACCTGGCCTCAACAATTTCTCACCTTAAGTACTTTATTTGGTGTCCTTGGGTAATCTGAAGTGTGTATTTACATTGCTCAAGTGTGCATAATAAACGTATTCGGAGCGAGTACATATTTTCAATGTCAAAAAGATTGACCATATACTTAAGATGTTTGCTGCGAACGACCGCCTCTCGCAAAGCTACACACGCGTGCGCGCGCACACACACACACACACACACACACACACACACACACACACACACACACACACACACACACAGCAGCATGTCTAACACTCAATGCCACTACGCAGCGCCGGTATCTTATTTACTAGCTGTCCTGGTGCTACGACACACATTCTCATCTTCATATTCCATGGTCGGGCGCCTTTCATGGAGCCCTGATCCTAGGCAGAAGATGTGGCCGGTTGGAAATGTCATGGAAAAGGTCAAGGCCATCATTGCAGCCCAGTTCAAGGAGGGAGATTGATGAAGCTCGATCAAATGAGGTAGAGTGAGTGGATCTGGTGGATCAAGCAGGCCCCTATAGACACCCCAAAGGTCACCCAACTTCATTTCAATTAGGTCCAGAGCAAGCCAGGTGGTAGCAAGAGAGCTGAGGGAAAGTTTACCTGCAGTGACATTATGCTTAGAGAGATTAAGACGCGTGCAAATCATTGGGTGGAGGCTGCTTTGTTAATATAATATTGATTGAGCAGTTTAGGAAATTGGGGCTAAATCAAATAATGGTTCTGATTTTCCACACTGTGGCACAAATGCTGTGTCGCGCTTATTATTTACAGCGAGAAAAAAATGCGGGTCTCGGTACTTCCTTCGTTTCCTATCAATCACATCCAACCGTGCCTACATCCAATCCCATCAATTCACATTCCCATCGCATTTTGTTTGACACGAGACAAACAAATTCAGATTAGCCAACAATTCTCATGGGTGGCTGACATTGTAACAGAACAAATAGCTTGACAGTTTAAATATATATGTCAAAGTTTAGCAGCTAATGCAGTGTTCTTAATCCCACCCTCCGCCCAACCTTACATGTATGTCGACAGCAGCCCGCACAAAATGCTTAAAAATGAGTCACAAATGGCCCGCCAACGATTTCCTGCTCAGGCAGAATAACCGAGTCCCCACTCTGCCTTTGATTCCTGCTCTTTTCCTCTCCCTGCTTTGTTTACAGAGTGCTGTCTAGAAGCGGCTCTGCTGGAATTCCTATTGATAGCTGTCTGACAGGCAAGCTTGGTGGCTAAACAGTCCAGAGGGGGTAATGTGGTGTGCAGTTTGTGGTTGGCAAGTGCACTGAAGTGTTACAATGGATCTGGATGCTATTTTATATATTTGTCTATATGGGGACTTGTATTGTGTGGCGTTTTATGTGTGCATGCGTGTCTGCCTGACATCATGTCGCGTGAGAGTAGTGTGTCCATATGTCGCTGTGTTACCTGGTGTGTGTGTGTGTGCATGCTGTGTGTCTTGTGGGGGGGGATGTGGCATAGAGGTCACTCCTGTCAGTTCCAGTGTCCAGGCCCATGCTGTGATGTGAAGGGCACTGTCAAGAGACAACCGTGATGCAGTACAGGTACAGATGCCCTCAGTGCTCTTTTTCGCTGCGATACACACACACAGACACACACACACACACACAAAAACACTGGCTCGGATGCACTGCCAAACACACCCATGGCTCCTGTAAACAGAGGAAAGCCCCCCTGGGGTGAAAGCCCCATGATTGCCGCCTACTTGTTGACTGTCAGCTTGCTACTTGTTCCTCCTCGTAACTGGGAGACAGAAGCTCACAGAGAACAAGTTCATCAGAGTCAAGGTTTTGTGAAAAACAATAATAAAGCCTGGGTTTAAGGTTTGAAAACAAAAATTCTAATTCGGTTGTAAATGAAAGAAAGAAACGATACATTCCACACACTATTGTCTGTCACTTCACATTTTCATACGCAAGTGCTGAGAGGGCATTTCATGAACTCCAATTCACCTCGTCTTCTTTCTCTTTACTCCGCTTCGCCATGATAAGTCAGATTCCCGCAGAAGCTCTTCATCTCTCCAGGAAGAAATTACATTTTCAGACGTCCCATAGCCTTGTTTAAGTTTGAGGGTAGAAAGTATCAGCAAGGTCACAGAGCGATTCCTTCAGGCAGACAGAGGACAAAGAATGATCCAGAAATCAGCCCGTTCACTATGCAGGACAAGCCACGGCTGAACATTTAAAGCACGCCGGTGTCCTGCTAGAAAAGCTGGTGTTGGTCTTGACAGGGACAGGAGTGTGTTTGTGTGTGTTTGTTTGTGTGTCTGTCTGTCTGTCATGGCCTGTGTCTGTATATTTAGGCTATCTCTTTCTCTTTGTGTGGTTATTCTCAGACTGTACCCCTCCAGTGTACACTGTGTCCACACAGCAGGAGAGAGCTCTGAAACTTTAATGCTAATTGATCCCAGTGAAGAAGCCTGGACTCAGGTGTGTTGCCGCAGGCCGTGGCTCTGACATAGAATGGCAAGGGATTCTGGGTAGCATGGGAGCTACCAGGGGCACAGAATAAAGTGCCACTAGCTGGAGCGCCAGTAACCTACTTCTTTTTTTAATCAGCAGAGGTTTCATGTGCACGGAGGTGTGTGTGCGGCATGTAAGAGAAATTCAGTATAAATGTTCCTCTGTGTGGATGTGAGTTGAAGCCATGTTCTCTATTTGAGTTAGTTCATGAACAAGTATGGTAATTGTGAGCCTTTGAGCTGTGGGAAAACCCACACCTAAATCAGACTCAAGCTGCTGTGTAACTCCCAGCTTTGCCGCTCTAGGTTTGCAGTCTTGATTGTTTGGGTTTAGGTGTGGGTGTGTACACATCCCCACGCATGTGTGTGTTGGTCTGGATGGAGGAGAGACTTTGCACTGCCAAGACGCAGGTGTTTAGGATTAGCTGCGATCCCTTCTCATATTCCCAGTAGTATATCTTATTTGATGGCTTTTCTGCCATGTAAATCTCATCAAAAACTAGCTAACAATAGCACGCCGTTGACAGACGCCCAAGCATCTGGCGAGCCAACCACTCTGAATGTTTAAACTGCTGTGAACAACCTGTCTCCAGGAAGAGAGGAAATAACCGGGTGGGAGAGGAAACTTGTTGGGGTTTGTGAGTGTATTTGTGATTTTGTATGTGCGTGAGAGAAGACAGAGGTAGGATGGGATGGGAAGAAAATGCTGATAGCCTTATAAATCATGAAACAGCCCGTGTTGTGTCTTAACCAGCGAATGGCATGAGCTCAATGAAGAAGGGAATGCACCTCTGACACTTTTCTTGCAAATACCTGCGTTGGCTTTAGAGACAGAAGAAGATAGAGAGAGGGGAGAAGTAACTTTGGCCAGTACAGGGCTCCATTAAAGTGTGAGGAGAGGCCTCAGTGTGTACAGCAATTTATTCAGGAATCATCACTTATTTATGGGTGTTAGAATTGTGTTGTTTGCTTGTTTTATTGAAAACCTTGTGGATAAAGTGGCGGCAGGCTGCCTGGCATGTGAGCGCCACATCTCTGGAGGGCATCCCTGCAGAAAACTTGTCTTCCTTGATGAATAAGTGAAAGGGAAGAATAAATTTTTCATCCTCACGGAATCCATTGTCGCTGGAGTATGTCAGGTCTGCGGGTGTGTGTAGACAACCTGTGTGCGGTTGGAAACGAGCTAACCTTAGCACACATATACCGACGTGCTTACATATCAGCACACGTGTTCGCCAAATGACACGCGCTTGCACAAATCCACCCACACGCAAGTTGTGGGCATGGTGGCGTTTTGATAGACAGTGACTGTCAGACGTAGTTAAGGAAGATGAATGCGAAACATGTTTACTCTACAAGATGACTGCAACTCAGCTCAAAACTCCTCTTCAACCATGTTTGGGAAGATGAATAAATTAGCATCTGTCTGTCAGCTTTTTTAGTTTCTTGTTACCTTTTGCCTGACCTTCTGTCAGAAAAAGAAATACATTTCTGGAAGAATGCCTGCCAGTATTACAGTTGTTTTCTGAGCAGAACTTTGAAATAATTTACTTGTATTCAAGGCTGTGGGGTTTATTTACTGAAAGCCTTTGAGACAATATATCTATATATTGTTTGTCTCGTATCTATACTGTATCTATTGCACAATAAAGCTCACCTTGACAGTCTCACAGGCAATACACAAGCAGAACATGAAGGGCAGCAAAGTGTAGCCCGTCACTGGAAGGGTTGTGCGTTTTGTGTACACGAGAGAGAGCATCTCTCAGTATCAATGATTTATAGACGAAGAGAAAGTGAAAGGTCTTTGTGGAAGCACCTACCCCCATGTGAACGGGGGAGTATCTTCACATGGCCAAATGGGCCTGATGGTGATGGTATTGAGGTAAGAGCAAGGTCGCTCACTTGCTTCTAGGATCTTCTCCTATCACTCTACGTACGCACTGAGACACATCAGAAAGAGCTCTGATAAATAAATAAACAGACAACACCATATTTTATTAACGTGGGTAAGACATGAGTGGTGAAGGTTCCCAGAGAGTTCTGAGATTGGATGGTGGCTTGGTTCGTTGGCGGAGCAAACGGTAGGGTAGTTCTCTCTTTGCAGCAGAGAATTCCTTTACCTTCTGTTTCACAAGTCGGCCAATATTTTAGGGCGACTTTTTGATGACCTGACCTCTTGATGCCTAACGAAGACTATGAAGAAGAGTTGAGAAGGTGGATCACAGTGTTGTGCCTGTAAGAGCACTTGGTTGTATGCTGCAAGCAGAGAACTACACTACTGTCGGCTGCTTATCCTCCTTTACCTTCTGTTTGCCTGGTTTTGACATAAATCCAGCATTATTCCTAGAGCCGTATCTGTGCTCGTGGTGAAGGACTTGTACAGCTTCCTTAACGTGCACAAACAGATGTTTGTTTCCATAATCTCCTTGCTGTGAATGCCGGTTGTTTTTATAGCTTGGCTTGTTTTATAAGTATTAACGCTGCCAGCATGATGCAGAAATTCCACTTCTCAGGTATTATCTTCACATCGCAACCGGATTAGCATGCGTGCGTGTATGCGTGTGTGTTTGTGTGTGTGTGTGTGTGTTTATGTTTGTATGGAACTGTGCTCATGTGCTGCCAAACGTATTTGCGTTTCTGAGACGGTCTTTGAGCATTATGCACCTGTGAGCGTGTGTGTGTGTTTGCGTGTCATGTGGAGTGCACGGTGAAGGTGTCATTGTGGAGCCTAGGCCCTGTAAGCTGTCAGACAGTGAGAGATGCTGCACCTCTAAAGGGCATGCTTTCTGGGCCTTTCCTGTCTATTATAAGCCCTGCAACACTCATCAAGGCTGTTGCAGTGCACCCCCCATGTCCCTCAAGCAGCCAGCAGAGAGAAGCCACCTTTCTAACTAGGAGAGCCTTTGCGTCCAAACTTCACATACCCTTGTCTTCCATTTTGACATGATAAACGCAAGCAGCAGTAATGAGGCGTTGGGTTGTCAGGGCATCCATTTTGTTTAGCACAAATCTGAGTAGCAAGCAATGGAACCTACCCTTTCTCCATTTTGAGACACCTCATCCCTGCCCTCGCCGGGTAAAGGTTCATGCCAGCGGCCAGGGGTTAACGCCTCACAGTGGCATTCTTACTTCACCCTGGGATTCATGCTGACTAATTTAGACCCACACCTCACTGGCCACTCTTATACCTTGTGGGGCTTTAAATTTATTGTCATGCGTTGCGTCGCAACTCGCCCAGCAGTGATGAAACTGTTTAAGATGGTGGCTAACACTACAGCCACGATAGACTGCTGCGGGGCTAGCCAAAGATTGAGATGTGTCACTATCTCACCATCTGTAACAGTCACGCCTGGCATCGTCAGAAACAGATTGCCTTGATAGCAGCCACATCAAATCTCCAGTTTGCCAAGCAAATAGAATAAAACAATCTATCGATCTCGCCCCTCCTCCCTGTGTATCAACACAATCCATCTGTGTTTATCAGGCTATCTTGCTTCCTATCTTTTGTTGTCTGCAGGCAGGCATTCTTTTCTTCTCCTCTCTTCTCTTTTCTTCCCTCCTCCTCCCGCATTTGTTTGGCGATCCATCAGGCTATTTACCTTATCATGCTGCCAAACCATCCATTTACGCTCCCATCTGTCTGTCAAACTATATCTTAGCTTCCATTTGTCTAACTATCTCTCTGTCTACTCATACACCTGTCAATCATCCGGGTTGCCTAGGCTGCCACTGATTCCTGATATTCATCTGGCTTATGCTGTCTCTGACCTCATCAACCAAGCAGACCACTGAAAGAAGTAGTTTTAGACCCATTTCACCTCATCAAAAGTTTAAGATTGTATATTATTATGTTCCATATGATTACAGTTATGCGGTTCTGCCATTTCAAGGGTCGACATTTACAGAGTGTTGCTGAAATGGTTATGGTCAAGTTGCAAATGCTGAAGAGATTTTGAGTTCGTACATCACATTTATTTAGAGTGTTACTTTGATCATTACACATCCTTTTCCACCACAGTATCCAAACTGAAGCAGGTCATTGCTTTGACTTGGCCCAGTTCAGATCAGGCCTCAGTGGAGCGAGCCAGACACTGATGTCCATGTATTCAGGGGGTCCGGTCCCCCGCAGAGACCCAGTCAGTCTTACAGGATCAGCGACTGGCCCCCCTTAGGCGCCTGTGTGCCTTGGCCTGATGAATGACTCACTCTCCTGGCTCAGGCCTATGAGAGCCAGGTCTCTGGTTCAGGCCCCATCTGTGCTCTCCCCGGCTCCTGCATGGCTCATGGACAGAGTCTTGGGCTGCTGATGAAGCTCTAAATCAAAAGCTTCAGCCCACTGTATGTTTCATGCATAAATATAAAGTGGATTACTCATAAAACACAGTGCCAAACTTCACGTGTCTCACAAAGACTAAGCCCAGGTTCAGTATGAGGCTTTTCTTTGGTATGAAATCTGCCTGTTTGGAACTTTATTTTCCTCACATTCCTTTATTTTCCTCACACAATCTTATAGTCAATCTTATATTATCTAGATGGAGCTTCTATCTGATCTTCCTCGCATTATAGTGGCACTGAGCCTCTTCCTCAAGCGTCAGCCACTTCACTGCCCCTCTCCCCCCCTCTCTCTCTGTCTGTGGGTGGTGTACAGTATATGTGTTTGAGAGAGAGAGCATGTGTAGCATTCCTCTCTTAAACTGAGCTGTTCTGTTGCCTTGACACCAGAGGAAGCAGTATACAGTGTGATGTGTGATGTGTGATGGTAAATGTGTAGCAGATGTTAAAATGCAGATTGTCACTGTTTCTTTGGGACGATCACATGTCCGTATTGGGACCCAGTGCACTAATTGATTGAAGGGAAGCTTCATGTATCAACTCCATTTATTGAGAATGATGCTGTGTCGTTAGTTTGAGTTGTTATGAATGTGACCAAGGCCTCTTCCAGTGTTGTAAGCAGAATAAGGAGTTGTTGAAGTGTAACAGATTATACTCGGGGAATAAGGGAACTGGAATAATGGGATGAAGGACTGTTTGTCCCAAAGCTGCTAGACTGAAGTGTCATATCAAAAGGAGAGAATGTCAAAGTGTCGGGGTTAAACTCAGACATCAGGCAAACAGGTGGATGGCACTTTGCAGTAGATTGAGTTTACTCTTCAGAATCTTTTTTTACCTTCATGGTTATACTATAGTTGAAGCCTGCCTCCTGAAATATGACTGCCAGGAGGCCGATCATGAAGGGAGGATTTGCCTGAGGCACTGATCGATCACAGAAGTGTTTTCATATAACCGTTAGATGGGTCTGTGAGCACCTCTGCTGCATCTCAGAATGCCAAGAGGCACTGTTCCATGACCGAAGAATACAGTCCAGCAGAGATATTTAAAAGGATTTCTGAGGATGAAGGGCCAATGGAGAATCAGGGCTACCAGGAGTCTGTCAAGGTTGTTGTTTTCATTCCGTATAACGGAAGAAATGAAACAGAATGAAAACTGTGGCCTGTAGTTAAAAGAGAGAAAAAAATAGCTGTAATGCCATTTTTGTGAAAAGGAGTTTGGAACTTTAATGGAGTCCTTGGAGGGAGACCCAGTAGGGGAAAGAATGGCTGCATTCACTATCTCGGTAAGTCACCAGTCATGCCAGCCACGCACATCGCCGTACCCGCCTGAGATAGAGTGGTGATAGAGGCATGGAAAGATTAACCACATCCATGCGCTGTCAGAATCCATTGCTGGTGTTATGACCTCGCTGCACTCCGCTCACCTATCCTCATTACTGTTTATCTCAACAGACTGTCACTTTAACTCATTTTGCCTCTCAATTTTGTACACAAACTGTCATGAAGGAATGCGAAATTGTATACACACACGCCACATCTGAATGCGGCGTGATTTAGTGTCCATTACAAGTCAAAATTCATTGTTAGTGTTTAGATTGCTTACTCGGCATTCCCCCTGCGATGTTTCGAGTTTGACAATTGGCCCTGCTTTCCGTAGTAAACATTGGAGATAATGTCAATAATGATAAGAGAATAAAGGAGATTAAAAAGATAAAAGAAAATGGAAACTGAGAAGCGGGAGTCAGACCCAGAGTGAGATAGGAAGATAGTGTGTATGAGAAAGAGAGAGAAGAGGGTTGGGGAGTGGATTTCAGTATCTTGCCTCAGCATGTTTATCCAGGCCTGTCTGAGGCGTTTTCCTCCACCGTGCCAGGCGGATCGCCCCTGCCTGCCACGGCATGCTGGGAAAACTCACCATAACACATTAAGCACGACTCTCACCCGCACACTCGCTTCATTTTGATGATGCTACTGAATAAAAATTCATAACCACCTGCCTGATTTGTTTAGTGGCGTTCGTACATTTGTGCTGCCAAACAACTGCAACTACTTTTTTGTAGACAGACTAAAGGTATTTACATGATTAGCTTATTTTAGTGTAAGCAATTTATTGTTATGTTGTGTGTTCAAGTAATTCTGAGCTAACTAAAAGACATTGGTGTCGGCTAGAGAGAAACTAAATTCACCGACCAGCCAGAATTGCAGCAATTTATTTTAAAAACAAGAAGAGGTTATTTTCCTCATGAGGCATAGATAAATGAGCCGCGATGACAATGCTGCATTTCCAGGAGAAACACTCCTAATATCCCGTCATTGCTGTGAGACAGTGATTGATCTAAATAGATATAGCGTGGGAGCTAAGAGGAAACGGCTCTTAATCTTTTAATCCTCCTGCTATGCATTGCTGTGTTTACATCTCGGCTGCTTAGGATAAATCAGTCACAGCCGACGTCAGATCGCAAAGGGTCATCGACACCCTTTCTTCCTTGACTCGCCACCGTCTGCGTCCTATCCCATCCCCCCCGCACGCTCTTAAGTAGGAGCCCACCTTTCCCTCCGCTGCACTGTTTCTCCCCTGTCCTGCTCTTTGTTTCGGGTGATAACTCTTACTGTTGAATGAGGGGCTATGTTTGCACGACTGTAGTTTTGCAATACCAGGCCCATAACTTTCAGTCGGAAGAAATAGGGTCTCTCCCTCTGCATCCCATTTATATAGCGTATCGTGTTCCCGTGTAGGGAGTTCCATTACTCTGTAGCTTGGAGGCTGGCAGAGGGGAAGGGGAGGTGGAGGAGATGAAAAGAGGTGATAGAAGGTTGCAGCTGTGTCTGTTGCTACGCTGCGCAAGCTCTCTCCTCGCTGAAGCAAATACGTGTTGATGTTTACTGAGGACAGCTTTAATCACATTTATTGTTTTATCTCATCCAAACATGAAGTTCAAACAAGGTGACAGTATGAGACAAGTCAGAGAATCGAGTCTTGGCTCTCTCGATGAGCGCAAGTCCCACAATTTGATCCGTCCTCCAAATGTTCTGCAGCCTTTTGCACGCACCGCCGCTGATTATGTGGACTGGTTTTGTTATTGCGGCCTTGATGAATGCACGCGCCGTGTTTAGATGTCGGCCCGGGCGTGTGAGGCTACCCAGACGATGTGTAACTGACACAGCGTAATCCCTCCAAAAGCCTTCCTGTTTACTCTGGCCACGGCGAGGTCATTTCTCAAAGTGTCCCGCGCTGAAAAAGCTTCTGATGGATGACGGGCAGCTTCTCCTTCATTCTCACATCACAGAGCTCCGCCATGATGTAATTCCATGTAATTACCAAAAGATGACGGCAACACAAAGGCCATTATGATATTAAATCTCATTGGGGGACCCACCAAGGGAATATAGGGGTATTCTCTTTATCATAACATGTGATGACATTTCACTTGAGGCCTCTTGAGCAGCCAGGAGGAGGTTGAAGTTGACTGCACAGGTTTAAGGTCTTTTGTTTTAGCTGTTTAGTAATCCTGGCATTCTTTCCTCCTCCCATTACCCTTGTCTTCTTCAGAGCCTCTCCCTCATGGCAGAGATCATCATGATATACATGCATGGATATACTTGTGTGTTTATGTGTGTGTGTGTGTGAGAGAGAGCGAGAAGTAGAGGGTGTCTGTGGTTTCTACAAAGCAATGCACAGAGCCATTTCTCTGTACACTGCATGAATGCCTAAGTAGCGATATTTGTATTTCAGGATGTGTGTGTGCGCACGAGGGAGTGTGTGTGTGTGTGTGTGTGTGTGTGTGTGTGTGTGTGTGTGTGTGTCAGCGAATTCCTCCTCCATCTGCCCACCCTCATTGAAATCCTCTGTGCATTTAGAAACATTTGAGAAACAGTGCTAGCTAGCATTTAATTAAGTTCTGGAATGCCAACATCTCCCCGCTGAAACACGGAATACCTGCTCTTCCCTTTGTCAATTTCTCCTCCTGTGCCCGTGCTCCTCGGCGCCTTGCCTACTGTAAGTCGAAAAAAAAAGATGTCACCTCTGGGAGAGGCGGGTAAAGAAGCCATCAAAACCGAGTAGAAAGAGTCGCAATCAGTGCTGCAAACACCTAAGAATTTGTCTTTTGTGCGCGTCTCTCAGTCACACCTTGTTTCCCCGTCTCGCCGTGTGTGCGTTTGAAGCGTTCAATTCAGGTGAGGCTAGTGGTAATGCTTCCCTCCCTGTAGAAATGGCTGCTGTTTGTTCAATTGTTGCGATAGATTGATGTAGGGTGGGAAAAGATTGGGTTTTATGCACCTGAAGATGGGAACAGAAAGGTCTTGGAGACTCCACTCTGTTCAAGGATCCTCTGGTGGGAGATGTGTTTTTGCTGCAAGTGATTCCTTTTGTCCCTCTTTTTTTTTAGCAGTCTTTGACAAAAAGCTTTTCCATGTATACAGGCAGTTAAGCGAGATGCAATTACCCTCCAAATGGCCACTCCCCCCCCTGCCCCCTTTGTTATTCCACAAAAGCTGCCCAGTATATCACGTTGTTCCTTCAGACTTTCAACAAGTGGTCATGCTAATGGCCTGCATTGTTTTCAATTTGCACAGCATTCAAAATGGCTGCCCTCGGCCAATAACGCCAGGGTTCTCTCTTGTGTGGAGTGTTGATATTAGTATTAATGCACCTGCGCTTTGAATCAATACCGAGGCCGGTGCCAGGTTAAATTGTAAAGTGCTCTGTATTGGTGAAGTGAGCGAATGTCAAGAGACCGAAACCGTACACTTAACAGCCCCGCAGCGTTGAGCCGTGGATGTTTCAGCCGCTTTAACATAACAAAACGTCAACAGATGAAGGTATTATAGCACATGTAAAGAACACAAACAGGAATAAATCTCTGAGGCACGCCGTACCGTCTTATTGTTCTGAAGAATGAGGAGAAACAACAAGCCAGGGGTGACATCATAAAAGTGCATACCTCCACCAAGGACGGACAAATCCCCAAGACTAAAGTGCTTTATACGTCGTATGAATGCTTTTATTGTTTACCAAAACCCGCTTGGTAAACATGTTCCACAGTGGATAGTGAAGGTTTGGTTGACGTGATGTGAAGGGGACTTGTACACGAGGCGAAGGGACACAACCTCATTCAAAACCAGTAATTGTATTTCTTTTACAAATCTGTTGATAAAAATGTTTTTGGGTGCATCTTTTCTTTCTTTTGCCTCGATCCCTTTGTGGCCTCGTGTGTGTGTGTGTGTCTGTGTGTGTGTGTGCCTTTCTCCTCTCCCTCTTTCTCTCAATCCTATTCACAGTAATAGACGTGGCCCCGGCCCGGCTCGTATTAGACACACAGGGTCCAGGCTGTTTCCTTGCTCCTCTGATAGGCCGGCGGGCATTAGAGGGGATTGCTGGCTTTCAAACGAGGTTACAATTTCTTTTTGCTTGCAAATGATTGGCAGGAATACAACATGGATGATCTTTTATTTTTCCAATCCCCTTTTGTGTCACACAGGGTTTTTTTTTTTGTATGCGGACAGTGTGTCGACCCTGCACGGTGGTTGAAAAAGGAATGGATAAGTAGCAAAGTAATCAACGATCACCGGTGTTTTACAGCAAAACAAGCAGAGATACTGCACCTCGCCTCCGTTTAGTTCGATATCTCGATCTGTCGTGCCTTCTCTCTCTCTCTCTCTCTGTCTCTCTCTCTCTCTTTTTCTCTCTCTCTCTCTCTCCCGATCTCTCTTTCTCTCTCCCCCCCTGTCTCCCGCTCTCTCTTTCTCTCTCTCACTCTCTCTCCCGCTCTCTCTCTCCCTCTCCAGCTCTCTCTCTCTCTCCCTCTATCTCTCTCTCTCACTCTCTCACTCTCTCCCTCTCCACTCTCTCACTCTCTCTCCCTCTCTCTACCTCTCCCTCTCTTGCTCTCTCTCTCTCACTCTCTCTCCCTCTCTCTTCCTCCCTCTCTCCTCCTGTGCACCATCTGCATAATGCTTTGTATCCAATCTGAAGAAGGAGTGCTTTCTGTTCTCCACTGTGGTGACAGTCCTTGTGGAGTGTATGTGCCTCTCTGTGTGTGTGTGTGTGTGTGTGTGTGTGTGTGTGTGTGTGTGTGTGTGTGTGTGTGTGTGTGTGTGTGTGTGTGTGTGTGTGTGTGTGTGTGTGTGTGTGTGTGTGTGTGTCATAGCCATCACCGTCATTCTCAGCTCATTACCTGACATGATGGATGAAGCAAGTTCCATTAAACAACGCCCAGCCTGGGATGTCTGGCACCCTACAGCTGGCACTGAAAAATGGACACGGCGGTGGCAGCACGCTTGGAAATACCAGGGAGTCCTGTGTGGGCGTGCCTGCAGTCATCTCCATGGCGATGCTTCCAAGCCCACCTGCCACCTGGCTGCCACAGTCATTTTTGGGCAGGCATGGTTGGATACCTTGAGATGTTTTGTTTGTGTGACTCTATTGAAGATTTGGCACCAAAGAACGCCCAAGGTGTTTCTGGTCTGCAGGCTCTCCACAAACACCTCAGTGAAACACACACCCACCCACACACACCTCAGGTTGTGTCGCACACACTGTGAACTTTCAGTGTTAACGAGTTAGGGCATTTCTCCTCTCTGGTATTTGTATGGTGATACTTTCCTTTCCCTTTTTCCCATTAAATGTTGGTATCCTTACACCTGCCTGACATAGAAAATGTTAATTGTTTTAATTGTTCCTACACTTCCATTGGAAGGTCCCAAGTCATTATCGTGGCAAGTGATGATCCATCCTAATTACTTGCAGCAGTGGGTAGTAATTGTTCAGTGTTCAGGGACAAACTCCAGGTCTACAGACTTGCTTTTGGTCAAGGGCAATGGCAGGGATATCAGCCTGACTAACATGAGAGGTGAGAAACTGGAGAAAACCCAAACCTAAGCAAACACAGGGAGGACCGGGTATCAAATTAGGACCAATTGCCAAAAGCAATAAAGAGAAAGAGACTGCTGTAATACTCTGGATCTGCACCAAATTGCATTATTGACTGTGTATTGTTGGATTAATAGGCCTGTTTTTTCCACTCATTGGTGTATTTCTTTGACAAATTAACTGTTTCTCTCAATACTAAGAAATCAGTGCAAATTTCCGGGATCTCCACCAAAATTGAACAGGTTATTTCCCCTGAGCCTGGCCCCGCCCATGCACCATATTAGGTCATCGACGACCACCCAAACCATCAGACAAGTGAAGACTTACTACTGCAGTCCCAACGTTACTGCATTCCCACCACACACACACACACACACACACCAATGAATCATGAAATCCTCTCCCACTGCGTTTCGATTCCTCGGAGATAGAACCACAATGGCAACACACTGTGTACCCCTGTGTATGTATAATGTTATTATTGTGCCGCTCTTTTTTTTTTCTCGGAGTGTTTGTGTCTCGGTGCGTGCGTGTGCGTGCGCGTGCATTTGTGTTGTCAGCTTCCGTACCTGCTGTATCTGATGTGAGAGTTTGTTGAGGGGCTCTGGAGTGGAGCTGGGATCAGGGAGCTCAATGAAGTTACTATGACACCAGACACAAGCACCTCCACTCCAGCAGCTTCTTCTGTTTCTCCATCCTCCCCTGCTGCTCTCCCCCTCAATCAGCTCTGGATTTGCTTCATGTTGTTTCTCCTCCACCCTCACTCCTCCCCTCCCTCCCTCCCTCCCTTTCTGTCTGCCTCCTTTCGCTTTCTGTATGCACTCTTTCATTTAGTTGAGCTTTTTGCGTGCCAGCGCTGGATCAATGCAACAACACCTTCTTGTTCTTTCGTAACCCCACTGACTGCTTTCTTTCTCTCCTCTTCTTCTTTTATTCCTGTGTCTTTAATGCAACAGACAACCGCCGCGCAGTCCTGGAAAGGTCTCGATCACGCCACAACGCGAATCACCAGGCTCGATGATCGCCCGCGCCCCACCACGAGACGCTAGATGAGTGCCAAAGAGGCCTGCGGGGTGGAACGCTGGAAGACATCTGAAGAAGGGACAGACCACCCCTCAAGTGTGGCAGATGAAAACACACACACACACACACAGAGAGAGACACACACACATAGGAAAGCACTCATTCACACGGAGCACTGGGTTTTGGGTGACAATGGATAACAAAGCCACACAGAACTGAAGAGAAGAATCTTTGGTACTTGAGCCACACACATCGTCACGTTGGCCTGATCGCCTTGATGTATTTATTCATTCCTCTCTTACTACTCCACATGTTCACTGCCTCTCACGGGAGGAATTCATTTCATAAGAGAAGCTAAGAAGGTCATCGTATTTGACTTCACTGTTAGCTGAATAGCTTGCTATTTGCAATATATCTGTACAAAATCCTTTTTTTCTCAAGCATAATTGAGCAGGTCACCCTACAGGCATACATCCAGCAGTAAACAGACAACGGAATGTATTCACTACATTCAGCAGAGGGAGCAGCGCATCAGCTGTCATTCATTGGGAAAGACGTCGCCATGACCCCAGATTAGCAAAGCCGCAGACTGGCTTCTATTTTCAGAACCGACCTCTGAACTCTCACTATGGGCTGGGGGGGGGGGGCTTTACACAAAGCAACATCCACACAAAGTTGATCGTAGTGAATGCAGACGCAATCTGAGTCATGTATCCCATATCCCATAATGCATTGCAGAGGCGGCCTCTGTCGCTGAAGGTTGCGTTCCTTTATAATTTTCTCGCATTTCATCTGTGTTCTTAGCTTCTTCTTTTTTTTGTATTTAAGAAAAAAACATGTCGCATCAGCTTCTGTCCATGAAGGAGGTTTTTGGACACACACACACCATGCAGCAGCTCTGCTCGTGGTTTCCGTAGCAGACGCTCTTAATGTTGTCATCAATTAGTAAAATCAGATCCTGGTTGAGCTCATGGAGCCTCACTGATCTAACCTCCTTCATGAATTGAAAACTGGAACTGGGGAGAGTGGCTCATGAAAGCAGGAGGAATCAGATGAGCTCATGCTTTATGATTCTTACACCTACAAACTGCAACACTACTTAAGTCCTGTTTATGCGCCGTCTCTTTCATGTCTTTGCTCAAGTTTTTTCAAGTTTTTCCCCACCGACAGTTTCTCTCCTCTCAGCAGACTTGGCTGTAAGCTTTGAGCCTCTGGAAAGGACCCCGCTGTCAAACAGTTTTGTCCTCTTCAAGTCGACTATTTATTCATGTATTCGTGCTTAGAACAGACCTGTCCCCTCAGCGCCCTAAACAGTAAATAAAAAGGAAACGGAAAGCAGCCGGTGAATCCGCGAAGAAGGGTGTGTACAGCCGGGGGGAACAGACCGAGGGGCGCAGCAGACGCGATGCCGCTCCTCTTAGCCAGTGAGTAGTGAGACGCCACAAACCCTCCAACACTAATAGCATAAGTGACCCTTTCACCACAACATGAGTTACTTTCGTGATGCCATAAGTCTGCTGTAGGCTTTGTGTGTCTGCGCGCGCGTGTGTTAGTTTGCGTATACGCGCGCTTGCCAACTTGGTAATCGAAACAGGAACCTTTGCAAAATAGGATTCAGTGCGCTTGTCTCCTGGGCTCACAAGATTCCTATTTTTCCATAAAAAAAGGAAATCTCCTAGTGCCGCTTGTGATGTGTGTGTCTGTGTGTGTGTGTGTGTGATGATGATGCCTCCTCTTACAGCCGGCATGGTTCTAAAAAAATGCAATTTTACACATCACCTCGGCTCAAGGTGCATCTATAATGCCCAGAGAAGTGGATATTTAAGAAGACAATAGCCGGGCTCAGTCACACAGCGAGCGTGGAGAATGAGGTTTCTGTACAGACGAAGGCGCTCAGGCTGTCTAACGTGCATGAGAGGTATGAGATCCTGTGCTGTCATAGTCAGTCACAACCTTTGACCTCTGCTGATGACCTCTACGCGGCAATAATCGCTAAATAAGATGAAGAACACGCCACATTTTGATATTTGGCGTGCGTGTTTTTGTTGTTACAGCGTGTTTGTTTTGGAATAGTTCAACCGAAACCTCGTCGCTTCATTGCTATTTAATCAATTCTTTTTCCACACGTGCCAAGAAAATGTTCAGTCATCGCCAAGCAGTGAGAGAATAAGCAGATTTTATTGTTTTGCATATCAAAAAGGGAGAACGGGTGGAAGAGTTCAGATTTTTGCTGTTGTTCAACCAACGTTCTTGATCCAGTTAAGACATTTCTTCAAAGTTTGGAGATGAAAGATGTTAGCCACACGTTTCCAACCAACTTCCACAAGAACTCGACTGTTTGTTCTGTAGCGATTCAGTCCAGGAGACGAACGTTACACTTTATCATTGTAGAAGTTCCTAAAATCCCCGTCTCCTGCGTCTCGCCCTTTCATTCCGCAATCACGATAACCACGCATTGTTGTGCGAGCGGTCAACATTGATGTGAACCCAGAACGACGTCTCCAAAAAATGTTAAGACGTACTGCCACTTACTGGACAAAATGGCAGCGGATAAATCATCGTTATTGTGCAAAAGTAAATCTTTCAGCGATACAAAAGAACACTCTTCAGCAGCGACCACATTCCTCCCGATCCCTGTGATTGTAGTATTTCTCTCCCCCGTATTTTAAGCGTTTTTACAGACGACTGTAAGGGACTCTCAGGCGAAAGGAACCTGTGAAGTATTCCATTATTTTTGTGTAAACCAGGCCTCTGTGTTCGGGGGTGGGAGGGGCCTAACCTTCCCCATTGTCTTTTAGCACGTAAGTAATGAGTGTAAACTGATTTGATTTGTGCCCGTTGTAATTGTGAGAACGAGGAGGCAGGGGTATGGAAAAGTATCCAAACGAAACAAAAGTAAAGGTGCCATTTTGCTGGTGATCGGTGGGAAAAGCGATGTAAACGAACTTACACTCACTGACTGCGCACTTTACCTCATCAGGCAGAAGATGAATTGCTGCCAACAGGGTGAACCATTTGCCAAACGCTTTCTCTTGGTAAATAGTTCCCTCAGCTGCCACATATGCTAATTCTTCCCTAAATTTGTCAACGCTTCCCACTGAGTCACAGGGAGGCCAATTTTGCGAAGGAGTATAAGCTCAGTTGCTGACAGACGTGAGGTGTGAAGCTGCCATATCCCTGCCTGCCTTCCTTGTTGACGATGTCTTGTCGTCTTAAGAAACACTTATATTTGTAACGTTTATGTTCCTTTGTATCCTTAAAAAGCAAAAAAATGTTAATGCACACTGTCCTTCCATAAAAACATGTAACGGAATATCATACTAAATAATAACCACTTTGTTATATAAACTGATTTCTGAAAGATGTGTGTCCATGTTTTTCTTCGTCTGCCTCCATTTACTTATTCACACTTATCAAAGGTGTAAAAATTGTTCTTTATCCGCTCTTGTTTGCCTGACGAGTGTTCCTTTTATCTTCGGCAAGTTGCTTTTGTCTGATACGCAGTGTAAAATTACATCCCCTGTTAAGTTTGTGGCGGGGGCAGAAGATACCTCCTCCTGGCTGACTTATGGACAGGGATTACAGTGGGCTGGAGGTGTTAGCACATGATGAATGGGACAGCTCCCACCTATAAAAGCAACATATTTGGTCCTTGGTGTCCCCACTACTTTATCTTGCACGGTGTCAAAGGCAAAGTGATAATGTTGTCATGTCCAACGGCAGCTTAGGGAAATTACTATCAAGTCAGAAAATACATAACCGGAAGAATTGCCCTTTTTAATCATTTTCCTGGACCTTAAATTCTCCCCCCAGACTGCAGATTTTCTCAGTGTGAGGTGGAGGACAAGGGCAGGGCAGCCACATAATTCGCTCATTTTTTTTTATTGTTTGATAGTGGAAAAAATCCCCATGATAACCAGGGAAGACATTCTTTCTGAATTTCCTTGGCTGTAAAAAATGAGCCTCTGTGCCTGTTTCCATTACTGCCAATATAGGCTTAAAATAAATGAAATCCAGTGAAACCATACTTTATTTGACTCAAACGTGTGAGGAAATTAGATTCTGTCTGTGTTTGTGCTTCACTTTGTCAGGTCTGTGTGTTCCTGACTGCCTGCCTGCCTGTCTGTCTACATCCCGGGAGTGTGTGTGTGTGAGGGGGTGCCGGGGTGAGCCCCTTAGCGTTGCTCCCATCCAATGGCGCGTTCACCATCCCCCTCCCCCCACCCCTCTTCCCCACATCTGCCATGTCCCACTTCCCTGCTACAGCATGACATCATAAAATAAAGGCTGACATGGGGAAGTAACCTCTGGCCACAAGGGCCTCTCTTGCTCTCCCTTTGCCTGACACACACACACACACTTACTAACACACACACACACACACACAGAGGGAGCTCTGATCTGCCAATGGTTGGGCCTGATCTTCTCCAAGTCTTTCCTCCTCCCACTGTGCAGCCAGACAGATGGAGATTCATCTCTCGACAAGCTGTGATCTGTGTTCAGAGATGTGAGCCGCAGAACACAACTCTAATTAGGTTTATTGTTGATCTTGGGAGGTTAATTTGTAGTCGGCTGGAAAGTAAACACGCCGATAGTGGCCAACCTACTTCCCTATACGTGACGGCGGCACATAAAGAAGTGCAGGGTTTTTTATCTTCGCGACTTCTCAGGTGATCCCGCAAAATGTCCCTTCCGTTCTACATTTGGTCCAGTCTGCTGTAATGGGGCTTTGTACTCAGGGGTGTGAGAGATCTGTCTTGGTTGTTGTGATAGAACGAGGTATGCGAGGTGGGAAGTGTGTGTTTCATAATTAGCTTAGAGGTGCGGTTATGTTTGTCTCTCTCTCTGAGTGTGTGTGTGTGTGTGTGTGTGTAGCAGGTACTTATTTTTTCCATTTTTATGTCATTTGATTCTGTTTTTGTTTTTTTTTACTTTACAACCTCCAGGTAAGTCGCCTTGTCAGAGCGTGAGAGATGAGCCAAGCCCACACAGGTTCTCTTCTTCTTCTTCTTCTCTCTCACGGTGCACACAGTTGTGTTTCTTGCGCGCGGGCTGACAGATCAGTTGTCAGCAGGCGTACAACATAATTATGTTTCACTTTGCATTTCCACCTTCTTGAGGCTAAACATTATGGAGATGAGACAGAGCAGAGAATAACGATTCCCTTCCTACCTGAGCTAATTCTGTCTGAGGTGGATCTTACTCAAGTGCCACTTAAATATAATGCTTTGATAAATGCACGTGTGTGTGTTTAGGGTAAAAGGGTGTCTTGGTAAACATGTTTGTGGAGGAATTTTCTTGTCTTGTGTTCTTTAGGCTTAGTGTCATAATACAGTTGTCAACTTAACTTCGCATTTTTGTGTATTTCAGTATTTCTTTAGCGGATCCATCACTGATGTTTTCCTCCACCTCAGCCGGGACCTAACGTCGGCTTTGCGGACACATTTTTACTCTTTTCGTTTAGATTTACAGTCATCCTCCCCCCAGACGTCCCGACCAATGTTCTGGCCTCTTTTCCTCGACCCCCGGAGTCACCAAAACTCGCTTGTCACCAGGTTCGCTCCGCCGCGGCCCTGTCACAATATTGCTGCTCACAAATCAATGCACTTTTTTTTCCCCCTTCCCCAGTCTACGAAACTTTTTAAGGTGACCCAGAAGGAAGACACATCTTCTGCATCGGCTCGCTGATTCGCCTCGCCGTCCTTGCTCGGTGAATCACGGAGGTATGATATGAACCTCACGGGGGAAGATAGATTGTGTCGAATCACACGTCGCATTTTCCTATGGATCGAATGCAATTTGGTAAAAGTGAGTGAATTAACTTGACTTCCTTGCTCTCTACTATGTTAAAAAAGGAAACACACACACACACCATTCTCATGCTTTTACCTGGTTGATGGACATGTTAATAAAACCCACATGTAACCCGTATGGACTGAGTGCTTTAGAATGAGACGTTGTTTCTCTAATGGATGCCTGCCTTTTGATCCTTGAGCCTTGTAACTACGGCAACGCATGAAAGCAAGGTAAGCTAATTGCACTACGCTGTCATAGGCCGTACTCAATATAAACTCAAATGGTTGAAGTTTCCTGGCGTATATCAACATCCTTAACTCCTTTCTGCTCTCTTCCATACTAGGTATAGGTTGATTATAAATCACTCGGGCAGTTGGAAAGGTACCCTATTATTTAAAGGTCCGGATCTGTATCATTTCAAGGACCGCTGCAGGGAAAGTCAAGGTAAGTTAAACATTGAAAAGCCAGTAATCTTAGTTCTGACATTATGTATCCCCCAAATCTGTCCAGTTTAAGATATATATTTTTAATTTCCTATATGCTTCACTTCCAGAACGGTGGGCAAATTAGACTTCAGGTGAATCTCCCATCCTTGCTGCCCCACTACACTTCCCTGACTGCCTCTGATTTGTTCATTTAACAGTCTCCTCTTCTGTGAAAAGTTCGATTTGATGAGGAAAGTTAGAACCGCGGCGAAACTGTCCGGAAACTAATGCGTAGAGGAGACATTTGCCAATCAACGTTCAATCGCAGGAGGATTGATCTGGAAAGGTCTTTAGCTCTGGTAACATCCCTCATCATTCGCCCTTTACTCTTTATTTATCAAGCTGCTTTCTCTTCTATGGCTTACGGTTTCATCCATTTTGAGAGAAGTACACAAGAATACGTAACCCGGGTTGCATCTACCTTTATTGGTTCAGTTTATTTGATTGATTTGTTTGTCAATGCAACATCAAGGCGCACAGCCTGATTGATTGGTTTTAACTCTGTTTCTATCCTGGTGTGAGCTCTGACCTGTAGTGTTTATTGTCCCGTCTATAGAAATGGATCAGTACAATTTACTACCTACAGTTTGTTTACAATCGTTTGAGGTGGTAATGCTACGTTTAAAGACTGGAGTGGATCAGATTATACTCCGAAAGCCTTTGTGTTGGTCACTGTCGGTCCTCCTGCATTTCCATGATTGCAGTCTAAGAACACAGACCGCCCACTCTTCCTCCTTATAGCTCCTTCTCCTCAGCCCACCCATATCCTCCAGCAGACACAGCTCCCAGCTGGGAGGAGGTCAGCTCAGAGGAGACTTCAACCTGTCAGAAGAAATTCACATCTAACCCCTCATGCCTCCCTTCACCACCCAGCCCTCTGTCTCCCACATCTCCCTCGCTCCCTCCCTGGCACCCATCACTCCTCCTTTCCTCTCCCCGCTACCCTCCTCCTCCTCCTCCCCTTGCCATTTGATTCAGATCACTGAGTTAGCCTCCGTCTCCTTTTGTCTGTGGCTCCATTTTGCCCGGCAGATGGACAGGAGGAGAGTAGATGGACTCAGGGAATTTGTGTGTGTGTGTGTGTGTCTGTGTGTGTGTGTGAGGGAGAGAGAGAAAGAGAGAGAGAGAGAGAGGGAGAGAGAGAGAGATGGAAAGCTTGAAAGAAAGGCAGGAGGCTGTAAGTTTTCTGGGAGGTAAAATGTCAAACTGCAATGAAGTGAGGAGACTTTTATCTGTCAAACTTGTGTGAGGTCTTGCCTTTCAGGGTGCTGAGTGACAAGGCTGTAGTTAAAAGCCAGCCGAGATGTGCGAGTGAGGGCGACAGAATGAGTTTACCTCTCACTCAGCCAGCTTCTCGTACAGTAGTGATTCGCTTTTTATCAACCTTGGCCAACGGATGAAACCATCTTTTTTGTTTGTGGTATTTTGTTTCAGGAGTCAATGATGAATCACCAAGATTACTGTATCAAAGCGTTTCTTTGATATTCCACACACACATTTGTATTTGCTGTGTGTTACCCTATTTGACTGCTGGGTAGTTCTGCCATTTATGCCGCCATGGGGCTATGAGGACCCTCGATAAACATCCTTTGATGTGTGCAACCTTCAAAAGCTTTTTTTTTTTTTTTTTACTTTTGTGTCGCCACTTAAATTGCGCTGTTCGGAGGAATGTGTCCACTCGCATCCATTTTAAAGCAGCAGGCTCTGGTTGGCGGGGCGCTTGCCACAGGGACGGAGCTGATGCCTCGGTTACTTCACTTTAAGCTTTCGGAATCATCGAAGTGCACTTGTTGTCCATTTTCCGGTTCTGTGATCATTTGGTCAAATCCTGGTCAGAAATGACTCGTTGTATACTCACTGACATGCCCTACATTTTGCATGACAACGAAGCTCATGCTCTTTGCTCATGGCCATGCCCGTACACACACACACACACACACAGGGCACAGATGCAGGCCTAAGAATAGAGGAGGGATTAATGGATGTCGAAAGGAGTAAGAGGGCTTGGTAATAGAGTGAGTGCCCCTCTGAATGTGGAAGTCTAAATAAAAAAAGAATTCTATATAGAGAAAAAGGCCTTTCTTAGGATCATTTCACTAAAAAGTACATAAGAGCTGTTTCAAACTTTCTCTGTGTTCTTTTCCCTCAGCTGAATCGTCCCTGTGGAGAATGCAGGAAAGCAAAAACACATTCTCTCTTGAAAGACGCGGATAAGAGGTTTGACCGTAGGAATGCAAAGGTACACACACACACATGCACGCACACACACGCGCGGTCACGCACCCTCATGAAATATAGAGAGCTTTGCATTCCAGGCCTCCGAAGTTTTCTTTTTAGCCCTGCATCTTAACACGGCCATTATTAATAATGCTCCAGTTGAAACACAACAACTGGTTTGGCACTAAAGGAGCAAAGTGTACAAGCGGCAAACACACGAGCGGAGCAGACTTTTCATCTTTGTCTTTCCTGTCGCAGCAAATATACGACCAGCCAGTTTCAATCATCAGGGACAAACAAACACTAGAAGAGAATAATAACAACATGTCGGCAAATGACCACGCCCACCATTCCATGCAAAATGCAACTGTGATGATGTCACCCGTTGATGTTTCCAGACAAACGGACCTGAACGTTGTTTCTTGCTTTGAACCGATGATGATGAACGCATTTGTAACGATGAAATGTTTTAAAACATCCGATTTCCAGGGGTTTGTCCTTGGTGGAGGTATGAGCGCTCAGTGGATCCCTGTTAGTCCGGGGGTCTTAATTGCCTGGCTTATTTCGACGCTCCGCTCTCACACTCCAGTACTCCCACGTACTGTGTGTGTCCTTGCGGTGCGATTAAAGGCAAAACGTGATTAAGCTGTATACATTCAGCCAGGAAATCTATAGGATTACATGATGTCTGAAAGGGAAGATGGAAGATTCATCGGCTTAATCACAGTGCAGCCACTTCTAGAGCGCGTGTAAATGTTCTGTCTCAATCCCCCCCCCCCCCAACGCTGCTACCAAATATGCACACAGCATGTCAGCACACAGGTGATGCTGCCAACACCCCCACACACACACACACACACACACACACACTCCCCCCTGACATGGAGACAAAGTATGACAACACTTCTTCCCCTTTCGCCCTCTTCCTCCTCACGACAGCCTGCTGTGGCGACACACTGCCCGCACGTGCCCGCTCACCTGTCTGTGCATCAGCGCCAGCGACGGGTTTGTCTGCGTCGGCGCATAACACCATGCGGGGTTCACGCTGCCTGTGTGCCGTGTCCTTCTGGGAAGCGGAGGGAGTAACACAAGGTGACTGTTGATATTAGAATGTAGCATTTGCTACGCTGGGGCGCCTCCCTCATTGGTATTTCATGTAGAGCGCCGACGCATTCGTCACGTTTCATAAACTTCCTTATTATTCTCTAGCGGGGAGTAATTTTGCTGCACCGCTCACAGTTGTGAAAGTGAGCTGGAGACAGAGAGAGAGGGAGGGAGGGAGAGACAGAGAGAGAAGGAGGGAGGGAGAGACAGAGAGAGAGGGAGGGAGGGAGAGACAGAGAGAGGGGGAGGGAGGGAGGGATAACACTCGGAACCTTCTAATAATAATTTTCTCTCTTACTCGTACATGAACTTGTTTATCAGAGGAGCAGGTGGTTGAGTGGCACTCACCTCCCTCCGCAGCCCGTGCACACACGCACACACACACACACACACACACACACATACACACACACACACACACACACACACACACACACACAGTATGAATCCTCTGGGAGATCATCTGTGAATCTCCACCCAGTTGCAGTTTCTCCACTCAGGGTCTCAGAGTAATCAGCAGGCTTTCTGTAGCTTAGGCTAACAGAGTTGTCAGAGAATTGACACGCACAGTCCGGGTTAAGGGAACCGTGGACTTGTGGAGGAATGTAATTCATCAGTGGCTCCATGCAGCATACAGTCCCACTCCCCTGCCCACCACACACACGTCCCATGATGCCCCGAGCCATAAGGAGCCAAGGATTTGCCACTGCCGATGCTTATGGCACAGATGAATCGCTTAAGTGCACAGCATATGCGGCAGGAAGCTCTCTCCGCACACGTCCTTGTATATCTTTGTTTAGTCGTGGAGCGTGCCCATAAAGCCCAGCATAGCAGCGAGGGTTTTTACACCGAGCAGGTGGCCATGTTGTACTCAGCCAGAAAGCATAAAAAACAACCTGCCCTGGCAGCTGCCTGGCCATAAAACACATTTATACCATGATGTCCGTGCTCGTCCCCACAGTGTGCTTCAGGCCACGGGGCCAAGAAAGTGGAGTCGGGGTTTATCAGATACGTTAAAGTCGGCTCCTAAACTCAATAACAAACTTTGACCTTCATAACAGGCGGATTGTTTTTGTCGAAGAGATGAAGTGTTGCGAGTTCGTTCCACACCAATTAAAGTACATAAAGTGTACAGAAAGTACTCTGCAAACTTTGACTCCATCTCCCACCCTGCGTTGTTTTCCCCAGTTTTTTGTTTTGTTCGTTCTTGATGTCAGGGTTTCCTCTTTTCCGTGCTCTCTTCTGCAGTAAAGTGCACAGTGAAGTCGTCCCTAAGGTGGCGAACGCAGCGGAGCATAAAGTGTGCCACAAGGTGGACTGGCGTATTAATGGAGTCCAGCGAGAGCGGCTGACCTGTGAAGCAGTACGGTCAGCTGCGAGGTGAGCGGCACCTCTGTAAATCCTGAAGAGACTTCCTCTCTCTCTCTCTCTCTCTCTCTCTCTCTCTCTCTCTCTCTCTCTCTCTCTCTCTCTCTCTCTCTGTCACACACACATCCCCCACCAATTTTACAGCGCTTCCCGCCACCACTAACCGAAGGTCAAGTCAAGCTTTGTGGCCGAGGGGTGATGGAGTGGTCAGCAGAGGTGGATGTGCCGTGTAGTTAAGGTTCCGCTCTCCTCTTCTTCATGATTTCGGCCTTTAACAAATACTGAATAATTTACAGCTGTAAGCATCACAGTCATGTTTTCCTGCATGAGTCAAGGATGTTGCCATGTCGGATTTATGACCAATATGAAACTGGTGACTAATGTTGTTGCTCACTGGGATGCTATGATCTGTGAGATGGGTATGTGGCTCAGGGGCCTCATGGCCTCAGCACAGCTTTGACTTCATGTGGATTGTGTTTGTTCATGGCTGAAAAATGCCAGGTGCAGTAGAATAGCTGGGTACCAAGAGTCTGGGATATTGAGTGTGTGTGTGTGCGTGTGTATGAACATGTGTTCTGCACATGTGTGGATCTGAACAGACGCCCTTTCAGCTGCGATAATGCTGCGCATCGTAATCATAGCAGGAGCAAATGAGCTTCTTGAGGTGAGAGCAAGAATGGAAGTGCAGGCAAAACTGTGACAATCTTTGCAAATGTGAGGAAAACTTTAGCGTGTTAATCATGTGGCCGCCTCCGTCTGTGTTTCCTACGTTTACAGGGTTTGTTCGGTTACATCATATGTTGGATTTTGGTCTAACAATCCATGGGTCTATTTTGGAGTGTGTCTCTTGGGTCTCTTTCAGTCTGACATCGCAATCACATGCAAGTTAATGCGCCGATCAGACTCCGGGTGTAAATACGCCCTTTGTAGTTCCGTCACGATTATTTTCCTGACAGACAGTCTCAGGTCACCTCTGTACATGTTATCTATCAGTCCCTGTGCCCATGTCTACACCCACCTTGCAGAATTTGCTTTCAATAATGTATAAAAGAGGGCACAGACTCTGCATGTATTGTCAGTCGGAGGACACGATCCCTGACATCTGGAGCTCTCACAGAGCTGATTCTGAATGATAATGGCCTCTCCCCTTTTGATGAATTATTAAATTCAAATTGTTTTGCAAACAAAACATATTTGTTAACACAATGAAATCTGGGGTGAAAGCTGGAGCTTTATCAATATTTAATTTTCACTGTAGACAACAATATAGCCTTTGGACAGTTTCTGGTACATAATTAATGAAAGGGCAACAGAACTAACGAGACATATAAAACAAACTCTGCTGTCACATCGGCCCAGGCAAAGCAGCCGTTGATACTTTGGTAATGTATGCGCAATTACATTTTTCAGCACATCATGATAATGTTGCAATAACAACTTTTAAAATGACTGTGTCGTAATTCCGCAAAATATATCAGCGAGCCACTAAAGCATTAATATTCATGCCCTCATTCTCATCATTCACCATAAGCTTCCTATTGATCTCAACATATTTAGGCTTTGTGATTGATTGGACGTCAACGTCAAACTCCAATTATGGAGATACGGCCATGATCGGGTTGATTAATATTTGATTTCTTGTGGAAAACGCTCTCCCTCCTGCTTTTCTCTCCTTCTCTTCCATCGCTCCTCTGCTTTTCTGTGAATGGTAAGTCGGCAGAGTGAATATCAAGTGGCTGATTGGTGCTGTCACGGCGGACCCCAGTGGACCCTGCTCGCCAGATGTGCTTGTCCATTGGTGTCAGCAGCGGGATTTGTCTCTTGGGTTTGCCTTGGTTTGTCGGGGCGGACAGACGGCGTGGAGGAGGTTGCGGAGCGGAGTGCTGTCCCTCACTAGGCCCTGCCACTCACACTGTCCTTTTCTCTATCCGTCACTGTCAGTAGGCTGCCGGTGCCGGTGTCTGGTGACTACACCTCACCTACGGAGCCACAGGTTGCGCCGGAAATGAATTTCCCCACCGCGTGTGACTTTGACTGACATCCCTCCGACAACTTATTTTGCCATGATACCACAAACAAACAAGTTAGCCCCAGAAACAGTTTGTCCCTCCTGTATTCGTCCCCCAGGAGCCCTCCGGTCGATACAGGCACGCAGCTCAGAAATTAAAGGAAGGACGCTTTTTGTGCTATTGATTATGTTTGTTGTGTATGTCAATGTGCTATTCAAATGTGGCACAGAGTGAGAGACATACATAATAAGCTTGGGGAAGGTTAGGGCCTTGAGCTTATTTTATCTTTACTGGGTCTGGAACTGCTTTACCTGTGGGTAATGAATAGAAGCTACTTTATGAAGGGAGGGAAAAACAGTTAGTTGCTGCTTTGAGGGGCACCTTCCTGCATTTGGTTCTATGTTTCAGACCTTGGAGAGCTCATTTAAAGCCTACTTTGTTTCCAGCAGCACAACACTGCAGCACTGAGGTGGAGCTTGTTGCTATGGAGGGCACAAAAAGTGATGTGGAGAGAGAATGTGTGTGTGTATGTGTGCGTCTGTGTGCTTAGGTGTACAGTATGTCAGTGTAGGTGTCTGTTGTAAGAGTTGGAGCCGTGTCTGCACCAAGGTGTGCATGTGTGTGTGTGTGTGTGCTTTTATGCATATATCCATGAATGTGTGTTTGGAGGCAGCCAACAGAGCAGGAAGGGGAGGGGGGTGAACATCTGCACACAGTGGCACAGGCCTTCTGCCTTTACACACGGATCCCGCCGAGCAACGCTTCACGGCCTAGCAGGCTGTGACCTCCCAGAGGCTCCCGGGGAGCTCTTCCTCTTAAAAGCCAGCTGTGCCTCATACTTTCCGCCCGCCAAATATTCCACAGTCCAGCTGTTCACCTGAGAAGTGTGGAGCACAGCCCTCTCACTTCCTTCCCAGTTGTATTTTTGGAGCGCTGTTGTGCAGGTTTAAGAGAGCATGCAGTATAGCACCTCCAATGTCTTTGTTGTTATCGCCAAAGCTTAAAAAACAAAGGCATATTTTTTGTTTGGGAATTGTTTGAAGCCGAACAGTTAAGGTTTTCTTTAAGCCATCAGATGTGTGTGTGTGTGTGTGTGTGTGTGTGTGTGTGTGTGTGTGTGTGTGTGTGTGTGTGTGTGTGTGTGTGTGTGTGTGTGTGTGTCTGAGGATTCTCCGATCGTTCCAAAGGAAGCCAGATATCAACCCGTCACTCTAGTCTACATGATGCAATAACATTGAGTCATGTATTCCAAGACATAATTCACAAACAAAATGTTATTATATCAATCAAATATTATGGATTGGCTCACACTGTTCAATATGTGTTGATGTCTGAGTTGTGTGTGTGTGTGTGTGAACAGAGTTAATTTCCATGATTGATTTTTTTGTTTTTCAGCCACAGCGGATGTGATGAGGTCATTTAAATACACGTGCTGATGACATGACAGATTTTAGCAACGCCAATCATTTTTAGCCGTTGACAGGAGGAATACGACACATTTGCTGTTGGAACATATTTGAAATGCAGCATCGATTGACTTCAATTAATTGAGGGCAACAGGTTAAATTGTGAGTTTAACAAAAAAAAAGTGTGACATGCTTCATCTGAGTAAGGATGGAAAAGAGAATTTATCACACGGTTACTTGTAGTTGTAGTGATGATAAAACAAAACGAGGAACTTTATTTGAAGAGGTGTGATATCTACCATGAAACCCACTGTCCCATAATGACTGCCGGCATAAAACGAGCACATCACCACATAGTTTAGAAGTTATAATTTTCAGTTAATACATTTGCTCATAAAACAGTTATTATGCGGATGACAGACTCATTTATATTCATATGCTAAAATATTTTCTCATTAATTTCAAGTAGCAGAATATTTTCCAAAATGCTGCAGTTTCCATACAGCTGCACATTATGCACTAGTTTAGGCAGGAATGAGAGTCAGAGTGTAGGACATAATAAACATGTAGTTTTAACAAGGTGGTGCTGGCTGCTTTTGTGAGGGAAAGGGAAATGAGCTGAGGCTTAAGCATATGTAAGAGTCCATGTATGTCCATAGCAGGATAATTATTGGTCCAGTGGGCGTACTGGGTTAGAAATGCTTCCACATCCACTAACTGGGGAGTTACTGCAAAGAAAGTGTTTTAACATGGTGAAGGAAATATTATTGCCCACATCTGTATAGAGAATGTTCAAAATGTAACATTATGTCCATATTATATCAGATACACTAAGAGAAGGAGAAAGATCGGACTTGTTTGTTACTCATGGCAACAAAGACCTACCGGAGTGGTTTTTATGAACGGCGCCGACTCAAGAAGGTCAATCGTGTTGTCCTGCTGTACACGCACATAAACCTGCAACCACTCCCACTCAGAGACGGCAGAAGGGCACTCATCAGAGCATAAACCTCCAGACGCTCAAGCCAACTCATAAAATACAGAAAAATAACATACTAGCATCATTATTTTCCTACATCTGTCACGGTTCCTATTAAAGAGCAATGGCATCATCAAACCCCCGAGCTCTTCCATAAATTAATGTGTTTAGCTCATGTTTTAGTCTGCCAGATCTGGATCCAGATTGCATTGTACGTATTGATAATCCATCAGTGCCAGCTTGTTTGTCCCTGTGAGATTGCTGTAATAGATTTGATGAAACTGAACACAACAGTTCCAAAACACCTTTTGAATAGCTAGATCACCACCGGATCTGGATCAGCACCAGAACTTAACACAGATTATTCCCTGAGACATCCCTGACCTTCCACCGTGTTGCATTGAAATCAGTGACTAAGTAAGCATGCAAACACACACACAGATGTTCTTAAACATGCCTGTCAAACCAATGATTTCTAATTACCGATGAGCTCGTAGTCGTGAATTGCTGAAATTAAGCTTTTAATGAGCCGAGTCAGTGAGGTGAGCAGGTAGCTAAGCGATCGGTTTTGACGGTGACACTCCTCTTCTCGGGGTTGAAGCGACAGCGGAAGAAGTCGCTGGAGTCCATGGAATAACCCTCACTCTTCCTGTTCACTGCAGGATTGGAAGTTAAGAGTTCCTTGCTCACGGTGATTGATGAGGACCATGGCAGTGATGTACGAGCGAGCTCTCTTAATTTGTCTGTGGTGTAATTTGACCCGGTGAGTGTGTGACGTATGAGTCACGTATGGCGGCTGAGCGGTGGCGGCTGTCCTTTGGCGTGGACACCCTCAACTTCATCTGTCAAATCTACATGACAATTTCGCTAATAAGTGAAAATGCCACCTTCCCTATGCAGCTTTAATAAGCACCATGATGAGTGGAGGGGTTCTGTCCATGAGGAACTGTTAATAGGCTGCTTCTTATTTGACCGAGGCAAGACTGGTAAAGGCACTTGAACTACAGGTTCATAATAATTGGTCTACGGTCCGTGGTTGAACCAGCTCTAATCCCGATCCTTCGCTGTCACAGTTTGTCTGGTTTTTGTACAAACTTCTGCAGACCGGTCGTCTTTGATCTACGAGTGTTATTGCCAGGACTCTTGTGCTTTTTTTTTTTCTTTTGGAAATCCCACAGCGTAGGTGTGAAGGAGCGTCCTCTTCTAGCTTTAACAATGGTGATGGTCGCCTCAAAAACCTTCAACCCCATCCCATAGTAAACAGAGCCTTTGCATTGTTGATACGCTTGGAAATTGGCGAAGCTGCCATTGTATGTAAAAGCTCGCTAATAGACCCCAGTGGGGCGTCATTCCTATTCCACTCATGATGAAGACATTCTCCCTCTCTCTCTCTTTTCACTCTCTCTCTCGCTCTCTTCTCTCTCTCTGTCTTGCTCTGTTTTGCTTTCTCTCGTCTCCCTCTCTCTCATTTCTTCCTCTCTCTTTCTCTCTCTCTTGCTATTTTTCTCTTGGCTCTTCTCCACTCCGCCTGTGGGCCTGTGAAATGTCTCTGTCTGAGGAGAAGGCCCCCTCGTCCCTGTGGAAGCCATTAGAGAACCTTTATGAATATGTGCTGAAAGGGCGCTTTTTTCCAGGGGTGGGGACTGAGTGGGTGGGTAGTTGAGCTGGATTTATGTGCAATGCTACCATTTGCCTTGGATGCTTTTGTGAACCACCCATGAATATGCAAATTCATTTTTTTGCCCCTTTGCCTTTTTGAGTCAGTGGTAGAGGAAGTTAGAGAGCGACGCATGTGCAGAATTTGTTGTTTCTGTACAGGTGAAACTGTGCCGCTTGGTATTTGGCACAAATTGCTGCCCTCCACAGGTCATGGTTTTCCTTTCCATACTTTCTCCAAAATCTGTCGTCCTTATTATTTTTCACTGTTTTTTGCCAGTAGCTCTTCATTTGCATACAGAACCACAGGCTTAAACTTTGGCGAGTCCATTGCGAGCCAGAGTCCATTGTGTTGTGCTGTTCAGTATAAAGTGAATTTCTAAAAAGAGCAAGATGCAACCAGGCTCAATTTTCAGTGCTTTTATGCATTCTGTTTCCATGAAATAAAGATCACATATTTTAAAAGCGTGTAAGTAAAATTGAGCCATCTTTAAATATTCATAATGCTCTCGAAGAGATAGTGACTAGGATGCACTAAGTGCAGCACTTTGCTTGTGCCACCCAGCTGTAAATCTGACTGGTTTGACTATGTACACCTACTGGTACGCCTGCAGCACATTGTGTCTGGAACAGGGGAGGTTTTAGTTTGATCAGACTTCCATCTGGGTTTTGCCTCCTGGCTGTCGGTAAACTAGAACCTTTCAGTGAATAGTTGTGGATGCAGTTTGAGCCATTAAGAATGAATCAAAATACACACGGTGTGTGTTTTCTGCTAGTCCGAACGTGTTGTGTGTTGGGGTGGTTTCTGCCCCCTGTTTCTTATGCTCATTAATTGTGGAGGGGGCAACTGTTTTGAGTCCTACCTGATGGTTTGTGCTGCAGGCGTGCCAGGGTCAGGATAGAGCTCCAGAGCTCATGAATCATGCTGCTGGGAATAGAGGCTCAGCTGAGCTCCACAGGAGGAAGGGGGAGGGGGGGGGGGGTGGGTGGGGGGCGTTGAGTGTTGCCACAAAGGCCTCGTCCATAGCACAGAGGTGCTTTGGAGGTCCTGCGGGCTCAAACAATCAATCAGAGACCATTCCATCATAATTACACCCAGGGAGTCATGGTGCTATGCTGTCCACACACCTTGGAGCGCATGCTCATACCCTCCATCCCTCCCTCCTCTCCTGTCAAGTGCCCAGTCTAACAGTATTTTCTATTCTCTGCTGCACCTCTATCATCTTCTCCTCTCCTTTCTTGTTTTCCATGTCTCTTATTCTCACCCTCATCTGTGGTCTTCCATTTACCCTCCATTTTGATCTTCTCCTAGCAGGTTTAGACCTTGTACACACTCTTGGACCTTCACAGGCAAATAAAAATGCATGTGCTCACACAGCTTGTTGCAGATTGTGGGTAGAGGATAGATGGGAGGTGGCTGGGTAGCGCTGAGTGGAGGGAGAGGGGTATATAGGGCACAGTGTGTGGACAAAGTAATGATTTCTCCTTCACACCTCCCTTGCTAATTAGTGCAGGCTGCCTGCTGCCTTGCAGGGGGCGGCGTCTAGGGAGCCCTGCTATTTGTCTTGAAGAATTACCGACAAGAACTCTGCGTCGCTCCTTAATCCCAGAATCCAGTGCTAGCCTGTTTGCAGCCACCTGTCAAATTCATTCAAAGATCTAATGATATTTTTTCGCTTCGATCTCGTGGGTGTGGCACAAACTGCAGCCCACTTCACCTCCCTCAGGATTTTTAGTTCAGACTATTTATGTCTGGGTGTTGCGGCATTCTCCACACAGACGTGTCCACCACATTCCCCTATCACCTCGTATTTGCTCCCTCCGCGTGTCTCTGCTCTCCTTCTCAACTGTCGTCTTCTCCTCCCCCATACGTTTGAGGAGCCGTCAGCTCAGCGGTGACATCACTTAGCCCTTTGTCGAGCAGCAGGACTGATAGCAGTGTGTAAATGACACACATTTTATTGAGTAGAAATCTATGTATTAACCTCAGCCTTCTAGAGACAGAACAGGCCAAGCTGAAATCCACAGGCAAGCTTTCTGATGTTGTTTTTCTGGAGGTGAATTGGGAAGAAATGAAAACTGTTAGAATGGAGGAAGTTCCCAGTGTTGCCGCCAGAATGTGAAACACTAAGGTGATCCTGCTGCACCCTTAAGATATGTATATGATAGGTGTTTTTGTTGGAGTCCCATTAACATTATTTTAGCCTGAGGTGAATCTCATCTCCATAGCAGCTGCATCTGACAAGACTGCCAGGGTTTGACAAAGAAGCCAATCATTAATGTCAGCCAGAAGAAAAAAGTAGTATTATGTTTCCCTGGAAGTCGTTCTCAGTAATGATGTCCGTTTGCCCGCATTCCCTACTTTTCCCTACTGGGCTAATAAGATGAAACTTTAATGATCTCTGTGGCTTTATTGCGTCATTGCATTAGCAGATAGTAATAATGTGATACAACAAAGAAAAAGATAAGTCGGGTAAAGATTAGAGTAAATAGAGCATCTCTGTCCACTCAATACCTAGAAAAGAAAAGTAGTGAAAATGTTCTACTGAATTCTTCACATATTCCAAAGAAAAATCAAAGAAGGAAGAACAAGTGTGCCACTGTGAAGTCACTCATGGAAAATAATAAGTGAAGTACGCGGGATGGAACACGTGTTTGACTGTAGAGTTACATCAAGATAAAGAATGCCTCATGCATCCGTTTATACACAACTGGCACAACCTAATCTGTTTTCCACGAGATGACATCTTGTTAGCGCGCCATATGGATGATATTCCCAAAATAATAACTCCTTCTTACAGCCTCGTGTGTTTTCCCTGCATCTCCTCGCATATAAATACCAACGTTTCAGGACTTTGGAGTGTCTGTCATTTCAACGTCTTTACCTTATAAGATCCAATGAATCAGTTCAAGCTGTCAAAAAAGAAGAAGAAACGCTGTCAAATACATCTATCTATACAGGATGTGTGTGTTTTCACAAGGGTACAAAAGTTCACAGTACTGTATGAACTGAAGATGTCCAGCTGTATTGATCATTTCCCATCAAGCCATGCAGCATAGCAAGCAGCAAATGAAGCATTGAGTCAGTTGTGGCAGATCACTGTATTAATTAATGCACAATTGATGCACATGTCGGCTGATCCATCCTGATGAGTATCAGCGTCTCTATCAGTATCTTATAATTACAGATCAAATTCACTACTAATAGAATAAGGCAGTCTTTTCGTTTTACAAGCTCTCAATCGCCTGATTATCATTCTGTTGTTGCCGGTGTTTCTGTTTACCCCCCTCCTGCTACCGCTGATTGTATTGATTGATTGAGATCCCACCTCCATACAACTGTGTTATAGTTCTCCTCTGGCCATTAAGCATGCATCTACTGTTTCGAGAAGGCTTTGTAAAGGAGATTTTGTGTTTGTGCCATGTGTCTGTCAGCGTGATGAGACTGGGACCAACATCATTAAAATCCAGCGTGTAGGATCAAACAGGGCCACATCAAACCCTCATCATTTGTCTTTTTCCCTTCATTGTCGAGCATCCGCAGCCTTTTCAGTTGCAGCTTCACTTCTCAAAGTAGGTCTGCCGCACAAACAGACGCCGATCTCATCCGAAATGACCCTGTACCTCCAAAGCCTTTACAAAATCGATGAACTGCTGAGATGACATAACCTTTTCTGTGATCTTATGTCTTCATGACGTTGCGGTGGAGAGGCAACACAACTGAGTGCAGACAGGGCGCAGAAATTCCATGATCTGTCACTTGGGAAGAGATGACCGATGCCTGAAATTCACACTCAAATCCTCACAAACTGCATGCAAACGCTGTCATTCTAACACGCAGCAGGGCGCGTGTATTTTTCCATTATGGACCTAAATAAGGTGGAACTGTCATTCAAAGCTGTGTGCTGCCTACTTTGTGCAGATGGAAAAAAGAAGAAAAATAAGCCGCAAGTCAGAGTGTGGAGGAGAGGAAGGCGCCCGCAGCGTTGCTCAATGGCACTCTAGAGACCTGATATAGAACTACTCCACAAGAAGAAGCATCTCAAAATTTTGCACTAGTAAATTTCAAACACGCTTGAAAATGTCATGTCTGCCGGTGCTCCAAGGCCGGTTCAGGACACGTCTCAGAGCTCCTCAGGCTTGTTGTGACAGACACAAGCAGCAATTTGGCTTCAACCTCTTGTCTGGGCCCCAGAAGATCAGAGCGAAAGTCAGAGTGGGCTCGGCGTGAGTCACTACCCTGCACACTGACCTCAACTCAAATTTGTTTTGCTAATTTAGTTAGAATTTAGCTTTTTTTGTGTTTCTTATAAGTGAGTCATCATGATGCCTTCGGTACGGCTTCAGTGACATCTCGTCGTGTTCAGGCTGTTCTGTTTGTCTTGGTAGTGAAGATGTTGGACAGATACAACACAGTAATTGCAACTTTGAATTGCCACGAACCTGGAGATGTTTAAAAGAATTGACCGCATTCGGAACCCAGACTGATGCCGGGTCGATGTCAGAAGCTTGTTTTGTGTCTGCAAGAGCATTGCTCCTGTTTGCATAACAATTCATGCCCTTCACTTTAAACTGCAGCAAAGCATTAATGTGTGAACATTAGAAGAATACGTGTGGGTGTTCTGCCAGGTCTCCCATGACATTTCAATATGTTTCACCCTCTTTTCTGAAAGTCACCTTTCCCAGAAGGCCACAGCGTGGAAATATACCTTTCTCACCCTGGCACAGAAGGAATCCCATCCACCGCATACTGTGTGTAATGCAGCTGTAAATGCCCCGGTGCCACATAGAATGGATGACACAGGCCGGGGCTAAGAGGCTTTGCCAAAGCTATGGCTTACCAGTCTCACAGGTGTTCAAACCTGCTCTGTCTGCCACCCTCGCTGAGACGACTGGGCACCGCGCTCGCTCTCAACAACCCCAGCGTCTGGCACAGAAGTCACCACCTCCGGCCCAGTCCGCCATTTCCACCTTTTTCTTTGTGCGTATGTATCTATGTAGTGATAGAAATGCCAGGGCTGCTTGGTGGCATACATTCATAAATTCAGCGTACAGTGTCGTTGTTTTTTTTTCAAGACAGTAGCTCTAATTAAGAAAGAGGAGAGGAGAGGACAGATGGAGTTTTGTTCCTGTGCCCATGGTAACAGTACGATGCACAATGTCTTACAGATGAGGCTTGTGCTCATCCTGAGTGCTGTGGAAACTCTTTCATCTCCTGTACGTTCACATTCACATTACATGTTAGATTGTTCTCTGATTTAGGCAATGAACAACCTTTTTTCAAGCATCAATAAGCCTGAAATTGCTGTAAATGCATGTAAACAATACATTGTTCTACAAATGATGCAGTCAATCTCTGCATGCATTTCCTCACCGCCGTGCAATTATTTTTCATTTGATGAATCTCTCACTAAGGATGTCACCATACCAACATTTTTGTATATGATACCAATATGAGAGAAATTTGAATTCAAATATCATGATACAATCAGAAAATGGCATGAAATGTTGTTATATAAGATCTAAAAACAATGTCAAGCTGACTTTCTCAGTTATGTGAAAAGAGCTTGAAGCATTGAAGGAAAGTAAGTTGGATGGCAGCTTTTGCAGACTTGTTTGTATGTGTCCACGATGTTCCAGAGGCTCTTAATGTTAATATTTTTGACTATAACCCTAGCAGGTCTGTGCGGCCGTGCTGTTTCGTCCTGTGCACATGGCTGTTCTGTTGCTTAACATCTGGACTGGCAGTCAAGATACAAATGACAACCGAGTGCAGGCGGTGCTACCAAAAACCATAGCCGCACCGTGCTGTTCCTCAACTTGGTGTCAAGTCGAGTGATGTACTTTTGACATCCCTGTGTCTTACATGTTTGCCTTAATTGCAGTACAGACAGTAATTGGAGCAAAGTGTGCATGTAAATATACTGAGTGAGGCACAAACAAAACCCTGGATTTCTGGTGCAGCTGGTGATTCTTTTTGTGCTTTCTGCAACCCTCCATCAAATATGTGTTCATCCTCACCCACCTACTGTTTCAAGCTTAGCCATCGTCTTTCTTTTTAGTCGCTTTCGCTCCATCTGACTGCTTGAAGGCTTTCTCTTTTGTTGTGAGGATATGTGCTTGTAAACTCTATTCAAAATGTAAGCCAAAGCTTGACTTGTGTACATAATGTGTGATTTTGTAGGAAAAGCTAAAGGTCACGGTCTATTGCCTTCTTAGAGGATGACACAGCAAGTGAAGATGCAGTGTTTTATTCTCTGACTCTCACTATTACAGCTTCCCGTTTTTCTCAAACTGTTGGCGGAGGGAATTACATCATACTTACATCATGGCAAGATATGAACAGAGTGGCCGGTGTAATTTACTCAAGTTCATTGCAATATTGTAGAAAAACATGCTGGAAATGAGGCAATCATGTCCATGTCAGGGTACATGTATCAGTCTCTGACATTTGATTTTTTTATTCATTTGTGGCCATTTTAAATATGTATCAAGCTATATGATTAAATTATGGTTTTTTAATGAATATTCAAGTTATCATGGTGAAAAAGAGGCATATTTCCATGTGTTTAATGCAGAACCGGATATGAGATAGTCTTGCTGCTCCTTGAATTATCTACAGACGACATCTAAGATGCCTTAAATGCTGTTAAGTCTCTTCGTGTTGCTTATGGATACGAGGCTTTAAGTGGGGAAGAGTGAAATCCCTCCCGAGTCTTGGTGGAATTGTGGGCTCCAGCCGGCCGGATTTCAGCTCAATAGAAGCTGTAATTAGTTGTAATTTACGGGGCATCTCCTCCCCAGTGACCCCGCTGTGCAGAATCCCCTGGCCACTTGGAAAGATCATGTTTTCTTGCACAGTGCACGGCACTCAAATGAACCACAACACTGCCATAATGGCTCGCTCCCCACTGATTTGCCCACCTTGCGCAAGGTAGATGAAAGTCACTTCCTGTGATGCTCAGTGGAGCGTACGCACTCCTATTTCCATCTATTAAGATGTGAGGGAGCCGGGGTGCTCAAAGGCGCCAATAAATACATTAATAATGAAAGGAATTGGAACGATTGGCCAAGTTGGTGGTAATGCAGAGATGTTACTGCCTGATGCGTTTGCTCCATCAATGGCTGGAACTTGTGATGTGTTTTAGATCTAATGATGCGTTTATATGTGATTTTCTGTGCTTGTTATTGTTCTGAAATCAGTCCAGATGTAATTTGAGCACATCAATTTAGAATCCAATGTTACTCAAGCAACTAATGGACTCTCAGGCAAAATGAAAATTGCTTCCTAATGATCTGAGTAAGCTTGATGGGTGAAACTAAATTGATTAGTGTGCTAACATGAAGGTAATATGGAATTAGCCTTTGAAAAGTGTCATCATATTTTTCTGGCACTTGCTGACCTTATTCCCCCTCTCGCGTTCTCAGCAAATGGCTGGAAGCGATTTCTTTGCACAATAAGTACTGTAGAGTGGTTCCACTTTCTTTCATCTTGTTGAGAAGGAACTGAAACGATGTCTTGTCGTGGCTGCAGTGAAGTGAAAGTATACAATCAAAGAACACATTTCTGAGGCTAATATACCTCAGAAAGTCAAATTCCTCCTGCCACAATTGTCAGGCACTTCAGGAGAGTTAAAAGTTGCAATGAAATGTGTTGCCTTGTTTTCATAAAACATCTCACAAGCAGACTTTACAATGTTTATTGTAAGAAGACAACAAGAAGAAATACAGTGTCACAAGTTTGTGTTATAGTGTTGTAGTTCAGACCCACAATAGCAAGTGGAAGAACTTTCTAGGCACAAGTGCTGCGTAAGCAGCTTTCATTGGGATGAATGGGCTGCCACGTATGGATTCCTCATTCATCGTTTAATACATCTGTCGCCTGCCTGTTCGGCACCAAACCCTCATCTGCACTGTTGAAGTCAAGGTCCACTTGGTTTGTCCCTTATTTGTCAGCACAGAGGAAAGGAAAGGCGAGGAAGGAGTTAGGGAGAGCGTGAAAGCAGGAAAAGCACAGCACAGAACACAATGGTCTGACCCAGATGTTTGGTGAAAGCCTTATTCTGGATGGAAAAAGGACTGAGGGACTCTTGAACACCGGGATGAGCTAGCAGCTGAAACAGAGCATGACAAGCACCCGTCACCCTACCTCGCATCCTCTCCCCCCTCGCCTGCTCACCCTCCTCTCTCCTCCCGACCCTTTACAGCAGCTCACCTCGACGGGGATGAATAATGAATGTAACCAGACACATGGGTCAGAGGTGGCATGTCTGTGAGAGAGCAAATTCCTCCTTGATTAGTACATAAAAAGCCAAGCCCATCTGCCTCTACTCTGGGATTTGACAGGGGGTCTGGGCAAGAATGCCAGGAGCCCAGGGACACTGGAGTGAGGAAGAGTCTGGGGTGTAGTGGGAAGGGCTAGGACTCTGCATCAAGCAAGGAGAGACCCTCAGCGGGGGGTGGACTCACTTTATCCTCTCCTCACATCGCCCAGAATCTGCTGCATTGTAATGGGCAACGGGCAGAGCTTGAACTTGCCTCGGGGCATGTTAGTCTTAGTGTGGTGTATACAAATCAGGCTATCAACCATTAACTGGCAAGAACAAGTGTTTTGTAATAAACTTTGGAAGGCAATGGACATTTGTTTCAGGCTATCTATACACAGGAACACATCTATTTTATGAGCCACTCATTAATATTTGAACGCAGATGTTAAACGTTTCCATTCTTCAAGGGCAGATTTGATATATTTGTTAGATTAGAGTTAGAGTTTGCAGTGGTACCTCACTATACAAGCACAGAACATTCATTGCCGTGCACTCCAGACTTGTCCGTTTAAAAAAAGAGAGAGAGGAATGAGCTGACTGCGGCGCTCCCCCTCTACTATTTTTCCTCATCACCCACACAAAGGGTCTTCCAGGCAGTTCAAGGCCGTCCACAACACCACCAACGAATCCCCTGCAGCTCCTGACCTCCCGTGGGGGGCATCATTGATCTTATTAGTCTTTATAGAGGGATTAACAGTAGGAGCTCCTCCGCAGAGTTGCCCACTCATTTGCAGGGGCGACCCGGGGTAAGGGGAAGTGCATTAGCATACTGTAGAGATAACCTTATCCCTCAGCAACAATGCAGTATACACATGACCTAAGCAAGGTAGGAGATAAGCAAACATGTTGGGAGAAGAAAACATGGGAGGCTTCACCTCCAGTGGAGAGAAGAATATACCCTTCGGCAGCGTCTATAATTAATATGCTAAATTGAATAGCAATAATCGACAAGGGGACTGGCCTTGTGCTCCAGAGGTAGGATGATTAAAATGTTAGGCTCCAATGAAGGGGTGATTGGGACCCTGGTGAATTAAGGAGCGGATTTGATGGGAGACAATGTGGCTTCTATTTTTCATTAATTAGCCTCAGATCCATAAAACCCGTGAAAGACTTCAATTGTGTATTACTTCAGCCTCTCAATTACATCCATTCATTAGCTTTGAATGGCCTCCCTCAAGGCATTATAGCACATGCACATGAGAATAAAAGAGTGAATGAAAGATTGAGGAGACTACCTTAATGTCACTGGGTACCATTATTATGATGGGGTTGGAGTTTATGAAAAATGTTGAAGTCCTTTGTCCGGACCTCAAAGGGATGGATGCTACAGCCATCATCCAACATCAAAAACATTGAATGTGTGTGTCAGGGCAACTTTGTATTTAACTTTACTCTCTACTGATGTAGGCTAATCAATATCCTGCAGGAGCATCACCTTTGCTGACCTTTAATTTGAAATCTCTTTCTATTATTTCCAAGAGTCATCACCACTTCCATCGACAGCTTGGTGAGAAACTCAGAAACGAAACGGGCTCTTATAGCTCAACGGAGCTATACAAGCAAAAGAGAGTAATTTCCTTCAGCTTGCAGACAAATACTCCCTCTTACTCAAGGATATGCTTTTTAATTACAACTCGTGTTTTTTCCCCCCCTACCACATATCTCTTCAAATCACTACAATGCTCCTTCTGAGATCTCAGATTTCATGCAGATACTCTCAACTACATATGTAAGGACTTTCAAATGAATGAAAGACTGAAGGCCAGATGTACTGAGTCTTTTGTGCTGGTTTGAGATGCAGATTTGATGCATTCTGCTCTTAAAAACACACTTGTTATGTCTCAAACAGCCGCACAGGCATGGAAGCGCTGTTTGCACATTGTTGAGTCATCGCGTGCTTCTTGCGTATTTAAGGGAGGATCACGCAAATGACGGGCAGGGATATTATAAGTGCTGCTAATTGTGTACTGTAAACTGTAAAAGTGTCATGCAATTAGCGTAGGTCAATTCCGCGTGAAATGTCTCTGCCTCTGAAGAACAGGTGCAAATTAGCGGAGATGTATTAAAGGAGTCTTCATGTGACGTGATTTCCTCAAACAATGGCAGCACTAATTGCAGTAAGATGGAGATTAAGATGGAGATTTAGATGGACTCAAAGACGCGCAGAGAATCTTATTTTTAGAACATTTCTCCATGTTAGTGGAGCCGTAGATTGTACTCACACATCACTTGTCTCCTCTTCCGTCAGCGAGCACATTTATAGAAATCAATAACAGACATATACCATGAATGTGCAATTAAGTCTTTTTATGTAGTTCCATCTTTAAGATTGATTGAATCTTTTAATTTCCTTTTTCATTTCCTTGGCAGTTCCTCTGGTAACCTCTGCTCAGGGTCATAGCCAGGGTGCAGTTGACCTCTGTGACCTCATGGCTGGCTAAGGCCGTGCTCCTCTTATATTGATTTTATCAGTAATAGACACTAGAGACGCAAATTCTGTTTTTAGCTCAGCTGAAGTTGAATTGTGTCCCTGTAAAATGTTTTAGTATTTAGTTTCTTTGGTCGGCGAGTATTTCTATCTCAATATCACTGACTTTAGATTGTATTGTATTTTCACAGTTTGTTGAGGGGATCCATGTTGGACAGATTCCACTATTGGACTGTGCCTGGTTCACATGCCAAATGCGATTAAGAGGCGGGACCATTCTCTGATTGCGTAATTTGCTGCAACTTTCGTAAATAACATGTTTTTCCGCAAATTGCGACACGCACAACAATACCGACACACATACATCTGGCCTTGAGTGCACTGAGCTGTCTGTCTCACGCATTGCACCCAACACAATCTGTGATTAAAATCTCCTTTGGCATTCTCTCTTGCAGTAGCTGCGCGTCGCTCCGAATACAAAACTGTTTTATTTTCCCCACAGACAAAAGACTTAGACGAAAGAATTTACTACATTTTGTCTGATGTGTAAATTTCCCTGAAGAAGATTACAAAAAAGTGCTGTCACATTCTGTCAATTCTCTCTCTCTCTCTCTCTCTCTCTCTCTCGCTCTCTCTCGCTCTCTCTCGCTCTCTCTCGCTCACTCTCTCACTCTTTCTCTCTCTCTCTCTCTCTCTGCGTTTGTGTTTGTGTGTGTAAATGTGTGTGGAGATTAACAGCTGTATCGAGAGCATGAGAGAGGTGCACGGTTGTGTAATGAAACTCATAATTACAGAGCGAGCGGCTGGGTATTGTGCCATGCGCTGGCTGCGATTGACAAGTCCCTTTCAGTCATGAGTGCTGCTTTCTGTCAAAGGTCTGTTTTTGTTGTTCCTCTTTCATTTTCAAAAGGCCACGTACCTTCTGCTGCCGCGAGAGAACACAAAAGCATCACTCTCCTGGCTAGCGAGTGTGCTTGGTGATAATGGATGATTTGCATTTAACTGTTAGAAATGACAGGCTCCCTTACAGTACAGTCGCACTCCGCACCTAATTTTCATTATGTTCTTATCAGGGAGCGGTGCCACGTCGAGTTGTTGACATACACCGATATTGCGGTGATGCGTTCAGGGAGTGTACATATGTATTCTGACAGTACAGGCTGCGTGTTGTGCAAAGAGCAGAGTGACACAGGGGAAAGAGCATTCCTGTGAATCCTGTGAATGGCTTTCTCTACGTTTGAATGTTTACAGCTGAGTTAATCGAAACAGAAAGTGAGCCGATGCTTCCTCCTCTGCTGAAAGGGTGAAATTGTGCTCCAAATGTCAGATCTATTTTCTCATTCCTCTTTCTTTCACGAGAACAGCCTGCGTGTAAGGTGTCGTTCATGTAATGGCATCTTGAAGAATCTGTTTTCACACCTGTGTCTTTCTGGCATCCACACGCTCTTCACTTCCACTCAATATCTCTGAAGAAAAAGAGGATAGAAAACATACCGCCACAAACATCACGGCTCAAACTCGCGTGTCGTCTCGTCGCAGAGGCCCTCCAAAATAGTGGAAGCAATTTTATTGAACATGGCTTTTTTTTCCTCCTGACTGCTCTTCCAGAACAAAAGTCCCAGACAGGAGACGCTCGAATGTCACACATCAGGTCAGTGCTTCCGAGGGTGCGATTCCTGAGATATTACACATTCTTAATTCATCCTTACATGCCACCAGAGACTAGCGAGAGCAGCGGATGCACATATTGCTCGGCCATATTGTTGCTGAGCTTCGGATTCTTCTGGGAGACGGGCGAAGGATGGTAGGAAAACACAAGCCGCCCGCACCATGGAGACGACGAGGTGCAATCTGCTGTACATACCTCAGTCTCATACCCGTCGTTCTCTCTCCGGTATCAGCGGTTCTCTCGGCCTCTAGTGCCGGTGATTTGCTCAGCTCGGCCTGATTGAGGTTCTGCTAGATGGTGTTTAAGTATTGTCAAAGGTGCCAGGTCTGAGCTAGCATCAGGCTCAGCTCCCTGATGAGTGATTAAACACATATGGAGCACATTGACATTCCCAATGTGACCCTGCCAGCCAGCCTAGGGATATGTGCTCATTCTCGTCTGCCACCTGCACCTTTTTTAATGGATTTGTCACATGTCTGAGGCTGGGAAGAGACCGGAATGTGAGCCATCTCTATATGAGCTCAGCGAATGCTATCAAAGGGGGACATGTTAGAATTGGTACAATAGGAATTGCATGTGAACTGCTGCACGTATAGTAACTCACAGTACTCACAGGTAGATCATCGCTCAAGTTCTGATTTTGGTTTCACCCCAGAGATGATTGGAAGTGTTGACCATCTTTCCCATTGTGTTACTTTTGACCGCAGATTCTAATATTTACTTTTAGTCTTTTGACGTATTGATGTATTTAAGTTTGAGCCTAGACTTTAGTTGATGAAAATGTCAATATATCGCATCGACGGGCTCAAAAGCAGTCAGAAAAGACACACACACCTTTTTTTGTTCAATTGTGAGGTGTGTCAGTTATCAGTAATCAACACTTTTTCATTTTCTTTTAAATTGGAATCCAAGTTTAGCAGCTCAGATGAATTCAATTGGCCAATTAGAAGTTTGTTGTAATAATCGTTATTTCAAGTTTAGTAACAGTGCAACACCAGCTGGTTAAAACTAGAACAATTAACGCTGCATGTTCTTACCTGTGGGTGCTAATGCGGCTTCACGTTTGTGTGTGTTTAGAAGCGATTGTCTTGGTTTACAATAGGCTTTATTCCCTCTGCCATCAAACATTAAATCAAAAGTGTTCCTCGCCCATATGTCTGCTCTGTTCAGCCTCTCCATTGCTGGCTGTGACACAGACGTAACCACGCAGGCTTTGTTTGCTCATCACACAGATGCGCGCTCACTCAGCTTGACGCTAATACAAGGCTTGCTAACACGACGTGGTTCCTGCTTACATCATGATATTCAATGGTGTGTGCGTGCAGTCAGAGCTAACATAAGCGAGGACTTCTGGTTGGATTTCACCTTGACGCGGTTTCGTTTTTAGTCAGATATTTAGCTTGAGCTTTTTCAGGATTGATTCATTTTTATTGAACTGATCGCGGCCTCGTTTCCGTCATTGACGAATACATTTTGTGGGAGTTTCCTCTTGTTGAGTGATTCTGTTCTCTGGACCCAGTGTTTTGGACCCAGTCTGATTTCAGTTATATTCCCCCCATTTCTTCCCACCACTCACATCTGAAGTTCAAGCCCTGTAATATCAAAGGTCAGAAAAGAAATGGCTTGTCAATTTATCCTGAGACCCTGTGGAGGAGTGCAGACAGAGGAGAGCCTGGTGATGGCTGACGCTGTGCTACAGTGGGAATTCCCTCAGGAATCACAATTTGCCTCAGTATTACCTGGGCCTTCACACTTTAATAACTCAATAGATTACCTGCCGCATTTTCCAAGGACATTAAACTAAGTTCTCCCTGCAATCGATGGGAAAAGGGCTTTTTGGATATCAACACTGCTCAATACTGCACACTTCATTTCCCTCACCGTAGAGGCCGGTACCCTTAATTATATCTCATCGCATAAAAACGGATTTAATTTTAACTTTGTCCAGGGACATAAAGAAGTCATCACTGAAGAGCACACTGCCTTTTATACTGGAGATCCACAACCAAGATTTACCCAAAACTCATTTAAAACCCAGACGTTTACATGTTTCATGAAAAATATATTTCTACACATGTTACATATTTCATTTGAAGTAGATTGGCTTAAGTAGAGGAAATGAGGAATAGGCACTTATAGTTCAGACTGATGGCAGGTAGGGAGGAGTTATTGGTGGACACTTGCTTTGTCAAAGACAAGAAGGTCTTTGGAAGGTCTTTTTCTTTGTGACACTCATTGCTGCAGACTATTTACCCACGCTCGTGCTTTTATTTATCGCATGGTTCCACACCATGAATTATCTAGTGTCTTATGGACTATAAATTTCCCTAATGCAGTTCTGCGCCTTTTCCCTACACCTACCTACAAACGTAAGCGCATGCACACACACACACACACGCGATTCTCCACACACGCAGGCGCTCATAATAACCCTGAAGTCACCCTTTTGCAGGACAACTCCTCTGGATTTTATTGAGCATCGAGGAAATGGGGGGGGGGGGGAGTCCACGTCGGTCGGCGAGCTGTAAGCGACGAAAGCATCTGCTATGAGAACCCCTGCTGTCCTTTTGGAGGCCCCCGTGAACGCTGTAAAGCTGCTGTCACCGATCAATCAGTGAGAGCACCATAACATTGTTTACTAGCTCAGCTCATTAAGCAATGTAGCAGAACATGCTAACTTAATTTCAAGTAAGATTTATGGTGGCCCGGGCCCTGGATAGAAACCATTGTCCCAGAGCTCAACCCTGTGCCATTGTGGATCTGGGTTTTCTAAATTACAACTAAGAGCCGCTGATGAATTGTCCTGTTCTCGTCTAACCTACTTACCAGTTTCCAAATAGACAATAATGAAGAATCATTTGGCACTGGAGCTGCAGTACACTAAAGTTATTTGCCATCATCTTATCAAATCTGAATGTGAGCAGGAGGGGAAAAAAAGCGAAGTTATAAGTGGAGGTAAATTGGTAACGTAATGGTAATGGAGGGATTTGCTCTCATTAACGACACGAGGCCAAACATTAGGGGAAATCGTGTTAGAAACTTCATATTATGATGAAGTCTGGGTGGGGAGATATGAGCAATCTAGATCCACAGTATTCCTTTATTACTGCTGCTTAGTGTGTCAACGTGCTGATGGATCAAAGTGATGAAGGAAGGATGGAAACTTGTCTGTGCTGCTTCATTCACCGGAGAACTTAGAAGGTTTTTATGAAGGGAAAGAACAGACAAACAATACGATTAGCTGACATCGTAACCCCGCCTACACACACAGTGGCGCCACAACAAATCTATGGAATTGAGACTGACACATTGACTGCACACACACGGCCCCCCCCCCCCCCCCCCCCCCCACTGAGCACGAGGTCACACTGTATGCCAGTGATCAGGACTCTCGGCAGGGTGCTTTGGACCGCCTCCCTGGTGCCAGATCCAGGGGGCATCTCTCTCAGCGAGCGCCTTTGGGGACTAGTCTCACTTTTAAAAGATGGAAATTAAGTGGAAAAATGTCTGCTCGCTCACTGATGTAATTATCTGTCCCGGATTAACATCTGTTCGCCAGCTCGAGTGCCAAGTCCACTTCAACGCGTGCCAGTGCCTAGTGGCAGTGCCGAGCGTGTGTGTGTACCTGCGTCTATCTCCAAACACTGTGTACCTTGGCAACAGCTGCAGCAACTTTTCACTCTGACATCCTCCACCCATTGAACATCTGGGTATTTATGTGAACATCTTGGCTGCGGTCATCGTGAATACAAGCTCAGTGACACCACCTAATCAGTTCTCCCGTTCTAACTGCGCCGCCGTAACGCCGTCACTCACACGGCGTTCAGTGCAAACGACTCCCATCTTCATATCGTACAAAGAGCAAATTCTCGTTTATTATGCTACCATGTTTTTATTGTTTATTATAGAATTAACCCAAGCGGAAAGGAGTCGGTATAGATTAGCCTTTCCTGTTTGTGGGGGAGCCGGTGGAAAAGCCATTAGCCTGCTTCATTTATCTATATCATCCATAGTGAGTGTCAGGGAGGGCGTTCCCTTCGCGCCTTATTCCCACCTTAACAACTCTGTTGTAGCAGAGCTCAGCTGGCCGTTGCATATTAGCGCACCTGCTTAAAATTCAGTCCGCGAACCCGAGCTAATACATTATGCATCGGCATTGTTATACTCCCTTTTGCTCCCCCCCCCCCCCCCTTATTATAAGTTTTATAAAGTGTGTGTGGAGCTAAATGAAGGATTCCGTTTGGCTTGTGGTTATTGACATGCAATAACCAAACGAATTACACCTGTCTAGCTGTGGAAATGTCACACAGTGTAAGGAGAAGGAATGCATGTGGATGTCCGTATACAGCCACTATTCCCAAGAATGTTAAGCCCACAGGGAGCAAATTATAATTGAACTATACCATGGAATGGAGAATTTGCATCTCCTCTTGTTAACTGGGCCCTAATTATCTTTACTCTTTACTTATTGGAGCAGAGGGGATAGAGCGCTGTGTCCTCTCCATTAGACTAACTGTCTGGGGAGTTTTTTCGCTATAGGTTAATGAACTGCGGAATATCCAGCAGAATGCAATCACAGCTCAGCCGTTATTACAAAAAAAAAAAGGATATGATGGTTCTGAGCATGTGCATCAGGGCCGAGGGAAGTCAGCTCTCTGAGGAGGACACCACTGTAGTTTCAGAATTGTAATAATTAGCAACAATGACATGGTGGTTTTCTCCCTCTGAATGCTGAATGTTTCACTTTACCGTCTGCCCTTGTAGCCTCACAAATGGCTCTAGCTAGGAGACATCATGGAGTGCTCTCATTAGAATGCATGATGCGTTGTTAAGAGCTCAGTTAGTATAAGATTTGCGTAGCCTCTGGCTTGTCAAATGATTCTGTAATTGATTAGATTAATACTGATCAGTGCTAACATGAGGCACAGGGTGGAGTGATGTCAGCATGGAGCAGATAATTGGCTAGAGTGAGTTACTGTGAATGGATTATCATCGATTAAACGTTTTGAAATATGTTCTTTAAGTAATAGAACAGTCGCAAAAGCTGATTGTCTAAAGGAAATCACCAATGATTTTCCTCGGGATTGCGATGCATAATTGCTCACACTCCAAGTCTCTTCTAAAGCCTCAAGCTGCAGCAGCCACTAACAAGCTGAAACAAGGTCCTGCATCTTGTCATTGACAAATAACCAAATTGACCTTTTTAGCAAACAAGCAAACATTACAGAAAGGGCTGAGCAAGAACATCGAGCGCTCCCGGAGAAGCAGAGCACGGCTGATTTCATTGAGTTTAATTCTGCAGCCACCTGTCAAGCCACATCGGGTCACCGTGTCAAAAGATGTCTGTTTCTGTTTCCACCTCAGCGGTGTCCAGCCATGAGGCCATGTTCACTGCCCCAAGCACAGCGAGATGCCTGGTGTTGTCAATATGGGGGGGCCTTCGTATTTTTCTGCTCCTTTGCTTTGTCTGATCGCTGCTTTAGGTCCTTTATTCCAACACCGAGTCCTGAACCTAACCGTGTAACAAGAAGGCATTCAACTCTGCCTATATTCTCTTTTCCTCACTTCTTGTATATCTGACAAATATCACGGTCAGTCTAGTCGGTTCTGGCTAGTGTTTAGTCTGGAGCTTCTTTTTCCATTGTTGTCCTGTCAGACGCCGGCTGCTGTGCTGAAGTGGTTTTGCTTCCATTCTTCTTTTCTCCCGGTTTAAGTTCAGGCCCATACGGGGAACCTAATCCACAAACATACCTTCAGATTGAACTGGAGGTTAAATTAACTACAGGGATGATTATTCTGTCCCTGTCCCCACATGCCTTTACTGCTGTCTCCTCCCCGTCCCTGCGTGTCCGCATAGTGTCACAGCAACAGCAACTTCTGTTTGAAATAAATGCATTTGTCTTTAAACACACATCCTGTGCTGTTTTGACCTGAAAAACAAGCTTGTTAGAGATCTCTTGGACGGGTTATTGTGACCTCCTCCGACTGTGATAATATTTCCTCCCCCATTACCGCGGAGGGAGCATACTTCTCATTACTGTTCCAGCGGGAATACTGTTACATTCATCCCTGTCTCTGCGGTCCCTGCAGGAATCTTTCAAATTTGGTCCCCTTACCCTGTGGATATTTGCACATGTAAAAATGGTTTACACAGAGCAAAACAAGCAAACAAACGAGGCATGGAGTTTGTGCTTTATGTTTGTTAACCTAATCTAGCTTTCCTCCAGGTTTGTGTTTGCAGATTCCTGACACATCGCTTTCACTAATGTTTGCAAAATGCACAGCGAAGCCTGGAAAGTGTCATCATAGAGTTCCATCTGTATTTATTGCAAAGAAGTTATCAGGGTTATTCATCATTTATCACTCCGACGCCTCGCAAAATCTGCTTCCTCTGTATTTTCTTTGGTAATAATGCGTCATTTACATTTATGGTGACAGTGACTAACCTAGGTAGGTAGGCAGGCACTTTCTTCTGCTATGCATGCGATGAAGGTCAACACCAGTAAGACAACTTGATCTGCACAATCAATACGTATTGAAGCAGTGAACGCAGTGATATCTGACACTCTACTGTGTCACAGTTCAGCTTTATTGTGATGTGCTGTGTATGCAATAAGCACTAATCCACGTCCATATAAGAGCTGCTGTAGTTTCTATGAGCAATACATCCATTATCGGTTACTCTAAAGCCTTGGTATAACTCTGTGTAACAGCAGGCGCCGTGCTTCTGTTGGTCTCATTCATTTCATCAGACTGAATCTCTGAGGGCTCGGTGCCATCTTATGTCCATCTCCTCCAGCTGGTTCACAGGTGGCTAAGTACACTTTGCTCTTATTTGTCTGGCCTGCCTGTTCAATATTAGCTTCCTCTCCATCGGTGGCACAGCCCCTGATATTGTTATGAGAGGGAAGCACAGAAGAAGAAGAGCAAAAAGGCATTTGGCTGGCATTTCCCCATTTTGGCTAAATCCGGCTCCCGGTGCCTGAGCCAGACTGTTTCTTTTCTGTTGATGACACTGTTCCAGGTCTCCACCTGTGTCCTCCTCCTCTGATCAGTGCGGTGGCCATGCTGAGAAAGGATAAGCAACAGCAGGATGCTCTCATCTTTTGCTAGTCTTTCCGCGCTGGTAAGCATAGAGAGATTATCAGGATTGTAAGGTGTTAGAATTTCAATCTCTTATGCTTGACCTAAGATCAATGTACATATGCCCGTTTGATTGCAGTACCTCCGCCCCGGCCGTGTATCGTTTAATCCCTGTTTTTGTATTAGTAACCCTTTTCAAGTCATTTATTGCTTGGTAATTATTTCTAGGGAAGAAAATGAAGGACTATCAGTAAACATAAGCTTGTTTCTGTCCATCGATTTATTGTAATTTTTATGCAGAAATGAATTCAGTTCACACATTAATTCTACTGACACTGTGTTGTTGTTGTTGTTGTTGTTGAGTCTCCATGTCGTAGTAGTTACAAAAGCAACATCACCACTTACTAAAATAGAATAAATACATGTTTTCATAGTCATTACCTGTAAGTACATTTTTAAAAGCATGGAACTGGATTTTCCCGCACTCATGTTAATTGGTTTGTGTAACCGTGGTTGCATCATCTATTATTATATCTGTTAAGAGTCAAACAGCATATGAGATGACTTAAATATCTGCTGTCTTTAGCTAAATGTAACTCAGACACTAATTAGAATAGAAACTATATTTACAATATGAGTAAGAGACTTCGAAAAGGGAAATTTTACACAAATGTAAAAACATAAATGCTGTTCTAAAAGTAGGAAGCATTTAGTATCGATTAGTCATTGCTTCATTGTTTAAAAGAGAAACACATGTCTTTTTCATTCATTCTGACATCTATTTTATTCTGTCTCACAATAAACACTTCAAACGATTTTTTCGACTGAAAAATACTGATCACACACTGAAAACTGATGAAAGCCAATTTGGAAGTGTGAGTGCACATCTGCGCGAAAAATCTCTCACACAAATCTCTGTCACAATTCTGTTTAATTTTTTTTCTCAAATGCGCTTCAAATGGGACTTTGTGCTCATCCTGTTAGTTAAGTGTCGACATTCACAAATTATCACAGGAATGCAATTGTCATAACTGGCAAACAGCATCACACACACACACATCATCTTCCAAACATGTTAAGCAAGATGAGCAGAAGTTAAACTTTTGAAAAGACTATTTAGACTTATTTTTCTTTTCAAACTTATGCACAAATGACTATTTTCAGTGCAGCAATGTATCTGATACGCATAATTCAGCAAATGTTGCATATCCAAGTGGACAAATATTACGATGAAGCCGCAGAGAACAGTGGGGTTGAACATGAGCTTGAGCAAATGGACGGATGAGAGGACGCGGCGGTAGAAGATGGCGGTATGGTGCGCTCCTGGGGGGGTGGGAGACTTTGCACTACCTTGTCCAAATAATGGGGAAGGCCAGCTGGGGCTTTTGGCAAACACATTTAGGACCTAGTGGCAGACCCTAAGCCCCTGAACTAATCCCGTTGTGGGTTATGTGGAGAGATTTTGAGAAATAGGCAGAGGGCTACACCCCACGGCTTACTTCCTCTACTTCCTGCATACTGCTGTGGACAATCTTGGGCTGAAGGAGCCTGTCCGTGAACGGTGTACGAGCATCTGGAGCGGTCAGTTCGTCTTATATTCTTTGTGTTATTACACTTCAAATAAAGCAGCGGATTGAAAATGTAACATCAACAACTGTTAGTCCGGCTTTATAGTTCTTATTTACTGAGAAATGGTTGAGTTAACACATTCGCCCTCATGGCTGCTGTCAAATGTCAAAGCTTAAGTGTAAAAATGTTTCTCAAGGGATCTTACAAAATCATCCGTAGCACCCTGTTTGTGTTTAGATACACGTGGTCGGATTAAAGAGAGAGGTTGTCTTTGTTAGAGCAGGCATCTTAATGGCTGTTTACCGTTCACCTTGAAACGGAAAAGCATCCAACCCAAAGCAATAATGTTGATCTATGATTTCCAATGTGTGGACAGTTTTTTAATATCCTTGATAAAAGCCTCAGATCACATGTAAACCAGGGCAATGTGCAAACTGTTTAAAGCTGCAGTTCAGACACTGACATTCATAAATAACTAAGAGGATATTGATCCATGTCTGCTGTGCACCTTTATGTGAGCGCCTCTTTAGTTTAATTTCATTTTTAATATTGAAATTTATTATGTACAATAACAGAATTGTAAGGAACATAATGTTGGGAGATCACAGTATAAATATAAATTATGTGTCAATCATCACAAAAATGCTGTGTAGAGTACAGAGAGGCAACATTTAGTTTTTATGAGCAAAATTGTTTTAATGTTTACTTTTTCTTCCTTGGGAGTGGAATTGGAAAAAGTTAAATATTACACTCTCATAAGAAATATAAGCTTATAATGGTGCCAGACATACAAGATTGTGAACAAGGCCAGAATATTTGGCAGAAACAAAGCACCAGCTGACAGAATGAGCAGTTTACATATCAAACCTCATTAAACCTTTGTAAATAACAATGATGACTCATCCTGAATGTCCCCTGCTACAGTAATCTGTAAATTGAGGGGAATCACTGAAAGCATACAGGTGTGCTGAACCTGAGGAGATCCTTACTGTCTAGCCAAGTTCGCTGTTAGCTGCTGGTCTTTTAATATGCACACAGTAGCACACACTCCAGGGAAATATGTTAAAGTAAGCTATTAGTATGCTGTTTGTACTCATTTGTTAAATTTCACACATCGTCAAAGAAAGACATCTTTACCACCTTTCTGCACAATATGGCTGCAAAGAATGGATGAATGTGTGACAACGTGAGCCGAGTTGCTCCATCGAGTGCAAACCTGCAATTAAGATTTTCGGTTTCTAAGTATAAAAAGTTTCCGCTGGTAATTATTGGCAATAACCATTAGCTATAGAATGGCTTTGGCCTATTTGTGAAGGGTTGTAAACGCTTCTCAACAAAACCAAGGCAGGACATTTAAGCCCCAAGGGACTCTGGAATTACTTCTTTACAGGTTACCTAAAGATATTCAAAGGCAAATGAGAAACTCCTCTCTCTTTCTCTCCCCCCCCTTTTTTTTCTTTTGTTACCTCTGTTGCTGGTTGAGTGGCAGGTACAACCTGTGACAAACAGGGCTTGTAGCTTGTGCTCTAAATCTGTCAGGGATGATTGCACTGACCTCATTTGACTACCAGCTACACATATGAGCCAAAACAACACAAAAATCTAATGGGATGATAATGAATGGAACGCCATTGTTATTGATGATTCGATTATTATACTTTTTTATTTCTTTTTTTTAAACAACAGCAAACAAACGTGTAATTACATCATCGCCTCCAAAGGGATAGCAATTCCTGATATGATGATACATTAACAGAGGATCTTCATTATTGAATAGAATTTTCAGGCAGTGATTAATAATGTATGTATATATATATATATGTGTGTGTGTAAGTTGGAGCTCATCATCATTCTTGTCGTGTCCTGCAGCTGAATAGATCAAAGCTTGTGGTTTATCTCCGACAGCTGAACAAAGTCATTAGCAGTGATAAATAGCTCCTTATTGATTGTGTTATGATCTATACTGTGTAGTTTAACCCCCAGACTTAGAAATGGGTGAAAAACTCTCTCCCCCTCCTCCTGCCAAACCATTTTACTCGCATTTAGTTCTGTGGCTGTCGAAGTTACAAAGTCTTGGCACTTTTTCTTTGAACTTACTTTGAACCGTATAGGATTTAAATGCGCAACTGATATGATTTGATCAGAGACACTGTTGTGTGATGTTGTATGTTGACTGAGAGGGAATGACATTAAGTGGCTGTTGCACTCAAGCCATCAGATGCACCGTCTACTTTGTCTTCTTTTATTATTTGAATTGGTTTTCCGACTCTGTTTTATGTTTGATAATGTCCAGACGATGCTTTGACCCCTTTTCTGTGCTCCTGTGAATAGGGTGAGTAGGTCTCTGCTTTCAATTGATATGATGGACAAGGAGACAGTGATCCTGATGGATGAGAGTGTCTCCCACTGTACCTCTGGTGTTTGATGCTTTTTAGGGAAGAGGAAAGCCCTGCAGTTTCACAAAGTATAATGGAGTGCAGGGTTTCTCATAACAAGAGAAAGTGAGGAATGAGTGAATAATCTAAAAAGGACAAATCTTTGCCTGTCATTTTGCCTCACCAGCATTCTAAAAATTAAAGCTTTTTGTGTCATATCCTGGATTCAAAATTATTTTTGAGACATTAGTTTCAGTCTGTCTCTCTCTATCTCTCTGTCTCTCTGTCTCTGTCTCTCTCTCTCTCTCTCTCTCTCTCTCTCTCTCTCTCTCTCTCTCTCTCTCTCTCTCTCTCTCTCTCTCTCTCTCCCTTTCTCCCTGTCTCTCGCGCGCTTGCTCACTCGCTCGATCCCATTTCTCACAGCCAAAGGGTCACTGATTAAATGTTGTATTCTGTGATATGCATCAGCCAGGTGGAGTACAACGCATCTGTTGTGTTAGTCTTCCAGACACAGCCTTCACCCATGGCAGGCCTCTGGTGCAGAAATGGTCTCAGCTGTTGTTCCCATTTATTTATTGTCATCTATTGGACATCCATTTGTTCAGTTTTACAGAAAACACAAAATGGTTTAATTTGCTACAACCACCAGCAGCTTTCCAGACTCTGACATCCATGGATGATCATCATCCATTTTCTCCACTGCTGTTAGGCTTTGTGCACATCTAGTGCAGCTTTTTAAAGAAATACTTCAACCTCACGAGTTAAAGAACTGCTGGTACAGGAATATCATATGTTTGAAGAAATCATCTGCCAAAACAGATTGAAAGACATTTTGAGGTCATATTCTTACTCTGAGATCCAGGTCACATCAATCAAACTCTGTTAAATATGTAGTTACTGGGTGTCTATATGTTATATTTTAATTTAACTCAAGATAATTTTAACTATTGATGCTGAAAATGCACAGAAAGAAACCTGATTCATTTGGATAATGAGATTTTGCAAATGTGCAAAACAAAGCTTCACAGCAGCTACTTGGACACATTAATGTTTAAAGCTCCTATATGACTACATACTGTATATGTGCACAATATGTCCCACAAATTCTGCTTTCATTTCCCAGACCAGAGCCACTTTATGTTAAACATCCTACATCATCCTCCTGGTGCATATGAAATTTAAATCTCCATATTTACATAAAGTACACAAGCAAATATACAGTATGAACAGTTGTGAAGCATAATGTATGCGGGCTCATATGCATAGTGAATGTCATGTACAAACCTGACCTATGGTGAAAAATAAGTCAATAAGGCAGAAAGGGTGTGACACCCCACAATATGGAAACTATAAACAACACACTGATATCAGCAGTGGAGCGAAAAATGGAAAGTTTGTCCTGGGGCTGAAACTACAGGCAGGAGAGGAAAGCCGATAGAGTGACAAAGAGTTCAACTTGAGGTATTTGATCGGACATATTAATGTAAATGTACCGTTAGATTCTTGCAGTTATTGCTGTTAGATATGTGTATTCATTTGTGGTCACAGGTCCAAGAATATACATACAGCGAAATTCAGTTCTTTTGGTCCAACAGATACTCTCCATTCAAACCAACGTACATTGTGATGACATCGGCCCTGACTTTGTAACTTAGTTTACATGACTTATTTTCACTTCAATGCTGATGTTTCCACTGAGCGTTTCTACCTTTTCAGGGTGAACATAACACAAGTGCCTCACTTGAAGTGTCACAGTGACAGCTTTGTTCGAAGGCCTTTGATTTACTGTTAAACATGTAGCTTCTCAGCTCCCTTTATGCTTTCAGAGCACGAGTGCATGTATGTCAGCAGGGGTTCTTATTCATCATGTTGTTCGCTGCCAGACGTCGTCACGAAAGATGGAAGCAGCGATACATAGTTATCGAATGCATCCATGTTTATGGAGATGCAGGGAGGAATCAGAATGATTTATGTTGCATTTAGCGTGCAAACATGTGATGTTAATGCATTAAGGAGGGAAATACAGAGGACAAACGATATCACAACATCAGCATGGTTCTCAAATAACTGTTACAAAAGCAGTTAATGTTTCATTATGTACTGAAGCGTTTACTGCTATCGCTGAGCATACATCACCTGTTTCATCGAAATGGCTCATTTTAAGTAGAAGCTTGCTCATGGAAACCTCAAAGAGGCAGTTTTAATTATAGTATGCTCGAAAGACAAAAGCATGCAGAACAATAACATCAAACGTGGTCGCACATTAGCAAGAACAGTCGCTTCCCGTCTGCAGTTATACACCAGCAAATGTAAAAATGTGAATCGCGAGTAGATATTTTTACTAAAACGTTGCATGGCTTAGTTCATAGTGCAGGTTTTTAAAAGAAAGACGATGTAGAGCAACAAAAACAATCAGTCAAATTCCAGAAGAGAGGAGGCAATTAATTAGTTCAGTACAATAAAAGTTACCCATGAGAGACCTTTCCTGTATTATTGACATGAATTGTAATGATATCTGATTTTTTATTTGCTTATATTAATTATTTTTCAGCACACTGCCTTTGATATGAGAGCCTACCAGTTGGTGGAAAGGAGAAGAAAGAAATCGTTCTCAGACTGAGTGGGAAATTGAGCTGGAGAAATCCCAAATTGGACCACATGAAAGCACAAAGCAAATCTTTGTAGCTACTGTACCTTGTGTATCAAGTTATTTTTCATTGCCCCATAGTGTGTCATTACGGATAATTTCACAACAATATTCTAATGAGAACTTTCTACATATACTGCAGCTTTTTATAGTATAAAATTGCTGCATTTCTAAATACTATATCAGTGAAGATGCCAAAAGGCTTTTATTTTTGCCTCTAGGTGTAACCTACAATTTTCCTTCTTGTCTCCATAACTGGCAACATAATAGTAGAGATGCTCCCTGTTTCAGCTCTGTGTATCTCTAAACACGCAGCTGCCACCACCCGAAAGCTCCAAATAATCCTGCATCCTGGCAGAGCACTATAGCCTAAAATAATGGGCAGCACATTATCTTAGCTAACAACATATTTCCTTGTCAAGGGCAATTTGGCAGTAGGCTTGATGTTTAAGGACTCATAATCATTCGAATAGCATCAGCTACACACCCCTTCATGTGCGCACGAACACACACACGCACACACGCACACACGCACGCACACACGCACACATGCACGCGCACACAGGGGGTGTTCTGTGATTGATTAGAATAGTGGCACTGGTACAATAGCTCCGAGTGGGTGTGAGCCTTAAATAGGAGGTTTGAAGGAAGAGCAAGTCGAGCCAAGAATTCTGATCAGCTGCATGAAGAGAAAAGTGTTCAGGATGCTTTTTATGTATGAACGCACAATTGTCAAGGGGAAAAAAAGATCAGCTGCAATGTTTTGGGAGCTAAAAAGAGGCAAATGGGACATTTATATAAAATTCTTCAAAAGTTATTTTGCTTGATACTAGTGAATGGTGTTGTGGATGTCACTGAGAGAGACCGAGGGTTCTTCACGGGTTCATGATCCGACTCCAGGCATGATTTGGGCCGGGTCCAAACAGTATTTAGTGTTGTTTGACCGGGTCGAGTTCTGTGCTGTTGCCACAGGCGTCTAGTTTGTGTGTCAATATGTGTGTAATAATGTGGTGCATCGTAATCAGAAAGCATAATAGGCGGAACGTGAGGCTGCTGCCAGTGTTGGTGTTCTCTCAACATTTGCATTTGTTCGTATCGACCGCAATTATTCTGCGGTGTATTTTTTTTAAACTGGTTCTGACTGTCCTTTTGTTACTCTCAGGTTGAGTCTCTCTTTTGGTCAAAACGTTTTGACCCGTGATGATTACTTCCATGAACACAGAGAATATTTCAATCCATGCACAATCATTGTCCGTTCACAATGGAAAAGCCCTCATGAGAAAACGATGACAACAGCCATCTGTCAAGGCATTCACTCTCTGATTTGCCATTAATATTTGGTACAGCCAGACAGTTGCTTCTTGGCTGTGGATTGTAATCTGCTGGTGCTCTTTGGCTAAGTGATCAGTCTTCTAGGCAGGTCGTCGAAGTCCAAACGGGGTGTAAACTTAAAAAGCCCTTATTAAATTCCGGCTCTTCTATTAGAAACCAATCCTCAAAGTGTTGTGCTATTTGTTGTTTGGCACAATTTCACAGAGATTGTGTCTTCCAAAATCTGCAGCGTGCAACATATTCCTCGAGCAACATGCAAGGTGACTGTGGGACTTCACAGAAAACTGCTTGGACAAGTGGAAAATCCCATCTCTTCTCCCGGCGACTCTCTCTCCTCCCCTCAGTCATCCACCATTAGGTTGCACAGTAGCAAAACCTGTTGGCAGCCTCCGCCATGCTGCTACCTGCTTAAATGTAACTAAGACAAAGCGCCTTTATCTGCCCCGCTAGTCTGCTGTCCTCAGCACACTATTTCCCATACAGTCATTTAACAGATGCTCTTTTCCAGACACAGCCATAATAAGTGCATTCAAATATAGAGGTGGCTGAGTTGGCCTCATATTTCCAGCGTGGCCTCTTAACTCTGTCAGATGTGAAGGACGCGGGGCACCGGTGTTGGAGGTCGCGGGAGATCTGTCTGGATGGCAGACTTACTTTATGGCTCCCACTGTGGATTTCTTCCGCTCTCCCCTTTTCGTACTCTCGTCCTCTGTGGATTTCTCATTTCCTATATTTTTCCACCTGCATGCCACATTACATTTTGAAGGTGAATCCCATAAATACTGATATCACTTTGGAGGATGAATTACTCGAGAGGGCAATTTTTGGTGAGATTTTCATTACGTGGCGTCCCTGGCTTCATTTTGCATCGACGGCGTCTACCTGTGAGTTCTTCCAGCAACAAAGGCAACAGCTTATTTTATTTGCAGGGATATTCGTTTGAAACAAAGGACGAATGAAGGAAAATAGAAATATGCTGATTTACTTAATCCCATTGAAATGTATATCATTTTCAGATTTTCCCAACGTCTCATGTTTCTAATTCCGTCTCGGGTTTTATCTATGAAAACACACTGAAAAATTAATCTCCTTGTGCCTTGACAGGGTCATGTCCAGACCCACAGACAGCAGGTGCTGTCTCTGTCTCTATGGGCGGGTGTGTGTGTGTGCGGCGTATGAAAATGAGTTAACAGTTTTCAATTTTCAATTCAAACTTGAGTCTTGACTAACTGAGGTCACATTACAGAGATTGACATGTTTGTATTTTCATTTGACAGCATTCTTTTAAATGTTTGTCATGCTTTAATGTGTAAAAGAGAAATACACAGCTATCGAGACTGTCCCTTGCTGCAGCACATCTGTGCCGACCATGTTGCACCATAAAATTGAGGGAAAATAAGAAAAAGCATGTATCGTCTAAACCTCAATTTGACAGGTTGAAGATGGTAAAACAAGTGAGTGATGCACTGCATTAAAAATTATGTTGAACCAGTAAGTCAGAGACAATTATTTGTGTGTTTGGAGGAGTGATCACCTGCAAAATATCAAATATATTGCACCGACGTAGCCAATATTACGATACGGTCAGATTATTAATGCCAACTTCACAGCTACCACTACCTCTGCTGTCTTGTCCTGCTGAAAATATGTCAACATTTCAACAAGGATTTGATGAATTATTACAGAATTGTCATGTGGAGGATGCTGGCTGTAGTTGCCAAGGTAAACAAATGCCAAAGCTGTCGTATGAATGAAGCCCACATACAATACAAATATAACACTGGTGCTTAAGAAGGGGTAAGGGGTGTATCATCTAACGTTTTCATATCCTCCGCCTTCCTGCTGCCATGCGCACTTCAATGATGTCATGTCAACAAGCGCCCACGCGTGACGAGAGCGCCACGCTCGTCATGTGTGGGCGCCTTTAGTGTGTCATGAAAAGAAAATCAGGCTGCACACCCTTGTCCCGTCCCCTTCAGTGACTGTTTTGGGTAAAGTTGCATATTTTTCAAACGGCTTGTGAGGTAATAGATGAAAAATATAATAAATCAGAATGAATCACACTGCAACAATGTCGGCTCTGTCGCCATTTGAGCTCGAGAGTTTGGCTTAGTTGGCCCGGTCATGGACATGTCTGCAAAATCCTTGTTGCTTGCTTATAAATGCCAAGCTCATGGTTGAGCAATTGAAAATGTGAGAACTTATGAGATAGTGTGGTGGGTTTAAAGTTTTCAGTTTAGAAATCCAAGGAGTGGGCAGTTTCTTCTCAAGTGGATAACAGGCCAGGAAATTACTTTTTAAATCCAAAAATCACTTGTTGCGGAAAATCCTTCACTAATATGGATCACCAACCTCATCAATGACAGCTGAGAATGATCCGAGCCATGAGCATCTAAACCTGACCCAAAAATGTTTGATATAAGATAGTTGTAGTATATATACATACAAACTATACTATGTACTGTATTGAATTAACAGAATTCTATCACTGTAAACATGACTCGTTGGTTGTCCAGGTTACAAGGCAGCAAACATCTGTTGAGGAAATCCAAACTGATTTACACCAGGTTGAGTTTACAAGATTTTTGAAAATTTTGTTCATTGCCTTGACTGAATTTTCAATATCTTACTAAATAAGTGCAAACATTCCCAATCTAAAAGACAATCAAGACCTCCAACCAAAGTAGGTGTGATTAGAAAGAAAATGACTTGAACCAGCACCAGTCACAAGTGTTGCTGGTATTGAGCCAAGCCACACCCGACACCCCCCACGCCCCCTACACACAGCCTCTCCACATGCAGCCCAGTACCGAGCAGTGCCTTCACCGTAGCGAGCGAGGGAGGGCCAGGCGGCAACTAGGGCAGCGGGGGCACAACCTGTCAGGGAACTCTGCTGCCAAGCCTCCAAAGCTATTTGAAGGTAGCCTCGAGTGAAAGTGACTTTGAAAGTTTACCCGTGTAATGCAAAGACCCAGATGAACTGTGCACAATGAGTATTGGAAGCTCTCTCTTCTCACGCAGCTCATCTTTTTTGAAAGAAAATGGAGTAAAAGTTGGCTGGTATGATTTAATTTGTGTCAATTTGTAAGGTGAAGTAAAGAATTTCGCGAACTACCGCCGCACTCCAAATGTTCAAATCTCTGCCGTTTTGATATCTCTTCTCTGTCGCCTCACTACGAGAAATGTGAGGAGAGCCTATCTGATTGCATGTGTAATTGCAATGGGCTGAAAACCATCACAAAGTCATCAATCAAACTCAGTCCATCGGAGGTTTGTTTGAATTTCATCATTTCCTTCAGTCTGAGTGGTTGTGGAGGTCAATAAGAGGGATATTTGTGTCGCACTGTTCCTCAAATAAGTAAGAAACGATAGAAGGGCATCCACTGAATTTCCTCCGCTCTATATCTGTTTACAATATCCTCAAAATATCAACAGATACTGGGAACCGTATATGCAGGCTTGTCCTAATATTCATGTGTTGAACAAAAAAGATATCATATAATCCAAGAACATCCACCTTTATGTAGTGTTTCACAGATACGTTTTGAACATCCATATATCAACGTACAGTGTAAGCACAAACAACGTCTAGATGGAAACTCAGAGGAATCTATTTTCTACCAATAAAACAACCTGCAAATGACTGAAATAAACACAGGCAATGTTTCATTCATAATTTTATTTGTTTTCAGGTGATTTCTTTCCTTCCACTGATGTCCTCACTGTAGTCTGCAAGGTGGCTGTAAATACAATCGCAATGTTTCACTTCAATTTACAATGCCATTTGCTGCCACGTGTCTCACTAAGTAGGCAATCGAGGCGAGGGAATCACGAGGTGTAGACTATTTACAGCGATCCCATACATATGCAATTATGTCTATGTAGGATTTTGCAACAACACACGCCTATGGTTTCTTCTTCCTACTGAGAAACACCCACCGTAAAAATGAGGTGTCAGAGAGCAAACTCTCAAAACATATTAATAGAAGCATAATCTCTCCTTTCATCTTTAATTTTTCACAGCCACAGCAGAGCCATGCAGCCCTCGTCATCCTCTTAATTAGCTGTCATAATATGGCCGAGAGCTGTTCCAAAAAAAGATGCTTTCCCCTGACGCGGGAAGATTGAGAAAATAGGAAGGAAGGGTGTTTTCTAGGATATTCTATGGCTGCTTTTCTTCATCGTCCCTTTTAAGAGCAGGGTCCTCTTGAGCGCCCGCTGTATCTGTGGAAATGGAGGAGGGCAAAAGGTGACGCTTCACCAGAAACACAATATATCAGCGGCAGATGTCTGATGTCGTGTCACGGCACAGACACACTCCTTCTGCAGTTATTCGATGTCACTGCAGCTGTGCCCAAGTATACACGTGTTTGTCCTAGCGGTGTAAAAAAAAAGAAATAAAATCAAATGTGTTAATCTAGGTGAATGTGAATATGTAAGACAAATAATACAAACAATGGTGGAAAAAGGAAAATAGATCTCAAATGTAAGAAAAGCTTCATTTTTTTTTACTCTAGAGCTCCATGTATGATATTTATTCTGCCTGTGGGTCCCTGCTGTGTGTTCATGTCGCCCACAGGGTGGTGGTGGTGTGGCATGAGGTGTGTGTGTGAGAGAGAGAGACGAAGAGCAAGATAGAGGTGAAGAGGCACAGCTCCACTGGGATATGTGACAAATCAGATCAAAACTCACTTTTTAAATAAACTGATTAATCAACTGAGCGGCCTCAGATATCAGATTTAACAGGTGCGACCTAAATTCAACTTAGAAACATCAGACAAAATTCATACCGCAGACACTTAAAACAGATCTTCATTTTTACTTAGCACACACATCTACAAAGTCCCTAAAATGTGTCAAATAAATGCATACTGTGACCTCTGTGACCACCTCCCTTACGGTTAGTTAGCATGTGTGCGATGTGCAGGTGTTAGACTTCACATGTTCGGCATGTCTCCCTCCATTAGCGAGTTCAGGCTATTTTTTCTGCCTCATTTACAGCATGATTAGAGTCCAGGCTCTTATTCTCTCTCACATTGAATCTGTCTCAAAGGGTTAACCTTTCTTAACGCACAAAGCACAAATACGCGCGCCACTCCTTTTTTTGACAGTTGTGTATTTGTGTGTGATGCATGCGTGTGTTTTCACAGAGTATTTTGTCACTTTTTCTGTAATTACTAAGTGTGGCTAATGAGATTTCTTGTTCACTATGCATCAGTAGGCTGAAGAGTGTGTTTATCATCCTGAAATTCACTTTCTTTGTCTGCTTACTTCCTGCCTGCTTTTACACATACATGTTTATAATCACAGCGCTTTTGATATGATGTGTGACAATGCCATGCTTATTTACTTCAATATTATAGCAGCAATTTTTGTCTTAATATTTAACAGTATAGCTCTTGCTGCTCGTTTGTGAAGGACAAAAGCTTGCCCTTGCCCTCCAACACCTCAGAGAGAAGTTAAAGTCTCATTGTTGAGTTTATTACTCATTAGTGCTTGAGCTGAGGGACACTTTATCTTGTTATGGCCATTGTTAAATGGCAAATAGCTAACTAGGCTTTTGATTGACATGGAAGCACTTTTAGCCTTGTTTTCCATTCTCATTTAGCCTGAAAACAAACATACGCTACTGATCTCATGCTGGAGAGACTATTAATAATGGAAAGAATACAATCTTTGTTGAATGCAAGCATTTTGTACAGACATTATGCTCCTTTTGTGTGCAAGGTTTAATGTTATTAACGACATGTTCTTCTGCAGGGGAGTTGCACATTGCAGAGCCAGATGTGTTTACTGAGGTTGAACACGAGAATGTCAAAGATCAGACGATGACAAAACTGAACAAATCCCTATCAGACTCTGGAATGTTACTGACAGAAAGGACAGAATGTGAATCTGAAAGCCAAGGCTATGAGAGGTTTGTAGGCCAACCCAGGGCCACCCTCTGATGATATATAACAAAATAGCAAAGGACAATACATTGTCTGATGCCAGAGTTGCACCCTGAATGCCCTACATATGCACTTCTTATATCATATTAACATTCTTAAAGTATTTCTGCTTTTCACTTAGAATTTCTCTACTAAGCACCAGCAGGGTTACGTGACTGCTGGTGAGTTCAACAAATTTAAGAGCTCAATTCAAGGTGGATTATTCTCCCAAACAGACATTGACAACGGTGCCTCGTCAGATTCGCCTCTTTAAGAGTTTAAACACATTGTGGGTGTATTGATACTATTTCAAAGACGAGTTCTAAGGCGCTAGTAGCAAAACATTTCTTGGTTTCTCTTTGATGTTTACAGCACATGTACATTCCACGTACTTACAGTAGGGTGAAGACCGGTCCCCAGAGTTGCAAAATGTGGGAGGTGTATACCGAGGTACTTGTAGGGCCTGATGCAGAAAGTATTCTCCAACCTGTTTGTTTGATCGCCCCTAACCCATGCCTGTGACACAGAGTGCTAAAATACTTGACTTGGACTGCATTCTTCAATGAATCCTGAAAAATGGAGACAAAGCTGTGACACGAAACTGATGCTCAAATGTGCTGTGAGTAAGAGAAAACCCCAAAGCAGTTACATTGCAGTTATTTAAAGTGGCAATGTACTAATTATAGTTATTAGTAGTCATTCTGGTATTAACTTTAAAAAGTTGATGTTGGTGGTTGCAGTCCTTCTGACTTTACCATTTACTGTTTGCCAACTGCATAATATCATTGAGAATAAAAGCCTTTCCAAGTCCTCACACCTGCGGTATATCTCCCTGCACCTTTAGTATGGAGCCACATAATAAACTGTAATGGCTCAAAAGCATTTGGTGGAATAAATCTGTGAGGACTCCTGCTCTACCTAGTTGAAACGGAAGCTTTAACTGGCCTCTGGCCCATCCCAAGCCTTTTCTCATCAGGATAATTAATCTACCACCATCAGGTGTCGTGGTGCAGTGGGATTCATGATGATGTCTGCTCTAAAACTCCAATTGAGAAACATATTCAACTTTTAATCGTTTTGAAATTTAGGTGGCAGTAATGGTTTCTTCTCCCAAAGATGTCTAACTTCAGATCGCTTGGATCATTTAAGACCTTTGCGATGGATCAAGCTTAGCGTCTAGATTATATAAAATGACATACAACGCATACATATCCAGAGATTGCAGTAGAACAGAGAAGCGACTGTGTTATTAAGATAAGTCCCATGGGCTCCTTTTCAGCTGCAGTGAAGTTTGTGCCATTGTTCAGGGTTCCATCAGCTGGACAGCATTTTTCACAGCACGAGTACACAATACCATCTGTACTATAGGATACCTGATATTGTGTGTGTGCTCTTAATGTGTGTAGTTGATGAGCAAGTGAAAACTACACAATACCATTTGCCTTTGTAGCAGCAATTTATAACTTTGAGTAGTTCAGTGCAGTTTCCTCCTGTATTTTCCTCCTCAGGATAAATCTTTTAAAAGTTTGCTCAACAGGAAACTATTTGAAATTTTTTTTGACAACATGATGGTTATACCAGAATGTCCCCGATCTTCATGAATATTGTATTGTTTTATAATAATTCTGTTCGACTTGACTTCTCTTGACTTGATTTGAAGCAGGATGGTCCATATCTGCAGGCACGACTGCATTGGTAAGTCTGAAAAACTTGTGAATCTTTCACTCTGAAGCAAATGATTTTGGCTTCAGGTTTTGCACAGCTCTCTGTTGTTATTGACTGAACAATCATTACAGTTTTGAATCAAATCATCTCTGCTTCTATATTTTCTAACTAAGTGATGTTAACGCAGTGAGCTGTGCTCCTTTTTGAAGAGCAACTCTGATCTGAGAAATCCAGATTTTCAGTCAATTCCAATTTGAAAGGCGGCTCAAGACCCGACTTGTTGCAGTCCTACAATCATATACAATAAAAGCATTCACACATCCCTTTTGATTGGATTGTGATCCAAGATCAGCTTTTGCTTTTGGTTCTCTGAATGGAGACTGTCTGGGCCCTCTGTCAAAGCTTTTACATGGCAGAAGTGGCCTGCTTAGACCTCTCTGGAAACCACATCAGCAGGGTAGCCTTTGTATTGATTTGTGATGAAAGAAAATCTTCTTTTCATGTTGATTTTCTCAACACCAAAGATAAATGTTGTCATAGTTACTACTGTCTTTCAACAATTATGATTACGTGGAAGAAAAGAAATTGTAATCATCTATAAAATGTCTGCTTCATTTCCTCATTTGCTCACTTAAATATAATGCGTTGATCTTCTCCTCTCGGTGTCAAAACTACTGTATTCAATTCACACACATGATATTCTTGGCACATAGCTATCAGACTACAGTACAAACAAATAATGTGTAAATAGCAGTTTCACTTAATGATGAAGAAGAAGTGTTGAGTGTTTGAGAGTAAAACGTGTGAAAGATTGTTTTGCTTCTCTTTGACCCTTTTTGTATATTTTTCCATGCTGGAAATTAACAGAGTATGTGACCTTGACATTTCACCACCTGTAATCTATAAAATGTCAAAGAGAAGCAAAAGAAGAGTTTGTGATATCCACACTTTAGCCTAGAAACTGCTATCTGAGTATGAGGCTATTCTTTGATAGAGAGAATTAAGCTTACTATAGAATAAAGCCAACGTTCAATGGTTACATGCGCTGAATAATCGAATATATTAATATAAAGAAGCTTGAAGACAAATACAGTCCCACTGATGCCAAGTTGAGAGTCGTTAATTATGAACTTTCAGAGCTCCTTCAGTCCTTAAGCACTCAAATATATTTCAATCATTTGGGTCATTCTCCACAAAAACACACACACACAACTACATGATGCAGTTTACTAAATTTACTTACCTTTCACACCAAATGCTTTCTTTCTTTGCTGCCTTCCTTAACTTTGTATCCACATTCTTGTCCTGATACAACAGGGATAACAAACGGCAACTGTAAACAATGTACTAGACTTTCTTTTAATAGACACTTAAACCATCTTGTACTCCCACACATACCGTTATCGGTCGGCTCTGCCTTCTTTTAGATAAATGGAACAAATTAAAACATAGCTTTAAGTGATACTATACAGTGTGTTCACAACCGCACCCCCGCCGCTGAATTCGCTACATTATATGTCCTAATTTGTCACTGTCTAGGTGGCCAGGCTGCACTTTAAGAGGTATGGACTTCAATCCAAACTCATTTCCAGGTATCTTGTAAAAGTGTCATAAGTGTTATATTACTGAGGCAGAACAGCAGGTGTTTACTGAAAAGGCCCGTCCACCTAAAATATTTTTTGGCATGGAGAGAAAACAAAGATGTTGCATACCAAACAAGGACATTCACACAAAACGGCAGAAAGGAAATGCCCTGCACTGGTCACCCTGATCCATGGAATCCATTTAAACAGATATTGTTGCTTTTATGCCTCACTGGACAGAATTAAAAAGGCAAAAAGTTGTGATTTGTAAAAAGCAGCACGGTGATGCCAAATCCTCTCTCTGTGTTCTCTTGACCTATGCTGCACTTTTTGCTCTAAATATCAAGTAGACAAATGAGACCTCTTTGTCAGACAATGATATGGGCCCACAATATAAAGATGCATTCAAATGTGAAATATTCAAGTCTCACATGAAACCGGTATTCTCTCTTGACCATGTGCTTATTTTCCTTTTAGGCAGTTTTCAAAAGTATGTGATTGTGATTCCCTCATGTTTTTCACCTAATTGGCGAGGTAACAGCCTTGAAGAATTGTATATGTGGCGTAAGTTTGTGTAATTGCTATCTCCAAGTATGTCACAATTCTGCATTTCAATAAATAAGGATCCTGTGAAATCTTCTATGTAGGAAAATGTGCAGTACCTGTGCCAAGATATGGAATTTGGAGATATTTCCATTTAGATTCTGGGTTACTTTACTGTTTTCAAATGTCAAAACGGGTCAACGTATGTATGACTGCTTTAGCGAGGCCTTTTCCCCTAAGAATAAGAAAATATGTTCTAAAACTGTAACAATTTCCCTTTAAGGAGGTGTTGGATTTGGACAAATGTTGGCTCTGGACAGAATACTGTTTGGTTGCTGGGTGGCATCTCTTAACATTCTGCACAGTCATTGCCCCATTAGTAGCACTCACGCACCATTTGCACACCATGCACGAGGCCTTGCCATCATTGTGCTGTAACCAGTGTGGCACCGAGCATAGCCTTGATTGATGACATCACTTAGAAAAACATGTATTTTTCCTGCCACAGCTCAGCAGCCTGGTGTTTGTCACACACACAGCATTGTCACTCCTGAATGGCAGAGTCAAGCTGAAATTGCCTGCAGCAGAAAAATAAATTATTTCAATGAAATTTAGCCCAGACTAGTCCATGCTTGCTTTTCAGTCTTTTTTGTTCAAGTTTTATTTTCATTCTAGCAAAAGAAAACATTTCGGCTATAACAGTGTTCGGCCGATTCCTGACTTTATTTTTTTTTTATCCTCTTGTAAAGCCATAAACCACGTATTCTCAATGAATTTAAATGCCATATGCTGTGTTATCTCAACTCTTTATAAGCTACCGTGGTTCCATCGAATTAAGAAAGAAATTCCAAAAAAGAAGAAAATGTATATCTATCAATGCATCCATAGCTGTGCCAATATTATGGATCAAAGATATTGATAACTGAAATGATTAATAGTAAGCAGCAAGTTCTAAAGCAATGTGTTATTTCCCTCCAGGGAATGTCAACAGTCTTAACAAGTAACCTGGGCACAATACTAAGAGTACTTCCAGAATCCATAAAGGTGAGTGCTTTTTGTTACATGGTAGCACTATCATCATATTATGTAACTTAACCACTTTTGAAACTGCAGTCATGTTCTCCTCTGACAGCTTATTCCACATGACACCATGATGTTGAACTTGACCTCTTCACCTCTTTGCCTTTGATCTGACTGGTGTATTTTCTTCTTCGTCTAGGTGTACTCCACTCGAGAGGAAAACCTGTGAAAGGTGAGACATTGCTTCCTCATGTTTGCTATATATGGGCTTTAGGTCTTTGACAACATACAGTAAACAAGTGTAGTGGTTGTAAAACTGCTTTGTTTATAATCAATACCTTTCAACTTTAAATCTCTTTGGCCCATATTAGAGCGGAAAGTATCTGTACTTGTTCAAAGAAACACAGCCTTTGTTATCTCTTGTAGCTCACAGACTGCAGATTGTGTGTTTGCTTTATACTATAATTATAATATAAATAAAAAATAACCACATGTTTGATGTGATTATTGATACGATAATGTTAGTTGAACACCAAATATGTCAAATACGCTGGTGTATACAAAATTAACCTTGCTAGGATGGAATTTTCCACATAATCACTGTATTTTGCAAACACGCTATTATGTCATAGTGAAGCTCGAACTGTTTTACTTTAATAGGCTAAATGTTCTTTAAAAAAAACCTTTTGGCCTGTGTAACCTTGACTGGTTTTCATACCCTGACAGCTTTTCACCGTTTGATGAACTGTAGTAAAACGTCCTTGTTGGTGTCAGGTTGGCTGCTAAATGGCGTGTTTACAGTTTTAAAGAACAGTCAGTATTTTAGACAATTACCACTGAACTGGCGTGTTCAGCATGTCTGCAAGGTTTAGTGATTGTGTGTTATATCTGTTACTCTACTTCTCTAAGAGGTTGTAGGTATTCCTCTGATGTTGGCAGAATACAGCAATGACACACCAGCTCATGGGATCTACTCTTCAGTACTACATTCACATAACGGAGTTCTGTACTTAAAATTTGGGCTTTTGAAGGAGATGCACCATGATTAGATAAAGGAGAACAACCTTATATTCACTTGGATTTTTTTTAACTCAGGGTCAGCAGCCTTTTAATATCCACTTTACACTTCACATACCATTCAGCCAAAAGTTACAACAGACACAGACAAGGACTTCTCACTCTAGCCTTCTCACAGCAGACACTATTCAACAGGAGCATACAATTTTCACCCCCACGATGTATAAAAGTTTTAGTGTCATTGATGTTTTAGCTTTTGCTTTGGTTCTCTGCTTCCTTAGAAAAACTGTGAAATCTGTCTTTTGATGCCTAAATGCATGCAGCTGCCTATGGTGTCTTTTCTGCAGGAGAGCTGTTGCCATGCAGGCTGTGTGCTGCCAGGGAACTAAAACAATGACCTCAGAGATGCTTGGAGCTGCTAGAGTTGAGTTTTGATTCTCTGTGGGTTTGGCACAACAAGCAACACTTTCATATCAGAGTTATATTTGATTCTATGTAAATATAAGAAATATTGCTCAGTGCAAATGGCATTAGTGTTTTTGCAAGATGAATGTGTAGGAACGCAGTAGTGTTGCAACACAAAGATAGGTCAAACATGCATTTCTGATATTTCTATGCAAATATTAATGTCAATGACAAAGTCTTTGTCTTCTCAAGGTCAAATGTGAAGCACTGAATATATGAAGCTGGCGAACAAGGAGGCTTGTGAGTGTGCTAGCTTATGCTGTCAGCTTTGTTCTTGCACTGAACCCACCAAGGTTATGGCAATGCTTTGATTGGCCTGTGCAAGGAGATTGTGGAAGGTTGGGGTGAGCCAAACATTAGGGTTAAGTTAGTTATCCTTATGGGTAAGAATGTGTGCAGGATTTCTTTCTCCATCCGGAAATATTGCTGAGATCCATGAGAATGTGGGATTGCTTCCCATTGCAATAATGGGCAAATAATACTCCTTGAGACCGCACATTAAGACTTTTGGGTATAACTGAAATATGCATCTCCACTTTGTCCATTTTGTTAACTGGCAGACGATTGCTTAAAGAGAATTTACCAGACAAAGATTTAATTATTATGTAATTAAATTCCTATTTCAGGGACAGAAATCATCACAACTATCTGTCATCTCCATTAATGGAAAGTAGAGAAAATGAGCAAATTCCCTCTCATACTCATTTTCACTTTACAGTGATGTGACACTTTGTGAAGATAGTTTATGCAGAGCTGCAAAGCATTAATGTATTCACACTGGCTGATGATACACTGAAAATATCTGCAGGTAACTGGACGCTCCACATAAATTTAGCCTGGCAGTTGATTCAATCACTGTTTTGTTATGTTCATATGAATACATATTTAGGCAAACTCAGAAAAGGTGGTTGACTCCCTGAATATTAAAATGGGAGAGACATTTCTAAATGGAAATGTTATTGGATGATTGATATAATCCTGCTGGGATATTCAGTCCAATATTTTGGTTAATCAGAATGGACAGAGTGAAAATGGGACACCTGTAAGAGGCAGTCGTGGCGTTATATTTTCATATGAAATAACTGAATGTATAATATAAGAACTAGTGTTTTGTGGAAGTAAGGATATTATCTCCTTATGCCAAAGCCACATTATTGTCTCCCAGTGTAGTTTCAATTTCACTACTTATTGTATTTATGCCTTACTATCTCTCGCAGTCTTATTTGAAATATATCCTAAACTTTGTCCTAAGTTTAGTTAAATAGATATGTGTCATTACATATACTACTTTTATTAACCTCTCATGGTAAAAATAACTTATAGATAACTTATAGAAAGCTGCAGCAGCAATTTTCCCATAATGATCCCTGTAATATCTGTCTATAATGATAGGCAATAGGCCGAGTCAATCAATAATCCATATAACATTATCAAGTTGCCCGGACAAAAATGTAATCATTAGCGTATAATCATATCACTTCATCTGAGATATTTTATGCCTTTAATTGGCTTCCCTCCACCAATACTGCAGAACACACTGTGCATATCTAGAGTGATCTAATTAATTTATGACACATAGGGCTCTCTTGGAAAAAATTATCTCTTTTGTTATCAAATAATAGATTAACAAAGGCTGTGAGACGTACTGCCAGTGGAGGGCACCAGCATTAGTAAAACAATGTTATACCGTGTATATGATATGGATTCTTTTTATTTATGTTTAGCTACTGTGGTCAAAGAAATACATGGCAAACACATTTTTTCCCGACCATTCTTCATCTTATCTCTAATATTTAATTTAAAGCGATGTAAATAATCTGGATTTTGACACATATATTTGTATTTGCTTAGCGATCCTAAAAGTTTGAACCACCAACAAGAACTAGTGCAGCACGGAGGATCAGTTATGCTGGCAAGATGCAGAAAATCTGAATTTGTGTGTACAAATCACTTAATAGTATTGCTGCGGTCGAGAAGTGTTTTGTTTGTTGACTTTGTGTTGTGCCTCCCTCACATTTGCTTACATTACAGAAAAAATTGTACGGGTACAAATAGTTTTTCACCTCTTCTTCATTCTTCAACATTCTATGATAAAGTAAACATCACTCGCCATTACAGCTACTCAGAGCAGCCTGTAGCCATTTATTTTAATTTTTTTCAAAACTACTGGAGCTTGGCCTCCAGATGCAGATTCACCGCTGACTATGGCATGATTACCTCAGCTCTATAAGCCACAGGCCAGTGCTGGTTATCAAGGGGATATTCTTCTTTTGAGCCTTACCTCAAGTCAAGAATTGCGTAGGTGAAAGAGATGAGGCTGCTTCACCCGATTTCTAGTCACATTCTATATAATGGAGTGGGCGGTTCAGCAGTTTCGGGTGGGGGTTGGCGGGGTGCTCAGCATCAGGCCAATGCTCCTCCGCAGAGAAAGGACTGTTGAGGTGGCTCAAGCATCTGGTAAGGATTCCCCCTGGATGCCTTCCTTTGGTACTGCTCCAGGCACAACGGACTCTGGGAACATGTGTGGGTAGACCCAGGATGCTTGTGGGATTACATATCCACTTAGTGTTCCCGCAAGAACCGGAGCAGGTTCCAGTGGAAAATGATCTCTGGGATGATGTCACTTTGACCGGATAAAAACGTGGAGATCAGTCATTACATTTTTAGATGTTTAAACCAACAACTAATATAAACAAATGAAATGAACCTGGCAGCGTTGCAGACTTTGAAAAATGAAGAAGGCATTAATCTTTCTAAAATGGTTGAATAATTATGTAGTACCTCAGATTTATTTAGACATTATATCAAGCTTACATAATTTCTGCCTGCTGAGTTGACATGATGACCTGTGGGCACAACACCCTGTGGATTATGCTACAGTGAAGTATGTTGGTTACATCGAAGGAGCACAGCCGTTTATAGATGACATGTCATTCCTCAGTAGCACTGTGGTTCATTACCAGTGGGGTTTAGGTGTGTCCCTGCTGGCTCGTGGTCGTGCCCTCCTGCACCACGTGGCTACATGTAACTATCAGTCTTAGTTTCCCTGTGGAGGATGATGCTGAAGTCCTTTCTCTGCATTTAATACTCAAAATAAAGCCAGAAAATCCAGGCAAATCCCAGTGACAATTCAGTTTACAGAACTAGTTTTATTTTAACAAGGGCAAACTCTGGAAATCAGGATTTGCTTTGAAAAAAACCCACTTGTTTCTGTCCCAGTACTATCAAACTTTGAGTATTACAACCACGATTCACTTCTGTTGCTGTTAAATTGTAGTGCTTCAGGCACTTCTTTTGGGGAAACCCACTGCAAAGGAGTGACATGCAGTTTCTGTATTCAGGCCCAGATATCCTGTCTTTTCACTTTCAGTCCACAGAGTAACAATATGTGAGAAAAGGCATTTCAGAGGACGTTCAGGATGATGAGAGAGGCTGCAAATGTCTGCAGGATCTCACAGAGCTGACTGATTTACTTTACAAGTGCCCCCCTAGAGCTTTACGGTATTTCTTTCCTGTTTTCTTTATATGTTCCTTCTGCAACAAACCATGTCACATCAAATCATATCCAGCTGGTTTTAGTGTTCATTAAATGGGGGAAACGCAATTGTTCTTGAAATGAACCTGTAGATAATAGATATCTGCTTAAAATAATTTGCATTAATCTGACCCATTACATTTTATTTATATCATTGCTTACAAACAAACTTAGCAGGCAACCATAACACTGATAAAGGGCAGTTATGTGATTTCCGATGGTCCGTGTGGGTTCACCTCTGCCTGCCGCAAAATTTAATCTGTCCTGCGAGCGGGTGTGTTATTGAATGCCCAAGCTGGAACACGTCCACATTTCTATCCCCTTGGACATGATACAATCATTCCTTCATGGGTAGTCCAAATTTGATAATAAACCCCTTCCAGAATGGCAGAATGATCAGTTGGTGCAGAGCTCATTGTTCAAATGTACAATAATGAAATAAGGAAGCGTTCTAGTCCAAAAGAAACACAGTCTGGCAGAGAGAAATAACTCTAGCCAGCACCTGTGCAACATCAAGGGCAACACATGCATTCAGTGCCAGGAAGAATCACTGGCAGGTGATGGGATTCAGCTGGCACTGGCCCTCAAACAATCACAGGAGCCACGGCAACAAGAGAGCTGAAAGGTAGACGCCATAGACAAACAGCACACCACTGTATGCAAGGTTACAGTTTATATAAGAAGTATACTGCAGTTGAGAATGATTGAGACTATTCCAAAACTTGGAAGCAGAAGGCAAGTTTTTGCCAAACTGTGATGTGCTCAAAAGCCACAACACATTATTGTGTATTTCCTGCATTCCATCTCCCAGGGACTACAGCAGATAGAAGCACAACAGAAAAGGAGGAAAGTAATGAAAGTATAAGTTTTAGCCTTGTGTCTATAGAAAGCAAGGACAGCACCATCTTTATCTATTAATCAGTCAAAGGACAGCAACTCTACTTGCAGACAGTGAAGGGTTTTTATAGCGCAATTACACAATGGGGCAGAAATTCTGTATCAGTTTTGTTGAGGTCTTTATGTGATGTGGTTGCATATCCCAGCAGCTCAATGCCAGCTGCTGATCATGCCCAAAAACAGCTTTGACTTGAAGGCAGATGTAGACTTTATTATTCAGCAAGGTGAGCACAGCCGTAAGGCCCCCAGCAGCTATAGAGACATGTTTAGATGTAATAGATATAAAAATGGTTTATCTTTTACCTACTTTATCCAGTTTACCCACCAGAAATTGTTTCACAAAATACTCTGAAGACCCAGCCTAGACAGTTAGAGGCACGCAGGTTGGTTGTTCTGTTCAGTGTGCAGAGATAGAGTTTCTAGTAAAAGCTTGACACTTCATATCTTGTAGCCTTACATAAACAAAGCATCACTAAAATGTCAGAAGTCATTTTTCTTAAATTAAAAATAGAGTTTTCTGAGTTGTAGTCTCGCACTGAGACATGTTCGTCTACACTGCAAATGACAAATGACAAATGACCCCTAAACAGCCGTCCATCGCTTTGCTAGAGCCTGTTGAAATGTCTCTGCAATCACTATGTTTATAATTCTTCTTACTAAAGGCCAAATAATACTTTCCATACAAGGGTTCAAGTGATAAGTAAGTTTCATTAGCTTGTCAGTTGATGTCTGTGGACTCGCAGCATATATTTAGTGTCTGCACAGACAGCTCAGCACCTGAAAGCACCAACCAAAGCTCTGGGAGGGAATGGATATGTGAGATGTGGAAGTTTAGAAAAAAGGGCAAAAGCAGCGATCCCAGTCGGCTGTGTCCACACTCTGTTGATCTCTGGCTTCAGTGTACACACATTTTGTATCCTCCCTGTGTGTTCCGGTGGTCCTCCCAATAGGAGGAAATGATAATGGCAAAAATGTCTTCCCGGTGGGACAGGACACGGGAGCACGGAAGGATCCCACAGTCCAAACACATGCAGGTTAGGTGAGCTGGAAACTCTAAATTGCCAGAAGGTGTGTGTGTGTGTGATCACCATGTGAGGCCAAACGGAAAGTAAAGCTCAAACCCAGCTTGTAGTGAGGCACAATGTTTGGCTCCTGGAAGTCCAGAGAAAATGTTTGGTCTAACTGCATAAAACATGAAATGGAAGAATCATTGCATATTATTTGACGTACCGGATTCATTTTTTATTGATTTTCATCTGTTGTTCTAGGTAGTGGTACCATTAACTTATTCGCAGCTTGGGGAAGGGTTCCATTCTTTGGATTGTGGTTTGGTCACGTGCCATTGATGGTAAGTTGCACAACAATTTTCAAGCAAGCCCTTGAGCCCTAAAGGGAAGTTTTTTGTGTTAAATAAAAAAAAAATCTTTTATTCGGTCAGAACTGACAGAAAAAGACATAAGGGTTCTTCTGATTACTCTTTCCTAATCAAGGTAATGAAGAGATAACTATTATGACAGCCATCATATCCTTTTAGTTTCTGTTGATAACAGATTTACTGGCTGAAAACAATGCAGCGTGTCAAACCTGGATCCTATGTGGATAACGTCACACAAAGATCTCAATGATAAAGCCAGCTGTGCTAACAGATGTTTGTGGGAAATCCTATTTTTCATGAAGGGAAAAATGTCGAGGTGCCCGTGGGGCCTTGGAGCACAACACCAGATCTGTCTTACTTGGGTAATAATAAATTAAAGGCGATCTGTTTATCTTTGTGCTAGAATAATCACTTTATCCTTCCGGTCTGTTCTTCCAAGTCTGAACTGTCTATTCCACATTTAGACATTTATATTTAACAGCCCCATCAATTCAATTACATAAATTATCTGCACAGGAAATTCAGTCAAGTAATGCCCAGCAGTGCCTTCTATACATGGCTTTATACACAGTGTGGTGTTATTTCATCGAATGACATATTTATTGTGTGCCTTTAAATTAGATAGTCTATATATTGGCAATACTCCATCCTCAGGGTGTTTCATAGACAAAGTGCAATAAAAGGACAAGAAATGCAGGAAGGAAGTGGTTGACGCAGCACTCATAACAGAGGGGACAATACATCCTTTACTAGTGTCTAAAGCCCATGCACAGCTCTGAGATGCTATATGTTCTTGTTCCCTGATGCATTGTTATTGTTAAGTGTTTCCCCGGTTATCTATTGTGTTTGTGCTGCTACATTATCTTGAGGTTATCACTTTGTCTAGTTCATTTTAGCCAGCAGGTGCAATGTAAAAATCCACCATAGCTGATTTTGAGCTAATTAAGTTGCATGCCAGGATATATTACACACATTTACACATGAATATAAATGTATAAAAATGTATAAAAGTATCACGATCAAGGGTGAAATGCGTCCTTCTGACTAGAATAGAACCCATTAGAGTGCATACATTCACAAATGTCAAATCTGCTGGCAAAAAATGTGTCTTTATAATTGATACCAAACGTTTTTTCATTCAGATTGGTGTATTACTTCTGATGCAACTGACAAATCATAAAAAACAAAACCAAAAACCTGTATCATCCCTGAATGCATACCCCTCCCCTCCACCACACGTCATCACAATCAGTTTCAAACATTTTGTATGTAATCTGGCAAACAAACAAAAACTGCCTTTGTGAAGGTAATGAAGAGCTGTAGCCTACCTAAAGTGATGCTGCTATAAGAATTCAACTTAAGCATTTCAGCTGAGGAACATCTAGTACACTCTGTGTGTGTTAAGATGTTTTCACACTGTGATGTCCAAAGTCAAATTTAACCTTCTGTGGTATCTGTATTTAGCATTATGCCTCATGCAGTATCTAAACCTCATCCAGATTTCTCAATCCATCATGTAAGCTGTTCAAACACCACAGTCTGGCTCCACTCCCCACTCCAAGGTGTTTACACCAACGAGGGAGCCAAAGGCAGCAGCTTCCATCAGAACAGAGACCTGAGGTAATCACAAACCATCCCACCTGTGCCATGCAGGTAAATACGGCACAACTGAAAGCAGAACCTCTACCAACTTCTACACTTTGATACTCTAAAACTATCTGCCAATAAGTTCTCCGTAGAAATTATTATTTTTATCGAAACTTTCTAAATAGAGCTTTGCATTTAATACATGATATGATATTTGTGTGGCAATTTCAGCTTCAATTTCAATAATATTAGGTTTTCTACAACTTGGGCAACTTTAGGTAGTGAGCTTATGAAAGACTCAGAGGATAAACTGGGAAAAAAATACAAATGCTAAAAATAAGTTTCAAATGTCAAGCTGTAAACAAGGCTGTTTTTTTTCTCCCCGATTTGCCGGAAAGGTGGCATTTTGGTAACAGGAGATTCTCAAGCGACAGCAGTGACAAAATGGCACAGTGGACCAGTGCCACTAACCTACAGAAATATCCGCAGTGACATGAGGTGGAGGCTCAGACGGAGACTAATTGTCAATATACAATTAAAGAACAGATGGATAGATATATTTTTTTACACAATATAAGGTCGTTGCTATGAGGATCTACACGAATAGCTTAATTTTCACCTTCACCTAAATACCAAAATTGCCTGCCGATGTAATGAAATGAACCTAATTAGCAAAGATGATTGTGATTGCGGCTGACGTAAATGTGGAGATCTGTTACAATCAGAAGAGCTCCATCTAGGTTAAAAGGCTTACATCTTTTCTTTACATCTGCCAGACAGCGCACATGCATTCAGACAGGAGCGAGCTGAGCAGAGGCTATTCCCAAGGTGTGAAGTTTAGTTGAGGTTGAGCTGCAGCAGCTGAGCTTTGTTCATGAAATTACTCAAAATAACCAATTATCCATCTTTGGCAGTGTATAGAACATTCCCCCCAAACCCCGGAGGATGCCTGTAGTCCTGACACTGACAGAAACAAGTCATGTCATAAAGTCTAAATATAGCTCGTTTTATCTTTCCCTGTTCCCTCTCTCTTTCTGTCTGATTTGGTCTGTCTGTCAGTCTTTTTATGTGTGCTTGTCTCAAATCAAAGACGAATGAGTAATGTCTGCGTCTCTGTTTGAATAGATAGAGGAGTTACATCGTAATGGAAATCCAACAACAACAACAACAATGATTACGGAATGCAACTTTTGAGGTAAGGCGTACAGTGAGTGATTGTGTATGATGAAACATACGCAACTGCTGCTTGAATGAGCCCTGGGGTCTAATTATTATGCTTTGCACCCACCAGTGCTCTGTATAATGTTTTTAATTTTGCATGTGACAAGATGAGACACTATTTCATCATGAGCATTTCAACAATGGCAGAGCTCTTACATGGGGGTGGATCAAACACCGATTAAGTTGCCAATACGCAGGTGTACGTGTGTGAGTGTGTGAGAATGTGTGTCGATGCACAAATGTGCGTACACGAGAGATTCATATTAAAACTTGCACCCCGGCATGTCGTTCAGATTTATTCAAAGCTCAATTTTGGAGATTAAATATTTTTACAGGATGGTTATCAGTGTGTGTGAGTGTAAAGTGACTATTTACAGATGCAGGGAATCAGTAGATCCCTGCTGTTTAGGTAGAAAATACTGAAATGTAGCGTATTGATATGGAAATTCCTGTGGAGTAGTAATACTTTAATTGTGCCGAAGCAGAACTGAGGAAACAAGAAGGATTGTGGAGGCGAAATAAGCCTTCATAGAGACGCAACAACAAAGAGCAAAACTCGACTCGAATGTGCAGGTGTTGTATCTGGCTGGAGTTCTACAGTTGTGAAACAGTAAATCTTTGAAGTGAGATTTGAAACAACCTGAACGTAACGTGAACTGGATGCTACGAATTTCAGATGCAGCACAGGAAAAAAAGTGAGCGAGAACCTTTTTGAAATACAGCAACAACAAACAAAAAAAGTAACTGGAAAGATTGTCGGCAACTGTGGGAGAGGGTAAAAAAGATTCAGTTGGAAACAAACCACACATCAGATTGAACAAAAACATGGCGTGTGTTGACCTTGGTGGCCACTATTTTCTGGTGACAGGCCGGGCACATGAAGAAGAAGATTGATTTTTTCTTTTTTCTACTATTTGTTTTTATTGAAGCAAACATTTTACATGACAGTGTTATAGTTATAGGATATTTTGGAGATCAGTTTTTATACAGAAAGAGGGGGAAAGGGAGAGCGAGAGAGATAGAGAGAAAGAAGGAAGGTTGTATTATTATTACTATTGTTGTTGTTAAACTTTATACGTAGACCCTGAGGTAAAATAGGCAATATGAGGTACAAGTAGATTGAAATAGAAACAGCAGGAAGATACGGAAGAACATGGCACAGTAGTGTGGGCGCAGAGTCCAGTATGGCTTCAGTGATATTGATGCGATGATCCTATAGGGTTAATACGGTTTTTACAGGATGATGTGTTTATAGATGTACAAAAACCTATATAAATTGTTTAATACATAATATCATGCTCATAGGAAGTGTGACTAAAAGTTTAACTAAGGTATACACAGAGATAATACATAGATAATACTTTATGCTCTTAATTTTACCATTTACTGAATTCTTATGAATGGCAAATGTTATTTTTTTAAAGATTTGGTCTCTAGGTTTGTATTTGATTATATTTCATACACCCTCTATGGTTCAGAGTGACCAAAATGTAATAGAAATGGTTACAACTAATTAATATCTTCTAACTGATGAAACGATTTCATAGAACTCTAGAGGTAGAGGTCAGAATTTATGATGCAGAGATATTTTCCTCCTGAAATACAATACTGCGAGCAAAGGAAACTGCCTAAAATGCTTTTCAAAGGAGCAAAAGAGGGATTTTTAAGGAGGAAAAAGAATCCGCGCAGTATTGGAATGTAACATTTTTGTCACATGCAGTGAGTCGTGAGAGAATAGCATAAATTCACAACCTTCACTTCTAATGCTCCCTGTTGGATTGGAGGGTGGCATCACATTTTTCAGTCTAGATATCAAGTAAATGTGATGGATGGCCTTGGAGAAGGAGGTGGGGGAATTAAGAGAAACAGAGACATACAGCATGTTAAAATTAAGACGAAAATTGGGACGGAAAAGCAGAAATGGGCTCAGTGGATTGGACATGGTGGTGATGGAATCCCACTGGGCAACCTTCTAATTAGTTCTGCTAGCCTGAGGCACTGCATTGCCACTGGCCTCATAGCATTCAGAGTTCCTACAAGTCCTCTAATAGAATGATTGACCGCTCTGGCAAAGAAACTGATGATAGCTATCATAAGCACTTTCACTTGCATTTAATTACCCTGGGGTTTACAATGCATGATAAATACCCACATACATAAAGATTGATAATTGCCATTCACACTTTGGAATATTAACTACCAGAAACTCTGTGGGTGAGTCACACCGCTACACACACTCACTGTATTTTGTCCTCCCGCTAATTTGAAAACCGATCTTCCATTATGAATCAGTCTGTCCTTCACCTGCATTTCAGAGCATTCATACACAAATATCTTAATGGACCAAACAACCGCAACAGCAAAACGCGTGACAGAGCATATTTATAACGTCGGAGAGCTAAATTGTTTCATAGAATGCGACCATTTCATTGCACGAGCTTCTGAGTGATCGTTTCATTTCACTAAGGGATAGAAAACAGGAGTGTGACTACAACTAACTTCCTTTGTGCTGCTCCTTAATTGGCCAGCAAGGGAAATCAGCCATTGAAATGGTGTCACAGTGAATGTGTGCTATCCAGATGAGCGAGTGGTAAGCGGAACTTGTCAGAGGCCGGCATTAGCGACGTGTTTAAGGAGCTACAGGAAAGATGGTGCACTTAAATAGATAGCTGTATGAGAGAAGGTGAGAGGAATATCAGCCCATATTGTATTCAACATGGAGTTATCACAGACCAAGAGCACCGAGCATAATGATACATATTGTGATATGATCGGATGTACGGTACGGTTTCATTTCTAGTCAATAACTGAATTGTAATATCTGAGCAGGAATAAACTAGGTCAATGCTCTGATCAGAAGCACAATTGGAGAGGCCAGCAGCAGTCATCACTAATGTGAACCTCACAAACATGTGGGGAATGTCACAGTAAGTTCCTGTAATTATCCAAATAATGTCAATTCACTCACAGTCACTCCAGACTGTTCCTCTCATGTGAGATCGCCTCATTAATTCTGATTATATTCACACCTCTCAGGGTTGTTATCACACTTTTTTTTATTTTTTTTTATTTTTTCTACAGGTAATAGGAATGGACAAGAACATTCCGAAGGTTTGAATGTAGAACACAGAAGGGGTTGAACATAATTTCCTTGACTATATTGCTTGAGGTGCTGATTGTTACTGTTACTTACAGAAATGGGAGGGAATAGCAAGTAGCAGTTGTGCTCCCACAAATCAAGCCGTATTTTCCATATGTATGTTAATGTGTAGGCTCCTAGATACACTTTGATCATATGTGTCATGGCACTTTGCTTTGATTGAACATGCTGTTTGCATGCTATCATAAAAGACAAAAGTGTCAATATGCATCGATTCAGTGATTAATTCCCTACTTGTGCACCAATTACAAACCACATAACTGCCTGGTGCCTTGTATAAGTGGCTGTGGGGAATTAGGGAATAGGAGATGAAGGTGAATAATAATTGCTTGATACTAATTCAGATTCAGCCATTACATACAGTATATTGGATCCAAATGTAATTGCGATGAGAAAACAACACGTTATTACTCTGAAGACAAATGCTGGAGGATAGCTTGAGCATATTGCTCCTCAACTGCCTGAACAAGGTAGAATGTACCCTTTTTACTGAAGTCTCTGTGCTTTATCAAGTGATATAAAAACTCCAACGTTTTTTGGCAGCAAATTGTGCAATTTCAAAAGCACTTTCCTCATCTGATCTACGACAATACCAAGAACTATAAAGTCAAGAAAGAAACTCCATCAATCTCTTACAGTTGCAGCAGAGAAATTGGCATGTTGCATCATTCACGCCATCAAATTGATAAGACTGTCACCTTTATAAAAAAAAAAGTGGTTTAAATGTGCAATTAAAAGCACATTTTGAAAGATTTTATTTGTGTCAATTTTGCTGCAGGAGCACATGTTGTGAATTGAGGGCAAAGCCAAAGTTACCTGCCCCAAGTCCCAAAGTCACATATAAGCATTAATTATGTACAAACAATAACCTACATAGTGTATATATGCAGACATATGGAGTATAGGCAGAGACAGCTTGCAGGTTAGGTGCACAGCCTTGTTTCCAGAGAGACTTAATATGGTTTAAAGCAGGACATCGGAGCATTAGAAATTGGCCAACAAGTAACCGTACCTTGCACTGATGCAGGAAGGAGTACAAACCATAACTAATATCTGCAGCAGCGGCCCGATTGTGTTTCACCTTGAAATGCAGCAGTGCCAGCAGACAGCGTTTAGGAAAACGATCCAGGTGTTTAAACTGGCTGCTGTGTTATCTGGATGGATATTTAGTCGACTCTTGAGGGGATTGGCTGATGATCAGTTGACACGGTTGAGCTTTGTTTATGGAAAATGCTGAATTTTATAAAAAGTTAAATCTTTCCTCTGTAAAATCATTTTAATGAATGTTTGAAATAACCAAGGGGAAGGACACTCACACATCTCCTCTGATGACACACCCCATCAACACTCCACATTACAAAGCACTTACAGTAAGTTTAAAGATCAGTGACCCTCTACTCCCTCCACATTGAGCGTAATTAAGCAGCAGTGGTAGCTGTGGAAGATGAGGGATGGAGTGGACTTGATTCTCCACTAGTCTCCCACGGTGAAGTGTTGATGTATTCAGTGAAACACAGCACAGGACAAGTAGCACTCTAATCCACTCTGGCCATATTTCCTAACTTTACTCTCATTAAAGTTGGCAAGTGACATTTAAGTACTACACCAGGGACCTCACAATGCAAATAAATGGCAGCTTCAGCTTTCAAATTATAATGGCCGTCTTTTTCTACTTTTAATGACCCGTTCTAGTTTTCAAAGTCACTCCCCCAGAGTGGGTATGCACCCCAGCACCTACAGGCCTTCTTATTGGCTGATGGGCAGCAAACAATGTCAACTGAGAGCTCAACCACTCCCTTTCACTCCTCCACTTCCCTCATTCCCAAACTGGCTTCACTCAGACTCATTTGGGTATTTTTATGCTACATTTCTTACAAGGGTGTCTCTAATCCCCAGGCTCACCTAATGAGGAGGTAATGAAAAGTTAATCCACATAGTTCAACTCCACCTAGCCTTTGGCTAATGCTGCTTTTAACTCCCGCGCTCATTAGCTTTTAAACATGAGCCATTAACAACAGGTTGGTAGTCTACCGATGAGCCTGCCTCCCAAACACTCCACCACCCAATGACTTACTGTGTCTGAACTTTTAAGCACAATTCAATGATTGGCAGGGAATTCTTAGTACACACTGACCCTAATTAGGATACTGTCTGGATTTCCTGGAGCTCAGCTGTCGCGTTATTGATTTCTCTTCAGGTTTCTCTCTCTCCCGGAGTGCCCAGGTTGGCCACTAAAACCCAGACACTGATGTTTCTGCCTTTATTGTTGTTGAGGAGCCGCATAAGCACAGCCTGACTTCTGAGTTTGATGGCTGTAAAATATACCGATTATAGAAACGGTCCTTTGAAATAGATGTTTTTTTCACCCCAAGAGTTTGAATCCATTTTTTCCTCGAAGCAAAACATATTGATTGGTTGTGTACACACTCCGTTTTCATTAAGGAAATTATGAATAATTTAAGAGGATGATTAAAAATGAATAACAGCCAATCACAAGCTTTAGGGGGGAGGTCTAGTTATTTGAGATCACAGACACACTCCCCAGAATTCAGAACCGCCTCCAATAAGAAATGCCACTGTTGTCTCACTGCCTATATATGACAACATTAGGTCATAAAACATGTCTGACTGAACAGACGATAAATAGTGATTTGATTACAAATGGTTAATGCAAGGGCAAACAAGTGTGTAAATTTTGCATTCCCCGGGCTTTCTTGACAGCTCTCAACTGATTACCAATTCATCATTTTTGTGCTGTGGTGACAGATAGTTCTACAGCACTGTAGCTCTGGAGAATGAGAATGAGGTTAATGAATGTGGATCAGGCTAATTCCTCTGTCCTTGCCAGACCGCAGGCCTATAAAATACCCATCTATAAAGCCCCTGCATGGATGAGACGGTTTGTAGCAAAATGGAAATGCTCCTATTCCTCATGGGACAAACAGTAGATCCAGATAAAAGCACACACTGCTGTCTTCTCCCTCAGTAATTGAGATAACGTCTTTCACATGTTGAAGGAGACACCAGATCAGTGAGCCTCATGAAAAGCAACAGGAATGCTGCATAACCCACAGAAAGCACCTTTCATACTTTCTGCAAGTATGCAATGAGATCGCGCCCTCCTAAACAAGCCCCATTAAATGGACTTATGTGATAAGGCACAGGCAGGCGATGATCACAGCTCAAAGACCACAAGCTGGAGGAATTTTAACACAACGCAGAACAGACAGGCGCCGACTCACGATGTGTCTATCAACAACTTAACTGTATGCGGTTGTGTGGGGATCATCGTTATTGTCAACACCTGTGTCTCTTTAAGGCTTAAATCCAATAGCACAGCCTGGTCTCTGAACACAATCTCTGTCGCTATCTTGCTTTTTAGATAGGGTTAGGGTAAAGAAATGAGGACAAGAACTAGCAATTTATTTTACAGGAATCCATCACTGTCATCCAGATACAGCACATGTCTTTCATTTCACTGTTTGGCACGTTTCATATTGGTATAAAACAGACTAAACAGGTAACCAGATAAACCCTTCGTCTAGTTCGTCTATTGTGTCAAAAGACAGCTTCAAATTCAGATATTTCCAGGCCTCAGCAGAGAGACAGACAGACAGAGAGAGAGAGAAAGCACTTAATGAAACATTGAAGTTCATCCCCCTTCTACCCCCAAAGAAGCATCCTCCTTTTTCCTCAGGGGGTTGCCGATTATCTGGTGTCACGCTCACAGCTACAGTATTCCTCTCCCTATTACAGTGTAGACACCCGTCTGGATGGAGATAGATAGTATTTGATGCATTCCCCCATGATTTAAGACAGTTTCAGCGACTAATTTATGGGGCTTGCTTTGTAATTGCAGAGGCATGTCGTCGCATACGAAATCAACCAATGAGTAATAGCCAGTGTGCAGTGCCACGTTGCTAGTGCCAGACAGTCAATTTTACATAGTTAGAAATCAATTTGCGGACCTTTACCTTGACTGTGCATATGGCAAAGACTCTTGTGTGCCTTTGAGAATTTTTTTACACTCAGTTTATTAACCCATTCTAATGAGAACAATAAACAGATTCTAATACTTGTGTATTTTTAAGCAGCAAATTTGAATTGTAATAATTGTCTAGAATCTGCAGTTGAACTTTGCATTAAGTTGTTAATTATAGAGACTAATTGGAATCATTAATCGAGAACTGTAACCATTCATCATCATTTAATGATAGTCGATACGCATCTCTTTCTAAGCTGCAGGTTGTGTGTTTTGTATTGTAAAATTGATCAACCGCAATCAGGCTTATACTCAAAATATACTAAAAGCGATTAATTCATTGATTTCATTCTCTCATCACCAAATCATGGAAAGAAGAGCAGGAAACTTTGAATTATTATAACCATGTGCAGTGGTTCCTCCTCTGTTAATAATCCAGTAAGGTTTCTCTCATTCTTAGCTGAAACTCTGAAGTGAAAGAGCGAGCAGTTGGCCTATGAATCAAGATCTGCTGAATCTCAATTTCACACTTATGAAATTAGCACAGTCTTGAGAGACCAAGGAAACATGATTCAGCAGAATTTGCCTCTGACGACTGGGGAAAGGGGTTGGATGGCGACCAAAAAAATGACAGCAGACTGCAATATGCGAGCTGTGTTTGAACCAAGTCATGGGGCAGCATATGGGCAAGGCAGGTTTGCTTTAATCTATGAGAAGGTGCAGCTATATAATAAAGAACTCCACCACAAAAACTATGAGCCTGTCATCACTCCTGCATGATTGACATGGCATGGCCAATACACAGATAAAGCTGAATATAAGTATGCTATTTGCGTCATCTTATCCTGATATGAACAATCAGATAAAGGATTATCCATTTGTTTCCCTAAAATAAATGAATATACTGTATATCACAAATCATAGATTGTGGTTTGAACATAAATAAAAATCTAACCTTGGCAGTAACACACGGCTGAAAGGCTCTTTCGTCCCTAAAGCTCACTCACTATTGTTTCACTGAAAAGGATGGAAGGAGGAGGTTAACAGTGTGACAACAAAGAGGGTTACTATACAGCAATAGAATGCAATATAGTAGCTAAACAATGTAAAGGTTAGAGGTCATGATCATTTTCCAGCCAGCTGTCACTGCAGTGACCAAAGTGTCGCCGAGTAAAAGGGCCTCAATGGACCAGAATCATCTCTGTGGTTAGTATAGTGGCCGAGGAGAAGGAATTACCAAAGGGCTAATAGAAAGGAGCCTGCCTCACACTCCATGATTAATTAATTATCATTTTCTGCTTGATGGCTCTCTGAGGGCCATGGTGCTTTGCTGCTGATGCACTGTCAGCATTTGAGGCTTATTACTGTGCCAAACCATGTAAACCATATAGTACACTCTCCCAGATACTTCAAATTACAGAGCCATAATTTCATAGTGAAAATGTAATTGGAACATTCATTACACTCTATGTTAAATCAATTCATAGAAACATATGCAATTACATCAGCTGAACATGTACCATAATGGTGGGCTAGTTATATAATGACAATACTTCCTTAAGTTCCATTTGATAGTTTCTAAGTGTTTCTATAAATAGATTACACCATTTATTGTTTGTGTCTTTCTGAAGACAGAGATTAAGAGTATTGCCTTTGAGAGCAGTTAATTTCATGAAAAGTAATTAGAGGCAGAATAGATAAAGCATCGACCGGGATTTCACTAGCATTTCTGAATTGTAATAAAAATAGAGATAACACTTATTTAGATTTTTTGCCTCGCCGCTGGCGAAAACATGAACATGAATTTTGAAAAACCAAACTTGCAGACTTTAACCACTTTTTTTTCTTTTTTGCATCCTAGCAACTGTTAATCCTGTTTTCCATAGTAAATATCAGCTATGTGACATTGTAGGTTGGCAACATCAAACTTGTTTATAGCGTCGTAGAATACTGGTCTGCACACATTTAGCTGTTACACAGAATGAAACGCAGCTCTTACTCAGCCCCTGGCACAGCTAACAGACCAGATGAAATATTGGAAAACTTTCTAGTACCCAGATTGAAAGCTGTGCATGCATTTGTTCATGTATCCCTGTTGGGGGCACTTTGGCACGTAAAAGCCATTCTTCTAACAACCTAATTTGGGTCATTTCACTGGACGAGTCGTCTAAACAAGCTAACAGGCCCTCTGAGGTCTGGACAGAAGTGCTCCACTGACACACATGTATAAAACATATCTCTAACTGAAAATCTGAGGCCTTTTTTTTTTTTTTTTTTTTTTATCCACATACCTCACTGCTAAATAAACAAGTAATGTGAAACTGCAAAGATATAAATGAAAGGGACATAGGACATTAAGCTTTTATTCATATTTCTTATTTGGTACACATTTAATATTGATTGAAAATTCCAAGGATACCACCCATAAACTTATACTACAACTACATAAGCCTATTTCAGAGATAGCCAAGATACGTGGCTGCAGATCAAAAGACTATTTTGTCTATTTAAAGTCTATTGAAAGCTCTGTGCATCGATTCCTGCATACACCAATACATGATAACCAGGAAAGGAAGAATGAAATTACTTTTCAACATGATACTGCAACCAGCTGATTTTTGCTATGATACTTCATACATCACTTACTCGCCTAGCAAATTTAATATCAAGTCTGCATCGTGTGAGGCCCTTACAAAATGGTTAGACGGTGATGTTTGAAATATATATGCGAGCAGACACGCCGCCAATGCATTACCTAGGAAGGGAGGAAGTAGGAGAAGGAGAAGGAGTTGAAGGCTGGTGCTCAACTCTGCGAATCAAGGCAGCAGGTGAGGCTGTTATAATTGACTGCTGAATTGGAAAAAAAAAACCTCTGTAATGACTGCAATATAATCACCTGCTGACATAAGCAAAGAGTCTGAGGGAAACTCCAACTCCAATCTCACAGGGTATGAGGCATATGAAGAAGTCGGCATTTTGCACTGCTGGAGGACTATTGAAAGCAACGTGGTATGAAATGCCAGAAGAGTTTTACTTTGCTATATGCTTTCATAATTGGCAATTTCTCACACAATCACACAATCTCACTGTGACCTGGAATGATTAAAAACACTCCACAGTGATTCTAATTATGAAAGACGGGACAGCAGCTTATTTTTGGAGAATTATTTTCGGCTTCTGCGTAGTTTTTGGCATGACAGCAAAATGCACAGTTGTGAGTGTATTGTTGTGAATATGTTCAATATCATTACAGATTTTTCTATTCTGTTCTATTATTATTCTGGCTTTTTGGCCAATATTCTGTTCATGCCAAACTGTCACTCATCTTCTCAAATTCAATTCCTGTCATCCCTTGGGTTGACCACATTAGTGATTCCAAATTTCAGTAAAGAATAAAAAAAATAAATCAGGCCCTTCATATTTTAATGTCAAGCTTCATCACAGATAAGTGATTATTGACCGGGTGGGTGTTGTATTCTGCATAAAACTAATGTGATGTCAATTAGCCATTAATAAAAATGTCTTGCCCTTTTCTGTAAATGTCTGGTTTGACTCAGCAGTTAATATGCAGACTCTCTGGGTATACGCAGAGGGAGGGCGCTGAGGACTCTGGCTCATTCTGCATGAAATTAAGTACAAGCCATTGGCTGAGCTGGAGGCAAACTGCACAGGAAATGTGAATCTGCCTATTTTCCAAGTCGTTCAGACTTCCCTTACCAAAGAAATTCCAAATATAACAACATCAGCCTTCAAATGGCGACAGATAAGCCAAGTCTGTTATAAAAGTTGTTGTCACCGAGCGCTACGTTTCTTCCAGCTTGTCAAATGCTTGTCAGTTGCTGCTCTAACAGTGTAAAAATGCCATTTCGATGCTCGATGGTACTGTATGGAGGACAGGTGGCAGCTGGGCCCATAAAGAGCTGCACAATGGTGTGGAACAATGGTGAAACAGACTCATTGACCATTGGGGAGAATCGTGAAATGGCTAGCATGTCATTGCACAAAGCCACTGGTCCATTCAGCCTTTATGGCACCTGGAAGAGCGATCAGCCTTTACTCACAAACACAAGCTGGACTCAAGAAGCAAACCTTCATAAAAGTACAGATCATTACTTTGGATATTCTGCAAGCTATCCGAAGTTCATAACACTGTGTGATTTCTAATGATCTCTGTGCAAAAACTGAACGCGTCCAACCGGTGACTTTTAAAACAATTTCAGCCTTCAAATATTTACCTACATAGTACAAAGGTCATATTTGGGATGGTTGTTATCAGCAGATGGTAATGTGCCAGTTCAAATAAAGGTCAAGATTATAGATGACTTGCATCTCCATTATGTCCCTCATGCAAGTTGTGCAGTAGCTCTCTCTGCATTCTAAAGGCATTTTAATTCTGTTATTTTTCCATGTAAATTAGACGCTGCAAGATACTACATATATTTATATTTAACCTTTATTTTACCATGGAATGGCCCTTTAAGATTAAAAGTCTATTTTGCAGCAGAGGCCTGCATATGACAGAGAGCAGCACAGATAAAACAGAAGAACAAACAGACGCTCCAACCTCAAGGACCAAACACAAGCAACACTTAATTAAAACATCGCCATACTAACAACCCTGCCCCCAGGTGTTTCATAGTGACCTTAAAAGCATTCAGCGAGATCAGGTCATTAACTTTCAAGTTGTTGTGCAAGGTATTCCAGTCAGAATATGGAAAATACCTACATGTCCCTTTGCCCTTGTCTGCAAGAACATTTGGGACAGAAAGCATAAATAATTCCTGAGAATGCAAAGAATACTGTCCGGTGTTTTCTTCAAAATTCAAACACACAGGTGAGGTGGGAGCAGACCGACTATCACCTTGTCAATGAAGATACAGATACCTAAGAGTAAAGCAATGATGACTCTGTGCTTTACTAATATGTGCAGCATTTATTTCTCGCAGATTAGCCTTCATTTGAGGGGATTAACCTTCATTTAACAAAACATTAATTACATTTTATTTCAAGCAATAAACATCAAGTTCAGCATATTGATTAAGAGCTAGACACTGAATACAAAACTATCAATGTTGTTTTGACAGCGCAGCAGAAGTTAAGCGACTGGAGGACGGACTCAAGGATCAGCCAAAAGGGATAAAGTGGTGAAACAGGCAGAAAACACAGCTTGTGTAAGATGAACCTTCATCTCAGTGGAATTGGCTCATGTCAACCAGTGGGCTGTTTACATCCACAGAACCTGAGAAGCTTGCATCCTCCCTCCAGCCCCACCGAGGACCAAGCACAACAAACCTCACTATCTGACAATAATCACAAGCGTGACCTGTCTGGGCAGGCAAAGGGAAAATTGTACAGTGCTCACTAGTGTCACGCTCAGTCAATGTGGCAACATACAGGATATGCTTTTAGTTTCAGTTATTGTATTTATTTATGTATAATCCATAACAAAATATTCTATTCCTGTGTCAATTAGGATCGAGTTATTGGAATGGGATGGAATCAATGGTGACGAGAAAAGATCAAGTAAGAGCTCCTTGTTCGTAATCACTCATTCTCTGTTTCTTCACTGAGATAGTATGTTGAAGCCCTATCTCAAGGGAAAATGCTGTTTTACATCAATGCATCGCTAACTCCAAATTGCAAGTGAGTTGGTCTTATCCTCTTTGCTTCTCTGCTTGGCTCCTTAGAGGGGAAAAATGTTCAAATCACATGATTCAGTCCGACTGTAGGATCAATTCAGTCATAGGCAATATATCTATTTTCCTCCAGTTTTATATAGACTGCTATCATATATACCTTCTCTCTCACACCTATATCTTAGGATATAAAATAGATATTGTGCATATGATTGCATTTGAAATTGTGATTTGTTCCATGAATAGATGATTTTCTTGATTCTTGCTTATTTTATTATAGTTATATATAGTATATCTATTCTTTGCATTACCTACAAATCCGATCCGAATCAGATTATAAAATATTGTTTATATTAGCCAATGTGCTAGAATGACACTTTGGCTCCAACATGTATAGTGTGGGCTTTACTGACACAAACCTTATTATGACCAGCTAAAGGCATGAAAATGCTGTAGGAGTGTTGCGTAATATTGCGCTTCAACATATCTCTACATTTTGTTTGTATATTTTTGCATTATTCTAGGGGCTATTTTTCAAGACTGATATTACATCACGGTAATCACTACATTAGTGAAGGTTTACTTGTGCTTTGAGTGCTGCATCACCTTTTTTGAAGTTAGTCTGTTACACTTTGGGGTGTAGAGGTCCCTACTTTTTGCCTGTATTGACACTTTTATAACCTTAGTATCCAGTTTAAATATAGGTAGGACACTGAGTATCATGGTTGTCACCCATGCATCTTTATTCAGCAACAGAAAAAATATTAAAAGCACCAGCACAAGCCCTGAAACCTCCCTGTATGATGATATAAAAATAAATGTCCTTGTAAAGATATAAGCTATGGAATAAAAAATAGCACATGCTCATGGTCACTTTTTCTTGTATGTAACAATGAATTTCAAACACCATTTATCACAGCTGAGTGCCTCAGCTCCTCTGATTTGTAATACAAATAATCTTTTCAGGCTGTCAGGCTCCTCTGCCAGAAAGCACTGAAACATAGGGTGCACTTGTTTGCACTTGGGCAGTGATGCAGAGGCTGGGCTGAATTCAGGGCAGGCTACCAACCTGGAGACTCTGAAATAGGGCCGATCAGTAGTGAACGCTTAAAAACAGACCAATTGCATCACAGAAAAGTTTGAATGAGAAAAAACACAGTCCTTTCAGTCTTTCTTTTAAAATTTCTAAATATGTACAGCTACAAATATAATGGCAGACACCCTACACTTCCTGTTTACCATTTGTGAAATGAACCCAACATAAAAATTCTCTCGCCCAGCGTCAAACTACTTCCTACCTCTGGGTTTGTCATATTCTAATAACCCAACTGTGATGGTGAATTCATTGAAGCACACAACCCTGTGCTCATTTCTCAAAAAATCCTGCAGAGTGAACTCCACCACAACAAGTACCAAATATTCTAGCAGGTCACACAGCACCACACGAGAAGTTTATTTTTATTCTTTTACAGAAGTGCACTAGATACATTTGTAGACAAGGAGCTAAAGTGCAACTGAAAGATTTTGACTTTCAACCGAATTTGAATAACCATAAAATGATGTAACATTACAATACCAGCACAACAGTGTTCTTTGGACACAAACTTAAGATTGTTAAGGTGAGAAACGGATGTGATTTCAAATTAAATGTGTAGATAGACAGATCGTAAGAAAGATAGACAGACAGAAAGACAGACCTGTGTATAACTTGACACTTTTATTTTGACAGAATACTTTTTTTTAACATAGAAATATAACTTCACATACTGCAGAGTTTGTGCTCATCTCTTCAAATTGCATGCGACTGTGTAGACTAACACATACGGCATCAGTCAAACGGCATGTTAACAATAGAATGTGTTCTCATTCCTGTCAGGTTTGCTTGTAATTGCATTCTTTTTACTGATGTGCATTTGACACCCTATTTTCAGCAATGACAGTAGAGTAATTGCTTCGAGAAGTCACAGTTGAGCTTTTGAATGATATCAAAATACCAGACCCTCCCCAACAACCCCACTCTACACAGCATCCTGTCTATCTACAACAAGTGCTATTACCGACGCCTTTCGCTCAGTCAACCGTGTTGCCCATTTGGAATTGCTCCACCACTGTCAGACTCCCCAGCCCGTTTCTCCTGTATGACACCAGATCTGCAGATGTCTCAGAGTCTTCTTTTGTTTTATTGCATAAAAGAGACATCTTGGATATGTATAGATCAATTTTAATATTATTTTAGATTAAAATTACATTAGACGGGCACCATAATCCAGATAATAGTCTTACAGCTCAGCATTTTAAAATCCCAATGTGATACCTTGGATATCCTTATATTAGCAGGGGCACAGAAATATCAAAACCATATCCTTCTTATTACTTTTTGTAACTTTGGCAATGTAATTATCAAATCTCTAAGTTAAATCATGTATGCAAAGCATTTGGAATTAGCATATAAATATCCATATAAGTAGTCCATTTCAAATTGAACATAAAACATTAGGTTATTGATATTCAGAGCACTGTGCATGTCATTATTGTGAACATGTAAAGTCACTCAAGGTCCAATGATTTGTTACCATCGTAGTTGTTAAATTCTCTGAATGTGCTGCTGTGACTACAGTTTATCACAGAATAATTAATAATTAACTTAACCCGTCACCATTCACTTATTTCTTTTGAAAACACCACTTTGGGGAAAAGTCCCTGTTTTCACCGAAGGGTTGGCAGTGGCAAATGTAATTAGATGGGGAGAATTCCTCCAGGTGTTTTATGGCTGCTCACAAGGTCAGCACAGCCATGTTTAGGATGCCATTCAGGCGTGAAGAGGAGGAGCTGGGCCTGGTTGACTGGTAGCATGCGCATTGCCTTCCCCTCAGGTGACTCTCGTGTTCCGCCCGCACCCCTCTCCATTGTTGTAAAGTTTGACAGCAAATCACAGGAGAGCGTTGTCTGTCCAAACACATTAGGAGTCCCCAATCTGTGTTATTAAAGCAGACTTTGCTCCTGCTTTCCCTAACAGTTTCTGGGTGATATATGGTCGATTCCATGAGATTACACATGCATCCTGGCATATACAACAACCCAAACTGATTAACCTTGAGGACCAGGAGCTCAGGGCAGCAGGGGAGCGTGAAGAGCACGCATGTGAAAATGTAAATGAAAAGAACCTGTAGGAGGAGGAGGAAGAGAGGACTGGTCCTGCTATGGGAGGGGAAACAAAAGTGAATCTTTAAGCAGGTTGTTTGGTTCTGCTTTGCGACAGAGACTCTGGAGAGAGACTTCCCATCTGTCCTGCTCTCACCTTGGCTGGTGTCTGCCAGCTTGGTCTGCTGTCACATTTGAGTGGTTGCTATGGGACTGGTCCACTGAGGGCCTGTCATAGACCACAGAGAGCAAGCCCCTATCATCAATCACACAGATGAGCAACGCATGCCAGAGGAACCCACCTCCTATGATGGCAAAGGATCTAGATTCTGCTCTTGTGATTATTTATACAGGGGATAACTGGGGGATAGTAATTAATTCCCTCGGCTTGGAAACATGGCTGAAGGTATAGAGTACACTCATCAGTCTGCCAGTGATACCAGTGATGCTTTTCTAATGCCATCAGTTTACCACTGACAGCATGGCAGAAGAACCCTGCCAAATAACACTGTATTCATGAGCTGAGTTGTCTTATTCTGTTGTAATTACCTCGGCCAAGGCAGTTATGTTTTGAGCTTCAATTGTTAGTCAGATGGCCGTTAGTTTGCGGGATTTCCCAAAAACAAACAGATTTCGATATCATTTGGTGGAGAGTGAAGCCAAAGAAGGGCCACAGAAGAAGCCATTCCATTTCGGTGCAGATAACAACACAACATGACTAATTATCTACCAGTGTAAACTTTGATTGACAACTCTTTTTTGTCGAATTCCTGCTATCAGTAGGAGACACAGCCACATTAACAGATGTTCTGCATTGTCTGTTGACTTTGTACATACATACAGTATGTGGTAGAGGTGGGGATCTCGAGTCAAATTTGAGGACTTGAGACCTGCTTGACCAATACTGATAAAAAACTAGACCCATTGATTTTCCTTAGAAAAAACTTGTGTCCTTAGAAAAACTGGTTTGACCCAGTGCCCATTCACTTGTTGGAGATGTCTGAAAATAGACAAAAGACCAGAACAGCATGACAGAGAAGCCATTGATGCAATTGGCACTAATGGACATTCACAATGATTCTGAAATCGACATATAAATTCACACAACCAGGACAAGGAGGGTCAATCTCAGATTATAAAGCTAAAATGCTATTTATTTTAGCATCTTATATAACAGTGACTGGCGGAAAATGTTCTTTTATTTGCAGTAGCCATTTTCTTTCTCCCTCTCTGTCTCTCTCTCTCTCTCACTCACACACACACACACACACACACACACACACACACACACACACACACACACACACACACACACACACAGAACCATTGACAGCAACAACATGGCCCTTGATTGAAGATTTGATTGTAATGTAAGTGATTGTTGTCTTTGCCGAAAAACACTGAAGCAGTCGGTACATTCTGTTGAACACTTTTGACATTCACAATAATGCAGTAAGTCGCATAACAGCTTGTTCTGTGCAACATTTTCATTCTTTTGTGAGGTCTCTGCTTTTCCTGATGGAAGATCAGGCTTTAACGCTTTAACGTAGGCGAGGCCGGATTTCAATTTAGACCACTGGAATTTCCAGCTTGACTTGTGATTTGCATGACCTAAAGCAGAGATTGACTGGAAGGTTAAGACTCCATGACTATGACTTACTCCCACCTCTCATGTGTGGATCCATACATTTCATTATTATTATTATTAGTTATTTTTTATTATTATTTTTTCACATGCAATTTTGATAAGCGATAAGTGACATGGCTGACTTGACAATAAATCTGATATAACATGCTCCAAGTCATAGTAAATATATCCAACTTTAAAACATGTGGACATATCAACCCTGATTCATCTTGCATCCTTGTTGGCATTTGATGACAAATTAGAACGAGCATGATGCAGTGGTAAGGAATCATTTGACATTTTGCACCATTCATCAGTACGAATCCCTGATGTCCCCAGACAGATTTTAGTTATTCTCTTAACAATATGGCTACTGTGAGCCAATAAGCATATGTGTGTTCCTTCAACTGTTTATCCAAATGCAGATTAAAAACTTCTGGATATTTTCCATTCTAAAATGAATTGAAATGATTGGAAACCTTGGCAGGGGAAGATGTGGGCTGGTTTCTAGTCAAACAAATTTGATACAGAAAATGGCAACAAAAACATTTACCTCTTAATCTATATCACGAAATTCTGATGATCAAAATTTAAATTAAGTCTGCTATTTATATACTGTATATACTTTCTTGGTCTCATCAAATGAACAACAAAAAGGCAGCCCACGTGAACAGTTGGGATGTTTCTGAAAGCAATCCAAAATGACTAATGTGAGTTCTCTACTGAAATGTAACAGCATTCAAAATAGAGCAATTGGCCATTCTTCAAGGAATTATTAAAAATGAAGAAAAGATTACTCTGTGCTGGTTTTTGAGTTTATTTAGGCTCGTGTTGGCACATATTGTATGCAATTCTGTGAGTGCATTCCATAAGTGTTCAATAACAGCTTCTGAAAATGTCAATCTTCTTTATTCTGAAATTGTTTCTTAGTCTGCTCCAATTTGTGACCACTGGTCTGGGAATTGACAAAGAGACCAGAGGCCATGAACTCTTGTAACAGCATTCTACCAAGACACTAATGGAACTCATGCTGAATCACCTGTGAACATGGTGAGATAATTGCCATTTGGGAAGCCCAAAGAGCATGTAGTGATAATAAAGTCTGGGGAGCCAGAGGTCTGCCTCTGTCAGGTAATTGAAGAGTGAAATGCCATGTGACTTGGCCACGCATCGGGTAAAGAACTTAAAGGTTTATTCACATGCCCCATTATGGGAAAGTGTGAGCTTGCTTGGTTTAACAGGAGGTCAATTATAATGGAGTCGTGCTTAGGTTGTCACAAAGTGCATAATCAAGGCACACTGCTGGGCTAACCGCTAATCCATAGCTGTGCACTTAAGCGTGCCAGGGTTGTAGCTATGGAGCACTATTTAATGTGTACGTATGATTCAGACCTAGAGGGTCAGCAGATACAAAAGAAAGCAGTATATTCCATATATTTCATATGAAATGCTTTCCTATCCGAGGCACTGGTTTTACTGCATACGCTTGTGTGTCTCTGAAAGCCCGATCGTCACTCTTCCACCAATAACACCAGCAAGACCAGCTGTCAGTCACGCAGCTTATAAATACGGCATTAGCTTCCAGTGCAGGTGAATGTCAGCAGAGGATTGTCTTAAAACCCACCTTTAATCAGCAAGCCATCCTTTTCAGGATTAGTAGGCTTTGATGTTATTAACTTCACTCAGCACATCACAAACAGGTCAAGTTTCTTTTATGAAAAGTTGGACATTTATAGGGGGGGAAAGGCTTCAAAAGCACACAGTGCTGTTCTCATTCCATGTCCAAAGCATTTCTACTGAGTAATTGAGTAGAGTGGATGCATAAAAGTCTTTGTTAATGAAACATGAGTTTGTATTCTTCTATGGAGAAAATAATTAGAATTTATTAATGGCGTCCAGAAGCAGATGTTTGGTTACAAGGGGTGGTACAGATGTTAAAAGTGGCATAAACTGTAATTGAGTAATTACCTTACTAAAAAAATAAGTGATGTTACCATATGGAGCACTCAGACAATTTTGGGAAAATAATCTTATGGACTTGAACGTTCTCTGAATCAATGGTTCACAAACTTGTTAGTAGCACGTCACCAACAGGCCACCAATGCCAATGTTAGTAGCAGTTTACAGTAAGGCACCAACTGTTACTGACAGAATGTACAACAGAAGTGCGCAGTATAAACAGGGAACAATCTGGACTCTTTTCAGGCAACAAAAACTCCCCATCATAATTACAAGACAATAATTTAAACAGGAAATTATTTCACAATCAACCCCATTTTATTTTGGAAATGACACAACAGATCTTTCATTACCACAGTTTGAGAACAGCTATTATAAATGCAAACGCCCCTCTTATTTCGCCAATATACACTCTGTGAATTTTGGAGATGTTTTATTTTAAATATGAGTATTTTAAAAGATGGCTATAATCTTAAACATCAGTGTTTTCCCACTTTCTCCGGTAAAAGTACTACGCAATACTATGTTTCAGTATTTGTAATAATTTCGCATTTGATTTTGTTCCTACCATTTATCCGCATTATCTTCATGAAAATCTCTGATCTGTTTCCATGTTCAATCTTCACCCCACAGGCTGGATCACCACTGTGAACCTACAGCCAAATCAGGGCAGCACATCTGCCCACACAGGTCTAATGACACAATAGCACAGAGCCAAACAGCCAACAGTGAAACACAACTTTCTCCTTCCTATGGACTACGACATAGCTTAATTCAACTCCAACTTAAAAACCTCCATGTTTTTCTTCATCGTTCTTTTGTCTGTAAATTTGTCCTGACAGTCGAAGCTCAACGTCCTTCTGATGTGCATTGCGCTTCCCCTCAATTTCGCCTTACACGAGGACAGTCTAAATAGGTCAGAACCCTGCTGGAAACGAGCCTCTGAAAGCTAGAACAGGCAGAGGGAAATCAGTGATACAAAAAACAACATTACTGTCCCACAGAATCAGAAAAAAGAGAATAAAAAAGAGAGCACTTTAGGGGTTTTCATGTTCCAATCAGCAAATGAAATGAAGTAACTGCAACATGATGATGCAACAATAACAGTTGCGCAAATAAAACGTCAACTTTCCATGGTCATTTTACCACACGTCCACTGTGTGTGTTTATGTGCATCTGATTGTGTCAATCTGTTTTCAGTATACACAGATGCGGCTGAGCCCTAAGTGTGTGTTTGTGTGTTTGTGTGTGTGGTAAATTGCCGATGGCTACGGCATAAACTACTGGATACAGACGAAGCGGATTGCCAAACATATTGTATTTTTCAGGCTTGTGTATCTTGCTTCCGCGCTCATTTTGTTGCAGGGCTGCAGAGTCTCATAAGATGCCAGCATGGTGGATGCACTGCTCCCCAGTGCTGCTTTCACTCACACACATCCTGACCTATTTTCTACCATGTCAACAGTATTGATCAACTGTTCAACCCAATGAGGATGATTTTAGTCTGTTATGAGATGGAATTAGATTCTTGTCATACAGGCAGACAATTACTTTGACCTTCCCTGCACATTTAGGGCATTCTTACTAGAGAAGGAAATCCACAACTCTAACTATTGTCAGAAAAAAGCACAATGAAAGGAAGCAAATTCATCAGAGTGGCTTTAATTGCAGACTACTGCAACAGAACAGAACAACAAAAATGTATGAGCGTGTTTGTATTTTGTTGTGATTATATTATCTGCCTGAGAGCATACTTCTATTCCTTCATTAACAATCTTCTGTCCATAGGGCATATCTTATAGGTTACATTTTCTGTATGAATTTGGGTGAATTTATGTGCCAGCTTTATTTATGTAGTTTTGCACTTTTACATGAGGATACATCACTGCAACATGGTCTGTCTTTGCCTTCGCTTTACCTCCGCAAAACCTCACCTTCGCCACATACCAACTAGAAGAAAATCCTATCAAATATGTGGAAAAGGTCCTTGGCAATGCAGACAAGTATCAATTGTAAGGTTAGCATCACCATGCCTGGCCTTAGTCCTCTGTCTTCCCTCTTGAGTTAAGAGCACCTGCTTTGTGTCTTCTAGCATGACTGACTTCTGCGGTCCTTAACATAGAACTGCATCAGATTAGCCAAACTATCTCTTGACCAGCATGGTGTCTCAGTATCTCTCAAACCTATAATGAGAAAACGGAGATTGAATTTGAAACTCAGTATGACCGGAAGGATTAGTGTGCAGCCCGAGACTTCTTTACCTCAAAGATGTCAGTTGGATTTGAGCTGGAGGGGGCTGGTTTTCTATGATGACCTACATTTCTCCTAAACTGATTTCAATACAGCAACTTAAGACATGGGCGAGGTCTAATAATGCGGCTCCAGAAGTGGGAGTGGTGTTCTAGATTGGGTTCAGTCGGCACTAGTTTGTAAGGGATACATGAGAAGAAACAGCTAACATCTGTTTTCATTCTGTCTAGCTGCAACAACGGTGTCACAGTGTCACAGTGATCATTTCTTTCTGTACCATTTAGGTGATGTTTATCAGTTGCAGGGCTGGATTTATTGAGCCATATTTCCATCAACAGTACACAATTTACCCCAAAGGGAACTTGTACATACTTGGACAAAATGCAACCAGCCACACACACACATAAACCACGCACTCAAACGTATTCTTTGCTGAAGTACTTCTCAATCTGGCCTTGAGCTCTGTCGGGCAAGCAGCACATCACTTTGATAAGCAGACAAAAGTCGCTATCCCATGGCCCCTCCATAGTCAGGCCCTCCAGCTTATGCGCAATTCTGTGACCACAGAATTCAATGCATTTTCAATAAAATGACAAATTCTTCCATGATGCTGCATAATTTCCCATTCTATTGCATATTTATTTGCATTATTTTATATTTCACAAATCCTGACTGTACAGTGAAGAATAATGGACAAATGACATGAAAAATGAATAATATACTACCTCCCATACATGAACACATATACTTACACACAATCATATCTTATTTTACTCAATAAATAACTAAGTACTTAGTGTTGCCTAGCAACCGTCTTACGAGTACCTGCATAGTTTTACACAGACTGATAGGCTACCGGGCTTACTGAACCGTGTTGAATGTGGCGGCTCATACATAGTTTTGGTTGTCTTCACTCAGTACTACAATGCAACATTTGTTAAAAACTATAACAAAACAATTTATATTCCATTTGCCAGGCCCATAAAGTCTTACACAGCTGCAGAACTGTTTTATGAAATGTCAAATATATCAAAATGCCATTCTAAGGGATTAGTTTTATTTTTATTGCATAATGGCAATGATTTAAACTGTGTAATTGTGCTTTCATGGTGCACTTATTTGGGATATTGCACAGAAGAATATTGCTGATGAATAAAACAGCTGGAAGATTAAGACTTTAATATGATGATAGATTTTAATTTGATAAAGACTCATAATTTAATGCCTGATTTAGCCTCCTTTGTGTAAGGCGCAGTGTCTTAGCATTAGATGAAATAATAACTGAGACAATCATTACACAATATAATCTGTCAAAAATCATGAACACGAGCTGCTTCAGGTGTTCCAGATAAGAACTGTTATTCTCCCATTGCCTAGTGATAACTAAATATCCCTCGCAGTTTTGCAGGTTGTTTTCAGCATGAATAGCTGCATGAAGGCGGAACCTTTGGCAGCGTCTCAAATGCTTCCTGTGCCCTTGAAAATCAAGAATGGCCTGTTCACACAGCAACTTATCTCCCAAAGTGAAGCTGACGTCTAATCAACACCTGCAACCTTTCCCATTGCCGTATGTCCAAGTGAGACTTCAAAAGTTGTGCCAAGCCACGCGCTCCCTGTCGCGTGTGGGATGGTAACGACGAAGAGGAGAAAGGACAGGGCGATTTCTAATCAAAGCCCTCCAGAAGTGCCGCTGTTATTTTTCCGCTGCATGCGTTGGATAGTACCTGTGATGTGCCGTTGAAAGCCTTGCGTCCCTTTGAATTGTGAAGCGGCTCATCTCGCAGCCTAATCTCCTGGAGTGATTGTGTCCCGTGCTGCTGGATTACACACTTTAACAGTGAAGCCAGAGAACCTTTTGCCTCCTATCACCTTTTTATACACCCAAAGAGGAGAAGCGTGGCCGCTCTTGTGTCAGCTCTTGATCTAACATGTAGATCTCATACTCAAGCATCCGTTTCGTTTCTCCTCAGTCCTGCCAAACACATTCTTTGTCTCATAAAACTACATTGGTTGATTCGTCGTGCAGAGCTGATTGTTGATGTGTAATGCTTCGTTGTCTGAGGGGTAAAAATGTATCTGCGCTGATAACCGCCAAATTTCATCATCTGTGATATGAGGTTGCATCAGTGATGTCGGTCATCATATTCCCTTTGCCGATACTATTAATGGACTACACCTCCTTTGCTGACTGTCAACAGCGGAGATGAATCCCGTCTTTGTTAAATAAGCTAAGCGTTAAGATGGTGAAAGGAGCTTATCAGTCGTGTGCTGCTCGCTTGTAATAATCAATTACAGGTGACTATGAGTGACCTTGAAAGGTACTGAATCTGCAGAAATACAATGAGAGGATTTAAATTGCACACACACGAGTAACACTGCCAAGATTTCTCTCCACAGAACAAGGCTGCGTGAATATATTTTTCCTCCTGTCCAAACCCAATATCTTCCTGAAATACATCGTCTCCCCCGGCCTTATCTCGCTCCCTTCTCCCTCCCTTCTCCCTCCGCTGTAATTGTCAAGGAGAAGCCTTTGGTGTTGTTGTCCCACTAGCAGTAGCATGCAGAATGTGTATCCATCAATCTGTTGAGTTCTCCCTGAGCAGTTCCTTCACAGAAATCCGTTTAGGCCTTTTCTTATTGAGTGCAGTGTAGTGGGAGCCCTTGTGGGGATTCAGCTCCCTAACCTAGTTCCCCTCTGTGTCTCTGTCAATGAACCCCTCTTCACTTGCGACTACATGGGCTCAGTACACAAAAACAGTAGAAAGATCTATAAAGGAGGAAATTTATATTAATTAAATGTGAAAGTCCGTTCATTATCTTTGAAGGCAAGTGGTTATAAAACTTACATTTAACATACTTATGGCATACGGATGGCTGCATGTTTGTTGGTGTCTATGGGAATTTCATTCACATTTTTCGAAGAAATAAGTAGCTTCTTAATAATTATTCATGTTTGCACTTGCATCAGAATTACTGAAAGTTATGAATTTGGTCAATCTTGGTGGAAGAGTGGGGCAGAGGTACCTTTCATTTGATATTTCCCTAATACAAATGATAATATATAGATACCTTTTCAGCCTTGGTGGAGGTATGTGATCTATAGTATAGGTATACCACTAATCCCTTCATTCATCACACAGTCCTCCCTATATACATTTGCCTATAATGAATTGTTGTTCAAAATATCAGAATTCACCTTTCTCAAGACTTTCATACTCATAAAACCTCGAAAGAGCTGTTTACTCCTGAGTGTACCTCCCACGGGTGAAGCTAGAATGGGAGGCAATGTTTGTTGTCACAGCTGCAGTCATAATACATTTTTACATAACAAATGCATTTTGAAACAGACAGAGATATAGCAGGCGGTTGGTTCAGTTCAGTCCTTAACTACCTCAGTGTGTTTCTATAATTGTGGTCTCAGTGACAACCACAGCTTTGAACAGGCGGAATGCTGAGAGCACCGTTAAAAATGCTGCACTTAAGACAATGAGATGTAGAGGTTTGATATTAAAATGACATCTCAGTGTACAATCTGTACCTACCCTCATCTGTCAAGTATGAACAATGTACTAAAACAGAAAGAGTCAGAAAGGTGAATTTACTGCTGTGCTAACACTTCAAGAGCCAACTCACAATCGCCCCAGTTCTGCCTTTATGTAACACGCATGTCACACACACACACACACACACACACACAGTCATTCGACACTGAAGTGCAGTACCTTTACTTCAATTATTTATTCCAATTGTTTGGCAGTAATTTAGTTAGTAATTTAGTATGTTTGGATAAGGTCTTTAAAAATGAATGTTGACAACTTATTTGTAGCTTTGAGAGGGTAGATGTGGCTTCAAAATTCAAGCAATTACTCTACAATTGTGCACATTTGTATAAGCACAATTAGATTAAACAAATTGATTTTGTAAAACAGACTTGCCTCATTTATACGTGAGCTCTCATTTAATCTCCCTTCATGTAGAGACAACAGCACTGTATGTTGTTAGAAAGGTAAAAATGGTTGAGGAGAGGCTCATTAAAGTCGCTCCTCCACAGAGAAGAATTAATTGTGAGCCTTGTTACAATGGAAAACTTTGATCCAATTAGGTGTGATATCAGCACTCCAAGGTAGACTGAGTTATGTGCTGTATCTGAAACTTGCGTCTTCCCCTTAAATTGAAGAAAATGAAAAAAGGGCTCCTACCATCAGTATTTGTCCCACTCTGAGTTCAAAGGCATTTTTACACATGCAGTCACAGTGTCTGAAGAAGATGGAGTCCTTTTTCAAAAGCATGAAGAAAATATTTTCGGCAAAGAAATACACAAAGCATTTTTTAACATGAAAAAACCTGAACTAAACGTTGTGTTCGCTGGCTGCCATCTCCCTTCTTCCAATCATAAATACAGTTTTAACTGGAACTAAAAACCAGATTCATTCCGATTACTAATTATAGGGATAGTTTCTTCTACGGTATGAATAAATGATGTGACAATATTGACTGTCAGATCAATAGTAGGGGTAACTATGTGCCATGTGTTTGCCAGACAAAAATGAACAGCACCATTTTAAACCACTTTAAGCATTTTAAGCTGTAACAGCCCTCATAAATATGCTAAGAAAGCTCAGAAAGCAGCTTTTACTTGTATGAGCTTTGAATAGGAACCTAAAACACCAACAGGCCCTGTGTGTGCTCTCTGATGCCCTGGAGTGAGATCTGGGAGTGGAATCAAACATTAGAAATATATCAAAGATGTCATCTTCTGCTGTCGATGGTTAAAAGTTTTCTCATGTTGCACTGCGGCTTAAAATGTGGTTATTATTATCCCATTTGCTGTTTTTTGTTTTTGTCCGGCAAGACACTGGCAGGCATGCAAAGTGCCAATTAAAGGATTTGTAGCTCCAACTCATGTCCATGTGTTGCTGGCGAGTACTATTGAGTCTACTTCATATCATCTTCTGCAAAATAAAAACAGAAAATCAACCTTTTTTTGTAACTGATGTGATTAATGTTGGATAATCTGACTCAGTAACCTTAGCAACTAGTGGATTGATGCTGATGGCCACTTTCGCACTAGTACAAGTACATTTACTGATTTTTGGTCCAAAAGTGATTATTGGTATTGCTCAACAGCCCTTTCAATCCCTTGCAGATGTACAAATCTAATGGAGAGTAAACATCTTCCTGATTCCACAGCAATGTTTCAGTCTTGCAACAGCCCCTGCTGTTTGACGCTTCCTCCCTGTGTGTGAGCTTGTGTTCTCCCGGCGTTCCTCTGTGAGCAGTGGGCCCTACAGCGCTTGCTGCTTTCTTGTCATCTCTCCATTAGGTGCCTAACAGAGCGATGGGCTGCGGCTGCTCTCTCCCTCAATGCCTCCATCTCCCTGACGCCCTTCAGGTCTCATCGCACTCGCAATGGAGGATCCATCCGCCATGATCCCAGGACACACACTGTCCTCCATTACCCATCCTCACAGCCCACTGCCTCCCATCCCACTCCCAGGAACCATATATGTGCACGGGAGCATGTGTGCATGAGGTATGTGTATGTGTGACTCCTCTAGGCTCAACCAAGGGCACCTGGTCTATCTAGTTACCCCACCACAACACACAAACAGAGAGACAAAGAGGTAGAGAGAGAGACACAGAGAGAGAGAGATGAGTAAAAGATCAATAGGCCATTTCAAAGGGTTTTGTTTTTAGCTTGGATGAAGTCCATCTGTAGATTCCTTACACATTAACTGAATGAAAGACCTTCAGCTGTGACGATCCATACTCCTGAGCCATCCCATAAACACTGCACATCTGCCGTAAGCACTCCCAAGTCAACTATTACCGTTGTTGAATAATTTGTAATGAGCAAGCTTCTTTTTTAAAAACCTGTGGCTATAATGGAGTTGGAGACTTAATTCAATTTCAGTTTAATTCAGCTTTATCTATATAGCGTCAGATCACAACAAAGGTTATCTCAATAAACCCAACATTCCCACATGAGCAAGATCCTGGCAACAGCGGCAAGGAAAAACTCCCCTTTAACGGGAAGAAACCTCAGGCAGAACCGGGTGGGCGGCCATCTGCCTTGACCGGTTGGGTTGAGAGAGGAAGAGAGCGAGGAGAGAGAGACTGGCACACAGGGAGGCACAGCAACAACAAAGATGATAGTGTTGTAAATATGACTAATGATATTAATATGAATAGAATGTATGGGTCACTACAGGACAGGGTCTTCATCTCTACAGAACAGGGTCTTCATCTCTACAGGGAAGGGGGCTTCATTTCTATAGGACAGGGTTTTCATCGCTACAGGAAGGGGGCTTCATCTCTATAGGACAGGGTCTTCATCTCTTGAGGAAAGAGTCTTCATCTCTATAGGACAGGGTCTTAATTTCTATATGACATTATATAAGTTTTATTAAAAGTCTTGGATTCTTAAATGTTCCGTATTGGTCTTGGTTCTAACTGTGTTCTTTCTTGGTTGTAATATTGTTTGTGTGTGAGCAAACTGAAGGTAGCCATTAATGCCAACAGTTTCTTGAACTGTTTGCACACAGTTATTTCCGCATCGATTGCAGTCCGAGAAGCATAAAATGACATTTGGTGTCGCTTATTTTTTGGTTCTTCCACAAGCTTTAATTTGCTTTTTCCTTAAGTAAAAATGTTTGTATCTATTTTTATTCTGATATGTGTCTGGGTACTTGTATGGAAACATCAGTTCAACTTTTGAATAGATAAACATGGCAACACAGCACTCATCTCAGTCAAATCAGATCAGCTTGTCTTTGCCTCCAGTCACAAACACCCACAAAAAGGGAGATAGCAAATTGTTTTATCCATAGGATCCAATTAAAAACTGTGAAATCACTGAAAGTCATTTGCTGTCTTGGATGGTTATCTGCACTATGTGTGCACAAGTGATTACACTTGGCAGAGAACTCCAGGAAAGCATTGTGAGGAGAGGAAAGGGAATCATAACTTAGTACAGATTGAAGGCTATAAAGAGGAATATTCTGATCAAATCAAAGGTGGAACCTGCAAGTCAATGTTCAGTTGTTTCTCTTTATATAAAATGAATGTGGTCTGTCTGTCATTTATAGAAATACAGGAACATGAGAGTGCTGTTTACCTAGCCATGGAATAAGGTGTTTACTTTTTCTAATTAACACCGATGCACTCAACATGAAACTAATTACACTTGTCATATTTAATAATCTAATAATCTGTGTTAATTGAACTGGACGGATAACTTGTGCAAACACAGATCACTCTCCCTCATGAAATGCTTGAAAATGACAACGGTGTTGCAGTGAGCAACTGTAAACTCTGTCATTCAGAACAGGATTCTTAAGAATTATCCAATAAAAGTTTTATTGAATTATGGTTACAAAAAAACAGTTTGGTCCCATTTTCCTACAAATTAAATTCAGCACTGTTTGATTGTGCTGAATAGAATTTGCGATGTGCTCGTTTTAATAGAACCTCCGAAAGCAGTGTTTGAATACAGTATCTGGGCTCTCATCGTTTGGTTTAAATCGACGAGTTCTTACCAAACCAGACCATTGGACTGCTGGACAGAAAATGTGAAGAAGGAAAATGTTCATTTGTTGGTTTAAAGAAGGGTGATGCTTTCAAATTGAACTGCGATCCACTTCTGACGGCAAACATTAGAACTCAAATTGTGCACATATCAGAGAAATATCAGTGATGAGGAAACACATCATGTGACACAAACGTTTCTGAAAAGTAAGATTTTTGGTTTAATGACCTTGATCAGCACATCAAGTCCATGTTTTTTGTGGTGGTTGAAAAGTCTAACAATAGCCTCCGGACTCCCTGTTGGTTGCTACGAGGCTAATATGTGCCAAGAACATGTGTTGCGGTTGCCTCGGTTGACTCACATTAGTGCCTTTTCCCATCTCACCCCTCCTGTCTGTTTCCACTCTCGACATTTGAATGAAAGGCTTCAATAATTTGTGCAGAAAATGAAAACTTTTAACAGCAAAACTTGGTTTCAAGCCCTAAAACATAATGGCCTTTATCAGGACATATGCTTTTTAATTCAAAATAGTTTTATCCACAACAACTATCAAACACAAACACAATGAAATATAGCTGGAATAAACAGCCATAGCTTAATAGCTTGATGATTTCAAATTCAAAAGCTTTCCAATACGTGACAACATTGCATCACATTTGATGTCTCGCACCGGGATATCATTCATGTTGATGAATCTAAAACATTAGCGAAGCAAGAGTCTATCTCCATCTTCCCCACCAGGCAGCCTTTTATGGTTATTCAAAGCTTAGTAATGATGCATACATAACCTTAATACATTCGTGAGTATATCATATCACCCTGTTAACAGAACTTAGTGGAAAAAATAGATCATTTAAATGTGGCACACAGCTAATTTGATGATGAAACATTAAAAAACACAATCTGGCAGCTACATTACTGTACACAGCCATCCCCGTGCTTTAAGGATGAAAATAAATGGAGACATAAATTGAAAAGTAAGAGTCGCTGTGGGGAGAGGAGGCGGATGTAGATGAAAATGTGAGTGGCAGATAGGAGGGGAGGTTGACTGCCAGACAGGTGGGTGTGGAGAGGAGTCACACAGCCATTAGGAATTGCATAATGGCTAGAGATGGGGAGGAGAAGGCCTCAGCGGGTGGGGAATGCTTCCTGCGAATTACCAGCTACGTTTATGGAGCACTCCAGTGGCAGCATGCTAATGAAAGACTTGATAATACCACAGAGCAAGAGTCAAGTGTATGTCCTCTGCAAATGCTTAGTTTCTGCCGCACGTTTCCTTTACCTCCCCCTTAGAAGGCGCTGACGGAAAACCTCAATCTGGGCTCCATAAAAACTCCGCTCCTATAAGGCACAGCTACATATTAAATTAGCCCAGTCTAATAAAGTCTGCTCAGTCATCTATGTAGAGAATGAGAGATAGAGTGAAAGGGTTCATCAGGGGAGGAGTGGCTCGTCCCGCCTCCCAGCGTCTGTTCCTTTAATACATGCACAGTGTCTGCACATTTGTTTTTTTGGTGAGTAATCCTGCAGGATGATCACAGACATAAAACATACACCAATGCTAAGAAAAATCAATAACAGCGTTGTGGACCGTTTACTGTTTCATTATTCCAAATTCATGACCTACCACCGCCCCATGCTGTTGTTGCCCCCAGGCTAAAGCTCATTGTCACTCACATTTGCTCATTAAGTGCCAATCACACAGTACTCCAGGCTATAATTTTGCCAGCACTTGGTGGCACTGCAGATGTCACATAATGATCCCCTGCCTGGTTCCTGCATAATTCATTGTAGGTGCCGATGACAGAGTTTACCCTTGACAATGAACTCTGTCACTGTGTAAACTGTTGGTGAATTGGGTCAACCTCCATTTGTACTGTTCTGTGCAGAGAGTAGGACAGGGAGATGTCTTTGACCATCACCACCACTGCATTAGTGTTCGGTCAGTATGTTAAAGCTGAAAGGAAAAGCAATTTATCTCACGTCATCAACACATGAAAGCACGCCGGCGTAAACATTTTTATGATATGAAATCTCGTTAGCAGCCTGCATCTAGTATTGCACATCAAATGATTCAGTTTGGTTCTAATGTGCATTTATTAGCCATTTATGTGTGTGCAATAAGAGCAAACATTATTCTTAGCACTAATGTGGAATCATCGAGGAGGACTTTGGCAGAGAGTGGCTGGTGTTGCTTCATATCTATAAAACATCTGAATAGGCCTCAGTGAGTTAGCTGTAATGGCATAATGAGACAGATGAGTCTGCTTTTAGGCCACAAGGCCCAGTCAAAATGGCGCTCGGAAAAGGACATCTGTATTAATGGAGCAGAATTACCTGCTGTTTAGAAGCATATGTCCATTAAAAAACATTTCAAGAGCTGCTTCTGCTTCCCAAGAAGACTGTGATTAAAAATGAAGAGATGCCCTTGCATGGCTGTGGATGTAATGGAACATGTCATGTGTCAGCAGCCATGATCCTGAATTTAATTGACAACTTGTCATAGTTCAGGCACTTGGGAGACAAATAAATCATTTAGAGCCCTGAGAGACAAGAGACTTGTGACAATTCATACTTCTGTTCTAATCAGTTCAAAACACACAAATAGGTGAATGAAGGCCATATGAATGCTCCAGATTCAAGTGGAGGATAAACAGACTGAATCTCCGCAGCGCTTTGCAATGACCTCATATTCACCCATTCATACACTGATAGCCAGTGTAAGGTGCCCACCTGCACATCAGGAGCAGTTAGGGGTTCAGTGTCTTGCTCAACAACACTTCAACAGGCTCTTTAGAAGAAACCTTGAACCTTTCTGAGCCACCTCTGCTTAGATTCTTCAAATTAGCAAAAGAAAAGGTCGATAGAAAGTATGTAAGCATTGCAATGAGTCTCAAATATGCTAGGAGGTTTAAACTGAAATAACTATCTGTGGCCATCAGAAATGAGTTGTTTCTTTGTCATGGACGAGGGGATACAGATGCTCAGTACAGTTATTTCATTTGTTTTCTTCTGGATAGTAAGACATTTTGCATCATGGCAGAAAAGATTAAAAGGTGAGGAAATAATAAGATTCATCCTCGGGGACCCTGAATATTCATAAGAAACGTCATTATTTGTCAATATCAGGTCTTGGGGTTCATTTTAATTGCGCATGAGCTGCGTAATTTTAACATTTTAATTTCAGGTCCACCACAATTTAGGAAAAAGGAGATGTCAAAATAAGTCAGGGTTTTTTTTAACCTTTCTCCCTTTTCACCATTTTTTGACCTACCACAACATTCCAACTACAACTATGCATGTAAACAAGTGTGTTTGATTAACAGTGATTAGTAGCAGAAAGGTTTCAGAACAGTGGATGGAGTGTTTAGATGCAACCAGCATGTTGTAGTGGCTAAAATGGAAACCAAAAAATGAAAAAAAAAAGATCAAAATGGCTCTTGCAGCAACAGACCATTCAGACTTGTGTAAAGCAAAACGTTTCTGATCACACACCAATTGCCCAAAAGTGCGACGTAACAAAGGTCTAATTTAGTGAGCAGGGTGACCTTTAATAGTATTTGTTGCATCAGTAATTTCACATATTTAGACAAAGCAGCAAAGGTGTTAGGTAGTTGTGATGTGAATATTAACAGACATCAGCAGGGTCTCTCTCTCTCTCTCTCTCTCTCTCTCTCTCTCTCTCTCTCTCTCTCTCTCTCTCTCTCTCTCTCTCTCTCTCTCTCTCTCTCTCTCTCTCTCTCTCTCTCTCTCTCTCTCTCTAAGCAACCATGTTCTGTAAAGGGAAATATATGGAGGCTACAGCACAGCAAAAATTGCCTGCTAGCGACAAAAACGCTGTTTCCAGGTTACTGCTTTGATGTCAGATACCGGGAGTTTAAGCTGGCACACGGGCTAAAAGTACTGAATTTTTTAAAAGTCCGATTTCGACCTGGATTTCATTTAAAATAAAAACACGCTTTGTTGGGACTCTCTTTAGTTCTCCCTTTCATCCTCTCGGACTTTTTTATTTGCTCACTCAAACTTCCTTTCACATTTGTGCGACTCAGATAAAAGATAATTGAATTTGATTGTGTAATATGTAACTCTAACATCTTGAGATGCGTCGTGTTGAGGAAATAAATAAATAAGCGCCATTAACGATGGGGGGTTACAGAAATCTCTCTGTCTCCTCATTCTTCACTCCTCTGGGATCTGGCTCAATCTCAAGGCTGTTTTTGGCGATTAGGTCCTTGGCGTTCTCAGCTGAATGGCTCTTTTATCAGACGCTATGGCTTTTTTCTCCTTCTCGCCTCCCAGCTCAGTGTGAGAGGGTTTGGAGGTGCCCCCTCTCACACCCTCCTTCTCCCATGCTCCATTTCTCCCCCTTTCCTCCGCTCGTCTCTCCTGGAGGGGCTTCCATCCCGCCTGTGTACAGATGACCTGCGTTATCTGCAGCACCACAGCAAATGAATTTACTCCCCTCTAAGTCTAGCGAGATGATCACCAACTCCTTCTGGTCTTTACAGGGACACATGGGTATCTGTGTTCACGTTGTTACACTGATTCATTCCACAGGGCCAGTGATGAATGGTTAGACGTGTCCAGACAAGCCTGTGGACTGAGACAGTAACAGTTTGAGAATCAGGGACATTCTCCAAAGTAATAGGTGATGACAGTAGATATGATGTACTATAAATAGATGTAATTTATTTGCCACGTGGTAGCAATGATTCAGTCTTATTCTTCCCTGTTGAATGAGGCCTAATGAGATGGCAAACAACACACCGTATGTAACATTTGCACAGCAGGTCTTCATGTCGCATCCTTTGCGTATATCCAAATGTTTTTGACTGCCTTTTTACATCTTGTGACCCATATGACCCATCCAAGTGACCCATACCAGTTTGTACGTTTTAGTACTTAAGCAACCTGCATATGCAAAGGAGGTAAACAAATTGCTGTAATAGATGTTGTGGTACAAACCATTGCCTGCAATTACGTATTACTGCATCTTAAGCCAGAGAAGACGGATTGGAGCACTTGTTGCATCTTTGCAGTGTGTGAAAATTATCCTGTGGTATTTTATGATATCCAAGGCAGGATGGCAAGAACATTTAGATCTATGTATTTACATAACAATCCGATTAATTCCTCATGTGAATGAAGCTCAAAGGGAGAATAATTTGCTTTTTTTTTGCCATCTTACAACATATATTATTTCCCATATATGCAACGTGAGGAACAACATTAGAACTGGGTCACTTATACCTGGCGGTGTGAATGTGCCCCCTCATTATTCTCATACACATGCATATATTACAAAAAAATGCCTGTTAATAAGCATTCTCAATGTTGTAGTCCTACAGAAGAAGAACGTGTGTGTGAGATTCCAATTATCAATGCAGTCTCATCTGTATATTAAAATGCATTTGGGCAAAATGTCCAGAAATCTGCATAATAATTTATTTTTTACCAAGAAGTATCTCAACATCTCCCTAAGAAGAAAAAATCTTTATTTTTTCATGAGTTTGGTGAATTATTGATCACATCTTTTTGACGAGGGAGTGAGGGAGATGTAGCAAAGATTTAGATTTAGTACACGACACAGCATAGCTTCTACACTTCACATACTTTAAACACTGTTTGTTTGACTGCAAAAATTCCATATACCCAATTACTTTATCCGGAATCTGTTTAATCAACAAATGTGTGCTATTTCAGGGACCGGATAATGAAAGATGCATGTTTCATCTTGCGCTAAAAACAAGGTGAAGAGAGTGATAATTAAGTGAGCTATTTTGTCGCATGTTTCCACTTAATCATGACTAATTAGGGAGTGATGTGAGTACTGATAAGTACTAAGGTGACACACCTTCTCTAGGCATCCGCAAGAAACATCAAAACAACATTTCGTCGCAGTCGTGAGTGTTTGATGCTCCAGTCACCTTAGCTACAGTCGGAGTGTACTGTTACTACTCAGCATGTGCCCTAATCACCAAATGAGGCTGATAAATCAAAGTCAACGTCTGTTTCATCCTCCAAAACACGAGTGAAAATGTGAAGCTAATTACAGATGAATTATTGTGCAATAAAATAATAACTAGAGTGAGATGATTCAGTCTCCAAACCGACACAGAGATTATTTTATGTGATAGCTTCTCATCTGTCAAAATAAGTCCTGTTGTTGTTCTGTCACAAGAGCAGACACACTGTGAATGGTTCAAAAGTAGGACAAGGTGCAAAGCAGACATTTGCATCCAGCTAAGCCCCTGTGTCTGCTTGTTTATAATTACAAGCTCTGCCCTGCAGCCTGTTGACTTCTCTGTGCTTGAAGCGCCACAAGCACATTTCATGCAATTTACCTCCTGAATAAATTCTAATTGATTGGGAATGAGGAACAGCCCACAGTTGATGTATTGTTGGAGTGTGGGATACTTTTCGGTTGTGAATTTATGGGCTTCTCGGTTGGGGAGTAAATGTCCTCCATATTTCACGTTGTCATTTCAATTCATGCCAGTAGCAGTGTATTTGTGCACATTCCCCCAGTCAGAAGGTTAGCATAATGCCAACACTATCTGTCACTTAAGACCCTGGCTGAAAACAGGAGGATGGAGGAGCAAGGGATCAGTGTTTACCCACCTGGCCAATTAGAAGACAGAGAAACCTATAAGATGGAGGCAGCCTCCAGCAGCAGGTATAGTCGCAGTTTTGGCGCTCAGCAGTTGCTAGGCAACACCATCTATCTGTTATTGAGCAAACTTGTTGTGGGTATTGCTATTATATGTATAAATCACTGGTAATCCCTGCACTTCGGATAACTTGTGCATTTGTGTAAGAAAAGGAACAAGTGTTGATTTATCGTTGTCAAAAAGGCTTTGAATTGATTACCTCAAAGTGAGTAAGATGAAGTGAAGTACAGTATTTACTCAGGAAAATTATACATGGAGTAGTTGTACAAGATGCACTGCAATGTCAGGAAGTCAGCATAAGTAAAAGCTATGAGAAGCCGCACCTGTAAAGGGGGAGAGATTTGTCACTGCATTTTAAGTTGTCCAACACTCCTGATTTAAGAGATTAATCTTACGTGAAATTCCAAATAACGCTGCCGTGTGTTATGTGTGAAAAGAAGAGCTATGGGTTTCTGTAAGGATTTGATATATGCACCACTTGGCAGGAGATGCGGTGTAAGCAGAAATGATGGGAGCGGTGACACCCTGGCATACATCACATCGAAAACTCTAACAATCCAGAGAATTTGTATAAAAACAACAAATATCTCCTTTATCTGTAAGAAGAAAAATGCAAACGAATTGGAAAATGACTTTTGGCATTTTTAATTCACTTATATGCACCTTGCATTATAGGTACTACATTATCTGTTTGCAATGGGACAAAACAGAATTCTCTAAATATTACCATGGAAACAGAATCTTCTCAACAGAAAATGAGATTAAGTATTTCCAAACCTCTCAGTCTAAGTATCTAAGTAATAGCCTATTGGCAAAAATCAGCCTTCAAATAAACAAGATGAGATCAGGATGTGGTAGCATTTTTTAGTTTAATATGTATGCAAGCAGCCTGAATTTAATGATGTCCCTGTAATATTGATAACAATGAGACGGTGCCTTCAGAAATAAACAAAGTTGTTGTTGGCATATATTTGCAAGATTTGGGTCCCGCGCACACAATTTTAATGTCACGCACACATACATGTACACAGAGAGAGAGAGAGAGAGGGAGAGAGAAGCCAAATCATTTTTATCCCTTTTTCCCCAGATTCACAGCGTGAAAGGTATACATTCCCCGAGCTAAGCAATGCATTTTCCCTGTATGTAATTAATCCATTAAATATTATATCAGTCCTGCAGCCCACAGCTGCTTGGTTCAAAGGAAGTTTTGTGTCATGGCCCGGGGCCCAACTCGCATACACACACCAACATCTCTCTCTCGCCCTCTCTTTTCTCTCTCTTCTCTCTCTCCCTTTTTTTCTTTTTCCCTCTCGCTCTCACAGTCCAGCAGTGCCAGTTTTGCCCCGGGCTGACTGATCACAGGAAGGAGCAACATTTTTGAATTCAGGGGAGGATTGAGCCACACAGTCCCAGCATCAGGCACTGTGTGTTACCCAGCTTTGCTGTTTTTCACCACTACAGACCGCTATGATTCAAATGGAATTTTAATGGCCTACTCTGCTATAACTGTTTCATTGTCTTTCCCTATTTGGCCTTGGATTTGTCTCCCACCTGATAATGTTCTTTGTGTTTCAGCATTGGCTTGCTTCATGCCAGGCATATTGGTTGGTCCACTTGTTCAATCTTTTCAAGAACCTTATCCTCATCCAAAATTTGTAATGTTCCGAAAGGCCATTTGCAAAGTTGCTGCTCGAGTGTTTTGTTCATAATCAGGGATAAAATTGTTTCATACAAAGATTTGGCAAGCAAACCGCAAAAAGCAAAACAATGGTTGAAAATGTCTGAAGCGTAAAATGCTAGAATAGTGAAATCAAATGAACAGTATTGGGACACAGTGGTAGTTGTAGTTGTCGTTTGGGTCAAATACCATGCAAAAAGATTACAGCAGAATACTGCGTTTGAATGCACTTCATTAAAGAAAGAAAAAAACACATTCCCTCATATTTTACAAGCACATGCTGTTTTGTGATGATGGTACAATAGACGAGAGCACATACAGTTTTGACCCCATATGACAACATGTCAACTTTCAACATGTTGAGCCAAATCTTTATGTGTTCCAAACTTTTCACAGTATCCATTTGATTTGTAGTGATAAAGTCTGACTGGTTCTAGAGCAACCAGTAGATCGAGACATCTTTTGTTCAGAATTGGTGCAGATCATGGTTACATCCCAAAAAATCTTCAAAAGAATGGTTGCTTTTTGTCCACACAGACTTGCGAAGTGAACACAAGTCCAATTGACCAGGAGCACACCACATAGATGTGAAAACACTCTGTACTGCACTTAATACTTTTCAGCGTGACTCTTTAAAACGATGACATTATACCTTACGGCCGCACATAAAATGAGTTTAATGAGTCAATATAAGAATGAATTTCCCTTTTAGGATGCTTCATTTGATTAATTATCAGAGGATGCCTACAGGCTGAGAAGTATTCAATAACCCCCACAAATATATAAATACGAGGAAAAACAGACTAATGTTCAGACGTCTCATGGAGAAGCCCTGCGGTGATTCTAACCACCATGGTGCAAACGGGCACCTTCCCACACAGCAACATGGAGTTAATTCTTCTTCAAATATTTGATTTGATGAGGGATTATGTTTTAAGGGTGCATTTGAATATAGATTTATGGTATATTGTATCCACCGTGTCACTTTAACTGTACCGGAAAACTTTTACCATGATAACCTTTACAAGCGCAAGGAAATTGCCATGACTGTATTATGCAGGTATTGACATTCTCAACCAGCTGTCCAGTGGGGATTAGTTGTAATACCTTCAGGCGCTCACCTATTTATATTCATAGTTGTTCCTATAGAAGAAGAGGCAGTGCAGTGAACCTCTGTGATTTCAGCCAGAAGTGGGATTCAGAGAGCGAGTAGTAGGTGGATGAAGTGAAAGTTTTAAAGCTGGAGTTTATACAGACACTGAGACCATAATCCCAAGGAAATCTCATCGCTGTATTCTTCATATTCAACTTCGATGACCGTTGGCTAGACATTGCTTTGGGTCACATACTGTGTAACACAAGCAACTTGATCAATAAGAAGAACTTGGCAGCATGGTGTAAAATATTGAGAGAAGTCCCTGCATATCTTGCTCTCTGCAGGTTACGGTTGCAAACTGAAACTAAAATTTCTCACAACTGTTTGTTGACTCAGTACGTGACTGACCCCGAGCTTATTTTGCGTCCTTGTTGTCTGTGTTGTTTAAATGTAAAGTTTGAGGGAGTCTTTGCAAATGAGCTTCACGCTTATTATGCAAATAATTCCCATTTTGCATTAAAATAAACTCTCCCTTCTTCCCCTCTCACATGATACGTGGCACTCTTGAACAGGGAAATTTAGCTCTATACAAATGTTTCTCTTCTGAGCTGTGAGGCCAGATCATGTTTCCAAATTTCCAAATGCATTATATTCCAAACACACACCAATCCAACCATGGACACACACACACACACACACACACACACAGATATATAAACATACAGTATTCTTGATGGGCTATTATGTAGCATACACACTCCTCTTTATACCTATTCATGTGATTGAATGACTAAATACACAAACCAGTAAGTGCGTGGCCCTTAACACGACTATTCCCAATGGGCTTATTCAGAAACATTAGTTACTAGCAAAAACAAATAAAATGTTAACTATGTATTACAACATACTTCATTTTTATCCTTGGCGCCATAACATCAACAGTTTTCAATGTTGTCAATAACCCTAGAACCAGACATGGTGGTATCAAAGGTTTGTTGGTGATTCTGTGGTGAAGGTGCTTGATCATTGTCTAATCAATAACCTGACTGCCTAAGCGTCTGATGTTTTTCTGTCCAAGGATCTTTTGAGGACCCCAAACCACATGGCTGCAAGCATTTTCACCTTGAAAACTAGTGAATGGCTCATTGCCCCATCCAACCTGTGACCCCCCCCCCCCCAAGCATGATGGATCTCAATAGTCACCATCCATGAAACCAGGTACAAGAATTTAAAAGAGTGACTGTGAACTGTAACAACAGCAGACAAAGCCACTTATTAACTGTTTGCTTTCAATTTCAGATGTATGTGTATCACCAGTTGACCAGACAAAGAGGCCAACACAGTGTCTGATTGTGAGAAGACACAGAGGTGAGTTAACCCCAGAATGAATTGAATTGCATCCCTATTTAAAGACATTTAGTTTTAGAGCTTATAATTACTCATGAACCTGCTGGATGTTTATTGTCCCACTGGATAATTTAATCCAATGTGATGTATATTTTACTAGATTGCTCTGAACGAGGTACACAGGTGCTAAAACGCTGTCCGATCGAGTAAAATCTCCATATCTATCATGCTATTGTGCTCCAGCTATACGTTCCTTTTCTTCCTGGATTCTTGACAGAATACAACATGAGCCCATTTAATGAACATTTCCCAAACACCTGACACGACAGGCAAGCTAATGGAGAGGCATTTAATAATTGAAACAAACAAATTAACCTTTAAATACCAGTAGGGGCATTTAAGTGCTAGTTGCAGTCATTGTAAATCTATTAGAACACCTCTGGTCTCTCCTTGTCTCACATACAATCAACCCCTCCATCCCACACACGTCCTTGCTGTTGGTTGCAGCTGGGAAGCGAGGTGAGGCTGTATGTGGGACATCACAGAGCTCATTAATGTGACTGTGCAATCAAATCAGGTCAGATGGATGCATTGGTGCCTAGAGGAAGGATTTGATAGCCAGCTCAGAAATGCCTTATAATAAGTTAATTAGACATTCACTTAATAGTCCTGCAGCAATCCTATCACTTGATAGTTCCTTGATAGGGTTTAGGTCTTGAAAATTGAGTGTCACAGACTATGTCTTATCAGTCCATGGAAGTAATAAGAGAGCCTCATTAGGATTAGAAACAGCTGGCTTCCTGACTTGGAATTTGGCCATGAGAAGAGTGGAATTCAGCAACCAGTGATACTATAGGCCACTTTGGGTAAAGAGTGAAACATAATTAAAATGTATCACATTGGACTTGTAATATGTGTGTGACATTTGATATAGATTATGTATGTTGTGTGTGTCTGAGGCTGTGCTTTTGGTATGCACAGGCAGATTTTGTGCTTTAACTTTCACGAAAAACTGTTTGGGTAATGTATATTATCTTTTTTTTTTCATTGATTCAATGTAGCTTTTACTTTGCTGGTCGTGCCCCCTGCATTCATCCATTGATCAGAATAAAAACATTCAGGAATGAACTTTCTGGTACTTTGTATACTACAGCAGCTAAAATGTTCATATTTTGAATGTGCTAATTGGTTGAAATTCTCATCCACAAATTACACATTCACCAAATTGTAGACCACATGGTAGTGACCTTTGATTTCTAGATTTCAAGGTTTTCAAGTATTATTCTGACAGAAATGCAACACTCTCACCTAGGTCCTGAATACTACTGCTACTGCTGCGGTTCACAGGAGACTCATGGTTCTTTTCCCTGAGCATTACTTCCAGTCCTTCAGGCCCTGTCCCTCGTGGCTGTGGTCTCAGGGGAAAAGCCCAGACAAAGCAGGATTTGTGGAATTACAGGAAATCAAGGGTAACAAGATAACTTTGAAGAAATAAGAGCTTCTGGCTTAGTCACTGCAATAGCAAGTATATCATTTGTTCCAAAGTATACACTACAGTAGACATGCACAGCTTTGTTTAAGACCTAAAGACACTAAATAATACATCACCAGAGAATAATCAATATATCAACACCATAACAAACAGAATTCAAATGAACCTGTCACCTTACTAAGCGGTAATTGTGTTATATCCTCTTTTGCTTGAAGGCAGTTACAGGATATTGATGCTAAATTAGTGTAATCAGCAGCAGATAACATAATGAACTCAGCTTTAACACTATAAACTAGTTTAGCTATTTGTCCTTACCTTACTCAAATGCATTTGTTCAGAATAACAACGAGCATGTTGGTATAACCTGTCTGGTTACACTGTATGATACATGAAAATACATGTCAGCTAATTGGGTTGGACTATTCTCTGTGGCTATGGTATGACTAATGGTTAGTAAACCCTGCGGTGACCTCATATAGGAAAATAATGAGTGACTCACGTAATAACATTGGTTTTACTGTTTTTCATGATAATTGTTCATGGTCTATGTTTAATGACCATCAGCACAGGTTATGTGAACCTGGTGCCTCCATCTTATCTAATCTTGCTGAAAAGCTGAAGATTGTGTTTTGGTATTCTTCCACTGACGATTTCATTCAGCACAATTATACTGTTCAGACAGAGACAGAAGAACAAATACTGGAACATTTGGAGTGACCCAAATTACAAGGGCAACATCTTCCTAGTGTCCCTGTGGAAGGACACCTTCAAACAATCGGTGTTCTCTTCTCTTGTCTCTGTTGACCTGCAGCTCACTCAGTATCAAAATTGCTCAGATCACCTGAGACCAGTGTCAAGGTCACTGGAGATCGAGAACCCACTGGCTCTACCTTTTTGAAGTGTGGCAGTTGGGGTGACGGCTCCAACTGGAAAATGCCTTTGTGCTGAATGTTCAGGTGAACAGGTGCGTCAGAAATGTATAAAGATGACACAATAGTCTCCAAGATAATCAGAAAGCTGATTAAATCTAGTGATAAGCAGCTGCAGTATGCTTTCAGCTTTGCACCTTTCTCTGTGTTCACACTGCAGCAAACCACTTTGCTGTGCTGCAGTCAGTGGGTGATTTGAATTTTCTGATTGACAGCTCGACTGTCAATGGTATCTCAGCAGCGCACATCAAAAGCAAAATGATATGACAGCCTATGTATAATGCAGAAACACACTTACAGCTATTTTTGTGATGAAACAATGACACTGGACTATTGTGAATAAAATACATTAATTATTCAATCACAGAGAAGTGATTTTTGTTACTCTTACATCCTCTTAAAGGACCCATATTTAGCTGTATATTATCATGTTTGTATAGTTCTCTCCGTGGTTTGGCAGTTCATGAAGTTTGTTGACAAAAAATCTGCACAAACTTAGTGTTTGTTACGTGTTTCCTGCTCCTCATTCTGTCATTTCCAGAATGAACTGTTTTGGTGGGGTGACAGTATGCAAATGAGCAACGGGTCCTATTGGTTGTCTCTGAGCCGCTGCTGTCTGCTAGGGATTGTCTGAAAGTTAGAGTCAAAGTAATGTGTTTCCCTGCACCAATTCCAGTAATACGCCACACTGGCAGCCTTTTCCTCATTGCTGGCTGTGTTAAGCAGGCTGTTTTCTTTCCAGATTGGAAGACTATTCAAAAATATAAACGCTTGTAGGTGAGTTATTTAATGGGTGCTTGGACACAGCATGACAGTAAGTGTAACTTTCAGGTAGTCCCTTGCAGACAGCATGAAGTTAAGGTAGAGTTTAGCCAATTGTGACACAATATTTCACTCCAAACCAGGACCACTTGTTGGGCTGACGTTTTTTTAAAAAGGCCAAAATTCTGCAGTATGCAGAGGGCTTCATCATTTTGCATTTTCTGGGTTGTTAGAGACATGGATGACCTACCTAGCCACAGAATGGTGAGGAAAAATGTGTTTTGTGTAAAAATGGTTCCTTTAAGTTAACCAGAGTCAAACAATAACATTGTATTTGTCTTCAGTAATAATTCATTGCCTCATGTACACACTGAAACGCTTCATGGATTTGAAGTCACTGGGAAACATCTTGTTTAGAAAGCGGTGCATTATGGGCTTTGTTAGTAAATTATCATAAATGTATTTTGTTGTTTATCATGCACATTTAGGGAATTAAATTCAATGATCAATTGAGGAGTGCAGAAAAACATTACTTTTCTCTCTGGCAATCAGCCAGTGTAAATTGAGAGAATCATTAAGCCCAGCATTGTAATTGCTTGGTGGTGTTACTCTTTGATTTATTCTCATCAATAAATAGAATACCATCATTGCTGTTTGATTACATTGTGTTTGTTAGTCTCAAGTGATGAGATGAAGCTGTTAAGGAGGTAATATATGATTTATTCCAAAACGTAATTTAGAGTGGAGGAGAACGTTCTTCATTCCTAGTGTTACGAAATTACATTTTATACTTTTTGCTGTATAAGGTGCCATATGGCCCGCTGTAAGAATTGGCCTGGCTCGGCAGACTTCAGCAATAACGCAGTAGAATAATTCGGGAAATGTTTTGCCCAGTGGTGTTTTGAAAAAGGCCATTTCAAGAACATAAAGAGCCAGAGGGAACATTTCTTGGAGGCAGAGTTACTTTTGTGTTGTATCAATTTCTTATGCTGTGCTGTTGTTACCCGTTTCTATTGGTGTCATAAAGACCAACAAAAACATCCCTTTAGGAGCTGGCCTCAAGGGTTTTAACTGTGTGTGGTAACCTACGGCTGTAACTCTAACCAGTGTGGTATTGTAAATATGCGGGCATTTGTTACTCTTTTCGAGGATTTTACATGTAAAATTAGATTGGCCACACATGTGACAGTCGCTGTTAACATCCTTATCACTCCACAGTTTTTGATTAATACAGAAAATTGTGACTTCTTCCTCGACGAGACACTGAAACACAGAATGTATAATTCAAAAACCTGTTATCTGCAAAACCTATTAAGCGACTACACCTACAGTATAAGGGCTGTGCCGGGGTGTAGGAGGCAAATTATCACGGAATAATTTAAAGCTGCTCAAAATAGAAAAACAGCTTTGAAGTATTTATTTTCAATAAAACACATTTTTTCATTTGATTGTTTTACGTTGGGGCTTTTTCTGCCTTATTTAATTTTTCTTTCATAGTTCATTTGCTGTAACTATATTCGTTTTGTGCCGGTTGGATTAGCAGTACTCTGAATTTGTATCACACATCCCCCAGCTTGGATTTATCACAAACATGTGCTAACAAAGGCTGCCAACAAGGCTGCAAGTTCACAAAAACAGGGGAATGCATTGAAAGAAATACAAATAAACTATTCAGTCAACTTGGATAACACGACACCACAACGATCGCTAAATGAAACATTTAAAACATTGCACAAAATCAGATGACACAGTAAATTACACATATAACCTTTTCATAATTTCATAGTCCGTACCTACTCATCCTAAAAAATAACAATTTCAGGGCTAATGATGGGCCGTGATGCCGCAATCCACACTGTTTGTCTAAAATGATGCTTTAACATAGTTCATGAAAGCCTGTATAATAAAACTAAACACATAAAGTCAAGTTGAACATATCTGTTATTTCAGTGATTAGCCTTTAAGTTGTTTTTCTCTTATTTTTCCTTGTCATCTGGGGATACTCCCGCCACGCCATGTCGATCAATCAGAGAATCCCTGACAATTACCTCCAGTGTCACACACATTTCACATTGCAATTGATCAAATTGCAGATAAGTGTTTCTTTCACATATGCCCAGATTTTAGAACGGCTTTAACGATCAAAAAAATCAAAGGTTAAATTATTAATCTTGTTGTTAGCAAGATCTTGCTGTTACTCGGACTGTTCCAAATATATCTAAAAGGGGGGAGGCGGGTTTAAACAAAAATACGGTAAAAGCAGGAGAAAGAAGATGGTCCCCTAATGTGAAGGCATCAATTAAGACAGAGAAAAGTGTAATGTTAAGGGAAGCAGCCCCCAAGATGTAGATTATGTCCTATTGGGGGTCCTTTTGCTCTTATGGAGGTCCAGACCCCCTGCATTTTGAAGGCTCTGTGCTCCAGTTTTAAAAGCCACATCAAACAAGTTAATGGGTGCTAATGAGCTTTTACTCCTCTCAATACTCCTTAAAAACACATCAGACTGCCGAAAGTAATAAGTGAAACCCCGGCTGCCGGAAAATGTGGCTCAATTAAAAACTTTGTTCATCTCAATTGTTGTAACAAACAGCATGAAGTCCTAGAAAACTCAAAATTGAGAGAGGCTATATTATTACGAAATATGTATTTTGTATTTGAATATGCAATTTCCAGCATTTCTATCACAGCTAAAGACAACACGAGCGGGAGATGCTCCAAGCGGAAAAACACACTGACCAAAGAGCCCGATAGGCTGTCAGCAAAGTCAGCTACACCAGAGCCATCATATAAACTGTAATAAGTGTATAACTGCATTTTTTGGACAATGTGACAACTCATTAGATCTTCATTTTGCAGCTGTGACATGCCTGCAAAAATATTAAAACCTTTGTCTGTTGGGTAAAAGGTTAGAGTTGATGGATACGCCTTAATTAATGGTTAATTATGCACAAACTCTAATCTGTCAGTGTGAACTGTCCATTGCCCTCCAAAATGTCAAGAAACACAAGCGCGAGCTATTATCAGCTTTTCTCCATGCTATATTTTATATTTATATGTGTGTCATAAATAAGCCGTTCCAAATTGCCTGCTTTTGGTAATTTTTGTCTCATTCTATTCCTGCTTGTCCCTGTGAAGAATCAGGACTTTAGAGAAATATTACCATCATCATTCCCCAAATTAAAGCTCCAGTGTAAGCATACCTCAGAAGGTGCACCATGAAACAAAAGTCAATACTGGTACAAGAGATTTAATTCAGATTTAATTCAAAATGCTAACTGAACACTTTGTCTAGTACATGCTGCTACAGACTAACCGTATCTAGCTTTAAATAACCAAGTTAAGCATTATTAAATGATTATCCATTAATATACCGCAGTGCTTCTTCATCCCCGACCCTCATATTAGCTCCTTTAATAGTAAAACCTTGACTGTAGAGGAGATACATTTCTGGTGGAAGATTTATTCACTGGTTCAACCTTTAAATAAAGTACTGGGAGTTCCTTTCATGCTATCTATCTGTATGTTCCAAAATGTTGTGTTTTGATTTAGCGATGTCAAAAATATGAAGAAGAATTCCTGAGTTGTACAGCGCTGAGAGAGAGATTTCGGCTGAACTTCCAACGGCCATGGCAATCACTCAATACTCTTGGTGTTTTTCCACTGCTGATGAATCTTACCTGAGCCGTGTAGAGACGGACCAAACCAGCCCATACGTTTGCTCTCTGCACAGCTCGGGTGTTGGAGGAGAAGGTCTCGGGGGAGGGGGGGGGCTGAGCTTTGGTTGAAGCCAGTGATGTGCAATTTTCAAGAGAAGCAATCAATCTGATGTAGATAAAGCTTTGTCAAACAATCACTACCACTATTTCCATTTAAATAATAACTTGTGGTTTGTCAGTGGTGAAATACTGTCTATAATGGGCCAACAGCTTTTCTAAATCAGGGTGTTTTGCTTTGCTCACCGCGCTGGACTGTGGAGAAGCTCAATACTGTATCAATACTGAAAGCAGGGGAAGAGCAAGAGCCAACACAAACCCTTTCACACAATTAAAACTGTATATGTGCCATTGATCAGGTTGTACACATAAAATTATCCGATGCTCCATTTCACTTGTTCATGTAAGCAACATGGCTGTGATGAATAGCCATGCTACCAATGGAGGAGCCTTTGATGGTGTGAGTGTTTCTCAGAATTCTTCAGTGTCCTTCAATATTAATCAAAAATGGTGAGAGCAAGATGGCAAAATGCTTTTCAAACTTCAGAATCTGGTCTTTTCATATCAGATTTAGTTGGGACACTTCCGTATGTGGTAATGGAATCTGACACGTATCGTATTGTGACAGTGCAGTAGCAGTCTCACCTGTTAGATCAGAATTAATTTGGCTTTCACGACATTCCAACTCCATCATTTCACCATGGAAGGTCTTCTGAAAACAAGTAAGAAGAAAGGATGGAGTACAGCGCTGTTTCAGTGGAGGGACAGTATTTGAGGGGAAGCTTTATTGCAATTTGTTTTTATTGAAGCAGACATTGTACATGACATGGTGAATACAGGTGTATGGTACTTTGGAGATATTTTTTATGTAGAAAGAGGGGAAAGAGGAGATAGAGAGAAGGGAGGAAGGTTGTGTTATCCCTACTATTGTTGTTGAACTTTATTCGTAGACCCTGAGGTAGTGTACAAGTGGACTGGGGTTGCAATGATGTCACAATGATGTACTACTGTTTTACCTTGTACTTAAGTTGCTTTGTATATAGCAGTGGTTCTCAAACTGTAGTGATGCCCCCAAAAATCTCTGCTGTAATTGCTGCAAATCACTAAAATATTATGTCTTTTTGTGCAATTGCCATTATTTCTTTGTTCCTAATGGCCCATTATGTATGCAACAGTGTGGGTGGGTGATTTCAGATGGTAAACAGTGTGACACATTGGGCTGAAGTCTAGTTGGCAATTGGGTGCAGCTGTGTCTGGTTGCCACGGCTGCAGCTGATTAATCAATCACAGTCACCTGTCTATCCTTGTTTCATCGAGACTGTAGCGCTGTCTGCTGGAGGCAGGCAGACCGCTGTTCTGACGTTGGGAAAGCTGGAAAGTTCTCCCTGTCTAATCTATGTGGCACCAGTGACCACTCGTGTCATTTGTCTAATGAAAGATAAAAGTCAAGCATGCATCTTTGCACTGTGGGCGTGTGTGATTGCGTCTCAGTGGCTCCAATGAGGTCGAACTTGTTACAATCTACATCGTTCAAAGTCATAAAAACATCAGGTATTCTTAATCTCCCAGTTCTGCCTCACATTTCATATTTGCTCATTCAACTAATAGGATTTTCTTTTGCTTATGCTGAATAGGAAACATTTTGTTTTCAATGCATTTGAATACTACCTCAAAGATTTGTACTGTGCACTCGAAGGTCTTATTTCTCTCAAATAGCATCGAACTCTATCACATAAATGAAATTTAGAAGTGTTGCCTTTATACTTTTGTTCATATAAATCAGGCCAGCCTTCAACAACAACAAATACCTTCTCACACCATCTGAAATTGTTCATTGAATCACAGGATGTCTCTCAGTGAGTAGGTCCTTCTTTCGTTTCCCTGGTAACAACATGCAATGCATTCTGTCTATCTGAAAAACAGAGCTAAAGAATCGATATCTCAGAAACAGATTGTGCTATGGTTTTTAAAACAAGTTTTTGATGATGGAAAAGGTTTTGGAGATGAAAAAAAAAAATAACAATGAGGAGCACAACATTGTAGAGGAGGGGAGTGTTTTTTTTCCTGAAGTGGAGAGAGAGGCTGCACTCTGGAGCTCAGTAGTAATTTATTTAAAATGTCAAAATATGTAAACAGAGTCTGACTGGGTTTGGGTCTCATATTCATTACCAGAGTAGTTTACTTTTAATATCATACCCAAATAAATACAGTAAAAAAAATGTAGATTCAGGAAAGAAAACAACTTTTGTGTGAGTTTTATCAACAAGTATAGCCTGAGAATTTTTAAACATCATGATGACTTCTGTTTCTCCTCATTTTAAAAGATTTCTGTCAGTTGATACACAGCAACGGACTCTCGTTATGATAATTACACAGTATTAAGGCTTTCATTGGTGTTAAATGTAGACAAGGTTTCAGCAAAACCAGCCCTTAGATTTAATAGGGTTTTAAGTGATGCCCCTGAATTTGGACAGATGTTTCTAAGGGCTTAAGGGGAACCAGTGTTCCTTGTGGAAAAAGTGTATCTGCCTCACTGAAGCATTTCTGTGTGAAACTCCTATCAGCACACAGCACTCACAGCAATACATGTCTGATTCAAGCTCATTTCAGAAATACCTTCTTTGTATGTCTTTTTCTGATCTGTTGCAATGAAAAGGAAAAATAAGGGAAAATCACATTCAACATAGTTTCGAAAATGAAAAGCACTGTCAATTTCAACTTGAAACCCCTTAATTATAACTGTTGTCAAACGATTAAGTAGACGTCAGAAAGACATTTGGCATAGCAATGATTGTATTATTTTTGCAAATGTTGCCTCCTGACCCACAACCAATGACTACCTTCCCGTACCACCGTCATTTATAGAGACAGAATTTCTCAAAAGTTATCAAGTCAAAACTCTCTTACTAAGGCTGAGACAAGATTCCAAAAGAGAACAAGATTGCAAAAAATTCTAACTGGCTACAAAAGAGAGAAAAAGCAGTTTGCCCCTTTCCCACGGGTAGAGAACACACACACATACACACACAAATACGCACTTGTGGTCTACCCCACTGTCATTTGCTTTTGGCACTAAAGGCATCAAACAAATATTTACACATGCATTCATTCATCGCCTAGACTGAGTAACACAAGATTGGAGGAGATGAACAAAGACGAGAAAAGAAGCTCAGAAATGAAAGGAGGAGCGGTAGGAGGAGAGCCACACTGTCTTGCTATATGTTGTTATTTACCATTGACTGTTGTGACAACTAACAGCTGTCTTGCAGCAATACAGCCCGACAACACGGCTACAGAGTTAGGCACCAGCAATCACAACAGGCTGCAGGTTTTCACATGGTGGTTAGAATGTTGTAACTTTCTAGTACAATAGAGGATAACATTTAAAAATAACATGGACATTTTTCAGCACAAAGCCTTATGTTACATGCCCACAGTAATATTTATTTTCTTTGTACAGCGACTAAGGCAAATTTGACCAGCATACATGGATGAAATTAAAGAAATCACACTACAAATGTCAAAGCATATTGTATAAGAAGCTGGATGTGGTTGTTCTCTACACAAAATCATTTCAAGATTTCACATTAGATTCCAGGTATCCGCGTTCAAATGTTTTTAGCAGAATGCAATTTCCTTCAATCTGTCTGTAGAGACATCACAAATGAGGGATGTCAGAAAACACAAGTGTATCTCAGTAAGCAATACTGAGGCAACAACAAATGTCCGTGAAAGTAGATGATATCGTCGCCTGTGCTGTCGGGGAAAGGTATTACATTTTTGCTGCCTGTGTTCAGTCTGTATCTGACAAAAACATGCATTTCAATTGGCATCAGCTGTGCGCGTGTTTCATCGTGTACATACAGTATAATGAACACGGCTGTCACTGGGCTTTCATGGAAAAGATCAAAACTTTAAAACATGAAAGATTACAAGATTGAAAGCTTAAAGGGAGCAGAAGGAAAAGTTAAGGCCATCATAAATGTCAGCACGCCACTGTTTAATCCTGATCTTTTAGCTTTAAACACTTCAAATGTTCAAATGAGAGAAGTGCACTGTTCTTAGTGACACACTCAACAGAATACAGCCTCTGTCTTCTCTAAACGGAGAGGAAAGGGATCACTGACAATAATAACCAATCAGACGCTGCCCTCTCATCACACCAACAAGCTATCTGTCGAATATGAACAGCTACAGATAAGACCTGCCACTGCAATTGATCCATCATCCCTCTGTTTGTCACCAATGGAGAAATTATTAAAACAAAGTCTCAATCCAGGTCCTATTAAAATGGTGTTTCCCCAGATGTACTGATAGCTTTTGCACACAATGTGAAGCAGAATGAGTATATAAAGTAGAGGATCATTTTTATATGAAAGCAAAATGTTGTCTTGGAAAGGCTCAAGTGACAGTGATTCAAGATTCTTTGGGTATTCTTTGTGCAGGGCTCCAAGCGTGACAGTGCTTGTTAGTGGATATCCGCACCTTTGTACCAGATGAGCTCAAAATCTTGGATTCTAGAAATCTCTTGGATGCTGGGGGTCAATGACTCGGACCTCTGCAAAGCTACATGGAGAAGTATATGTGCCAAGTTCTTAAAATCCCAGAAAAGAATCGAGTACAAGCGTGTTGAGAGTGTAAAAAGGTGACCGGTGATCATTCTGCTCCTCATGCTGACATTGAGTGATGAAATGAACTCCAATTTGTAAGAAGTGTATTGCAGCTCGCAACCAGAATGCAGCCTGTTCTTTTGTTGTTTCCTGTTTTAAGGCTGCAGAGCACTGCAGCTGCTGTTGTAGCAGAGGCATTTTAACCACACTGCCAAAGCAGTTCTTCATATAGTTACATACATCAAGAGCAAGATTAAGAACAAATAAATTCAACTATTACACTTTAACATGTATTTATCTTATGTATATCCTTTATGTTCTGTCTAAATCAAGCGTTAAAATGATGAATATTAAATTAGTATCTGGGGTGCAATGAACAGCAAACCTAACCGTCAAATAATAGGTTCGGCTTTCTTCCATAGTGTCTCAATTACGCAACTTGAAATGTAGACACCAGATGGACAGGCAGAAGGAGGTGTAAGATGGGACCATGGCTCCAGACACAAAAATAGCCCTCAGAGGAAGCTGTCTGCATTTGAAAACTAAACAAGTCCCCTGAAGGCACGCCGCTGCCAGCCTGCTCTGTGTGTCTCTGAGCCAATGAAACACTGGGAAAGGCAGCGCATGTGTAGTTACAATGGCATATTTGGGTAGGTACGGGATGTGTGTGGCTTTATGAGTGTTCTATTCATAAATTTGTGTTTGCTTGGCAAAATGGGTCATAAAGTTATGAGAGGGGGGCCAGGGATTGAAAGAGGGAGAGAGATATTCGGGTAGTGTTAGGGATCCTAGGGAGAGAGTGTGATTAGTGCATTAAGCATGCATCAGAGCCCCTCCAAGCTGTCTCCGTAGAGGCAGGGTGTCTAGATAAATAGCTTTAATATCCCTGTATTTCAATAGCATAGCAACAGTTGTTTCCCATTGATAGCTTAGGGCTGTGACAGACACAGACATGGACCTTTGGAAAGCAGCATGACAACTCCCTGTCCTTCTTACCCCAAAAGCCTGTGACCCGTTGAGACCCTGGGGGACAAAGAACTAGGCGCACCAGTCGGAGAAGAGCCTGTGTATTAGGGGAACAAAGGCTGGGTAATGCACGGCTTTCTCTTTTCATATCGTGGTTGGGGGAGATCTGACCTTCTTACCCTTGTTTCTATATGGTGAAAGCAGCAGCAGCAAGCCAGCTGACCTCTGGAGCCTGGCTGGCAACACCATCCCCATCTTACATACCTGTGCTTACACGCACCCTGCTTTTACGCACTACTTACAAGCCCACAGTACATAGTTCAGATGAAAAGATCAAAGAGCAGGCTGGTGTCCAAGAACATTGTGCAAAGTATAGAACTGGAGTTCTGTCAATCTCTTCCCTCTGGGTGTTCATTGGTGATATACATGAAGCCATGTGATGAGTTTGTACTAGAGTTTGGCCACAAGCACTGTAATTCATTTTCATACCTTTTCCAAAATATTGAGTTTTGCTTTCAACTTGACCTCAAGTGTTCTGTTTTGTGCCAAGAGCCATTTTCTAATTTGGTTTAAATTGGTGTGCAAGGTTGAGGACTCTTTACTCTTGTCAAAATGGACTTAACTTCCAGGTCAAACACACTTGGGTTTAATTCAAACGAACCAAATGTTGTTAATCTGAAATCACCCAAAGTTAATGATGGGGGACAGAGAGAAAACACTTTGACACAGTTGTAATAAATGTTGCAATATTGCTTTTGTTCGCTTGACTTCTTTCTGTTAGGCATCCAACATAATCACATGGTTTTTGTTTTACTTTTGTTTTTTGGTCAGACCTTAAAATTAATCTTAAAACAGCTTATTATCAATTTGCTGATATGAAAACAGACCATTAACCTTCAAAGTGGCACAATGAGGCGCATCATGATGTTTCCTTTGTTCACAAAGAATCCAAATTGTGTTGAGTAAATGTAATGCCTTGATTCGTCATGCCGCCATTTGTTCTTTAATGCGTTTTGTAGTCTTTGCAAGTAAGCATAACTGCTTTGAAATATAAAGGAATAACTTTCTGATTATACAAATAAACTTCCTCTTTGAAGCCAGGTTTGCATTGCTGCTGGGTAACCACCATGTTGTTCATTCTATCCAATGATTAACAGACAAACTAGCCAACAAAGACCCAATTGATTAAAAACAGATACAGCCATGGACATTTGAAGTAGCCAAAAGATATCTTCACAGAATATTTAATATTTAGTGTAGGATGAGGTTTTTCATCTTAATCACATCCCACTGATTGTATTTTGTACATCTGGATCCTTTGAAATCGAGCACAAAGCCTTTAGAATGATTTCATATTTTTCCACAGTGTATAACAGTGTGTTTAAAAAGGTACTTTTCTTTTGATGAAACTGAGAACTGAAGTGTTATAGTCTTCCCATTTCTCACTTCTGTTTCCGAGATATTGATACGCTAAAAAAAAAAAGCACAAAGTAATCTCATTCGTCTTTCACTTTCTATTCCCCTTCTATCATTATCCTTTCTTCCTTCACAAAAGACAGATTTGAGTTGTTCAAGTGATAGCTTGACTGATGGCCATCTTGGGAAATGAAATATTTGCTGAAACTCTCTGCCCTTGAAAGTTAATTCACAAGAACACAGGAGGTATGGTTGAAACCGTGAAGGAGAACAATAATGGGTTTTCTATCTTACTCAACCCTTCGCTTGCTTCCTTCTACTTTGAAATACCATTCAATTGATGAGCAAAATACATATTCTATTATATATATATATATACTTTTTTTTGGTGCTTTTTGAAGTGTCAATAATACTGGGACTGCCTGTATCTGAACTTCTAACGATTGCTAAAAGCTGTGTTTTTCAGTTTGATTTGTTTTGTAATCTTTCACAGCAACTTAGTATTTAACAGAAAATGGACTAATGTATATGGCAGCAAAACATGGATTGGAAATTCTCCTACCTGAGTGGAAAGTTCTGATCTTCTGGGTCTAATTTAAGCCTCATCACAATGTCCTGTCGTATCTCTCAGCTACGATGAAAGGAGTCATTACCTGCCAGGTGATACTAATAGAGCATATGTATGATGGAAAATGGAGAAAGAGTGCAAAGTTACAAAAGCAAACCTGAATATGGTCACCACCCGAGAGATGCTGATGAAATTTGATTTAGAATTCAGTATGTTATTTACAATTCATAATGTCAATGTAAAACAGTAAATAAGTGCAGGGTGAACACACATTGGACAACCTCCAGGAACCAAATCAAACCAATGTTCCTTTATTATCGAACAAGTAGATGTCTTCAAAAATAGTTAAGAATCTCTTAAGTAGGAAGCAATCAGGTAATACAGTGAAAGTACGTAGACCTAACAGAAACCCAACAAGATGAAATTGTGTGACTGAGTACCACCATACGACTGGACAGTGCAGTAATGAGCTGGGGCTTTTGTCAGTTTTGGGGTTTTTTTCCCCACCATCACACATTTGATATTGCTGTGACCACCTGAGAGCTTCACACCACTGTAGTGGGAGGAAAGCTACAATAAGGGGCCGGTCAGTAATGAGCAAACTGAGCAGACGATATGAGGATTTGCACTTTTGAATTGAATTTTGAATAGAATTTACACAAGCCAGCCCACTCATACCAGATAAGAAGGTGTAAGGTGCAATTTCCGATGTGGTGTGTAGGCTATATGTTATGTGGCAATACACACCTGATTCTGCTAAGTGAGTATTTGTAGGCAGCAGAAGACTTGAAATATGTGTTTATAGATGATCTTTATTTTTCACTGTGAAACCAGTTCCAAGTTGGTTACAGCCATGACACCCATGTTTGTGAACACCTATGCCACGTGCCATTAATTCATGAGATAAAAATACCAATGAGACTTCTAACAGATGAAGACATCTCTTGCAGAGACCGACCATCTGAAACCGCCGCCGACTGAATCCACGCTCTGCTGTGCCGTAACTGTCTGAAGCAGCAATCCAACAGAGGAGCACCGAGCTGTGGTGGATTGTTCAGTCAGCGGGGGATATCGCTGCATACATTTCGCCCTCCCTTAAGAACCTGAGTGACACCTGGAGCACCTCGCATCCTCTTCCAAAACTAGTCCATCCGGAATTTGGCACAGAACTGCCAACACCATGACAACTGGGCACAAAAACGTCATAGCCAGAGCAGACCTGACCTCTGTTAGTCAACTCTGAGCCAGCTCTGATTCACCGCTTTTATCAGGTACATATACAGCACGACTGACATCTATACAAAATGTTTATGAATTAAAGCTGTAAATGAACTTTAAATACATCTTACACCTTTCCCCTGGTATTTTCGCAGTACATTTACTATTCATTCAACTGTTAATAGAGTGTTGTTTCTGTGGTTTCAGCACTTTCCGGTGTGTATAGGGTTAAGCTAATCAAGTCCGTCTTGTCTCAAAGGGCTTTACAGGCCCATGCATCATTGGTTTTCAACCTGGCCTAAGCTCTCCACAAAGACAAAGGGAAAAAAACCCTTGGTGTGTCAGGGAAAATGAAAGTAACTTCAAGAGAGGCAATTCAAAGAAAGACATTTGCTTCTCAACAGCCAGGTGTTCAGTAAGAGCCGTAAGAGGGGAGGCAGGCAAATTACAAAGAAACAAAACAAAGATGTAACAATTCAGGATGCAACTTCACTCTGATCCAGTAAGCCAGCAGTTTTTGTATATCGCTGCCAAAATCCTCAGATCAAAGGCAAATCTGTGTGACAAATTGTACTTGTGAATTGTACACGCCTCAATGAATCACGGCCAACAGATATGTGGAAGATTAGGGGATATATTTACTAGGAATTTGGATTCCTTTTTTTAAGCTCTGCAGAAAACCATTCGTTGGGTTAATGCGTTATGTATTTTATTATGTTTGACCGCAGAAATATGGCAGGAGGGAACGGAGATTCATTCTAATATACCCAAGAACTGATTTATCGTTGCTGCGCCTGTTTTTTTATCACCTGGGAGAGGCAGGAGGAAACTTTCCAGTGCTCAGCAAAGACAGTTTGATCGGGCAGAGGGAGAGAGGCAAGCGGAGATAGATCAGATAACTCTGATGCTTTACATTGTGATAGATCACAGTGAAGACAACGCAGCAGCAGTATTGTCTATGTGTTTTCTTATTCTCCTCTCTCCAGCTCTATGTTAATAAGTTTTGCAGGTATTTTTTTACCGCGGTCCTGCGTTACATGGGATCATTTGTGTAGAAATGTATTACATTTAGATTTTTTTGTATTGATTGTTTCAGAATTTAAGGAAGTGTTAAGTTACTGACTTTTTCGTTGATCTGTCCGAAGGAATATTTGTAGTTCCACAGTCAAGGTAACACTGGTGCACTCCGCTGCCTTCCTCACAGGTGTGGTGACGTCTGTAAAGCACGCGGCTGCTGATCCTTATTAGAAGAACGTCGTTCAAATGACCTGCTCTGGTTAACATCATCAGTGTTAGTAAATCCCCGTCAAAAATTGAAGAATTGCAGCAACGAGCAATGAGAGCAGAAGATGTCCATCTTCAAGGCAATCCTGTCTCACATCTGTATAGACTTACAAATAGTCAAGTTAATTACCCAATCAGTCTTTCACAGAAATTGAAGAAAATAAACAGAAACAAATTATCTTAATAAAGATGACAAACCAAATAAGACCAAACCTTCTTCAATTGCGTCACACACATTCTCATCCATTAACATTCATGCTTGCTCTTTGTAACTACAAGGTAATTTAAAATCCATAACTTTCAATGCAGTCTCTCTCTGCAGAGATTTAGAGACTCTTTTCTCCCTTTCTAGACATGCAATTGCAAACCACAGACATGAGTAATTGGCCAAAAGTGTCAATGGTATGTCTCAACCACCTCTTTGTTTACACTTCTTTCCTCTCTTTACAGCTCCTGCAGATGCAGCGCTGTGGTGTTCTTGGCAGTAATTGCACGAGGTTAGAGGGCCAAGGCTCTCTGTGAGGCCTGTAGGTGGCTCAGAGGTGACTCCAGTCCCTGCAGGTTGAAGAGCTGTCTGCTTGAAAGGTAGGTTGACCTGAACAAGACAGGAGGCTCTCTTTACCTTGTGGGAAGCAACAGCGAGGTTAAAGGGCACCTCTATCTACCCACATCACATTACTTAGACCAAATGGCAAATTGTCACAATGGAGAACAACACAGCCACAAAGAGATGTTTCAGGGACAGCAGGAAGAGCAGCTTCTCCAAGGTTGGATAGTCATTGCCAAAGGGGAGATTTCAATTCATTCAAGTTGGTGCCATAGTTTATCCTCTGCAGGCAAAACACTGAGGGCTGTGAGTTTTTTTTCTTTGTTCCAACAAAATAAATGTGTGAAAATGCCCAAAGCAAAGCCATGTTCCTCTATGTGTGGTATTTTACTCCAGGTGATGTCAACTGCTGTATCTTCATGTTGTTATGTGAATATTGTGAAAATGTGGTACCGTGGTTTCTTTGTTGTGTTTTCGAGGACATCTTAAAAACTACAACGTGCCAATGTATTTTAGTGAATTATGGAGTATTGTGAAATGGATGAAAGAAGTGTTTTGCTTTTTGTGCAGTCCAGGAATTGTTAAGCTTTTCTTAGAATTGCAAGATGAATATGTGTGCTATGATTTAATATCTTTGGATGCAGATCAAGATGCCGATTCAAAATTTCTACATTTTTACTCGGATCAAAGTGAAACAGAGACGGAAAATTTATGCAGCCTTGGTGGTATTGCGTTTGTTCTAAATGCTTCTTACAAAGTGTGGGTGGTATAACTATCATACACATTTCTACACCCACGCAGCCCATGCATCTCCTCAAACTATTTAGTCACAAAATTCTACATGTAGAATATTTGGAGCTCAAGTTCGGACAAAATGTCTTTGTTTTTTTCTTGTGCTTGGCCATTTTACCACAATTTGCTGCCAAATATAGGTGCAACCATTTCAGCACATAGTTCTACCTACCTGTGCCTTTCTTGTAAGTGGACTTCTACAATCACTCCAGCAAAAATATTTCTTTATTGTACCACAATACACTAAAAACTTGTAGTGTGGGTGTAGCATCTCTCTAAGTGCATTTCTAGTTCCTAGGTAGTACTGTGTTTTTCTGGTGTCCTCTGGCCCTGAAGTACCTGCCAGAGCTGAACCGTGTTGTTTGAAACTCTTTTATGGCATTTTTTTCTCTCAATATTACATCATTTTCATGACAAATTTGCAGTAGGTTGCAAATCCTGTAGCTTCCTAGTTTGTTTTCTAGTTTTGCTGTTTCGTTTACCTAAATGCAGTTGGATCACAACACATGCAGTCCTCATTGACGTAAAACATCTAAAATGTTATTTTATCTATACCCCTGTGTAGAGTTTTCTGCTATCTCTGTGATATTACCTTTTATACTGGTGCAATTAATATTGTTTACTTTTGAAGTCTTTCTCTTATTAGATTTCAAACTGCTTGTAAGTGGCTGCCATCACTCATCATTCAGACGATATTATGTATGCATTGTCAAACTGCCAGCATTTTCCCAGTCACAATTTGCTACTCATAAATGTGTGTGTTAATTTGTGGCTCAATTGAAATGCACTACAGCTTGTGTGCCAGGTTGAAAGTGAGAACAGTTAGATTAGATCTCGGATGTGAATGAGCTCGGCGAGGGGTGCTTGTGTCCGGAAAATTAATCCAATCATTGTCTAAACTTCTATCAAAGACTTTCAACTTCAAAGTTTGATTTCAAATAATATTGCAAGTGCTAGCATTGTGGGTTTTGGAAGATGTTTTGCAGCCATATCACAGGTGACATAGTTAGAAAAATATGCAGATCTGAGACACCCTGGGGCGCCCCTGTTCCCTCTGTGACAAATTTCTTATCTCTCTCTCCTGTACATTTTGCTAAAACAAATTAAGTCCGTGGGGAGGACAAATTGCCCTCCCTCTCAGGATAAAAAGGTGCCGTAAGCATATTCCCAAAATCTCTGAATCACCAGTCCATTGCCATCTAATCCCCACCAAGTCAAGTAATCACAAACTTTAAAGAGGATTGGACCTGATGAACTGTGCTTTTAATGAATACTAACTCATTCCCATCCTGCTCTGTGTTTAAAGGCCCTTACATGTGACTTATTTTTGGTATGAAGAACTGATTTAACAAGGCATTTCAGCAGATGGAATTTGGACGTTGGAATAAAGCAGCCCATTAGTTTGTTTATAAAAATATTCGCCAGTGGTCTGACAAACAAGCAGCCACAGCCTCACAGTATTGTATAACTAATGTTAGGCTGTCACAGATTCATGTATTTGAGAATAAAACTGAAACATCAAAGAAGCAAGCAAAGGAGAGGTAACAGAAAAAAATGAATTCTAAAATTAACACAAAAACAGCATTGCAAAAATCTGACCTTTAAAAACACTGTCGGAAACAACCAAATCATTATTGCGACATGTAAATCACATACAAGTGCAGTTATCTAAGAAAAGTGCCACTTCTATTCCTCTACTAAAAAGCATAGCAGTTTATATTTTTATCACTTTCTTTTTTTTATAGATTTCAGCCATATGCTTCCAATGTGAATCCATCATTCTCTTTCTTTCTTTAACTAAATCAGACCATCTAGATAGAACATCAAGTGTTGATTAGAGATGAAGATCCTAAAGCGTCAGACTGGGCTACTTTTACAACCGAACCCAGGTGTATTAGATATTTAAAACATAGATTAAACAGCACTGCTGATGACAGCAGCGAGTCAACAGACGGAGCCTGAGCCAATAAACAACAACAACAGCAGCGGAGATTCAGTGATTCTTTATATACGATAATTCTCATGAGCCAACAGAGCACAACCCAGTATTTATATAAGAAAATTCAACAAAGGAAGACTAAAATAGACGGAGATAACGACATCCGGTAAAACATAAAGCATTATGATAACTGCATATTGTTACTATTATTGGTCTGACAATTTCATAACGTCCTATATTGAGGCATAAGTGCCAGTATTTTAATAGTAATGCTGTTGTGATTGAAGAGCCTCACCAGCTCAGCAGCTGCAACAAAGACTTGGTGCACAAATGTAGCAAATCCATTGTTGACGGCCAAGTGTCAAGGGTGGATGAAGCATGAAACTGAACGTCAGTCAATTTGAGTGGGATTATTGGCTGACACAACCTTTTTTTGTCGGATGGACACTTTGCTATGACTGCATAACCTGGCTCAACCTTTCCGCCGAGTTATATGCTGTATGCACGACTGTAATGCTGATTCTAGCAGCCAGCCTTCATTGATGTAGTGGAACATAACTGTTATGTAACCAGCAGTTGGCCTTGACAGCCGTCTGTATTGAATGTATTTGCACCTTTAGCTCCTTTTCTTCATCTTTTCTCACTACATCATCCAGTGCCATTCACAGGGTTTACAGGTGTCATATGCTTTTATTGTAGGCAAGATCCTCTGAATTCCTTTGTGGTGATTGATTTAATCTTCAACAGTCATACATTTTTGTCATTTGGAAAAAGATTTAAATATCTGCTCCTTACTCCTCCGTTCTCTCCTTCTGTGAACAGAGGAATAAAATTGAGGGTTTCTTGCAATCAATCTATTTTACAATTTTAATCTTTATAGATACAAAATGCCCTGTGTAGTGGACAGCAGGAAAAAGTTAACATTAAAAGTTTAAAAACAAACTGACATAGCAGATAACATCATGCCTGAAAGGCAAGAGGTATGTGCTACATTATTTGTTCAATATATATATTTATTTATACAGAGTATGTATATTCCTGATCTTCAACCTTGAGGCATGAAATCCTTATGAGCAGCTCTGTTGTATTTTGATATATGTGCCCATAGAAATTCATTGAGGGTATTTGTCTCTCCTTCAAGCAACCTCCATTGTCAGGTTAGTCTTGTTTGGTGAATGTCACATTTTGTAAATGATGTATCATGTTTTAGTAGTGATTTATACAGTTAATCTCTCACTTTTCTTCCTTATTTCTTTTCACTGTGCCAATCACATGCAGAATGCTTAAACAACAGAGAGGGCTTGGCTGAATATATCTCCTTTGTAAATCAGACTGAAAAGCCTCTCACCTAAGGAAGAATGATGCCTCATGGGAAATACAACGTTTCCAAAGAAATACACGGTAAAACTGTCATTAATATCTCCTCGGTATGAGCTGTGACACAGCTGTGCTTCTGAATACAACACTTCCTGTGACATTACTCTGTTTGATTCTCTGCAGTAACCTTGGCAATTGCCTCAATCACAGGGAATTAATTCCAGTCATGCCACTCCCTCTGCCTCCCCTGAGTTGTATCAAGCCCATGCATCGTACGACTGGCCCCGCTGCACCCTGAATACCAGCCAAGTCCAACGATTTTCAGGTCCCCAAGCCCCTATTGGTATCTGTCTGCCTCCACTCTCAAAAAGGGCCCAGTCTTTTGTCTATACACACATTTCAGCTCAGAGATCACAACCCATTGAATCCTTTCAATATACATTGCAAGTAAAAGCTGTGTTTGTTGTTGGCCCATACCAGGTGATTCATATGAGAAAGATGCTGCACAATACTTAAGAACAAACTGTAAAGGACATACCTCTCGCAGTCTTTTTACAATGTTGACTTTTGGCACCGTACAGAGACAGATCGCTGCGTGACATAAGACATTGCTATTTGCCATTACTACAACACAATGAGACAATTTTCCTGTCCAAAACATTTGTTCTATGTGACATTTAGGTCTAAATTGGTTGGGGAAATCAACAGACAAAAATAAAAAACAAAAGTAATGGTAACTGGGGCATGAGAGTACTCAAATATAAACAGCAGGTGGTTCAGCAGCACATCTGTCTATTTTCAGGTAAATGTGCTCTTCCTATGTTGCTTCCATTTTATTGGGGACACAGGGGCAAATGACTTTGATTGTCATGAGGCAAACACGGGATGCTTTCTCCCATTGTGCAGAATCTTGCCTGACTGCTTCCCCAATCAAAGAGCCATCTCCTTGCACTATCCAATGCAATACGAGGGCTGCAGTGATGCCAGGCAGGTAGCAACTCTTTGCTCTGCTTCAGTTCTGCAAATGCACAATTAATGAGCAATGTCAAGCAGGCACAAGCATACAAGCACCTTCAATTCTGGGGTGCTTTGAAGAGGAAAGAGGGGAAATGTGTTTTTTAAATGGCTAATTTGTCCATTTTGGAACATAAGAAGTATTAGAAGTATGAAGAAATTGATTCACCTTTTGATTTGATAAGCTGCACAAGGGACATAACAGTAAAATCAAACAATTGCTCAATCTTCTCCTTGTTATGCATTTCGGTTCATTACACCTTCAAAACACTTCACTTTGCCAAAGCGTGTTAAAATTTCAACAGAAATAATGAACACAATACAATCCAACACAACAATACCACAAAAGCAGGCCTCAAATTATTGTCAACACGTCTTTGACACACTCTCTACAAACTCAATAAGATGATGTGAGCTTCTCAGGGGTGTGATTTATTGCAGGCCGGATTCAATTGTGCAAAGTGTTCCTATTGTCCAGCCGTGTATTTGACAGAAGGAACTTGATGGTGTGTACGACTATATAATACAAACACTTATGTACATATTGTTTATGACTTCACCTTTATTTTAGCAAAGCTGTTCATGTCCAGCTTGCAGGCAGCAGCAGGTTTTCATTTTATAATAATAGCAATGACGCCATCGGTCAAAGTGCTTCATAGATAAATCTGTTTCTGTATTTTTTTAAATATTGATTTAGAATTTTAAGTGTTAATTTTGTTTTCTTTAAATGACTCAGCTTCAGTAACATCAAGTCACCTTGGAAAGTCTCCTTGACTTCTGTGTGATGACTTCATCACTGGCAACCATGAATCAAACGCTTAACAACTAGATATGGTAATTATTATATACTTGATATATTATTATGATAACAAGTGGGATCTAAATGAAGGTTGCATTCGGTTTATGGGCATTAGCTCCTCAATTCATCTTTTCAAAGTCCATTGTTTGTGGCTATTTTAATGTGTGAAAACATGCATAATGTAAATCCTATATAGATTTTTGTCAGTGGAAAATGATGTATGAATGCTCCTGGAGAGGAGTGGTGACTGGGAGGCGGCGGGGGCTGGAGCCTATGGTGGGAGGTTGTCCTGGACCGAAGGCATCTGTCTGGGAGTGGCTGTAATTGGCTGCAGTGTGGCGTTGTCTCATTAATATGGAGCCCAGGGGAAGGAGACAGCCAACTTCCTCCCTCTGCGTGTGATTGTTTGACTGTATCTCCATTGATGCTAAATGCAGTGCTCCTGGGGCACCCCATGCCTGTTGCCTGCTTCGTTAAAACCAAGAAAATGAATATTAATGCCATACGGATTGGAGTCTGCAGCAACAGAAGGAGGTCGTCACTCTAAAGGCTGTTACAGGCCATTTCTGGTTGTGCGTTATCGGCTCCATTCCACCGGGTCTAATCTCGTTGGAATACTTGCTATATCAACATGCAAAGTGCTGTTGACACCTCATTTTCCTGTCCAGAAGGTATCGTTGAAAGCAATAAACCTAATCAAACGCGAATCAAACATGCCAAACTGTGTGGCTTTTAATTACTTCAAAATACCCAGACAAATTGGGCACAGTTGTCTGTTTGAAAAAGTAATTCTAATGAGCAATATGAGAATTTTTTATGTGACCTTTGGCGATTCGACATCAGCAAAACCAACAACTAATCACTTTATCCTGAGAGCTTCAAAACTGCCACTAACAGCAAAGTACACTCTTTCTCCAGCCCATGAACCTGCCCAGAGGACATAGATTGGATCGGAAATCTCTCATATCACTCTTTACAGCTACTCTATTGTCAGTAACTTGGTTTTTTTGAAATGGCGAGTATCCTAAAATAACTGTGGAAAAAAAACTTTCACTTCACATCCATGTCCAGTTGCTGCAGCGACTAATTGCATCTACGGATTTGATAGACAGTGTTCAAACTCCTCGGGTGATGAATGTAGAACGCAGCAGATATTCTTTTTAATAGTTAGGCCGAGTGAGAACTTTGCAAGATTAAAATATTCTAATAAGTGGCAGCCATATTTGGTTATAGTGTGTGCTTAGCCAGTGGCATATCTGGATTACCTGTGGGGCAAATGGTCAGACGCCCTGGGCCAGTGGCTCTCTATCCTCAATCTGGAAAACCACAGTGTTCCAAACATGTTTTAATTTGCCTTCAAGATCTTGACGGGCTTTAAAAAAAAAACAGTGGTGTGGTAGAGCATAGAAAGATTCAACTTGTGCAGCGGTGTGGTAATTCAGGCCCAGCATGGGGAACCACAGCGCTGGGCAGATGTCCCGGTGTGTAAAATGTGAGTTACTGCCTCCTGAGCAGGTAGGGATGTGGCTTCTGCTTTAGAGAGCTTGTGCTGTGCTATTTCTGCATGTAAGTGTCCGTGGTGAAATGTCTCCTCTTGACAATTCAGGTAGAGCAGACCAACATATTTTTATTCTTAATTAAATTGTGTCATGTCAGCAACTCATCACTACCAGGAATGGAAAACCATTAATAGGCACAATGTTTATTATCGGAATACACACATGTAAAACACAATTGTAATACCCATAGCATCGAGCTTGATTTAAGTTGAAGGAAAAGGCCGGTGACTTATTTGATTTATGTGACTTAATTAAAACACATTACAAAGCCTCATTGTGAAGCAAACTCAAATATTTGTGACTGCACAGCTAAAAATAGCTACAAACATGCATGGCAAGTAGTGACAGTTTCTTTTTTTGTTGCTATTTGTTTTTATTGAAGCAAACATTTAACATTACATTGCGCATACAATTATACGATATTTGGGAGATAATTTATTATACAGAAAGAGGGGGAAAGAAAGGAGAGAGAGAGAGAGAGAGAGAGAGAGAGAGGATGGTTGTATCATTATTACTATTGTTGTCAAACCTTGTATGTAGACCCTGAGGTTGTGACAGTTTCAATAACATTTGGTAAACACTATCATCTGGTAATTATGCCTTGTGATATAAACTCTTGTCTTTCATGCAATTTCTTTCAATTCTTTTTTACGTGATGATATTTTATTATATAAATGATGCATGGTGTTGTGCAATAATGCATTGGTTACCACACACCTGCAAAGACACAGAGGGTAAGAGAGGAATGAGGCCATCCACTGAAAACTCATGTGAACCATTTTAGCAATGCTGGAAAGGGAAGGAGTAAATGCTGAATATAGTATTGTTACACAATAAACTATGAGCACCTCATTAAGGCTGAGTGAAGAGACTGCCCCGCACTACTAATGTGTCAGTCCCACCACCAGACTGCTATCTGTTCGCCATGAGCTGATGAATTATTAATTATAGAATACACAGAATTCTCCCTGGGAGGCACTCGGTATCCTTGGAGCAGACACACGCAGAGGGACGGTCAAGGTCAGATCAAATTGGTTTCTTTGCCAAATATGGGAGGAAAAGGAATGTGGAATATACCTATAATTAGTTTAAAACAGTGCGATGTGGGAGGCTCCGTAGTTGCCCTGTGGTCACATTAGCCCTTTTTCAAGTCGAGTTTCACCAGCATTAATAAAAACCTCAATTAACCGTCAGGGGTCCGGCTTACAGCTCACCTTCCTAATCTAGTTCGATGGAAGCGGTTAAAGAATCAGCAGAGCCAATTCATACTCTTCCTACCTTAGTAGCGAGTGCAACTATCAGATACTTGGTAGTAATAACAGTAACACCCTTACCCTGTCACACAAGCCACAGGGCTGCGTACAGACCAAAGTCTACCCTACACACTTTCTTAACCCTTTCTCTCATTGGTCTCCCTGGCAATTTGTAGCTCTATAAACACTGCCACAATGGAGACCTGATGTCACGCCTGCTAATAGGATCTGACCCCAGATGTTTGAATTATTTAGACACTTTGAAGGGAAAACCCAACAAGCTCTCTAATTGATACACCCACACAACACGGACACACACACACCCACACACAGCCCTATGAAAGGGGTCTGCTGCTCCCCAGCATTGCTGAAGCTTTTTGTGCCCATTACTATTCTTCTCTCAGCAAATTGGAGCTTTTTAATGAGGGACCACCATGTCTCTCCAACACTGTCTATAGCACCGCCATTCACAGCCGGACGTTAAGATCTAAAAGACCTTATGGTTCCTCAGTAAACGAGACAAGCCGCAGCGCTGCGTCTTCTTTATTTACCGGATCGTCTCCTATTTGTCAGTTTTATTTACAAGCAAATGTTGCATTTCACTCGCAGTAGCTGACAGGCATCACTGCAACTAGTTCCAGCACGTTAATGTCATGTCAGATGTATTATTAGTGTAGTAAAATATACTGATGAAACCCGACCAACGAAATAGAAAACTTCTAACATATATAACCACTTTCTTCTTTTGCATATTTCAATTTTTAAATAGCTTTGACATTTTTCTCTGCCACTTTCCTCCCGAGCAAGAACCTGCAGTCTAGCTTCAAAGTGTTGGACTTGTCAAATTTGAGACCCCTGTGTAAATAATCGTCTTATCAATAATATATATCAAGTTTCCCTCAGACTTTGCTATTTATTTCATTAAATCTTTCTTTTTTTCTCCCCGGGGATGTTTTCTCGGACGTTTTAAGGATTAGAGAGCAGAGAGCAACAAGGAGTAGAATGCCATTTGTGAGTTCCATGGTGCATGGGTAATAACTTAATAACATAATAGCGTAATTGCTTTACTTTCTTGAAAAAGAAATCTTGAAATCTTTATTGGCCAGATTGCTCACAAATAACCTCAACTAAAATGGGGCGTGCAGATTGTGCTGCTGTCAGAGATTCACATGTATTTCTAAAGAGCATTTAATGGAGCAGAGAATTTGTGCCTTTGAACAAATCAACAAAAAAAAAACTAAAGAAATGGTGCTCTGGTCACTAATTAGCAAATGCGTGTCCGCCATGTCTGATCTCATTTACCTATCCATGTGCACAATCAAATGCCATCTCTGCTTCAGTTTCATTTTGTTTCCCTCCATAAGATTTTGTGCTCTAAGGTGGATCAGAACAGGTTTCACTGTCCTTTCTGTTGCTGTTATGCTTGTTGTGAAAAACACTTAAAGCCTCCTTTTATATTGTAATTTCATGAATAAAACTACAACCCGAGTTTAGGGCGACTGCAGATTTCCACAACACACAGCTTGCTTGCTTCAGCACTGCCAAAGTTGTTTTTTTACTTGGTATATTTATCTGTTATTTATTACCACCATCATTTCTGACCCCAATTTACTCTACTGCTTCCTTACAGAGCTTCTAAAACCGTTTCCAACATCAGAATTTCACTTTTGAGTTCAGCTCTGACTGATCTTCGGTCCCCAACTTTGAATTTTGACACTTGCCTGCTGTATTGAAGTCTGCATTTGGGTAAAAACATTGTGCAATTTCCACAAATATTTTCCCAAGAGGTCACAATATGCACGAGTTCAGCTGTGATGATTAGATGATTGGCTGTTGGGCTTCAGTGCGATGTGAGGCAAAATCAATTCATGATAAATAAACAATATATCTTGTTATGATAATAATCTAACTGCACAACCGTGAGGCATTTTATAATGAAGAAATCATTTGCAATGTTTCTGTTGATTGTAAAAGCGCCAATTAGTTTAATGTTACTACATTTCCAGAGATAAATGTAGCTTGTGTCATGCTTCTATTCTGCACACACACACTATTCATTACAGTCACACGTAGAGGTTTTTAAAACTTTATTCATAAAAACCCTCCTCATAAAAGTCTGTATAGAGAAGTAAAGAGGGTCCCACAGCCGTCACCGTGTCAGGCAAAGGTGAGGTTGATTTAATGCTCCCTGCATTGCTTAATCATGTAAAACACACAAACATAGTGGTGATTTGTTGGCTGTCAGTTCACCCCGCATCCATTGTGCGCCAGTGAATGCATCAAGCCAGCTGGATGTTCCAGCTCCACTTTCACTTTAAATCCATTAATCCAGGCCCCGTCTTTGTGCTTTTGCTTTGTTGTTATTTTGATGGAGGAAAAAAAAAGATTCCCCAATCTGTTTCATTTACTTGAACTCTGCATTGTAATATTTCTGCTGTGTTCACTGAATACTGAATTCAGATCTGTTCTCCTGCTGGTGCCGTCAAGATTAACCAAAATTGAGCACCGGGTCCTGGTTGTTTGTAAACTATGTAATTAGATGCATATATTATCATAATGAATATTCAATGTATCTACAGGCCAAGTGCCTATGTATAAAGACAAAGGTAGCCAGAACTCTCAGGGAATAATGTAGACGTAGGTGACATTCAGGGTTACAAACAAATGCTCAAATTAACTTGTCTTCATTTGACACAGTTCCAGATAACATTTTACAACAGGGTGCACCTGATTACTCATGATAAGTAAGCAAAAATGTAATGAATCATCATATGTTTCATTGTCCTAGCAGCTCAAACGCTGTGTTATCTTTTTACATGCAGGATGAAGAGCCAAGGTTTTTTCTGACTAAGGGGAAATTCTGTAGATGATAGTTAAGAGAGAGAAACTTTAATGCTGCGCCGAGGGACAGAACGCGTGCAGCTATTCTCGTTTACGTTCGACTTCATACGAATAGAGTCTGAAATGTTTTACCCAGCAATAGAGCGTTGCAAAATTGGTAACTTCATGAAAAATAACAAAAACAACAGACTTGGCTTCCAGACTTGCACGTCTGATTATATTTCACAGGGAACAACAGCATTACGCAACAGTGGTATGCACCCACAACAGCTTTATTTGCCCTGAGAACAATGAAACTGAGCCACAACAGCTTTACACACTTTGCAAACTGAGGAGTGTGTGTCTGTGCAAGTACCATTTAGAAGTTATTTCAGACAGAAAACTATGTAATCTGTCAGAATTGTAGTTTATTTCAGGAAATAGGATAAATGTATGAAATGTGTTTGTTCAGTTTGTGCCTGTTGGTGTGTGAGAAGGTGTGTGTCTGTGTTTGCACCATGTAAATGTATGGCCATGTTGCCGCTCATATCTGTACGTGCTGATGAGCTGTCACTCCTTTATAAGCGGCTGATATATTCCATAAATTTTGATGGGAAAGGGAGCAGTTATGGATGTTTGACGCGGGATTGTAAAGGTTAAACTTCGCTGCTGAGGGTGTTGAATTGTGAGTCCAACAAATATCAAACAATTAAATGTCAAAGTTGGTACCCCTGTACAAATGAAATGTCAGGGACAATACGGCGGCCTCAGCCCACCTTCGCCCGGCCCGTCATTTCCATCCGTCATATTTGTAGTCAGACGTAGGAGGGCAGACCACATAAGCTTCCTCTCACAGAGCTGACCTATTAGCACCCTATTATTTGATCTGCTGAATGACAAGCTCTGCTCTCCCTTACCACCCATCAGAGAAAGTTAAGGTCACAAAGTAAAATCCTCTGCTTCTTCCCTCTGTCCTTTGCTCTCTCTCCTGTTTCCTGAGCCTGGCACAGAGCCCCGATTCCTCCCAGTGTGGACATTTCTCCCATGCACCAACTCCGACTATGAAAACAACAGTCATTAGGCAAATTTGCTTTGGTGCAGGATTACGTTAATTATCATGGAATTATCACTTCATTAAAGCAGGCAGAGATAAATTATCTCTGATGAAATGAATGCGAAATGAGGAAATAATGATCACGCCACTAAAAACAGGGAAAAAAAAAACAGCGAGTGAAGCGAAATCTAGTATAGAGAGAGATTTGGCCCTGGAGAGGCACTGCAGCACGAGGCGACGCAACATGACGGAGCGAGTGGGGATCCACAGAGAGGAGTGAGGACCACCCACCCCTTCACCCAATACAGTCCAATTTTCCTCCCGTCGCCTCAACAGAGGCTCTATTTTCCCCAGCAAATTGCATGTCTCATTAATCATGGCAAATACCAATTTTAATGAATGTCTGCATCAGCCCTGTAAAGCTCTTTGTTTCCTGAGAAAAGGGGCCGGCGCTCTGCAGTATAGGACCAGTGTGATTTTTTTAACATTGTAATGATGATTAAAACCGCGGTCACAAGCTTTTCTCTTTAGACTCCCGAGTGACCCCGCCTCCCCCTCCCTGCCTGAATGTATGTTTATGTTGGATGTTTGCTTACAAAAAAAATCACAAACAACCCTTGGCTGTGATCCACAAATTTTCTGCTACAAAAGAAACCCCGCTCTGATGTTTGTAGGCCGCTGAGACGTCTCTTAACACCAAATTCGTCTTAGAGCCAAAGCCCTGTTTGATTAGTCCCTGTAGAGTAGCCGGGACGCAATAGGTGGTCAAATATATTTACAGCATGAATACTGAAAATTAATAAAGCTGTTACTTGCTTGATTTAACTTAAATACTGGCATGGTACAAATTGTTTTGTCACACCATTAGCTCTTTGCCCATTATCTTTTTAAGGCACCAGGAAAAGCCTCCTTGTTTTTTTTGCTCCCAACAGAGATGTAAATGACTATAGAGTCAGGATATGGGTCCCTGCTTACTTTATTATCATTCGGATAATATAGTATTTCTACTGCAACATTAGTAGCGGGGCTCCAATCTCTCAATTGCTTGGAAATGTCCACTGATGTGCAGAAATTAAGTGTTCCTATTAAGATTCAGAACACACACTGGTTGGAAGAGAATTCTGTATTAAAAACTAAAGGAGGAAAAAAAGACAACAAAAAGGTTCACATGTTTATGTGTGTTTACTCATCATTTATAGATTCTGTAGTCATCTTTTCTCTAATGTTGCCTTAGAATAAAATGTATCCTATTCTTATAATCTACGTCAATGAGCTGCAGCATGTATCGAAACAACTGCTTTGTGCGTCTGTTGAAGCAAAGTCAACACGTGAAACAGGCAAAGGGAACCAAAACAGACAACTATTACCCAACTGGTAAAAAAAAATGAAAATAAGAGGTTGTGAATGAGAATGCAACAAGACAACACAGGAAGTACAAGTGGGAAGTTTGATAAGCAGAGGAGGAGTAATCGAGCGCAGCATCAATAAGAATGTCCACCAGAACTGCTCAAAACATGTGATCATATAAATCGACTAATGGTCAGATCTATCAACCTTATTGACATCTGTGTGGGACAAATAAAATTCGAATTTCTTAGAGAATAAAATTGATTTCACCCTGTGTTTTACGAGTAGCTTACCCAACATGCACCTGAGACGACACAAAGGACTACTGAATCAGGACCGGGTTGTTTAGGATTGAGGGAACCTGGTTTCTGCTCTTATTCATACATTAAATCTGGCATTGTGCTTTATGAACCCCACTGTCTGTATAAATAAAATGTATAATCATGACAGCAGTGCGTCCTCAGCGGTACTGTAAACTGTCTTCCTCCTCTCATGCAACACTCTGCAGTACACTTTGCTGATCTAGGGACTTGATGAACTGCACCAGTGAAGCTGTAATACCAACCCCATGAAATCCCCTGGAGGACCTTCCCATAATGGTGGAACTGTTCCATAAAAAAATCCAAGTTCGGCTTGGAAATGGAGGCGCTGGTTCATTAGACACTATTCTTTTGAATTGGAGAATAAAATCCCATGGGAGTTGCGTCGAGAAGCCAAGTGGAATCACCAGTCTCCCTCTACTGCAGCGTTGGTGGTATCACCAAGGTCTCCAATTTGTTGAGGTGCTTCCAAGAAAACCTCACACTGTGCGGCTTATTCCTTACCAGAGATAGTCATATTAAAACAAAGAGAACGGTTCTCCAGGGTATTTCTGTGTCACGTTTAAAAGCCTAACACTGCAAAACTGAGCAGCGTCGGCGAGGGACGTCACAAACGAGGGGGTAAAGGGGACGATAGCGCATCTGTTTGAATTCACCAATACTGACACAATGAAGTTAGGCCTTTAGAAATATGGATTTGACCTACATAAATCGCACCTTGAGGTAGAACAGCCCAACACCCATTGTAAGCTGAAATAATTGAGGGGTGTTTACTGATCCAACACAAACATGTTTCCCACATGTCTAACAAAAGCAACAAGTGCAGACATAAACCAACCATAAGAAACCAGAGAATCCTGTATTTGTAATGATGCACACACACATAGCCATCCAGGGCCAAAGTGCAATCTCTCTCCTCTAATGCGTTATTACAGAGTCTATTTTATGTTTCTCCTTTGTGCGGCGGAGAAATCTGTGTCAAACAATTTCGACAAGAAAACAATGTCCTATGTCCAATCCCCCCTCCCCCCTCCCAACCCCCCCCCCCCCCCTTAACCCCCACCCACCACACTAGAAACCACAAACACACCTGTAGTCAAAGCTTCTGCACCTTTGTTCACAGATTTCAGTCACACACAGCACACAGAGACGCACAAGAATAGGCAGTACGCAGGAAAAGAGCTCTCTCAAACACACACACACACACACACACACACTAACATTTTTGATGAGTAATATCAATTCAACCCTTTTGTCTCTGCATCTTAATAGTGGAATAATCAAATTAGTTTGTAGCACGACTGTGTCAACATTATGCATATGTAAATGTGTTAACTATTTGCTTGCATGTATTTGCTGAATTAGTTCATGGCGTGATAAAATGATTTTGCCTATTTAGCTTTTATGAATGTACTGTATGCCTGCAAAGATTGGGAGTTTGTTTGTTTGTGAGTGTGTGTGTGTGTGTGTGTGTGTGTGTGTGTGTGTGTGTGTGTGGTAGTGGGTGTGTTGGGATTGCTGGTCCCATCATCAACTTGCTGCCTGCTATTGAACTTTGGAGAATCTAATCAATGAAAGAGCAGCTGTTTTGTGTTATAAGCAGAAGTGGAGCAGAGTGGTCAACCCTTTCCCGCATTGCGCAACACACATATCACACAGATCTAGACGGAACAATGATCAGTTAGCTAAAGGTCAAAGGTAAGAGAGGGCTACCAGGGCTTGGGAATTCTTGGCTCAGGGTGCTTCTTGATGCCGTGTGTCACTGTTGGGTGTGCATCATCACTTGGCACTTTGAGGTGAGTTAAGTGCAGAGCCTCAGATGTGTCAGCAGAGAATTTAAGCGTTCCTGGAGAGGACTGACCACTACTTCTCAGAAAAGGCCCAGTTTGTAGTAAAACAGTGTTTATAATGTTTCCCAGTGAGACACATGGCTCATATTTGCTGCCAATTTCAACAGAAGGATTTGGAGGATTTCTGCATTGTTTTTAGGAAGTTATATGCCTCCTGTGTGGAAGGTTATAGATATAAAAGTATACGATTTTTATCCTGGTTTACTGACACAATACTCGTATTTTCACATAGAATGATAAATCTTGTGATTCAACTCATGGAATCTTATGGTTATGGAATCGGGAGCTTTTTGTCTTTCTGTGATCTGTTGATAGAGACATATAAGCACAAAATACAGGCGAGCTACCTCAACACTCAGCACAGCAGTTTTTGGAGTTTATACAGCTTGTGGTGTCACTATCTGCTTTGTTTTCAAACTTCTACAGGCAGTATCAAAGACGTGGAACCTGCTGGATCCCTATGATGTGATGACAATAACAGTATTTCCAGAAAACATCCCACATAAAAATGTAAGCTTGGAAACAGCAAGGTGCCAGACTTCGTGGATGGTATGACAATATGCTGCCAAACTAAGTATTTCGTAAATCCATATGGAATTAAAAGCATCAAATAGTGGCTGTTTGGCTTTAAGAAGCCCACAGTTATCATCTCAGCGTGCCTGCCAAAACTGAACCTGCTCTCTTTTAATGGGGCTCTGTGGTTTGTGGGGAAGGCCAGTTTATTGGATTTGAGGTTGAGGTTGTTGTGAGGACAAAATCCCAATAAATGTATAAACGTTCACTGTATATCTTTCTTTCTCTCTCTCTCTCTCTCTCTCTCTCTCTATATATATATATATATATATATATATACAATTGTAATGTTAAGATGTAGCATTCTTTACTTAAATACATCAAAGACAGACGGAAAAGGCGAAATAAGATTTCGACATGTGAGCTGACAAAGCAAGTCATTAGCTTAGCTTATTGCTAATGACTTGCCACTGAGAGAGGGAGAGAGCAACAAGTGCATCTATGGCGCCAGTTGTAAGCGTGCGTGCGTGCGTGCGTGCGTGCGTGCGTGCGTGCGTGCGTGCGTGCGTGCGCGCGTGTATTTAAGAGAGAGAGAGAGAGAGAAACTAAATATAACCGCTGAGTCACAGTTCAAATCGCTTCACTTTTGCAAGTTGGAGTGTACAAGAAGTAAAAATAGTTCATTATTTAGAGTAATCTGACTAATAATAATGGTATGAATTGTAATATGAAATATGATATGAAATATATGAGCAGTGGCCTAATAAAGGGATGCTAGATATCATTTTACACAAGAAGAGAAGTGAAGATTCGTAATTAGTAATGGCGAGGGTCAGAAAAAAAATGAAAGCCCAAATAAGAGCAAAAACAAAGGAAAAGAGCAGTTGAGAACAGAACATCTGATTGCTTCATTACAAGAGAGGACAGGGAGTTGTGCACTGCACTCATTAGACATGAACTTTTATGCTGAATGGACTGCCAAATCACGATTGGCTAGCAAATGCACTCCTTTGATAAGACATTAACAGCATTACAACATGCATTTGGCTGCATTTACCTCCATAATCTGGGAGACATCAGCCATGTTAATGCCGTCTCCTCCCCCACCTGCTGCTGCTCCCTCTCCCCCCGCCTCCCCCCCTTGCTTTCTCTCTCTCTCTTTACTCTCTCTTTACTTTCTCTTTATGTACCCATTTCTCTGGACTTGTTTTACTGGATCATCCTCTTTGTTCTTTATTGCCTTTCGAATACCGCCTACACTTTCTGTTCATTTTGTAATTACCTTCTTCCAACCTATGGCTCCTGTTACACTCTCAGCCACACTGTGAATCAATGAATCCGAGGGTGAAAACACAATTTCTGTAATAAGTTTATTCATTCTTGCTTAGTCTGCTGTAAATACAGGCGGCATCCAAATGTGCTCACTGTGAACACTTTCCACCAATTGCATTTTTGGCCCAACTTTGTACACAATGTAGAACCCTGAAAAATGTTCCGCAGCAGATTGAAATCAGCGACAGCACCATGTGCTAAGAATCCCACGACGCTTCGCCTTTGCTCCTGAGATGACAGACATGTAAATAACAGTTATCCAACGTGACAGCGGTGACACAGAATGAGGATGATTCACAAGTGTCTGAAATCTCAGTGTATTACTCACTAACCTGTTGAGTCTTTATCACACACTGGAATAGTGAATGAGTGAACAATGATACGTTATTGGTCTGAATAAACTAGGCTGAGTGAATACATGCAAAATATGACCAAATATATATCTTATATACCTGAAATGTTTGTCACACCCAACATAAACATGATGGGAGTATTTTATGGGGTCCATAAATATTGCGCGTGAGTTGCAGGATTCATTGCGTGAAAATGAACGTAAGATGTATGAAGATGACTCAGTTATGATCACGTGGGAATTGTATGAATTATGATTAGGAATAAATATTGTGTGAATGTTTGTGTAGGAGGTTTCCCAGCCAAAAGGACAATATCGCTATATCAAAGCAACATGTTTGATTAATAATAACAGCTGTAATTAAGTATAATTACCAATCTTTAATTGTTCCAGATGTTGCAGGGCTTTGTTGCATAGCTGCCGCTACAGGATATCACAGGGAAATTTATTAATTGACATGCAGGACAAAACAACATGATTTTATCTTCGCATTGTTTGAGTAACTGCATTTTCTCAGTCACCCAGAAAATACGTCTTTCTTACGCAACCTTTGACTTTTTCGCAAATGTGTTTTCCATTCTGGAGCCACATTTGTTACCAACATCAGTCAAGCGCTGTAGTGCGATAAACCCAGTGCGCTCGTCAATACCATCAAATTGGTGTTGCAGTGAAAAAGAAACCAAATCTGTCTCAGTGGCCAAGCAAGGTCAGAGGAGAGCAAGCGATTGCTTTCTGTTACAATATCTTTTATATTTTCATCACTGGGACACATTTTTTTCTTTATATAACTGAAGTAGCTTCCCATACTTTTTGTTGAGGAAGTGGAAAACTGACAAATGTGCTGTATCTATCTATGTAGTCCGTTTGTACTATCACCAGCTGACTACTGTCATTTCCAAACCTGGAGATCCTCCAATGACAGCGATCATTCAAATAAAGTGTCTCTCTTCGCTCTTCACTTGGCGTATCTGTGGCGTTCCTCTTCACCTGCTCACGACTGAGAACATTAGAGTGACAGGGGGGAAATGAGTGCTGAACTGTGCAGACAGCGCTGCTTGTTTGACTTGCATTATTTTATACAGTGTAGTGGCAGAAATACAAAAATGTAGAAATCAATGTCAACAAATGCATCGCGGATGATCGATAAAGCAGGATAGATTAAATATGAGTCAAGGATAATGAGGAAAAGACGAGAAATTGTTGGGACACTGTTTGGCTCAGTCTTTGAAATCTTTAAATTATGTGTACATTAATGGTCTCCCATTATTCTTCTTCTGTTTTAGAAAACAAGGATTTCAAATCCCTTGCTTGTGGGCAAGTTTGACCTATTTTGGAAGAACTCTCTGATCTCTGAGCATACCTCAGTGAGCAGTGACATTTGAAGTGACATCCTCTTTTGGTTTTAGCTTTTCACTGCACACTTTAGGTCTCACTCTGGACTGCAATCCATCTATCTAAATTACCACAGCAGCGGAACACTCCAATCTTTTTAGTCCCCTGTTTATTCCTGTAAAAGCCTTCACTCCACTGAGACAGGGAAACATACTTGAGTTGGACTCCAAAATGGATTAGAAATTGTCCCCATAAATCCTTGACAGGAAGGGCAACATTTGTACCATCTATGACCCGAACTCCAACACTACTTGAAGCATTTTTGTCACTGCAAATTCCCTCGGTAGGTCGGAGAGGTCAGGAAACGTACCTGTGCCACGGTAAAATAAATCATTGGCAAGCAGAGAGTTTGGGTCAAATAATCACCCCTCTGATAATGCACATCCATGGAGAGGGCTGGTGAGATTCATCGCTCTGCTCCCTCTGACAATAATGGAGGCTTTCAAAGGCCACAGTCTTTAATTTCTAGTCCCTGCTATCAGCGCTTTTATCCTCCAGAGAGGAGGAGGTCAACAGCCCCTGTTCCCCAGCCCCAGAGCCAGCATCCTGGGCATTAAGGGCTGAGAGAGGTGGCTGAGGTCAGACTGTGATTGCTGCAGGAGATGGCAGGCTGAGGGGTCCTGGGGCTCATTGGACCTTTCTCAGACAAAGGAGCCTTATAGAGCATCTCCCAGGTCAGTTTTATCAGGGCATCACTAATGGTTATGATATCATCTGTCTAGCATCACTTCCAATTAAAGGCTGGCCGGGGGAATGTGGCGGTCTTTGCTCGCCGTCGCACTGAGGGCTCGGCAGTACTCAGTGAATGGGGACTATTGTTTGAGCCACTCATTTCAGTGGCGATCAAAGTTCCATTGTGACTACCACAAAGGGAAGTGGCTACTGGCCAGGCCTATTAGATACGTAGTTGTGGTGGGGAGATGAAGAGGGTAATCAGTCTTCTCACTGATAGCAATGACCAGCCCTCTTCTCACTGTGACAAAGACTAACCTCTCCAGTACAATATAAGACTGTAACAAAAGCTCAGTCTTGTATGGAAAGCCTTGTCTTTTGACCAGGACAAATACTTTGATGAAAAGTCTTTGTAATTTTCACAAATTTCCTCTGGCCTCACCCTGTCTCAGAACTAATAACCTATTCTTCAAGCTTGCCACCTTCAAATGACCATGACTGCAGTAGAGCTTTGTGCTTAGCAATGGCAAAGACTCATCCAGTCCCTCACAATGCAGCGAATGTCATCGTCCACCCAGGGCCTTCACACCTCCACACAGGCCCAGGCCGAGCACTCTGCAGATGTGGTGTGAGAACACACACAGTGCAGCGTGAAACTAGCCCTGGGTCGATTCCATTTCTCTCCTGCAGTGATGGTAATCGTTCTGCTTTAAGGTGTGGATCAGTGGAACAAACGGTATCTGTTTGGTAACTGGGCTCAAGAGAATGTGGAAGAAGGTACACGTTCAAGGAAATGGCCTTGAGACTCAAAAACTTTTTTAACATATCCCTTTGAAGGACTATAGTTTTAACGTGTTAAGTTTGCCGGGGGGGGGGGGGGGGGGGGGGAGTGGAGTGTTGAAACCGTTGTCAAAGTGAGAGCAGCTTTTCATCTTGGACTGAGCTTTTACGCTAAAGTTTCACTGGCTTCACCTGCTCAGTTTTCAGTGGAGAAGGAAGGAGAGGAGAGATGTGGCTGCTGCTGGAAGGCCGCCATTTTCATCCTCGAGAAGGAATGAGCTTGGCAAGCGGAGGTCCAGAGAGAGAAAATTATAACGTGTACATATTTATGTGCCCAGTAACTAAAATGAACAACCTCAAGTGTGGATTGATAAGTTCTGAGCCTGACACGGAAAATAATGTGCAACATTGTAATATCTTAGTAGACGAAATGTGAATCTGTTTCTTGTTGCATTCGCATTCATTTTAACAAAATTAATATAACATATTATAAGAGGCAGCCAAGTGTGGTTCAGTTCTACAAGATGGACGATTTGATTTTGTTCTGGCTCAAATTCCTTGACTATATGCCTTTTGCAAAAATGTTTTTGATGTTTAGTGCTACAGCCTTTATTTCACCGAGACATCAGCGCGCCTTGTTATGTCACTTTGCTGTGTCAATCATGTTGTTGGCTGTCAGCTAATCCCATGGTGAACTTTCAGCAGAGGTTGGTGAATAGCAGTCGTCGGTCACAATGAGGTAGGAGCAGCTGCAAGCCCTTTTGATAGAATGAGGTCACAGCGGCGACAGAGATCAGTATGCCTGATTGGGGGATGGGGGTCAGGGGCGGGGGAGCGGGGTTCACTCAAAAGAACAGGACACAAACTATTATGTATTGAAGGAATGCGAGGCAAGCCCAAGCTCCTGCTCTTTTCAATGTGCCTCCATGTCAGAAATAAATCATCTTAATTGTTCTCTGATTCCCCCTCTCACCATTTTACAAAATGATAATTGAAACATTAATCGGATGTTAATAGGATTTGTGTCCTGGTAACCTTTGATATAAATCTTGCTGTAATGGGGAGAAATTCACCAAGACCAACGTGGACAAGGAGCATTTTGGAGAATTAGAAATATGTTTCCTGCATTGAAAATAGGGTTTGTCTCAGGGGAGTCCAGTTAATGTGGAAAATATAGTTTTTTACATGTGGGTACTAAAGAATTCTGCCACTTTGTTTGTAATATTAATGATAATGAGATCCTTTTATTTACCAATGATTATATAATGTATACTTTGACCTTCAACTAAAGGCAGGCATCTACATGAAGCTTGCATGGATTTTGTTATGGGCACCCAGGGGTCTAAACACAGCAGAAAGGGCATGACTTATTCTTATTAGTACAGCAGGACGAGCATGCTGCCGTTGCCCACAAGAAGAGAACTTAGCTTGAAGAAACAAGATCCTCCTTATAGGCTAATGGATGTGTTAGCAAGCATGCTTTCAGACCTGCTTTCATGTTGGCTCCACCAGGGGGTACAGAGGGAATGGCAAATTAATTATACAAATGAAGCCAACCTCCATTTCTTATCATGGAGGGCAGCTGTGTGGCAGCTGTGTGTTGCTCTTTCAGTTTCCCTCCTCTCACTCTCTCTCTACAAAGCTGGAATGTCTCCTGTTCTACATCTATTCCTGCTTCCCCGCATCAATCCATGCAAACTCACTCAAGGGAAAGAGCTGCTCTGTATGGGGGAGGTGAAAAGTGAAGCCTTTATTGAGTGCAAATGTCATAGGAATTACAGCAGACTAGCAAAAACCATATGTGTAAAGCGAGGATCTGTCTTGTCTTTCAAGTTATTTCAAAGCTATTAGACCCTTCGGATCTACTATTAAATCAATATTTCAAGTGGGATCTAGTGTGTTAATAACATCATCCTGTTGGCTGTGAAAGCACATTACCAACCTACCAAATGTGAGTCTCAATGACAGATTGTACCGAACATGGTCCTGATCAGTGTCTGCATTGTAGTACTTTGAGAGACATTTGGCGAAGTTAATGCCTCAAAAATGGCATGTGTGACCCACTCAAGCAAATGGAAAGAGTGCGAACATGAAAAATAGACACTTTAGGTGGAACATTCCCAAAGGGCTGCTTTGGAAATAATGGGGAAGAAGCAACAGTGAATGCATAGAATATTAATGCAGAACTGGAGCCTGCCTATACGGAAACTGTTAATTTCCATCTTATCTTGACAGATATAAAAGTCATCACTCCATGTGTTATCACGCTGTTTAAGCCTTCGGATATTCACGTCACATTACACATTTTAATGAAATGTGGCAAAGTGGAATGCGTCTGCAAGACACACACATCTCACTTGTTGGCTTATGTTTTACATGATTGAGGCTATTGGACGGAAATTCCAAGTCATTAAACTAAGATGTTATGAGAAATTAGAGTGCACACCTCCACCAAGGCTGAACAAGCCTGGATCAGAAATTTGTCTTGCTTAATTTTTGGGCCTAAACAGCTATGAGAATGATATTATTTGTAGGAAAACACGTTTTTTTTTTTTTTTTAACTTGATACAGTAAGAATTGCACCTATTGATAATGAATCATGGGATAAATATGCCTGATTTCTTTATTTGATTTTGCTGTATTAATTTTGTAAAAGTGGACAAAAATATCTAGAAATTGTCTAATACTTAAAATCGTGATTGGCACCAAAACTTAATTAATTTCCTACAAGTTTCATCAAAATAGTTTCACTACTATTTGAGTAACCCATGGGAGAATTTGTTGCCTTCTTTGTGGAGGCAAAAAGCAGAGTAAAGACAAGGAAACAACGTGGAGAACATTTAATAGTTTAATTATAAGCTGCTGTATACATTCAGTGATTATTCCGATTTTAATGTTGCCAGAAGCCATGGGTGAGACCAGCAAAACATTCAGCTACAAGATCTAGTTTGTTGTATGCAATTTGTCCATTTTCATTCATATTTTTCCACATTGTACATTACTGCAAAGCAACATAAAACCACATTGCTGATGTGCAACACGGTTCCTCCATGACCTTATTCAACACGTGATTCCACCCAGTGTGTCGTGTGGAGGAGCTCATGGGTGGGGTGAGCCCTGCTCGTACCTCCCATGGTCTCGGCCTTATCTCTGGGATCAACCGAAAGCAGATGGTTACAGGGTGACAATAGTGCTGAGCGAAGCGGGTCTGCATGTCTGCGCACCCTCACTTTAAACTGGCAAAGTCTGTTCAACCTTCGCTGGGCCTGATGGGAAACCCGACACATGAGACAGATAAAGTGGGTGGAACCCTGTCAGCAGCCTCTCCCCTCCACTTCAGATATTAAGAATAAGCAACATCCTGCAATCCTTAAGGTTTTGTTTGCACGTTTTTTGGTTTCTTTTGCTATCTCACTCTAAGCTCATTGAACTGACACACTAATGTTGGTGCTGAGATTGCTTTTTAATTTTTTTCTTTTTTGTCTTTTTTTTTTTTTTTTCAACATTTTCTATTAGCCCACACAGAAACTTGATGGCACGAGAACTGACCAATAAGAAACTCTTTACAACAAGGTAGACTGCAAGTCAACGGTTGCCAGGGGGATCACACAGTAAACAAAAAAAATAAGCCAAGTTCATTTTGAAAATAAAAAAAGAAATCAGATTCAATAAAAAAAGCAAAAAAACAGAACAAAAGCAAGTTAATTTCAAGTATAACTTACTGATAAAATAACTACACAGCATTAAATATTCTCATTATACATTTTTAAATTATTTATAAAATATATTTTGGCATATATGTTTTTTTTATTTTTGTGTTTGTGTAACAAACGCTACTGTAGCTTCAGTTGAACACCAATGTTTGTTTTTTTTCTTCTTTTGAAACAAAACATTAAAGGGATTGTCACATAACAACAGGTTATTAAAAATGATAATATTAAACCCTATACAGAGTTTCACATAGCAAGACATGAGTGACGATCCCCTCTATCCTAGCCCCATAGTCAAAAGTCAAAAAAAGTACAAGACCAGAGCACAAAGTTCTAATTTGTGCTCCACTGGCTACAATCAGGGTTGGGCACAGGAGATTTCAAAAGCAACATGTCTTTTTATCATACAGATCATTTTGAACACAAGGATCTGTCTGTCCCACTTCCAGTGTTCAGCTGGGCAGATAGCAGGAGTTCATTCAGCTCCGTCCACAATAAAATATAAATACTGTAAAGACCTCAAAGTCAGATGACACATGGATGTCCTCAGGGATATGCAGAGACAGTTTCTCTTATTATTCAGGCAGACGGGCAAATGAGACTGAAAGGCCTCATTTTCCTCCTCCAGAATGCACAGAAAACCGTTGAAAGAGTAGATAAGTTCATTTTCTGAGATGAATCCTGCGTGTGAATCCCGTGTGTTATCGTGTATTACAATGATGGAGCTCACTATACAAAGAGCGATTTTGGCAGCTAGAACCAACTGCAAAACCAAAGAAGGCAAACATCAGTTTGTGATACAAAAGTAGTTCAAAAGGCATAACTGTACTTCTGAATTCACATCTTAGGCGTCCAGACAAGTATTGGCTTGCTTTGGAGCACAGGCTGGAGAGCTTCATTGGCCCCGTCCACGAAGTCAACAGTAACCTGCCTGTGCACCCATGGGAGAAAAAGAAACCCGAACAAAAAGCAAACAAGAAAAAAGTACTGCGACTACAACAAAGCCACATCCACTACCTCGGCATGAGCACACAACTAGCCGCAGCATGCTAGAGTTCCTTATCCTCAGCTGGAGCCGCTTCTTGGATATTGCATACTGCAAAGGGGTGTGTCTCTCTACTTTCACAGCCTGACTTTCTCCTGTGTACACACAGCTATTGCGGGGTATATATATGTGACTTTACACTGGACAGTATGTGTGTATGCATCATGGTGTTGGTCGTAGAGAATCTTGCTAGAGCACAATGTCCTTCAGGCGCTTGGTGCTAGGGGATTCCTTGTCTCGACCATCGTGGAGAAGTGTATTGATCTCCCTAACTGCCGGCTCACTGTCCTTTCCCTCAGGCTGCCGCAGCAGGCTGTGGTTGGCAATCCGCTCTGCGTCGCGGCATTTCAGTGTGTTGTAGGCAGATGACGGCTTGGACACGGGGCTCTTCAGGTGCACGGGGGAAGTGATGGGGCTGGCCGCCTCACGCCCGTTGCCAGCTTCACGTACAGCCCCTCCATTGGCCTTGGGGCTACACACCTGAGACTCCTGAGTCCGCTTTCCCTTAAACTCTCCCCGCTCCACATCCTCGGGGCCGTCCTTGCCGAATGTGGCAAAAGTCCTCTTGGTGGTGCCATCCTCATACTGGGGTATATCCACTGTGGTGGCCTCGATAGACAAAGCGATGACATTACGGGCGTGCTCAGGTGATTTGGCGCGTGCCGGGATTGAGACGCGAGGCATCCAACAGCGGTCAGAATGGCCAAGGATACGGCACTCATCCTGGCAGTGGAAGCCTTCACTGGGGTCTGCAAATACAGGAGGGGGGGGGGGGGGAGAGAGAGAAAAAGAGCTTGTTAGATTGATCTGTTCGACTTGATTTATTTCCATTTAAAGCAAACAGATTAGCACAGATGCTTCACTACGCTGGAGCTTCAATTTTATTTACATACATCATGTAGTTTGTGTGTACCATAATTAATCACAGGCCCAAAAACATTTTTTTAATAATATGCTTTCACTTTCAGGCATTACACTCCTGCCTCAGCTCAAGACTACAGCTGTTAGCAGCACTCATGGATAACTAGAGCTGGAGGTGTGAGGTACTTCTGATGTCCCAATTAAATGATTTATTGTTAAATCAAAAGTCCATTTCCAGCTTGTGCATAATTGGGTTTTCTGTAGCGCCGCTAGATGAAAGACAGGTTTAAACAGTGCAATCAGATATCTCTTGGAGAGAGACACCAGACGAGTTGCGGTGTTGTTGCTCTCTTTCTCTCTGTCTCTGTCATCTGGCGCCGAGTTATAAATATGTAATGATGTTTAACACCAGAGTGAAAAAAAGATTTGTCTGCGTCCGTATAACTGCACTCGCTCGGTCTTTGTAGTGTTGAGGGTTGAGGGGCTTTCAAGGCAATTTTTGCATCATTTTCCTCAAACTGGAGAGCCGTCATTACCTTTTCCAAAACTGTCTTAATTCACATACACACTTTAAAGGCCCTGAGCTAGCTCCTTGAAATTTTTTAATATAGAAATCATCTCTCCTCCAAAGGAAACGGTAATTTCTGTTCCACTGCGCTGTAGTTTTCCCTCCACCAGCCCAGATTTTGCAAAAGAACCTGACACGCAGATGTGCAATGACACATTTCTCTGCTCCCCTACTGCTTGTTTCTCTCCTGGCAAGAGCCATCCTCCAATCCGGGGGCCCAAGGTGACAAGAAGGGATTGTGAGAGGGATTGCCATCGACCCAAATGCATACGCTTACATCTGGCAATCGCAGCTTGACAGATCACCTAATTAAAATCACTAATGATCTGTTTTTCTCCCTTCGTTCCTCCGCTCATGAGAGGTACCTCTGCTTAGCCCCCGGGGATCGATATTTAAAGATCCGAGACAGGCTTTTCAGGGGCAGATATGCCCGGGCTGTCTCTCATATGGAATAATTTGATGAGATTGATAGAGAACTTGGTGACTAAAAGGGATGAATGAATGACGGGTCTATGAATGGTTATTATGGGTTGTTTGAACCTACATAAGGGAATTTCACTGCTGGAATTAATCATTACTTAAAGAATACAAGGACCCTGAATGCTTCATCGGAAAGGCATTGAAGTAGACAGTCTGCCCGGTATACATTGACACATATGTACAACCACATACTGTCTATCATTCTCTCCACTGAATGCATTCAGACACCCTGCTTCAGTCTTTTTTCACGTATACGCAGCCAAAATCAGTCCATAAAGAGAAAACACAGAAACGAACAAATTGAATATATTTGTCACTAGTTGCTCTCGCATATCTGTATGTAAATTTGCACGGATGCTGATTGGCCCAAGCCACCGCGCTGGCAGCAATCAGGCAGACAAAAGGCATGTAGCCGAGGGATTTGTTTAAAAAGAAGGGATCAAATCAGAATGTAATAATGTAATCACAGCCGAAAATCATAAGCAAAGCTGGGAACACAATGCAGGGCAAAAAAAAATAAAAAGATAAAATAAAAACATGCCCACAGTGATTGAAGCTGCCTGTCCAGCTTAAGGGTATTTGATGGAAAAAAAACAAAAAACTCCTCCAATTCCCATTTTCTGTTCTTAATCCTTCTTACATTGTCGTAACTATATCCTCCCTGTTTATACAATCACATCCTTCTTTCATTGGTTGCTCCCAATAAAGTTATAGTAAACATGCATGTGAATTACATCACAGTCATTTGTAAAAAATTGAGATTTCCAACTCGTGAGGAAAAGCTCCTTTTCCTTGCTAATCTGAGCTTTCTGCTGAAGGCCCGTTGAACAGAGTGGATCTCTCTCGACTGATTAAAGATTTACCAGCATGTTTTTAATGAATGCAATTTCCTCTAAATACAAATGCAAGCACTTTCTAAAGCATGAAAAGCCTGGAGGCACAAAGAAACATACACACGTTGCATGCTCTCTGCTCAGCACCGCATGCATATGCAGTGAATACCATTTTTCTGCTTTTCTGTAGGGGTCTACGGGAGAGCAACTGGGTTGTAAATGACATTGTCGTGAAAGCCAAGAGCCATTAACACTCACACATCCTGCCTCGGCTTAGAGCTTCACAAAAGGCAGATGTCAGTCCAAAAGACCCGCAGAAATGGAGGAGACAAAAATGTAATAAATAAGTGACAGGCCATCGACCTCGAACAAAACACAATCTCCTCCTGTTTCAAAGAATGAAAAAAATCGAAATGGCTTCAATTTGGAACTCAACAAGTTTAAAACAGTGAAAGTGCCTCCTGCTGTGAGCGTCTATTCAGAATCATCAGGAAAATAAGCAGCCAATCAGTCCCAGGAACAGACTTAAAGTTCATGGATGTCATTGGGAGCATTTCCGATCTAGGATTTAATACTGATTAATGACTGAGGGAGCTCCAATGGGAGGTGGAAGCTACCCATGTTTTTCAGTGTTCCACATTTGGAAAAAATCTAATGATGGGTAAAGAAACATTTGATGTATCCAGTACCAAATCACTGCTATCAAATCAGAAATACTGTGCTTAGTGAATACTGAATGAATGTCCAAAGACTAGCAAAGGCATTCAGGGGAGCACTTCAAATATCTATGTGTAAATGCACACGGCATTGGCAAACGCTGCCACTTCAAAGGCAAATGCTAAAATCGACCCAACTTTTCTGTGTATCTGGTATCGCTTTGAATCGGCGTGAAGAGAGAACTGAAATGTTCCCTGCCATTTCTTCAGCCTGTCAGCAGCCGATTTAATTCTGTCTCTTTCCCTCAATCAGATGAAGGAGACTGAACTTCAGGTTACAGCCGACAGGTCTTCAGCGTGACACTCTCATTGCTCAGTTTACTGTCGTGCGTCGCATATAATGATCTCTGCAGTGGCACCGCTGGGATATTTGTTTGCTGTTAGAATAGCAAAAAACTTAAGGAAAGGATGTGTTCCCTAAAAGAGGCAACACCCATAAAAGACTCCACTCTCAGCTTTTTGCCAACAATTTTGAGGCCTGTTTGGCTAACGTTGAACTCTCTCTTGGAAACCAGAGTCACTTTTCCCTCCAAAAGTAGCACACAAAGCTCAGACGACAATGATGTAATCCTATAAAATCAGGCAGACAAGAGACACAGAAGGTCAAATTAGAGTACCAGAGAGAGGACTGAGACGATGTGATCTCAGATTCAGGTGACGTACTCTCGTTCTCTGTTGGATAGTTTAATTGGAGCCATAAGGGGACGGGGACTTGCCGTATGACACAATTCCGTCAGTTTGGTTTTAGAACATGATGAGCCCTAAAAAGAATTTAGAACAGCAGCATGGCATGATAAATCATTTTTTAAGGAGCGGCTGCCACTTTTGTCTTTAAACTTAGTCTTGACATTTTGTTGTGGCTGCTACCACAAAATGTCCTGATTTTGCTTGTCACATAAAGGTAAACACACCTGAGGAGACACTTCCCAGAGCGTTGGATATGTTTCTGTCACACATTAATGTAATACAGCCATTTCTTTGTCCTCGTTATTCCATACTCCTAATTGGCGACCTGAGTGTAAATCCAACCTGTCTGACCATTACTGACCTCTGGCCCCAAAAATAATTACAAAAAAGTTGAATAAATGTGTGTGTAGTCATGGTGACCTATTTGGGGGACAGCCTCTGAGACAATACTCTTTGTACTCTTTGAGGGACGTACAGAAGTGCCATTCACCTTCTGCTATTAACTTTATAGTATATCCTCAACAGTCAAATGGCTGTTTCGTAATTGCTCTCCATAATAATCTCCCATTCTTGTAGTCACATGGCAAAGATTGATTAAATCTGAATTGTTAGTACAGAGTCTTAATGGAATGCGTGAAGCAGACGCTGATGGAGGCGCCGTACCATGGGGACAGAGATAATTCTGAAATTGCAGAATCTGCAGAATAAGGGGAGACTGTCTGACTGTCTGTAGTTGGTGAGCACTCGAGTCAGGACAAACTGTTCTCGCTCAAGACCTAAGTGGCTCGGACGCGGCTGATCCTAACACTGGGGATGAAGACAAACATCTAGTCTGCCCTAACTACATGGAGGACAGTTCTATGGCCAGCTGAGGCTAAGGCTTGGCCAGGCGGCCTCCCACACTACACACCGGGGAGAGTCCAAGCACCGCTGTCATCTCAGCAAGCCAATTCAGTCTGTGGGCCATAAATCAGCCTGGAGGCCTGGCTCCTGCGGGAGCAGCAAGATGGAGTGTGATGGTCTTGTTTTTACAAACAGTGGAGGGGCACCCTTACTGCGCCACGCAAGCCATCATTCTCTGCACAGCACCGAGTCCTCTCCTTCTCCCCACAGCATCTGGCTCCGTCACATCAAGCTTTCCCTCCCAACGCACCCACCCCACATTCATCCCTTACAGCTTCCCTCATCCTTTATGCCTCTCCTCCTTCTGTCCTCCTCTTTCATCCCATCAGCACTGCTGTCTCACGTAAACTGGCTTAATTGAATGAATCTTTCACCCAAAAATGTCTTCCTCCCTTTACTGCCTCGATCTGACGAGACTTCCTCTTCCTCCTCCAGTCAGATATTAATTATTGTGGAAATTAGACTCACCGGGCGGTCTTCTTTGGATTGTTGTACTGATGATGACGTGAGAGCTTCATGTGCTTTAGTTCTACTTCTAATCTTTAGTAGGGACTCACTGTCTCGTCCATCGAGGATTTGCCAGCGTGTCTGAGAGCTCCTCACGTTGCCCATGCCTGCTTGTGTCTTCCCAAGACTTAACACGACAGAACTCCAGTCCATCCTGCACTGTCTGTCGCTACTCCCCATTAATTGCTTCAACAGATAACACTAATTCAAGCCAAATCCAGCAGTTGCTCACTTTCACTCTTGCACCTTCCTTTCCGCCTCCCCTCTCTAGCCGCTACCCATTCACCCCCCGGCCCCCCGGCCCCCCACCCCACCCCACCCCCAATTCCCCATGTGTGCATTCCAAAGCATGTCCCGGTATAAAGAATGAATTTCCAAACTGGTGTTGACAAACAATGCACTCACTCCTAAATTGGTACAAACAGCATCTGTTTAACAGCTGTGTAACAGCAGCGGGAGAAAGAAAAAAAAGCAATCACTATGCTGTTTTATAAATCACCGTGTCAACGCAGCACACTCCTTTGTTCAGAGGCAGGACCACTAGCCAATGGACTGCTTGATGTAGTGGAAATGATGCGAGGTGGTTGTCATGATGACAGACGTGAGTGGGCTGGATTCAGCGCACCGGCATTACATTCTATTGTCCTGAGAGGAGTGTCACCTGTTACCTTATTTGGCCTGACTGCTACCATCAGTGGCACCCAGAGGTGACAGCGCCTCAGTAACGCTTTATGAAATGTACACATACGCTCTCTAGAACATTGCTGAAGCCTGAATATGTGATCATGATATAAAAATAACCACAGACCAAAGAAAGTTTGGGGGTGTCACTGTCGTTATAACAAATTACTGGTGCTGTGTATTCTTGCCTGCAAAAAGTGTGTTGCATTCTGGTCAGGAGGCGTTACACTGGCCCATTTAACACAAGTCTACATTATTTTGGGATGTTACTATACATGACTGTGGTGTGGCATGCTGGGAAGTTATTGTGTGCAAGTGTAGGACGAAGAGTTAAAAATGCATCGGTTCAATGCGTGTTTGTAATACAGCAGCTGCCATTTGTCAGAGCCAAGGACTTCAAGTGTGTGATTTCCTTTGCTGCAGGAATCTGGTCAGAAGAATTTATCGTTTCTGAGAGAGGCTGGACATATTTTAAGACAAGTTTCAGATCAATTTGCTCAAATAATTCATGGAGAGATCATTGGAAAGCGTTTGAGATGGAGAGGGAGAGATGCCTGGTTAGAGCAGAAATCACATTGTATCCTTTCAGTGCTGTTCAAATCATGTCTGGCTTCTTTCTGGTGAAAATCACAATTACTCTCCAGGAAGAAGTACGTCACGAAATTTTGTCATGTTATCACAATCTTTTTTGAATGTGTTCATAGTTGAACATAATGACTCATTTTTCATTTTATTGCCAATTAATTCACAGTGACTTACAGGCACGTTATGATTACTGCTGAGTTTGCCTCTAGGCCATTGAATTCTTGACTTCCACAAAGCTTTCCGTTTGACAGTCCTCTTCCCAGGAGTTGATAAATAATAGAAACTTAAAAATAGATAATTAAAAAAAGCTTTAAAACGATTTCCTCCAGAAATATGAATCAGGACGTCTTTGGTTCCACAGCGCGGATAGATTTCACACAAGCTGGTTAAAAACTGACGCTTAACGAATAAGGTTTATAAGACTGTCAAAAACTGTTCAGTGATGTATTTTACAATGCGAACACAGAAAAACGTCACCCTTGTCCGCTCCCAGACATCCATTAGCCCGAACGGCGACGGCTTTCAAATTAACCTGCACTTGAGGCCCACAACAACAGCACAATGCGGTCCCAAACCTCAGCACAGCAGACCACATCCCAGTAGTAAGATTTGCCCGAGCCTGCCTGCCAGCCTGCCACCGCCTGCTTGGCTCGTTTCCTCCAAAATGCATCTACAGAGGACATCTTTAACTACACTGGAACAAATGCAGCATTTCTGTGTTTAAGCTTGACCGATCTAGCGAGCTAATTTGCTCCTAAACCCTTGAGTCTGAGAGAAGCGAGGGTGGGAGGGGGGGGACAGAAGCAGACACTAAATTACATCTGTAAATGGGGTTTTGGGGGGGTAGACGAAAGTTATACGGTGAGCGGGAATTATAGAGCGGCGGGGAAGATTTGGCTTGGGGATGGAACACTATGGGCTGTGGTTGTTGATGTCAAATAGCTGTGTTTAGGTCACATTCTCTAATCGTTCTCTAATCTACAGCTTCCTTTCTCTCATTCCGTAATGAGCGGCCCTAAAGAGGGAGCCAGTAAACTGAATCTATCTCATAATAATACAATTTTCCGGAAATCTAATCCTAAAACAACAAGGCTTTTCCATCCTGAAGAAGAATTGCACGCAATTAAGAAACAGAGCAAACATTGTCAAAATACTTGTTTTGTTTTCCGAGAAAATCTATATGAATAAAGAGGTTACAGCGACATTGTGATTTCTATTTGATACTTCATGTTTTCTCACCCCCCTACACTCTCAGAAAACAACACTGATCGTGTTTGCAGAATTGGATTTGTGATTGAACATGGCTTCGAACAACCCACAGTAAACAATCCGGCACAGTTTATGGCAAGAAACACACCACATCCTCACGCATGTCGCCATCCAAGTGCCATTTGTATTAGTCAGCTCAACTAAACACAATAGTCAAACCCCTATAAAACATTCAGCGTGCGTGTGTCATGTATTCTGAGCTAAACAAATCAATGTGTCTAAGTTTAAAGCAGCTGGTCACGGCACATCTGGGGAGCATGCTAATACCTTAGGATTTCCTCTCCCTGTGTGAGCTCCAGCTCTGCATCAAAAGAGAGCCCTTACATAATTAATATAATGTGCCTTCTTATCCAGTCATGTTCACTTTGTGTCAGCCAGGACTGTGTTTTATATTCCATTTTATCTTGTTGCAAAAGCACCGCCATCATTCCTACTCGTTTCCCTCTTTGTTCCGTTTTTTCCCCCAGCTTCAAGCGATTTCCTTCCTTGTCCCTTTTCTTCTTCAGTTTTTTACAATCTATAAGTGAGGCAACGTTACGTTGTGAATCTGGCGTATTTGAGTCGCAGGCTTAGAGCATTTGAATGGGGTCCGTCCAGGTAGGGGACAAACCCGATCATGGTTCGATAAGCCGATCGCTCCATTTCTCCCGCTAAACTGGCCCAGAGTCTCACTCAGGGACGAATACAGAAATGAAGGCAAACACAGTGTGACTCTTGCTCCGCAGAGTGCATTAGATTTACACCTACTGGGCAGAGGAAAACGAAAGACGGAGGCCATTCTGTTTGGCGTCAGGGAGGCATTCTGATTCTCTACAAGAGACTCCATTATTCACCACAGTAACGGCCATGATCGCACTTAATATCAGGCCGTCAGAACCAATGTCCGTAGCATTCCGTTAGACATCCAGCAGCCTGTGCCTGCACTGTGGAGAAGATTGTCAAGGGGCAAAACGGTGAGAAAAAAGAACTGAAGCTCGTATCTAAGACACACAGATTGAAGTAGAGGTGGGAGCCTTTAACTGAAGAAAAGAGAAGGAACTAATAGGCACATCTTTTCTGATTTGACGAACACGGCTATAGCATACATAAGGATGATGGCAGGGGTCTGACACAGTGGTGGTAATTGGATTTCTCAGGCCCGGTGCCCACTCATGATAACATGCTGAGCTGTGACATGAAAAGTCCTTATGTGTGGCAAGGGAGCAAGGTGCAGCGGAGTGGAAGTGACAGGTGTCAAAGATCCAATTCCCCCGCTCCTCTGCGATCCACCAGCTCCCTTTTCTCTAGAGACAGCTGAGGCTCAACCTGCCCCGGTGGTAAAGCCAAAACACTAAGCTTGACATTCAGTTGCAAATCCCAGCTAGTTAAAACGACACACAGCCAGTCCAGGAGTGGTGGACTGCTTGCTTTATTTTGTGATGCTAATGCAAGCTGAGCACACACGTAAGAGGGACAGGACGTCTGCGATGTGCCGGGGGAAGACACAAAGGAGCTGGAGACCCCCACTGCACTTCCCTGAGTGTTGAGGGGTTCAGAATCTAGTCACAGTTCCTTCCCCCCCTCCTACCTTCCCTCGCCCCCGCCTTCGCCCTCTGCAGGCATTCCGGCCGCATCTTTAATGGGGACTGCATGAGAATGGGCACATCATTAAAAAGAGCCATTCTGAGACTTTCCTGTCTGCCATTAAACTTAACAACCAACCTCTCCCATTACGTTTTATCCTCCCCCCTTTAAGGAGGCAGGGACACAGCAGGATCTGAAAAGTCACAACTGGCTGCCGTTAACTCGAACTGTCTCGCAGTCTCTTGCGCATGACAAGAACCATCAGCGTTCTTGGAGATGTATTTTACTTACATGTTTCTATCTCTCATCTACGTTTATGTATTTCATATGCAGATATAAGCGGATTCCTGTAAATAACCAGATTGAGGTAACACTTACTGCAGACTAAAGCATTTACAAGGTTGACCGTAACCAGATTTCACAGCGCAAGATAATTGGGTTAATGCCCAGAAAAATGGGGGGTAGCCTGGGGGAAACATCTTATTAGAACCACAACAAGAAAACAGACGGACTTTGTTAATATTTTTCCTGCTGATGGATTTAATGATCCAGCACTCCGAGCTACGCTGTGCAGACATGCCGCTCTGCATCCGGTTCAACCCCTGTGACCTTCCCAGGGACAAAAAGGATCAAGACACAAAGACAATTAAGGCTGAGATGTGTGCATGCCACAGTAATTTAAAGGTTCCCAACTAATGCAAATCTGCTTACGGGGTTCTGCTTACTCCAATTTTGATGTTAATTACTCAAACATAACCTCGTTTAAGTTTTTACATGACTGCAGCAATAATCAGTGTTGCTTTAATCTATTTAGGAATGAATTCTTGGATATGAAGAGGCGTTGAGAGAGGACTGCCAAGTAAGAAAAGACTGGTGACCAGCGGAAAAAAGGTCAGGGGATGCATCCTGGGTCCATACACACACACAGACACACAGACACTCACACTCCTCTGCAGGTTGTCCAGCTGTGTTTCTGTGGCTTCGGTCTCTCATCAATACTTTATAATCTGGGTCCCCAGCAGCCACACTGAGCCTCCCACCGTTAAGACCCAGTCAAAATGGTGAATTACAACGCAATGAGCTCATCCCGGCAAGGTCATCTAGGGGCCAGCGGGTGGATACGGACACAAATTGTGGAGTGAAACACTGCGATGATCGAGTTTAGCCAGCGCAGAACGCATGGCGCGTTATACAGTATATACCCGGTGCAAGGACCGTGTCTCTGCAAGCAAAACCTCAGCGTTTCAACAGATAAACCTTTCAGAATACATCATTCTCACTGAATATACATGAGGGAGGGGGGATATGGAAATGCTACACCAGTATGCCTGAGGTAGTAACCTTTTGTTGCCACAGCTAAGGAGGACAACATAACTTTACATATCTTTGCTATATACTCTATTCCGTCAGCGGTATCGGAAGAAGCGAAGTGATGAGACGTGAGATAAAAGCCAGGTTTGGGGGGGTGACAAAAGCGTTGGCTGAAACAATGGAATATAGCAGGAAGAAATCAGTTGAGGGGGGAATCTCGGCGGGATTAAAGAGGGAGGAGGCAAACAGTTTTTTCCCACAGAAAGGAAGTAATCGGTGTTAAAAAAAGAAAAGCACAAATGCTGCAGCACAGGAGAATCCCCCCTGCACACACACACACACACACCCTCCTTCCCTTCCTCTCTTACTTACCCCAGCTGCAGTGATAAATGTCTCTTTGTATTCTGGACAGAAAACTGCAGGCTACAATGTACTTGTCAGAAGACAGCTGATTTTACCCTTAAACAGAGCAGAGTGTATTCCTAATCTTCCCTTTCACATGGGGAGAAGATAAAACAAACGCCTCGTGCCAAGACACATAATGCCTGGAAGATCTTTCCCCATTCCGCACACGTTTACGGCGCCTCCATCTGTGCGATGTATGTTTCTACAGGTGCTGCTGTACCATGTGCATCTACACAGTATTTGTACTTTTCCTAAATCTCACATTGCCTCCTTAATCCCTGAAGTATAGCCACGGTTCCAATATGAGGGCTCCTAAATGGGAGTCGGTGCTACAGGTAATGGAGCTGATTATAGCTATCTGGGCTATAGGCCAGCTGCCAGACTCTGCCCCGCCTGGGGGGGAGCACAGGCCGCCTGGTGTCTGATACCCTGGGATCCCTGTAATACAAGCCTTGCTTTGGCAGTCACTTACTATCCTCCCCACTTACAGCCACATACTGAGTCATGGTTAAGTTAGCGTAAGTACAGTATACAGGGCTGCATGACCTCGCCAGGTTCGTCACTATACAGAGTATCGCGGTGTAATCGTGCCATTGCTGTACAGAGGAGGATTTGTTTGTAATTCAGAAAAAGTCAGTTAGTTCCCAACGTGTGGGACACAACATGTACTTTTCCATTCTCCAAGTTTATTCCAGGGATTAGATTAGAAGTGACAGGTCGGTCATCAGTAATCAGATTACTTTCTAAAACTAAGTTAGCCTGTTTTTCCTGATTTTATCCCAAAATCACTGGTTGCATCATTGACATTGGCAGCATTTTCTTCACTATTGTACCTTGTTCCCTTACTCTCTTACCTTGTTCCCTTTCTTCCTTTCTCCCTTACATTGTTTCCTTACCCCCTTACCTTGCTCCCTCGCTCCCTTACCTTGTTCCCTTACTCATTACCTTGTTACCTTGCTCCCCTATCTTGTTCCCTTACTCCCATACCTTGCTCCCTATACTGTTTTGCGAGGGTTCACACATTATTACAAAACCGATCGTAGCCTATTTAACGGGCTCTTATCACTGTCTATTACAGTTATCTGGTCACTGCTGTCATCATTTTGACAAGGGCCCATTGTGATTGTGAAGTTTGACGCCGTAGACACACGATTGCGACCTTGACGCGAATTACACTTCATCAGGACATTTTAATATCCTTCACAAGGCATTCAAAAAAGAACAGTGCCGCCACTCATCAAAGCAGCCAGACTCCGCTGCCATTTTGAAATGTATTAATGTTCTTCCTCCCACACGTGCATGTGTGAGCTGACAGCGAAAAGATCAGTGAGCCAAAGCAAAATAATTTTACCTCACAGATATTGACACAGGTTTTAATTCAGTGTGACACGGCATCACTCTGCGAACATTTTGTGTGTAATGGAGTAAAGCTAAATTCCACAAGCCCAGTAAAAGGTGTGTAATTACTGAACATCAAAAGATGGTGTGTGGTGTGTGGTGGTGTTACACTATTGTGCTATTAGAATTATTGAATACTTTGCTTTGTACATTGTTGATTAAGTTGTCGCCATACCTGAGGAACAAGTGGGAGAGACTCAGGTTTGTAACAGACACTGGCGGCTCCCATTAAATCCCTTCTCACGGCTGATCTAGGTTATATTTATCTTTGTATGTAAATGAAGAGAGAATGGGGATCGGTTGTTGTGCTAAGTGTGTGAATCCGGCTATGTCACCAGCGTGCATGTGTGTGATTTTTCTGGAGCTGCAGCCTCCAGACCTCCGTTTTAACCCGCCACCTCGTAGCTGGTTTTGTATTGCAGTGGAGAAGGGGTTGTACCTTTACTGTGACCTCCACAGATTAAAACGCAGCACCGCGGCTGAGAAAAATGGCAACTACCTCGCTTCCTCGCACAAGGAATAGAATCAATCGGAACCGTAATGAGAGAGCAGACTGGAAACAATGCCATACTTGAATTTCACTGTATTCTATTCTCGACCCATAGTATTCCTCTCTTGTGCCATCCCTTTATTTCTCTGTCTTCCCACCTCCTTCGCTCATTAACCTTTAAAGACACACACACACACTCCCAGACAGATTTAAAATTCAGACACTCTCTGCTGCCCTCTCTTTAATACACACTCGGCCCCCATCAACTTCAGCACATTACCTGCTCTTAATCTCCCTCCCTCTGTCTGGGATCATCCTGATCCCCCTGTTTTCCCAACTGCTGTTGATCGGGGCTCCGGCTCGGCTGGGTATTCAACAAACAACTGTGATTCACTTGGTTTCTGCGGAGATTATTAACACACCTAGCATGCCACAGCGTCATGAATAAGCAATAGATATCTGGAGCCCTATTTTCTCCTCGTCTCTGTATTTCCTCCCTCTCTCTCTCTCTCTCTCTCTCTGTCTCTCTTCCCCTGCCGCGTTGTGAACTGAAAGCCAGGATTGTCTAGAAAATGAGCTGTCAGTGGAGGGCCTGCAATGAGATACATCAGGCTCATTGTGAGCCCTAGAAAATAATGAACCATTCCCATTTCTCTCTCTGATATGTTCAATACGCTATCCATGACAAGTGCAGAGAGATAAGCTGTCCCCTCTTGAGCTGATTAAATACACTGGGTTATATTCAGGAGGGCTTTGGCGGAATGAGGGTTCACAGGATGCCATTTTAGTATTATAACATAACGTTTTGAGTCACAGGCTAGAGATGAAGACCTTTTTGCATGTGTATATTTTCTGTGTCAATGCCTCCGTTTCGTGATGTGTGTATGCAGCTGAGAATGTGTCGTAGTGGCTTAATGGAAAATGAAAATAGTTCTGTCAACTTCAGTTAAGTCTTTCTTCTTCATCCTTTACTGCATCGTTGAATTAACCACAGAAGGAAGCCATTTCACGCGAGTTTGCTCGATTGAGGGCTGGAGACTACTAAGAGGTCACAGTCATTTATAGCATGTGCATGGAATTTGCATGTAACAAACAAATAAGAAGGCGAGTTTTCATTACTCGTCAACCGCTCGGCTTTCAGCATCCTGTAGCCGCCGTTCATACTCGCTCAGGGGCTGAAGAAATGACGCGATGAAGATGTCAGGTTGACAGACGCAGGCAAACTCCTGGGGACGGAAGAACCGAAAGGACGACAACACAGGAACCATTGCAGAGGAGATTGTGTTGTTGTTTCATGTGGCAACGCTAACCTTGCAGAAAAAAACACAACACACCCTGGAATTGTTTCGTTCGTTTCCAATGCAGAGGCGCTGCTTGTTGCCGCTGTTGAAAAAATGGCAACTCAGGTAAACAACAACCGGTGTCTAGCCTGTGACATCACTGATCTTTAGACAAACGTGTTTCGCTGTGTGAAAATAGGCAGGGCAGGATGTGTATTTTACAGCTCTACAATTTGGCTCTGGCTCTGGCACCAGCACCCTGTGGGAGAAAGGCTGAAGTGATAGAAGTGTCTCCTTTTAAAATCAATCTCGTAGGTCAGCGCTGTTTTAGTATTGTGTTGGCCCCATTTCAATACGACAGAACAGCACAAAGTCGTCACTGTGCCTCAAAGTCTGAGTCAGTGATGTAGGATCAAACGGAGCGCAGACACAGAAACAGCTTGGGATGACATTTTGGTTTTTGAATTTATACAGCAGATATATATTTCCTCCAATCTCTAAATCTCAGAGGCAACATCTGCATCTTTGTTGTTCGTTGCAGATTTGGCTACACCTGCTTGCTTCCTCTGCCGTGTTCCAGCGTTCACTCTGTCTCACTTAACGGTTGTATTACACTGACCTCTTGTCGCTGTCAGCCATTTTGCCTCTGTGCGTTCAACATTAGATTAGACGAATCCAAATCAAAATGGATGATCGGAATATAGAATTTGCATGATAATCGAATCATGAAACAACATAATGCAGCGGGTGACATCACTTGTCTCCTCCGGGGCGCATCCGGAGTTATTTTGCAGCGAGCGAAAGCGAAAACAAAAGCCACTCCAACCTGTCAGTAAGATTGTTTCCTCTCTTCCTCTTTTTATTCTCCTTCACTAAGACTGCTTACTAGACTCGCAGCTCATCTCTCCATCTCACACACAGTCTCTCTCTCTCTCTCGCTACGCCGCTTGTGTTGTCAGCACAGCCGTGTTCCTGTTGCCTTGCCGATTCTGACACCTGTCAGCATTTTCGTTAGTAGATCAGAGAACTGCAAAGTAGAAATGTTCCCGTGTTGAATTTAGGGCAAGTTTGCAGCAGGAACATGTGAAGTGCCTTTACTCTTTCTCTAATTCAACACCAGAAGGGAAGTGCTTGACTGGCACAAAGTTGGAAGATGCGGTTTGGTGATGTGTGCAACCCGTTGGATGGAAAGCAAAGAGCGGAGGAGGAATGGGGACGAGAGAGAGAGACAAGGAGAGAAAGAAAGAGAGAAAAAGCGAGAGAGGGCCGAGGGAGAGAAAAGATTGGGGGGGGGGCTCAAATCAATTAGGAACAGTGAAACCCTGTGGATCAGCTGATGGAAGGAGGGAATAAGGAGGAATCCATAGCCCACGGAGGGGCTTCCATTCCTGGGCTCAAGCTTCAGGCACACACCCATAGGGAACGAAACGGATAGATGAGAGATATTCCCTGGAGGTAGAGGACGTGGAAAAAGTCAGGAATGGAAAAAAGAAAAGCCTCTTCCTCGCGCCAGCTAATTGAGCAGTCTTGGAATCTGTTGGAGTCTAATAAGCTAAGAGGAAAACACTTATTTCTAATTAACACACACACTGACCCGGAAATAATTCCAAATCAGAGTCTGCAAACCTCCAAAACCCAAAAACGGCCGCGGGAAAAGGACCTCACGCTCTCGCTTTGCCTCCCGCAGAAACAACCGGAGTGATTTAACAATGCATGAATCTTAAGCCTTAAAAACTCTCGGCTCATCCATATCCGGGAGGAATTAAGTATGAGGAATAGCAATCAAAGGAAGCAGGGAATGGAAAAAAAATCTAGATTTAGCTCTCTTTGTCAGCAGCCCCCTCAGAGTCTGTTCCACTGCTTCTCCCTTGACACTAATGGTTCAGCCAAAGCCAGCATGTCACACATTTCAACCAAATCCTCCTAACTTCACGGATATGCCTGTAATGATAAAGGAGAATTCATTTCATATAACTCTCTTTTCTCAGTTTATAGTTAAAGCGATATCGTTCCCATTCATTGTATTGGGAGTTACGATGGCGCATTCCCTGTTAAAGCGGGTTATAGTGAGTTCTTTAATAGATTTTTAAAGCGATTAAATGTCACTTGTTGCTCAGATGCCTGAATAACCGAAACCACCGGGGGAGAATATTTTAGGTCATGTTTTTAAAAAAGAACGTACACGCCTCTTTGGATTCTTAGCGGAGTTGCAGAGAAAAGGAATTCACTCGGATCGCAGACTGAAATGTCACCATGAGCACTTCACCACAGGTTACCTTGTACATAACCTGTGAGGGTGAAACATAATGGTGCAGACGGACGGACAAGAGTCAAACCTTTCTGCTTGTTAACAGCGTAATTTCACCATGTAAATAAATTCCTGAGCAGAATCTGCGTCCTGATAATGGCAGCAAGGCTTTTGTGTGAAGGTAACAGCCGGGTCTCCTGGGTAAACAGCACCTTTCCCATCTGCACTTGCTCTGGGAATGGCAAACATTTGCACTGTAAAAGCCTGATTGTTCAGCTCCCCCGTCCTCCTCCTGCTTCCTCCCACTGTCCTTTTGTTCTCAGTGCTTATCAACGCGAGAAAACAGAACAATAAAAACACACACCAGGTTCCTGCTCCACGCTCAGCTCGTGTTGGCTGTCGTCCCTTTTGGCAATTGCGGTCTCTCGACTTGTTTTCTGCTTTAGCTGGCAGGAGAGGCGCCATGAAACAAGGGTTACTCCCAGAAGACATCTAAGCAGCAGGGCGTTCGGCGAACATGCCTATTTGTTTTCTGACAATCCCCTCTAGTCACACAGTAGAACCAGCAGCAGCTATTTTTCGTCAATTAAGACAGATGAGCTCAAAGCAAAAACCACATCTTCCCATCGACTCTAACCGCTGTGGTTGTCATGTCATATGAACCTCAGCTGTTCTGCTTCTAAGTCCTTAGTCAGTTAGTAAAGTGGAATATGAAGCAGTGAAATAAGAAATCTAATGTTCTCCTGGGTCACGGAAAAACAGCTCTCTGATGAAAAAGGAGACATTTGAGCTGTATGTCACTCTGCATGTGCTTGACCACGGGCCCATTGTGCCCTTTAACGGTGTAATTAGATTGTTGAAGAGTTTTCATTTGATGTGTCATTACATCTCTGCATGTTCAAGGATCTTTGGTCAATTCATTTAATAATTGCAAACGGCGCTCAGCAGGCCCTTGTGTGACAGCGACCACACACTGCCGTTCAAAAACAAAAAAGCCGAAAGATTCAAGCGAGGCCATTTTGTTCATTCCTTAAAGAAGAAAATGGCATATTAGAGGGGATGAATAATTCCGGGGGCGGCCGCAATAAAACCAGGCGGCATTAAGGAGCTCTGCGATTCAAAACAGATACTTTCTTATCGTCTATTCATTCATGGTCAAAAGAGCGGGCATCGATGTGAGATAGCCTCTTGTTGTGTTTACTGTCACTGCGTGCTGCATTACACATTCAGCCGGCACGCGTTCATTTTGCTGAGACAGATACAATCATTGGTGGCGATAATGAAAAAAGAACTGCCTCAGAGAGCTCTCCCCACTTGTAATATTCTTCATGTACATCACTTCTAATTGTCTCCAATAATGAGATCCCAGCACTGGAAGACCTGTCAGCTTGCTTATTTTCCCTTTTTTTTCCCTTCTTTTTCTGAAGCATAGGAATTTTGCGGTTTGAGAAGTGATTACAACTGGCAACCAATCGTCAGCAAATTCACTTATCATCGTTCATTACTGTCTGACACCGATGACCCGATGATCTGCTGTGAATCTGTCTGTACTCCCACCGCCAAGTCATCAGAAAGTTTGGGGCGGCAGACGTTTTACATACATGCGAAAACTGGAAACAACATAATCGCATTAAGCATCAGCAGCGATCGACATCCATCCACTCAGAGAAACAGGTAGAGATTATGTGATTATAAATTCGATGTACTCTAGCAAGTAATGTCCTCACCTGCAGCATTATCTCTCACGAGCCAGTTAATCACGTCATGTATATTTCATGTGCAACTGAATTGTATAAGTTCCACTCATGTGTCTTCATCTGCATTTTTGCCTTCTATGCAGCACAACACGAACCAGAGGAGGTGATTCCAATCATGCAACAACAAGTAAGTTGTATTGAGAAAAACACGTGATTGGTCGTCATAGAAACCCATTAATTCAGTGCCCCGCACTTCACAATCCACTGATGAAAAACAGAAAATGTCATTTCTTTATGCATAAAGTAGGTTTTCTGTTCATTATCTCTTGCTCATTTAACTGCCGTCCCTGCTCGAGTTCAAAAGCAAGAAAGTAGAGTGCAGACAAAGTTGAGGGGCTTACTGGGGCAGCGTTAGTAAAAAGAAACTAAAATTATGTTGATGTTAACTGAGCCAAGCAAAACTTTAAATCACAGACAGGCCTAAATGTGGCACAGGTTCATTAAATGGAGCTCAAGTTCAGAGGCGGCGTGTGTAATGCTGTCTGTCTCCTGCCATTTCAGACTGGTGCTTTTAAAGTCAAATGTCCAGTGTTTCATCTTCTTTCCGAGCAAAAAAAAAATTCCTAATATGACTCATCCTAAAAATGCCTGCAATTTCCACACGCGCGCTGACTCTTTTGCTCCATTGAGCCGGTGCACATGTGCATGCGGTGTTTCCTTTGAGCTCAGTAAATACCCTCAGGTGCATATGGTAACTCCGGCTCGGCTTCAGACAGCTTTATCCATCTCCCTCTGTCTCTCCCCTACTTACACAATCTCTCCTCTGTCTTACTTTGGAACACTGACTGGCAGTAGTTAAGAATGAACGCGACCCCCTTGCTCCGACTTCTGCCAGCCGAGTGGATGTCTTTTTAAGTGGCGAGTCAGAAATGAAACATCAACATTAATTTCCTGCTAAATGATCCCGGTGAATAATGGATGAGGGCACAAAGTGATATGTAGATTTCCATATTCTACCTTTGTGAGCCTAATTGCTGCCAGTCAAGCACGTCTGAAGTCGGCCACCATTCAAGAGCAGATGTGGTTACTATCAGTCAATAATGTTACCTAAGCCTGTATCAAAGGCGAGATTTTGCTGCCAGAGATCCCACACATTAGCTGCTTTAGCAGGACATCAAAGGCAGCGGATCTGTGATGTTATTCATACTTGCACATCTGAAGCCTGCAATGGACATAATGCACCTTTAAAGATGCTCCAGCACACAAACACTCACTAGTCTTATCTTGGCAAAATGGCAAATGCACACCAAAGGATGTCGTAGTCCTAACCACACACACACACACTAACACACATACATACACATACATACACACACACTATTGGGCACATTTCCTTACCTTGGTCGGGCAGCTGGCAAACGTTGGGGGGGACAGTCATGTTCAGCACGTCATTGACAGCAGTGTCGACATAGTGACCTCTCTGGACGTCATGTTCGCTGTCGGTCTGGTCGCTCTCCTCGTGGCCGCTGTCCTTCAGACTGTTCCCCTCCAGGTCCTTGAATGTTGATGTGCTACATGGGGGCCAGAAGGGGGGAGAGAAGAGGGAGAAAATGTTGATTAACTGTCACATCACCTCCTCTCACACTCGCTCTCCTCCTTCGCTTGCCGCGTGATGAGCTGTCTATCTCCCCTGTCTGCTCCTTTACGTGCCCTTCCTGTACGTTCGCTCCTATTTTTGCATTCTGTTTGCAAGCACTCCGAACAGACGATGAGTAATTCGCTTTGGGGTAAATCTTAGTTACGTAAATATTGAAATATTCACAGAATTACTTTTAACGTAAAGCATATCTCCCTCTTGTAGAGATTTGTGGAGAGCCCTTTTGGGTTGAGGACATTTTTGAAAGTTTTACCGACTGTATAGCAACAATGGGCCGCTCCAGACAGGGACATTTTAGATGGATGCACGGACTTCAAGGACATCGCAGAGAACAAACAGGAGGTACTCACTCACTACAATCACACAAATACTGCAGTAATCAGGAATTCTTGGAAGGAAGATGGATGTTGGGTTACGCTGGAAGCATACAAACGGAGCATCTGTCTTGTTCGGGGCTCACAGTCAATACAGAGGGTGGGTTGCGGGAGGGGGGCACAATCAACAGCTGCACAGTAACAGCGTGATTTCCCTTCATTTGATTTCCATCCCAGTGGAACAAATTCTGCTTTACAAACAACGCTAAATGGGGGGTGAATATATGAACGCGTGCCACCGCGGAATGGGGGGAAACGGCGTAGGAATGAGGTTCGCGCCGGGTGAAAAGACAATAATGGAGAGGAAAAGAAGTAAACGAGAGTAAACAAAACTGCGGGGAGGGAAAGGAAAGTAGAAGTAGAAGTGAAGGGCAGCGCAAGGTAGCTGCATCACACACACACAGTAACGCACACACACCCCCCCAGCCGGAGCCAAGCATTCTCCAGCCTGGGAGAGAGGACTGCAGCGGAGGTAGAGCCGGCTCTCTGATGTTATCACTGTAATTGCACCTGTCCCAGACCAGAGGCTCACTGGCTCCTGAGGGGATTTCTTTGTAGTGTGCTGCAGAGGCCCCACACTTGAATGCTCTTTGTTTACATTAATGCAGGGAATCTTTTTTTTTCTTTTTCTTAGTTAGGGTGGGGGTGCCATAATGGGTTTTCAAAAGACCAGGATGGCCTCAAACAAAAGAGAGGCAAGAATGTTCAGTGGCTGCAGGTAGAAACAGAGTATTCTATTGAAGTGAGTGTGGTTGCTAAAACCACTATGGCTGGAGGGAAACTTTATTACGCCACCCCCCCACCACCACCACCACAGACAATGTATTCCCAGTACCTCTTCTAACATCCAATAACCTTTACAAGTACTCTTCTTTTTCACTCAGGATACAAATATTGGCAAATTGTTTTAGATATAATGTGATCATAGTATCTAAACCCAGATTACTTTTAGCCACACACTCTATTTTGTTGGTGTTTCACGATTCAACAGCAGCAGCAAAGTGCTGCGTTGATGCAAACATTCTACTGATATATAATAAGTATGAATTCATCTCAATAAGTGGCTCCTAAATACATTATGCAGCAATGCTATTTATTCCCAAATTAGATCCTCTCGTCGCAACTGCGCCACCAGGAAATAAAATGCATGAACAACTGTAGCCGTGCCTTCAATAAATAAAACAATTATTGGTGACAGCGCTGGTAACAGTTTCTAATCAACACATACCTTTTAATGAGGTGGGCTCTGCTGTTCACATAACTGGAGTCAATGGAGTAATTCTCCGTCTGTAACAGAGAAATGAAGGGGATGGGGTCGACGGGTGGGATAGGGTAGGGCAGTCAGGAGGATGGGGAGGAAGGGGCGGGAGGGGGGGACACAGAGAGGTACTTTTAATAATGGAAGTAACCAAAATAATGTTACCAGTAATTGGCTTTCAGTAGAAATGTTATTTTACACAAAGGCGCCGGTGAGCAGCTTCAGCTTTCAAAGGGCTGAATCCTATTCTCTTTCAAAGCACACACACAGAGAGGCTGACTGGGAGTTGAGAGCGGAGGAGAGTGCTGCAGTGAGCACAGCCTCTCTTCTCCTCTTCACCCTCCCCGATCCCGATCCCTCGCTCCCACCCCGCACTGCCAGCCAGCCCACTGCCTTTAAAATGGAGTCATTAGGGAGGACAGACCGTCATGCAGACAGAGGGAGAAGAAAAGTTTCCCTTTTTTCCCTTCTGAACTCTTCACTTTTACCATGTTTGAGAAGACATTAATGTTGAAATATTAAATAAATAATTGCAAGAGAAGTAGATGAAATTAAGAGTGTACCAAGGGAATCTTAACTTTGCAATTGCAGATGAAGAAGCTTTCAGAATATTCATACGATGGATCTCTGACCCACATTAGAGAACACAGTTCAAAGGCATCCTACATTCCTTTTTTCAGCATTTATTTAGCAAGGAGAATTTTTAGGAGCGAGAGCTCATTGACAGCGGAATCAGTATACATTAGGCAGATCGCCCCCCTGTGCCTGCCAAACATTCACAAAGATGTCAGAGGGCCAAAGGGTATCAAAGCCTCTCAAAGGACTTTCCCAGTCTTGCGAAAAGCCAGGATACGACCCTTTCCACAAACTTTGATAAAATGCAGGTGTTTTCTGCAGAAAGAAAGCAGAGCCTTCACTTAAAATTCCACTGCGCTGATAGCAAATCTTGATAAAAACTGCGAGTCAATGGCTGACTTCCGAGGGAAGTCTACAGTTCCAATATCAAAGCCGTGATGAAAAAAGTCACCCCTATGATAAGAAAGGTTAATGCAGGCACTAGAGCACAGTGGCTGATTATCAAGAGAGCTCCACATTTGACACAGTCCTGCTGTTGAGATAGCAGCGGCCCTGTGCAGCTGTCATGCGTCCTGACCAAACAGATTTGGATTAGCACTCAATGTGCATCACCCTCTCTTTATTAGATGCTAATGGGACTGAACGACTTGAACTTTTTTGAAGTAGATTCGTAATGCTTAGGAACCGCAACTACGACAATGTGGAAGACAAGAAAGTGTCAAACACCAAACCCAGTCTTCGTGAATATATTTTGAAACAACAAAGCGCATACATAAATAAATTAAAGTGACGCTGGCAGGTCGTCGCAGCCAATATGCAATGTTTACCTGCAGTAAATAGCTTGTGTGACCCGCTTGCGGTCTTTGAAAAATGTAAGAGCTTGTTAATGGTACCAAACGCTTGTCTAGGTGCTTGGTATCAACGCCATTTCCGCTAAATCCAACATACACATGCTATGCAGGATTATCATCAGGCTCATGCTGATGTTCTCACCTTCTCTGCAACTCCAGAAACTTAATGCACGTCAGAAGGGATTTAAAATTAACATTTAACATTACAATATTCTTCAATGTGCCAGGTCTACATGGCTCCTTTGTATACATTCAACCAACAGCAAATACGACATTGTTTGTCATCTCACCTCCACTGCCCCTAATTATTTTCGCTGGAAAGTTATATAAGTGACAATGCAAAGGCCAGGAACATGACTCAATGATTTAATGTGTTTAAACTGAAGGTTAGTGTCATTCTCTTTCTCTTTTCACCATTTGGCCTTAGCTGAACCGATTATGAAGGACATAATTCATAAAAAGGCATTTAATTAACATCTCATGATTAGATCTTCATTTGTAGGACACCATATTTGTCCACTGGAATTACCTCAGACACCTTTGTTCCTGTTGAGCTTGACACCATTAATATTAAAGTTAGTGGAGCTGGAAACATTCTGCAACACTTCAAGGGTTGAATTAGTAAAGAACCCTAATAATTAGACGAATTACTGCTTTATAAATTATAAGTTGCATGTTTGAACAGAGATTAATATCATTTTCTAAATGGAATTAGAGATCGACAATATTCCCCCCACTTGCGCCGGCTAAGTGTTTTACCTGTGCTCTACTTTGGTCCCTGTGAACGCAAATTAAACCGCCTCATCTTCTACAGTGACTGAGCATCCAGCGACAGGCTAATGAAAATGCAAGGCATGAGTAACAAGGGAAAACTTCATTTAAAAAACAAGATAGAAAATTTCTTGTGAATGTCACTCTGACTGCAGGCTGTAATTGGTTTGGATGGCAGCAAAAGCTTGGAGAGGAAGGCAGTGTGCCTCATGTGCTCATGCTGCTCCAGTCCTGAATGAAAACTGTATTTTCCACAATGCAAACTTCTCCCTGGAGTTTCACACAGAGCCCTTTAGAAGCCACAACTACAATGGACACTTCAAAATAGTTCTTTTGTCGTGAAGCAAAGAAATCGGAGGCAATAATCTCATTCCCTGTGTTTATCAAACTGTCAGTGGAAACAAGCGCACAACAAACAGAAAAGAGTGTAACCTCAGGCACGAGTCACTCAGGCGTGCCCACTTCTGGGGGAAAGAATTGGATGCATTCTAGCCATGGCTTCCTGTGTAGAAATGTAACATCTGCCCCCGCATCTCTGACTGACCTCAAATCAGAGGACATGTCAATACATCTTGCTGGGAGGTCAAGTTTCAGCCAAGAGGATGAGGACTGCTTAACTACAGCGGGGATGCCACAAATGGCTACTTAATCGGGTTGGACAATGTGCTGTTGTGATTTGAGTGGCCCCAGTTTGGCGGCCAGAGCCACTCTATCCCTGTAATTATTGTTCCGTTTCATCTGGAGGACTGGGGCAGGAATGTACTCCCCTGTGTCGCCTTGGTGACCGATAGGCTGGAGGACCTGGGTGAGACTTGAGCTGCGAGAGACTTGTGGTCTGAATGCAGCCAAGTAGCTTTTCCCTTGTTTGTCCCCGGCCTCTTTTCTCTCCAGCAAACCTGCAACACGGGGGGACAGTGGGCTCGCTCCTCTGCTGCTGAGAGGAAAAGCAATCTCCTCGCCTAGTTGCAACCGTAAGATTTGATTTGCCTTCTTGCCAGCGTGACAATTGGGTGTGTAGTCTAGATGCAAGTGTATTCATTGTGTGGGGGCACGGGGAGCACCCGCGAAAAGGAGGGGTGGTGGGGGTGGGGGGGGGGGGGGGGGGGGGGGGGGGGGGGGACACACCAGTTGTTACACCAGTAAGCGCCCGACATGTTCAGCAGATGTCACACAGATAGGAGTGAAGAGGAGAGGGGAAACATGTCACACAGCTGCCCTCATATACAGCACGACTGATAAAGATGAGTCAGCAAACTACACAATTTAACCCGCGGCGGAATTATATGGACAGACCCAAGCAGCACACACTAACAGCGTTTTATTTTTGAAATAAAGGACGGCAGCCGCTTCCCCCCTGATAGTCATCATGCATCTGCCTGGCTCATCAGAATTTAATATATACCCACTCACACAGACACACACACATCCACACATAGTGTTTTTATTCTGCATCCTCTGTCCTGAGCAAGAAAATAGAGAGATATGCATTTACAGGCATGTTAGCAACTAAATATTCATTATCGGGCTGCTTGCATAAAATGGGAATGTTTTCCAGATTGTTTTAAGCACAGTGAACATAAGAGCTCAAATTTAGATCGCTTACTTAAGCGCTTGATGTATTTAAGCAAGACGAGCTGAGCTGAACGAAACTCTGTTCAAAGTTAAGCATTTCAAAGAAGAACATTTGATTACAGAAATTTCAAGATTCCGGCCTCGGTAGTTGTCAATATAAAATGCAGTTATTTCCGGTGAGCTGCTCAGTCAAACATGGAGAACAACAGGCTAAACGGGAACAATTACAACCGTCAGGCTGAATTTTGCCGCCTCATTTTGCAATTGCAGTTTGTGCCTCGTTCTTTATTTGCCGCTGCTGAAGCTCCGCTTGTGGACTCCCCTCAGGACCAGGAAGGAAGCGTTACACATAGCGCCACTTGTTATTGATATTCCATTCCCAAGGAAATGGATGAAAAGAAAGGGATCGGGGGGGGCCAAGCTGGCTCCAATAACCAAATATGAAAAAAAGCGTCATTATCTAAAGGCTCATACGGTAACGGGAAGAAAACAAGGGGGGGGGGGGAGAGGACGAGTGCAATCCCCCCGCTCGCAGAAGGACAGCCAGTATTTATGATTTGAATTGCCTGTTTACTGTATATCAACCAGGTAATTTGGCAGGGAAGATGCAGACAAGTGTGTGATTATGTGTGTCCCCGGTGAGGTGGAAGGCGATGTTCTCATGCAATACATTGTGAACTATAAGAACTGTTCCACTTCCAGCCTCTTGCACCCTCATAGCCTTGCACAATGTACACACACACACACTCTCTCTCGCTCTCTTTCTGCTTCTCCACAAAAGCACTGCTCCAACAATCCTTGATTTGCATAGCCCACCCCGCCAGACCCCCCCACCCCCGCACTACCATCGTCTCTACTTCGACACCCAGCACAGCAGCCACTCAGACTCAGCCTGTGTGGCACCCATGACGAAGACACAGACCACCAATGCACCTGCTCGCAGTGGGCTTGTTGTTTTGTTTGGCATTTGAGAGGGAGGAAACGCTCCTAAAGCCCGTTAAGCTGCCATATCCCCGCCACCACCCTCTGCCCTCTATCATGACTGCCATCATCGCCACCATTTTCTTATAGAATTTCCCATAGATCCTCTGCCATCTGCTAGATTATAGACGCGCCTCTTCCTTTAGTGAGGGCTGGGCCCCTGAGGGAGGATCAGGAGTAAAAAGGGTGAAAGAGTGCCTGAGGCGCAGCCACGGTTGTGGATGAGATTACATTTTCTATTTCTGCCTCCTAAAGGGGGCCCTGCCATGATGAATACAGAGACTTGTTACCATTTAATATCAACTGGCTCCCCTGCAAACTCAAATTATACACAATCACTTGTGACAGAGGGGTACACATGTGACAAATAACCTGCCACGTTCTCTGCATCATTTCACTTCATCACCCATCAATTCAGCCCAAACCCAGTCGCCTATTTGTGAATCAATCATGTTATGAGAGCGAGTAAATCTACTGAGAGAATGGATGTTGAACAGACTTCCCTGCTCTGTAGTAAATTGAACAGTTTGCACACTTTCTGACCGCATGTGCCGCAGGGTTTTGGGAAGGAAAGAAAAATTGGATTATGAGGTCACTTGTGACCTTGACCAGAGGTGTGAAGAGTTGGTGTTTGTTTGAGCAAAAGGGAAGAAAACCTGCTTGTCAGAAACACAATGAAACTGATACGTAAAACACAATAGCACTTCCTCCTTACATTTCCTTCTCATTTTTCTCGTCTTCCTGTGTGAAATCGAACAAATATTTGTTCCTTCTGACCACAACAAATCACCCCCTGCTCTCATAAAGAGAAGAAAAAGGCAGAGTCACTCAGGAAACTGCAGATCACGGCGCGATCCAGTGTTTGGTTTTTTTTCTGAGACGGAGACAATAGCCCAGACTAGTCTCCATGACACTCAGGCCTACAGGCTCCACAGAAGTCCAGTTAGTAGGGATGTGATTAATTATACATACATTGATAGCAACAACATTCATTATGCATGGACTTCTCAACGTCAAAACTGCTTCCCCCCCTCCCTTTTAGCATGATGAAAAGATTTTAAATAATAGGGCCCCTCTGCAGATGTCTGCATTCCAGCAGTCGGCTGACGCTGAGGAGGCTTAAGTCAAAGCTGTTGTCTCACCACTGCGCAGACCCAACATGTGCCTGATTGCCGCCGTCCCTGTGGTTATCTGGGCTGTTGTTGTTGTTGTTGTTTTTTAAGTCTTAAAGAGAGCAGATTTCATTGAACGAGTGAACACCTGTATGCATTAGTGTCTGGATGTATTTCTGTGTGAGTGGCTTTGCATGCAGAGAGAGAGAGAGAGAGAGAGAGAGAGAGAGAGAGAGATAGAGAGAGAGAGAGAGAGAGAGAGAGAGAGAGAGTGAGTTGCCTATCCAAATACGGAACTGGAATAGAAATAACTTCCACTTCAGGCAACTCTTGAGGGACTTTTCCAACATTTGGATGCCAGACTGAAAACTTTTCTCATTCGTCTCAACCTCAAATCCCTTAATGTGTGTATGGCACCACATTAGACAGGTGCAGTAGGTGCTGATTTAGTTGAGGTTTTTTTTTAACAGATCCGATCCGGAACTCTGCATCAAATGCTATGGGTAACATCTAATCCGGGTAGATTTTGTGGGATTCCGGTCCGTCTGGGAATAGGCATTACAAAAACAACTCCTAAGCAGCCATTTTAGTTTTTAAAAACATTAGGAGATAGTGTTTTCCTTCTCTGTGCCCTATATCTCTTAACCAGTGTTGTTGAAGGGGAAGGGGAAGGGGGGAATAATTTAGCTCAAAATTCCCAGAGGTTTATCCTGACATCCCTGAGCTGGGCCTTAAAATAAACATTGAGAAACACAGCAAAACATGTAAACACATTCCCCTTAAATGATTACACGGGCGCAGTGAATGAATAAACAGCATAACGGAGCCACTTCTGAATTCAACAAACTCTGAATGAATTTTTAATTAACAGAATGATTGCCCATTGGAAAGACAGGAATTAGAAATTGGAAAAAGCCTGATCAACTTGAACGCCACACAATGGTGGAGAACAGATCTGTCTCTTCACAGCTAAAGGTGGCTGCCGGTTACTGCTGCAGTCTCGCTCTCTCTCTCTCTCTCTCTCTCTCTCTCTCTCTCTCTCTCTCTCTCTCTCTCGCTCTCTCTCACTGTGTGTGTGTGTGAGTGTTTCTGAAGCTTGCTCGCTCACTGTGACAAGGAATCTTTCCAGACATTTTTGTTGGATGGAGATTTGCAGCAGCTCATTACAGACCGGGAGGCTCTGTGAGCGGATGCAGTCACTCGGAGATGGATTGAGTGGGTCTGTTTATTGACATGCCTTAATCTGACACTGGGTAAAGGGAATGAGTCACCGACTCCAGACACACTACCACATCACAGCCACTCCAGCAAATAGGGAGGCAGCACCCTGGATACAAGTGGAACTTCATCAGCGCTCATTAATCCAACTACCCCGGGCCACTCGCTCAAACAAAACCTGTTTACACTGTGTGTTTGGCTGGATGGAGAGGTGATGGAGCTTTTCAAAGGGCATGTGTGCAGGTGCTTAAACACACAAACACACATGCATATAAACAACAGCTCATCACAATCCAACTGCCCTCCTAACCCACAATCCCCCTAAATGTAATATCGCTACACTCGCTGCCAAAGCTCTGCTGATGCACTTTCGTCTCACAAACGCACGTTTTCGCTCAAATCAAGGGTGGATGATCGGGCTCGCCGCCAAAGGATCACAGAAAAAAGGAGCTTGTTATTAAACAAATAAGGGATGCTAGATTTTCATCCACCGTCACAACTTGGCGACTCCTGTCAGTGATCCAGCTCTGAAAGCCTCGTTAGCTTTTTGATCCTGTTTGCGGGCGCGTCAGTACAAAGCACATCTGGTGCTAATATTTGGGATGGTATTTGTAGGCAGCTGTCAGCGAGCGGATTGACAGCAGAGTATTAACTGCTTGCACATCACCCCCGTATCTGTGAATCCAGCTTGTTAGGAGAACTGTGACAGGCTGCCATCAGGGTGCAAGCAGACCAAAACAACATCCAACACTTTGTGGCTGAATTCTTCTTCTTACAGCGTGAATCCTTTTCATTTTATATTGACCAAAACACACAGTATGCGAGACGTGTATCTGCCTGAGACGAAACCGAAATAAATCCTTTCTTGACACGCAACTGAAACGAAACAAACGCTCTGTAGTCGCAGTGAACCAACGTATGGCGGAAGCACACATGTTGCACGAGCAGCCACACGTACGCTGGCCGATGGGGCGGAAAAAAGCGCGAGCAGAGGGCCTGCTGTCGTTTTTCCAGTCGGGGAACTGGGAGCCCAGCAGCTTGAAAGCAGAGTCACTGGAGAGACGGAGGGGCCAGATGCAGCGGGCTTGACCCACTCGTATGCTGAGGGGAGTCCAGCAGCTGAAACACACAGGGATTTGGCCCAAGTGACATAATTTAATTTGTATTAACGTTGTCTTTGGGCGGGGAAACACAGCAAGAGAGAGAGGGTGAGAGAGGGAGAGAGAAAGAGAGAGAGTGGGGGTGGGGGGGCGGAAGGGATATTCCGGGTCATGGAAAACAGCAACAGACGGTGGATCTCTGCCTCTTACTAACCCGGCAGTGGATCCACAGCGGGGGCACAGTATTTCCAGACTTCAGGCACACATGCACACACATGAACACTTTCGGTATGCGCACACATTCATTCCTGCTTAGTTTCCTCTACATTATAAATTCTAATCCGTCTGACAACACAATCGTCTGTGCTGATCAAACCTATGCTGTGTGTGTGTGTGTGTGTGTGTGTGTGTGTGTGTGTGTGTGTGTGAGAGAGAGATGCTGTTATCTCCCAATAACATATCTTAGGGGGAGGATGTTTATCTAGTTTGTTGCTGATGGGAGGGATTCTCTTTGTCTCAGCGTAGTGGTACATAATATTATTTGTCTCTGGGTTTTTTTCATCACTGATTTCTCCGAGGCTGATACAGTTTGATATCCTATAATGGAGGAATCCTTTTAGTTACCCCCCCCCCCCTTTCCAAAGCATCTAATGTGCTTTTACTTGTAATCTGGGAATTTAATAAATGAGAAAGAGAGAAGAATCAGCGCGCAATCGAATAATTCAACTCCCTTTTGCATTTCTATGGAACATGACTTGCGCTGATAAGGCGAGCAGCAAAACAACTGCAGTAAGTGAGTGAACGCTCCTCACACATTGGCACGATTTACAATAGCTCCCTGGAAATATATAGCGGGGGATCTGCCATCAAGTATGCTGTAGCCAAAGCCTGCAGTCATATAAAAGCCTTCCGCTTTGCCTTGTGTAGGTGACACAGTCTGAGGGGAAGCTAATGTACCATGCAGTGGGAAAAGTAGTTTTATTACAAACACATCCAAACCGCTGAAAACTGGAGGGGAGAGAAAGAGAAAAAAAAAAGTGTTGGAGCTGCAAACGCGCTGCTTTGTCTCTCTTAAGACAGAAAGCACCAACCGCTGCTGGAGTCTGTTCAAGACTATCAAGCACTGACTCGCAACCGTTCCCCCCGTCCCGCCCCACTCTCTCTCTCCTCCCTTCCTCAACCCGTATCAAAGATGTTACTGTGTAAAATGTCAAAGAAAAAAAAAAAAGGGGGAGGCGAGAGAAGTAATCTCCCTCTCCTTTTTGATCGCAAGTGGAATAATTGGAGCCCTCTTAGGCTCATTACACGAGTTGCCCGCCAGCCAAAAGACGGCTCCAACTGCCCCTCTCCATTCATGTCGGCGCTTTGAAAAATATTGCTTCCTCTGGTAACGACTCTTTATGAGATGCGACGACTAGAGGTCCTGGTACCTACATTAACGGGTAATCCCACAATGCCTTTGAAATGACGTCTTTCAACTTCCGCTGTCACACGTCAGTTTGGAGAAATGGGAAAGAAACAGTAACAATCTGGCTGCGTAATCATGCCATTATGCGAAAGCAATTTTTTGGGGGGGGTTGGGGGAGTACAATTCCTCTCTATTACATAAGGTATCGCATACATGAGCGAGTTAATTTGAATATCTGAGTAATAGCCGAGTCCTCATTGTTATTACAACTATGCTTGTAATTATTGTGACTCTAATTACTATTACAGTATTACCCAAATTAACCTCATTCCGGGTTTAGATCACCCATACTGACGCTAGCCAAGACATGGCCATGAAGAATGGCACCAATGTCCCTTCAGATAAATTCAGTATAATTAGCTGTGTGCCTTACAGGGCCTGTGTGATGGTAATAATTAGAGCTACTGTAGCAAAGGTCATGCAAAACAATTTACAGAGGATGCTGGCTGCATGGGTAATGGGAAGAGAAGAGGGGAGACGAAGAGGAGGAGAGAGCTGCTTCTCTCTCTCCTTCTTGCAGAGAGATGGAGGAGATCGGGGCGTTCGGTTGTTACTTCACCTCTGCTCTCGGTTCAAACCGGCGCTCTGCAGATTATGGAAACTGAAAACCCATTTTAATGGCAAGTAGACTGCCAGCTAACGTAGTTTAAATGGATCCATGATTAGATTTGAGGAAAGTGCTACAGGGTCTATCTGTGAACGGGTATCAGCTCAAAATCGATTCGCTGCCTTTGAGGTGTAATGGCTGCCCCATCACCATGTTGTTATATCTGTTCATTAGCCAGAGTTTAATGCTGTTTATGCTTACCCCTTGTTATCATTATTAAAAGAGGGGGGGTGGGGGGGGGGGGTGGAGAGAGAGAGAGAGAAATTGAGATCTGCTCTACCCAAAGGCACAGGTTAATGAGCTGAGTCAAAAACGTTGACATAGAAGTAAACAAGCACCTCACACCGAGTCACTATTTCTGAGCTCCTCCCGTGTGACTTGGCTCACCCTGTAACTCCCAGAACGCCTCTCTGCAGAGAGCACAAGGTTCGCAGCGGCGCATCCACAAGGAATTCTCTCCTCTCCCTCAACTCACCACCATCGCACCCGCAATGAGATAAGTAACAGGCTGGCACTTAAATATAGCATCTCGCGCACAACACTTATGCTTACGTGCGCTAGATTGGTGTTGTTGCAACACTGACACCCACCCCCCACCCAACCCAACAACACCTCATTAACACTGAGTGATACACAGCCCTAAACTGGTAGGATAAACCACTTCTCACCGAGGCTTGAAGGACTTGACTTGTGACTGTGCGTTCAATGCTTAAAGAAACATGCTTGTGTTGCATCATTTCGGAGATTTGTGAATCCGGCCTTTGAAGCCTCTTGTTTCCAATCGTTTCATTACAGGGTGAAAATCATATGCATAAATTTTCATGCATGAAAAAAAAGGATGCAAATGTGGAGCTGAGCGCTGGGAAAGGCTAAACTAGAAAGTCTTCGGTTGAATTTGTGCAAATGTGCAACCTTCTTTCGTTTTATTTGATGATATCTTTGATGTACATCGAGTTCGTCGCTATATTTCTCCCTTAATAAGGTCGGTGTCCTATTGTGTAAACGGGTAATAAATGCATTTATGTGAACCTGTAGAGGCAGAGAGCACTGCACCTCGTAAAGCACTGCTAGACGTCTGACTTTGCGACTTTATTCAGTTCGATTCAACTTAGCGAAGGATTTTGCTGAGGGCAGTGACGGAGGCGAACACTGAGATCCATATGCGTTTGTGACTCACGGGCTTTAAAAACCATAAATTGTGATTATCATTGATCTCCCTTGTCAGATGCCTAATCTCCACAATTCAAATACGCAAATCACTGGCCACATTGGGTGCCTGCAGACACAAACCCCACCCCCCTGCATATCTGAAGTCCCAAAGAAGCGTTGAGGGAAGCACTGATAAGCAGGCCCTTATCCTTTTAAAGACACTCCCGTAATCCAGCAGTGTTGAGAGGAGGGAGGGCCCTCAGATTTAAGGGATTTAGTCTGGATTATAGCTAGGCCTCCAAATTAAACCAAAAGTCCGCTTTCAGCAGTTGCTTGTGCAAACTGGCACCCGGCTCGTCACCAGCGCTACTAGAACAAGGCACACGACTGAAGATCTATAATTAGAAGATGCTCTCATTCGGCCACCACGCAAACAACACACAGAAAAGCAGCATCCAAGCTCTCCCCACTGCCACCTAGACTGAATATTCTGCTCTACTGTCCTTTTTTCTGTCCACTGCTGATCTCCTGTGACGCTCACAATGCCTCCCGGTGCTGTATTAAGTATACATGACTCTCTTTGCCAGCCATTTTAGCTACAGACAAGCGTCTCAGCCAGGGCAAGACTCTCTGATGCTGCTTCCCAAAAGCGAAACAAGGCCAAATCTGCAGCTTAGAGGCTTGAATAATCATTGCTGAGATAGCCAACATATGAAAAGTCCAAAGACTGCTTCCACACCAGGCCCCCCCTGCCTCACCTTGGTATTCTGTCTGGTGTCCAAACACAAAACTGGGGCAGCAACATGGTCACATTTATTATGGACTTGTAACTTGCACTTGCTTCATAATGCAAGTTGAGAGAAGGCATCATGTGTCAATCAATAGGAATATTTGATACACAAATAGATTTATTGATTATGGAGGGGAACTCCAAAGTGTGTTAACACGTGTATGTCCTTAAAGGTAAAAATGAAGCCGTATATGTAAATGGAATCAGCTGGATTTCCGCGTTCTCGTAGTATATATGAGGTTTTGCATTATCATAGTGTGAGTCTAGTCTGCATGTCGAGGAATCAGATTGTGCAACCGCCTGATGGAAGTTATAAAGTGCAGGTAAGCAAACCGACGGTGTGTATGCTTGTATGTATACATACTGAGTGTGTGTGCTGTAAATGCTCAGCCTTTTCAACCCTCTTTGATGCAACAATCTCTCAGCTCGTCGGCGAGATAAGAGCACTCAAGCACGGCTCCTTCGTGACCTTCCCGCTGTTTCCCCCCCAGAGGAGCTTTCAACTTCTGTTATTAAAGCACAATATGCAATCTGCCTTTTAACAAGAACAGACATGTTGCTCTCTCGCAAGCTCCCTGTAAGAGTGATTTGGGAACAGCTGTCAAATAGAGAACACGTTCAGGAGAGTAATCCTGAGCTAAGGAGGTTACTGGAGAAAACACTGCACTTAGAGGAGGTTGACACAGGCCGAGTGCTTTTCATTCATTAACTTGGCCGCCTGTGCCATGGTATGTCAAGCGCTGGACGTGATGGGAAAGTCAAAATGTATGTCCCATTGTGCGTCGCTGGCAGACGCAGACGCAGACGGAACCCCGTGCTTTGTTTTGTGACGCTATGAGACAGCGCAGACATGGGCGAAGTCCTTATCAATCCCCCGGGAAGGCAATCATAACTATGATCATTACGACTGTTTTCATCCTCCCTGCTCAGCCCCCAGAGTAGATACCTAATCTATTCTCTGGCACACATTCTTGTCTTTCCAACGTGACCTGGTATCACTCAAGCAAAATAATGTTTTCCCACCTCTCTGGAAACTAGATACGGGTGTAAATAATGTGCATGGGCCCTTTTTTTGAAAAGCCTTAATCCCGGGGAAAACAAACCCTGCATGAAACAGGGCCACCTCAATTGCTTTCATGGAAAAACCAGATAATCAAAATGCAAAACAGGCTTTGAAGGAAAAATATGAGCCGACTTCTAACAACAAATCCTTCACACCTAACATCAGCAATTTCTGCTCCTGCACTTTTATTTGTGTGTTGTGTGCATTTGTGGGTTTTTTTTAATGTGGCCACTCTGCATGCCCCCCTGCACCATCAATGAGCTATTCTGATGCGTGTGAGGCTGAATTGCAACGACTGCCTCGGAGCTTTACAGATGTCATGAATGAGAAAAAGAGCCACACACTGAACACATTAGGGGTCCCACCACCTCCTTAGACAGGGGGACAATGGGGAAGGGGGGATGTGGAGGAGATAAAGAAGGATAATAACCCGGGGTGAAGGAATGGTTGACACAGAGAATAGAAAGACGGAGGGCCCCAAACTCTGGCCATACAGGGCAGAGGGACTGCACAGACTCTCAGAGGCCTATAGCCGGTCATAGCCCATTAGGCTGGCTGGGTGAAAACGCTACAGCTCATTACATGCTCTGCCTCTGTTGTATGGATGAACAATGCACAATTACGCTACCCTGCTGCTCCTTGAGCCACACTGCTGCATGCATCTGAGGCGGCCAATATTGCCGCTGTAGTGGCTCGTCTGCCAAAAAGCCTCCGCACTCATCAGACATCCTATATGTATGTTCCTATAATGCAAATCCAGGTTTGGATTTAAGAACAAAAGCGGCGTATGAATTTGCAGGGAATTAAAGCCGGGATACAGGAAAAGCACTGAGCAAAATAAAAGGAAGGTATAATGCGGCGCTTGTGTGTGATACAATGACGTCGGCTCCCCTTTGTTGTGCGCGGCCTTCTTCTTGTTCTCTGGAAAAAAAGTTACCATGACAAAGGTGTTGATTCATTTCCTTCCATCTGAATTAGCATTAAATAGCAGGTGCGGCGCCGACGACATATGAATCCCAAATATCACAAGAAGTGAGACAACAACAACAACGAGGAGGCAGATGACCCTGAAAGTGCACGAGAGCCGTGACATCGATGCAATGCAGTGAATAACTAAAGTGAAGCTTCATCTGCCCAACAGCAAATTGGTACGCTTCTAGTCTTTCTTCCTCTCCGTTCCACAATTACGCATGCAGAAGTTGACATTTAATCTGATGGGGAGGAGAGAGGGGTGGAGGGGGGAGGGGCGAGGGTGGGGGGGTCTGGAATGTTAACTAACATCCTCCTACTCCCTCTTTGTTTTAGGCAACAACAACAACAACCCCCCCCCCAAACAAACAGGACACTTGGAAAAGGTCAGTCTTCCCTGGTGTCAGAGTTTGGTGCTTGGAAAAGTTTCTGCTCACAATGAGTATTGTTACATGTCAACGCATTCCCTTCCCCCATTTCCCTGTCATTCAAACGGGACCACTTAAGGCCATGGGAACCTTCACAAGTCTCCCGGTACAAACCAGTTGAAACAAGACGTAGATCTAAAAGACAAAACTAAAAAAGAAACACTACAAGCCTGTTATCCATGAATTTTAATTAATACCTATTCTCTCTCCACATGTGGATGAGATTAGTTTTTTGTTCACTCAAATATTAATGTTCATTACTACAATGTTGTAATTACTTTTTTTCCCCACTCCATTTATTTGGCGGACAACATTCTGGGTTTTTTTTTTTTAATTCCACGCAGAGCAGAAAAGAAAAATTACAAAATAATTTCCCTAAAGTCTGATTGTGGGTCCCTCTTCATTCTTATCTGCTGAAAGAGACAAATACAGTGAGGGAGCGTTGATGTTCACACCAATACGCAACATGCAAAGTCGTATTCTTTTAATATTCTTAAGCCAGAGGAAAGGATTCAGGCCCATTTTGTTGACATACACCCGGTAAATAGTTTTGTTGTTTGTACTGAATGTCAAAGAGGTTGTACTGCTGGACCTGACTAGTTCTGTGGTTTGAGTTTTAAGCATGTAGACTGACCTTTCAGATGCAATATTGACACAACAACAGACATTTACATTCCCTAGCAGTAAAATCTTCTCCTTAAAGTCAAAATCTTTAACTTTGAAGGAGTTTATAGATCCGATCAAAGGGGTAAGATCTGTACTGCAGATGGGCACAAGCTTCCTCAGGTGGATAACTGGCATTTTCAAACACAGATGTTGAGCTTGTTTTTGTGCGGCGTGAAACAAAAAGGTCACGCTGACGATTACGGGAACACAACAATCGAGGCAGCTCTGTAAAAAACGCACAACAGTTGCAATTACAGACTTGGTGGATGCGTTAATCAATGACTTCTGACACCAGAGTGATCAGGATCTGTGCCTTACATGTCACTCGCTCTAATTCCTTCATTCTAATTCTGTTTTCGCTCCAGGGTTAAATTTCCGCAAGTTAACTTCCACTCATTTGGGACTTGAGGAAGAATCTGTGAAGTTCCATGAGAGAGGAGAATAAAATGTGGCATATTTGTGTCACGGAGTTTAATTTTAGAAATAAATAAAACAACACTGCAGGAAACTCATTTAAATGGGTAATTACATCCATGCAGCATTGCTTGAAGGGCTTAACAAGGTGCGTAATGATGTCCCCTTCCCCTGCGATAAACATCATCGACTGTGTCCATTTTCCTCACTTCATTTAGCCCGTTGGCCTCACAGTCTCTCATTTACAGTTGGACCCATCACCCTTTAACCCTTTGCCATTACAGCCGTACAGCAATTTACATGAAGACACTTTTACAGGACATGTAACGCTATAACACTTAATCTGCCTGGTTTATAATTTCTGAAATGTCCACAGACAGTGTGTGTGTGTGTGTGTGTGTGTGTGTGTGTGTGTGTGTGTGGGGGGGGGGGGGGGGGGGGTTTGCTATACTTAATACAAAATATGCAGAATGACAAGCCACTATTTGCTTGTAAAGAAAAACAACTTTTAACAACCTAATTTTTAGGTCTTCACTACAGTAGGTTTCAGGTTCATAGGTTGTTTTCGTCTATTAATTGGCGTAACGTGAGACACCGGAGACGTGGCTGCTGTCGGCGCACAGACAACGAAAACAAGCACCGGGATACTGTTGCTATCAAAATTTGCAAGTACAATGCAATGATCCTAATGCTGGGTTTGGCAAATTAAGTACGGGGCAGAAAGGTATCTTGTATCAATAGCATAGAGGGAAAGAAATCACATTATGTTCTCCAAAGAGGCTGATAGCATTTGCTTAATAAAATCCTGAGAGCATATTTTAGGGAGAAAAACAAGTTTCAGCAGTTGGTAGAAATACAGGTGGTAGGAAATCATTGTCAGTCTATAAATAGACTCTCTCCCTCTCTCTCTCTGTGTATTAGCTCCTCTACATGCTTCCAACCAGTCACATGCAGTTAAGGAGACATGTGCGCGTCAAACTCTACCACTGTGTTTTGACTCTGAAGCTGTTCGGCTGGATGCTCTGATCCCAACTACATGGTGGCATTCCCTGAGGGCCGCCATGGTTTCTGACTGGCTGCCGGGCGTTGTTATGTCATCTTATCGTACCTCTGCAGCATCGGGAATGACACTTTGAGGCGACGGGGGGTGTGAGCTCGGGTCAAGGCTGTAAAACCCAGTCAAGTGTAAAACTAGCACGGGTTGTGCATCAAGTGTGAAGCATTTTGCTGAGTGATATCATTACATCACCGCTACAGGATTCACCAATTTTGCACTTAAACGCAAAGGGAGGAGCCAGATGTAAAATGTAATGAGAGAGCAACTGGTATATCACTGTCACTGCGTTCGTTTGTTTCTGACAGACGCGGCTTTATGTCACCGTATAAACACTGACACTTAAAAAGCGGAGCGTTTCTCAAGTCTCTGCCTTACAAATAACCTCTCTAAATAATTAACAGGTTCATCTGCCACTCAATCAATGTGCATCTCAAGCTGTTGGAGATGAAACGATTCTTTTCTCGAATCCCCTTTGAAAGCAAGCGACATTGATGAAGGCAAAGCACACCACTCCTACTCGTCTTACATATCAAAAACGCACCCCGAGTTTTACGCTGAGGTAGTCACAGATCCGTTCTGCCATTACAGATTGTGTGAAAATCTGTTTTGCTTTTTTGCCACTATGATTCGTCTCTTTCAACTTCTCTGACATGTGGTAAAAGGTGCTTTTTGTTCAGCTTTGAAGAGGTTTTGCCTCATTGGAACATCTGGCTGTCAGTTTTCGTAAAGCTTTTTTGGCAAGGCAGCAGCTACGCCCTTTCACCTCGCGTATTGGATCTCGGATGATTAAATAGATGAAATATTGAATCATAAAATCTACAAAAATATCAAGACTAAATTTTGGACTGAAAAACACGCTTGAATCCGGTTACCTAGAGTTGGTTCAAATCCCTCCCTCCCTGAGCTTGAAGGACGGCATAATTTGTTTCTTTATTTATTTATGAGTTCTAGTGGAAAAACTATTTTGCATGTGTTTGCCATGAATGAGAATACATTTTCATTTGTTTAGTCAAATTTCTCAGGTTCATATTCTGCAAAGCTGTGACACAAAACTAAAATCAGAGAATACCGTACAGTTGTAACATTGCGATCTATTCTCAATCCAACACAAGGCTTCTGCTGGCTCTCTTTCATTTCATACTTCACTTAAATCAGCACAAGGGAGGGAACAACATTAACTGTGTCATATTGTCGCAAAGGCGGTGGAATGAGCGTAAAAGGGCAAGAAAGAGTGAAGAGCAAGATTCAAAGCAAACAATGTGGGATGATGACATTGTCAACGCGGTAGAAAACCTTGAAACCATGTTTGATTATCAACCAATGTGGGTTATGCTTCTCATTTCTTGTATCTCCTTGGATTTCTACGCTGGTCATAATGATGTGTATGATAATGTCACAGTCCATATTTCAAATAAATGAGACGCTCCATATGAAATGGGCGCATGTGTTCACGAGTATGCGTGTGGGGGAGATTGGCAGCTTCAACAGACGTGCGGCGCTCGGTGACAGCATGACATCTACTTTGCATGCTCAATATGACACGTTCCAATGCATCCCTGCATATTGTCCTGATGTGAAGTGATAGCGAGGGATGTGCAGGCTCGCTGGAACCCACACCCCTGTTGTCTTTCCTACACTAGCATCACACTGTCGTCCATATTAAGAGAGGAAATAAAGCAGGACTTTGGATGGCATATTTCAGTTTTCATGTTCAGGCTCCTTCCATTGACTGTAGGAATAATAAGACAACACAAAAGGATTTTACTTGCCACGTTTTACATCTGAGCACACAAAGGCGTCATTACTGAGACTTGGAGGAAACAGCGAGGAGAACATCTGGAGGATGATCACATTAATTACCAAGTCACGAAACTTGTGAAGTGCAAATACTGAACATCAGACCGTGCAGTGCAATGCCCAACCCTTTTATTCTGTCTAATTTATCTCCGGTGTAAAGAAACGACGGAAATAAATTTGCTATCTCTTACCTGACTCAAGCTCATGTAAAATAAATCAATGAGGTAAGAGAAGTTATTTTTCCTGCCGGGTGTAAAAAGTACACACTACACATTACAAATTCAAAAACATATTCTAGCCAAAGGCCATTCCTTTACTGTATAATTGTCTCCCTCTCCAAAGTGATTCACTATAATTAAGCCATGGACGACAGCTCTATTCTCCTGTGAGCATTCATATTAGTGCTACCACAGGCAGGTCTAACAAACATCTCACAGCTGATGCTTTTCAAAACAATGGACAGGGATGTTCAGGGAGGTATACACTGGTACACATTCTCACAAGGGAGAATACAATATACACAATGCAATTGCAGGTACCAAGGCCTTTGGGGAGACCTGTCACTGTTATCTTGGCCAAGTCTGCTCCAGACACACAGTCAGTCTGTATATGTGTGTGTGTGTGTGTGTGTGTGTGTGTGTGAGTGAGTGTGTTTGTGTGTGCCAATGCTTTGTCTGAAAGAAAGCTACGAGTACAGCTGCTCTGACATAAGCAGGATGCTGACTGCCCCACATAAACGCACAACTAGACGAAAAGAGCTCTGCGTCTATCACAACCGTAAATTACAAACAGGGCCAAACCTTTTGTCTCCTTTCCCTCCATTATCCAAGCAAATCTGACCACATAACTGTTTTCTGATGGCAAAAAAAGCTCTTCCGCAGAGGATAAATTAATTATGTGTAATTATGAGCGTGTCCTCAGGAGGAACACAGATTTCCAGGACAAAGTGGTGTTGGTAATCACAACAGTGCAGCCACTCGTGTGTCCTGGCCAATCAATGGGATATGGGTTGAGGACTTATGGAGTCAAGTGGTCTCAAGTCCAAGCTAGTTCATAGTAACAAAGCAATTATCAGTAATCTCACTGCTGTTTGTTTGTGCTATAAACTGCAGTATAATTAGACATTTTTGTTAAAGACCAACATGTGGCTGTAGAGTGTATTTTACAAATGTAACAATTGGTACATGGACAAACAGTCTATGGCTACTCTCTACTCTCTCTCTCTCTCTCTCTCTCTCTCTCTCTCTCTCTCTCTCTCTCCCTCTGTCGCTATCTCCCGCTTATTTCTTCATGCACACACACACACACACACACACACACACGCTCTTTTCTAAGTCCAGGGAAAATATGCAAAGGCCGGGTCAAAGAGATGTTTGTCAACGTCATGTGCAAGGCGGAGAGTGACGGCTCTTGCATGCTAAACAGCCCCGGCCTCCATCAGGCCAATCAACTGCCTGGAAGAAAATGAGAAAATGTGGTCCGGGTTGAGACACCTGGCACTAAGACACGCTCACCCTTGCTCACTTGTTCCGCTCTTATCTCTTTATCTGCCCTCGCTCGGCTCCATCAAGACACCCTTGGAGATTTGCATACGGAATCTTCAAAATCAATCTGCGGCCCTATTTGTCTCCCTCTCCACTTTTTCATTTGCTGAAACAAATAAAGGCTCTGCTAATCCTGCGGCAAATGTGCCTTTATTGGATGGTTAAGCCACACAGAGAGGCTACAGCCCGAGCTTTTACAATGTTGGTTAATGCCAGACTAGTGCTCCATCCTACTTTTGGGGATGAAGAAAGGGTGCTGACTTGCATAGAACCTACCAGCAAACACAATCATAGCATACAGGTCACTGCATGTATCTGCTGAAATTTCCCTTCGCCTCTCCAGACTGAGTAATACCACAGGACACCACCCTCACAACATTTCTCATTCTTTCCACGTTATTCACTCACACACTCGCCCACGCGCACACACACACGCGCAGCACAGACAGGCCCAGTAAATCAGCATGCCTGTAAGTAGGTCTCATTGACCCTTCAGGATCCATTGGTGCCTGGATCTCTCTGGATCATCCAGTCAATACATCAATAGCCATCTTGTGTTTCTTGTTTTAAGACCCCAACTCCCAACGCCACCCCACCTTTTTCTCACTGAATGTCAAACGGAGATTGAAGTCATCAATTATAACCCTCTGTGTGTGTGTGTGTGTGTGTGTGTGTGTGTGTGTGAGTGTGTGTGTGTGGATGCCGAGCTGGGGCTTCAGCAGCGAGCTTGGGGACTTGCTGCTGTCTATGGGATTGAACACAATTGTGAAGGTAAAAAAACCACACACTCTTATACAAACACACTCACACATATTGTCCACACACACAAACACAAATGTCCCTTCCTCCCATGGGATCAAGGAGAACTGGGGCATGAAGCGAGAGAGTGGCCGTCCAAGGAGTCCAATAGACCAGTTCATACAGACAAAAATCTATAAACTAAAGATCAGCTGGTTGGCATACACACTGTTTGCTTGAATAGTCTTTCAAATCAGACCTTCACTGCTCTGCTGAAGACATGCATGGTTTGTCAGTGGAATAAGGCAACACAGGGTAATTCAGTGGCTGCTGGCTGTGCAGGGCAACAATGCAGTAACGTAAGTGAGTCACAGACGACGAACAGATAAAGCATTTAAGCAAAGATTATTCTTTCTGCTACCCCTGAAATGATATGTGGTGGAGCTGATTAGCTGGGTCAATACATCTGGCAGGTGTTCAAACTCCTGTTCTTTTGCAGTCGCTCTGCATACACACACACGCGCGCAAACTAAGACAAGTTGATTTAAGAGACGCTAAATAATCCATAATAATTCTGCAGGGAATCGTGATCTCAGGTACCCTCCCAGTGCTCTGAACCCCTTGAAGGACTCCATTCAAACCCCTGACTGACATAACGGCACACACACCAATTCAAATGGCTCAGCTTCTACTCAATGTGAAGACCACTTGCAGTGGCACTATACAATTTAGTGTGAAATAAATAACACTAGACCTTGAGATGCATTACGCTGGAATGGAATATCTGTACATCTCACCCTCAAGTAAGATTCATTGTGACGGCTAACTCTCCTATGGTACTGGAACTGAACATCCAATCATGGCAATGACTTTTAGAACCCGACCCTACTGTCCTCCCTTTTGTTTTCCATCCCTCTTGCCCAAAGAAGCCCGGCCAAGGCCTTACAACAGAACAGGGTGGATTAAATCTCACCTCAGGCAGCGGCATGCCGTTGATGATGAGGTCTGGCTGCTGGTGGCCCTGCCCGGTGAAGGTGTGCTGATAGCCGTGGTTGGGAGCTGCATTGCGCGAGTTCTGGTTCTCCACGTTGAGGAAGGTGCTCTCGGAGCGCCTGCAGCCCAGTGGCAGGCTCTGCTGATGGTAGTCGAAGTAGTTGAGCGAGGAGGTGAGAGACGAGCAACTCACCACGTTCATCTTGTCTGTCTCCTCAACGTCACGTGGCACCAAGCGGATGTCGTTCTTGCTCAGCTTCTTCTTCTTGCTGGATTTCTTCTGGTTGCCATATGAGTACTCCGCCACCCTGCGCAAGTAGAAGAAACTGAACAGACTCAATAAAGCAGTGTTCTGTCTTCCCCTCCCCTGTCCACATGATCAAACAAGCTCGCCCTTCATGCCAGCCTGGGCGCTGTTTGACCATGGGTGCCAGGTAAAGGCCCATTGCCTGTGTCCAGGGTTGGAACGGCACACAAAGGTGACATTCCGCACCCAGCCTGCAATGGCGCAATTGTCCCTTGTTTGTTTGAATTTGCATGCTTAGCAATCGTTATATCACAAACAGGCAAACACTATGCAAACATGCCAAAACCACAGAAGCAAAGTAAAAGAATACAAATGTACAAAGCAGCACTACCGGTATACGCAACGATATTCAAAGCACACAACCCACACTGACTCCATTCTTTGTGAAACGAGACTGCTAGTAATACAGAGAGCCGAACTGCAGTTTCAAAATCATTTCACTACTTTTTGCGGCTGCTGCGAACGCAAACTGAGTATTTTGACTGTAATCAGAGCAAATGAGCAACAGAACTATGCTTTATCAAAGGATCTCTGAACTGAGGGAAACATTCTGGCAAATGTATACAGGAGGGACGATTCTGTACACTCAGTATGACATAAACTTTCCCAGACACACTATATATATTTTGTGATGAATCTTGCAGCATATGAGGCTATGGCGATGTGGTCATGCAGCCTTTACTTGCATATACTGCTTACTAGAATGCGGTTCTAATCCTATATCACTCCGAAACTGTATTATAGTTCAACTATTTCAATTTCTTTGACATTGCATATTGAAAGCAGCACCAGCCTCCGTCTTTCCTCCTTCCTCTTCATTTGGAGGAGAGAAAATAGGAAGCTGCGGGGGGAGAAACTATTCCATCTTTTTCATCATTTATCATTTTAACATGTTGTCTCTCTAGTCTGTGCCAAAATTGAAATCTGAAGTCTCTGGAGTCAGTCAGTCTGACAGAGGACAAGCAATAAATTGACGATAACTGTTCCTCATATTAGAGGTGGCAACTGAGAAACAGGGCACATCAGTGCTGATTAAAGCACCCAGCAGGGAGGATGTCTGACACTGTGAGAGTGAAGTATTGTGAGCAGTATTGAATTTTGATGACGTTATTGTGGATCGCAGTCTCTCTATCTGAATACAGATAACAACAGAGAATATGTATGTAACTATAGGTGATCAAATCAAATCAAGCTTTTAATTTAACCTTAAGGCTGGTGAATATTGTGATTCTGTTAAAAGAGGTGGTTGTTTCCGGTGCATTCCTCAGTGCTACTGGATTTATTTCATTATCCAAATGAAAGACTAATGTACATCTACACCCACCAGATTAGGAGCCCTGAAAATGTGACATATAATTATTATTTAAAATCACTACTGAGAGAAATTCTGAGAAATATTAGCACTTCTCGTTTTGACTCGGTTAGTTCCAACCATACCAGAATCGACTAACTTAACTTATATACAACAAAATTATACTTAGAGCAAGAAAAAAACGTCATTATAGCCTCAGGTTAAATTCAAAAATCCAATCTATATGTAAATTTATAGTTGTAATGTAGCACAGGGAAATCAAAGGCAGGGCTGATGTTCAGATTGATGAACAAAACAAAATGTTCAAAATGCAACATCCGGAAAATAATAAGCTGCTTCTTCATTTCCGGCAACTGAAAATAGTTTGAGTTGTCACTTGCTTTCAAATACCTAACCGTTATTATTATAACTGTTATTATTATCATCGTCCTTATTATGTCTCTATGTTGTTACTTTGTGCTGAATGATCCTGGACCATCCATAATCAGTGCAGATTGAAGCTGAAAGCAGCCCATCAGCCACGCTGGACGTTAAATAATAAATGTCTGCTCCTGCGATTGAACCAGTGGGACGTTAATTGTCCGGCAACACACTCGCAAATTGAACATGACAGTTGAACCGTCATATTTATGAGTCAATTGGTTACAATTGAAAGATTAAATCAATCAATCACGTTACCATAACGCGGAGCAGTGGGCCTCAGCGGAACAGTGTGTAATTTAGAGCAGTTTTATTGTCTGGTTCGGTTTCAGCTGTGGACATGTGAAGTGCTCACACATGTGGGCCTCTGCATGCTGCATGTCAAAATCAATACACTGTGTCACAAGGAGTGTGTGGGCACGATCGCTCACACACACACACACACACACACACACACACACACACACACACACACACACACACACACACACACTCACGCACGCACACACACACACACACGCACACACACACAATGAAAGGCCACAGTAACACATTCTTTAAATGTCAGTACCTGCAGTTGTACGTTCGGATCTCCTTGTTATCCCTTTTGCATTTCACCGCCACGAAAATCATGGTGACAAACAGGATGGCAGCGATGGAGCCCAGGGCGATGATGAAGATGAGGGACAGGTTGACGGGTCCGATAGACTCCTGAGCGTTCAAGTCCGGGGAGAGGTAGACCACGATGTAGGCCGAGGCTGACAGGGCGGGCTTGCCGTGGTCTCTCGCCACCACCGTGATCTCGTACGTGGACTTGGCGTTCTCGCCGAACATCCGGGTGGATCGCACCTCTCCGTTCACCTGGTCGATCTCGAAGAAAGCCCTGTCCCCCTCCGAGATAGTGTAGGTCAGCCGGCCGTTCTCCCCTTCATCATAGTCATCGGCTTTGACTTGAGTGACCATGTAACCCACCCCGGCGTTTCTGGGGATGGAGACCTCTGCAGTGCCATTAACCAGAGGTGGGTTCGTCATTACAGGTGTGTTGTCGTTGACGTCCAGCACTACGATACGCACGGTGGCATTACTGGATAAAGATGGATTCCCGTTATCTCTTGCCAAAACTTTGAAATCGAAAGTCCTGGTGTACTCGTGGTCGAATGATCTCATTGAATAAATGCGGCCTGACGGGTTTATGCTGACATATGTGTTTACATCCATGTGCTTAATCTCACCGGGGACGATGGAGTAGGAAACAGTGCCATTCATGCCCAGATCCGGGTCTTCTGCGGACACTGCCAGCAGACAGGAGCCGGGCAAGTTGTTCTCCATCACCATCTCTTGATAGTGCGGTTTGAGAAAGTGGGGCGGGTTGTCATTCTCGTCTGTGACTTTAACTACTAAAGACTTTGTGGCGCGTAAAGGAGGAACTCCGCTGTCCTCTGCCTGTATGGTCAGATTGTAAGTGTCCCTCTGCTCTCTGTCCAGCCTGCCGTCCACAAGTATGGTGGAGAAGCTCTCGTACTCTTGCAGGCGGAATGGAACGTTGCCCTGGAGCCTGCACTGCACTTTCCCATTTGCCCCGGCGTCCTTATCAGACACCCGCACTAACGCGATGACATATCCACGCAGCGCGTTTTCACTCACTTCCACCATCTCCGTGTTCAGTGAGAGTAAACTGATCACAGGTGGGTTATCGTTCGTATCCATCACATTCACAGTTACTTTGCAGTGAGCTGGGATTGAATTGGGACCCAGATCTTTGGCCTGGACGTCAATCTCGTAAATTTGCGTCGTTTCATAATCCAAAACACCGTTGACAGTGATGATACCCGTTCTGGGGTCAATTTTAAACGCATCCCTCGTCTTTTCAGTGACGTAACTGTTGAAGGAGTAGACAACCTCTCCATTAGGTCCCTCGTCGGGATCCGTTGCGTTTAAGTCTATGACTAATGTGTTGATGGGGGAATTCTCCATCACATTGACAGTATAGACAGACTCGTCAAAAACAGGATTGTTGTCATTGGAATCAATTACCTTTATGTTGAGCTGGACCGCGCCTATCTTTGGAGGGTCTCCTCCATCTTCTGCACTGATTTCATACGTGTAGTGGGACTGAGTCTCTCTGTCCAGCGATTTTTGCACCACAAGTTCAGCAATTTTGGATCCATCCCCTCTGGTCTTTATTTCAAGTCCGAAAAGCTCATTTGGGGTGATGGAATACGATTGCACTCCAAAGATTCCAGAGTCCGGATCGCTTGCCCCCTCTAGGGGAAACCTGGTACCAGGAGCGGCGTTCTCAGAGATTTCAATGTCAATGTGACTCGTTGGGAATCTGGGTGCGTTATCGTTCAAATCCTCAATTTCAACTTTGATGACACAGATCTCCATAGAGTTTGACATCACTTCTAGGGAAATAATGCACTTTGGGTTCTGCCGGCAAACTACATCCCGATCTATTTTCATTTGGGTTGTAAGGATTCCGGCTGGGCTGAGTTCCACCCATCGTGGTTCTGAATTGGAAATCACCCGTAAGTACGGAGGCTGCGGTGCAATCTGAAATCCCTGCTTTAGTGCGTCCTTTGTCACGTTACCAATCACTGACCCGGGCTTCATCTCCTCGTTTATTCCATATTTCAGGTTGATGACAGCCTCAGCCCCGACCCAAAATATGAGAAACACAACAATGAATTGAATTAATTCCATCTCCTTGGTTTGCATTGTACCTGTTGAGTTTTCCTCTCCCTAATAAACACCTCGGATTATTACGCACACGGCTGCATTTGGATGAAACGAGAGAAAAAAATGTTCCAAAATGTCCATCTCACTGAAATGTTCAACACAAAGTATTTGGATGACGAGTGTATAGCTCCCGACAGTGCGGATTGTCGGGTGAGAGCTCCAATTCTAATCAGTGCTTTCTTTCACTCTTCTCAGGCAAAGCACATCCCTCCGATCTACTGCAGCGAGCGAAAGATTGGGCACGACAGATCTGTGAAAACATGCTGAATCTTCTCACAACAGCGACTTAGCGGTACAGATCTGTGCAGCTCTCATCAAGCGACAAATTGCTCTCACACACGACTCGTATGGCAGACTGTCCATGTTTCAAGTGAGCCGAAAAGAGGAAAAACAAATCTCACACTGCAAAAAAAAGGGGGCAAAGAAGGAGAATTCCAACGGGCAAGTCCCTGGGAATGTTATAATCTTCCCGTGCAGATGGAATAAGGAGCCTCAAAAGTCCTCCTCTGCAGCCAGCAATGTTTTAAATCGCATTTTCGGATGAATATCTTCTTCTTGTGTGAGATTTGACTCTCGCTGATCGGATGTCCTCCTCAGCAGGCAGCTATAGATGCATTCGAACTGCACACAGGATGAAAAACTGCAGTCGCAAATTTATTCAACAGCTTAAGTCCGGATATCTCTGCCTAAAGAACAAGGGTGCAGTTGCAGTAATGTCTCATATCACTGAAGTCCCGATTCCCTTTTTCTTTCTCTTTAAAATAAAAAAAAAGAAATTATTTCCTGCACACACAGTCCTCCACTCCCCCTCCGCAAGTCTCAGAGCTGTTACTAACTAATTAATTTCCTTCAAGACTTGGAAAAGGATGCACAAATCCCGATACTTAGTCCGTGGGAAAGGAGAAGAAGAAAGAAGAAGAAAGAAGAGGACAAAATCCTTTGAAAATGTAGCCAAGAACCGGTGGGAGGAAACGCAATGAAGAGCCCCTAAAAAACGGGCTTTGACGTCGGGCTGCGGTGCGGTGGAGAGCCCGGTAGCTTTACATCCAGCCTGGGGTTGAGACAGGGAGGAAAGGCAGGAGAGCCAGCACTGGTTGCCAGTAGGCTGTCTAGTTGACTCCCAACTAGCGCTCCTCTCGCTCCACTGGTGCACACTGGCGGACGCGCCGCTCCGATCCGAGCGCTCAGTTGCAGGACCCGCAATCCCCTCAGCCAATCACGGGTTACACGGGAGGTTCTGCGCGCTGCCGGTGGGTGGGGCGAAGCGGCGGCGCGGTGGCGAGGAGAGGAGAGAGGCGAGGAGGAGAGGAGAGGAGAGAGGCGACGCGGGGCCAAACTACCTGTGCTTTCCCCGCAGAATGGACCCGCTCATCGAGGCGATTACAAGTATTTTTTCAGGGGATAAAAGTAGAGACGCGTCGGAGACGATCCGTTCAAAAATAATAGAAGAAATAGAAATGAATGCAAATATCACCGGTGCTCAAAGTAGGGAGAGGGGATCCGTGGTGGGGTCGTTGAAGTTCCACCGCAGGGGTGGGATGAGGACAGTTTTCCAGCACAGCACACCATCCTTTTCTTTCATTCCAATTAAACCGCGTTGTGCTCAATCCCTCTCTGATACGAGGGGATCTTCCTCAGTGAGCTCATATGGATCTGTGTGGGCTCACTGACGGGCCAAAGCTGGTTAACCATGTGAGCGAAATCAGACCTGTTGATCTACTGTATATTACTATCATAATCATAATAAGCAGAGATATACAATGGACAGAAATAATCCAAAGGTTTTTTTTAGACTAGAAACTCCCATCAATTCCAGAAACACACAGGGACACAGTGTTAAAATATCAAGATCTTTGTCCTCCTCACTCTAAAATGTTGGGGCTACACATCGATCAATAATCGGTTTCAGATTATTGAAGGTCACATTGAATAGTCAAAAGCCTTCTTTCACACCTGGCTAATGTTATTAAGGTGCACGCACTAATTTAATGAAAGATATCAGTGTCATCTCATAGCTTTGAATGAACATGTTACTATGTCAACGGCAATGTTTAGTTGTTGGTCATCTTATTAGACAATGTGTGTTTTTGTTTGAATGGAAAATAATTTAATAGCAATTTTAATAATAGTCAGTCTTTTCAACCAACCTTAATCAATTATGAATACATATTTAGACATGTGGCTTTAACTATGACACATCAATCAATTTAAGTAGATATTGATTATGATTCCTGCCTGCCCACATTCCTATTTCCATATTTCTTAGCTCTTTGTAATGCACAAAATATTTCAGATTGTCTGCCTTTAGTCGGGCAACAAAGTTGAGGAAATTAATACTCTATAATGAAAGAGAAAAGGGTGGATAAAGGCGGGATCGACCTGTATCCACGCGCTCTCTCATCATTTCCACTCAAAGTCACGCTTCTCATTCTGCAACCACACACACACACACACGCACACATTCACTCCCACACACGCACACACACAGACTCCAGCGCTCAGACGCCATCACATCCTTTCGAGGGCAAGCCGATTTCAAAGTCACAAGGGTGACACCTAGCGTCCAGCTGCTGCTCGGTTCCATTATTGCAGCTTGTCCATTTAGCCCAGACAGCTTCACCCCAATGAAAAACAGCAGTCTGCTACAAGAATAACAATGAAACACGCTGGCACACGGAATTTCTCCTTTTTATTGTGGAATCACACTCAGCATCATAACTACAATATGACCCCAGTTAATATCCCATCCAAGACATGAATTAGTGCTGATCATTGATAAGCAAGTTTAAGCTGGGATCCGGCTGTAAATTTGCTCAGAAATGGGCTTCAATCCATATCCAGAAGTTGATTTTATTGCTTTATTTTAATCAAAAGCTTCAAGATTGTTTTGTTTATTTGGCAATTATATCATATACTTCATAATTTATGGTAAAGGAACACATTGTGTAATTTGTACGCAACGGTGCCCAAGTTTACTACAGTGAGGGTAACAATTTCTTCAAAAAGTTGGAATGACTCACCAACATCTCTGTGTTACACTACTGCCAAAGATGAAGCTGCACAGTAACATACCAACAGGCAATCACTGTTAAACGCCTCAGATGCTGGTGTGAACATTTTCTTTTCTGTTGTTTATATCGCGAGCACATCATGACAAACAAGCGGGCGCGAACAAAAGCAACTTGTTTGCTCCTCCATAACACTTTTTTAAGACATGTTGCGAGTGTAACAAGCTCAAGCTCCAGAGGAATCTTTAACCTCATAAATTCTTAATGTCAGCAGGTTAAACAACCGTAGGCAGTGGCAGGGGAGTGTTCTTTTCCTTGGGGCTTTCTGATGGCCACATGATATTACACCCTGGATAGAAACAAAGAAACCGGTTTATTAAGTACACTTTTCAAACATCGAATGCAATCCTACATAATCGTCCTGCAAAAAAACAGGTTTCGACCATACAACTGCAAAGAGTTTGTGACTTTGGCAGCTGGAAGTTCTCCCAAGTAACAATAACAATTTAACTCCTGGACACTTTGGTTGCATGTTAGAGTGAACAAATGGGTGTGTTGGAATAGTTTTGATGTTATTATGTTGCTGTAATGTCTATAATTACTATATGTGATTATTGCTGTTTATTGTTTTTAAGGACAAAATCAGTGCGAGGTAATAAGCGGGTTTGTGATGACGAGGTTAATCTGAGGCTTCTACTCTTAACCCCTGGATGTTCCGGGGGGTTAAGTGTTCCTGCGATCCAAGCCTGGGGTTGGGTCAAGCTTGGGTTGGGTCTATTTTTTCTAGTGTTATAGTGCAAGATGAGGGCTAAGAGGGTTAAAAATGCTGCAGATGTTCTTCGCCCCGCAGTGTAGGGAAGTGCAGTGGGAGACAGGAGAGCAGGCATTGCCTCCAGCTGCACGGCTGCATCACAAACCAGAGAGAGAGTGGTTGCATATTTCATTTATGAGTTTCAAATTACTTGAATATACTTCCTACTGTTGATATTCATCCGTGTGGCGCCGTTATTGATCTGCAGCTATTAAAATCCTTCCATTTTTCTGCTGTGAGTGGTGGTGATGAGTGTTGTCAACTGGTTTCATGGTGATCACTTGGTCAGTGGCAGAAAGAGGAAAACACAGCCAGCGCACAGTCTGTTTATTTATCTGCTGATTTATTAAACTGTCAGTCATGTAATCGCTGGCGGTGGTGTCTGCCTGACTGACTACGCTTTCTGTTCTGAGTAGATTTTCAGCATCATATACATACAGTATATACCAGTATCGCTACCTTGGAAACGTGCACCTACAAGATCAAGTCATGATCCATAGCTGGCATATGAAAAACTGTGACAAACAGATTCTGGGACCAATATTGGATAAATAATGAAATTGATAATGTTGGCAATACAAAATAAAAAGTATTAATGCTGACTGTGTTGGGTTTCATCCAGCCATTTCTTCAGGTTGGATTCAAATGAACGACATGTGCCACTTTCTCAGATTGATGGTGGTGCAGAGCTCCATTGATGGCTAAGAAGACTTTCACACAGTGATGCTGCTTGTATGTCACATCACTCAGTATAAATAAAATGTTTTTTGTGAGTTGTGTGCTGCAGTGTGCTTCACATTATAAGGTTTATTCTTACATTTGAAGACAGAGGCAAGAGTGAGGCGATTTTAGGCCATGGGAATTTCACCTCCTCACAATGGTTTTGAGTATAATAGAAGTTTTTTCTTGTGGTTGGAAAGCTCAAACCAGTGCAGCCGAGAGTACACAGAGAATGACTGATTTTATTTCACATCATCTTTTTTTGCCTCTGCTGCCAAGGAATGGCACACTTCTGTAGTCCATCCCTGCTGCTTGCTTGGAAAGGAATATCTAAGCTGCTCTGACAGATGCTGGCATTATCACCCCTGTGTCCTGCCCAGTGCTGGAACGTGGCCCGCCATGCACCGACACAGACTTACTGGAGCTAGCATGAGACAGCAGAGACAGACAGTGGGGCATTGATTCTGAATAGGCAAGCTGGTCATGCTTATTTTGGCCGAAGCTGAAGATGACCTTATTATTATGGTCCTCATCCATATACCTTTTCAAAAAATTGATTCCTCCTGAACACCCCTTGCCAGAGGCATAAAAAGGAAGGGGAACTGACAAGCTTAATCTATGGGCCTCTCGTCAATGACGATACGCCCTCCACTCCATTCCACACTGTGCCTGTCCATGATACATCAATTAGTATCAACTCTCACCATCCATCTGAGGGCTTCCACAGTCCTCTGGGCACACAAACATGATTGCAAGTGCAATTCTTCAGCAAAATGGGCTGCTTTTCTGCTCTTCACCGACTATTTTTTGTTGTTGTGCTGTGCTTGTTGTTGTGCCACTTTTAATTTAATCCTGTTTTTAATCCTAATTTCCCCAAAGCATTGGCCTGGGAACCTGGGAACCTTGTCACGGCTGAGCTGGGGAAATTGCAGAGGATGTAGTCTGGCTTCCTGTCATTCAGTCACTGTAAATACCATGCATGAATATTTCTTCTCTGCTTTTATGTGAACCAGTTGATGCAAATATAGTGGATATTCTTGTGTTTGTCTCTATTATCCACTTAGAGTTTCGAACAAAATGTAACTTTAGCCATGATTGTTGATGATGCAATCTGTGCCTGCTTTGTTTCCTCCTGTGTAGAAACAAGAACTGCTTTCATTTCCATGTACCATAGCGTTTTATTATTGATTCATTATTGTGAAATGTCACAGGTCCTTCTGTATGGCCTCAGGTTTAATGAAATTACTCTCCCCTCTTGCTTCCTCTTGATGGCGTTGCATTAGAATGCTGTGGAGCTAAATAGAGATACAAATGAAGGAGGAATTGTTGAATCTGTGTGATTGCATATTAAATCAACACAGCTTTTGGTGATCAGGAATCCCAAACATACAACTTCAGTTTGTGGACATTAAAGCAAATAATGATAATTGGCAATCCAAACGACCCATTTGCACTTGAAATGAAACATGTTTAACAGAAGCTTGTTCCATATTTGAATAATTCATTTTGTCTTTTGATGCCGTTGGATGGCTATTATCCGGCTTTGTGTGCGTTTCTCCGTTACAGCCGAATACATGCCGTTGTTGTCTTTGCCATAAATGATGTCACTTCTTGGGTAAGCTTGTTTACCAACACTTTGTCACGTGCACGACAAGACTACAAAATCTTTTTGCATATTATTAAGTTTGAAGACTCAAATTTGCAAAGACAAGCTTTACAACAAATGATGTCATCAAAACAAACAAAGTTGCACCAAGGAGGTCCCAATTATACACCACTAAATTATACATTTAGGAATAATATGGACCTTATGAATTACTAATCAAGAGTTGTGTAATTTCCCAATTGAAGTATCTCTATAAAGGAAAAATAAATGTAAAGGGAGAAAATTAGCTGACCTTAGAAACAGTTTGCTCAATCATGTATTCTACTTTACATAAGCATTCACCACTTTCAGCAGTTTCTCTCCTAAATCAACAGAATGCTTGTTTTAATAAGTTTCATGCCTCTTAAACAGCACTGACCACTCAGCAACAATTTTCTAAATATAACGGAATTGAAAAATCGAACTCTAAACAGTAGCTATGAATGCTTCAGGCAACCAAAGCAAGGGAAAATATTCTCACAGTCAGAGTAATTTGGTCTGAATCTGCCATATTGATTATGGATTTTGGCGTTCCATGTTTTGCATGCGTCAGTGTTTAAGCCGTGATATTTAAAAATTCTTACACCGCTTCCTTTCTAAAGCTGTAATCATGGTTACATTACCATGCAGGAGGTTTCGCTTTGATCTGATTACCCCAATGTGAATAATCAGCTGTCTTTGTTAGGAGGCCGAGGACATTATAAAATAAAAAGGCACACAACACACAAACACACACACACACACGGCTCTGAATGGACAATGGGAAGGATTTGTGAACATAGAAGTTGCTGTTCACCTGGTGTACGGTCAATTAGCTCTGTGTTGCTGTGTTTATTCAATGTCAACTCTGATTAATAGGCATAACATGGCGGATAGAACACCTGAAAATGTAGTGTGGTGCCTGGGTGGGACACTGCTGCCATCTGATACCATCTCACAACGCAGAGCTTATCTCTCGGCCCCCATGGGGGTGTTTACAGCTGTTTTCTCGTCAAGACAAATTAGTACAGCGGTGTACCTCTTTCAACCTCCTCAGAGTCAAGCAGTGAACAGAGACATCACAGTCAATACCCCTCACTGTGCGATCGGATCGGTGCATGTTTGGCCATGCTTAGCGGCACTCGAGAGTTGGTGACATGTGTCAGTGTTAAGAGTTTGTTCACCATAACGTGAGTGCCCACAAAAAGGCAAACATATTGTTCTAGTCACTATCTTATCCGTCTGTCTAGGTGATCTAATGGCTGGTGTAGCTGTGTAACACTGTAATCCCTGACTAGCCTGAGCAGGCTGTGCACTGTACAAAAAAGAGAAGGTTACGAGGATAATACATCCACCACACACACACACACACACACACGCACGCACACACACCACCTTCTCTCTCTCCCTGTCATTGTCCCTCTCCCTCATACACGTTAAGCAAAATGCAAAACAGCTGTGCCACATTTTCATTTAAGTTGGGCACCTGAGTGATAATATTTTAAAAGGTTATAGTCTCGCCTATGAATATTAATTTCTCACAGGTGAAAAATTTAATGTTGTGAAGAATGTGACATTATGGCATTTCCTTTCACAGTGACCATGACAGTGTAGTTAGCAAACCCCAGGCGGGTAAGCACAACCACCCCTGCGGGCACCCATATGTTGTCTGTGTGATAGATGCACCAGCATGGCAGGCGTCGTGTTTATTGCTCTTTATAATGTGCCACTAGTGCCTTCACGGTAATGGGGACTATGCCCTATGATTGTGCCAGCTTTAAATGTTACACTTCATCACCTTAATACCGGTCTCCAGCTACATTTGACGGCATAGCACCGCGCCATAATGCCGGCCACTCATCAGTGAGTCTGGTTATTATAACATTATATACATGTCAACACCTCTTTCTTAATTCCGCCCATCGAGCTGCATCTGAACCATATTAATGGAAACGTTGCTCATGGCTGATGGTGAACTCGGGCGATAGGTGTTGCAAGTGTGTGTGTGGGTGTGAGCGCACCGACATACTGTATCTGGTTCTACCAGACCATGTGTGGATGTGTCTGTGTGTCAGCATGTGTCAAGAATGCATTCTCCACCTTAGAGAGATGTGATTTCAGAATAACACAGAGAGAAATAGAGTGAGAGGCAGGGAGAGAGAGAAATAATCTCATGCTATGTTATCCCTGCAAAACCTGACAAACCACCCCAGAGACTGATCTGGCTTAGCATTCAGTGTGGTTAGGGGCTTGTTTGTGCTCCTATGATTGGAGCAGGGGGCTAAGTTGCCCTCATAACAGTCCAGTCACAGTGGTGCCCCAGTGGAGTCACGCTGCCTGGGGATGGCAGGCCTGCTTCTATCTGGCCGCAGATATCAATAAAGGCAGCAGTGCAGTGTTCAGGGAGGCTCGGCGGTCCAAATTCTCTCCCCTGAAGGAGGGTTATTAATTGTCCCCATGTTGTATGTGGTCTGCTTGCACAACATGCCTTTTTTTGCCAAACATCCCGAATTCCAGGCATGTCTCCCAGAATGCAATTAGTCCTTCGCCATTAGATCAAGCGACACATGTCTTCTTGCCTTGTGCCTGGTGTGGAATTATGGTGCGGGGAGGGAGAAACGAAAGAAATTAGTATGGAAATTAGCTGTCTTCAAAGCCTTTGGCGATTAAAGGTGGTGTACAGAGCTACAGGAAGGTGGCAGTTTCCTTTGCAGATACCTGAGTATGAGGAAACGTGGGATACAGGGAGATTGCTTTCCTTGGGAGACTCATATCCCTCTGTGCAATGTGGGATTAAGGAAATGGCATATGAAAGGCATAGCATGCTGTTTGGTATACACTAATTGCACATCGGGTACAGAGTGGTCTGGGATGTGGAGATTGTATTGAGTTTTGTTCCATGAAGAGTTGGGGGTCCTCAACATCCAAGGCACACATCAGACTTTGTCATTTGTAAGACTGTTTGTGTTTTGATTCTTTCATCACTCAGTTCAGCTTGATCAGGTTGGACAGTGGCATAATAATCTGTGACATGCTCTTGCTGCCCTGCAGTAGAACACAAGTCAGGAGAAGTGAGTTTATTTAAATGGAATTCAATGTAACATTAAGTGAGTAGTTTTACTTTAAGTGATATTCCACCCAATGTCAAATCACTCCCTCTAGACCTGTGTGCCATAAAATAGGACATGACATCAGCCTTGATGACAATATTCCACACAGATGGTAGAAGGTGTAACATGCATGCAGTAAAAAATGGGCCGACAAGGGTTTATTATGTCATTACATAAAGAGAACTGTGCTCCCCTTAACAAATATAGAAATAGCAGGTTACAATATTAGTCGTGCAAAATCAAAAAACTCAAAACTGAGGCTTTGGTACAACGTCATTGACTGACAAACTGCATAGAAAGGAGGCAGTCTACTCTAGAGGTGCGAGCTGCAGAATCAAGTTTAAATGTTGCCTGAGCTATAACATTTTATAAAGTTAAATCAGTTCAACTGTGTTTCTGTTTGAACATAAAATAACAAGTTTTCCTGGACTCATTAAGACTTTCTTGAAGGTAAAATCTGTGAATTTCAACACCTTCAAGTTCCAGAAAAAAACATTGTGTGTCTAGTGTTGGATTAGTTTCACAAAATAGAAATACTTATTTGTTGAATTCCATTAAAATCTTGTCCACTGATAAGGATGTACAAATATTACTGAAGACTATGGAGAGCCTCACACTGTACTCCTGACCTACTCCTACACACAGACATGTTTTAATTAATGCTAAGATAAGGGAACAAATATTGACTTTTATGGTGTTTGTAAAATATGCTGTATATTTGGAGGTATCTCATTATATGAATGTTCTGCACATGTATTTGAGAGTTCGTGCCAGTATGTAAATTTACTTCAAAAAGTTCCTACAAAATTTTACTTTATAGGACTATTTACTTTATACGCAGATGATGATTTCAAGATACAGTACTTGTGAGTTTGAGTTACATATCTTATGTTATCTTATACATACATACATACATACATACATACATACATACATAAATACATACATAAACAATAAAATGTACTTATTTTCAACATGTCTTTATTGGAAAATAATGAACACTGAACACTGACACCTGCATGTCTGTGTCGGAATCAGTAGTCAATAGATGATTTCTATTCCTTGGGAGTCTGAAGCTGCCCTGTTGCTATTCTCTCTCTACAACGATCAAAGATAGTAAGGAAGAGGAAGGCAGACACAAAGAGAGAGAGAGAGAGAAAGAGAGAGAGAGAGAGAGAGGGAACAATGGAGAGAGAGACAGACAACAGAGACTCTGTGGCAGCAAGCACTAATGAAACCTGACTATAGTCCTGATATAGATTCAAATCTGATTTGTCAAAACATCTCACAAAGCCATTCATATGAAGAAAATCAAACTTGGCATTCAATGTAATTATCAGGACAAACTGTGGCCCTGTCACGGTGTTGGGACGACAGAAATCATGAATTAAGTTCCAAGCACATATTCCCACATATTACGGCTGCAGTCTGTGTGTCCGTTCTTTTGCCCCTCAGCCACATGTTCTTTCAGTACCTCCTTTATGCCGTACAGTCTGAACCTCAAGGCATGCTGAGGTCTGGAGTACCTGAGTAGTTAAAATAATTGCTCTTTCTGGCACCTCCTGGCATCATTATCTGTCTTACTACCTAGTCGGATGGCGCTGCTCATTTTGGCAGGAGGCAATCTGGCCCCGAGGCTATGGGGATTCCTTTCCCCCATGTGTCAGCTAATGTTTACCGAGGCTCGAGGATGGATCACAGAATTTCATAATCCAGTGCCCGTACAGTGGAGCAAGGGCAAAAAAATAATTCTCTTTGTGTCAACAGTTGTTTCATTCATGGGTAATTTCCCCATAGCTAGCCACATGCAGCAGCCAGAGATAGAAACAGGGAGCGGGCGATACAGAGACAAGGATATCCACACTCAAGTGCTCTGCCTCCCTGGAAACCACTTCATGATTTGGCCGTAAAGCCTTGCTATTTGTATTCCACCTGCTCCTTCTTTTCTCATTCATGTGTTTTAAACCAACCGTGTATTTGAATTTATGAGAACTAGACTGTATTAGCCAGGACATGCAGGTGATGTCAGCAGTTCTGCAAGCAGGAGAACAGACTCTGGGATCTAGACTCAACAATTTCTGCCTCCTATGGGTGTTGACTATTTTCCAAAATGCAGTTCAGAGCTCGATGCCACGTGGATGTAAACTCTGTAGGCTCTCACGCCAAAGGTTAAACTCGCTAATGCCTTTGCACAGACTGTGTGAATCGGAATTTCAGCTATCTTGTACCTCGTATTTTCAGTATTGGAACATCTTTGATACAGATCATCAAATGGATTGTCAGGAGTACATTTGTGACTATCTCTGGTGGATGGTGAGCTTTAACACACAAAGAAAATCATGTCCTGTACAGAAGAGTCTCTGATTACCAATAAGATTTCAGCATCCTCTCTCTCTCTCTCTCTCTCTCTCTCTCTCTCTCTCTCTCTCTCTCTCTCTCTCTCTCTCTCTCTCTCTCTCTCTCTCTCTCTCTCTCTCTCTCTCACACACACTCCCTCTCTCTCTCTCTGTGTCTCTGTCTCACTCTCTCTCACACACACACACATACAGGCCCAGAAACAATTTTTCTTACTATAAGCCACCTTTGGCCGGGGGACAGTTAAACTCACAAACAACAGAGAGGTTAGAAACAACGGAGAGGTTAGAAACAAGCCTCTTCTTCCATCTTCTGGTTGCCCCCATCAATATGTGTTTTCAAACTGTGGTCAGTGATGCAACCATGGTCCTCCTGGGCTTCGTCCCACGATCCTCTCAAAAGTGGAACAACCCCACAACTGTATGCGAGCAAGCAGATCTCACAAAGCACTTTCCTGTCCTCTGCCATTGACTGGTAACCGCAAGGATCCTCTTAAGGTGGTTAAAGGACTTTTACGATCGTAACCATGTGGATTTACTGATGCCCTCCCTATGCCTAGGATGTGCCTGTATTGCTTGCAGTAGTATTGCCTGGCATTGTATCTGAATAGGTGAGAAGTTATTAATTGAAGGCCTAATCAGCTATTTTTGACTACTTAAATCTTATGTATGCTTTTAGATGTCATCCCTTAGGCTAAAACTTGACTGACTGTATCTGCATCTTGGCTGTATCTCCATAAGATGGATACAAATCCAAGTAATTTTTTCCTGCGTTTCATACAGAATAATTATTTTCTCGAGAGGAGTGCTGTGCCAAGGCATGGAGGGTAGCATAATGCCCGACAGCACAGCTACATGCACAGTGAACTTTGTTCTTCACACTCACTCTGCCTCCCTCCTGTCATCATCCATCATCCATCCAACTTTCTCCTCTTTCTCTCTCTCCCTCTCCCTCTCTAACATACAGACACTCGATTCATAAAGTGCAGTTGCTCTTCATTGTGTTCTGTAAATAGCCAATAAAACATGCAGTAATAGCAATCATGGGCAGCTCATACAAGCCTCCATTAGCGTCAACTAAGCTTCTCCCTCACTGAGCACAAAGGCGCGTCTGTCACCTAGTTCTTCATTAAGCTCTTCATTAAAAAGGCACCTTATTGTATCTCATCTATTGTTGCCATTATTAGCTTTAGCCTCTCTATAGGCGAGCTGATATTTTCTCCCGTTAACACTGTTGCTAATTTTGCATGTAACCGCGCTCAGCCAGTTATGTGGGCCATATCTCCACAAATAAGCTTGTTTAGGGTATGTTTGGAAGAGATTTCATTTACAAAGCTGACAGAACTTGTGTTCTAGCTATAGGTCTATATTGCTATTGCTTCTGATGATGTTGCAAAGTTAGTGGGCAACTTCCAGGTGAGCTACTTTAATTTGGGAGGAGTAAAGATTATGCAGGTTGTCAATACGGATGAAAGTACACATGGCCAAGTTACTTCAAACCACATTGTGAGCGAGAGGCAATTCAAATTAATAGCTGACTACCTTTAAACTGTATTCAAAGGCCTGTCAATCAATTTCATAGAGAAGGATTCTGTCTTTCCAGTCTCGGTGTGAATTTTCTCCCTCCATTGCATAAACAGTAACAGCAAAAAAAATTAATACAAGGAAATTGAAACAATAACAGCAAAACAATTCATCCAGCTTCATATGTGACCATCTGGGGATGTTGGATGAAGCAGGTGATCACTGGCAGGCAGGCGGACGTGGATCTGTGAACGTTCCATCAATGCATCAGTCCAACCTATCACACATTCAAGGTGCTGCAGACCAATCAGGAACCATTTTTGAATTAGATGCTTTTAAAAGATGACCTGATTAGGTATTTGGTCTAACTGAACCTCATTATGTAAAATCACTCCTAATTACTTTTTATGCAAATTGGTAAGTTGCAATGTGTTACCAGAGAAGCAGCAGTTCCAACTCTGTGTACAGGTCCCTAACCCCTATAACTATAATTTGTCATTCCAAAAATACACTTTGCATCCGGGAAGATACATGCTGTAAATTATTTGACGGTTTGCAACACACAAGGTAGTTGTGAAATATAGACAGTGTTATATTCCTTCAAACACCCTTTCATCAAAACACACATTGATTTGGTTCCTGTGCTGTCTTCTGTTTCATTAACTTTTGCAAGAAAATAATTGATTTTCACGGTATGAGCTCAGTTCAGCTGGGGGCAGTGCATAAAAATAATTTAGCTTCCATGATAGACTATTTAAAGTATGAATACACATGATGTGGATTATCACATATTTTGGATGTGTGTGTGAGTGAGTGAGGGAGTGAGAGAGAGAGAGAGAGAGCACAAAAGACCACACTGTTCTGTTTCTGTTTGTACTCATTCATTCTCTACGCCACACATCCAGACTAAGTTGCGACAAACTGTCATATCAGTGGTGCGAAGATGTGATATCTGCCATTATGTTTCGCAAGCGAGAGTGTGAAAAGTGTAATCTGGCAGAAAAGCAGAGGATGATGAAAAAACCATTTATTTTAGAGACTAAATCTCATTGATGGCAATGACACGAATCTTTAATCAGGTTCAGCATCTCTAACCAAAGGCGATGCAGGTGTCAGGCGTTTGACCATTTGTCCAGGACTCTGGCTGCTCCAAAATAACAGCGTGTTCCAATCTCCTGTATTAGATGATGTAATAAGATATAGTCAAAACTGGGTAACTAAATCTGATATTTCACCTCAGTGAGGGATAGGAAAGGTATAAAAATGTATCAGGAGTGAGCGCTAAGAAGATTAGAGTATGGAAACGCTTGTGGGCCACCATTTTAATCCACTCATGCCTAACCTTTTTCAAGCGGCCCAAACTGCTACATGCAAATAATGATTCTTTTGTCTTGCTTTCAATGGCGCCTTTGCACGTATTTCATACCAGGAGCTCTCTGCACACACCTCACACGTTTTTAATTAAGTTTTCTCTCCGAAAATATAACGTGAACAGTGGACAGACTGAGCCCACATTTGAAATGTATGTCTGTCCCCTTTGACAGCACAGCACAAGTGTGTGTCAGTGAATCAGTCTGGATTGAAGACTGACAGTTTGGTGGTTACTATGGTGGCTGTTAGTGTGTGTGTGCGCGTGTGTGTGGTTTGGTGTGTCTCATGCATTTAGAAGTGTTCCGTCTGAGTATGTGCAGACAATGACCTGGGTATCTGTGTATGGTTTGTGTAGCGTGTGTGCACTTAGTGTACAGATATGTCCCTGTCTGTGTGTACACCGAGGGTTTAATGGCTTAGAAGGACCTAATCTCATGTAGCCACACTTTGAGGATGTGAGATTTAGTGTAACCAGACTGTAGAAGGCAATTAATCTTTCTTCCACATCCAGGCAACAGCTTTTATTTAGCGATGGGTTGATCATAGCCTTAGTGTACCGTATGAAAGGTGAAAACACACAAATTTGACCTTTTGACACATGTTAACATTGGTATTCATTTCGGCGGGACGATTGCATTGAGGATTCTTGCAGCAGGGGAGGTTTGCAATCAAAATGAAGTCATCACTCTGGAGGAGACAGCTGTTCCATGCAGTCTGGGTTCGCCCGAAGGATGGCATCTTAGCAGCCCTCCAATCGTTGCTGTGTACTCGGACGTGACCCTAGCGACTGCAAAGCCAGCTCAGACGAAGGGTGTGTGTGTGTACGGTTACAGAAGGGCATGACCATCAATAAACAGCAGTGGGTGGCAGAGATAGGGAGAAATAACAGGTGTCAATCTTCATTACATGTGAGCTGCCGCCTCTCCAAATTCCAAATTATTCCCCAATTAAGGAGAAAAATGAAGGCACGGATGCACTCGGAATTTGACATCCTAATTAATTACTTTCCTTCACACGAAGAATTGACTCACACTCCATGTCACCTTGAGGCCCTCTTACTGCATGTGTTCTGCATTGCTTAATTAGTCCAGAGAGCTCGAGCGGTAAAGAAAAAGTTTACAAACCAAATACGTCTTACAATTAACGTGTTTCGCGATAATTACAGTTAAGCGGTTCTATGTGGTATGTCTATGTTATGTGTGTATGTGATAATGAATGCATGGGATTTGGATGTGACACATAGTTACTTGCCAGGAAAAAAAACTCCTGCTGCCAGGATACCAGAACTCACTGAGGAGGTAATTGTCTGCACTGTGAAATGAGCTTGGATTTTTATTATCAAATCAGTTGTGGTGAATTAAAGCAGTGTCTTTTATCCTGTCCTATCATTTGTTATTTAGTTCCCTCATGCTGTCCCTGAGGCAATTCTATCCCAGATTATAACAGGCAATTTCATACTTACAATCAATTACAGGTTTGTTGTGAATGGTTTACTGTGAGGAGAAAAATGTGGGAATATGATATGACTTCTGTGTGTGTCTATGTCTTTTGCTGTCCCACATACATATTCAGTAAAGATTCGGCTGTAAAATTCTTTACAAGCACCACAGACTCAACAGATTTTTGCATAAATTTAAGTTTTCAGTGTAACTTGCGTCCTTGTGAACAGCATGATGATAGTTTTGCCGCATTACAGATGGCTTGATAAAAGTTTAAACTTCTTCCATAATCTACATCAGCTGTTGTGCTTCATATGTGTGGAATGTATGTTACTCAATCATAGCGCCAACACCCTCCTTTGGTGTGATTGTTGCACTTGGCAGGATGATTAACACGTACAATGCACTAAATCTGGGTTGCACAGAAAGCGCCAAGCCAAACACAAAATCTCTCCTATTTTGCCTTTTGGCTCTGAAAAGATCAAACTGTATATCTGTCGTTTCCTTTTCTCTGATCACCGCCGCTAAATGAATATTTGCACGCTAAAAGAACAGCTGTGCGATATTTGAACCAGCAGCGTCTGTGTGTGTACTCATGGATATCACTGCTGTCTTGTCACTGCAAGCTCGAATTTCTATTTCCTCTTGATATGTAAGATTTTTAAAAAGGTAAATGCTCTGTGTAACTCTGCTGAATTGTCTGCAGCACCTCTTGTTCGGCAAATACTGGCTTAGCTGCGGCAGTTCTCAGTCATGCCGTGTTCCTGACTCAACTGTATTCAACTGCTTAGCAAATTGTCAGAATCCCACAAAGAGAATTATAGGGCCTGAGGGGTCTTGGGGAAATTGCACCATTGGCAGTTTTATCTGGGGGAGCTGCAGGGCCTAGACAATGCTCCTCTTAAGTATGATGACAGACCAGAGGGGATGTACCCCGGCCCTGTCTATAAACTACAAAACCCTCACAGCTAAAAACTAAAACTCCTTGGCATCCATCGCTGACGTTGTCCCTGCAGGGGCAAAAGTCAAGTACCATCAATTTAGCCAAATATAGCCAAACTAAAGAAAGCTGGTGTACATTTGAAGACACGCTCAATTAGTAAAGTAAGTGTGCAGCTTTGTAGCATCATGTGCTGTATTCATTGCCGTTGAGGATTCAACCATTCTCCCAGACCCCCCTCGCCAACAAGCCAACAAACGTTTAATTTAGCCATGTCCAGCTCCAAAGTTATTGACAAAATTGTACTATTATAGTTACAGCGCCACCATCAATTCCTTTTTGTTTTGCTTTAAGTAGCAGTTGCACATGTCTGAAATTTGTTCCCAATATATTTTTTAATTCACAAGATACAGCACTTTTTTTCCACTCAACTTGGCCACCAATTATAGCAAAGCAGTAAGGAAAATCAACATACAAAAATATAAACATAAGTCCGGCTCTGTCCAGATATGTAAATTTTCGCCATGTTAATCTAACAATTGGCCCAAAATTGTAAGTGATCATACAGAAAACAATTTTAGAAAGAAATTGTAATGGTAGATTATCAAACGACCCAGAAATGGGCGTGGCCTATATATAGGATAGATGTGGGTACACCAAACGAATACAAGAAAGAATTTCAATTCAATAATATTCAAATTTAAAACCACCAGGCCGAACGATACCAACATTTACAGCTGTGTAAAATCACATCCTCCTTGGCTGAGGTACTAGAGGACAGATGATTAACCTCATGACAAAGTGGAGCCAGCACGCTGGCATACATAAGCCTTTGCTATGTTTACATAGTCTGCTCGAGGGGATCATAATAACGGAAGATAGAGCTCTAAATGCAGGTGCAACACATCGGAGAGGAGTAGATTCACTTTGAAGTGGTTCTTAATACACAGACAGAACATTCCTGCAGGGATCTAGACTAGACAGTAGGAAGACACAGTAGCATGATGCCGCAGCGTCCAAGGAGGCTCATTTTTCTTCCTGTGCTAGGTTAATGCTTTAGTTTGATGTTCTCATTGCCTTTGTGTAATTTGAATTACAATAAACAGCATGGATGATAGCAACACAGACCAAGGCTGCAGGTGTGAATGAGTTTCCAGCAGGGTTTGCATATTGGCCTACATATGAGGATGCTTCTTACACGTCAAATAAACTCTCATATTTGTGATGAAATTGTACCTCCAGCTCCTCATAAATGCAATTCCTCCTATTTCTGTGTGTGCACTCACTATGCTTCCTGTGCAGCATATGCCGAAGTTTCTCATTAAACACAGTAATGAACAGACGTACAAGCCCTGGGAAAGGTGCTTTATCAATAGCAAGAGTGTTGAAGTGAAGTGACTACACAGGCTTATGTCTGACTCTGCAGAGGGCAAAGTGAACACTGGAGTCTTACTTTATTTCAATTCTCAGGGTGAGATACTGTAGATAAACAGTGGGAAGAGGCTGACCGTGTATTTTGTATTAGTGGAGCCTCATGCCGCCTGACCCGTCCATGGTGATGAATAATGAATGAGCAGGACAGAAGCAGTTACCATTTGGAGACAGTTTCCTGATGAATGATTACTGGCTCCATTGGGTCTGTATTTGCATAGAAGATGAAAATGTCGGGAGGAAGACACATGGCTATTACAGTAGTGAGGATGTAATACTTTTGACTGCTGAGCATGCAACTCTCCTAATGTTATAATCAACTGGCATGGCTGGCCATAAGAAACCACACATAAAACCGAATACTGAAGATGGTGAGGGTAGTATAAGGTGGCATTTCAAATGAGATGTATTTATCTGTTGTGCTATTAAATGGATTGTCTGCTCCAGCAGAAATTTCAATTTATGTTCCTACCATTCTCTACAGCTGTTCCTTTAATAACCACATTCATTACCAGATGACAGTTATTAACAGAGCACAAAAGCTTTGCAACCTCAATGAAGAAGAAAACCTCAGGAAACACATATAGGTGCCCCAGAATAATGATGTTAAAGATAATGACCACTGCAGATAATGAAAAAGAAGCAGTTGTTTCATCCTTTTGCAGTCAATAAAAAAATCAGCTGTGTTCACAACTACGGCGATGCCACTATGCAGCCATACCTGTCAGAGAGTGAAGTGAGTGAGATAAGGATTTCATGGTCAACGCGTCTTCTCATGAGGTATTTGTGGCGCTGGGAAGGAGAGACGGTTGTTGTCTGGCCCTGCAGGTTGAAATGAAGTGTCCCTGTCAATGTCAAAACTCTGTTTACATCTCTGAGCAGCCACCTATGTCACCACTTCTCGCCTCACCACGCAGAACCTCGCTTGGTTGCATCAGCTTTTGAGTCGGCTTAATCTTGTCGCGCCTGACAATGAAAGCTGATCTCCTCTGTTCTTCTCAGCACGGAAATCAGCCTACAGCTCATCCTATTCAAACAGGGGCCCGATATTCCCTTCGAATCCATATTCATTTATTTGAAGGATTTTTTTGGACGTACGACACATTTTCAAGTAAAAAGCATCGATCGGCATTCATCCCAAACATAACATGGCCTGAGTTAATACAAAACACCAGAGTAAATTCTATAGGGCCCTTTTTAAAGATATCCATTAGAGTAAGAATAAGAAAGAGATGTGAGACGAGGAGACAGGTGTCTTTTAGTGCTTTCAGGGTCAGTGGGAGCTAAGCAAATGACAGAAATAAAGAGAGGAAAAGCATGTGTGTGAGAGAGAGAAGGTGGGAGTCATCATTACCACAAGGCTACTTAAAATCCTCCATTGAGGGCACTTAACAGAACCATTTGTAACAGAGTCTTCCCTTCACCAACATGGCACGGTGGTAAAGTAAAAGAAGAAGCTCGACATGTGGGTGGATGTGTGTGTGGAGTAGAGTGGATGTTCTGCCACCCAAGATGTTTGCCTTTAGAGAGCGATACCTTTTATTCTTACAAACACAATAAGCATTAATTGTCATTGTGGCACAATCGTGCCAACTCTGCTGTTTTGCTGCACCTATGAGAGGCAAGGACACATTGTTTCCCTGCTCATTTGCACCTGTAGATATGTGAGGAACATAAAATGACACGACTCAGAGTGCTGCTGTTAATGTCACATATCGCTCCTCTATTCACTTCTCTCATGTGCCCCTAACTTATCGCTACTTGCACCATCTCTACATCTCTGTATAATACTACTCAATGTGTTAATAGAAACATAACTTAATCCCTTAATCTTGTCCCAGTGATGAAGGTGTTTGTAATGATATTACTCATATTTCTTTTGACGAAATCTCAAGCACGCATCATCCCACTGCAACAACACAGCGAGAGCCATCGCACAGCACAAATTTACTGTATCGATTTCAGCAAAAAGTGTCAGGACATAACTTAATTTGAAGTACACAGATTTAAGTTTAGTTTGTTTCTTGAGTCACAGTCAGCAGTAAGTAAAATGTTTTGTAGACAGCAAATTATGAGAATAAAGGTCAAATCTATAGTGCAGGTTCAGTGTCTGCACTAAGAATGGCTCCACTTAATCTGTCTGTTCCGGTCAGACAGATGATTTGGTGAGTCATCGAACTCAGGAGCATGACATCGGACTCTGGACATCGGACCTCGGACATTGGAAATCTCTAATGGTCAAACACTTTAATTTTATTACCAAGGCAGCACACAGACAAGGTTCTGTCAGTTCACCTTTAACACAAATAGGTATGTGCGCATTGAATCTACTTTGTTTTAGGCTTAACGACAACGTTTCCTTTTTCACAAACTGGAAAAACCATCTCCGGTCCTTCAATTCACTGAACAATCAGGGGGGACAGAGCATCGACTTATTGCATGTGGCACTATAGCTGCAGGTACAGCAGCATGGAGGTGGAAGAAAATTCTGTAAAAATCATTTGGGAGAATAATCCAAGAGAAGCTCCAAATTAAACAAGCAAAGACCCGACGAGCTTGACGTCGATATTCATAAGCAAGACAAGGAGAGAGGTAGAGAATATACGCACACGTTTCAGCATTGATGTTACACTGAAGAGCTGAATGCAGTGAAGCTAAAGCCTCCATGCTGTCAAAACTGGAACAGATGTTGCAAGGACTAGAACAAAAGAAAACAAAACACCCATCAGATACTTTAAAGCTAAGAAACATGAATCATCAGGGGTCTGTATAGAAAATGCCATGTGTCTGTGTCTGTCACCACTGTGTGAATATTTTTTCTTTAAATTACACGATTCAAATAAAATAACATTGATTATAAATATTTGATCTGATTTGTGTCAGATTCGTGTGGCTTCAAATATATATTTAATGTATTCAATATGTTCAGATATAATATATGCTGTATTCAGATTTGATTGAATTTGTGTTCACACGTGAAAATGTACCTACGTTACAAAATGTGTAAACAAACGGCACGCGCTTGTTAACTGTTTTGTGATTGGTCAGGACGTGACCCCCCTCACCTGGAACAAGTTGCCCTCTTGGCCCGGTTAAAATGGCGCACCTGTGCATAATTACGTTGTTTGTAATTGTCCCGTTGTTTTAACAACGTTAGGTATATCGACAATATATTGATGTTCAGCGAGTATTAAGGCTACAAATAAACGAAAACAATCGCTTCAAGTCACCTCCGCCTAGGAAAAGATGCCCGCGCCGATGGAGGCAAACAAACAAATATCCACAATTTCTCTTCCGAAGATGCACCAGGTAAGCTTTGTTAGATATTTATTATATTTATGAGCCTATATACAGGTTTCGGAATAAGAGCTCCAAACAAGCTAGTCTGAATACCCATAATACAGTTTGAATCTAATCCAGCGTTTTCAAAACACAAACATTTGCAGTGCTTTTGGAATTCAAATTCAACATGACACTTGAAATAGCAGTAAAACAATAAAATAAAACATTATGGCTGAACTGGACCACAGGAAAAGAGAGCGGCAATGTTAACAGCCAAAGTTAACAGCCCTAAAATGTGATAAAAACGTGGATAGGTGTGTGTGGCTGGATAATGTGTCCAGGTCACAATAAACCAGCTATGACCTGCTGTGGCTGCACAACGACATCATTAAGAGATGTTTGCCACTGTGGTTTCCATTTCATTCCAGTCCCTCTGCATAAGGATCCCAGGTGTTAGGCTTTTGACATTTGTCTTTTTTCGGATCACTTCAGCCGTGTACCTGTTAGCACTGCTTTTGGGTAGTGGCCCAATGTGACCAGTCTAACAAAAATCTGGATCTTTGCAGTAAGTCAGAACTGTACACTAAAGCCTCACATTGTGAGTCTGAGGAAGTGTCTCCACAGTGGAATGAATGAGAGCCTCCCTCACAAATTGGTCATGTTTCTTTAGCTTTTGTAGCAATGTTGGACATGTTCCAGCGTAGCAAAGGGATAACTAGGGAATTCTGCTGTCACCTATCTTGTTCACTGTCTACCCCTCTAATTTGAGATCCAACTCTGACTTATATTACCTCGAGGAGTTGTCTCCTGACTCTCGATTGTGGGCTGCATTAGTGAGAGCAATAAAGAGTAGATGGTAGGAGTCTGGAGGAGAGCTTTATCATGGGAACCATCGGCTTATTAATGTCTGACTCAGGAGGTAGTCATAGATTTCTGATGAGGCAGTAAAGCTCCTCCAACAATCTGAGGATACATGGTTATCGCTAACATGGACAGGGCTGAGACAAGGTGGTGTGTAGTAAGTAGGCTGTTCCGGAGTAGCATCAGGTTATGATTAGTGACATATAACACCATTTATGTGCTTGATGCGACATTGAGGTATTACAGCTATGATGAATTCATCTTGTTTAACCCACTATGAACACAAATTCAAACCTATTTCATTATTTTGTAAAACCTACACAATTTTCAGGAGAAATTGCAGACAAACTATTGTCATCAGTGCAGGAAAACAAATTTGCAGGCAGAAACCCAACTACAAGGTGATCTCAATCTAATTCGATGTAGACATATTCAAAATCCGCCCACACATAGTCCCCAGTGGATGAAGTATGTAATTGCAGGTTTGACGTAATGTAAATGATATACACGCGCACTGATTTCTAATTCATGGTATCTTGAATACATTTTTTTATGAACAGACGCGGCTTGACTTACTTCCCCAGTGACATAAATCACCTCAGTATGCTCACAGAATTCTTTAATGAAAATCCCACTTATGACATTTTATACCTTTGCTGTGTAATGGATAGGCTTAATTTGAAAATGTTACAAATTATAGCGTATCCCCATAGTTCGTCAACATTTGCTTTGCTGCTTGTTTAAATGGTAAAACCACTTATCTTTTGAGTAAAACTATTTCCTAAAGGTGACATGGAAAAAGAAGCACATGCTAATGTCGGTTAGAGGAGCAAAGGGGTGTGTCAAGTTTGCCCCTTTATCTTTGGCCCTTGCTCTGAAGCAGGCAGTTGAAACGGAGAGCTGGGGGAGCTGGCTCCAGAGGTTGAGCACAGGGGTTAGATGTCGGAAGTACTGCTCTTCTGGCTCAGAGGCATAAGTCTGCACAAGCATGCAAAATTGGCCACGAGTTCAAAGAGAATCAGTGAGAGCAGAGAGCGAAGTTGAAACCTGTTATTTCTCTCTGTCTCACAGTTTGATATCGACTCTTTCACAAGCCTTTTCTAATGATGACTCTATCTGCCTCCCACTGGAAGACAGAGGAGCAGGGGCCCCAAGACCTGCAGTGAAAGGTATTAACATCGAAACTCATGCTTTCCTCTATCTCCGCTTTTCATTTCCCACTCTCATTGAGTTATTTAGTACTGAATATGTTGAATTGGCGTAATTGAAGTCTGCCCTTGATCCCAAAATTGTTGTCTCCTATTCACCCCTGACTAACATAAAGAATCCTCTTCTTTTAGAGCTGCGAAATAGATATGAATATCAATGCAGTAAACCGAATAGACAGAATAAATAAATAAATAAAGATACCATCCTTGATTGTATGATCAGAAGGAAACAGTATAGATGTGTCTGTTAGAGTGCACATCCGTTTGACTGAGAAAACACAACTTTCCCCTACACAGGTTCCTATTTCATGATACAAATATAATGTAACAAAACAGAGGAGACTTAGTGGAACTACTGGTCAAAGATAAAATCATGCTGCATTTAGGAGCTGTTTGTTTAATATCGTACATAATTATCTCGCTTTTACTCAGTTAAGGCAACGATTCACAAGAACACTATTATGATTATTCAGTTGAAGGTGTTAAAGGAGAACCATTATCATATACCTTAGGATTATTTGAAAAGCATATCAACAACTTTGTATATCTTGTAGTGCTGTTAATTGTAGCCAACATGAATGTAAGCTATGTAATAACACTGGTCATGTCAGTCGGGGGGGGGGGGGGGGGGGGATTGTTGGTAGAGTAATCCTTCCCTTTCATACTGGCAACAAAGTGTTGGCTCCTTGGCACGGGGCCAAGGTAAGACAAAGTCGACAATGCTGATTCACCCTGACTGAATTTAACTACAAAGGAAGTCCGGTGTTTGTTCCTCAACACGCCTCAGACAGCTGTACACAGTCACTCTCACACCTACAACTTTTATCGTTCAGAGTTAAGCAAATACTCACATCTTCATACTTTAATCTCAGAAAAGGTCGATCTGCGTCATTGTGATTATCATAGTGAGTCATTGTTTTCACTCTGGTGGTCGTGTTTGCTGGTGATTGTGTTCATCTTGGTGAGTTGACCGCTTCAATGATGACTTTGGACACCGTACGCCATTATACTTAGTGCTCATTTCATGGCAGCCTGCAGGGTTTGGTGAGGCAGATTTCCCGGCTTACTCATGACTAATAAGTTAAATTCTAGGAACTGATTAGGCACATAAAGATTTGACATTAACTTCCAAACTGAGCCTGCACAAATATTTTATAAACATGTTTATACGGTCTCGTTTAATTGCCGCCAGGTGGCTTCAAACTCAGTTAAGGCTGTTGTTAAGTTGGGCAGTTTGAGTCTACCTTAATGTCAGGAAACACTATTAAAATGCATCTTGAATTGCTTGTGTTATAGTTAATGAACCCGTGAAATTATTGTCCCATTGTTTATTCCTGCATGATTGTGCAATTATTGTGTTATCCGTGTGTGTCTGTCCTTGCTCTTTTCTTAGCCAAGGACCAGCCCATTACTAGCATTATTTACTAAACGCTTGTGGGTCTGAATTTAATTGAGCCCTAATTAAAATCACAGCACGATATCTCAAATAACAGTTAAAGGATCCATTTCCCTTCCCCCTTTCAATTTATTCTACATCTTCATTTACCAGAGGCCTGATGACACAGGAGGCAGAAACACAATACTACTCTGACAAGCACAACATTTATTGTGTCCCTAAAACCAACACAAAGCTCAAACCCAAGGACTTTTTCCATTATGCAAGAAATAGCAAATATATTTGTATTGTGTTGCATTTAAGATGGTGATTCAAAGGGCTTTACATGGGGCATGGTGGCATCATTTAAAAAGGGGAGTTACAATCAACAATAAGCACAGGGTAATGCCTTTATTGAAATGAAAGGCAGCTGTAAAGAAACATTTTTAGACCTGATTTAAAGGGATTTAGCAATGGAGCATATTTTAGATGTACTCACTCACTTTACCCATAATAACTAACAATAGTATTTTAAACTCAGCTGTTTGTTAGACAGGTGCAGGGATCTACTGTACTGGAGTTATGTGATCCCTTTGTATCGTCTTTGTCAGTAATCAGCCAGAAGCATTATGAATGAGCAGTGGCTGCCTCGTGGCTGTTTTACACGAGCCTATAAGGACTTCACTAAGTGCAGTAGTCAAGGTATGAGCAAGTTTGTCCAAGTCTTGCTGAGACAAAAAACCTTTGATTTTGGCTCCTTTTAAAGGCGATAGGCTGTTCTAATAGCTTTCATGATGTGGTAGTCAAAGAGAAGCCTCGGCTAGATGACCTCGCCAGACTGACTGTAATATCCGCAAGAGGTTTACGGTTGTGGTTTCACTGTGCCTACAAGAAAAAATGCTTTCATTCTCTTTTTCCGCTGTGGCCATGACTTTTTTGGTTCAGCAAACAACAGTTCTTTCAAAAGTTGCACTCATTTAAAGGCTCCCAGCTGGGTAGCGACCTACGGGCTGGGAGAAATGTGTTCTCGTTTTCCTCGATGCTCCTGACCTGCCCACTATCAAAGGAAAGGGTTAGCCAGCCAGCAATAACAGAGCGATACATGTCAGAGGAAAACCAGATGAGCAAGTCACTCTTTCATTCATTGTCTCGTTGTAAAGACAATTTCAATATCCATATTTATGTCCCTACACATGGTCTTGTGTTTTGTTCTACACTAAATCGCTGTTGACATGGGTTGGTACAACATCCTAAGCTAAATACAAATAATTATTAGTATAATTATTATTATTTTTGCTGTATAACTGCTCGAGTCTCAACAGTCGCCACAAAATGGTGTAACAGGTTTGAAGGTTCTACTAGGAGCCCCGGGTGCACATGCATTCAGTATGAGGCACAAAAGACCTTATTAAACTCAAATGTAGGGTAAATAAGGCCATGATGCTAAAGTAAGTCCAACTTGATTACTAATTGGATGCAGCTCTCACGGCAGCCCAGCCAACGGTCACCCCTGAAACGATTAACCTCCTGCAAATCTGTTCAAAATGCTATTGACAACTGACATTTCTTTTTTGTTTGTTTCTCTAAATATGAACAGGGCTTCCGTTTTTTAAAAGAAAATTGTCAGGTCATTGTCATGTTTATATGGTGGCAAGAATCTCGAAGTAGGATTCATTTGGTGTCTCATCTGACCACAGAACATCATCCCAAATGCCGTTGTGGCACTTGCCCCCTGTTTCACCTTCTTCATTGTTGTTGTATTTGTGCTCTTGATAGCAACGGTGCTGTTGTTGACGTGTTGTGTTATTGAATACCTGCATGTTTAAAGATTTCCTGTTTCAGCCATCTTTTACAAAATTCTTAATAATATCACAGCACAAATGGATCAGTGATAACACAGGGCAGTCATGACATCACAGTATCTGCGCTACCAATGATGAAAATATACTGCTAAAATGTTTTTCTTAAACACAAAAGTTTAACCTATAGTATTTGTTACACTGTGTTTACGATGATCTTTAAGTTTGACAGCATTTTACAGACAGACTGAGATAAAACAGTGTGTATTAAAGTGCATAGAGTTTGACCCTTTTTAACAGTCACGGCAACGTGGACATGTTGTCCATGCTGTCAGTCAACTGTCAAACAGCCATAAACTGGCAAAAGGCTAAACTGCCAAGGAAGAGCAAACATTTCAGAGTCAAAGTGTCTGAAAGAAAGGAAGCAAAACTCTTAAAGGGTACAAGGGAAAAGTTAGACTTCAAAAAGCAAAACAAACAGCCTTTGATAATTCACATCACGCTGATATGGAAATGACACATTTATCTGGGGTCAATGACGGGGTTAGTTTGCGGGTAAAATCTTCATCTCGGTCTGGACCACACCCAGATAGCTGGTTGACATTTAAAGTATTCATGGGCCAGCAGTTGTAAATCATGTCCAATCAACAGCCATTCATATGGAATGTTTCACTTCAACCAAAAGGTACACCGTCTGATTTTGCTGATTAGCCCCTTTTAAGGCTGAAGGGGAACTAATCAGATGGTGACGCTGAAAACCTGCAAGCCTCATGCACTGTTTCAGGCATAATAACAACTGGGAGCTGTCCGCGCATGGCTTTACATTTAGATTCAGTATAGTTTATTGACAGTAGAATGTTTTGTCCTCCCTCCTGACTGAGGACCCTTGACCACACCGAGGCAGCTCTCCCCTCCTCTGCTCAGCAGCTGAAACGAGCTCTGTGACTGCAGGTGAGGTTTGAGTTGTGGCCCTAATGCTAATATCAAGCCTGTGAACATACCGGTTCTATTATGGATACTGCAGATATTTTGACAGTATTCTGAGATAAGATTATTTTTAGAAATTTAAAGAAATTTAGGTTGCTGATAAAAACAAAAAGAGAGAAGTAAACACATAGGGTCAGCAAACACCAAATGGTTGATCCATAGAGTTGCACCTAAAATGGTTTTATTCAATTTATCGGTGTCACATTAATGAATGTGGTGAATATGGTGGAATACTACTCTCTCTTTACTCTTGAAAAATGTTGATCAGTTTTATCAGGGTGCGCTGAGCAGAAGAATAATAATTTGTGCTTCTTGCCCTTTGCCGCTGTAAACAACACCATTGTGCTCATATCAATAATTACTTTTAACCTACAACAAAATGGTCTGTCATTTCTGTCATAGTTTGATGGTGTGGGAGTAGCTGTAAAAGAGAAAATTAAAATGAGTAAATGTTTCCAAGTAAGTGAATTCTTGTTTTCTCTTAAAAAGTATAAGAAGACTAATATACAGTTCTATTCGATTTATTCTCAGAAACATCTCAGCGCCTTGGCAGGGGAAAAGCTTTTGACTTGGGAGATGAACGCTGTGCTTTAATGCTTTCCCACTTTCTCTTTGCTCAAGATTTCGCTCCATTTATTTATTTTTTCTTGGTAACAGTTGCTCTCAGCAGCTTTGGAAAGGTTATAAAGGCAACTCTTAGGACATTTAAGTGCTATTTAGGAGAACTCTTGGTGGGAAGATAAAATACTTCATGAATATGGCCCTTGAGGTACTGGTGAGTTTTTCCTGTACCCTTACTCTAATCAGCAGAGAAGTAAACAACACGCTGGAAGATACAGATACATAACCACTATTAAGGCCTTTTGCAGCAACACCACTAGTGAATTTTTTATGCCGATGATTATTATCCCAATTCTTTGGATGAGGAAATCAGGACGGGCGACTGTTGTATTTCTTTATCACCAGACACAGTTAATTATAAAGTCTTTGCTCTTACCAAGACTGTAAAAACATTCATACATTGTGCAAAGCGTCTTTACTTGCAGTGGTAATTCTAAACCAGTGCAATCCCTTTCGGCAATAAATAGCACAAGAGGTTACAGTGAAATATGCAGCAGTTTGATAGCGAAGGCAAGCCACTAACATATCTCACTTGCACCAGTGCCTGGGGAACAGAGTGTATTTCAGGCTCCACTACAAGGCGCTTTCAACAGTGTACTGAGCTGAGCATGTGTGGTTATGAACAGCATTTCTGTATATTTGATTTCTTACCATGCCACTCTGCCCCCACACTCTGCATCACCTCTCTGCCCTCTCCCATATCCATACAAGAAGCCATTCCAACCAAGCTTTTCCAAGCCAGCAGAGGTCATATGCTGCATTCATTAGCATTACTTCTGAGGCAGGCTGTGCAATTACCATGTGCAGGTAACCCACAGTTTTAACAGACAACAATCTTGGTATGTGTATCCCACCAGAGAGAAGTTTGGGTGGGGGTGGGGGGTCATGCATGGTTTGGAGGTGCGAATGGCTGCCATCCATGTCTTTTTCCAATGCAGCTAGTGAGGGAAATGACGGAGGCCTGTTGCTGGAATGAGGGGAGTGGATGTGTTGCTTTGAAGCAGAGCAGGATCGCTGTCGGAGTCAGTCATGGATGGAATGCTGCTATCCACAGCCTATTAGAGAGCTGTTTATCAATACAGCTGCCAATCAGGCGAACTCCTGCTTTGCTTCTTATGCAGTAATTTGGGCTTCATAACGGCTACATATGATGCATGTTCTGATCATTACAGGTGCAGCATCGCACTCCCAATGCTAATGATCCTAGAGAAGCTGCATGTATTCACAGATGCCACATGATTGTAAATCTGAAAGTTGCTCAAAGTTTGTCTAGGTGTAGTTTCCTAACATTCACACTCTGAGTCTACAAACAACAACAAGCCAATTAGCTGTCATTGGTTATTCGGGTGTCTTAGACTGTAATTTACCTTATATGTCATATTTGCCATGTGTTTGCAAATTATGGTCATCAGGAACTATGAGTACTCTCAGTAAGCTTTTAAAGCTTTAAAACATGTCCTCCACATTATTGTCCTTAAAATGTCCTTATAAATAGACGGGGGCAAGGCACAGCAAAAGCAGTTATGGATTCCACAGGCTTTTCATACATTTTGTAATTGAAAGAAGCAGTCTCATAGCAACAGAGGTCGAAAGACGTTTCACTGGAAGGTGTGGCGTGATGATTTGGAGTCGGAAAGTGCTGGCATGGGCATGTACTTAATGGCACTGACACACTACATTAACACCAGGTAGAAAACAAAACAAGAGCACCAAGCAATGTGCACATCAGATCTAATGGAGTTTGCTGCAGTGCTAAGCCAATGCATATCTGTTATGCATGACTGGGTATGAGGGCCACTGTTGAAAAAAAATAAAGAAGAGATTTCGAGAATAAAGCTGGAATATTTTACCAAAAAGTGTGAATTGTGGGTATAAGAGCAGACAGGAGAGATCAGTGTGTCAGCCTATGTGACAACAGAGAGTGTGGAGGCGCTTGTGAAGATTCGTATACTTATCACCAGGTGATTACAATATAAGTATGGGGAGTGCAGCTTGGCTGTTTGCTTTGTATTCTCTGTGCATCATGATCACAATCTTGTGATATTTCGACTTTTCACGAAATACCACTTCATTCTTAGCATTCTTCCCAACAATGGCCTTAAAGCTCAGTCATAGCTACGCGTATTGACTATCATAATGACTGACTAATAATGTTATACATCAACATAACCAGTCCAGCAGTGTCTTCTTGACGTCCAGATGCACTTGGTTGGTTGTTGAAATGCATCTTCAAGTTATTGAGGCTCACTTTTGTTCACTTTCTGTTGCTATTTGTCTCTTAGCACACACTTGAAATACTGATCAGTTTTTCCTGCGCATTCTCCCGTCTCTAGTTTCTCTTTTTGATGCTGATTGCAAATCCCTTTACGGAACTACCATGAATTATTGATAATATTCCAGTGTCTGGATTTCTCCCATTATACTTTGCATCTTTGGAATTACACTTATTCGTCCATAATTATTTTGCAAAGTACAAAGCACAAGGAGTTGTGTGTGGTCAACATAAAACATGCAATGCACAGAAAATTATACAAATATTCACCTCACCTCATCCGACTGCCACTGCGTCTCATGGAACACACTTTTGCAGGGTAGAATTCCGTCAGGATTTTTAAAATTTCTACATTTTTCTTTCTGAACACTTTTGCTAAGTGTGTCTCTATGAATGTAATCTCAGTAGAAATTTAGACCAAGCTTGCAGTTGTTAATAATTCAGTAGTGAGCTTGAGGCTTGCATTGAGGTGAACTATTTAGTGGCGTTGTTAAACATTCATGTTCTCAGCTGTGCCTCAGCTCTTGAAGGCATTTGACTGTTAGTGTGATAACTCAAAAGGTAAAGGCTTCTCATGGATATTAATATCAATTTGATGTCTGCGGTGTCGGATCCCTTTAACGGCAGGGCTGTGCTACTTGAGACCACCATTGTTTCTTTCTCATAGAACCATAGGCCGAGTGGATTTGTGCGTTTGAACTGCACGTGAACATCTGGTTGCACTGTACATTGTAAGCGTGTCTGTGTGCACTGTCCAGTCAATTATCTTAGACACTGAAGTCACGAAGTTGAGAACAAAACAAATTCATGAATATATAAATAGAATTTTAAACCACTGAAAACAATTAAGCATGTAGCAACTGCATACCTGTGCCAAGGATGCACTATCTTTAATTTATATTCATCATTCATTATTGTATTCATTTGTCATGTTATATTAGTAATAGCATATGTATAATAAACGATCTACAAAATATCCGATAATTGTATGCGCAATGTCATGTAAAATGATTGCTTCAATAAAAACAAATTTATCAGTAATAGCCAATGTTAAGAATTGGATATAGTGATATGAAAATTCACAGGCCACAGTCTTTCAGGGAAAACTAAAAGGTATATATTGAAAAGTATATTTAAAAGGTAAGTTTTGTTTTGCAGTTGATTAAATAGATCACGTTGCTTCACTGCCACCTACAGGCCAAATGCCATAAGATTTCAATGTTGTCCGGCCAAGGTCTGCACAGGGTTTCTATCATGATAATTGTGAAAAGTCTGTGTAATCCAAGTCTGTAAATGTTTTGGAAAATGATTTTAACCTGAGAAGGTGAAACATTTAGGATATTTCTATTACCTCCACATAACATGGCAGCATTGGAGCTACATCCACACACACAAAAAAACATCAAATCATTTTCTCGCCCCGTTCAACATTTCACCAAATTATACTGAAATATGTTAACACATCATTAATAAGGCACCCTGCTCCTTAACAGACAAACATACAGACAGCACCCAAAGCAAAACCTCTGGCAGAGATATTAATAGCAAGTCGTGGTCATACGAGATAATGCAATCCGTGCTCAACAGCCTTGGTACACAATCTTAGCTGAGGGGTGTTTTGCAGGTATTATTACAAATGCAGTATGCCCTTTACTCGTGTATTTGAAAAAACATGAATCGGGGATAGAGAAGGTTAACTTTTATTGGAGACAACAATGAAGGATGTGCAGCGTGGCAAGAGGGACGCTGCTTGACAAGTGACAGCTGCTGCATGTCTCTTAGAGGAGTTCATCAGATGTTTCATCAACAATTTCTGTGTTCCGTTTTTTCAAAATGTCTGGGTTTGTTTAGTCCCTAAGAGGCCATTAATATTTGTTTGGGCTTTAAGGTTGGAGGAATTCTTCTGTTCAAATCATAAAGTCCTTGTATCATAATAACGAATCCCAAATGCAAGATTAAAGGAGCGATATTTCCTCTGACCGTTTAAGATATAGTGCGCCGCTGATGAACTGTGTCTCCTGTACTGCAACCCAAAAGTGTGCTCATCAATCTTGCTCACAGTACAACAACACAAATTAGTTCTTTTTGGTGGCAGTGATTTATTAGGATGGCAGCTGGATATGCAAGCCTAAATTGTTTTTCTGCACTTTCATAATTCATTTAATTCTCCAAACAATAATGTTCTGGCAGTTCAGTGTTGTGCACAAGGTTTGAATTTTTCAAAGTTGTAGCTGATGTAATTGTTATGGTCTCCCTGGCTAAGGAACGGAGCCTGTTGCTCCTGGTAACCGCTGGATGGGAAAGCGGTTTGACACATGTAGTTCTGTGGTAATTAGGCAAACATCTTGTGTTTTCTTCACAACGAACACTGCACAGACGACTAATTACAGCCCTGAAACACAACGATGCCTGGCTTTACACCACCAGGTAGACATTCCCAGTTTTAATCTGTTGTCACATGTACTGTAGATCAGATACAGATGTGGCCAAAAAAATCTGTAACTTTGCATCGGTGTTGATTTTGCAGAGGAAAATCATGAATACAATTTACATTAACTTACATAATGTGATAATTAATGAAGCAGTAAAGTACTGGTGATTGATGAATATGATTGAATCTCTTTAAAAATTCATCTGAAAAAAATAAAATAAATACTGTACCCGAGGATGTGCTGTCTTAGAGTGAGCGTCTTGTACGGCAACTTATGAATTATGAAACACGGCAACATGATATGAACATTCCATATGGCTGAAAAGCAGATGTAAATTAGAGAATGAGTAGCAGCACGAGTGGCTCGAACATATAATTGACATATTCCCCTTTTTTTCACGCCATATTGATTACATTTGAAATCATATTGATGTCAGGCAGAGAGTGAACATTTTATATTCAATAATTTACAGCCTAAAAAACATCCCTGATCTAAACTCTATATGTGTGAAGTGTTATGAGTGGTTGCTGCTCTGATGCGTATTTTGTATACAAAGTTTATTAATTATCATATGACAGATGTTGACCACCAACTGCATAATTTCACTCAGAATATTCAGAAAACATACAGTATGTTTAATGCTTTGGATACCCAGTGTAGTTTGGGGGGAGCCATCTCATGGAAATGCCTTGAAGATTTTGTTAAATGCAGATATGTAAACATATGAGACTTCACGCAGGGCAGAGGGCATTAGGGGAGAGATCTATCACATCGATGACAGCTTGGGATTGTCCTTAAGCTTTTTTGGTGTCGCACACATAAATTAGCCAGAGCCAAACTTGGATCAGTCAATTATGCTCAAGGCTGTGATTAATGTTTGAACACAAATGTTTTGCAGAGGGGATTATCGCTGTCAGCCCAGAGAGGACCTCCACCTTCACCTCTGCAAGGTGAAAATCTTGACAATAACAGATGGCTCAATTGAAACTCCACTGGATTCACATGCTGCCGTTTCCCCTCTTGGCGTGACGTGTGCACAGTAGCGGTCGCATTGCGAGACAAAGCAACTGCATCGAGGCCCTTTTGTAGAAGTGGTCTTGCTTCAGAGACAGACTGTGGAGATTTGTTCGTGCTAGTTCCATTCTCCTGTCTTGTGAAGGCAGCATGAGCAATCTAGAAATGCACTCAGATTTGGCCTCCTGCTTTTAGTTGGCGCAGTGCTATTTGTTTCGTGTTCGCTTGCCACCCATAGTCAACCTCTTTCAGCTTTTGATTCTTCTCCCATCCACTTGCCAGACATTTCTGACTAGTGAGCAGCATAGGCGTCACCTCACACTGGCTGAAGGGGCTGAAGCTGGCGGGGTACAAGTACAGCACAGTTACTTGACTTTCATATGCAACTCCAAGGTAACATACGACCCAAATCATTCTTATAGTCATATTTTGCGAACATTTATTTAACGTTAACTGAAACTTGGAGCACTAGTGTAACATTTTCTAATCATTTTATCATCCCTCCTCCTCTGTGCATCATTTCTCATTATATTTCAGTGGTTGGGTTCGACAGACTATGTTGAGTTGTTTAAAAGCGTTTTGGGTGAGAGCGTAATTAGTCCTTATATGTACGATCGTGCGTGTGTGTCACGCCGCACAACGGCAGCAATTTCCTTACATTTATAAGGTGTATTAACATCTCATTTCCATATTCTGTGACTCTGATTTATATCCTTTCAGTTGTATATTGTAAATGTTGAAACTTGAACTTCCTACTGGAGCCCCGTGTTTCATTATAAAACAAGGCAAGCTAGGCCTCGATATCAAAGATGGCAAGTGACACAGCGGTGAGCAGAGCTTTCGTTGATGTATTCTAATTCAGCTAACGACCTTCAGGTATGAAAGCTGCCTGACACAATAACATTGACATAAAAATAACTAGATAAATACAATTATAATGTGAAAGATGTATTCCTCTGTGCTCAAAGAACTGAGCGGTGAGCAGAGAAGCCACCCTAGAATAGTTAGTGGGCTACTTTGTGTTCACTAATGGCTTACAGAAAGGTCCACAATCAATTTGGCTCCTATAATAATCCCGGCAAGCAGAAAATAGAGCATATAAGCAGAAAATGTTCCTTACTTTCATTGCTCAGAAAATGATCAGCAGCCTACACGGATCTATGAAAGTTGCAAGTAGTAGTGAGAGGAAACATGAGCAAACACAAACACACAAGTGCTGGCAAATTTTTGTACATTTGTAGAATCTTTCTGTGTCCTTGTCGGTGATATTATTTGTCATAATGTTTTTATTGTGCTTCTACGCCTTTCAGCTTTTACTTGTACGTTTTTTCTCCCCCTTTCACACGTCAATAAGTCTGTGTCCTATTGTGTGGAAAGACCCTCAAATACCGACTTGATTCATTTCCCGGTCGGATAAAGGCTAGATGAAGAGGTAAATTTAATTTTTTTCCAAATGGAATTGAGATTGGATTATTAGATGGCAAATAATGATGAATTGTAAGCTTGTCGTGTTCCAAAAGACTAACCGTGGTGAAATTTACACATCCTCTGCAGGGTGTCATTTTTTGCCATTTGGTGGATGTGGGCAGTGTTAATTCACACCATCTATTATTTGTTATTCTTGCTTTATGGAGTGGGCTATACAATGGAGCCTATCTACATATCGCTACATTTCTTCTTTTTTTGTTTTACATTCGGGCTATGGATTACCATGGTTTATATCTGCAGTAGACGCAGCAAGAGGACGAAATCAATCACCGGCACAGCACTTCCACCATCCTATCTGTGTGTTCAAACACACACATATTCATGCTCTCCTCACTTTGTCCTCATTCTCACCCTTCCGTTACCCTTCCTCCCTCTCAGTTTGGCTCATTGAACGCTGTTTATCTTTCTTAATCTATCTGTTCTTCGATCTTCTTGCTCGTTCACCTTCACCTACTAACTGATGCAAGGCGAGGTAACTCCGAAGGGAATTAACAGGTGAAATACACACACACACGCGAGCTGATTCACTGCCCTACTGTGCCGCATTACACCCTTCCCTGAACAAACCCCACCGATATCTCCGCAGTATGCAAACAAGGAGTTTATATAATCAACTTTCAAAGACATCGTTGAACCCTGTCTACATTATACAGTATAGGGGGAGCTAAGCGCCTTTCCCCATAACTCCAGAGGATTAAGGTAATGACGGAAAGGAAGGAGGAGATAGGTGGCCTGTAAGAAGTCTCCCCCTAATTCATACAGTAGTGAAATTGAATTATAAGCCACTACCAATCTCTTTCATAAAGGTTTGGAATAGATTGCCTCAGTTGGAGATGTGCCAGAGCTCTCCAATCAGTACAAACTATAGGACCTGATTAGCCTGTGACTTTAAGTTTTCAGACACCAAAGCAAATACGTGCTGCGTTGCATCTCTGATTTGTGCCATTGTGTTACAAACAGCTTCTCCAGTATTTGGGTTATGAAGAAATGGAAGCGACATCTTATTTATCTTGTCTATTAGAAAATGTACAAGTTCTCACTCAGTGTTAAAAAGCGGAAAATGGAAGTCCTTCAATTTCTCTAAAAGATTATATGTAGGAATGAATTCTAACTCTGTTTAAAGAAACGTAAAATACTTCATTACAACTAAGCTTACATACAATAGTAGCTCATCATTGCCAGGGCAACGTGATTATATTCCCTAGCAACAAGTGATTGAGCTTTGGTCAACACACTTTACACCTCTCTCTCTGCACACGCTAACAATTTTCTCTTACATTCCGTATGCAAGGCATTTTGTACAATGCACAATGTATACTTTCCCCTGTATATGGATCTACAGGGGGGATAGTGTCAAGCTGCATGATTCTCTAAATTTAGTTCAAGGCCGTGCCAGTCAACGAGGTGAACACATAACTGTCAAAGCCTGTGAGAGAGAGGTGGAAAGAGACAGGAGAGCACACACAAGCCTGTGGATGCCGGCTGCATTATTCTGTATGGAGGAGCACCTCAGCATGTTTATACTCATTCAGTGAGACAGCTGTGGGCATCTTGAGCCTGCCTATGCCTGTGTTTCTCCTAGGCTCTCTAAGCCAGCCCCATTCATCATCCTCCAACAGCCCTGCTCTAATTGGGCTGCTTCCCCACCTGCTGTCACTCACCACCTCCTCCACGTCGAGCCGGAAGAGATACAGATGTACCTGGTCCAGCACAGCCCTGTCGCAGCGTACCAGTCTGTGCATTTGAATTGCATATGTGGGCAGCCGAGCCCCACGAGCTACACTGAGTTGATCCCAGGCACTGCTCTCTCCTTTCCTCTACGTCGGTACCTACCTGTCCCTCTATCCACAGTGGTGTGGAAGCCCGGTAATGATGTGCTCTCGGTTAAACTGGATACGGGGCTACAATGCCCAAGGGCTGGAGGCATCATGGCAGGTACCACTGTCCCCCAGGTGGCAAGGACATTAAGCATTCCTGTTCATTGGGTACCACATCTCGTAAAGTTTTGTGAAGCCCGCTTTCATAATAGGTCTTGTCTTGTTTGAGTGGAGCCTGCCACTTCACCTAAGAATTGCAGATAGCCTTTAGCTGCCAAGTGGAGCCAGAAGACATCTAATGAGCCTTTGAGATTCCCCTGCTAAACCTACCATAAAATACCCGGCGTACAGTACACGCAGATACGGCTTCAATTTGTCTGAGAGAAATTCTGCAGATTCAAGTTTCAGCATAATAGACATGGCAGCAGGCGAAAGTGTCATTGGCTCAATTTGATTATATTAATAAATAAAGGATTAACTACTTTGGTTCAACGCAAGACTGGTTTAGGTTTTGTAAGGGGTTGGCTTTGCCTAGTTTGGCTAACCAGGAGATTTGTACGCTGTTCCTTTCCTTGATTCTGCTTCCTGTATATTTTAGCTCCCCTGTCAAACATTGCAAATATCCCAGTGCGTCCCCATTAGTTTTTGACAGAAGCAAGGTTTTTGAATTTCATGATAATACAGAACGCGTCGACTACTGTAAACAACGCTGGCTGATACTGAATGCTTGTCTGGCACATATTCATATAAAAGGAAATTAAGTCCAGTGTACCTCAATCTGCTTGAGCAGAAGTATCCAGTAAACATGTAGAAAGATGAGTAAAGGACATGCTGTCAAATTGACTGAATCGACTCTACAATCAATGATAACCAGAGAGAAACGAATTGCCACGAGGGACATGTTTGTTAGAATTACTATGTTTGCATAAGTGAAGCAGAATGACTCTCCTCTCTTTCATATTGGGCAGGATGAAGGTTTTTTTTATTTTTTTATTTTTTTACTATTAACAACTAATGAGCTACTCACAAGAATTCAGACCCACATTTGGAATGAATGTAGCCCTTTTCGATGAGGACACACTGAACAGAGAGGCTTTGGGAGAACTGCTGAACTAAAGAGCTTCAGCCCTGCATGTGACTCAACATACTTTCTTAAGCTGCCATATGCTGCTAGCTGTCACACCAGGTCTCTTAACTTTTGAGACAGGAAAGTTTGAAATGTCAATTTTTATGTTTCAGGCTATATAAACACAAACAGTTGGCTGCTTCCTGGAGACGACATAATGGTCTAAGTGATCTAACCATAATGAGGCGTCAGCTGTACAGACAAAACACAGGATGTTGACTTTGATTGTGAAATGGGAGCAGCAATTTCAAGTTGCTTTCTGACTGAGGCAGAGCGTTCTGCAGACATCACAAGCATGATGAATCACACAATGACTTGCTTACTGTGAGATGATGGACCTTAAATTCTGCAGGGTAGTCACCACGTTTATTTTAGAAACATAAACATGAACGTAACACATGTTACAAGTCTGACTTTGTAGATTAGTGTTTGTGTAATTGCCATACTACAGAAAATGTAATTTCTGTGTTACCATTACATCATTTCCATAACACCCAGACAAAGCTGCCTGTGTGCATCAGACAGAAGGAGACTGCTTAGTGCGCTCATATAATTTTACACCCTGACCAACATGTAATGTTTTACAGTAATGGGTAGTAACTAGTCCATTATCTACTAATACTTAGGAATAGTACCATTAACTGTTATAGTCTTGTGCAGTTAGAAAAGATTATTTGTTTGTCAGCTGTATGATAACAAACTGGCTTCTGCTCCTTTGAAACTCCCACTGCTAATATAAAGCCGATTCCAAGCGAATATCAAATAAATACCAAACAAATCAACGTATAACTTGCTAAATCTGTGTCTTTGTAATCACCAAGCATTAAGTCCCACCTCATGTCAACCATTTAACGTACATTTTATCAGCTACATATACAATACACATGCAATATCAGACCTTCAACCTTTGACTCCACTTTTATATTAATGTATCTACAACTGAACATGTTGTGCAGCAGCTCGTTAAATAGAGTTAGAAACATGCAGCGCAGTGAAATATGGAAGCTCGCATCAAGGCCAGACAGACTCACTCATTTTAGAAAACATTTGTGTCATTAAACGTGTCATTAAATGCATGTTTTGATATTCACTCTAAAAGCTACAATTCAACATTCATGTCCTCCAGATTAATCGTTTAAAGAGTAAAATGTTACCGCGTCAGTTGCAAATTGTTATGCGGTACGAAAATTGCGCAATGGGTTGGGATCGGTCATCACTAGGATATTTGACCCCAGAAGAATTTCTCCTATTTGAAGTGCTGCTCACTCCATGTGCAGAGATATGCTAATGAGGACATGCTTTGATTGGGCCACCAACATCAGTGACTCCGGCTGACAAAAGGTGCACAAGGCTGCATCCCCCAGCCTCATTAAAGCCCTGTCCAATTATGGAATAGTAATTGATCGTCTGCTTTGTGTGTTTCTGCCCTCTCTCCTCGTCTCCAAAGTATGCTCGAGGTCAATTTAAAATGCATCAAAGCTGTAACATGGTTAAATCCCCTCAGACAGTTGCTGGCCTTCCCTGCCTCTTTGCTAAGCTCCAACACGCACCTGCGTACTAAGTGTCCTCCCTGTTTTCCAGTTCATCTCTGCCACCCACCAACCCGCCCTACATCATAAACACATATCGTGACATTTTAAGGGGGAACTATCAACTACTAATCTATTTGACTGTGGGAAATGTAGAGGGAAGGAACCATGACTCTTCTGTTTCTGTATATAAAGCCACAGTAGAAACAATGTTTTTCCACAGGTGGGAATGTAAAATGTTGTGTTTGGCCTTCATTAGTGAATGATGTTCTCATCTTGAAGCCTAATTCTCTTTGGAAAAACCCAAGAGAGATAACCGATCACAATGGTCTTGTCAAACTCTATTTGTATGGCATGGCCGGTCAGTCACTCTGTATTACTCATTTGACATCGTTGAAGGCCATATTGAAATCATACTCTTGAGCAAATATGCCACACCCCCGCCACTCCACCACTTTGTGGTTTCAAACCCAGAGGAATGATTTGTTGTTTTCCCTCAGATAGACAGGGTTACATGGGAATCAGAACACTCCTGTGTAAATAGAGAGAGATAAACATTGAGGCATTACTGTCACAGCCACAGACAGCCATCCAGTCGCTTGAAACAACACTGGCGCAAACATGGCAGGGTCTTCAGATCTTCGTATTTAGACACGTGCTTGGATTGGCAGAGTGTGTAAGTGCAGGAGGCACCGACTGTTAACAGGCGCACAGAGCCAAGCCTTCCTTATTGGCAGAGCTTCTCATAGATCGTCTGATTCTCTAGTCAATCAGTAGCAGAGGTCTAATTCATCTCATAGATCCCTCCAGCTGTATTGCCGTGGTCTGTCATGATTTGTATGCCAAGTGAGATGGTTCCGCTGCTGGCCCATTATGAATAGAGACACTGCCTTGTGTGGTCTCATTATTAAATAAGTAAGGGGATGGAGGAGGCAGACAGACGTTTTTAAGCCTTGTTGGAGAAGACGCCATGGCCATTAGAGGCTAAGCATTAACAACAGCAAAGAACGACATAAACGAGGGGGGAGGGGGAGGGGGAAGCTGGATAAGAAGGAAGGACCAGTAATTATGGTAACATTGCCACCTTGTTATTGTAGCCTGTATTGCATAAGGCCTCCTTGTGAAAATGGCTCAATCAAACAAACGGAGATGATAAAGTCTCTTCATCTTGCTAGGTCTGTGCCAAGCTTTGTGTTTTTTTTGTACAGCTTATTCTGCAGTATTTGTCAACAGGGGCTGCTATAATTCACTCTTACATCAAAACTAAGAAATGATAAATGGAATTTAAATGTCATCTCTGGACTGCATAACAGCTTGGGCATCCTCAATGGCAGTGCTGAATACATTAAATGCAATATGAATTGTCCCTTTATTGATGCCATTCATTAAAATGACGAAAGCTCTTGGTAATTATCAATTTTGTTTAAGCACATCTGAGAGCTTTGTATGGCACACTAATGGACGCCACCGGTGAAGCCAGTCACTCAGATTTGTGTCAACGAGTCATTAAGCTGCCTTTGAGGGAAGTCAGCAATCTGATCCATCATGACAATAATGAGATGAAGATGAACTCATCAATTCCACTCTCCCAAGCACTGTGTAATGCTTACAACAGTCAATGTCTATTTGAACACTGTTTGCAGAGTAAACAGTTTCTAAAATGAATACATCATCAGCCGTGACAGCATTAAAGCTTATTCTCAACAAACAAGCAACAAACAAGTTATGTCCTGCTTTAATCTGTGGAGCATATTTTTATTCAAAGGACTTTTACTATGCAAGACATAATTTGCAATAGATAAATAAAGTAATTGAACAACAATAACTATACAATTGCGATGTTGGCCTATCATTTAAAGGAGGATGAGGGAGGAAGCTGAGGCGAAGATGAAGTTTAGCCCTTGTGTGGGCATTTATGAACACAGCCTTTCACCCATTTTACACCCTCTCAGGTGATGATCACCCGTAACAAAAACCAATCCATTATTCTAAATCATCAGTAGTCATCTGCTGATTAACAGTCATTGATATCGATAATGAAGTATGATGTAAGGTGTGTTTTGGTCTGAACTTGCATAAGGAGTGTGTTTTCCCTATTTGGTAAACCAATGAAAAGTTTTAAATTTGAGAAAGCTCTTTGTTTTTCGACACATACTTACAATTTGTAATGATAATATTAGGAACATTACTTGAAGGCACAATTTCTCCTAATCTCTCGGCACATTTGCTGACTGGCTCATTGTCTCTACCTATTAAACACAGCTACTGTTCCACTGTTTATATTGGTTTCTACAGATCATTTTGATTAAAAAGTCCATTTGTGAAGAGGGAAAGTTTTAAATGGGTAAATATTACTGCAGTGACTGTTTCTCTACTACAGAAGTGTAGAAATGGGATTGAAGACAATTCACCAGAAGAACAAAATCTGCTGTTTTGACATTAATTTGTTTTCTGTGTTCATATTTCTGGGACAAGGGATTTCTTCGATCTACAATAAAACAAGGTGCCATAAACTACTTTATTTTGAAGTGAAGTTTCTTCATTTCGTTAAAAGTTTCTTGATACTGCATACTGCGCACTGCGCACCCTCAAAGGCTATCTTATTCATTTGGTCTGTTAGAATATTCTTTCCACCTGTGACCTCAGGCGGCTCTTGCAATTTCCATTTCCTCAATCTGCAGTTCATCATGAAGCTGGCTGATCATAACCAGCACTTAATGATTCATGAACAGAGAAACTAATGGAGTACTTTACACGTTGAAATCAAATGAGGCCATTATGGTGAAACTAGCTGCTTACTGAAGACCTTGATCAAAGAGGGACTCAGGATATCATCACGAGATCATCAGATGTAGCAAGATAGCACAGCCTTAGACTGTGAGAGGCATTAGCATGTCTTTTAAAGAGAGGCAGATTGCTGGTATACTTTTACTCCCAGCACCCAAGGTCATAAAGCTGATGTGACTGGTCCAAAAACAGACTTTTCAACTGTTATGTGTTGACAATTATTTGCTTCAGGGGGGCCAGTCTGAGAAACTAAATATGTAACAAGTAAGGATCCAGTCATCTCAAACCATATGAGCATGTAAGACGATGTCATAAATTCCAAATTCAAACACAACACAAACCAGCAGAGTACAGCGAATCAACACGGCAGCAGAACACATAGAAAATCTGTGATTTTAGCCCTAGTTCAGTTCAATTTGCCAAGGTAATAATAATCTGTTCTCTATCTTCTCTGGAGCCCTCACAAGCACAACACTCAGTTCAGTCCATTCCACTTAATTTTCACAAACGCCTCTGTTTGAGCAATGTGCGGGTAACATGGAGTATTGCTATAGGGCGATGAAAGATCGTCCAAATGCATCACTCAATCATATATTTTCAAATTCAAGGAAAGAGGAAAAGAATATACTTGTACTTTTCGGCATTTTTGTCAGAGGATAGCTAGCTGTTTGCCGTGATGAAGCGGATGTGCTGTTTGTTTTCCCTGCCCCCTTTCAAAAAAGTGGAATGTCTGTTGCATGCGGGGCTAAGTCTGGAATAAAGAAGGAGCTCAACTAAAGGAAAAAGCTTGGAAACGAGTGCCCGAATCCCTGTGTTTTGGATATGGACCGACTTGTTTATTTCTGCTACCAGTGCTTGACAGATTGTGTTTGGGAGAGATGAGGCAGAGAGTGAAGAGGCTGCTGCAGTTTGGGGGGCTGCTCATGTAGTCCCCTCTTCTTTTCTTCCCCAATGTCCACACAGCAGTAGGATGGGGCATATGTCAGCAATACGGGTTAGGCCACAGACAGTTTACAGGCTGTCCCGCCATAGTTTACGACATACGTGCGGTTTCTCCTCAGAAATGCTTCCATGGTGTGGTTAGAGGGAGAGGTGGTGCTCATAGAGTGCATGTAATTTGGTTACAGCCTGGCAAGTGTTTTCACATTATCAGTGTGGGGGTGTTTGATATTTAATAACCATCGCCACCTTAAGAAGCCATGTAGTTAAAGGGGATCTTGGCGCCAAGGTAACTTCACAGTTCAGCCAGCTGTCAAAATGTGGAGGAGGTTATAAGTCACAATGTTTAATGAGTCGGATTTACCGGCAGAGGTTCTAGATAAACTGTTTTTACTGAGCAGTAGGATCCTCTACAGCTCAAAAGTGAGTGTGTGTGTGTTAATTGCAGATTCTCTTAACTTTTGGTTTTCTTTTATTCTTTTATTGTATTGAACACTTATTGCTATGGGGTCCTTGGCTTTTCACAGTGTTGCAATTTGTTATTGTAATAATACCCCGATGCAATTAAGCAATACATAAACTAACAAAGAGTAACTTCACAGTAAGATGAGTCCCATCAACAGCTGGAGGCACGAGCTGTGACTGATGTGTGATCTTCGAATAACAATAATTCTTTGAATAACAAATTAGATGTATATTATCTTAATGATGTGCACAGAGGGACACATATACTGAGAAAATCAAAAGGTAAAGTAGACTTATTTTCAACAAACTTATACTTACAATTATTTCAGGTCCCTTGCTTTTTAGGAATTCCAATGCTATGTAACACATCATTTTGGGATCATTTAGCCTCTAAAATGAAAATGATTGTATTTTACAAATAATCATGTTCATAAATTCCATCAGGTAACGATAAAGGATTGCAGTCATTATTTTGTTGAAAGGTCAATGTAAATGATCACATTTTGTATGAATTTTCTAATATTGATAATCTAATAGTAGTAACACAACGCAGGGAATACATGCAGATTCCACAGGAAATAAATCCATACATGCCATATGTCCTTCATATCAGATGCACTTACTCACACTCCACACACGCATACTGTACGTTCATTCACCTCTCCTCTCTCCAACTCTTAGGTACTTAGGTTTGCACCCACTCTTTGGGTGATTACGCTTGTTGGAGTTGACAATTGTCTTCTCCTGCCTTGTCACCAAACAACTTTGTCACACTTCACTGCCAGCTTAATTCTCAAACATCCCTGTCAAGAAATGACATTTCATTTTCACACCTCTCCTCTCTGCAATTCTGCCTTTCATGAATTTTGTTTTCGAGTGCACCCCCAGTGTATTGGTTGTCCAGCAATATCGATATCACTGTCAGTGTTGTAGTCTTTTACTCATTTGAACACTCCCATTGTCTTTGTTTTTCTTCCAATTGCAAAGTATTATGACAAAGCTAGTCATCTAAACGGTTCACCTCTAAAGTATAATAACTGCATCCTACATAGAGTTGCAACTGTGTCTTTCACGAGACAAGGAAAGAGAAGGTGAGCATATATACAGTAGCAGCATCAGATGCACACCGCTGTTTCGTTGTTAGAGCATTAAATGAAAATACTCCTCCAGTCCTTCGTTTTTACAAGATTAGTGCGGTTCATGTCCTCGTCTGCCATTCTATCCTCATTACATGTAGGCTGAACCTTAACTTTCTATGGCTCGCCATTTTAGCCAGAATCAATAGCCATGGTCTTATAAGTGAAGTGACTTTCAACCTTAGCATTCATTTTACAGATTAAACCATTGTTCAACATTACTGTTCCAATAAACTGAAGCCTACAAGCACTGCACACGTCGACATCAGCTCTTCTTCTGCTTAGTTATGACAGGCCCATTTCACGGTAAGTAGGTGACTGCAGGGAGCGTCATCCGAATGGCCGAAACAGCCCCTGGTTCATTATCAAGAGGCCTAGAATTCGAGATTATAGGTGATTACACTCATCCATCCCCTTTTCTGAAAAAAAGAAGAGAAATCTATTTAATCCCCCCTCTCTGATGCAGCTTCTGAGGGCACGGAGGGACGGAGGGACGGGCGGCTACTTGGCATCCATCACAAGCCTAAAAAAAGCACAGAACATACGGAACCAGGAGGAGCCCTGGCCCTGGCTCACAGGGAAGAAGGCCAGTTGGCCGGCGAACAAGAGGTGCTGCGTCTGATCGGGCAGAGGGAGACGCCACTTGGCCGCAGATCACAGCGGTCAGTGGGGACATCACTGGCTCGTTGACATATGTGGGTAGCACTCATGGAAAATGGAGGGGAGATGGGAGTTCAGTGTTGACCTTAGACTTTGAGCTACAGTTACAACTCAGCGGCTCTCTGCTTCCAGCTATGATCAGACCACTTCTGGCAGCTTTGACAGACAGCTCTCAGAGGTGCATATTTGCTGTAACCTCACTGTCCTACTTACTGACAAATTTTCATCTCGCTGACTGAAAGTGGGGGTCATTCATAGTTAATTTAAACCTGATGCCTTAAAGCTCTAGTTCAGGTTCTTTGTGAAAGTGTAAGTAATGTTTGGAATAGATGGTGCAGCAATGTGTCTTACATATTTCCCCTTGGAGAGGACCTGTTAGTGAAGCAAACAGAGGGAATCCAACCACAACACAAGTTTCTGAATGGATTGATTTCTTGTTTAAAACCAGTCTTTTGAATCCATGTGTGTGTTTTTTATGGAAAGGCAGCCTGGTGAGTAGACTCCATTTAAAGTTTGAATTGATGGACCATATTGATCACCTAGAGCGTTTTGTTCTCATTAAATGCTTCCACTTAGGTCAAGTTCACATGGAGGCTGTCAACTCAGAGTAATTTGTTTTCAACCTTATGTTGAGCTATTCACCAAGCATTTTCTGAGCTATACATATATTTAGCTATACTGAGATAAACACAACTTCCTGTTTGTGATTTCACAATGTCTGTAAAGGAATAGAGATCACAATTATCACAAAAGCACTTTAGAATGGTTAAAAAGTCGTTGCAAGCAGGGCTTTGTGGGTTCCTTGATCATTTTTATGTCTATAAGTTTAGGAGTAGAATTTGAATTTAATCAACTGTTTTATAGTCTGTCTCAAAACTGGATACATTTAAACGGACTTTCCTCTTCTGGGATTCAATGCTGCATTAATGTTTGCTTTTTCTTATTCGCAAAAGTGTCCCCTTTGTTTAAAAATTCCCACAGTTTAGAAGAAATCAATAAGAAATTACAAACGGGGCTTTTTTTAAAACAAAATAATTTGTTTCGAAAACAAATTAATTTCCATGTGGCTGTGACTCAGCTGAAGTGGTTGTGAATACAGCCCTGCAGAAAGGTCAGTGTTTCAGATCCTCATTCACACGAGAGTATACTGTGGGAATGAATGGCTTGTTGTCGACAGAAAAACTGGTACTCATTGTTTTCAATAGGAGAGCAGCAGTAAATCTATACTTTAGAAGAGCCTTCCACCGCACTGCAGACGGCACTTAACAAACACACAACAAACAAAAGTTGGATTCTCACAGTTTTAACTCTCCACTCTTGCAGGCAAGATAAACCAGATGGCGGGGAAAATTTTACAAAATAGATGCACCTACACATGTTTGAAGATAAACATGCATTTTCTTAGGATTTGGTGGAGACAGAGCCAATAGCAAACAACATATTGTGCTTACACTCATCAAGTGGTCAGAAACACAACTCTAGTAGCATGCTCATGCTCTGTTGATGTCATTGTGCATTTTCAGATGAGCACAACAGTTCTACAGGAAACACTCCAGGTCACCTTTGCATAGATTGCATATATCCCTATAGTCTGCAAGAGGGGGGGCAAAAGATGACTCAACTGACAACATGGTAACAGACCCAGGAATGCAACCACCACAAGAAACAAGAGCATTGTATTTGAGACTGCCACAGCATCAGCAGCAACAACAGCAGGCGTGCTGCCGTGGTTGGAACAAAGCGACATCTGCAGTGGGCTTAAAGGTTCACCAGGGAAAGAAATGGTGCTTGAGGGAGGACAGACAGGGGCCTCGAATTGACCAGTGCGTCTAATGAAGTCAGCCAAATCAGTCGAGTGAAGCACAGCAACTGGATACAAACCAAAGCTTGCAGAGCATTCGAACTCCTGTCATGGAAGAGGGAAGCTCAAGCAAGTACACGTAGAGGGACCCAACCAACCCCCAAGACCTCCAACAGAGAGGAAGATAATCTGGTATAGACCACATGTGAAGTTTTCAAGTGTAGCTGATAAGAAACAGTGGGAGACAGTTAACACTGACTTGACCCGAGCTTTGGAGCATTTCAAGGCACAGTGGAGAAAATGGGGGACTCTGGGTGCTAGAATGTAGAGCCATTTGGAGACTTTGTGGGCTCATTAACGAAACACCAAAGAAGGAGGGTGACCACTTGATAACCCACGGCCTGCCACTACTAACATCGAGGCAATCTTCAGTACAGTATGTGCTCACACAATAACGTCTCATCCAGTGTTTATTGATTCTGCATAAGTCAATAGAGGGATTGAACGTTAATGCTTCTCGATGATGAGCCACTTCAATCATCCATAGGAGTCTTTGCTCTATCTACTGTACCTAATGAATGCAAGTCCAATAGTTAGCTATGTTTTTGCTCTGATGTGGTCTGTCATCTTTGGTAGAGAACACCAGCCACTCCCCAGCTTGCAGCATGTTTTGTTTTCACTCATTTACCTCGACTAACTGCCATTTAGGTTCTACTGGTTTTTACCGTCCAAATTACCTCAAACAATTGCCTGAAAGAGGCCGAAATCTCAGTCATTTGATTCAGTGCTAACATATAAAATATTACTCAAAGGCACTTCAATGCTCCCCAATATTACAGACGCAGATTAACACGCCGTTTGTCCTTGCTTAATTGTCTTGTTACTCTGAAATGACAGCAGATGAGGAAGGAATAAAGGTGACCGACAAAAGTCCCTTTGTAGCTCAACATCTCGAAAACAATCCCTCTCCCCTCCCTTCCGCTCCTCTCATGTCACTTCTTTCCCCACCTGTCAGTGCGACACCGAGTGAAAGTCAGTTAAGGACTCTTACTGCCGGGTGTCACAAACGCAGCACCGATGAGCGCCAGACCACACTGCTGGGAGGAGTAACAGCCCTCTGACCAAAAACTGTGCTCATGATTCATTCATTACATCGTTAACAGTTTCCAGAGTGTCAACAGCTTGTCTTTGAAGTGATAATCTTAACATTGAGGGTGTCCTTGAATTTCTTTTCCCCATTAAAATGGTTAATGGGGAATGATTCCTATAATTCAGCAAGGAGGTGTTCCCTGGGCCTCCTGTTAGTTAAACCACATCTAATAAATCTTTAGGGAGAAGACAAGAAACATGGGAAGCTCCTAGACAGCTTTGGGCGTTTCTCTCACACTGCTTTTAATAGCACGTTGTCTCGCTTTTGACCACATTTGCATACATCGGTGAGGAAGAACATTTAAATCATTCAATGTAATACGGTGCCCCACAGAACCACCCACAGCCTCAAGAATGACAATTTAATCAATACCTGTCTGACACAGTGTCAACAAAACACTTAAACATTATGATCTTTAAAAGTGAGCATTTATTGCAGGTCTTAGAAATAGCATTACATTAAATTATATTAATAAACTGGCATATATTATACATTTATATTGCTCTTTCTTATATGTGAGAAGATAATAGTTTATTCTTTTATTACAGGCAATATTGCATTTTGTCTGAGGTGTAAAACAATTGAGAGAACCCTAAGTTTAGTCCAACTCAGCACCCCAATTCTATCAGTCTTAAAACGGTGTTGTATTATTTGTTGGTGGAGATGGAAATGAGGTTTTAAAAAATTAGATACAGCATACAGAGAACATCAAACACCACTATTGAGACTACACGAGAGAACATAACCAGGACCACGGCACTGCTTTTGTCCAGTGGATTAATAATCATTTTCAACCAAAGCAAGAATTAAGCAAGTTACGATGTGTCGCTTAAACCAGGAAGTACAGTTGTTCATTTCACTAAAGCACTATTAAAATAAGAGTAACTTAATGGGAACATCTGTTTCAGCTCCAAATCCCTCACATTAAGTTTATCCCTTTTAAGTCCAGCACATATTTTCACTCTTCACCCCAAAACACTGATATAATACACATTGTTATTCAATTTATGATTAAAAGCAGGCAAGAACAGTGATAATGACTCCCCACAGTAAGCATAATCCAGGCTCATTTCAAGCTTACGAGGGGGCTTTAAACACAGGCATATGGTGATGGCTTTATGTATGGCTTTATATCATACTTAGTGATCCCAGCGAGAGGCTTAATCAATAAAAGACACGTTCTTCAGAAGTACAAGGCTGTTTTTTTCCACATGATATCAAAAATTGAACCCTTTTGTTAGAGGAAAAGTGGACCCTGTCATCTCTGCTATGAGAAAATTAAACAGCTGTCATGGCTTTTAATCGTTTTGTCATACAATGATGATTTTTTGACTGCCTGTCTTGGTTCTACATCAGTTAAAATAAGAAAAGCGTCCGTCTGTGGAGCGCATCGTATGAATTGCATTACAGGCAATGCGATAAAGGGGAAGACAGATAGCGATCTTTCCACATGCCCAGTTTTCTTCGAGATATATGCTTCCAACAGGACATGGTGTATGTTTAGTTTAGCTTGAGGGAGGGGATGATTCAGAGAGAAAGATAAGCTCTACTCTTCATAACTGGGCCACTTGGTCCCTCGTGACCCAGCCTCTCTGCCTTTGGCAAACACATCATTTTATGGTGACCCCAGCCAACAGCCAAACAATCAGCCTATAAGCCATCAGTAATGAAAAGCACTAATTCCAGGCTAGAGAATACAAACGGAGAGGCCCATTTCATATTTATGCGCTCAGCTTCTTCCTTGCCCTCTGTGTCAAACCATTCATCCATTTACTGCAGTCAGACCACCCCTAGCATATAGCCTCCTCTATTTGCTTGGCAAGCACAATGGCCCCTAAAGGATTGTCTTAACTAAAATAATTAAAAGGCTAGAAAATAAATCCAGGGCCGCTGCTTCAAAGCAGGGGTTGGAATGGTTAAGGATTTTCCCCAGTGCAACAAAATAATTTCACAATAAAAGCTTATATGGGGGAATCTGCACATTCTTCACCTTCAGCAAGTGACATTTTAAAGGTGTGATAAATTACCTTGCATCTGACACACTCCGTCTGCCTTACATTTTAGCCCTTAGCTGAAGATTAAAAAATGAATGTACAATCACCCTGCTCAGCAATCATGCGAGTTTAAAAGGTATAATGCACCCAAAGGAGACGCTGCATGTCATAAAGAGTGTATTCTCAGTTGGGTGCATTTGCGGAGGCTAGACATGCCAGCAGGGCTTCACAGCCCACGTCTGGGTGATTCTAACAGCTGTTTCTATAAGCCCAGGGAGAGAGAGTGTCGAGTAAGATGCCTGCTGCTGTCACAACCTCCTCAAGGTGTTTATTAAAAAATGTTAATTCCATCAACATAACACACACATTGAAACTTGGCCCTTGCGACAAGGGTCTGGCAGTACCAAACTGTTTCCACTTGTGGGATGATCTGGTGTATGGATTTTCACACCTGCACAGCTGGAAGTGTTAGTGGGCTGCATACTGCACAAAGGTCCCCGAGGCCACGAGGGATTCACTTCATGTCTTAGTGTCCTCAACGTTACAAAAAATTAAATTAAATTTATAATTTATTAAAATTAAATGTCACAAATTAAAAGGAGAACAAACTGAATATCACCCCTCGACACAAGGACGCGACAAGATCATGTATCTCTTCTCTGTGTCACCCATTTAAGTATATCTACTTTTAAGGTTACTTAAAATATTCTATCTCAAAGTTTGGTTGACTAATCTTCTGCCTGGTTGACCCACAGACTAAATCTTGACTGAAAGTGTCATGTCGAAGGCTGAATTAAAGGAGATCAAATACCACAAAGTGTATCAACATCAGCTTGTTTTACAGGATACTATAATAGAATAATAAATACTATTTATTACTCTGTGGTATTTTTGTTAGAGAACTACGTGTGTTGCAGCATCTTTTTGTACATACATAATCCCTCTTAACCCAGCAGCTGAAAATGTTATGCGGGCAGGAGCCATGGTCTTAAACAACCTAATCCATACTGAACAAAAACAACTCATTAAAGAAATCCTAACTTTATTTGCTTGCTTTACCAAAACATTTCACCACATTTTGTTATAACGTGTTCTTGTAGTAAACACAGGCATCTCAGAGACAGAAATATATATCTTTAAAGTTTTTAAAAGTAAGTTCAGGACCTGTTTGTGTAATGCTGGTGTGATATTCACATCATCTTATTTTAGTGTCTTAACACAGTTATTGCAATAATTTAACATAATTTGTCATCATATGGCAGTATTAGTCATTCTCAGTTATTTTGAATAAATCTTTCTTGTGGAATTTGCCTGATAGAACATGATACACGAGGACACACTAATTTTATGATGCACTCAGATTTAATTTTTCACCACTCCAATTTTAAGAAGAATTAGGCAACTGCCGCTGATCCCCACATGGAGAGCTTTACTTGCTCACGTAGCTCTGCTCGGTTATGTGTCTGAGGTCAAACTATGTTCAGGTTTGAAGAGGAGGAGAGGATGGGCGTGTGAGGGCGGGGGTCAATCATAATGGTGATTAAAATGTAAAGCAGGGCCCTGAGTGGGATTGGCCCTGTGGTCCCAAAACGACTGAATGTCTCATGTGAGAGAGGATGATAATCAGGATCACTGTGATCATACAGCTGTGAAATGCATTCACAGTCTAAGGGGTGCTGTGTTGATGATCATGTGAAATGATTTTGCCTAAATATTATTAGACTCATAAATTAACCATGGAACAACTGCAGCACTATGTGAGTAAGAGGTTTACATTGTTGTAATGCCAGTTTTAATTTTTTTGATCTATATAAAAGCTGCTTGAAATTTGAATTGTTTCAAAATTATGGCTTATAAAATAAAGTTAGTAAGTGTAAATGAAAGTAACAAGTTGAATTTGAATGTCTAAAATCTATCTAATCGGATTTATCTTGGCTGTTTCAAATAGTTCAGGAGACTCTGCTACTACCCTAGATAATGGGCTGAAAGTACAGGTCGCTGTTTGTGCTTCAGTTGGATTCAGACTTAATTATTATGTTAATATATGTGAGGCATAGCCACAAGCAAAGCCATGTCACCCAAATGTAAGCGTTAGGGTGACACCGTACTTGACATGAGCTTGTCCCCATTGGCTCTGGATCAGTTTACCTAAGGGCAAGGAAACGTGCAAAACAGTTGCCATCACTCTGATTTAAACTATTTCTGTCTGACTTGTTTAATACACTGGTGTATTGCCCTCAGTTTTACATGCTGGTGTGATTTTTGTTTTTGGAAGTGCTGACAACACCTGGAGGCCTGTGATTGTAGCTAGGGATGCTTACTGTTGTGCTTTGAACTCTCACCTTTTATCACGAAACAATAGATTTGCTATTAATTGAATCAAACTGATGAGAATGCTGTGATTCCATATGTGTTTATATTGTAATGGCATTTTAACCTACAAATGAATGTTCCTCCGTAATGAGCATATAGAATAACACCGTGTCCTTACTGTGCCAGATAGATAGAAAGATAGATTGTGCAGTACTATTTGTGTCATTGCTTTCATAGTTTCCTGTCATGTGAAGGACAAGTATCAACAAAGAACAAGAAAGGAGGACGAGTAATTCAAACCTTACACCTATGGCAACTTCTGTTAAAAGAAGCTGTGAATCAAAGAGTCTAATTAGCCACCAATTTTCAATGAGAAGAATGTATCAGCCTTCCAAATAGCGTCATGTTCCTTGGGTTAATACAGTGCTATGGACAGAAAGAAAAAAAGGACACCCACACAAACAAAAGCAATAGAAATGCTCAGTGTTTCTCCACGGTCTTGCAAGCCCACAACCATCACCTGCACTAATGGTGTCATTGGAGTGGTGTGTGTAAATCCATAGCGTTACCACTAATGAGAACAGAGAGAGAAGGCTTCAGTCTCATCACGAGTGCCTCGATCAGCTCAATACTCTGCGGCATGTTCAGTCGCAAGGAAGCACAGAGGGTTCATTCAACACTGTCTGCCTATCAGTGTTGGGGTGAGAGGTATATTCATCAGCCTGGCGTTAATTAATGCCTCGGTGATTGAAAGCGCGAAGGGACACACAGGAGTGATAACGCGCAGCTTCGGGTACAACGCTGGCTTCACTCAAAAGATATGATGATTAATTCATTCTTGTCTACCTCTATAGAAATTAAAACCAGACACCCTGTATGTTCATGTCAAATGCTTGGTGAACAAAGCCAGAGTCATTTTTTATTGTAATTACAAGGTTGTACAATGTGAAGGGGAAAGGCGTTGCATTTATGTTGTTTTGCGCGATCCAAGACCCCAACTCTCCCCCAGGACGGGAGAAACATGTGCGTATGTTGTCCCTGACTTGGGGCTCTTTGATTGTAGCAGATTGGCAAGGAAGGGGGGCTATTTGAAACGGGGTATCTGGAATGCCGGCTTTGAGGTTAGGGTTAAATGGGATTGCTCCCTTTGAATCATTTTGATGACCCACCGCAGCTGAGTCTGCAGGTTGTCCTGTTGGCTTTAAAGCGTATTATATGCCTGAGATTGAGCGGGAACTCAGGGCTTATCGTGCACACACACACACACACACACACACACACACACACACACACACACACACACACACACACACACACAGGCACAAACTGCATTTCAGACACTGGTTGGTAGGTGACAATTTCAGAAGCTCTATATGGAAGGAGGACCTGCCTTAACCAAATGAAGTCCTTCAGAAGTGGAGGTTACTGGTAAACAAGTGTGAGATTGGAATTTAAAGAGTAGAAAAAAGAATAGAAAAGACTCACCATAAGGAATTGCTTTGATTTGTCAAATTCGCACACCTTCTGCAGTGGACAAGCTGCTGCCTTCAATCTTAAGGCTTTGTTACATTTTTTTTGTTGGACATGCTTTTTTTCATAGTCAAAGCCGTGCCAGGAAAGTTCTGAATATGGCTTCAAAACTATTTCTGCAAAAATGGCGTATTGGCTGAACATGAGAATATAATATGTATTATGTAATGTTATATTTCTCTCTCTGCTTAAAATTATTGTACTTTATCATTTTTAATCATTTATGATCATTTTGTAATTTAGCAAAAAGGAAAAGAATATTTTACACTTAATCCTATTTTTGTATTCCAACCATGAGCACCTGAATGCAAACGGTAATTATGACCTCTGAACTCTGAATGGCAGCTTGTGATGATCCAGTGAAGGCAGCATGAGGACATTTCTGCCAAACTAGATGTTTGGTTTGCCAGTGAAGCAGGACTGTACCATTTGGGGAGGGGCCGCTAGTTTGTTCCCCAAAGATGGACTTGATGAAATTAACAAAACAGTTTCACAGTTGAATAGTTTTACAGGTCACAAATCAACCATTCCAGAGTTTGTTTGGAACTGGAACTGAGACCACCTCCCAAAAATTGTCTCCTCACCTGTGTGTGTGAAGGACAAAGCGAACCCATGTCTTACTGAACCCCCCACATCAACTTCTGTTTGAATCCATCCAGTTTTCTGTTAATTGCTACTTCAGCTTCATCTCTCATTAACCTCAGTGTATATAGACACTATCATCACACATCAACACACTGTCTATTTATCCATCTATCCTCTAATCATCTCATGTTGTTGTTTAAAGTGTCACAAGTGCGAACCGTCAACTTACACCATCAATCATCCATCAGCTGTTTTGGTAGAGTTTTTTCTGAGACTGACACATGTGTGATTGAAAGGCCAGAGCCAGACACGATTTGATAAATTCTTTCACATTTCAATCTATCGTGGTGTGATAGACAAGCCAACACCTTCAGCCCAACACACACGGCCACACGCGCACACACACACTCACAACACCATCACCCTTCCTTTTTAGCTGTTTAGCGCTGCATGAGCTCCATCTGCACTCAGAGTCTTCATTGGTGACATGTGGCCCATCAATTATGGCTCTATTAAAAGCTGTGTGTAAGTAGATGGGTCTCATGCTGTTCCATAGCAAATATGCATCTTGTATTCTGGCAGAGCGATTAACCACATCAAGCAACAGTGTCTTCTTTTAATGTCAGTCTCCCTTTGATACTCGCAGTTTGGGCACGATTGCGATTAGATCTGGCACAAAGCGAGTGTGTGATACTTTGTAAAAGAGCTTGACATCACTGACATGTGATAGTGCCACAAAACTGTCCATCCAGGAGTTTTTACTTTGCACCCCAACGTCTCTTTAATCACCACAAATTCTCCCTCACAATTTTCCATGGAGCTCCGATTCAAAAACGCACACCAAAACACAGTGTCTCACACACTCGGGCACACTCATACACACTCACGTGGGAAAACACATGTGACACCTTTATTTTCTCTCTGCATTCACCTCCCCAGGGCCGTCCGTCAGCCTATTTTTTGCCCTAGCCTGCTGATACCTGAGGGGCAGCAGAAAGGTGGTAATGGAGGGCTGACTGAGGCCTGTCACTTCATGCTCTTTCACCCCGGGGACTCTGAGTGGGAAAGTAATGGCCGAGCCTGCCAGATGTAGCAGTCACTTTTAATCAAGAACACGGCTGTCACTCCGCCTGTATTGATCTCTGTGAAGTCCCCAGGCGGCCTGGGATCGGACCGCTTTCTACACCACAACAAGTTTTCTCTCGCCTTGCAAACATCTCCCCGTGTGGTGGCATCTCGGCTGAGTTAATCATAATCCAGGTCCGGCGTGGAAAAACAGCAGCCGTGAAAAACAAGATCCGACAGGGTCGCCGCTCCTGCCATTTACCGTGCGTGCCACTCACACACGCCGTCTTCTAATGCCTTGTTATGATTTTATGCGCGACTGATATTTGCATGTAATATATAGGTGTGTGTGTGTATGTCCTTGTATCTGTGTCTGATTTGGGTGCGTTCATGCATGAGTTTGTGTGTCCGTGTGTCAAGGCGGCATATGTATTAATTTTACAAGCTAAACACTTTATGATGGTTCAGTCAATCCTTTAACCTTCATACCGTTTTAATGAAGGGTTTATCTCAAATATTGTTATGGTTCTTAAGGTTGAAGAATAATTAAGCCGTATTTGTCATTTCTTCCTTGTTTGCTCCATTACGTGACAGGAAAGCTTATCATTGCCAGTGTGTGAAAGTCAGGATTTGGCACCTGGCTCTCTCCTTTTTTTCATAGATCCGTTGCAAGACTCCGGTTTTATTGTTCATTTGCTGAGGCCACAGGGGCTGACTATTACTGGGTCATAACTCGGCAGGATGATGAGGGATGAATTCTAATGTGGATCCATCACCAACAGGGAATGGAGGGAGGTGGAAGGAATGAGAGATGGAGGACTCATGGGGGAGATAGGAATAAAGTATGTCATGGACACACACACACACACACACACACACACATACACACACACACACACACACACACACACACACACACACTGCCCCTTCAGTAAAACTGTGGGCCATGTACATGCATAATGACCACTCAGATGGGCCGGCTGTTATGATCGCATCTTAAGTTTGTAACGTCACTTTGACCAGATTGAATGACATCTAACTTGTTTTTAGCTTAATTGTAATTAAAACAGAAATAAGGAGTAATCGTGAAGGCAATTTTCACCTCCTGTGTAACGTTGTGCCATTTCTGTGTAAGGATCGTGACTGGAGGAAAGATGCGTGGGGGATGTGTGAGCTACAGCATCCCTACACACAGTCTACTCCATGTGGTAAACGTCACTGACAGATGCTTGGTGTTGGAGTTAAAGGAAAGGTGTTAGTCAATGACATGTGAAATAGAGGGCAGACTGTCAAGCCCCCTGCATTGCAGATGTACTCCGCTGCACCACAGTGGACAGATAACACCGAACAAGTCAGTGTGAAAAGACAGTGAGAGTGTGACCCTTCATAAATTCTTGAGAATTTTAATCTTCAAGCTTGCCACATAAGCAATATGCAAGATTTTGAATAATGCACATAACTTAAATAGGACTGTGAGAGTCTTTGCAGCTATACCAATCTGACAACATGAATAACCACTGGCTATGCAGCATAGCTCAGGCAGAATGTTAATTCTCTGTGCCAGTGCCAAAGAGGTTATAACACTAAGATTATTTTATTTCTGTCATAATACGACTGGCTGCAACAATACGATGAGTTTTATTCCCTGCTTTGTACAGAGGCCGAATAACTCCAAAATGTAGATTCTCGGTTCAGATTAGATGAAACTTTAATGATCCCTGTGGTGAGACCAGACTGTCACAGCTGAGGAGAATAGAGATGTAGATAATAATAATAATAATACAGTTGAGATTCCTGGAGATAATTCATCATGCACCCACCAGCAGCAATCACACTGAGAGAAGGGTAAATGAATAAAAGTCTTATAATATCTACACTGACAGCCTCACAGGTTGAATTGGATGTGCAAATGTGAACTGACATCTATTCTCACCACGAAATGCCTGTTTGTATAGCTGCACGAGTACAAATCTAGCATGTACATACTGCGTGCCCTGTGATAGACTGGAGACTCTTAGTCATTGTTATGACATTTAACGTAGGGGTAGCAGATCAACACTGACATCTCATTTGTTCATATGTAGCGTCCGATTTCTTTGTCTTTCTTCTTTTATTTTCTTGCTCTAGCTGTGCATGTTGTTGTGAGGAGCCCATCAAATGAAACTGTATTCCTGTCAGCTGCACATAATGCAATCCATAAGGTGCGACTTGGGGAGAAAGCAGGAGGAGTGAGTGGGACACACTGTTGCAGAATCCCTCTCAATCCCCTTCATGGTGGAACAAAGATTTTGCACTGCGGCTCACATTCAGCCAGCAGGAAAAAGCAACATAAAGACATGGCTCCTCTGGTGCCTTCTGTCTTTTCTGCAGGCAACAGACCGATGGCTCTATTAAAGCAGTGGCACTATACACCCTGGGTAAAATAGCTGTCAGATTTGTCACTTTCAAATGACATACCTATTAGAAGCTAATAAAACCCCTGAGCTAAGTTGAGCCAGACGGCACAAATCAAAGCTACGATTCAGCAGACGGATGAGATGTTGAGGTGAAAGAGGGATATTTCTTTGATTTTGTGGGAAGCCGGTGTTTGCAAAAGCCCTCCTGTTTCGCCCTTGTCAAGTTAGACAATGCAGTTCCCCGAGAGTCTAATCGATGTTGTAAATGCCAAAGACTGGCTATGGTTGCACGAGGCTGAAACATGACTCTCAGCGTGGGGTTGTTATCTGCGGGACAGATTTCGACAGCTGATGTCCAGGTCCTGAGCCAACATCTACACAAGCTTTATCTTAGATAGTTGTCTCGTCCGATCGATAGCAATGATCCTCCCTAATCTAAGCAGGGTTGTTAATCAGGAGAAACCCGCTGTGGTCGCCACCTCTCTGTGTGAGTTGCCTGTATGATAAGCAACGGTCTGTCAACACGTCACAGGTATACCAGCGTGCCATTTGGCAAGTATCCCAAACTGTTTTGGTGTTTGTAATTACCGCTCAGGCGCAATTGCAGTGGTAATTATGTTTTCCCTCTTTCAAACACACCATCATATTGATTTGTTTACATGTAATAGGATGCACCCCCACATCCCCCACTCACCCACCCACACAGACACACACACATACACAAAAGCCATTGTAATTCAGGGAGCATCTATAGTAGAAATTGCATTGTCGTGCCATTAAGACAGCCCCCAAGGGTACCATTATTGTACAGATGCACAGTAAAATACACAGACACACACACACACACACACACACACACACACACACACACACACACACACACACACACACACACACACACACACACACACACACACACACACACACACACACACACACAAGACAGCTATCTTAATTGGCCTCCTTCCCCTCGCAGGAGTGTTGTATTTTAGAATGCATTGTATATTGAAGACCAAACCTGAACTTCCAAGCTTTCTCTGTTGTGACGTAGTTTTCAATATATCACAACACATTTTATCACCGCGATAAAGGTGGACCGCTCACAGCGCACTGCTTTTCCCAATGCAAATAAAATTTCAGGAGTCTTGAAATTATGATGGTACTGTATAAACGTACCCAATCAATATATTGATTAGCTATTATGCAGTGGTGCCAGATACAAGCATAAAAGGTTTTAAAGTGATAAAGAGAGAGACATGATTGAACTAACCGAAGAAAGATATTAGGTGTTGTTTCATCTTTACGATACTGCAGCTGCCTTTCCACATGTGCTGCTGTGCAACATGGAGTGAAACAAATGACGTGAAAATAACAGTTGAGCATTGATATCCTGAATAAAATTGCTTTTGCAGTTGATTCTGAGGAGTAGATGAGATGATCCTGAAGTGAGGAATTAATGAGACTTTGCTCAGGAATGATCAGTGTGATGGAAAATGATGTGAGCTAGAGTCCCAATCATATCGAAGTGTTTTAAACTCAAAATTGATTTGAATTACTCACAAACCTCTCAACCTATTCCTTCCACCGTGAGGCGCTGTAGCATTGAGCAAATGGAAGGGGAGTGGTTATTGTCCTTACCTAGAGGACTGGGGTGTACATGCCTAGATAACTTAAAGCACATCAATGCGTTAGATGTACTATAACAAAGAGCTGCTGATGTAGATGGGATAGTGTTGATTCAGTAGCATGGCAGTGTTTCTCTACTTAAACTTAATAGTAACAGAAAGATCCTTTACCACAAATGTTATCTCTGCCTTTTCAATGTGGGTGGAAGAATGCACTTTGAGTAGGATGCACTCATCTTCTTATATTCTCATAAACACAGGTCCTTATAATCTGAATAACTCAAGTCTGACTGACAGATACTGTTTGCATGTATTGTAACGCTTTTTCTCTCATTTTGCAATGTCCTAGGATGTAACACACACACACCTCAAAGTGTCATTCAGCGACCACACTTTAGGTTTTCTAAATGGGACTGAGTAATGAAAATTATCCTCTTCAGTATTCTCAACCTGCAGTGAAGCAAAAAGGGTAAAATGCCTTCTGCTATCCATCTTTTCCTGTACTGGAGGGGCTAGGTGATAAATTTGGCTTTTACCAAAGCCCTCTGGCAAGACACCAAGTACATGTTGTCCCAGAACAAATGCTTTTAAGTGTATATTGTTCAGATTTTAGCTCAGGTTAGAGCTGTATTACGTTTTTGGACACCTGCTTCAGATTGCCTAATTGCATCATTATCCTCCAAACACCCCACAACAAACTATATGACAGAAATGAAAGATCTGATCATCCCAGTTATTCCAATTGCTCCGCATAGTGAGGTGGGAAACAAACTAAGAGTTGTGACTAAAGTCAAATGAGGTATGCAGGAGGGCAGGGAACACAATCATGTTTACAATATACTTTTAACACGTACTTACCCTGGCTTTGTTAATTTCTAACTTGTACTTCCAGCACCAGCAATGGCCTTAGTGTGCCCACCCACCCATAAGCTTTTATACACTCCCATATCTTGCTGCGAATGCACTTAACCCACCCAACATCTGTTTGATGTCTTGGTGAAAGGACCATCCTCTCCCTTGTCTACGCCGCCTCACCCTCTCAGGAGACCACCTTTCCACACACACGTACACACATGCCCTACCCCACCTTTCCACCGCATGAATAATACATAATGAGACAGTCGGCAATGAGATAATGAGTCAATTGCTGCGAGAGCCTGGAGAGACAGACACCCGTGCGGTGTGATGGTTATACCGAGCCGTCCCCTTGCTCGGGTTGTTCTCAGCACCAGATGTCCAGGGTTTGGGGTGATGAATTATGGGTCATCCCCCTCCCTTGCTCCTCCTATGCAGTGTCACCAGAATAGGTAGCAAGATCATGTGGTTTGCTCCCTGTGCTTATGTGTGCGTCTTTGTTCAAGGATAAAGAACTGTTGTTTAAGAGGAAAGGTTGTTGTTGTTGTTGTCCCTCTGCCATTTACGTTATTTCCTAAGCATTTGAACCTGAGAGAAAAAACACATCTAAATGAAGCTGTGGTAAATTATAGTCTGCCTCAGAGCATGGAGAGGAGGGAGGGGGGATGGGTTACTCATATGAAACATGCTTATGACGGCACATTTAAATGATTGTTTACACACGCATGTGAGAACAGACGTTGGACTGTGCATATCTGATCATCTTTATGCTGTGTTTTGGTGCAATGCAGTTTCCACCCATCACTGACACATCTTGTTGTTTACTGTACATAAAACATCAACGCATTCAGACAATGCTCACATCTGAAAGCACATATCAATCATAATTACTCTGTCAACTTCTGCCACTTCATGCTAAGCAGTATCTCTGTTTCCTATACAGTTCTAACATTTGTGATGCGTGTATGCCAAAGAAACTAAATGCAAAATACCACTTGACGTTCACTGCAGTTAAGGGATTTAAAATGGCACCAACGTTCTTAAATTCTACTCGATTCTAATCTCAAGGCCTTGTGACAATAGCAGCCAAGTGCACTGAACCACTTTAGAAGTCTCTCAGAGCACAGAGAACTTCTTCCACTGTCAGAATGAAAACAGTGTTAAGAGCAAGATTTCATTAATAATCCTTTCAAAGTGAAATGTCTGCCTTTGCAGTTTTAGCATGATCCTGACTGTCTGGCCTGACTATGGGCCAAGTTGTAATTGGGCTACTTGAGCCAGCATATAATGCTGCAAGAAACTGTTTAAAATGTTTAAACTTAGTCAAGTAAGCATTCTGTGGAGGGATTGTGTTATCGTATTCTCCGCCAGCCAGCTAGTCCGGCATTTTATTATTTTCTTACTGCGCCGTCTAATGATTTAGGGGATAATTAAGGAAACAAACAGGCTGGAAATATAAATAGGGGGTACTTTTCATATTGTTGGAGAATAAACTCGCTCTATACACTGGTGCCGGTCTTATGATTCATTGTTATAAATGTGATTGTGATATTTTCATCATTTGTTATGGTTTGTCATGTGTGCATTGTTTCGAAGGCACAAGCAATAAATCCTGTTATATTGTGAAAGCAGCAGTGAATGGCATTGATGTGCCTTGAGACTGGCTACAAACAGTATGGCTAATGCTGATACCACACTCTAGCAATTAGTGGAGAATCTCCCCTGTAAATATGCTCTGCGCCGAACTGTCTGGCTCCCCCTGACAGATTTTTATTAGCTGTAGGTGCCAGGAAGATGTGCATATTGATTACCAACTCCTTCATCCATCTCTCTTCAAACATCTACATACATTCCTCTGATTCATAATTCAAAGTGGTCATTCATGTTTCAAAGAGGCCTGACAAATTGTAAATAGTTTATGGTGCATATAGCTTCCAAAATACTCAAGCACATGCTTTCTCAATACGTAAAACAGACTTTCATTGAAGGAAGCTGGGGGAAAATGAGCAGCTCCTTGGCTCTGATGATTATTCAGATGGAAGTGCAACCTGCTCCTCTGCTCTCTATACAATGCTGTGTTTGGCACAAATGTTCCAGAAATTCTTATAAAATGAATCCAACTTCTAAAGTGTGTTGGTTAACTTCCAGTTAAATAATAGAACTATGAAATAGATTGTAAAAATAATCCTTACTGTCATGTAGACACTATTACTTCAACAGTATTTGGTCCAGTGGGATAGAAATGTCAGAAATGAGAGTTGTTCTTACAAAGACCGTTATCTCCAGCCAAAGACTACAGAGAGAGAAAGATATTGTTCTCTACATCATAGCTATGAGCCGCAATAGGGAGCGCTTTACAAATGAACACAGAGTGGCGCTATCTGCACCAAATGCTTATTAGCTTCATAATTCTCATTACCAAACTTTCTGCCCAATGTCTTCGTGTTCCCCTGCTTAACTAACAGATCTAACTAAACTAACAATCAGTTTATAGGTTTAAATGTCTACTATATGCTGCTTTGATACCCATCTCGCTCAACAAGAGGCATGTACAATTATTAATGCTGACATATGAAAAGAATAGTTATACCTTATTGTATTTAGGTGCAATTGTTTTGTTTCCGGCATGATGTTCTGCAGTTATCTAAGCCAATGATTTGAATGGCTTTCTTGAACAAGGACACTGCAGCATCTGAACTTGACTCTGGCCGGCTGGTTGACTGTGAATCTTCAGAGAGGGAAGGATTTGCAATTTGCATTTTTTTAGCATCCAGAGTTGTCAGATATTGCCTCTAGCGGTAGAATTTCCATCATGCCACCCAAAAGGATTGAGTGATCTAAATTGTCCCTCACGTTTCTCTTTGATTTGCCGACAAGCGGTGGGGACTGTCCAGATCCATTTATCATCAAATACTGTATGTTTGAATGCAATTTGTCAATTCATTGCTTCATTTCTATCAATCAGCATATTTTGTCATCGCGTCTTTGGTGATAAACAGCCATTGCTGTTGTGTTTTGTGTTGCACTTCAAAGTGATTGTTGCACAGCAGTATTGCCGTACTTTGATGTCCTACATTCCCAAACAAACCAGAGAATGAGAAAGAGCTGAATTTAAGCCAGTGGTGCGGAGATGCCATTCAAATATCTACAATACAAACTCAAATATATTTCATAAAATAGACAAATGCTTTAATCTTTATTATAATGGCAAAATACTGCACCTGTTTACATTAGCAGTAGACACTTCAGTACATTAAATTAACTAAGCCACAGCTCGATTCAGTGTTTGATACAATCACAGGATTCAAGTGTGGAGTCAGATACCAATCACTGCACCAGGAATCAAAAGAAATTCAGTCACTAATGGACCCAGTGCAGCAGCAAGACATAAGGCAGAACTCACTTAACACTAATGTTCTCTGTCTGAAATCTCACAGTCATATGGATCGAGTCAGCAACACTTTAATTAAGTCATAATTCAGTCATAGTATTTAAAGGCTTATCACTGCTGACTCATATTACCCAATATTCTCCCAAATCTACCCTTCAACAGTCACGTTATTGATATAAAAAGTGGAGTGGAGAAAATTGCAAAAATGTGCTCAGTTGGAATAACAAATATCACAGTTTAATTCATCTTTTGAACACTGATTGGGACCATTTTGTGTGAAATGATTTCAAAATATTGTTCGAAAAGAGTTATCTGCAAGATCTGTTTTGAACCGAAGTTGTTTGCGCTTGACAAGCGTTACATATGTTCAGTGCAACACTTCATTTATCTACCAATGAGAGCAAGGACTTCATATTTCTACTGTCTGTTAGATCACGTTGTCAGATGGCACAGTTATCATGCTGGTTTCTTTAGTGATGATGGAAACGGTGGCTTAATTGTGTTTGGCGATAAAGCCGCTGAAGTGATTCCAATTCATCGCTAATTGATGTGGCGATAATGGAACTTGTGGAAACTGGAACAAAAAGCTGTGCTGGATACAGAACAGTTGCATCCTGCACATATTAGAACTTTCTTCTTATTTGTTAGTGCCAGCATAGGAGGAACTGTCAGATTTCACATTTAAGGAGACTCCATATTAACACATTTGTTTAAAAATGTGGCAAAATCATGTGGTAATGATTTGTCACCTCCTCAGGCAACCCTGCTTCTCTGCTCCTGATGTCTGCTGTCTTGCATCTCTCTCTGCTGTGCGCACACTCACACACACACACACACACACACACACACACACACACACACACACTCAATTGGCACAGAGATGCTGAAACTGGGTGCAAATTTACTGTTCGCACAAAAAAATCACTAACAATAGGATTTAAATACATTTCCTGTGTGCCACACTGCATTAATGACTGCTATAATACAATTGCAATTGAGCTTATATATGAGAGCTTTTACATTTGCTATGCTCACTATTCTAAGCACCCAGTGTTGGGAAGATGACTTTGGTTCATTTTCAGGCAACACAAAGAAAAGCCCTGCAGTGCAAAGGAAGGGTGTAATGTGTTTTACATGGCAAGCAGCAACAGGGGATTCAGTTGCAATTGAAGACCTTGGTAGTTACAATTAGCAATCGAATGGAAAAACAAAGCACAGGAAGATTAATAGTAAAATATATACAATAATTATGAAAGCAAACCAAAAAGAAATGGAACCATCATTCTTGCAAGGATTTCATCATGTTTGTGTATTTGGCCAACACAAGAGTATATTTGCTTAACAAAACGTCAACATAAAAAACTTTCTTATGGTAGCATTGAAGGGGGCATGTTATGCTTATAGTATGTGTTGATTGACAAAGCTTGTGGTCCGTTTTCAGGGTTCCTATTGAAATGCCTACAATAAGTCAAAACCATGTTTACATCAACATGTAATATTTTTTTATTAATCTCTGAATACACTCGGTTTATAAGGAATACAATTTGTTTTTATGTCTCTGTAAAATAATTCATACTATTCAAGACATGAGGAAAGTAATCACAGCCAAAGCATTTTCCCACACACAGACACGCACACAAAACACAGTCATTATTTTAGTTTAGGATCGTTAGATTCATATCCACTATATATGTTTATTAATGCTGCATTGGTTACGCTTGAATAATGTGATTTCTCATTTATTCTGTGCTGTGTAATCATTCAAAGCCAAGGGAAGGTTCAGTTTAAAATGGCTGCTTTGGGAAACTACTGTAGTAAACAAAATGAGTCAGTATATGAATAACTGAGGTGTTAAATTGATATATTTGATCCAACAATGCAGCAACAGACTGTTGCCAGGTGCTGGTCAGGATAGGTTCCCGCAGTGTGTTTGACAAACTTGTTGCCACAGATCTGCTGTGCCTCCCCATGAGGCAGGCCGTGCTCTCACACACAGGGGGCGACCTCTCATCCAAAGCCAGACTCCTGCGCTGTGCTGTGGTCTCACTGCAGCTCCTGCATGCTCTGTTGGATGACAGGAGATGAGCTTCTAGGTTGAGGCTTTATGTGGACAGCATTGGTAGACTGGGAAAGTGATCTGTAGGTTCTCACAGGCTTGTTATCTATTTTGTAAAACGATGATAAAAGCCTTGTGAGTGCCTCCGTGGGATTTGTAATGAAGCCAGGTCCGAGGGCAAGAGGTCTGTCTCTCTCTTGAACTCTCACTCAGAGGGTCTGTCTGCCAGAGTGGCCTTACTTCTTGCTATATGTTGAACAGAGAATATGGATAAGTCCTACACCTTGTTTAAGAGCCAAGTATGCATGGGCACAAAGCCATCAGGCATTCTACACCTATCAGGTCACTGGGCTGGCAGCATATGACCTTGACTAGCAGCAGTGTGAGAGTGATGAGATATCAAAACTGTCTCTCCCCTTATACAGAAGCAAAGACAGACTCTAGGTAGTCTCTGGATGTGTCCACAAAGAGCCTCCGAGCCTGGGTGTCTATTTTTAGGTGTGATGCTTCTCTATGCACGTTTGTCAGATTCTACACTGTCACTGCTGCTACTCCTTTTACAGCATTTGATATGCAAACACTAATAATGCTGTACGAATGAAACTGAATTATGTATATGTACATACACACATGTACTGTAGACACATACATAATCGATCGCTGAATTTGGGCTTCACCTGTTGACAGCCTGTCATAGGTTGCTAAGATTGGAGTCTTTGGGTGCTTTCACTCTGACCCCATTTGGTTCTGTTGAATGGAAACCTGCTAAATTTGACCTTGAAGTTCTCTCCACAGGACCAAATGTGCTTGGGTTCAGTTCAGGTCTGACAGCAATCTGAGCATTGTGGGTTTCTGCTGTTCATACATATTGAGGCATGTCATTGCCTGTGAGAGTGGGTTATGTGCCACTGTAACTAGGGTAACGTGAACACTTCCCCTCAATCTGAGGACAGGATCTGACTCACACCTGTTAGATTTTTTACATTGCATTATTTGATCCAAAACAGGATTGTGATGGTGTTGCAGTATCAGATCTCACCTTTGTCTACTTGCTGTGCGGAGGTGCTGTATTACTGAGTGACAAACGTAGCAGCTCAGACATCTACACAGACCTTCCTGTCAGCTGGCCTTAATGCCTTAAGAGAACAGTGGACTTGAGGAAATATTTTAGGGAATGAATAAAAAAAAGTCTCATGAAAAATGAGACAATGCGCTGACCAATCAGACCCTCAGAGTCCAGACTTCAGAGTTGTCAGTTGGTACATCTTCTTTTAATGCAATGCAAAAACCAACCAAGCCAAATAAAAAAGACAATGTAACAAAAGGTTTGAACATTATCTCAAATAGGCAAACATATTGATAAATGTTTGTGGAATGTCAAAGATAAAACAGACAAACACAGATGAACGCTGATTCTTGATGTAGTTTGCTCTCCACAAGGTAGCAACAGGACCACAGATTTAGTTAGTGGCAGGGACATGACTGCATATACTCAACAACACATACAAAATGCATTAAATGTGCTTTCAGGCATGTGTGTGTGATTGCTAAGATTATAGTCATAGATGAGACTCCAGTAATGTAGTGTAATAATATAGCATTAAAAAGTAATGCTGAGGCCTATAATAGAAATTCTTGGAACAAGTCTGAGCCTTGTGGCGCGTGACCATTGCTGTAGTTCCTGTGGTTGAAGTGTCCCTATATGAAGGCTTGGGCAAACACTATAGAGGTGCAGTGCTGTGTTATCAAAAATAAGGAATAATAAATCAATTGGAACAGACAATAACAGCAGCACGATTTATTTCCCCTGCTAAAATATGGACTCCGGATCTTTCCTACTTGTGTCTATTTTTGTAGATTGTGCTGTCGTCATTTGATTTTATTCAGTTATGTCCCTGTGAGGCCTCGTGTGTCCCTCGGCGTGATGGAGTGTTGCCTTCCTATATACACCTACAGGGTCAATACTACGACACAGATCTCACCTGCTAAAAAGCTATTGAAACATTCCTTTTCAACACTTCAAGGCTGAATTAAACGCAGTGTGAATACAAAGCAGCTTGTGGTGAAATTGCACAGAACATCTCCAATACATCATGTATTTTTAACTACATTCCACATATTGGTTAACCCCAGGTTCTGTATATTTTATCAAGCCTGATGTGTTACATAGAGAAACCTTTTTTTAAAAGCATTCATTCCTCAAACTTCATATGTCACCTACATATATTAATAAGAGATCTTTCTCTCACCTTTTGCACTGCGTGTAATAAAAATGTATTAGTTTTTCAATATAGAACCTTGCATGCAAGGTGCAATTTGGGGATTATTAAATGAAAATGTAAATAATATTTTGATTCAGCATTGATATTCATAGATTCATAAATATCTTAAAGGATTTTGATGTTGATGTCCATTCCGAGTTAGTGTTAGAGCCTCTTTAGTTTTATTATATTAATGAACATAATGTCAAACACATATATATATATATACATACATACATATATATTTCCAACATTTTAATAGATTTGTTGTTTATGAGTGAAAACATTGTTAATAATTGTTAAGTTTTATTTTCAAATCATGATTGCCGTATTTAGATTTATGGATATACTCTTTTAGCTAATGAAGTCAAGGTCAAAATGATCACAAAATCACAAAATGCTGTTTTTCTTTGCTGGCAGTGTGATTTAAGAAACCAACCAATACATTCTCATGGGGAATCAGAGTTTGCATTTGGAGAAATAAAAGCGTCAACATCTTGTCAGAAATTACAAGAGTGGGGACAAAGAGCAGAATAGGAGGCATACATCTTGAGGTACGAGCGGAGAGAATGAGCACTTTACATAAAATGTTTGTAAACAAGAATGATGAATAATTCTTCAGATTTACATTTAGGTAAGCCCTAAATTCGTTCCAGTTGAGGTCTGATATGACACCACACACCCCCACACACACCCTGGCAAATTGCATTCTACTAAAATGTGTTGTCATTGACATATAGACCGGTGACAAATTAAAAGAAAACCCAAAATAAAGTGACTTAGAGGTGTTGGGCAACAACAATCCATCCTCCAACTTCAGTGCAGCTTAGCATAAATTCTACAATTCATTGGCACTCTGCTAGAGGGATATAGCAGCATTCTACTAAAACAAGAGCCTCTAACCCAGTCCTCATTAAGCCCAAGTCCTGCAGGTTTTCTGTCCTGCCATGTAAATTAATTACTCTCACCTCGTATCCCAGGATCCTGAAAGCATCATTGTAAGCCAGTGCCAGGTATAAGAAATTAATGACATTGCAGGATAGAAAACCTACAGGAGTCTCATTGAGGGATGGGGCAGAGATCACTGTTTGAAGAGATTCTGGCGTTAATTCATAAAGCACAGGGGTAGATTTAGAGACATGTAGTTACAGGCAAATTACATCATGCTACCATGTTCCTTCATTGATAAATGTTATTGGCCTTTTCTAGCATTTGCCTTGATAGTGACATTACTACTAAATTTCCTCATTTTCATGTGGGGAAGTTAATCATAAAACACATCACCTAACTAATTAATCAAAATGTCAGAAAATCATGTTCAGTCTGATGGATGAGCTCCGGCGGTAAGAAATCTAGGGGATGTTTTCAATTATATTTCGTTCACACATGCTCTTGATCAATAAAAACAACATATAAACTACACAGTTGATTATCCACTTTATTTAAATCGGAATTTCTATGTGACCTCTGACACGTTCTGCTGGAGTGTCTGCCGCTCTGCTCTGCCACAATCACACTACCACAACTCTTCATCTGGGACTGGGGTTAAATCTGTATTGATGATGATCCAAACAAACATCTAAACATTGAGTCAATCTAGAGCCTAGTCTGGAACCTTTTTAAGTTTTCCTTAGAATTCATTAGGCTGATTGGTGATCGAGTGATCGAATCCTCATTGATGTTAAGATGGCTAGATATTTCACAGTCAGCGCTGATATTTTGCACATGGATCAGCTCACCTTCATTGTCTGTTATGCGTCAGCTGCTGGCCAAGTTTAAGACAGATTCTTCTCCCTAAAGGCACAGGGGCATTGTTTTCCTAGAAGGAGACCATTCCTATCATGACAGAATAAAGGTGATCGCTCAGGATAACTGTATTGATTTGCAATGACCCGTCACTCTAAAGGGACAAGAATAATGCCCTTCACAGCATTTTCTGGCAGCTTGTGATGACCAAACACCTTTTGTCACCCATCGGTTTCTTTCTATTTATGTTGTCTGGATGAGTAGCTGTAGGCTCACATAACTTGCGTTCACTGCAAGTAATCTGAAGCATATCTCAGACGTGATGATCATTTCATGAAATTGGCACTTCTGCCATTACTGCTCATTTTGACTGCTTTATCTCTACTAGCAGAGCTCACACTCAAGAATAACTTCTCTTGGTCAGATAGCTACTGTATGTATCTTGGCGGAATTATGTAGAAGATGTTTCAAACAGACTTTTAGAAGATTTAGGTGAGTTTTTAGGTGATTTGTATAAGGCATGTGTTGTGTCAACAGGTGACATCAATCGCATGCCAAAACTCATTGTATTATACAAAATGTCTGGTTTATTTTTTGCATTCCTGCTACATGAATGCAGCGACATTACAGCCATTTGACATTATAGCCTCCATACAAACACACACCGAAACAATTACACAATTAAAAATCTTACCTACAAATATTTGCTCAGTATAAATATGTAGATGTGAGTTGCACAAAAGGAAAAGTGAACCATGATCAGTGAACAGTGAAGACATGTTCAGTGATGTTTTACTTGCAAGTATGTTGTTGAACGATTTTCTGTGGAGTTGCTTTACTTAGTCATGTACCACGAAGTAGCATAAGTCTTAACAAGACCTTATTCTTTGTGCATGGTTCCTCCAATTCCCTGAACAATTTCTCACCCAGGACTAAATCCCTTTGGCTTGGCTTGATCTAATTACTCCTCTAACTAACTCCATCCAAGCTGAGAGATGTTTTTTGTATGTTTTACTGTATTTGTAACAGAGTGCTGTGACGCGGGGTGGCACAAGCCTTTATGAACCCAGCAGAGGTGACATGTTCTTCCTGCTGCAGGGAGAGAGCGATTCCTCAAGTTGGCTGTAAGCACTCGTCACATTATGACTCCATAATGTATGCTAAGCTGAGTCTTTATGAAGGCGGTATTAATGGGTGGGGTCGGTGTAACTGCCTTAAACAAGGGATTAGCCTGTCAGTGATGAGTCAGGGGCTCTGTGATGGGATTATTTACATTGCTCTAGTAGCAGCGCCCAGGTGTCATTAGAAATACAAATCCCCTAATAAATTTCTAAAATGAAGGGGTCGCTTCTGAAGTAAGGGGCGGATTGCAGTGAGTTCCGCCTGGAACAATGCTTGTGTCATCTGCAGACTCACAGGATTTGCAACATTAATCTGGCTGTACTGTGCGGCGAGGAGTTAAAAAAGTTTCTGCTTTACTTTTGTCGCCAAAGTGTTCTCTGATTGGTGGAATGAGTACATTAACAATGTCGTAATCAGAGGAAAATAATAGAGCAGGCATCAGAGGCTGCTGAGTGGATGAGGCACCTGTGTTCCAAACACCTTGCTGGGTAAATACAATAATCCGATCAAAGGACCCTGAGTCCATTTTCTGTTTTTATAATTCTCCACCGTAAGGCAGGCATTGGCTCAGCATAACATCCTTTGTTAAATGCATATATTAATGTTGATTTAATCCCCACAGGAGAGTGATAACAACACACATATTATACACACAGTTCAATTATTATTTGCTCAAGATTAAGAAGCATTGCCTTTACTTATTATTTCCTGTCCATTTAATAATGGCATGCAATTCAGAAATCTTCCAGTGATGTGAGTATTTACTGTTTGCAGTATCAGCTCATCACCTTTACATTTACATGGCATGCTGATTTTTAAAATTTATTTATGCAGTGGGCATGAAGGACTCAAAAGTAGGTAATTTTTTAATGTAGTTTCAATAGGTTTCTTTCTTTCTTGAAACCTGTTCCAATTTTGCAGCACTATTTTTATCTTTATTTTTTTATTCATGAATATTCCTTGACAGCCATGTAACTAAATAGTCATATAGAAGGGCCCACAGGAGAAAGGTAAATGATACACCAGATTTGGCTGGAACAAAACTGCTGTGTGTAATTATTCTCCACAGTGAAGCAGGCCACCAGCAGCTCAAGCCTAGTGCCACCTCTCCGCTTGATCTCATGCTGAATTTGTTCACGGTTCTCAACCAGAGTGGAGCTCATAACTCAGAAAGACACAGCAGGAAAATAAATACACTTCACAGGGGTGAATGGTGCCTCATGTAAGTTAGAAACTAGCAGGCAGGACATCAAGGTGTTTGACAGGCAATTTATTACTTTGTATACAGTGTCAAACTTCAGCGCCGGAACAGCTCAGATGTCATTGTTTTGAAGGGTTTACCTCACAATGCGTGTTATTTATGTTTATTAACTTAACCATTCATCTTTGGAACATCGTGTGTTGTTTGCACCAGTGATTTGGATCAAGCCCTCATTGATTGGAACAGCAAAATGTACCCATCGTGACTGGATTTCACTGGAAATCACTCAGACTCAGCTCAGTGATCATTAAAAATTCCAGATTTATCTTACAAAGTACAGATGTAATTTTTCCTTCTCCTCGTACTTATCATCTCGTGCATTAATCAGAGGCCATTGAGTGCAAATGCAAATGGGTAGTTTAATTAAGCTCTACTGTGATAAGTAGGACAAGCTGCTAATTAATCAAATATGACAGAGGTTTTTCGATGGCTCATAAAAATCACGGTGGTAGAAATTGACATGTACAGTATCACTGAATTTGCAATCAATGTGTTGTGTTTTGTTGTTACCTATGTGATTTATCGTGGGAAACAATTTGCAGCCAGTGCACAGTGAAAAAACTGAGAGAAAAAAAACTTTTCTTCATTTGCAAAACATTTGCGCATCACAATTTCTTGTGTGATAGCCAGTCAAAACAATAACCCTCTTAGAATTAGATAGAGCATAATAATGTCACAGCAAGAAACAGAAAAACGTCTATCAGAAGGCAAACAAACTATTCTAAAAGGAAAATATAACCTCACAACCGGCTTAGAGTAGTTTCAATCCATGTTGGTGTCGGATTCAAGTATTTTTTTCTCGGATTTATTAACATATAAAATACGAGGAGAGTTAAGGCTCCTTCCCCCTTCTCAAGCTTCTGTTATCATCATTTTGCTGTTCTTACTGTAATATCAGAAGAACATCCTTTTAAAGTGCAGTCAAACTATAAAAGAATGACCACTGTTATTTATGTCAACAAAATTAGACCTGGAAGAGATAAACTGCAGCAGTGGAATAAATGCACTCTGGTCTAATGGAAAGAGATTATATTCAGCCGTCACAACAAATCTCTTGCAGCTTTACAGCTTTCGTCTCTAACAGCAGTTAAAATGTTTTTAGTGCCAGTTCACTTTAATTATTGTTATTATTATTGTGGAGCTGGCTGGTGATGTTTTCTTACCATCCTTAGTTTTTCATTTGTCCTTAGCCTGGTCTTGTTACGTGCAATAATATATGCTTGTGTAAACTGTGTTGTGTACAGGCTATTGTCTGTAACACAATGCTGAAGTTCACTAGAATGTGTGTAAAGTAGAAAATCTGTGTTCGTGCCTGTTTTCTTGTTTCCGTCATGATTACATACAGCACCGTCATGCATGCATTCTAGTGTGTTTGAGATGATTAAGACATACAAAGTTGATTTATCAGAATCGCCAATTTTCTCCTTTAACCAATTTTTTGTTCACCTCCACTGTTAATTCGTTTTTGTCAAACACATTTTTTGTCACGAAAATGTTTCATTAGTCTGTTTGTGCTTTTAAAGAATAGACTTTAAAATGCACAGAAGATGTGTTTTTAACTTCATAATTATTTAATAATAACAAAACAAAAGCGCATATATTTCTCAAGAAAAAGGAATGAGTCAACTCAAGTCTTCTCACTCAACACATTTTTCACTATTGATCTCTTACGTAAAGCGTATAATTACTTATTGATTATCTGTGACACATAAACATCACATAACAGGATATCTCTTCTAAATCAGGAGGTTTTCACGGTGCAGTACAGCAAACATACAATCCACCACTTATTGGAGACAGCTCGATACTTTTCATTCGGTAGACTCATCTCTCTGGTCTGTTTGAGGATAGCTGTCAAATAAAGAGGAATTAAATTGAAGTCCTACTGCAAGATGGATTGTATATATGCTGAACACAAGGCTGGCTTAAACAGGTGCATGGGTTTTTACACAAATCCAGAAAACCTTGGAAAAGTTCAAGCTTAGCCTCAGCGTGCCGCAGTGACCATAACTTCCTTTGCAAAGATGAATAAGGTTTGGTTTAGTCATACAAATACAACCTGCATTGATAACAGGGAACGTCTGCGCTCCAGTCCCCAACATGAGAAATTTGTCTACTACATGGTTGTGAACTCCAGACACAGGGTTGCATCAAAATTGAGCTCGGTCGGCGACAACATCACAGCATGAACGTGAAAGCGGCGACTCAACATTTCATTTGAGAAAACTTGTGTGGAGATGTTATTTGTGACAATACACTGATTCATTCAATCAGAGATCTTGTGGGTTATGTGGTTTAATCCTCCACGACCAATTACGCTGCAGTTTGGAAAGAATAAAGCCTTTGTGTGGGGTTGCCGGGTGCAGGCTGGGTGTGTGTTACTGACTTTGCGGGGTCAAACTTTTGTTGGGTCTAATCCGGCAAGCTGGAAGGAATCCTAGCCACTGCCGTCATGACTTGTCACCCTCTCTCTCTCTCTATCTATCTATCTCTCTCGCTCTCTCTTTCTACGATTCACTCCCACTCACAATAAGAAGCAGGTGCTGAATGCCAATAGCGCGACACCCCTCCCAAATCAAGAAAATGGTTGAGCCCAGGTTTGATTCATCGCATGCCTTCCCTGACATATTGATCGCCCAACATGTGACAGGTTAACATGGAGTGTAAAAAGAGAATGGGGTTCAATTCAAGCTTTAATTTTAAAAACACATGGTGAAAGGCATGTTGCAAATTTTCTGAACAACAACAACCTGGCCCTGTAGCCCTTGTCTGTTGATGAGGAGGGTGAGGAGGAGTCATGATGAGATGAGGCTGATGACGTGGGCATGACAGGTAGAGCTGTACCACAGTGTGTGCACAATCTAAAAAGCCCTGAAATCACCAATATGCATCTGATCACAGAGGCACCAACAGCTCAGCCCTGAATCACAAGCTAAGACCAAGACAAATGTAGATGTAGATGAGGCTTTCTGATAGTTTTGATGTTTTTGCTCACCTGAAGTCACAGGAGTGAGACATGTTTCAGCTTTGAAGAACAGAACTTTGTATAGCAAAGGTTTTTCACAGCAAGGATGGAACCAACCGTAAGTGGTTGAATTACTGTGAATAAGAAAAAGTGTGTGTCTGGCATTTGCACCTGCTGTGAGTGATAGCCCAGTCATAACAGGAGGCATGAAAGCCTGGAAACATCCACCAAAGAATTGAAGAACATGAAAAAAAGGAAGATCCACAGAGATAGCGCAGATGCATATTTTTTAAATGCTAAAACGGCAGATGTGAAAAGCCTGTCGACTGGCAACCAAATGTCATGACATAACGAACAAGTGAAAAAGATGTGAATGTGATAAGTGAACTGATAAAGGCCACCATTGCAGAGGACGTTAGACAGGCAGGAATGTTAATAGCTGAAATAGCTGCTTCTCAAAGATACCACCTCAAAGGACCAGTGCTCAGTCATAGTAAGACACGCCAGATGTCATTTATGAAAGATTGATTGCTGTGGTGAACTGTGAATCATCTACATATTGGCACGTTTGGGCAACTCAGCTGATGGTGCAGGGACGGCATCCGGGGGGTTCCCTTTACGAACAGTCTCCCGGCCAGAGTCTTATTTGATGCACATATTCTAAATCTCGTTCTGGCAGACACTACATTTCCTATTTCAAAGTATTTCCAGAGAAGGGGAATAGATATTGTCACAGCTCAGCGTCTGGTTGATGGGGTACAGGACAGCCTGAGGAAAGTTTGTCGGGGACTTTGGGGGAGAAACAGTAAAATAGCAGCTGTTTAGTGTGTGGTGTGGGCCAGTGGGAAGCTGGAAGAGAAGGATGACTGTGAGCTGTTAGTGGTGACTGATCTTCCTCATAAGGGGTCAGAAAAAAGGAAAAGCAAACACACAATGTCATTCTGGACACTTTGATAGCCATTATACAGATGAGGTATTCAGCGAATTTCAAACTTTGCTCAGATTTGTCCTGTCTGGACCCTTGCAGCTTTGTTTAAGTGTGGGAAAATGGGCTCCCCAGCTGAGCTTCCCAGGGAATAAGCAAATGTCTCATTAAGTTTGATGGTTGGCATGTTACGTGCTGGACTAATCAGTCTCGCATCACAGTGGGAAAGGCTGAAGAAGTACCCTCTGGAGAGTGACACTGTCAGGGTAGCTAGTGAGACGTCACTAGGAGATGAAAAGGAGAGAGGTGAGCCATCAGCTATGGAGCAGCAGGGTGTGGAACTAGAGAGCAGAAGTTGTTCCTCCAGCAAAACCTGTGCAATTTGTGTTCATCTCATTCTCTTAGTAGAATCTAACACTTTCCATCACACAAGCATTTGAATACTTACAGGTAATACTTACTACCTGTCTTTGGATAATGATACAATAGTAAACAAAGTGACACAAACCAGCTGAGCATCTTGCTGATGGTTTAGATTTGACCACTCTTCATTTGGGAATTATTTTATTGTTTGAGAGTTGGAACAAACCATATTCAAAAATCGGTGTATATTACATTTAGTATTTGTTTTTATATGTATTTTTTAGTTATTGTTCATTGTCCTTCTTCAGTTTTATAATTATAGTTGTTTTTTTTATTATTCACTGTCCTACCTCATTGTAAGAGAGAGAGATACATGCTTGTTAAAGGTTCATCTAAATATGTCTATTTTCCATTGTGAAACCCCGTTTCTGTGAAAGTGGGCTGCTCTGAGAAGTGAAACTCTCCAGCTGACAATTAGTTTCACTTCGACATTGCGATAACTTCCGTCCACTTATAGGAACTGATAGTATCAACCTCCTATTTTAAGGTCAAGTCAAGTTGGGGAATAGTAACCAATTTCGCAAAACAAACACATTTTCTAAAGCTTGTTTGCTCTAAGTTGGACATCAGGTGTTTCTCATACTGCGTTTTACAGCCACCATATTTGATTGCCGTGGTTAAGATCTCACCATAATCATCTGGAAATTGTTCACTTTCACCTGCACTACATCCAAATCTCACAATATGTCTTAAGAGGAAGAGAAACCTTTAAACCGTTGCTTTTATGGAACAATTGAATCGTCTTTTGATTAGGAATAGTAAGAGGAAGCAAGGAATTAGCTGCACATATTGTATGATTAATTGAAGTATAAGGAGAAAGAATTTCCCTCGTCGTGTGGCACGTACCTGGTGATTATTGAATACTGGCTGATTTTAGAAACCCGTCTTACTTAATTTGGTACCTAGACTTACGATGTCATTATATTACAAAGTGACACAATGACACATAGTTCACCTGCTCGAAATCAACTCTATTGTTTGTTATGCTGTCTGCCATCATATCTTGTTAATAATTATCTAGCTATCAGTTGCAATCTCTCATTTCATACCAAACTAGATAGATAGATAGATGGATAGATAGATGGATGAATTGGTGCAGACAGTTGCTATGGGAGCATAACTTTATTAAAGTACCCTTTACTACCTTGTGGGAAATATATTTGTCCACTTACATTGTAATTATGTTTGTACTTATACTAAGCTAGTTCTTAAATAACAAGCTGTCAGCAATATCACAACTCCAAGATAAGTGTGTGTGTGTGTGTCTGTGTGTTTGTGTTTGTGTGTTTGTATCTTCTCTCTGCCTCTCCCCTGTGGTGTATCGTTTTACTGCTGTACAATCTTATTCTATTGCGCTTCTCTTGTATTTGTAATATTTGTTTGACTTAACTTTTTTTGTCCGCTCTCTGAGCACTAAAACGATTTAAAGTGCATTTTTCATGTGGAGCAGTGAAAACCATGGTTAAGAAGAAAGCAAAAGCAGCATTTTTCATTTTGTTTTCCTCTTTAAGTTGGTTTGCTAATCAATCACACCCCGGTTGCCCCACACACACACACACAAGCACATGCACATGCACACACAGTAAAGCTTGTGTAGCATGATATTAGCCTGCTGTAGTTCTAAACAATTTATTCAACTTCGAAACCTCATAAATGCCAGGTTGGTTTTGGATTTCAAGATCATTGTGTGTGTGTGTGTGTGTGTGTAGCCAAACTTTCAGGCCTCTTCCCATCACTTGTTCTTGTGAATCTACATCTCCTCCACCATGTAAACAAGGTCACTGAATATGTAGGATATCTGCAGAACAAGTAGCACCCCCTGGTGTTTCTCAAATGAAATTCTGTTACTGGGGCATATTTGTTTGTTTGGAAATGACTTGAGGTTTGGAAATGACTTGAGGTAACTAAAAAAAGATCCAATTCCCGATGTAGTTTCTCTTTCTTGATGGATGTCTACCTTCTACTTATTTACACAATGAAGCGTTACACTTCTGTGGGCCTTGGCAGAATATGTTTCTAAATTAAAAAATACCACGTCTGAGGCAGGTGTGTGCTGGAGTCCAAATACTTCATTGGAAACTGATGGTTCAGTGAGAGACAGGCCAGTTTCCTGATCAAAGCACACTAACTGACATCTCCACATATGCCGGATGAATTATTAAATATACAAGTGACCCCTTGTGTAGAAATAAATTGCTGCTCCTCCTGCCTCTGCATATGCAATATGTCAGCTCCGGAGGCGAATTGGAGGTTATTTTTTATGAGCCTAAATCAGGACGGCCGCTTGACACTCCAGACGTATGTGCTGTGCATTGCTGGAGTGCGGCTTAACATCTGGAAATGCATGTGACCGATCAAATCCAGCTGTTTGAGTGGCGAAAAAACACGATCTTGCTCTTAAATTTAATCATATTGTTAAAACAGGGTCATTGAAAATATGGAATGTAAACACTTAAAGCAAGTACAAATATGTGCTGTGAATCTGCAACTTTCACAGATTTATATGTAATCCACTCAATTTGATTTACCTGTTGATCATCACAAGGCTTTTGTGTTGACTGATCTTAATTAAACTCATTAAGAACCCATTAAGTTAAGGAGCTAGAAGACTTTCGATGTACATTTGTTAAAGTAGTGAGGTAGAATTTCTGTCAATTTCTGTCAAAAACAGACCCTCAATGTGCGCAAAATACTTTTGACTAGACTATCTAATAAATAATAAATAAAGCATATTCAGTCATATAACCGGTGTAATTGTTTCTTTCTCATTCAGCCTGTTTATTATTAGAACCAACAGATTGTGTCTTTGGCAGATGTATGAGTGGATAACAGATTCTTTTAGTTTTAGTAGAGCTGTGGAAGCTTTTTTTAGTTACATTACATTACATTACGGTCATTTAGCAGACGCTTTTATCCAAAGCGACTTACAATAAGTGTGTTCAACAAAGGTAGATAAAAGAACTTCAGGTCACAAGAACTGTTGACCTGAAGTTGTTTTTGAATGAATATCAGTGACACAATAGAGCTAAAATTTAGTTTCTCTGTTGCTTAGAGTGCATTTAAACAACACCTCATTTCCAAACAGCACCAGCAGGAGACCTCCAGTAAAGGCACAGAAGTGAACCACAGTATAATGTATGCTAAGTGAAAAGAATTACCATATGTCTGCCAGAAGAGCAATGGTGAATCCTGATCTTACTCACAGAGGGAATTGGCTGGCCTTCTGTTGTTAATCAGCAGCATAAAAATAAAATATGTGTGCGCGCGCATATAAAGAGTTTTATAATCCAAACCAACTGAACCTGGTAAGTAGATCAAAGGAACCAGCTGGTTTAAGGGATGCAGCATCACCCACTCTTGGTCTCCTCCGCTGCTTTTGATACGGCCAGAACTTCTAAAAGATGTCTGATAATACTTCAGAGATGCAGCCAGATGCACACCAGCCTGTGTGGAGGCAGGCAGGCAGGCAGGCAGGCAGGCAGGCAGGCAGGCAGGCAGGCAGGCTCCCCTCAGGCTCACACAGTAGTCCACACCAAAGTGTGACTGTGAGTGGATGCAATTTGTAGCCTTGACTGCCATTAGTCTAGAATGCGTCTGAAGCCTCCATCACAAATGATCCGGCTCAACTCATCAAATCTTCTTCACGGGTTGTGAAACTGATGTGAGAATTGTTCACTTGTGCAGGCTCCTTTCGGGGCCTCTGTGGGAGGTAAGGTACTTCAACAAATAGACGGGCTATAAATTGTGAAGAGAAAAGGTCTGACAGATGAACAGATGGGTTCAGTATATTACTCTCTCTGCCCGTCCACCTTCAGCTGATGAAGTGAGGTGAGCTGCGAGAGAAGAGGGTGCAGGGAAATGATCTGTGTCAATGCATTAGACCAAATTGCTCCTTCACCTGAACATACAAATGAGGCCCAATGGCGTGAGCAATGTCAGAGCAATTAGAAATCCTGTGTTTAGAGGTTAGATCTCTTCCTGCCTGTGATCACCGCCAAGCGCAGACCCCCGGCAGCAGAGGCACAGACACAAGGCAATCTTTAGTGTAATTGATATTAGCAGGCTTATTAAACCAAAGGAATGAAAGCAAACAAATAAAATGCATGGCCAGGAATACAAATATGTTTTTGCGCCACAACACAGAGGAGGATGTGTCGTTAACTCCGTCTGATGCAAATTATTTGGGGGGGGAATAGCAGCATGTCTGCGATTGAATTCATTACTTCACATCCTCTTCTTATTTGCTTTTCCAGTAAAATTTCCAATTGTAATTTTATACAATATGTGTACATATGTGTTCTCAATTTTTCTCACATATACTCAAACTTGTCGCATTCAGTATTCCACCGGATGAACAGGCTGCTTTTCCTTATTCAAGAAGACTTTGCTGAACATGCACAGCCATTTTAGAAAACCAGCCTGCATCACAGCCAGGATGACTTCCATTCATATCTATCTGTGATACACACAATGGCAGCCTTTTAAGTGAGCCAGTTGAGTGTGTAGTGTAGAACGGGTTTGTAAGTTCTGCTTGAGGGTGCCTAACACCTGTGCACTAACAGAAGTACCCCCAGGTTAATGATGCCTACTAACCTCTGATAACTATGGAGATTTACAGACATCCATGGCTGTATTAGCTGGAATAATGTTTACATAAAATTGATTTAGTGACACAGTGATGGGTGATGTTGTCAGCATCCACCTTGGTCTATGTCTATGCATCGTCGCAAAAGACTCAAATAGCTGAACGCTTGGAAACAAACCGATTACATTTATTCCGCACATCACATTGTTGTTGAATTGATGTTGAGGGGGAAAAAAATCATAAATGCACATATCAACTGCTAACAGGGAATGGTGCAGCAAAGGAATTTGTTCAGACCAACCTATGTCAGTCACAGTCCAGTTACTGTGACTGATGTATAGTGGAGCGATAAGGGATTCAAAAGCAACAATGCAGAATCCAGCCCGCCGTGAGCCTTATGTTTTTCCACTCTATCAGCAAACATGTCAGTCCTCCCCCGCACTTATCAGAGCACCCTGACAGTGAATTAGAAACTTGTTTGTGGTATTAACCATTCAGCTGAAGCAGAGGAAGCGTTTTCCTTGGCATTTCATAATTCCTATAGCAAACTGTCATCTGAACTAACAAGGTCAACAGCTATGATAACAACACAATAAGAAATCTCTGCCTTGGCATGTCAGCAGGTAAGTGCGTCAGTGTTAGAGCCACTGTGGAGCCCTGGTATTCCGCTTGAAGGTTTAATCTAAATAAAACTTCTAGCTAATATAATTATAATACAAGATCACGGATACACACATGAGCTTCCTAGGTAATTCATATCAACACATATGCTGTTTCTTGTATTCAGTTTACTGCCATATACTAATCATTTCTAATAATAGTTCTTGAGCTTCACTTATTGGAGACAAACAGCAATTTTTTAAAAACTCAATACGGTTTCTATGTTCATACACAACAGGGTGTCATTAAATTCCCTATAGTTTGACATTAACAGCACATGCTCAATGAGCACAGTGTTCAATCTGTTGATATAATTGTTGAATTAAGCAATGACATGTATTTTCAGTCATGTGTGGCATGCATAAATGGTAATTGCTAAATTATAGTCCATATTGCCATCATTTAACATAAGATTTCGAATGCCAAAGATCATTTACTGACATTTATTTGTGGCTTTGTTAAGTTAAAATATATTAATTGTCATACCCACAGTATGTCAGTCAGCATTAATGAATAATAGTTGGTGGATGTGAAATTAAACATGGAGGTTGTTTATTTCTTTGGGTGACATTTAACTAAATGCCACATATCTGCCTTGCTTCTTCCATGAGGCGGGTATGGAAATGTAATGTCGGTATCACTGTACGATTGTCTGGCAAATATCACTAAACAGATCTCTTTCTCAATTATAAGCTTTTTCACTTTCCATTGTGAGATTGCCCAAAAACTTGGATTCTATTTGGAGCACCTCTTTATAAAATGATGATTATACGTAAAAAACGGGTGGTAATGTGTTTAACTGTGTGTTCCTACATCAAACATTTTGGATGTAACATTGAAAAACTACACATTGATCACCTTTCATAAACATATTATTCAGTATTTCATTAGGTTTGATTTATTCCTCAGAAAATAGTCCCATTTCTTTCTGAGACAATGACATGAACACTGCAGAGACCCAGCTGATGTGCTGTGCTTCACCACCCAATGGCCTAATAAATTTTTATTTTGCTCCAACCCCTAGCCAACCGAATAATGCGTGGTTAAATGAAGTAATCATTTTTACTGGAGACATCACTCACGGGAAGATAGCAGGTAGGTATATCACTTCCCACCATATGGTCATGGCTGTCAAGCATGAGCCAATCAGAGAGCTACAATTTGCCATGGTGGTCCATGTTGTGATTAAATAGTTCCAAGGACGGCTCCGACACACGGGAAGGCTCTTTGACCAGTCAGATACTCATCTCCGGCTACAGATTGGAAGTGGTGGTGGCACACTGATGTGGCGCTTTCTGTCTGGGTTTGTTATGTTATTCTTTTCCATTTCCCCCCACAGGCTCACAGTGCAATAGACTGTTATTTTGGTGTCATGAATATGTAAAATTTCAGCTCTCTTGACTCTCAACTACTCTGTTCAAGTCATAAAAAAGTACAGTCAGAGGAGAGGTATGAATCTTTTTTGCAAAATACTGAATCACACAGAATTGGGCTGTGAATAATGAAGTACTAAAAATATAACCTGTTGTACAATAGGTTACGACTCACCAATGTAATAAAGATAGATAATGACAGTGATTACAGCATCCGTTTATGTCGTTATGAATAATTTGGATATGATTCTGGAGTTGCTGAAACGGCGATCTGTTATACTTTAAGTCATGCGATGCTAACAAAAAATTAAAAACAACACTTTTATTCCTAATTATGGCAATTTTTTAACTGCAGCCAAATGCAAAAGCAATTACAGCTAAATTGCGTTTCACAGTCCCAACACAGTCCAGATGAAATGTTTGAGGATACATTACAATGAGTACAATAAGTCCATAGACTAATACCATGACACAAATACAAGAGAGAGTATGTTGATCAGGATTTAGTTGGATATACTTGGTATAGAGACAATACTACTTCAATCATGAATTACGAGAGGAACCTGTTTGAATCATTATAGCGAGATTGTAGTAAACCTCTGCCTCAACCCGTGCTTTGTTTTTCTGTCAGATTATATTGTAATCGGCTGCTTAAGTTACCTCGCAAAGAAATTGGCAATTGTGAACATTAATCTAACCCTTCTTTTTCTTTGAGCAGTTACTCTAATAGTTTCTAGGGACTTGTTTCCCCGATCACTGAAAGGGATTAGTTCTTGTCCAGATCGAGATATACAGGGCCGCATGCACAACAAAGAGTTGAGGCCAATCGTTGGGATAATTATACTGAGTGGGGCAGGCATCAGGGAAAGTTATTGAACCTGTTAGAGTGCTTCTGCATCTAGCCTGTCAGACACGTGGGGTAGAGCATTGCAGCATGCCAGTCCCTCCTTTGAGCTGCTGGGACATGTTTGCCATTCAGTCCCTGAACTAAGCTCAAACCGCTCCAGGTCATCAGTAGCTCCACAGAGCTTGTGAATAAGTAATATAAACATCAAACAAAAAGTTCCGAAATTTGTGTTTGGTAGATTATTTCTCTGTTGTAACAATTCTTCTTGGCAATACATTTTATTCCGTTGGAAAGCCTGTTTCGTTCCCTTTTAAATGGTTCCCCATTTGTAAGGAACATGCATTTGTGGGAGGAGCAACACAGCTAAGTATGTGGGTTGCGCTCCAAAAAATTGCTCCAAACATGCAGTACTGAATCTTAGTGGATGGATGTTGTGTGTGAATTTTTGGCTTTTTGTGTTTTTTTTCCTAGGCCAAGATATGGCCTATCCAAAAAACATCAAATTGGAGAAGGGTTCCCCTTACCTCCCCTGAAAAAATGGCCAAAATTTAAATTTGCTTCAAACTCATGCCAATGAGTCCTCCTGCCCCCCGAGGCTGTGTGTGAATTTGGGGCAAATTGAGGAATATTGAAAATATTCCAAAAAATCATGACCCGCGAATATCGATTGTTGAATCTAAAGCCCATATCTTTGACAAGGAAGGAGATAGAGAGCAAAAATTTCAGACGCAGCATCTAGGCTGCAGTGGGATCAATTTGTGTTATTTCGGGGCAAATTGGGGAATATTGAATTTTTGGTGAAAAAGTTGACCCCGCCGTCAACGTTTTTTTCAACTGGAGAAAACTTGAAACGCCCATATCTTGGGCAAGGAAGGAGTTAGAGTGTTAAAATTTTTAGATGCAGCATCCAGGCTGCAATGGCATCAATTTGTGTTATTTCGGGGCAAATTGGGGAATATTGATTTTTTGGTGAAAAAGTTGACCCCGCCGTCAACGTTTTTTTTCAACTGGAGAAAACTTGAAACGCCCATATCTTGGGCAAGGAAGGAGTTAGAGAGCTCACATTTCAGACACAGCATCCAGGCTGCAATGGCATCAATTTGTGTTTTATTTTGGGGCAAATTGGGGAATATTGAATTTTTGGTGAAAAAGTTGACCCCGCCGTCAACGTTTTTTTACACTGGAGATAACTTGAAATGCCCATATCTTGGGCAAGGAAGGAGTAAGAGAGCTCACATTTCAGACACAGCATCCAGGCTGCAATGGCATCAATTTGTGTTATTTTGGGGCAAATTGGGGAATATTGAATTTTTGGTGAAAAAGTTGACCCCGCCGTCAACGTTTTTTTCAACTGGAGAAAACTTGAAAGGCCCATATCTTGGGCAAGGAAGGAGTTAGAGTGTTAAAATTTTTAGACGCAGCATCCAGGCTGCAATGGCTTCAATTTGTGTTATTTTGGGGCAAATTGGGGAATATTGAATTTTTGGTGAAAAAGTTGACCCCGCGGTCAAGGTTTTTTTCAGCTGAGGAGAACTTGAAACGCCCATATCTTGGGCAAGGAAGGAGTTAGAGTGTTCAATTTTTTAGACACAGCATCCAGGCTGCAATGGCATCAATTTGTGTTATTTTGGGGCAAATTGGGGAATATTGAATTTTTGGTGAAAAAGTTGACCCCGCGGTCAATGTTTTTTTTCAGCTGAGGAGATAACTTGAAACGCCCATATCTTGGGCAAGGAAGGAGTAAGAGTGTTAAAAATTTTAGACGCAGCATCCAGGCTGCAATGGCATCAATTTGTGTTATTTTGGGGCAAATTGGGGAATATTGAATTTTTGGTGAAAAAGTTGACCCCGCGGTCAAGGTTTTTTTCAACTGGAGAAAACTTGAAAGGCCCATATCTTGGGCAAGGAAGGAGTTAGAGAGCTCACATTTCAGACACAGCATCCAGGCTGCAATGGCTTCAATTTGTTATTGTGGGGCAAATTGGGGAATATTGAATTTTTGGTGAAAAAGTTGACCCCGCAGTCAATGTTTTTTTCAGCTGAGGAGATAACTTGAAACGCCCATATTTTGGGCAAGGAAGGAATTATAGTGTTAAATTTTTTAGACACAGCATCCAGGCAGAAATGGCATCAATTTGTGTTATTTTGGGGCAAATTGGGGAATATTGAATTTTTGGTGAAAAAGTTGACCCCGCGGTCAACGTTTTTTTCAACTGGAGAAAACTTGAAAGGCCCATATCTTGGGCAAGGAAGGAGTTAGAGTGTTAAAATTTTTAGACGCAGCATCCAGGCTGCAATGGCTTCAATTTGTGTTATTTTGGGGCAAATTGGGGAATATTGAATTTTTGGTGAAAATGTTGACCCCGCCGTCAACGTTTTCTTTCAACTGGAGATAACTTGAAACGCCCACATCTTGTATAAGGAAGGAGTGAGAGAGCTCACATTTCAGACACAGCATCCAGGCTGCAATGGCATCAATTTGTGTTATTTTTGGGCAAATTGGGGAATATTGAATTTTTGGTGAAAAAGTTGACCCCGCGGACAACGTTTTTTTCAACTGGAGATAACTTGAAACGCCCATATCTTGGGCAAGGAAGGAGTTAGAGAGTTAAAATGTTTAGATGCAGCATCCAGGCTGCAATGGCATCAATTTGTGTTATTTTGGGGCAAATTGGGGAATATTGAATTTTTGGTGAAAAAGTTGACCCCGCGGTGAAGGTTTTTTTCAGCTGAGGAGAACTTGAAACGGCCATATCTTGGGCAAGGAAGGAGTTAGAGTGTAAAAGTTTTTAGATACAGCATCCAGGCAGAAATGGCATCAATTTGTGTTATTTTGGGGCAAATTGGGGAATATTGAATTTTTGGTGAGAATGTTGACCCCGCGGTCAATTTTTTTTTCCGCTGAGGAGATAACTTGAAATGCCCATATCTTGGGCAAGGAAGGAGTTAGAGAGTTAAAATGTTTGGATGCAGCATCCAGGCTGCAATGGCATCAATTTGATTTGTGTTATTTTGGGGCAAATTGGGGAATATTGAATTTTTGGTGAAAAAGTTGACCCCGCAGTCAATGTTTTTTTCAGCTGAGGAGATAACTTGAAACGCCCATATCTTGGGCAAGGAAGGAGTTAGAGAGCTCACATTTCAGACACAGCATCCAGGCTGCAATGGCATCAATTTGTGTTATTTTGGGGCAAATTGGGGAATATTGAATTTTTGGTGAAAAAGTTGACCCCGCGGTGAAGGTTTTTTTCAGCTGAGGAGAACTTGAAACGGCCATATCTTGGGCAAGGAAGGAGTTAGAGTGTAAAAGTTTTTAGATACAGCATCCAGGCAGAAATGGCATCAATTTGTGTTATTTTGGGGCAAATTGGGGAATATTGAATTTTTGGTGAGAATGTTGACCCCGCGGTCAATTTTTTTTTCCGCTGAGGAGATAACTTGAAATGCCCATATCTTGGGCAAGGAAGGAGTTAGAGAGTTAAAATGTTTGGATGCAGCATCCAGGCTGCAATGGCATCAATTTGATTTGTGTTATTTTGGGGCAAATTGGGGAATATTGAATTTTTGGTGAAAAAGTTGACCCCGCAGTCAATGTTTTTTTCAGCTGAGGAGATAACTTGAAACGCCCATATCTTGGGCAAGGAAGGAGTTAGAGAGCTCACATTTCAGACACAGCATCCAGGCTGCAATGGCATCAATTTGTGTTATTTTGGGGCAAATTGGGGAATATTGAATTTTTGGTGAAAAAGTTGACCCCGCGGTCAAGGTTTTTTTTCAACTGGAGATAACTTGAAAGGCCCATATCTTGGGCAAGGAAGGAGTTAGAGTGTTAAATTTTTTAGGCGCAGCATCCAGGCTGCTATGGCTTCAATTTGTGTTATTTTGGGACAAATTGGGGAATATTGAATTTTTGGTGAAAAAGTTGAACCCGCGGTGAAGGTTTTTTTCAGCTGAGGAGAACTTGAAACGGCCATATCTTGGGCAAGGAAGGAGTTAGAGTGTAAAAGTTTTTAGATACAGCATCCAGGCAGAAATGGCATCAATTTGTGTTATTTTGGGGCAAATTGGGGAATATTGAATTTTTGGTGAGAATGTTGACCCCGCGGTCAACGTTTTCTTTCAACTGGAGAAAACTTGAAATGCCCATATCTTGGGCAAGGAAGGAGTAAGAGAGCTCACATTTCAGACACAGCATCCAGGCTGCAATGGCATCAATTTGTGTTATTTTGGGGCATTTGGGGAATATTGAATTTTTGGTGAAAAAGTTGACCCCGCTGTCAACGTTTTTTTCAACTGGAGAAAACTTGAAACGCCCATATCTTGGGCAAGGAAGGAGTTAGAGAGCTAAAATTTCAGACGCAGCATCCAGGCTGCAATGCAATCAATTTGTGTTATTTTGGGGCAAATAGGGGAATATTGAATTTTTGGTGAAAATGTTGACCCCGCGGTCAACGTTTTTTTCAACTGGAGATAACTTGGAACGGCCATATCTTGGGCAAGGAAGGAGTTAGAGAGTTAAAATGTTTAGATGCAGCATCCAGGCTGCAATGGCATCAATTTGTGTTATTTTGGGGCAAATTGGGGAATATTGAATTTGTGGTGAAAAAGTTGACCCCGCGGTCAAGGTTTTTTTCAGCTGAGGAGAACTTGAAACGCCCATATCTTGGGCAAGGAAGGAGTTAGAGTGTTAAATTTTTTAGACACAGCATCCAGGCTGCAATGGCTTCAATTTGTGTTATTTTGGGGCAAATTGGGGAATACTGAATTTTTGGTGAAAAAGTTGACCCAGCAGTCAACGTTTTTTTTCAACTGGAGAAAACTTGAAACGCCCATATCTTGGATAAGGAAGGAGTTAGAGAGTTAAAATGTTTAGATGCAGCATTCAGGCTGCAATGGCATCAATTTGTGTTATTTTGGGGCAAATTGGGGAATATTGAATTTGTGGTGAAAAAGTTGACCCCGCGGTCAAGGTTTTCTTTCAGCTGAGGAGAACTTGAAACGGCCATATCTTGGGCAAGGAAGGAGTTAGAGAGCTCACATTTCAGACACAGCATCCAGGCTGCAATGGCTTAAATTTGTGTTATTTTGGGGCAAATTGGGGAATATTGAATTTTTGGTGAAAAAGTTGACCCCGCAGTCAATGTTTTTTTCAGCTGAGGAGACAACTTGAAACGCCCATATCTTGGGCAAGGAAGGAGTTAGAGAGCTCACATTTCAGACACAGCATCCAGGCTGCAATGGCATCAATTTGTGTTTTATTTCGGGGCAAATTGGGGAATATTGAATTTTTGGTGAAAAAGTTGACCCAGCAGTCAACGTTTTTTTCAACTGGAGAAAACTTGAAACGCCCATATCTTGGGCAAGGAAGGAGTTAGAGAGTTAAAATGTTTAGATGCAGCATCCAGGCTGCAATGGCATCAATTTGTGTTATTTTGGGGCAAATTGGGGAATATTGAATTTGTGGTGAAAAAGTTGACCCCGCGGTTAAGGTTTTTTTCAGCTGAGGAGAACTTGAAACGCCCATATCTTGGGCAAGGAAGGAGTTAGAGTGTTAAATTTTTTAGACACAGCATCCAGGCAGAAATGGCATCAATTTGTGTTATTTTGGGCCAAATTGGGGAATATTGAATTTTTGGTGAAAAAGTTGACCCCGCGGTCAACGTTGTTTTTCAGCTGAGGAGAACTTGAAACGCCCATATCTTGGATAAGGAAGGAGTGAGAGAGCTCACATTTCAGACACAGCATCTAGGCTGAAATGGCATCAATTTGTGTTATTTTGGGGCAAATTGGGGAATATTGAATTTCTGGTGAAAAAGTTGACCCCGCCGTCAACGTTTTTTTCAACTGGAGAAAACTTGAAACGCCCATATCTTGGGCAAGGAAGGAGTTAGAGAGCTCACATTTCAGACACAGCATCTAGGCTGAAATGGCATCAATTTGTGTTATTTTGGGGCAAATTGGGGAATATTGAATTTTTGGTGAAAAAGTTGACCCCGCCGTCAACGTTTTTTTCAACTGGAGATAACTTGAAACGCCCATATCTTGGGCAAGGAAGGAGTTAGAGAGTTAAAATGTTTAGATGCAGCATCCAGGCTGCAATGGCATCAATTTGTGTTATTTTGGGGCAAATTGGGGAATATTGAATTTGTGGTGAAAAAGTTGACCCCGCAGTCAATGTTTTTTTCAGCTGAGGAGACAACTTGAAACGCCCATATCTTGGGCAAGGAAGGAGTTAGAGAGCTCACATTTCAGACACAGCATCCAGGTTGCAATGGCATCAATTTGTGTTATTTTGGGGCAAATTCGGGGAATATTAAATTTTTGGTGAAAAAGTTTTTGGTGAAAAAGTCAACGTTTTTTTTCAACTGGAGAAAACTTGAAACGCCCATATCTTGGGCAAGGAAGGAGTTAGAGTGTTAAATTTTTTAGACACAGCATCCAGGCTGCAATGGCATCAATTTGTGTTATTTTGGGGCAAATTGGGGAATATTGAATTTTTGGTGAAAAAGTTGACCCCGCGGTCAATTTTTTTTTCCGCTGAGGAGATAACTTGAAATGCCCATATCTTGGGCAAGGAAGGAGTTAGAGAGTTAAAATGTTTGGATGCAGCATCCAGGCTGCAATGGCATCAATTTGTGTTATTTTGGGGCAAATTGGGGAATATTGAATTTTTGGTGAAAAAGTTGACCCCGCAGTCAATGTTTTTTTCAGCTGAGGAGATAACTTGAAACGCCCATATCTTGGGCAAGGAAGGAGTTAGAGAGCTCACATTTCAGACACAGCATCCAGGCTGCAATGGCTTCAATTTGTGTTATTTTGGGGCAAATTGGGGAATATTGAATTTTTGGTGAAAAAGTTGACCCCGCAGTCAATGTTTTTTTCAGCTGAGGAGATAACTTGAAACGCCCATATCTTGGGCAAGGAAGGAGTTATAGTGTTAAATTTTTTAGACACAGCATCCAGGCAGAAATGGCATCAATTTGTGTTATTTTGGGGCAAATTGGGGAATATTGAATTTTTGGTGAAAAAGTTGACCCCGCAGTCAATGTTTTTTTCAGCTGAGGAGATAACTTGAAACGCCCATATCTTGGGCAAGGAAGGAGTAAGAGAGCTCACATTTCAGACACAGCATCCAGGCTGCAATGGCATCAATTTGTGTTTTATTTTGGGGCAAATTGGGGAATATTGAATTTTTGGTGAAAAAGTTGACCCAGCAGTCAACGTTTTTTTTCAACTGGAGAAAACTTGAAATGCCCATATCTTGGGCAAGGAAGGAGTTAGAGAGTTAAAATGTTTAGATGCAGCATCCAGGCTGCAATGGCATCAATTTGTGTTATTTTGGGGCAAATTGGGGAATATTGAATTTGTGGTGAAAAAGTTGACCCCGCGGTTAAGGTTTTTTTCAGCTGAGGAGAACTTGAAACGCCCATATCTTGGGCAAGGAAGGAGTTAGAGTGTTAAATTTTTTAGACACAGCATCCAGGCAGAAATGGCATCAATTTGTGTTATTTTGGGCCAAATTGGGGAATATTGAATTTTCGTGAAAATGTTGACCCCGCGGTCAACGTTGTTTTTCAGCTGAGGAGAACTTGAAACGCCCATATCTTGGATAAGGAAGGAGTGAGAGAGCTCACATTTCAGACACAGCATCTAGGCTGAAATGGCATCAATTTGTGTTATTTTGGGGCAAATTGGGGAATATTGAATTTTTGGTGAAAAAGTTGACCCCGCCGTCAACGTTTTTTTCAACTGGAGAAAACTTGAAACGCCCATATCTTGGGCAAGGAAGGAGTTAGAGAGCTCACATTTCAGACACAGCATCTAGGCTGAAATGGCATCAATTTGTGTTATTTTGGGGCAAATTGGGGAATATTGAATTTTTGGTGAAAAAGTTGACCCCGCCGTCAACGTTTTTTTCAACTGGAGATAACTTGAAACGCCCATATCTTGGGCAAGGAAGGAGTTAGAGAGTTAAAATGTTTAGATGCAGCATCCAGGCTGCAATGGCATCAATTTGTGTTATTTTGGGGCAAATTGGGGAATATTGAATTTGTGGTGAAAAAGTTGACCCCGCGGTCAAGGTTTTCTTTCAGCTGAGGAGAACTTGAAACGGCCATATCTTGGGCAAGGAAGGAGTTAGAGAGCTCTGTAGGTAATATTGCTTTATCAAAGATTGCTATCAAAAAGAAATAAAAGAAGGTAAAAATAAAAATAATTAATTAATAACTTTAATAAATTAAAGTTCTCGGGGCACCACCCTGTTTGTTGGCACAGGGAACCAAGATAGCAGATAATTGACCTAACTTTAAAGATTCACCATAAGTTTTAATTATCAATTAAAATTATCAGATTAATTAATAAATTAATAAAAAGGGAATAACTTAAAGATTAGTTTTGCGCTCGAAATCAGTCTAGAAGGGTGAGACTTGACGTGCGTAGAGGCTGATAATCATACAACATTCAGAGCAAACAATTTCAGACACTTCTTGTTAAGATATGAAAAGATTTATTTACTCACAATAATAACTAAGGTCATTACTATCAATAAAACAAACCGGAAAACATAACAATGTCAAGAAGTTCAGGCAACAACAGATTTGAATACAAGGAAGACAAACTGGAGTGTGTGTGTGTGTGTGTGTGCGAGTGTGTGTGTGTGTGTGTGCGTGTGAGAAGGGATGATGCACAGGAAGTGGCAGAGTTATAACACGCCCACTAGTACGATCTGGATCAAACTAAAATGGCGGGACCTAGCTTAGAAGCAGGCTATGTAGCAATGGCGGCTAAACACATGTGAATGGGAGGGGTCCCAAGATGGCGGCTTTCTTCCTAGCTCCCTATATGTGGGTGTGTGCTGGTGCGTGCGTGCGTGCGTGCGTGCGTGCGTGCGTGCGTGCGTGTGTGTGTGTGTGTGAGAGTGTGCTCCGCCCCTCGACGCGGCAGAAGATGGGCAGAGACAGACTTGGGTTTGTGAATTTGTGAAGCAGGCTGAGAGGCTCAAGCAAGGCTTACAATACACAAAATTACAGTCAAACACACGGAGATGTAGCACATTAGCGGTTTACCCGAACAAAGAATTGAGAGAGAGAGAGAGAGAGAGAGAGAGAGAGAGAGAACGGCGCACATGCAATCGGTGTTGATTAACACCGAGGAAAAATTAAAGAACACACTTGTAATATTAAGCTTAGTTAAGAACACATGGTATCCTATATCTAATGCACATGATATCACTTCCTAACTCTTTGTCTGCCCAGACGTCTAAGCCTTACTTGGTGGAATTACGTCCGTGTTGTAATTCACCGTAGAGGTAGTCGAGCAGTCCGTGGTATTGAAGATCCAGTTGGGTCGCGGGTTTAAACAGATTCAGGCGCTGATGAGTTGATCATGGGGCCAGTCTGCAAGTCCTTGATTTTCCTGGTCCCAGTGGGAAGGCCTGGTATTCGGTCGACGGGAAATTGGGAGAAAACAGGAGGAAACGCTTCTTTCCTCGGATGTAGTCAGGATTCAGGTCGAGCCAACCAAAGAGGGATCTCCACGGGTTTAGAGAGGGAAAAGAATGTTCACTGAACAAGGGTTGGGCCTTTGTTCAGGGAGAGAGAGAGGTCTCTTGACGTCTTCAGCAGTGGAGCAGTAGCACCGGGAGCGGCGAGACAGAGAGAAAGTCTTGGGTTCGCTGAATTGGGAAAATCCAGGGCAGATTCTTGAGTTTCTTTGTGTGGAAGGGGAGAAGGGGAGAAGAAGCTAGAAGAAGGGGCTAGAGGAAGAGAGGAAGAGTGAAGAGAGGAAGAGCGAAGAGACTGGAAGAAGAGAGAGAGAGTTGAGGACAACTCAAACCTTTATAGCTCCCCACCGATAAGGTGTGAAAAAGGGGTTGACTCTAGGTACAGTGGGTGATGTTTTATGACTCTGTCCGAAGACAAAGGATTCTGCTTATCTTCAGGCCACATGGAAGCCATGTGGCTTAGGCTTTTAGCTTGTGTTGTAGGCCACACTTTTAATACTCGAGAACTGGTATTTGCCCCAACATATCCCCCTGATGATCTTGAGGCGAGGGTTGCAGCCACAGTCTCCAAGAGCAAACATTAGGGCGAACAGTTCAAAAGTCCGCATCACGTGGTCCAAGTCCTGAGAGCAACCTGGAGTTGGATAATCCTCGGGTGCGGAAAATGTTCACGAAACAGTTCAATAAGGCTTTTGACATCTGGGCAGTCAGTAAGGCATGTCTGGGCAGAATGAACTAAACGAGACTACCTTAACCTTAATATTTAAACACATTATTGAGAGACATACACAGTAATGTTACAACCTGTCATTCTTGGGTCATTGTTGTTGACACAAAGAAAAACCACGACGTGGAAATTCAAAGGAAAAAGAAAGAGATAGGAAGGTTGTTACTGTTAGTAATCTGCTTCTCGGAGGAGCAGAAACAGTTAATAGTAGATGAGTGGTCTGACGTGGGACACATAGTGGAATGTGAGTCGGGCCCTCAAATCTGCTGTGTAATGTTCGAGTGTTTGTGCAGTGTGTACCCCCCTTTACCAACACTGAGGTGTAGATGCGACTGGCATTTCTTTGTGGACAAGGTTCCCTAGGAATGGTAGGAGTGGAGTGGATAAGGTGTTGGGAATTGACTCTGGCTTGGTCCAGGGGCATCTTAGGCTCCCTTGGATCCTGCCTTCAGCTTGTGGAGCAGGCTGTTAAAGTGTGAAGGTGCCTGGTCCTGTAAGACTGACAGAGAGTCCTTATCAGTCCCCCTGTGGTCATCTTTTGACACTTCGAAGGGGCTTTGGGAAGCTTCGAGTTGCTGTATTAACTCTGTCAGGCACTTCATTATCATTTCCTTTACGTAATGTTCTCCAAAAGACTCAAAAGTCTTCTCCTTTGTCTCGCTCTGCGGTCTAGGACCCTGTTTGAAGCGGACATCCCTTCTCTTTGTGAAGGAGTTCTGGTTTTGGAACCTATGCTGAACCTGAGAGGGGCCTCTTTGGCCATGTCTATGGTTCTTTTGTCCACCCCGCAGGTGGTAGGGCAGGTGTTTTGGGAGTGCAGCGCCACTGTTTACACTAAAGGGGAAGTCTTTGCAGCCTTCCAATTCTAACTCAGTCTGCGCTGATGACTGGATGCCTAAAGCTCTCACCTCATCTTCAGGTGTGTCAATGGGGCGTACAACTGTCTCCCAGGTCATTTGGGCGATATTCTTAATCTCCTGCATGGTGGGTTTACCCTGCTTACACATCAGTGTGACGTGGATTCTCACACAGGGATGGAGGTTGTGGAGGAAGAGAGAGCGGAAGAATCGATTTTCCTCCAGGCCCGGTTCAGTACTTCCTTGAAAGTAGGCACTCCTCAGTCGTCTGTAATATTCACGGGGCGGTTCTGTTCGCTTTTGGTGAATATTCATGGCGCTGAGTGTGGTTGATGTCTCATCAACGTATAGCGAGTACTCCTCACGTAGGGCACTACATAGCCTGGTGTAGCTGTGACGGATACGAGACGGCTGCGTTTCAATGAAAGCACGAACGCTCCTGGAAGCTGTTTTCCAGATCAGTTTTAACTTCTCACGTGAAGTGGCGTGAGACAAATCAACAAGGGAGTTTTCAATTTCACTAAGATAATTGTTAACATTAGCATCCTTGTTTATGGGGTCAAAACGCTCAAGGTCCTGGGCAAGGGAGTCTAGCTGACGCATGCGCAGGCCTGTTATATACTCCCGCTGGTATTCATCTGATTCTTCAGATGAGGAATACCGATGCTCGCTCATGTCATCACGCTGTGGGGCATGGTTACTTCCCTTTCGTGGTGAAGGCGGCATTTTAGAGTGGCGATGCCTAGGGGTCGCCTGAGGGGAGAGTGGCTGAGGTATGACCGAAGGGGAACGGGGTCGAAGCTTGGCTTCACCCAAGTGTGGCAGATTCATGTACTGATCGTGGGTCGGTGGACATGACATGCTGTTAGCTGGAACCTGGGCAAGAGAGTGGAGATGTCGCATGTGCAGGTCTGTAGCATACTCCCGCTGGTATCCATCTGACTCTTCAGATGAGGGATACCGATGCTCGCTCATTTCATCAGGCTGTGGGGCACGTTTACGTCCCTTTCGTGATGAAGGCAGCATTTCAGAGGGGCGATCCCTTGGGGGCGCCTGAGGGGGAAGTAGCTGAGATGTGACCTGAGACGGGTGGGGTTGAAGCGTGGCTTCACCCAACTGTGGAAGCTTCATGTACCGATCTGGTGTCGGTGGACATATCCTGCTCTCAGCTGAAACTGTGGCAGAGTAAGCTTCTGGGGCGCGTGCCACTGGGTTTGCTGCCCCCCTTTGGTCAGTAGCATAGCTGAGCACCTTGTGAGCCTCTGCTCGCGCGGCCTGGCTCTTGTGCAGTGCACTCTCGTGCTTAGCATCTTCGCTATCCTGCTTAGCATGACTGAGTCTCTGTGTGCACTCTGCCAACAGGGCAGTAGTGTTCTGCAGCTCAGAACAAAACGCCTGATTCTGTGATCGCTGGCGGAGGTCCTTTGCCTTAAGGGTTACGACCTCGCCACTAAGTGTGGCTATTTGTAAATGAGCTTTGTGATGGCAGAACAAGAATAATTGACCAACTATCTCCTTACTAGACCATCTTTGTCCGCTAGGTTCATTAACCATTCGAACTAAATTGGCGATCTCAGTGTCACACTGAGCTATGGTGTAGCCATCAAGCTCCTCTTTCTCTTTTACAGAGACTCTGAGGAGTTGAGCAACCAAATCAGGCAGTGAGGTCTTCTCACCTGCCTGAGGAGTTTCAGCTCCATACTCTGATGGAGTCTGGTTAGTCATATCTATCCCTTTGAAGCAAGGAAGAAGGAATCTAGTGACAACTAGGGGGGTCTCTGCAAACACTAATAGTGATGACAGCTGCCCACCAGATGGTGCTGTCCTGGTTACGGTGCACTGGTCAGGGCACTGTAAGTTAAGCTCTTTCTAATGCAAATTAGACACAAGCAACAAGATTCTCTCAAGGTAACCACTTAGCATATCAATGACTGTCACAGCAGGAAGCACAACAACACTGCATGGGACACAGACAGAGACAGAACTCAGCAAATCCAAACCCTGGATTAAGTTATAAACTTTCAAAATCCAAACGACTGAAATTGCTCGTATGAATGTTGTATGAAATCAACAGTACCACGCCTCACACGGGGCACCAATTATATGTAGGTAATATTGCTTTATCAAAGATTGCTATCAAAAAGAAATAAAAGAAGGTAAAAATAAAAATAATTAATTAATAACTTTAATAAATTAAAGTTCTCGGGGCACCACCCTGTTTGTTGGCACAGGGAACCAAGATAGCAGATAATTGACCTAACTTTAAAGATTCACCATAAGTTTTAATTATCAATTAAAATTATCAGATTAATTAATAAATTAATAAAAAGGGAATAACTTAAAGATTAGTTTTGCGCTCGAAATCAGTCTAGAAGGGTGAGACTTGACGTGCGTAGAGGCTGATAATCATACAACATTCAGAGCAAACAATTTCAGACACTTCTTGTTAAGATATGAAAAGATTTATTTACTCACAATAATAACTAAGGTCATTAATATCAATAAAACAAACCGGAAAACATAACAATGTCAAGAAGTTCAGGCAACAACAGATTTGAATACAAGGAAGACAAACTGGAGTGTGTGTGTGTGTGTGTGTGCGAGTGTGTGTGTGTGTGTGCGTGTGAGAAGGGATGATGCACAGGAAGTGGCAGAGTTATAACACGCCCACTAGTACGATCTGGATCAAACTAAAATGGCGGGACCTAGCTTAGAAGCAGGCTATGTAGCAATGGCGGCTAAACACATGTGAATGGGAGGGGTCCCAAGATGGCGGCTTTCTTCCTAGCTCCCTATATGTGGGTGTGTGCTGGTGCGTGCGTGCGTGCGTGCGTGCGTGCGTGCGTGCGTGTGTGTGTGTGTGTGAGAGTGTGCTCCGCCCCTCGACGCGGCAGAAGATGGGCAGAGACAGACTTGGGTTTGTGAATTTGTGAAGCAGGCTGAGAGGCTCAAGCAAGGCTTACAATACACAAAATTACAGTCAAACACACGGAGATGTAGCACATTAGCGGTTTACCCGAACAAAGAATTGAGAGAGAGAGAGAGAGAGAGAGAGAGAGAGAACGGCGCACATGCAATCGGTGTTGATTAACACCGAGGAAAAATTAAAGAACACACTTGTAATATTAAGCTTAGTTAAGAACACATGGTATCCTATATCTAATGCACATAATATCACTTCCTAACTCTTTGTCTGCCCAGACGTCTAAGCCTTACTTGGTGGAATTACGTCCGTGTTGTAATTCACCGTAGAGGTAGTCGAGCAGTCCGTGGTATTGAAGATCCAGTTGGGTTGCGGGTTTAAACAGATTCAGGCGCTGATGAGTTGATCATGGGGCCAGTCTGCAAGTCCTTGATTTTCCTGGTCCCAGTGGGAAGGCCTGGTATTCGGTCGACGGGAAATTGGGAGAAAACAGGAGGAAACGCTTCTTTCCTCGGATGTAGTCAGGATTCAGGTCGAGCCAACCAAAGAGGGATCTCCACGGGTTTAGAGAGGGAAAAGAATGTTCACTGAACAAGGGTTGGGCCTTTGTTCAGGGAGAGAGAGAGGTCTCTTGACGTCTTCAGCAGTGGAGCAGTAGCACCGGGAGCGGCGAGACAGAGAGAAAGTCTTGGGTTCGCTGAATTGGGAAAATCCAGGGCAGATTCTTGAGTTTCTTTGTGTGGAAGGGGAGAAGGGGAGAAGAAGCTAGAAGAAGGGGCTAGAGGAAGAGAGGAAGAGCGAAGAGAGGAAGAGCGAAGAGACTGGAAGAAGAGAGAGAGAGTTGAGGACAACTCAAACCTTTTTAGCTCCCCACCGATAAGGTGTGAAAAAGGGGTTGACTCTAGGTACAGTGGGTGATGTTTTATGACTCTGTCCGAAGACAAAGGATTCTGCTTATCTTCAGGCCACATGGAAGCCATGTGGCTTAGGCTTTTAGCTTGTGTTGTAGGCCACACTTTTAATACTCGAGAACTGGTATTTGCCCCAACAGCTCACATTTCAGACACAGCATCCAGGCTGCAATGGCTTAAATTTGTGTTATTTTGGGGCAAATTGGGGAATATTGAATTTTTGGTGAAAAAGTTGACCCCGCAGTCAATGTTTTTTTCAGCTGAGGAGACAACTTGAAACGCCCATATCTTGGGCAAGGAAGGAGTTAGAGAGCTCACATTTCAGACACAGCATCCAGGTTGCAATGGCATCAATTTGTGTTATTTTGGGGCAAATTCGGGGAATATTAAATTTTTGGTGAAAAAGTTTTTGGTGAAAAAGTCAACGTTTTTTTTCAACTGGAGAAAACTTGAAACGCCCATATCTTGGGCAAGGAAGGAGTTAGAGTGTTACATTTTTTAGACACAGCATCCAGGCTGCAATGGCATCAATTTGTGTTATTTTGGGGCAAATTGGGGAATATTGAATTTTTGGTGAAAAAGTTGACCCCGCAGTCAATGTTTTTTTCAGCTGAGGAGATAACTAGAAACGCCCATATCTTGGGCAAGGAAGGAGTTAGAGAGCTCACATTTCAGACACAGCATCCAGGCTGCAATGGCTTCAATTTGTGTTAATTGGGGGCAAATTGGGGAATATTGAATTTTTGGTGAAAAAGTTGATCCTGCAGTCAATGTTTTTTTTTAGCTTGAGGAGATAACTTGAAACGCCCATATCTTGGGCGAGAAAGGAGTGAGAGAGCTCACATTTCATACACAGCATCCAGGCTGCAATGGCTTCAATTTGTGTTATTTTGGGGCAAATTGGGGAATATTGAATTTTTGGTGAAAAAGTTGACCCAGCAGTCAACGTTTTTTTTCAACTGGAGAAAACTTGAAACGCCCATATCTTGGATAAGGAAGGAGTTAGAAAGTTAAAATGTTTAGATGCAGCATCCAGGCTGCAATGGCATCAATTTGTGTTATTTTGGGGCAAATTGGGGAATATTGAATTTTTGGTGAAAAAGTTGACCCCGTTGTCAACGGTTTTTTTCAGCTGAGGAGAACTTGAAACGCCAATATTTCTTGGATAAGGAAGGAGTGAGAGAGCTCACATTTCAGACACAGCATCAATTTGTGTTATTTTGGGGCAAATTGGGGAATATTGAATTTTTGGTGAAAAAGTTGACCCCGCGGTCAACGTTTTTTTTCAACTGGACAAAACTTGAAACGCCCATATCTTGGGCAAGGAAGGAGTGAGAGAGCTCACATTTCAGACACAGCATCCAGGCTGCAATGGCTTCAATTTGTGTTATTTTGGGGCAAATTGGGGAATATTGAATTTTTGGTGAAAAAGTTGACCCCGCGGTCAAGGTTTTTTTCAGCTGAGGAGATAACTTTAAACGCCCATATCTTGGGCAAGGAAGGAGTTAGAGTGTTAAATTTTTTAGACGCAGCATCCAGGCTGCAATGGCTTCAATTTGTGTTATTTTGGGGCAAATTGGGGAATATTGAATTTTTGGTGAAAAAGTTGACCCCGTGGTCAACGTTTTTTTTCAACTGGAGAAAACTTGAAACGGCCATATCTTGGGCAAGGAAGGAGTGAGAGAGCTCACATTTCAGACACAGCATCCAGGCAGAAATGGCATCAATTTGTAATATTTTGGGGCAAATTGGGGAATATTGAATTTTTGGTGAAAAAGTTGACCCCGTGGTCAACGTTTTTTTTCAACTGGAGATAACTTCAAACGGCCATATCTTGGGCAAGGAAGGAGTGAGAGAGCTCACATTTCAGACACAGCATCCAGGATGCAATGGCTTCAATTTGTGTTATTTTGGGGCAAATTGGGGAATATTGAATTTTTGGTGGAAAAGTTGACCCCGCAGTCAATGTTTTTTTCAACTGAGGAGATAACTTGAAACGCCCATATCTTGGGCAAGGAAGGAGTGAGAGTGCTTAAATTTCAAACGCAGCATCCAGGCTGCAATGGCTTCAATTTGTGTTATTTTGGGGCAAATTGGGGAATATTGAATTTTTGGTGAAAAAGTTGACCCCGCGGTCAAGGTTTTTTTCAGCTGAGGAGATAACTTGAAACGCCCATATCTTGGGCAAGGAAGGAGTTAGAGAGCTCACATTTCAGACACAGCATCCAGGCAGAAATGGCATCAATTTGTGTTATTTTGGGGCAAATTGCGGAATATTGAATTTTTGGTGAAAATGTTGACCCCGCGGTCAATGTTTTTTTCAGCTGAGGAGATAACTTGAAACGCCAATATTTCTTGGATAAGGAAGGAGTGAGAGAGCTCACATTTCAGACACAGCATCCAGGCTGCAATGGCATCAATTTGTGTTATTTTGGGGCAAATTGGGGAATATTGAATTTTTGGTGAAAATGTTGACCCCGCGGTCAATGTTTTTTTCAGCTGAGGAGATAACTTTAAACGCCCATATCTTGGGCAAGGAAGGAGTTAGACTGTTAAATTTTTTAGACGCAACATCCAGGCTGCAATGGCTTCAATTTGTGTTATTTTCGGGCAAATTAGGGAATATTGAATATTTGGTGAAAAAGTTGACCCCGCGGTCAACGTTTTTTTTCAACTGGAGAAAACTTGAAACGCCCATATCTTGGGCAAGGAAGGAGTTAGAGAGCTCACATTTCAGACACAGCATCCAGGCAGAAATGGCTTCAATTTGTGTTATTTTGGGGCAAATTGGGGAATATTGAATTTTTGGTGAAAAAGTTGACCCCGCGGTCAATGTTTTTTTCAGCTGAGGAGATAACTTCAAACGCCCATATCTTGGGCAAGGAAGGAGTTAGAGTGTTACATTTTTTAGATGCAGCATCCAGGCTGCAATGGCTTCAATTTGTGTTATTTTGGGGCAAATTGGGGAATATTGAATATTTGGTGAAAAAGTTGACCCCGCGGTCAATGTTTTTTTCAGCTGAGGAGATAACTTGAAACGCCCATATCTTGGGCGAGGAAGGAGTTAGAGTGTTAAATTTTTTAGACGCAGCATCCAGGCTGCAATGGCTTCAATTTGTGTTATTATGGGGCAAATTGGGGAATATTGAATTTTTTGTGAAAATGTTGACCCCGCGGTCAATGTTTTTTTCAGCTGAGGAGATAACTTGAAACGCCCATATCTTGGGCAAGGAAGGAGTGAGAGAGCTCACAATTCAGACACAGCATCCAGGCTGCAATGGCATCAATTTGTGTTATTTTGGGGCAAATTGGGGAATATTGAATTTTTGGTGAAAAAGTTGACCCCGCGGTCAATGTTTTTTTCAGCTGAGGAGATAACTTGAAACGCCCATATCTTGGGCAAGGAAGGAGTGAGAGAGCTCACATTTCAGACACAGCATCCAGGCTGCAATGGCTTCAATTTGTGTTATTTTGGGGCAAATTGGGGAATATTGAATTTTTGGTGAAAAAGTTGACCCCGCGGTCAATGTTTTTTTCAGCTGAGGAGATAACTTGAAAGGCCCATATCTTGGGCAAGGAAGGAGTTAGAGAGCTCACATTTCAGACACAGCATCCAGGCAGAAATGGCTTCAATTTGTGTTATTTTGGGGCAAATTGGGGAATATTGAATTTTTGGTGAAAATGTTGACCCCGCGGTCAATGTTTTTTTCAGCTGAGGAGATAACTTGAAACGCCCATATCTTGGGCAAGGAAGGAGTGAGAGAGCTCACATTTCAGACACAGCATCCAGGCAGAAATGGCATCAATTTGTGTTATTTTGGGGCAAATTGGGGAATATTGAATTTTTGGTGAAAAAGTTGACCCAGCAGTCAATGTTTTTTTTCAACTGGAGATAACTTGAAACGCCCATATCTTGGGCAAGGAAGGAGTTAAAGAGCTCACATTTCAGACACAGCATCCAGGCTGCAATGGCTTCAATTTGTGTTATTTTGGGGCAAATTGGGGAATACTGAATTTTTGGTGAAAAAGTTGACCCCGCGGTCAATGTTTTTTTCAGCTGAGGAGATAACTTGAAACGCCCATATCTTGGGCAAGGAAGGAGTGAGAGAGCTCACATTTCAGACACAGCATCCAGGCTGCAATGGCTTCAATTTGTGTTATTTTGGGGCAAATTGGGGAATATTGAATTTTTGGTGAAAAAGTTGACCCAGCAGTCAACGTTTTTTTTTAACTGGAGATAACTTGAAACGCTCATATCTTGGGCAAGGAAGGAGTGAGAGAGCTCACATTTCAGACACAGCATCCAGGCTGCAATGGCTTCAATTTGTGTTATTTTGGGGCAAATTGGGGAATATTGAATTTTTGGTGAAAATGTTGACCCCGCCGTCAACGTTTTTTTCAGCTGAGGAGATAACTTGAAACGCCCATATCTTGGATAAGGAAGGAGTGAGAGAGCTCACATTTCAGACACAGCATCCAGGCTGCAATGGGATGAATTTGTGTTATTTTGGGGCAAATTAGGGAATATTGAATTTTTGGTGAAAATGTTGACCCCGTGGTCAATGTTTTTTTCAGCTGAGGAGATAACTTGAAACGCCCATATCTTGGGCAAGGAAGGAGTTAGAGTGTTAAATTTTTTAGACGCAGCATCCAGGCTGCAATGGCTTCAATTTGTGTTATTTTGGGGCAAATTGGGGAATATTGAATTTTTGGTGAAAAAGTTGACCCCGCGTTCAACGTTTTTTTTCAACTGGAGAAAACTTGAAACGCCCATATCTTGGACAAGGAAGGAGTGGGAGAGCTCACATTTCAGACACAGCATCCAGGCTGCAATGGCTTCAATTTGTGTTATTTTGGGGCAAATTGGGGAATATTGAAATTTCGTTGAAAAAGTTGACCCCGCGGTAAACTTTTTTTTCAACTGGAGAAAACTTGAAACGCCCATATCTTGGGCAAGGAAGGAGTGAGAGAGCTCACATTTCAGACACAGCATCCAGGCTGGAATGGCTTCAATTTGTGTTATTTTGGGGCAAATTGGGGAATATTGAAATTTCGGTGAAAAAGTTGACCCCGCAGTCAATGTTTTTTTCAGCTGAGGAGATAACTTGAAACGCCCATATCTTGGGCAAGGAAGGAGTTAGAGTGTTAAATTTTTTAGACGCAGCATCCAGGCTGCAATGGCTTCAATTTGTGTTATTTTGGGGCAAATTGGGGAATATTGAATTTTTGGTGAAAAAGTTGACCCCGCGTTCAACGTTTTTTTTCAACTGGAGAAAACTTGAAACGCCCATATCTTGGACAAGGAAGGAGTGGGAGAGCTCACATTTCAGACACAGCATCCAGGCTGCAATGGCTTCAATTTGTGTTATTTTGGGGCAAATTGGGGAATATTGAAATTTCGGTGAAAAAGTTGACCCCGCGGTCAACTTTTTTTTCAACTGGAGAAAACTTGAAACGCCCATATCTTGGGCAAGGAAGGAGTGAGAGAGCTCACATTTCAGACACAGCATCCAGGCTGGAATGGCTTCAATTTGTGTTATTTTGGGGCAAATTGGGGAATATTGAATTTTTGGTGAAAATGTTGACCCCGCGGTCAATGTTTTTTTCAGCTGAGGAGATAACTTGAAACGCCCATATCTTGGGCAAGGAAGGAGTTAGAGTGTTAAATTTTTTAGACGCAGCATCCAGGCTGCAATGGCTTCAATTTGTGTTATTTTGGGGCAAATTGGGGAATATTGAATTTTTGGTGAAAAAGTTGACCCCATGGTCAATGTTTTTTTTCAACTGGAGAAAACTTGAAACGCCCATATCTTGGGCAAGGAAGGAGTGAGAGAGCTCACATTTCAGACACAGCATCCAGGCTGGAATGGCTTCAATTTGTGTTATTTTGGGGCAAATTGGGGAATATTGAAATTTCGGTGAAAAAGTTGACCCCGCAGTCAATGTTTTTTTCAGCTGAGGAGATAACTTGAAACGCCCATATCTTGGGCAAGGAAGGAGTTAGAGTGTTAAATTTTTTAGACGCAGCATCCAGGCTGCAATGGCTTCAATTTGTGTTATTTTGGGGCAAATTGGGGAATATTGAATTTTTGGTGAAAAAGTTGACCCCGTGGTCAACGTTTTTTTTCAACTGGAGAAAACTGGAAACGCCCATATCTTGGACAAGGAAGGAGTTAGAGTGTTAAATTTTTTAGACGCAGCATCCAGGCTGCAATGGCTTCAATTTGTGTTATTTTGGGGCAAATTGGGGAATATTGAATTTTTGGTGAAAAAGTTGACCCCGCGTTCAACGTTTTTTTTCAACTGGAGAAAACTTGAAACGCCCATATCTTGGACAAGGAAGGAGTGGGAGAGCTCACATTTCAGACACAGCATCCAGGCTGCAATGGCTTCAATTTGTGTTATTTTGGGGCAAATTGGGGAATATTGAAATTTCGGTGAAAAAGTTGACCCCGCGGTCAACTTTTTTTTCAACTGGAGAAAACTTGAAACGCCCATATCTTGGGCAAGGAAGGAGTGAGAGAGCTCACATTTCAGACACAGCATCCAGGCTGGAATGGCTTCAATTTGTGTTATTTTGGGGCAAATTGGGGAATATTGAATTTTTGGTGAAAATGTTGACCCCGCGGTCAATGTTTTTTTCAGCTGAGGAGATAACTTGAAACGCCCATATCTTGGGCAAGGAAGGAGTTAGAGTGTTAAATTTTTTAGACGCAGCATCCAGGCTGCAATGGCTTCAATTTGTGTTATTTTGGGGCAAATTGGGGAATATTGAATTTTTGGTGAAAAAGTTGACCCCATGGTCAATGTTTTTTTTCAACTGGAGAAAACTTGAAACGCCCATATCTTGGGCAAGGAAGGAGTTAGAGTGTTAAATTTTTTAGACGCAGCATCCAGGCTGCAATGGCTTCAATTTGTGTTATTTTGGGGCAAATTGGGGAATATTGAATTTTTGGTGAAAATGTTGACCCCGCGGTCAATGTTTTTTTCAGCTGAGGAGAAAACTTGAAACGCCCATATCTTGGGCAAGGAAGGAGTTAGAGTGTTAAATTTTTTAGACGCAGCATCCAGGCTGCAATGGCTTCAATTTATGTTATTTTGGGGCAAATTGGGGAATATTGAATTTTTGGTGAAAAAGTTGACCCCGCGGTCAACGTTTTTTTTCAACTGGACAAAACTTGAAACGCCCATATCTTGGACAAGGAAGGAGTGAGAGAGCTCACATTTCAGACACAGCATCCAGGCTGCAATGGCTTCAATTTGTGTTATTTTGGGGCAAATTGGGGAATATTGAAATTTCGGTGAAAAAGTTGACCCCGCAGTCAATGTTTTTTTCAGCTGAGGAGATAACTTGAAACGCCCATATCTTGGGCAAGGAAGGAGTTAGAGTGTTAAATTTTTTAGACGCAGCATCCAGGCTGCAATGGCTTCAATTTGTGTTATTTTGGGGCAAATTGGGGAATATTGAATTTTTGGTGAAAAAGTTGACCCCGTGGTCAACGTTTTTTTTCAACTGGAGAAAACTGGAAACGCCCATATCTTGGACAAGGAAGGAGTTAGAGTGTTTAATTTTTTAGACGCAGCATCCAGGCTGCAATGGCTTCAATTTGTGTTATTTTGGGGCAAATTGGGGAATATTGAATTTTTGGTGAAAAAGTTGACCCCGCGTTCAACGTTTTTTTTCAACTGGAGAAAACTTGAAACGCCCATATCTTGGACAAGGAAGGAGTGGGAGAGCTCACATTTCAGACACAGCATCCAGGCTGCAATGGCTTCAATTTGTGTTATTTTGGGGCAAATTGGGGAATATTGAAATTTCGGTGAAAAAGTTGACCCCGCGGTCAACTTTTTTTTCAACTGGAGAAAACTTGAAACGCCCATATCTTGGGCAAGGAAGGAGTGAGAGAGCTCACATTTCAGACACAGCATCCAGGCTGCAATGGCTTCAATTTGTGTTATTTTGGGGCAAATTGGGGAATATTGAATTTTTGGTGAAAAAGTTGACCCCATGGTCAATGTTTTTTTTCAACTGGAGAAAACTTGAAACGCCCATATCTTGGGCAAGGAAGGAGTTAGAGTGTTAAATTTTTTAGACGCAGCATCTAGGCTGCAATGGCTTCAATTTGTGTTATTTTGGGGCAAATTGGGGAATATTGAATTTTTGGTGAAAATGTTGACCCCGCGGTCAATGTTTTTTTCAGCTGAGGAGAAAACTTGAAACGCCCATATCTTGGGCAAGGAAGGAGTTAGAGTGTTAAATTTTTTAGACGCAGCATCCAGGCTGCAATGGCTTCAATTTATGTTATTTTGGGTCAAATTGGGGAATATTGAATTTTTGGTGAAAAAGTTGACCCCGCGGTCAACGTTTTTTTTCAACTGGACAAAACTTGAAACGACCATATCTTGGACAAGGAAGGAGTGAGAGAGCTCACATTTCAGACACAGCATCCAGGCTGCAATGGCTTCAATTTGTGTTATTTTGGGGCAAATTGGGGAATATTGAAATTTCGGTGAAAAAGTTGACCCCGCGGTCAACGTTTTTTTTCAACTGGAGAAAACTTGAAACGCCCATATCTTGGGAAAGGAAGGAGTTAGAGTGTTAAATTTTTTAGACGCAGCATCCAGGCTGCAATGGCTTCAATTTATGTTATTTTGGGGCAAATTGGGGAATATTGAATTTTTGGTGAAAAAGTTGACCCCGCGGTCAACGTTTTTTTTCAACTGGACAAAACTTGAAACGCCCATATCTTGGACAAGGAAGGAGTGAGAGAGCTCACATTTCAGACACAGCATCCAGGCTGCAATGGCTTCAATTTGTGTTATTTTGGGGCAAATTGGGGAATATTGAATTATTGGTGAAAATGTTGACCCCGCGGTCAATGTTTTTTTCAGCTGAGGAGATAACTTGAAACGCCCATATCTTGGGCAAGGAAGGAGTTAGAGTGTTAAATTTTTTAGACGCAGCATCCAGGCTGCAATGGCTTCAATTTGTGTTATTTTGGGGCAAATTGGGGAATATTGAATTTTTGGTGAAAAAGTTGACCCCATGGTCAATGTTTTTTTTCAACTGGAGAAAACTTGAAACGCCCATATCTTGGGCAAGGAAGGAGTTAGAGTGTTAAATTTTTTAGACGCAGCATCCAGGCTGCAATGGCTTCAATTTGTGTTATTTTGGGGCAAATTGGGGAATATTGAATTTTTGGTGAAAAAGTTGACCCCGCGGTCAACGTTTTTTTTCAACTGGACAAAACTTGAAACGCCCATATCTTGGACAAGGAAGGAGTGAGAGAGCTCACATTTCAGACACAGCATCCAGGCTGCAATGGCTTCAATTTGTGTTATTTTGGGGCAAATTGGGGAATATTGAATTTTTGGTGAAAATGTTGACCCCGCGGTCAATGTTTTTTTCAGCTGAGGAGATAACTTGAAACGCCCATATCTTGGGCAAGGAAGGAGTTAGAGTGTTAAATTTTTTAGACGCAGCATCCAGGCTGCAATGGCTTCAATTTGTGTTATTTTGGGGCAAATTGGGGAATATTGAATTTTTGGTGAAAAAGTTGACCCCATGGTCAATGTTTTTTTTCAACTGGAGAAAACTTGAAACGCCCATATCTTGGGCAAGGAAGGAGTTAGAGTGTTAAATTTTTTAGACGCAGCATCCAGGCTGCAATGGCTTCAATTTGTGTTATTTTGGGGCAAATTGGGGAATATTGAATTTTTGGTGAAAATGTTGACCCCGCGGTCAATGTTTTTTTCAGCTGAGGAGAAAACTTGAAACGCCCATATCTTGGGCAAGGAAGGAGTTAGAGTGTTAAATTTTTTAGACGCAGCATCCAGGCTGCAATGGCTTCAATTTATGTTATTTTGGGGCAAATTGGGGAATATTGAATTTTTGGTGAAAAAGTTGACCCCGCGGTCAACGTTTTTTTTCAACTGGACAAAACTTGAAACGCCCATATCTTGGACAAGGAAGGAGTGAGAGAGCTCACATTTCAGACACAGCATCCAGGCTGCAATGGCTTCAATTTGTGTTATTTTGGGGCAAATTGGGGAATATTGAAATTTCGGTGAAAAAGTTGACCCCGCGGTCAACGTTTTTTTTCAACTGGAGAAAACTTGAAACGCCCATATCTTGGGCAAGGAAGGAGTTAGAGAGCTCACATTTCAGACACAGCATCCAGGCTGCAATGGCTTCAATTTGTGTTATTTTGGGGCAAATTGGGGAATATTGAAATTTCGGTGAAAAAGTTGACCCCGCAGTCAATGTTTTTTTCAGCTGAGGAGATAACTTGAAACGCCCATATCTTGGGCAAGGAAGGAGTTAGAGTGTTAAATTTTTTAGACGCAGCATCCAGGCTGCAATGGCTTCAATTTGTGTTATTTTGGGGCAAATTGGGGAATATTGAATTTTTGGTGAAAAAGTTGACCCCGTGGTCAACGTTTTTTTTCAACTGGAGAAAACTGGAAACGCCCATATCTTGGACAAGGAAGGAGTTAGAGTGTTAAATTTTTTAGACGCAGCATCCAGGCTGCAATGGCTTCAATTTGTGTTATTTTGGGGCAAATTGGGGAATATTGAATTTTTGGTGAAAAAGTTGACCCCGCGTTCAACGTTTTTTTTCAACTGGAGAAAACTTGAAACGCCCATATCTTGGACAAGGAAGGAGTGGGAGAGCTCACATTTCAGACACAGCATCCAGGCTGCAATGGCTTCAATTTGTGTTATTTTGGGGCAAATTGGGGAATATTGAAATTTCGGTGAAAAAGTTGACCCCGCGGTCAACTTTTTTTTCAACTGGAGAAAACTTGAAACGCCCATATCTTGGGCAAGGAAGGAGTGAGAGAGCTCACATTTCAGACACAGCATCCAGGCTGCAATGGCTTCAATTTGTGTTATTTTGGGGCAAATTGGGGAATATTGAATTTTTGGTGAAAATGTTGACCCCGCGGTCAATGTTTTTTTCAGCTGAGGAGATAACTTGAAACGCCCATATCTTGGGCAAGGAAGGAGTTAGAGTGTTAAATTTTTTAGACGCAGCATCCAGGCTGCAATGGCTTCAATTTGTGTTATTTTGGGGCAAATTGGGGAATATTGAATTTTTGGTGAAAAAGTTGACCCCGTGGTCAACGTTTTTTTTCAACTGGAGAAAACTGGAAACGCCCATATCTTGGACAAGGAAGGAGTTAGAGTGTTAAATTTTTTAGACGCAGCATCCAGGCTGCAATGGCTTCAATTTGTGTTATTTTGGGGCAAATTGGGGAATATTGAATTTTTGGTGAAAAAGTTGACCCCGCGTTCAACGTTTTTTTTCAACTGGAGAAAACTTGAAACGCCCATATCTTGGGCAAGGAAGGAGTGAGAGAGCTCACATTTCAGACACAGCATCCAGGCTGCAATGGCTTCAATTTGTGTTATTTTGGGGCAAATTGGGGAATATTGAATTTTTGGTGAAAATGTTGACCCCACGGTCAATGTTTTTTTCAGCTGAGGAGATAACTTGAAACGCCCATATCTTGGGCAAGGAAGGAGTTAGAGTGTTAAATTTTTTAGACGCAGCATCCAGGCTGCAATGGCTTCAATTTGTGTTATTTTGGGGCAAATTGGGGAATATTGAATTTTTGGTGAAAAAGTTGACCCCATGGTCAATGTTTTTTTTCAACTGGAGAAAACTTGAAACGCCCATATCTTGGGCAAGGAAGGAGTTAGAGTGTTAAATTTTTTAGACGCAGCATCCAGGCTGCAATGGCTTCAATTTGTGTTATTTTGGGGCAAATTGGGGAATATTGAATTTTTGGTGAAAATGTTGAAATGTTGGTCAATGTTTTTTTCAGCTGAGGAGAAAACTTGAAACGCCCATATCTTGGGCAAGGAAGGAGTTAGAGTGTTAAATTTTTTAGACGCAGCATCCAGGCTGCAATGGCTTCAATTTATGTTATTTTGGGGCAAATTGGGGAATATTGAATTTTTGGTGAAAAAGTTGACCCCGCGGTCAACGTTTTTTTTCAACTGGACAAAACTTGAAACGCCCATATCTTGGACAAGGAAGGAGTGAGAGAGCTCACATTTCAGACACAGCATCCAGGCTGCAATGGCTTCAATTTGTGTTATTTTGGGGCAAATTGGGGAATATTGAAATTTCGGTGAAAAAGTTGACCCCGCGGTCAACGTTTTTTTTCAACTGGAGAAAACTTGAAACGCCCATATCTTGGGAAAGGAAGGAGTTAGAGTGTTAAATTTTGTAGACGCAGCATCCAGGCTGCAATGGCTTCAATTTATGTTATTTTGGGGCAAATTGGGGAATATTGAATTTTTGGTGAAAAAGTTGACCCCGCGGTCAACGTTTTTTTTCAACTGGACAAAACTTGAAACGCCCATATCTTGGACAAGGAAGGAGTGAGAGAGCTCACATTTCAGACACAGCATCCAGGCTGCAATGGCTTCAATTTGTGTTATTTTGGGGCAAATTGGGGAATATTGAAATTTCGGTGAAAAAGTTGACCCCGCGGTCAACGTTTTTTTTCAACTGGAGAAAACTTGAAACGCCCATATCTTGGGCAAGGAAGGAGTTAGAGAGCTCACATTTCAGACACAGCATCCAGGCTGCAATGGCTTCAATTTGTGTTATTTTGGGGCAAATTGGGGAATATTGAAATTTCGGTGAAAAAGTTGACCCCGCAGTCAATGTTTTTTTCAGCTGAGGAGATAACTTGAAACGCCCATATCTTGGGCAAGGAAGGAGTTAGAGTGTTAAATTTTTTAGACGCAGCATCCAGGCTGCAATGGCTTCAATTTGTGTTATTTTGGGGCAAATTGGGGAATATTGAATTTTTGGTGAAAATGTTGACCCAGCGGTCAATGTTTTCTTTCAACTGGAGATAACTTGAAAACGCTCATATCTTGGGAAAGGAAGGAGTTAGAGAGGTCACATCTCAGACACAGCATCCAGGCAGAAATGGCATCAATTTGTGTTATTTTGGGGCAAAATGGGGATTATTGAATTTTTGGTGAAAATGTTGACCCAGCAGTCAATGTTTTTTTTCAACTGGAGAAAACTTGAAACGCCCATATCTTGGGCAAGGAAGGAGTTAGAGAGCTCACATTTCGGACACAGCATCCAGGCTGCAATGGCTTCAATTTGTGTTATTTTGGGGCAAATTGGGGAATATTGAATTTTTGGTGAAAAAGTTGACCCCGTGGTCAACGTTTTTTTTCAACTGGAGAAAACTTGAAACGCCCATATCTTGGGCAAGGAAGGAGTGAGAGAACTCACATTTCAGACACAGCATCCAGGCTGCAATGGCTTCAATTTGTGTTATTTTGGGGCAAATTAGGGAATATTGAATTTTTGGTGAAAAAGTTGACCCCGCGGTCAACGTTTTTTTTCAACTGGACAAAACTTGAAACGCCCATATCTTGGATAAGGAAGGAGTGAGAGAGCTCACATTTCAGACACAGCATCCAGGCTGCAATGGCTTCAATTTGTGTTATTTTGGGGCAAATTGGGGAATATTGAAATTTCGGTGAAAAAGTTGACCCCGCGGTCAACGTTTTTTTTCAACTGGAGAAAACTTGAAACGCCCATATCTTGGGCAAGGAAGGAGTTAGAGAGCTCACATTTCAGACACAGCATCCAGGCAGAAATGGCTTCAATTTGTGTTATTTTGGGGCAAATTGGGGAATATTGAATTTTTGGTGAAAAAGTTGACCCCGCAGTCAATGTTTTTTTCAGCTGAGGAGATAACTTGAAACGCCCATATCTTGGGCAAGGAAGGAGTTAGAGTGTTAAATTTTTTAGACGCAGCATCCAGGCTGCAATGGCTTCAATTTGTGTTATTTTGGGGCAAATTGGGGAATATTGAATTTTTGGTGAAAAAGTTGACCCAGCAGTCAACGTTTTTTTTTTAACTGGAGATAACTTGAAACGCTCATATCTTGGGCAAGGAAGGAGTGAGAGAGCTCACATTTCAGACACAGCATCCAGGCTGCAATGGCATCAATTTGTGTTATTTTGGGGCAAATTGGGGAATATTGAATTTTTGGTGAAAATGTTGACCCAGCAGTCAACGTTTTTTTTCAACTGGAGATAACTTGAAACGCTCATATCTTGGGAAAGGAAGGAGTTAGAGAGGTCACATTTCAGACACAGCATCCAGGCAGAAATGGCATCAATTTGTGTTATTTTGGGGCAAATTGGGGAATATTGAATTTTTGGTGAAAAAGTTGACCCCGCAGTCAATGTTTTTTTCAACTGAGGAGATAACTTGAAACGCCCATATCTTGGATAAGGAAGGAGTGAGGGAGCTCACATTTCAGACACAGCATTGAGGCTGCAATGGCTTCAATTTGTGTTATTTTGGGGCAAATTGGGGAATATTGAATTTTTGGTGAAAAAGTTGACGCGCGGTCAATGTTTTTTTTCAACTGGAGAAAACTTGAAACGCCCATATCTTGGGCAAGGAAGGAGTTAGAGAGCTCACATTTCGGACACAGCATCCAGGCTGCAATGGCTTCAATTTGTGTTATTTTGGGGCAAATTGGGGAATATTGAATTTTTGGTGAAAAAGTTGACGCGCGGTCAATGTTTTTTTTCAACTGGAGAAAACTTGAAACGCCCATATCTTGGGCAAGGAAGGAGTTAGAGAGCTCACATTTCGGACACAGCATCCAGGCTGCAATGGCTTCAATTTGTGTTATTTTGGGGCAAATTGGGGAATATTGAATTTTTGGTGAAAAAGTTGACCCCGTGGTCAACGTTTTTTTTCAACTGGAGAAAACTTGAAACGCCCATATCTTGGATAAGGAAGGAGTGAGAGAGCTCACATTTCAGACGCAGCATCCAGGCTGCAATGGCTTCAATTTGTGTTATTTTGGGGCAAATTGGGGAATATTGAATTTTTGGTGAAAATGTTGACCCCGCGGTCAATGTTTTTTTCAGCTGAGGAGAAAACTTGAAACGCCCATATCTTGGGCAAGGAAGGAGTTAGAGTGTTAAATTTTTTAGACGCAGCATCCAGGCTGCAATGGCTTCAATTTATGTTATTTTGGGGCAAATTGAGGAATATTGAATTTTTGGTGAAAAAGTTGACCCCGCGATCAACGTTTTTTTTCAACTGGACAAAACTTGAAATGCCCATATCTTGGACAAGGAAGGAGTGAGAGAGCTCACATTTCAGACACAGCATCCAGGCTGCAATGGCATCAATTTGTGTTATTTTGGGGCAAATTGGGGAATATTGAATTTTTGGTGAAAAAGTTGACCCCGCGATCAACGTTTTTTTTCAACTGGACAAAACTTGAAAGGCCCATATCTTGGGCAAGGAAGGAGTTAGAGAGCTCACATTTCAGACACAGCATCCAGGCAGAAATGGCTTCAATTTGTGTTATTTTGGGGCAAATTGGGGAATATTGAATTTTTGGTGAAAATGTTGACCCCGCGGTCAATGTTTTTTTCAGCTGAGGAGATAACTTGAAACGCCCATATCTTGGGCAAGGAAGGAGTGAGAGAGCTCACATTTCAGACACAGCATCCAGGCTGCAATGGCTTCAATTTGTGTTATTTTGGGGCAAATTGGGGAATATTGAATTTTTGGTGAAAAAGTTGACCCAGCAGTCAACGTTTTTTTTTAACTGGAGATAACTTGAAACGCTCATATCTTGGGCAAGGAAGGAGTGACAGAGCTCACATTTCAGACACAGCATCCAGGCTGCAATGGCATCAATTTGTGTTATTTTGGGGCAAATTGGGGAATATTGAATTTTTGGTGAAAATGTTGACCCAGCAGTCAACGTTTTTTTTCAACTGGAGATAACTTGAAACGCTCATATCTTGGGAAAGGAAGGAGTTAGAGAGGTCACATTTCAGACACAGCATCCAGGCAGAAATGGCATCAATTTGTGTTATTTTGGGGCAAATTGGGGAATATTGAATTTTTGGTGAAAAAGTTGACCCCGCCGTCAATGTTTTTTTCAACTGAGGAGATAACTTGAAACGCCCATATCTTGGATAAGGAAGGAGTGAGGGAGCTCACATTTCAGACACAGCATTGAGGCTGCAATGGCTTCAATTTGTGTTATTTTGGGGCAAATTGGGGAATATTGAATTTTTGGTGAAAAAGTTGACGCGCGGTCAATGTTTTTTTTCAACTGGAGAAAACTTGAAACGCCCATATCTTGGGCAAGGAAGGAGTTAGAGAGCTCACATTTCGGACACAGCATCCAGGCTGCAATGGCTTCAATTTGTGTTATTTTGGGGCAAATTGGGGAATATTGAATTTTTGGTGAAAAAGTTGACGCGCGGTCAATGTTTTTTTTCAACTGGAGAAAACTTGAAACGCCCATATCTTGGATAAGGAAGGAGTGAGAGAGCTCACATTTCAGACGCAGCATCCAGGCTGCAATGGCTTCAATTTGTGTTATTTTGGGGCAAATTGGGGAATATTGAATTTTTGGTGAAAATGTTGACCCCGCGGTCAATGTTTTTTTCAGCTGAGGAGAAAACTTGAAACGCCCCTATCTTGGGCAAGGAAGGAGTTAGAGTGTTAAATTTTTTAGACGCAGCATCCAGGCTGCAATGGCTTCAATTTATGTTATTTTGGGGCAAATTGGGGAATATTGAATTTTTGGTGAAAAAGTTGACCCCGCGGTCAACGTTTTTTTTCAACTGGACAAAACTTGAAACGCCCATATCTTGGACAAGGAAGGAGTGAGAGAGCTCACATTTCAGACACAGCATCCAGGCTGCAATGGCATCAATTTGTGTTATTTTGGGGCAAATTAGGGAATATTGAATTTTTGGTGAAAAAGTTGACCCCGCGGTCAACGTTTTTTTTCAACTGGACAAAACTTGAAACGCCCATATCTTGGGCAAGGAAGGAGTTAGAGAGCTCACATTTCAGACACAGCATCCAGGCAGAAATGGCTTCAATTTGTGTTATTTTGGGGCAAATTGGGGAATATTGAATTTTTGGTGAAAAAGTTGACCCCGCAGTCAATGTTTTTTTCAGCTGAGGAGATAACTTGAAACGCCCATATCTTGGGCAAGGAAGGAGTTAGAGTGTTAAATTTTTTAGACGCAGCATCCAGGCTGCAATGGCTTCAATTTGTGTTATTTTGGGGCAAATTGGGGAATATTGAATTTTTGGTGAAAAAGTTGACCCCGCGGTCAACGTTTTTTTTCAACTGGACAAAACTTGAAACGCCCATATCTTGGGCAAGGAAGGAGTTAGAGAGCTCACATTTCAGACACAGCATCCAGGCAGAAATGGCTTCAATTTGTGTTATTTTGGGGCAAATTGGGGAATATTGAATTTTTGGTGAAAAAGTTGACCCCGCAGTCAATGTTTTTTTCAGCTGAGGAGATAACTTGAAACGCCCATATCTTGGGCAAGGAAGGAGTTAGAGTGTTAAATTTTTTAGACGCAGCATCCAGGCTGCAATGGCTTCAATTTGTGTTATTTTGGGGCAAATTGGGGAATATTGAATTTTTGGTGAAAAAGTTGACCCAGCAGTCAACGTTTTTTTTTTAACTGGAGATAACTTGAAACGCTCATATCTTGGGCAAGGAAGGAGTGAGAGAGCTCACATTTCAGACACAGCATCCAGGCTGCAATGGCATCAATTTGTGTTATTTTGGGGCAAATTGGGGAATATTGAATTTTTGGTGAAAATGTTGACCCAGCAGTCAACGTTTTTTTTCAACTGGAGATAACTTGAAACGCTCATATCTTGGGAAAGGAAGGAGTTAGAGAGGTCACATTTCAGACACAGCATCCAGGCAGAAATGGCATCAATTTGTGTTATTTTGGGGCAAATTGGGGAATATTGAATTTTTGGTGAAAAAGTTGACCCCGCGGTCAATGTTTTTTTCAGCTGAGGAGATAACTTGAAAGGCCCATATCTTGGGCAAGGAAGGAGTTAGAGAGCTCACATTTCAGACACAGCATCCAGGCAGAAATGGCTTCAATTTGTGTTATTTTGGGGCAAATTGGGGAATATTGAATTTTTGGTGAAAAAGTTGACCCCATGGTCAATGTTTTTTTTCAACTGGAGAAAACTTGAAACGCCCATATCTTGGACAAGGAAGGAGTGAGAGAGCTCACATTTCAGACACAGCATCCAGGCTGCAATGGCTTCAATTTGTGTTATTTTGGGGCAAATTGGGGAATATTGAATTATTGGTGAAAATGTTGACCCCGCGGTCAATGTTTTTTTCAGCTGAGGAGATAACTTGAAACGCCCATATCTTGGGCAAGGAAGGAGTTAGAGTGTTAAATTTTTTAGACGCAGCATCCAGGCTGCAATGGCTTCAATTTGTGTTATTTTGGGGCAAATTGGGGAATATTGAATTTTTGGTGAAAAAGTTGACCCCATGGTCAATGTTTTTTTTCAACTGGAGAAAACTTGAAACGCCCATATCTTGGGCAAGGAAGGAGTTAGAGTGTTAAATTTTTTAGACGCAGCATCCAGGCTGCAATGGCTTCAATTTGTGTTATTTTGGGGCAAATTGGGGAATATTGAATTTTTGGTGAAAAAGTTGACCCCGCGGTCAACGTTTTTTTTCAACTGGACAAAACTTGAAACGCCCATATCTTGGACAAGGAAGGAGTGAGAGAGCTCACATTTCAGACACAGCATCCAGGCTGCAATGGCTTCAATTTGTGTTATTTTGGGGCAAATTGGGGAATATTGAATTTTTGGTGAAAATGTTGACCCCGCGGTCAATGTTTTTTTCAGCTGAGGAGATAACTTGAAACGCCCATATCTTGGGCAAGGAAGGAGTTAGAGTGTTAAATTTTTTAGACGCAGCATCCAGGCTGCAATGGCTTCAATTTGTGTTATTTTGGGGCAAATTGGGGAATATTGAATTTTTGGTGAAAAAGTTGACCCCATGGTCAATGTTTTTTTTCAACTGGAGAAAACTTGAAACGCCCATATCTTGGGCAAGGAAGGAGTTAGAGTGTTAAATTTTTTAGACGCAGCATCCAGGCTGCAATGGCTTCAATTTGTGTTATTTTGGGGCAAATTGGGGAATATTGAATTTTTGGTGAAAATGTTGACCCCGCGGTCAATGTTTTTTTCAGCTGAGGAGAAAACTTGAAACGCCCATATCTTGGGCAAGGAAGGAGTTAGAGTGTTAAATTTTTTAGACGCAGCATCCAGGCTGCAATGGCTTCAATTTATGTTATTTTGGGGCAAATTGGGGAATATTGAATTTTTGGTGAAAAAGTTGACCCCGCGGTCAACGTTTTTTTTCAACTGGACAAAACTTGAAACGCCCATATCTTGGACAAGGAAGGAGTGAGAGAGCTCACATTTCAGACACAGCATCCAGGCTGCAATGGCTTCAATTTGTGTTATTTTGGGGCAAATTGGGGAATATTGAAATTTCGGTGAAAAAGTTGACCCCGCGGTCAACGTTTTTTTTCAACTGGAGAAAACTTGAAACGCCCATATCTTGGGCAAGGAAGGAGTTAGAGAGCTCACATTTCAGACACAGCATCCAGGCTGCAATGGCTTCAATTTGTGTTATTTTGGGGCAAATTGGGGAATATTGAAATTTCGGTGAAAAAGTTGACCCCGCAGTCAATGTTTTTTTCAGCTGAGGAGATAACTTGAAACGCCCATATCTTGGGCAAGGAAGGAGTTAGAGTGTTAAATTTTTTAGACGCAGCATCCAGGCTGCAATGGCTTCAATTTGTGTTATTTTGGGGCAAATTGGGGAATATTGAATTTTTGGTGAAAAAGTTGACCCCGTGGTCAACGTTTTTTTTCAACTGGAGAAAACTGGAAACGCCCATATCTTGGACAAGGAAGGAGTTAGAGTGTTAAATTTTTTAGACGCAGCATCCAGGCTGCAATGGCTTCAATTTGTGTTATTTTGGGGCAAATTGGGGAATATTGAATTTTTGGTGAAAAAGTTGACCCCGCGTTCAACGTTTTTTTTCAACTGGAGAAAACTTGAAACGCCCATATCTTGGACAAGGAAGGAGTGGGAGAGCTCACATTTCAGACACAGCATCCAGGCTGCAATGGCTTCAATTTGTGTTATTTTGGGGCAAATTGGGGAATATTGAAATTTCGGTGAAAAAGTTGACCCCGCGGTCAACTTTTTTTTCAACTGGAGAAAACTTGAAACGCCCATATCTTGGGCAAGGAAGGAGTGAGAGAGCTCACATTTCAGACACAGCATCCAGGCTGCAATGGCTTCAATTTGTGTTATTTTGGGGCAAATTGGGGAATATTGAATTTTTGGTGAAAATGTTGACCCCGCGGTCAATGTTTTTTTCAGCTGAGGAGATAACTTGAAACGCCCATATCTTGGGCAAGGAAGGAGTTAGAGTGTTAAATTTTTTAGACGCAGCATCCAGGCTGCAATGGCTTCAATTTGTGTTATTTTGGGGCAAATTGGGGAATATTGAATTTTTGGTGAAAAAGTTGACCCCGTGGTCAACGTTTTTTTTCAACTGGAGAAAACTGGAAACGCCCATATCTTGGACAAGGAAGGAGTTAGAGTGTTAAATTTTTTAGACGCAGCATCCAGGCTGCAATGGCTTCAATTTGTGTTATTTTGGGGCAAATTGGGGAATATTGAATTTTTGGTGAAAAAGTTGACCCCGCGTTCAACGTTTTTTTTCAACTGGAGAAAACTTGAAACGCCCATATCTTGGACAAGGAAGGAGTGGGAGAGCTCACATTTCAGACACAGCATCCAGGCTGCAATGGCTTCAATTTGTGTTATTTTGGGGCAAATTGGGGAATATTGAAATTTCGGTGAAAAAGTTGACCCCGCGGTCAACTTTTTTTTCAACTGGAGAAAACTTGAAACGCCCATATCTTGGGCAAGGAAGGAGTGAGAGAGCTCACATTTCAGACACAGCATCCAGGCTGCAATGGCTTCAATTTGTGTTATTTTGGGGCAAATTGGGGAATATTGAATTTTTGGTGAAAATGTTGACCCCGCGGTCAATGTTTTTTTCAGCTGAGGAGATAACTTGAAACGCCCATATCTTGGGCAAGGAAGGAGTTAGAGTGTTAAATTTTTTAGACGCAGCATCCAGGCTGCAATGGCTTCAATTTGTGTTATTTTGGGGCAAATTGGGGAATATTGAATTTTTGGTGAAAAAGTTGACCCCGTGGTCAACGTTTTTTTTCAACTGGAGAAAACTGGAAACGCCCATATCTTGGACAAGGAAGGAGTTAGAGTGTTAAATTTTTTAGACGCAGCATCCAGGCTGCAATGGCTTCAATTTGTGTTATTTTGGGGCAAATTGGGGAATATTGAATTTTTGGTGAAAAAGTTGACCCCGCGTTCAACGTTTTTTTTCAACTGGAGAAAACTTGAAACGCCCATATCTTGGACAAGGAAGGAGTGGGAGAGCTCACATTTCAGACACAGCATCCAGGCTGCAATGGCTTCAATTTGTGTTATTTTGGGGCAAATTGGGGAATATTGAAATTTCGGTGAAAAAGTTGACCCCGCGGTCAACTTTTTTTTCAACTGGAGAAAACTTGAAACGCCCATATCTTGGGCAAGGAAGGAGTGAGAGAGCTCACATTTCAGACACAGCATCCAGGCTGCAATGGCTTCAATTTGTGTTATTTTGGGGCAAATTGGGGAATATTGAATTTTTGGTGAAAATGTTGACCCCGCGGTCAATGTTTTTTTCAGCTGAGGAGATAACTTGAAACGCCCATATCTTGGGCAAGGAAGGAGTTAGAGTGTTAAATTTTTTAGACGCAGCATCCAGGCTGCAATGGCTTCAATTTGTGTTATTTTGGGGCAAATTGGGGAATATTGAATTTTTGGTGAAAAAGTTGACCCCATGGTCAATGTTTTTTTTCAACTGGAGAAAACTTGAAACGCCCATATCTTGGGCAAGGAAGGAGTTAGAGTGTTAAATTTTTTAGACGCAGCATCCAGGCTGCAATGGCTTCAATTTGTGTTATTTTGGGGCAAATTGGGGAATATTGAATTTTTGGTGAAAATGTTGAAATGTTGGTCAATGTTTTTTTCAGCTGAGGAGAAAACTTGAAACGCCCATATCTTGGGCAAGGAAGGAGTTAGAGTGTTAAATTTTTTAGACGCAGCATCCAGGCTGCAATGGCTTCAATTTATGTTATTTTGGGGCAAATTGGGGAATATTGAATTTTTGGTGAAAAAGTTGACCCCGCGGTCAACGTTTTTTTTCAACTGGACAAAACTTGAAACGCCCATATCTTGGACAAGGAAGGAGTGAGAGAGCTCACATTTCAGACACAGCATCCAGGCTGCAATGGCTTCAATTTGTGTTATTTTGGGGCAAATTGGGGAATATTGAAATTTCGGTGAAAAAGTTGACCCCGCGGTCAACGTTTTTTTTCAACTGGAGAAAACTTGAAACGCCCATATCTTGGGAAAGGAAGGAGTTAGAGTGTTAAATTTTGTAGACGCAGCATCCAGGCTGCAATGGCTTCAATTTATGTTATTTTGGGGCAAATTGGGGAATATTGAATTTTTGGTGAAAAAGTTGACCCCGCGGTCAACGTTTTTTTTCAACTGGACAAAACTTGAAACGCCCATATCTTGGACAAGGAAGGAGTGAGAGAGCTCACATTTCAGACACAGCATCCAGGCTGCAATGGCTTCAATTTGTGTTATTTTGGGGCAAATTGGGGAATATTGAAATTTCGGTGAAAAAGTTGACCCCGCGGTCAACGTTTTTTTTCAACTGGAGAAAACTTGAAACGCCCATATCTTGGGCAAGGAAGGAGTTAGAGAGCTCACATTTCAGACACAGCATCCAGGCTGCAATGGCTTCAATTTGTGTTATTTTGGGGCAAATTGGGGAATATTGAAATTTCGGTGAAAAAGTTGACCCCGCAGTCAATGTTTTTTTCAGCTGAGGAGATAACTTGAAACGCCCATATCTTGGGCAAGGAAGGAGTTAGAGTGTTAAATTTTTTAGACGCAGCATCCAGGCTGCAATGGCTTCAATTTGTGTTATTTTGGGGCAAATTGGGGAATATTGAATTTTTGGTGAAAATGTTGACCCAGCGGTCAATGTTTTCTTTCAACTGGAGATAACTTGAAAACGCTCATATCTTGGGAAAGGAAGGAGTTAGAGAGGTCACATCTCAGACACAGCATCCAGGCAGAAATGGCATCAATTTGTGTTATTTTGGGGCAAAATGGGGATTATTGAATTTTTGGTGAAAATGTTGACCCAGCAGTCAATGTTTTTTTTCAACTGGAGAAAACTTGAAACGCCCATATCTTGGGCAAGGAAGGAGTTAGAGAGCTCACATTTCGGACACAGCATCCAGGCTGCAATGGCTTCAATTTGTGTTATTTTGGGGCAAATTGGGGAATATTGAATTTTTGGTGAAAAAGTTGACCCCGTGGTCAACGTTTTTTTTCAACTGGAGAAAACTTGAAACGCCCATATCTTGGGCAAGGAAGGAGTGAGAGAACTCACATTTCAGACACAGCATCCAGGCTGCAATGGCTTCAATTTGTGTTATTTTGGGGCAAATTAGGGAATATTGAATTTTTGGTGAAAAAGTTGACCCCGCGGTCAACGTTTTTTTTCAACTGGACAAAACTTGAAACGCCCATATCTTGGATAAGGAAGGAGTGAGAGAGCTCACATTTCAGACACAGCATCCAGGCTGCAATGGCTTCAATTTGTGTTATTTTGGGGCAAATTGGGGAATATTGAAATTTCGGTGAAAAAGTTGACCCCGCGGTCAACGTTTTTTTTCAACTGGAGAAAACTTGAAACGCCCATATCTTGGGCAAGGAAGGAGTTAGAGAGCTCACATTTCAGACACAGCATCCAGGCAGAAATGGCTTCAATTTGTGTTATTTTGGGGCAAATTGGGGAATATTGAATTTTTGGTGAAAAAGTTGACCCCGCAGTCAATGTTTTTTTCAGCTGAGGAGATAACTTGAAACGCCCATATCTTGGGCAAGGAAGGAGTTAGAGTGTTAAATTTTTTAGACGCAGCATCCAGGCTGCAATGGCTTCAATTTGTGTTATTTTGGGGCAAATTGGGGAATATTGAATTTTTGGTGAAAAAGTTGACCCAGCAGTCAACGTTTTTTTTTTAACTGGAGATAACTTGAAACGCTCATATCTTGGGCAAGGAAGGAGTGAGAGAGCTCACATTTCAGACACAGCATCCAGGCTGCAATGGCATCAATTTGTGTTATTTTGGGGCAAATTGGGGAATATTGAATTTTTGGTGAAAATGTTGACCCAGCAGTCAACGTTTTTTTTCAACTGGAGATAACTTGAAACGCTCATATCTTGGGAAAGGAAGGAGTTAGAGAGGTCACATTTCAGACACAGCATCCAGGCAGAAATGGCATCAATTTGTGTTATTTTGGGGCAAATTGGGGAATATTGAATTTTTGGTGAAAAAGTTGACCCCGCAGTCAATGTTTTTTTCAACTGAGGAGATAACTTGAAACGCCCATATCTTGGATAAGGAAGGAGTGAGGGAGCTCACATTTCAGACACAGCATTGAGGCTGCAATGGCTTCAATTTGTGTTATTTTGGGGCAAATTGGGGAATATTGAATTTTTGGTGAAAAAGTTGACGCGCGGTCAATGTTTTTTTTCAACTGGAGAAAACTTGAAACGCCCATATCTTGGGCAAGGAAGGAGTTAGAGAGCTCACATTTCGGACACAGCATCCAGGCTGCAATGGCTTCAATTTGTGTTATTTTGGGGCAAATTGGGGAATATTGAATTTTTGGTGAAAAAGTTGACGCGCGGTCAATGTTTTTTTTCAACTGGAGAAAACTTGAAACGCCCATATCTTGGGCAAGGAAGGAGTTAGAGAGCTCACATTTCGGACACAGCATCCAGGCTGCAATGGCTTCAATTTGTGTTATTTTGGGGCAAATTGGGGAATATTGAATTTTTGGTGAAAAAGTTGACCCCGTGGTCAACGTTTTTTTTCAACTGGAGAAAACTTGAAACGCCCATATCTTGGATAAGGAAGGAGTGAGAGAGCTCACATTTCAGACGCAGCATCCAGGCTGCAATGGCTTCAATTTGTGTTATTTTGGGGCAAATTGGGGAATATTGAATTTTTGGTGAAAATGTTGACCCCGCGGTCAATGTTTTTTTCAGCTGAGGAGAAAACTTGAAACGCCCATATCTTGGGCAAGGAAGGAGTTAGAGTGTTAAATTTTTTAGACGCAGCATCCAGGCTGCAATGGCTTCAATTTATGTTATTTTGGGGCAAATTGAGGAATATTGAATTTTTGGTGAAAAAGTTGACCCCGCGATCAACGTTTTTTTTCAACTGGACAAAACTTGAAATGCCCATATCTTGGACAAGGAAGGAGTGAGAGAGCTCACATTTCAGACACAGCATCCAGGCTGCAATGGCATCAATTTGTGTTATTTTGGGGCAAATTGGGGAATATTGAATTTTTGGTGAAAAAGTTGACCCCGCGATCAACGTTTTTTTTCAACTGGACAAAACTTGAAAGGCCCATATCTTGGGCAAGGAAGGAGTTAGAGAGCTCACATTTCAGACACAGCATCCAGGCAGAAATGGCTTCAATTTGTGTTATTTTGGGGCAAATTGGGGAATATTGAATTTTTGGTGAAAATGTTGACCCCGCGGTCAATGTTTTTTTCAGCTGAGGAGATAACTTGAAACGCCCATATCTTGGGCAAGGAAGGAGTGAGAGAGCTCACATTTCAGACACAGCATCCAGGCTGCAATGGCTTCAATTTGTGTTATTTTGGGGCAAATTGGGGAATATTGAATTTTTGGTGAAAAAGTTGACCCAGCAGTCAACGTTTTTTTTTAACTGGAGATAACTTGAAACGCTCATATCTTGGGCAAGGAAGGAGTGACAGAGCTCACATTTCAGACACAGCATCCAGGCTGCAATGGCTTCAATTTGTGTTATTTTGGGGCAAATTGGGGAATATTGAATTTTTGTTGAAAATGTTGACCCCGCGGTCAATGTTTTTTTCAGCTGAGGAGATAACTTGAAACGCCCATATCTTGGGCGAGGAAGGAGTTAGAGTGTTAAATTTTTTAGACGCAGCATCCAGGCTGCAATGGCTTCAATTTGTGTTATTATGGGGCAAATTGGGGAATATTGAATTTTTGGTGAAAATGTTGACCCCGCGGTCAATGTTTTTTTCAGCTGAGGAGATAACTTGAAACGCCCATATCTTGGGCAAGGAAGGAGTTAGAGTGTTAAATTTTTTAGACGCAGCATCCAGGCTGCAATGGCTTCAATTTGTGTTATTTTGGGGCAAATTGGGGAATATTGAATTTTTGGTGAAAAAGTTGACCCCGCGTTCAACGTTTTTTTTCAACTGGAGAAAACTTGAAACGCCCATATCTTGGGCAAGGAAGGAGTTAGAGAGCTCACATTTCAGACACAGCATCCAGGCTGCAATGGCTTCAATTTGTGTTATTTTGGGGCAAATTGGGGAATATTGAAATTTCGGTGAAAAAGTTGACCCCGCAGTCAATGTTTTTTTCAGCTGAGGAGATAACTTGAAACGCCCATATCTTGGGCAAGGAAGGAGTTAGAGTGTTAAATTTTTTAGACGCAGCATCCAGGCTGCAATGGCTTCAATTTGTGTTATTTTGGGGCAAATTGGGGAATATTGAATTTTTGGTGAAAATGTTGACCCAGCGGTCAATGTTTTCTTTCAACTGGAGATAACTTGAAAACGCTCATATCTTGGGAAAGGAAGGAGTTAGAGAGGTCACATCTCAGACACAGCATCCAGGCAGAAATGGCATCAATTTGTGTTATTTTGGGGCAAAATGGGGATTATTGAATTTTTGGTGAAAATGTTGACCCAGCAGTCAATGTTTTTTTTCAACTGGAGAAAACTTGAAACGCCCATATCTTGGGCAAGGAAGGAGTTAGAGAGCTCACATTTCGGACACAGCATCCAGGCTGCAATGGCTTCAATTTGTGTTATTTTGGGGCAAATTGGGGAATATTGAATTTTTGGTGAAAAAGTTGACCCCGTGGTCAACGTTTTTTTTCAACTGGAGAAAACTTGAAACGCCCATATCTTGGGCAAGGAAGGAGTGAGAGAACTCACATTTCAGACACAGCATCCAGGCTGCAATGGCTTCAATTTGTGTTATTTTGGGGCAAATTAGGGAATATTGAATTTTTGGTGAAAAAGTTGACCCCGCGGTCAACGTTTTTTTTCAACTGGACAAAACTTGAAACGCCCATATCTTGGATAAGGAAGGAGTGAGAGAGCTCACATTTCAGACACAGCATCCAGGCTGCAATGGCTTCAATTTGTGTTATTTTGGGGCAAATTGGGGAATATTGAAATTTCGGTGAAAAAGTTGACCCCGCGGTCAACGTTTTTTTTCAACTGGAGAAAACTTGAAACGCCCATATCTTGGGCAAGGAAGGAGTTAGAGAGCTCACATTTCAGACACAGCATCCAGGCAGAAATGGCTTCAATTTGTGTTATTTTGGGGCAAATTGGGGAATATTGAATTTTTGGTGAAAAAGTTGACCCCGCAGTCAATGTTTTTTTCAGCTGAGGAGATAACTTGAAACGCCCATATCTTGGGCAAGGAAGGAGTTAGAGTGTTAAATTTTTTAGACGCAGCATCCAGGCTGCAATGGCTTCAATTTGTGTTATTTTGGGGCAAATTGGGGAATATTGAATTTTTGGTGAAAAAGTTGACCCAGCAGTCAACGTTTTTTTTTTAACTGGAGATAACTTGAAACGCTCATATCTTGGGCAAGGAAGGAGTGAGAGAGCTCACATTTCAGACACAGCATCCAGGCTGCAATGGCATCAATTTGTGTTATTTTGGGGCAAATTGGGGAATATTGAATTTTTGGTGAAAATGTTGACCCAGCAGTCAACGTTTTTTTTCAACTGGAGATAACTTGAAACGCTCATATCTTGGGAAAGGAAGGAGTTAGAGAGGTCACATTTCAGACACAGCATCCAGGCAGAAATGGCATCAATTTGTGTTATTTTGGGGCAAATTGGGGAATATTGAATTTTTGGTGAAAAAGTTGACCCCGCAGTCAATGTTTTTTTCAACTGAGGAGATAACTTGAAACGCCCATATCTTGGATAAGGAAGGAGTGAGGGAGCTCACATTTCAGACACAGCATTGAGGCTGCAATGGCTTCAATTTGTGTTATTTTGGGGCAAATTGGGGAATATTGAATTTTTGGTGAAAAAGTTGACGCGCGGTCAATGTTTTTTTTCAACTGGAGAAAACTTGAAACGCCCATATCTTGGGCAAGGAAGGAGTTAGAGAGCTCACATTTCGGACACAGCATCCAGGCTGCAATGGCTTCAATTTGTGTTATTTTGGGGCAAATTGGGGAATATTGAATTTTTGGTGAAAAAGTTGACGCGCGGTCAATGTTTTTTTTCAACTGGAGAAAACTTGAAACGCCCATATCTTGGGCAAGGAAGGAGTTAGAGAGCTCACATTTCAGACACAGCATCCAGGCAGAAATGGCTTCAATTTGTGTTATTTTTGGGCAAATTGGGGAATATTGAATTTTTGGTGAAAAAGTTGACCCCGCAGTCAATGTTTTTTTCAGCTGAGGAGATAACTTGAAACGCCCATATCTTGGGCAAGGAAGGAGTTAGAGTGTTAAATTTTTTAGACGCAGCATCCAGGCTGCAATGGCTTCAATTTGTGTTATTTTGGGGCAAATTGGGGAATATTGAATTTTTGGTGAAAAAGTTGACCCCGCGGTCAACGTTTTTTTTCAACTGGACAAAACTTGAAACGCCCATATCTTGGGCAAGGAAGGAGTTAGAGAGCTCACATTTCAGACACAGCATCCAGGCAGAAATGGCTTCAATTTGTGTTATTTTGGGGCAAATTGGGGAATATTGAATTTTTGGTGAAAAAGTTGACCCCGCAGTCAATGTTTTTTTCAGCTGAGGAGATAACTTGAAACGCCCATATCTTGGGCAAGGAAGGAGTTAGAGTGTTAAATTTGTTAGACTCAGCATCCAGGCTGCAATGGCTTCAATTTGTGTTATTTTGGGGCAAATTGGGGAATATTGAATTTTTGGTGAAAATGTTGACCCCGCCGTCAATGTTTTTTTCAGCTGAGGAGATAACTTGAAACGCCCATATCTTGGGCAAGGAAGGAGTTAGAGTGTTAAATTTTTTAGACGCAGCATCCAGGCTGCAATGGCTTGAATTTGTGTTATTTTGGGGCAAATTGGGGAATATTGAATTTTTGGTGAAACGTTGTTTTTCAACTGGAGAAAACTTGAAACGCCCATATCTTGGATAAGGAAGGAGTGAGAGAGCTCACATTTCAGACACAGCATCCAGGCTGCAATGGCTTCAATTTGTGTTATTTTGGGGCAAATTGGGGAATATTGAATTTTTGGTGAAAAAGTTGACCCCGCAGTCAATGTTTTTTTCAGCTGAGGAGATAACTTGAAACGCCCATATCTTGGGCAAGGAAGGAGTAAGTGTGTTACATTTTTTAGACGCAGCATCCAGGCTGCAATGGCTTCAATTTGTGTTATTTTGGGGCAAATTAGTGAATATTGAATTTTTGGTGAAAAAGTTGACCCCGCGGTCAACGTTTTTTTGCAACTGGACAAAACTTGAAACGCCCATATCTTGGGCAAGGAAGGAGTTAGAGAGCTCACATTTCAGACACAGCATCCAGGCTGCAATGGCTTCAATTTGTGTTATTTTGGGGCAAATTGGGGAATATTGAATTTTTGGTGAAAAAGTTGACCCAGCAGTCAACGTTTTTTTTTAACTGGAGATAACTTGAAACGCTCATATCTTGGGCAAGGAAGGAGTGACAGAGCTCACATTTCAGACACAGCATCCAGGCTGCAATGGCTTCAATTTGTGTTATTTTGGGGCAAATTGGGGAATATTGAATTTTTGTTGAAAATGTTGACCCCGCGGTCAATGTTTTTTTCAGCTGAGGAGATAACTTGAAACGCCCATATCTTGGGCGAGGAAGGAGTTAGAGTGTTAAATTTTTTAGACGCAGCATCCAGGCTGCAATGGCTTCAATTTGTGTTATTATGGGGCAAATTGGGGAATATTGAATTTTTGGTGAAAATGTTGACCCCGCGGTCAATGTTTTTTTCAGCTGAGGAGATAACTTGAAACGCCCATATCTTGGGCAAGGAAGGAGTTAGAGTGTTAAATTTTTTAGACGCAGCATCCAGGCTGCAATGGCTTCAATTTGTGTTATTTTGGGGCAAATTGGGGAATATTGAATTTTTGGTGAAAAAGTTGACCCCGCGTTCAACGTTTTTTTTCAACTGGAGAAAACTTGAAACGCCCATATCTTGGGCAAGGAAGGAGTTAGAGAGCTCACATTTCAGACACAGCATCCAGGCTGCAATGGCTTCAATTTGTGTTATTTTGGGGCAAATTGGGGAATATTGAAATTTCGGTGAAAAAGTTGACCCCGCAGTCAATGTTTTTTTCAGCTGAGGAGATAACTTGAAACGCCCATATCTTGGGCAAGGAAGGAGTTAGAGTGTTAAATTTTTTAGACGCAGCATCCAGGCTGCAATGGCTTCAATTTGTGTTATTTTGGGGCAAATTGGGGAATATTGAATTTTTGGTGAAAATGTTGACCCAGCGGTCAATGTTTTCTTTCAACTGGAGATAACTTGAAAACGCTCATATCTTGGGAAAGGAAGGAGTTAGAGAGGTCACATCTCAGACACAGCATCCAGGCAGAAATGGCATCAATTTGTGTTATTTTGGGGCAAAATGGGGATTATTGAATTTTTGGTGAAAATGTTGACCCAGCAGTCAATGTTTTTTTTCAACTGGAGAAAACTTGAAACGCCCATATCTTGGGCAAGGAAGGAGTTAGAGAGCTCACATTTCGGACACAGCATCCAGGCTGCAATGGCTTCAATTTGTGTTATTTTGGGGCAAATTGGGGAATATTGAATTTTTGGTGAAAAAGTTGACCCCGTGGTCAACGTTTTTTTTCAACTGGAGAAAACTTGAAACGCCCATATCTTGGGCAAGGAAGGAGTGAGAGAACTCACATTTCAGACACAGCATCCAGGCTGCAATGGCTTCAATTTGTGTTATTTTGGGGCAAATTAGGGAATATTGAATTTTTGGTGAAAAAGTTGACCCCGCGGTCAACGTTTTTTTTCAACTGGACAAAACTTGAAACGCCCATATCTTGGATAAGGAAGGAGTGAGAGAGCTCACATTTCAGACACAGCATCCAGGCTGCAATGGCTTCAATTTGTGTTATTTTGGGGCAAATTGGGGAATATTGAAATTTCGGTGAAAAAGTTGACCCCGCGGTCAACGTTTTTTTTCAACTGGAGAAAACTTGAAACGCCCATATCTTGGGCAAGGAAGGAGTTAGAGAGCTCACATTTCAGACACAGCATCCAGGCAGAAATGGCTTCAATTTGTGTTATTTTGGGGCAAATTGGGGAATATTGAATTTTTGGTGAAAAAGTTGACCCCGCAGTCAATGTTTTTTTCAGCTGAGGAGATAACTTGAAACGCCCATATCTTGGGCAAGGAAGGAGTTAGAGTGTTAAATTTTTTAGACGCAGCATCCAGGCTGCAATGGCTTCAATTTGTGTTATTTTGGGGCAAATTGGGGAATATTGAATTTTTGGTGAAAAAGTTGACCCAGCAGTCAACGTTTTTTTTTTAACTGGAGATAACTTGAAACGCTCATATCTTGGGCAAGGAAGGAGTGAGAGAGCTCACATTTCAGACACAGCATCCAGGCTGCAATGGCATCAATTTGTGTTATTTTGGGGCAAATTGGGGAATATTGAATTTTTGGTGAAAATGTTGACCCAGCAGTCAACGTTTTTTTTCAACTGGAGATAACTTGAAACGCTCATATCTTGGGAAAGGAAGGAGTTAGAGAGGTCACATTTCAGACACAGCATCCAGGCAGAAATGGCATCAATTTGTGTTATTTTGGGGCAAATTGGGGAATATTGAATTTTTGGTGAAAAAGTTGACCCCGCAGTCAATGTTTTTTTCAACTGAGGAGATAACTTGAAACGCCCATATCTTGGATAAGGAAGGAGTGAGGGAGCTCACATTTCAGACACAGCATTGAGGCTGCAATGGCTTCAATTTGTGTTATTTTGGGGCAAATTGGGGAATATTGAATTTTTGGTGAAAAAGTTGACGCGCGGTCAATGTTTTTTTTCAACTGGAGAAAACTTGAAACGCCCATATCTTGGGCAAGGAAGGAGTTAGAGAGCTCACATTTCGGACACAGCATCCAGGCTGCAATGGCTTCAATTTGTGTTATTTTGGGGCAAATTGGGGAATATTGAATTTTTGGTGAAAAAGTTGACGCGCGGTCAATGTTTTTTTTCAACTGGAGAAAACTTGAAACGCCCATATCTTGGGCAAGGAAGGAGTTAGAGAGCTCACATTTCAGACACAGCATCCAGGCAGAAATGGCTTCAATTTGTGTTATTTTTGGGCAAATTGGGGAATATTGAATTTTTGGTGAAAAAGTTGACCCCGCAGTCAATGTTTTTTTCAGCTGAGGAGATAACTTGAAACGCCCATATCTTGGGCAAGGAAGGAGTTAGAGTGTTAAATTTTTTAGACGCAGCATCCAGGCTGCAATGGCTTCAATTTGTGTTATTTTGGGGCAAATTGGGGAATATTGAATTTTTGGTGAAAAAGTTGACCCCGCGGTCAACGTTTTTTTTCAACTGGACAAAACTTGAAACGCCCATATCTTGGGCAAGGAAGGAGTTAGAGAGCTCACATTTCAGACACAGCATCCAGGCAGAAATGGCTTCAATTTGTGTTATTTTGGGGCAAATTGGGGAATATTGAATTTTTGGTGAAAAAGTTGACCCCGCAGTCAATGTTTTTTTCAGCTGAGGAGATAACTTGAAACGCCCATATCTTGGGCAAGGAAGGAGTTAGAGTGTTAAATTTGTTAGACTCAGCATCCAGGCTGCAATGGCTTCAATTTGTGTTATTTTGGGGCAAATTGGGGAATATTGAATTTTTGGTGAAAATGTTGACCCCGCCGTCAATGTTTTTTTCAGCTGAGGAGATAACTTGAAACGCCCATATCTTGGGCAAGGAAGGAGTTAGAGTGTTAAATTTTTTAGACGCAGCATCCAGGCTGCAATGGCTTGAATTTGTGTTATTTTGGGGCAAATTGGGGAATATTGAATTTTTGGTGAAACGTTGTTTTTCAACTGGAGAAAACTTGAAACGCCCATATCTTGGATAAGGAAGGAGTGAGAGAGCTCACATTTCAGACACAGCATCCAGGCTGCAATGGCTTCAATTTGTGTTATTTTGGGGCAAATTGGGGAATATTGAATTTTTGGTGAAAAAGTTGACCCCGCAGTCAATGTTTTTTTCAGCTGAGGAGATAACTTGAAACGCCCATATCTTGGGCAAGGAAGGAGTAAGTGTGTTACATTTTTTAGACGCAGCATCCAGGCTGCAATGGCTTCAATTTGTGTTATTTTGGGGCAAATTAGTGAATATTGAATTTTTGGTGAAAAAGTTGATCCCGCGGTCAACGTTTTTTTGCAACTGGACAAAACTTGAAACGCCCATATCTTGGGCAAGGAAGGAGTTAGAGAGCTCACATTTCAGACACAGCATCCAGGCTGCAATGGCTTCAATTTGTGTTATTTTGGGGCAAATTGGGGAATATTGAAATTTCGGTGAAAAAGTTGACCCCGCGGTCAACGTTTTTTTTCAACTGGAGAAAACTTGAAACGCCCATATCTTGGGCAAGGAAGGAGTTAGAGAGCTCACATTTCAGACACAGCATCCACGCAGAAATGGCTTCAATTTGTGTTATTTTGGGGCAAATTGGGGAATATTGAATTTTTGGTGAAAAAGTTGACCCCGCAGTCAATGTTTTTTTCAGCTGAGGAGATAACTTGAAACGCCCATATCTTGGGCAAGGAAGGAGTTAGAGTGTTACATTTTTTAGACGCAGCATCCAGGCTGCAATGGCTTCAATTTGTGTTATTTTGGGGCAAATTGGGGAATATAGAATTTTTGGTGAAAATGTTGACCCCGCGGTCAATGTTTTTTTTCAACTGGACAAAACTTGAAACGCCCATATCTTGGATAAGGAAGGAGTGAGAGAGCTCACATTTCGGACACAGCATCCAGGCTGCAATGGCTTCAATTTGTGTTATTTTGGGGCAAATTGGGGAATATTGAATTTTTGGTGAAAAAGTTGACCCCGCGGTCAACGTTTTTTTTCAACTGGAGAAAACTTGAAACGCCCATATCTTGGACAAGGAAGGAGTGAGAGAGCTCACATTTCAGACACAGCATCCAGGCTGCAATGGCTTCAATTTGTGTTATTTTGGGGCAAATTGGGGAATAATGAATTTTTGGTGAAAAAGTTGACCCCGCGGTCAACGTTTTTTTTCAACTGGACAAAACTTGAAACGCCCATATCTTGGACAAGGAAGGAGTGAGAAAGCTCACATTTCAGACACAGCATCCAGGCTGCAATGGCTTCAATTTGTGTTATTTTGGGGCAAATTGGGGAATATTGAAATTTCGGTGAAAAAGTTGACCCCGCGGTCAACGTTTTTTTTCAACTGGAGAAAACTTGAAACGCCCATATCTTGGGCAAGGAAGGAGTTAGAGAGCTCACATTTCAGACACAGCATCCAGGCTGCAATGGCTTCAATTTGTGTTATTTTGGGGCAAGTTAGAGTATTAAATTTTTTAGACGCAGCATCCAGGCTGCAATGGCTTCAATTTGTGTTATTTTGGGGCAAATTGGGGAATATTGAATTTTTGGTGAAAAAGTTGACCCCGCGTTCAACGTTTTTTTTCAACTGGAGAAAACTTGAAACGCCCATATCTTGGGCAAGGAAGGAGTGAGACAGCTCACATTTCAGACACAGCATCCAGGCTGCAATGGCTTCAATTTGTGTTATTTTGGGGCAAATTGGGGAAAATTGAATTTTTGGTGAAAATGTTGACCCCGCCGTCAATGTTTTTTTCAGCTGAGGAGATAACTTGAAACGCCCATATCTTGGACAAGGAAGGAGTAAGTGTGTTACATTTTTTAGACGCAGCATCCAGGCTGCAATGGCTTCAATTTGTGTTATTTTGGGGCAAATTAGGGAATATTGAATTTTTGGTGAAAAAGTTGACCCCGCGGTCAACGTTTTTTTTCAACTGGACAAAACTTGAAACGCCCATATCTTGGGCAAGGAAGGAGTTAGAGAGCTCACATTTCAGACACAGCATCCAGGCTGCAATGGCTTCAATTTGTGTTATTTTGGGGCAAATTGGGGAATATTGAAATTTCGGTGAAAAAGTTGACCCCGCGGTCAACGTTTTTTTTCAACCGGAGAAAACTTGAAACGCCCATATCTTGGGCAAGGAAGGAGTTAGAGAGCTCACATTTCAGACACAGCATCCACGCAGAAATGGCTTCAATTTGTGTTATTTTGGGGCAAATTGGGGAATATTGAATTTTTGGTGAAAATGTTGACCCCGCAGTCAATGTCTTTGTCAGCTGAGGAGATAACTTGAAACGCCCATATCTTGGGCAAGGAAGGAGTTAGAGTGTTACATTTTTTAGACGCAGCATCCAGGCTGCAATGGCTTCAATTTGTGTTATTTTGGGGCAAATTGGGGAATATTGAATTTTTGGTGAAAAAGTTGACCCCGCAGTCAATGTTTTTTTCAGCTGAGGAGATAACTTGAAACGCCCATATCTTGGGCAAGGAAGGAGTTAGAGAGCTCACATTTCAGGCACAGCATCCAGGCAGAAATGGCATCAATTTGTGTTATTTTGGGGCAAATTGGGTAATATTGAATTTTTGGTGAAAAAGTTGACCCCGCGGTCAATGTTTTTTTCAGCTGAGGAGAAAACTTGAAACGCCCATATCTTGGGCAAGGAAGGAGTTAGAGTGTTAAATTTTTTAGACGCAGCATCCAGGCTGCAATGGCTTGAATTTGTGTTATTTTGGGGCAAATTGGGGAATATTGAATTTTTGGTGAAAAAGTTGACCCCGCGGTCAACGTTTTTTTTCAACTGGACAAAACTTGAAACGCCCATATCTTGGACAAGGAAGGAGTGAGAGAGCTCACATTTCAGACACAGCATCCAGGCTGCAATGGCTTGAATTTGTGTTATTTTGGGGCAAATTGGGGAATATTGAATTTCTGGTGAAAATGTTTACCCCGCGGTCAATGTTTTTTTCAGCTGAGGAGATAACTTGAAACGCCCATATCTTGGGCAAGGAAGGAGTGAGAGAGCTCACATTTTTTAGACGCAGCATCCAGGCTGCAATGGCTTCAATTTGTGTTATTTTGGGGCGAATTGGGGAATATTGAATTTTTGGTGAAAAAGTTGACCCCGTGGTCAACGTTTTTTTTCAACTGGACAAAACTTGAAACGCCCATATCTTGGGCAAGGAAGGAGTTAGAGAGCTCACATTTCAGACACAGCATCCAGGCTGCAATGGCTTGAATTTGTGTTATTTTGGGGCAAATTGGGGAATATTGAATTTCTGGTGAAAATGTTTACCCCGCGGTCAATGTTTTTTTCAGCTGAGGAGATAACTTGAAACGCCCATATCTTGGGCAAGGAAGGAGTGAGAGAGCTCACATTTTTTAGACGCAGCATCCAGGCTGCAATGGCTTCAATTTGTGTTATTTTGGGGCGAATTGGGGAATATTGAATTTTTGGTGAAAAAGTTGACCCCGTGGTCAACGTTTTTTTTCAACTGGACAAAACTTGAAACGCCCATATCTTGGGCAAGGAAGGAGTTAGAGTGTTACATTTTTTAGACGCAGCATCCAGGCTGCAATGGCTTCAATTTGTGTTATTTTGGGGCAAATTGGGGAATATTGAATTTTTGGTGAAAATGTTGACCCCGCGTTCAATGTTTTTTTCAGCTGAGGAGAACTTGAAACGCCCATATCGTGGACAAGGAAGGAGTTAGAGAGCTCACATTTCAGACACAGCATCCAGGCTGTAATGGCTTCAATTTGTGTTATTTTGGGGCAAATTGGGGAATATTGAATTTTTGGTGAAAATGTTGACCCCGCGGTCAATATTTTTTTCAGCTGAGGAGATAACTTGAAACGCCCATATCTTGGGCAAGGAAGGAGTGAGAGAGCTCACATTTCAGACACAGCATCCAGGCTGCAATGGCTTCAATTTGTGTTATTTTGGGGCAAAATGGGAAATATTGAATTTTTGGTGAAAAAGTTGACCCCGCGGTCAATGTTTTTTTCAGCTGAGGAGATAACTTGAAATGCCCATATCTTGGGCAAGGAAGGAGTGAGAGAGCTCACATTTCAGACACAGCATCCAGGCTGCAATGGCTTCAATTTGTGTTATTTTGGGGCAAATTGGGAAATATTGAATTTTTGGTGAAAAAGTTGACCCCGCGGTCAATGTTTTTTTCAGCTGAGGAGGAAACTTGAAACGCCCATATCTTGGGCAAGGAAGGAGTGAGAGAGCTCACATTTCAGACACAGCATCCAGGCTGCAATGGCTTCAATTTGTGTTATTTTGGGGCAAATTGGGGAATATTGAATTTTTGGTGAAAAAGTTGACCCCGTGGTCAACGTTTTTTTTCAACTGGACAAAACTTGAAACGCCCATATCTTGGACAAGGAAGGAGTGAGAGAGCTCACATTTCAGACACAGCATCCAGGCTGCAATGGCTTCAATTTGTGTTATTTTGGGGCAAATTGGGGAATATTGAAATTTCGGTGAAAAAGTTGAACGCGGTCAACGTTTTTTTTCAACTGGAGAAAACTTGAAACGCCCATATCTTGGGAAAGGAAGGAGTTAGAGAGCTCACATTTCAGACACAGCATCCAGGCTGCAATGGCTTCAATTTGTGTTATTTTGGGGCAAAATGGGAAATATTGAATTTTTGGTGAAAAAGTTGACCCCGCGGTCAATGTTTTTTTCAGCTGAGGAGATAACTTGAAACGCCCATATCTTGGGCAAGGAAGGAGTGAGAGAGCTCACATTTCAGACACAGCATCCAGGCTGCAATGGCTTCAATTTGTGTTATTTTGGGGCAAAATGGGAAATATTGAATTTTTGGTGAAAAAGTTGACCCCGCGGTCAATGTTTTTTTCAGCTGAGGAGATAACTTGAAATGCCCATATCTTGGGCAAGGAAGGAGTGAGAGAGCTCACATTTCAGACACAGCATCCAGGCTGCAATGGCTTCAATTTGTGTTATTTTGGGGCAAATTGGGAAATATTGAATTTTTGGTGAAAAAGTTGACCCCGCGGTCAATGTTTTTTTCAGCTGAGGAGGAAACTTGAAACGCCCATATCTTGGGCAAGGAAGGAGTGAGAGAGCTCACATTTCAGACACAGCATCCAGGCTGCAATGGCTTCAATTTGTGTTATTTTGGGGCAAATTGGGGAATATTGAATTTTTGGTGAAAATGTTGACCCCGCGGTCAATATTTTTTTCAGCTGAGGAGATAACTTGAAACGCCCATATCTTGGGCAAGGAAGGAGTGAGAGAGCTCACATTTCAGACACAGCATCCAGGCTGCAATGGCTTCAATTTGTGTTATTTTGGGGCAAATTGGGAAATATTGAATTTTTGGTGAAAAAGTTGACCCCGCGGTCAATGTTTTTTTCAGCTGAGGAGATAACTTGAAATGCCCATATCTTGGGCAAGGAAGGAGTGAGAGAGCTCACATTTCAGACACAGCATCCAGGCTGCAATGGCTTCAATTTGTGTTATTTTGGGGCAAATTGGGAAATATTGAATTTTTGGTGAAAAAGTTGACCCCGCGGTCAATGTTTTTTTCAGCTGAGGAGGAAACTTGAAACGCCCATATCTTGGGCAAGGAAGGAGTTAGAGTGTTAAAAGTTTTAGATGCAGCATCCAGGCTGCAATGGCTTGAATTTGTGTTATTTTGGGGCAAATTGGGGAATATTGAATTTTTGGTGAAAAAGTTGACCCCGCGGTCAACGTTTTTTTTCAACTGGAGATAACTTGAAACGCCCATATCTTGGGCAAGGAAGGAGTTAGAGTGTTAAATTTGTTAGACTCAGCATCCAGGCTGCAATGGCTTCAATTTGTGTTATTTTGGGGCAAATTGGGGAATATTGAATTTTTGGTGAAAATGTTGACCCCGCCGTCAATGTTTTTTTCAGCTGAGGAGATAACTTGAAACGCCCATATCTTGGGCAAGGAAGGAGTTAGAGTGTTAAATTTTTTAGACGCAGCATCCAGGCTGCAATGGCTTGAATTTGTGTTATTTTGGGGCAAATTGGGGAATATTGAATTTTTGGTGAAACGTTGTTTTTCAACTGGAGAAAACTTGAAACGCCCATATCTTGGATAAGGAAGGAGTGAGAGAGCTCACATTTCAGACACAGCATCCAGGCTGCAATGGCTTCAATTTGTGTTATTTTGGGGCAAATTGGGGAATATTGAATTTTTGGTGAAAAAGTTGACACCGCAGTCAATGTTTTTTTCAGCTGAGGAGATAACTTGAAACGCCCATATCTTGGGCAAGGAAGGAGTAAGTGTGTTACATTTTTTAGACGCAGCATCCAGGCTGCAATGGCTTCAATTTGTGTTATTTTGGGGCAAATTAGTGAATATTGAATTTTTGGTGAAAAAGTTGACCCCGCGGTCAACGTTTTTTTGCAACTGGACAAAACTTGAAACGCCCATATCTTGGGCAAGGAAGGAGTTAGAGAGCTCACATTTCAGACACAGCATCCAGGCTGCAATGGCTTCAATTTGTGTTATTTTGGGGCAAATTGGGGAATATTGAAATTTCGGTGAAAAAGTTGACCCCGCGGTCAACGTTTTTTTTCAACTGGAGAAAACTTGAAACGCCCATATCTTGGGCAAGGAAGGAGTTAGAGAGCTCACATTTCAGACACAGCATCCACGCAGAAATGGCTTCAATTTGTGTTATTTTGGGGCAAATTGGGGAATATTGAATTTTTGGTGAAAAAGTTGACCCCGCAGTCAATGTTTTTTTCAGCTGAGGAGATAACTTGAAACGCCCATATCTTGGGCAAGGAAGGAGTTAGAGTGTTACATTTTTTAGACGCAGCATCCAGGCTGCAATGGCTTCAATTTGTGTTATTTTGGGGCAAATTGGGGAATATTGAATTTTTGGTGAAAATGTTGACCCCGCGGTCAATGTTTTTTTTCAACTGGACAAAACTTGAAACGCCCATATCTTGGATAAGGAAGGAGTGAGAGAGCTCACATTTCAGACACAGCATCCAGGCTGCAATGGCTTCAATTTGTGTTATTTTGGGGCAAATTGGGGAATATTGAATTTTTGGTGAAAATGTTGACCCCGCGGTCAATGTTTTTTTCAGCTGAGGAGAAAACTTGAAACGCCCATATCTTGGGCAAGGAAGGAGTTAGAGAGCTCACATTTCGGACACAGCATCCAGGCTGCAATGGCTTCAATTTGTGTTATTTTGGGGCAAATTGGGGAATATTGAATTTTTGGTGAAAATGTTGACCCCGCGGTCAATGTTTTTTTCAGCTGAGGAGATAACTTGAAACGCCCATATCTTGGGCAAGGAAGGAGTTAGAGTGTTAAATTTTTTAGACGCAGCATCCAGGCTGCAATGGCTTCAATTTGTGGTATTTTGGGGCAAATTGGGGAATATTGAATTTTTGGTGAAAAAGTTGACCCCATGGTCAAGGTTTTTTTTCAACTGGAGAAAACTTGAAACGCCCATATCTTGGGCAAGGAAGGAGTTAGAGTGTTAAATTTTTTAGACGCAGCATCCAGGCTGCAATGGCTTCAATTTGTGTTATTTTGGGGCAAATTGGGGAATATTGAATTTTTGGTGAAAATGTTGACCCCGCGGTCAATGTTTTTTTCAGCTGAGGAGAAAACTTGAAACGCCCATATCTTGGGCAAGGAAGGAGTTAGAGTGTTAAATTTTTTAGACGCAGCATCCAGGCTGCAATGGCTTGAATTTGTGTTATTTTGGGGCAAATTGGGGAATATTGAATTTTTGGTGAAAAAGTTGACCCCGTGGTCAACGTTTTTTTTCAACTGGACAAAACTTGAAACGCCCATATCTTGGACAAGGAAGGAGTGAGAGAGCTCACATTTCAGACACAGCATCCAGGCTGCAATGGCTTCAATTTGTGTTATTTTGGGGCAAATTGGGGAATATTGAAATTTCGGTGAAAAAGTTGACCCCGCGGTCAACGTTTTTTTTCAACTGGAGAAAACTTGAAACGCCCATATCTTGGGAAAGGAAGGAGTGAGAGAGCTCACATTTCAGACACAGCATCCAGGCTGCATTGGCTTCAATTTGTGTTATTTTGGGGCAAATTGGGGAATATTGAATTTTTGGTGAAAATGTTGACCCCGCGGTCAATGTTTTTTTCAGCTGAGGAGAAAACTTGAAACGCCCATATCTTAGGCAAGGAAGGAGTTAGAGAGCTCACATTTCAGACACAGCATCCAGGCTGCAATGGCTTCAATTTGTGTTATTTTGGGGCAAATTGGGGAATATTGAAATTTCGGTGAAAAAGTTGACCCCGCGGTCAACGTTTTTTTTCAACTGGAGAAAACTTGAAACGCCCATATCTTGGGCAAGGAAGGAGTGAGAGAGCTCACATTTCAGACACAGCATCCAGGCAGAAATGGCATCAATTTGTGTTATTTTGGGGCAAATTGGGGAATATTGAATTTTTGGTGAAAATGTTTACCCCGCGGTCAATGTTTTTTTCAGCTGAGGAGATAACTTGAAACGCCCATATCTTGGGCAAGGAAGGAGTTAGAGTGTTAAATTTTTTAGACGCAGCATCCAGGCTGCAATGGCTTGAATTTGTGTTATTTTGGGGCAAATTGGGGAATATTGAATTTTTGGTGAAAAAGTTGACCCCGTGGTCAACGTTTTTTTTCAACTGGACAAAACTTGAAACGCCCATATCTTGGACAAGGAAGGAGTGAGAGAGCTCACATTTCAGACACAGCATCCAGGCTGCAATGGCTTCAATTTGTGTTATTTTGGGGCAAATTGGGGAATATTGAAATTTCGGTGAAAAAGTTGACCCCGCGGTCAACGTTTTTTTTCAACTGGAGAAAACTTGAAACGCCCATATCTTGGGAAAGGAAGGAGTGAGAGAGCTCACATTTCAGACACAGCATCCAGGCTGCATTGGCTTCAATTTGTGTTATTTTGGGGCAAATTGGGGAATATTGAATTTTTGGTGAAAATGTTGACCCCGCGGTCAATGTTTTTTTCAGCTGAGGAGAAAACTTGAAACGCCCATATCTTAGGCAAGGAAGGAGTTAGAGAGCTCACATTTCAGACACAGCATCCAGGCTGCAATGGCTTCAATTTGTGTTATTTTGGGGCAAATTGGGGAATATTGAAATTTCGGTGAAAAAGTTGACCCCGCGGTCAACGTTTTTTTTCAACTGGAGAAAACTTGAAACGCCCATATCTTGGGCAAGGAAGGAGTGAGAGAGCTCACATTTCAGACACAGCATCCAGGCAGAAATGGCATCAATTTGTGTTATTTTGGGGCAAATTGGGGAATATTGAATTTTTGGTGAAAATGTTTACCCCGCGGTCAATGTTTTTTTCAGCTGAGGAGATAACTTGAAACGCCCATATCTTGGGCAAGGAAGGAGTTAGAGTGTTAAATTTTTTAGACGCAGCATCCAGGCTGCAATGGCTTGAATTTGTGTTATTTTGGGGCAAATTGGGGAATATTGAATTTTTGGTGAAAAAGTTGACCCCGCGTCAACGTTTTTTTTCGACTGGAGAAAACTTGAAACGCCCATATCTTGGGCAAGGAAGGAGTTAGAGAGCTCACATTTCAGACACAGCATCCAGGCTGCAATGGCTTCAATTTGTGTTATTTTGGGGCAAATTGGGGAATATTGAAATTTCGGTGAAAAAGTTGACCCCGCGGTCAACGTTTTTTTTCAACTGGAGAAAACTTGAAACGCCCATATCTTGGGCAAGGAAGGAGTTAGAGAGCTCACATTTCAGACACAGCATCCAGGCTGCAATGGCTTCAATTTGTGTTATTTTGGGGCAAGTTAGAGTATTAAATTTTTTAGACGCAGCATCCAGGCTGCAATGGCTTCAATTTGTGTTATTTTGGGGCAAATTGGGGAATATTGAATTTTTGGTGAAAAAGTTGACCCCGCGTTCAACGTTTTTTTTCAACTGGAGAAAACTTGAAACGCCCATATCTTGGGCAAGGAAGGAGTGAGACAGCTCACATTTCAGACACAGCATCCAGGCTGCAATGGCTTCAATTTGTGTTATTTTGGGGCAAATTGGGGAAAATTGAATTTTTGGTGAAAATGTTGACCCCGCCGTCAATGTTTTTTTCAGCTGAGGAGATAACTTGAAACGCCCATATCTTGGGCAAGGAAGGAGTAAGTGTGTTACATTTTTTAGATGCAGCATCCAGGCTGCAATGGCTTCAATTTGTGTTATTTTGGGGCAAATTAGGGAATATTGAATTTTTGGTGAAAAAGTTGACCCCGTGGTCAACGTTTTTTTCAGCTGAGGAGAAAACTTGAAACGCCCATTTCTTGGGCAAGGAAGGAGTGAGACAGCTCACATTTCAGACACAGCATCCAGGCTGCAATGGCTTCAATTTGTGTTATTTTGGGGCAAATTGGGGAAAATTGAATTTTTGGTGAAAATGTTGACCCCGCCGTCAATGTTTTTTTCAGCTGAGGAGATAACTTGAAACGCCCATATCTTGGGCAAGGAAGGAGTAAGTGTGTTACATTTTTTAGATGCAGCATCCAGGCTGCAATGGCTTCAATTTGTGTTATTTTGGGGCAAATTAGGGAATATTGAATTTTTGGTGAAAAAGTTGACCCCGCGGTCAACGTTTTTTTTCAACTGGACAAAACTTGAAACGCCCATATCTTGGGCAAGGAAGGAGTTAGAGAGCTCACATTTCAGACACAGCATCCAGGCTGCAATGGCTTCAATTTGTGTTATTTTGGGGCAAATTGGGGAATATTGAAATTTCGGTGAAAAAGTTGACCCCGCGGTCAACGTTTTTTTTCAACCGGAGAAAACTTGAAACGCCCATATCTTGGGCAAGGAAGGAGTTAGAGAGCTCACATTTCAGACACAGCATCCACGCAGAAATGGCTTCAATTTGTGTTATTTTGGGGCAAATTGGGGAATATTGAATTTTTGGTGAAAATGTTGACCCCGCAGTCAATGTCTTTGTCAGCTGAGGAGATAACTTGAAACGCCCATATCTTGGGCAAGGAAGGAGTTAGAGTGTTACATTTTTTAGACGCAGCATCCAGGCTGCAATGGCTTCAATTTGTGTTATTTTGGGGCAAATTGGGGAATATTGAATTTTTGGTGAAAAAGTTGACCCCGCAGTCAATGTTTTTTTCAGCTGAGGAGATAACTTGAAACGCCCATATCTTGGGCAAGGAAGGAGTTAGAGTGTTACATTTTTTAGACGCAGCATCCAGGCTGCAATGGCTTCAATTTGTGTTATTTTGGGGCAAATTGGGGAATATTGAATTTTTGGTGAAAATGTTGACCCCGCGGTCAATGTTTTTTTTCAACTGGACAAAACTTGAAACGCCCATATCTTGGATAAGGAAGGAGTGAGAGAGCTCACATTTCAGACACAGCATCCAGGCTGCAATGGCTTCAATTTGTGTTATTTTGGGGCAAATTGGGGAATATTGAATTTTTGGTGAAAATGTTGACCCCGCGGTCAATGTTTTTTTCAGCTGAGGAGAAAACTTGAAACGCCCATATCTTGGGCAAGGAAGGAGTTAGAGAGCTCACATTTCGGACACAGCATCCAGGCTGCAATGGCTTCAATTTGTGTTATTTTGGGGCAAATTGGGGAATATTGAATTTTTGGTGAAAATGTTGACCCCGCGGTCAATGTTTTTTTCAGCTGAGGAGATAACTTGAAACGCCCATATCTTGGGCAAGGAAGGAGTTAGAGTGTTAAATTTTTTAGACGCAGCATCCAGGCTGCAATGGCTTCAATTTGTGGTATTTTGGGGCAAATTGGGGAATATTGAATTTTTGGTGAAAAAGTTGACCCCATGGTCAAGGTTTTTTTTCAACTGGAGAAAACTTGAAACGCCCATATCTTGGGCAAGGAAGGAGTTAGAGTGTTAAATTTTTTAGACGCAGCATCCAGGCTGCAATGGCTTCAATTTGTGTTATTTTGGGGCAAATTGGGGAATATTGAATTTTTGGTGAAAATGTTGACCCCGCGGTCAATGTTTTTTTCAGCTGAGGAGAAAACTTGAAACGCCCATATCTTGGGCAAGGAAGGAGTTAGAGTGTTAAATTTTTTAGACGCAGCATCCAGGCTGCAATGGCTTGAATTTGTGTTATTTTGGGGCAAATTGGGGAATATTGAATTTTTGGTGAAAAAGTTGACCCCGTGGTCAACGTTTTTTTTCAACTGGACAAAACTTGAAACGCCCATATCTTGGACAAGGAAGGAGTGAGAGAGCTCACATTTCAGACACAGCATCCAGGCTGCAATGGCTTCAATTTGTGTTATTTTGGGGCAAATTGGGGAATATTGAAATTTCGGTGAAAAAGTTGACCCCGCGGTCAACGTTTTTTTTCAACTGGAGAAAACTTGAAACGCCCATATCTTGGGAAAGGAAGGAGTGAGAGAGCTCACATTTCAGACACAGCATCCAGGCTGCATTGGCTTCAATTTGTGTTATTTTGGGGCAAATTGGGGAATATTGAATTTTTGGTGAAAATGTTGACCCCGCGGTCAATGTTTTTTTCAGCTGAGGAGAAAACTTGAAACGCCCATATCTTAGGCAAGGAAGGAGTTAGAGAGCTCACATTTCAGACACAGCATCCAGGCTGCAATGGCTTCAATTTGTGTTATTTTGGGGCAAATTGGGGAATATTGAAATTTCGGTGAAAAAGTTGACCCCGCGGTCAACGTTTTTTTTCAACTGGAGAAAACTTGAAACGCCCATATCTTGGGCAAGGAAGGAGTGAGAGAGCTCACATTTCAGACACAGCATCCAGGCAGAAATGGCATCAATTTGTGTTATTTTGGGGCAAATTGGGGAATATTGAATTTTTGGTGAAAATGTTTACCCCGCGGTCAATGTTTTTTTCAGCTGAGGAGATAACTTGAAACGCCCATATCTTGGGCAAGGAAGGAGTTAGAGTGTTAAATTTTTTAGACGCAGCATCCAGGCTGCAATGGCTTGAATTTGTGTTATTTTGGGGCAAATTGGGGAATATTGAATTTTTGGTGAAAAAGTTGACCCCGCGTCAACGTTTTTTTTCGACTGGAGAAAACTTGAAACGCCCATATCTTGGGCAAGGAAGGAGTTAGAGAGCTCACATTTCAGACACAGCATCCAGGCTGCAATGGCTTCAATTTGTGTTATTTTGGGGCAAATTGGGGAATATTGAAATTTCGGTGAAAAAGTTGACCCCGCGGTCAACGTTTTTTTTCAACTGGAGAAAACTTGAAACGCCCATATCTTGGGCAAGGAAGGAGTTAGAGAGCTCACATTTCAGACACAGCATCCAGGCTGCAATGGCTTCAATTTGTGTTATTTTGGGGCAAGTTAGAGTATTAAATTTTTTAGACGCAGCATCCAGGCTGCAATGGCTTCAATTTGTGTTATTTTGGGGCAAATTGGGGAATATTGAATTTTTGGTGAAAAAGTTGACCCCGCGTTCAACGTTTTTTTTCAACTGGAGAAAACTTGAAACGCCCATATCTTGGGCAAGGAAGGAGTGAGACAGCTCACATTTCAGACACAGCATCCAGGCTGCAATGGCTTCAATTTGTGTTATTTTGGGGCAAATTGGGGAATATTGAATTTTTGGTGAAAAAGTTGACCCCGTGGTCAACGTTTTTTTCAGCTGAGGAGAAAACTTGAAACGCCCATTTCTTGGGCAAGGAAGGAGTGAGACAGCTCACATTTCAGACACAGCATCCAGGCTGCAATGGCTTCAATTTGTGTTATTTTGGGGCAAATTGGGGAAAATTGAATTTTTGGTGAAAATGTTGACCCCGCCGTCAATGTTTTTTTCAGCTGAGGAGATAACTTGAAACGCCCATATCTTGGGCAAGGAAGGAGTAAGTGTGTTACATTTTTTAGATGCAGCATCCAGGCTGCAATGGCTTCAATTTGTGTTATTTTGGGGCAAATTAGGGAATATTGAATTTTTGGTGAAAAAGTTGACCCCGCGGTCAACGTTTTTTTTCAACTGGACAAAACTTGAAACGCCCATATCTTGGGCAAGGAAGGAGTTAGAGAGCTCACATTTCAGACACAGCATCCAGGCTGCAATGGCTTCAATTTGTGTTATTTTGGGGCAAATTGGGGAATATTGAAATTTCGGTGAAAAAGTTGACCCCGCGGTCAACGTTTTTTTTCAACCGGAGAAAACTTGAAACGCCCATATCTTGGGCAAGGAAGGAGTTAGAGAGCTCACATTTCAGACACAGCATCCACGCAGAAATGGCTTCAATTTGTGTTATTTTGGGGCAAATTGGGGAATATTGAATTTTTGGTGAAAATGTTGACCCCGCAGTCAATGTCTTTGTCAGCTGAGGAGATAACTTGAAACGCCCATATCTTGGGCAAGGAAGGAGTTAGAGTGTTACATTTTTTAGACGCAGCATCCAGGCTGCAATGGCTTCAATTTGTGTTATTTTGGGGCAAATTGGGGAATATTGAATTTTTGGTGAAAAAGTTGACCCCGCAGTCAATGTTTTTTTCAGCTGAGGAGATAACTTGAAACGCCCATATCTTGGGCAAGGAAGGAGTTAGAGAGCTCACATTTCAGGCACAGCATCCAGGCAGAAATGGCATCAATTTGTGTTATTTTGGGGCAAATTGGGTAATATTGAATTTTTGGTGAAAAAGTTGACCCCGCGGTCAATGTTTTTTTCAGCTGAGGAGAAAACTTGAAACGCCCATATCTTGGGCAAGGAAGGAGTTAGAGTGTTAAATTTTTTAGACGCAGCATCCAGGCTGCAATGGCTTGAATTTGTGTTATTTTGGGGCAAATTGGGGAATATTGAATTTTTGGTGAAAAAGTTGACCCCGCGGTCAACGTTTTTTTTCAACTGGACAAAACTTGAAACGCCCATATCTTGGACAAGGAAGGAGTGAGAGAGCTCACATTTCAGACACAGCATCCAGGCTGCAATGGCTTGAATTTGTGTTATTTTGGGGCAAATTGGGGAATATTGAATTTCTGGTGAAAATGTTTACCCCGCGGTCAATGTTTTTTTCAGCTGAGGAGATAACTTGAAACGCCCATATCTTGGGCAAGGAAGGAGTGAGAGAGCTCAAATTTTTTAGACGCAGCATCCAGGCTGCAATGGCTTCAATTTGTGTTATTTTGGGGCGAATTGGGGAATATTGAATTTTTGGTGAAAAAGTTGACCCCGTGGTCAACGTTTTTTTTCAACTGGACAAAACTTGAAACGCCCATATCTTGGGCAAGGAAGGAGTTAGAGTGTTACATTTTTTAGACGCAGCATCCAGGCTGCAATGGCTTCAATTTGTGTTATTTTGGGGCAAATTGGGGAATATTGAATTTTTGGTGAAAATGTTGACCCCGCGTTCAATGTTTTTTTCAGCTGAGGAGAACTTGAAACGCCCATATCGTGGACAAGGAAGGAGTTAGAGAGCTCACATTTCAGACACAGCATCCAGGCTGTAATGGCTTCAATTTGTGTTATTTTGGGGCAAATTGGGGAATATTGAATTTTTGGTGAAAATGTTGACCCCGCGGTCAATATTTTTTTCAGCTGAGGAGATAACTTGAAACGCCCATATCTTGGGCAAGGAAGGAGTGAGAGAGCTCACATTTCAGACACAGCATCCAGGCTGCAATGGCTTCAATTTGTGTTATTTTGGGGCAAAATGGGAAATATTGAATTTTTGGTGAAAAAGTTGACCCCGCGGTCAATGTTTTTTTCAGCTGAGGAGATAACTTGAAATGCCCATATCTTGGGCAAGGAAGGAGTGAGAGAGCTCACATTTCAGACACAGCATCCAGGCTGCAATGGCTTCAATTTGTGTTATTTTGGGGCAAATTGGGAAATATTGAATTTTTGGTGAAAAAGTTGACCCCGCGGTCAATGTTTTTTTCAGCTGAGGAGGAAACTTGAAACGCCCATATCTTGGGCAAGGAAGGAGTGAGAGAGCTCACATTTCAGACACAGCATCCAGGCTGCAATGGCTTCAATTTGTGTTATTTTGGGGCAAATTGGGGAATATTGAATTTTTGGTGAAAAAGTTGACCCCGTGGTCAACGTTTTTTTTCAACTGGACAAAACTTGAAACGCCCATATCTTGGACAAGGAAGGAGTGAGAGAGCTCACATTTCAGACACAGCATCCAGGCTGCAATGGCTTCAATTTGTGTTATTTTGGGGCAAATTGGGGAATATTGAAATTTCGGTGAAAAAGTTGAACGCGGTCAACGTTTTTTTTCAACTGGAGAAAACTTGAAACGCCCATATCTTGGGAAAGGAAGGAGTTAGAGAGCTCACATTTCAGACACAGCATCCAGGCTGCAATGGCTTCAATTTGTGTTATTTTGGGGCAAAATGGGAAATATTGAATTTTTGGTGAAAAAGTTGACCCCGCGGTCAATGTTTTTTTCAGCTGAGGAGATAACTTGAAACGCCCATATCTTGGGCAAGGAAGGAGTGAGAGAGCTCACATTTCAGACACAGCATCCAGGCTGCAATGGCTTCAATTTGTGTTATTTTGGGGCAAAATGGGAAATATTGAATTTTTGGTGAAAAAGTTGACCCCGCGGTCAATGTTTTTTTCAGCTGAGGAGATAACTTGAAATGCCCATATCTTGGGCAAGGAAGGAGTGAGAGAGCTCACATTTCAGACACAGCATCCAGGCTGCAATGGCTTCAATTTGTGTTATTTTGGGGCAAATTGGGAAATATTGAATTTTTGGTGAAAAAGTTGACCCCGCGGTCAATGTTTTTTTCAGCTGAGGAGGAAACTTGAAACGCCCATATCTTGGGCAAGGAAGGAGTGAGAGAGCTCACATTTCAGACACAGCATCCAGGCTGCAATGGCTTCAATTTGTGTTATTTTGGGGCAAATTGGGGAATATTGAATTTTTGGTGAAAATGTTGACCCCGCGGTCAATATTTTTTTCAGCTGAGGAGATAACTTGAAACGCCCATATCTTGGGCAAGGAAGGAGTGAGAGAGCTCACATTTCAGACACAGCATCCAGGCTGCAATGGCTTCAATTTGTGTTATTTTGGGGCAAAATGGGAAATATTGAATTTTTGGTGAAAAAGTTGACCCCGCGGTCAATGTTTTTTTCAGCTGAGGAGATAACTTGAAATGCCCATATCTTGGGCAAGGAAGGAGTGAGAGAGCTCACATTTCAGACACAGCATCCAGGCTGCAATGGCTTCAATTTGTGTTATTTTGGGGCAAATTGGGAAATATTGAATTTTTGGTGAAAAAGTTGACCCCGCGGTCAATGTTTTTTTCAGCTGAGGAGATAACTTGAAATGCCCATATCTTGGGCAAGGAAGGAGTGAGAGAGCTCACATTTCAGACACAGCATCCAGGCTGCAATGGCTTCAATTTGTGTTATTTTGGGGCAAATTGGGAAATATTGAATTTTTGGTGAAAAAGTTGACCCCGCGGTCAATGTTTTTTTCAGCTGAGGAGGAAACTTGAAACGCCCATATCTTGGGCAAGGAAGGAGTTAGAGTGTTAAAAGTTTTAGATGCAGCATCCAGGCTGCAATGGCTTGAATTTGTGTTATTTTGGGGCAAATTGGGGAATATTGAATTTTTGGTGAAAAAGTTGACCCCGCGGTCAACGTTTTTTTTCAACTGGAGATAACTTGAAACGCCCATATCTTGGGCAAGGAAGGAGTTAGAGTGTTAAATTTGTTAGACTCAGCATCCAGGCTGCAATGGCTTCAATTTGTGTTATTTTGGGGCAAATTGGGGAATATTGAATTTTTGGTGAAAATGTTGACCCCGCCGTCAATGTTTTTTTCAGCTGAGGAGATAACTTGAAACGCCCATATCTTGGGCAAGGAAGGAGTTAGAGTGTTAAATTTTTTAGACGCAGCATCCAGGCTGCAATGGCTTGAATTTGTGTTATTTTGGGGCAAATTGGGGAATATTGAATTTTTGGTGAAACGTTGTTTTTCAACTGGAGAAAACTTGAAACGCCCATATCTTGGATAAGGAAGGAGTGAGAGAGCTCACATTTCAGACACAGCATCCAGGCTGCAATGGCTTCAATTTGTGTTATTTTGGGGCAAATTGGGGAATATTGAATTTTTGGTGAAAAAGTTGACCCCGCAGTCAATGTTTTTTTCAGCTGAGGAGATAACTTGAAACGCCCATATCTTGGGCAAGGAAGGAGTAAGTGTGTTACATTTTTTAGACGCAGCATCCAGGCTGCAATGGCTTCAATTTGTGTTATTTTGGGGCAAATTAGTGAATATTGAATTTTTGGTGAAAAAGTTGACCCCGCGGTCAACGTTTTTTTTCAACTGGAGAAAACTTGAAACGCCCATATCTTGGGCAAGGAAGGAGTGAGACAGCTCACATTTCAGACACAGCATCCAGGCTGCAATGGCTTCAATTTGTGTTATTTTGGGGCAAATTGGGGAATATTGAATTTTTGGTGAAAAAGTTGACCCCGTGGTCAACGTTTTTTTTCAACTGGAGAAAACTTGAAACGCCCATATCTTGGGCAAGGAAGGAGTGAGACAGCTCACATTTCAGACACAGCATCCAGGCTGCAATGGCTTCAATTTGTGTTATTTTGGGGCAAATTGGGGAATATTGAATTTTTGGTGAAAAAGTTGACCCCGTGGTCAACGTTTTTTTCAGCTGAGGAGAAAACTTGAAACGCCCATTTCTTGGGCAAGGAAGGAGTGAGACAGCTCACATTTCAGACACAGCATCCAGGCTGCAATGGCTTCAATTTGTGTTATTTTGGGGCAAATTGGGGAAAATTGAATTTTTGGTGAAAATGTTGACCCCGCCGTCAATGTTTTTTTCAGCTGAGGAGATAACTTGAAACGCCCATATCTTGGACAAGGAAGGAGTAAGTGTGTTACATTTTTTAGACGCAGCATCCAGGCTGCAATGGCTTCAATTTGTGTTATTTTGGGGCAAATTAGGGAATATTGAATTTTTGGTGAAAAAGTTGACCCCGCGGTCAACGTTTTTTTTCAACTGGACAAAACTTGAAACGCCCATATCTTGGGCAAGGAAGGAGTTAGAGAGCTCACATTTCAGACACAGCATCCAGGCTGCAATGGCTTCAATTTGTGTTATTTTGGGGCAAATTGGGGAATATTGAAATTTCGGTGAAAAAGTTGACCCCGCGGTCAACGTTTTTTTTCAACCGGAGAAAACTTGAAACGCCCATATCTTGGGCAAGGAAGGAGTTAGAGAGCTCACATTTCAGACACAGCATCCACGCAGAAATGGCTTCAATTTGTGTTATTTTGGGGCAAATTGGGGAATATTGAATTTTTGGTGAAAATGTTGACCCCGCAGTCAATGTCTTTGTCAGCTGAGGAGATAACTTGAAACGCCCATATCTTGGGCAAGGAAGGAGTTAGAGTGTTACATTTTTTAGACGCAGCATCCAGGCTGCAATGGCTTCAATTTGTGTTATTTTGGGGCAAATTGGGGAATATTGAATTTTTGGTGAAAAAGTTGACCCCGCAGTCAATGTTTTTTTCAGCTGAGGAGATAACTTGAAACGCCCATATCTTGGGCAAGGAAGGAGTTAGAGAGCTCACATTTCAGGCACAGCATCCAGGCAGAAATGGCATCAATTTGTGTTATTTTGGGGCAAATTGGGTAATATTGAATTTTTGGTGAAAAAGTTGACCCCGCGGTCAATGTTTTTTTCAGCTGAGGAGAAAACTTGAAACGCCCATATCTTGGGCAAGGAAGGAGTTAGAGTGTTAAATTTTTTAGACGCAGCATCCAGGCTGCAATGGCTTGAATTTGTGTTATTTTGGGGCAAATTGGGGAATATTGAATTTCTGGTGAAAATGTTTACCCCGCGGTCAATGTTTTTTTCAGCTGAGGAGATAACTTGAAACGCCCATATCTTGGGCAAGGAAGGAGTGAGAGAGCTCACATTTTTTAGACGCAGCATCCAGGCTGCAATGGCTTCAATTTGTGTTATTTTGGGGCGAATTGGGGAATATTGAATTTTTGGTGAAAAAGTTGACCCCGTGGTCAACGTTTTTTTTCAACTGGACAAAACTTGAAACGCCCATATCTTGGGCAAGGAAGGAGTTAGAGAGCTCACATTTCAGACACAGCATCCAGGCTGCAATGGCTTGAATTTGTGTTATTTTGGGGCAAATTGGGGAATATTGAATTTCTGGTGAAAATGTTTACCCCGCGGTCAATGTTTTTTTCAGCTGAGGAGATAACTTGAAACGCCCATATCTTGGGCAAGGAAGGAGTGAGAGAGCTCACATTTTTTAGACGCAGCATCCAGGCTGCAATGGCTTCAATTTGTGTTATTTTGGGGCGAATTGGGGAATATTGAATTTTTGGTGAAAAAGTTGACCCCGTGGTCAACGTTTTTTTTCAACTGGACAAAACTTGAAACGCCCATATCTTGGGCAAGGAAGGAGTTAGAGTGTTACATTTTTTAGACGCAGCATCCAGGCTGCAATGGCTTCAATTTGTGTTATTTTGGGGCAAATTGGGGAATATTGAATTTTTGGTGAAAATGTTGACCCCGCGTTCAATGTTTTTTTCAGCTGAGGAGAACTTGAAACGCCCATATCGTGGACAAGGAAGGAGTTAGAGAGCTCACATTTCAGACACAGCATCCAGGCTGTAATGGCTTCAATTTGTGTTATTTTGGGGCAAATTGGGGAATATTGAATTTTTGGTGAAAATGTTGACCCCGCGGTCAATATTTTTTTCAGCTGAGGAGATAACTTGAAACGCCCATATCTTGGGCAAGGAAGGAGTGAGAGAGCTCACATTTCAGACACAGCATCCAGGCTGCAATGGCTTCAATTTGTGTTATTTTGGGGCAAAATGGGAAATATTGAATTTTTGGTGAAAAAGTTGACCCCGCGGTCAATGTTTTTTTCAGCTGAGGAGATAACTTGAAATGCCCATATCTTGGGCAAGGAAGGAGTGAGAGAGCTCACATTTCAGACACAGCATCCAGGCTGCAATGGCTTCAATTTGTGTTATTTTGGGGCAAATTGGGAAATATTGAATTTTTGGTGAAAAAGTTGACCCCGCGGTCAATGTTTTTTTCAGCTGAGGAGGAAACTTGAAACGCCCATATCTTGGGCAAGGAAGGAGTGAGAGAGCTCACATTTCAGACACAGCATCCAGGCTGCAATGGCTTCAATTTGTGTTATTTTGGGGCAAATTGGGGAATATTGAATTTTTGGTGAAAAAGTTGACCCCGTGGTCAACGTTTTTTTTCAACTGGACAAAACTTGAAACGCCCATATCTTGGACAAGGAAGGAGTGAGAGAGCTCACATTTCAGACACAGCATCCAGGCTGCAATGGCTTCAATTTGTGTTATTTTGGGGCAAATTGGGGAATATTGAAATTTCGGTGAAAAAGTTGAACGCGGTCAACGTTTTTTTTCAACTGGAGAAAACTTGAAACGCCCATATCTTGGGAAAGGAAGGAGTTAGAGAGCTCACATTTCAGACACAGCATCCAGGCTGCAATGGCTTCAATTTGTGTTATTTTGGGGCAAAATGGGAAATATTGAATTTTTGGTGAAAAAGTTGACCCCGCGGTCAATGTTTTTTTCAGCTGAGGAGATAACTTGAAACGCCCATATCTTGGGCAAGGAAGGAGTGAGAGAGCTCACATTTCAGACACAGCATCCAGGCTGCAATGGCTTCAATTTGTGTTATTTTGGGGCAAAATGGGAAATATTGAATTTTTGGTGAAAAAGTTGACCCCGCGGTCAATGTTTTTTTCAGCTGAGGAGATAACTTGAAATGCCCATATCTTGGGCAAGGAAGGAGTGAGAGAGCTCACATTTCAGACACAGCATCCAGGCTGCAATGGCTTCAATTTGTGTTATTTTGGGGCAAATTGGGAAATATTGAATTTTTGGTGAAAAAGTTGACCCGCGGTCAATGTTTTTTTCAGCTGAGGAGGAAACTTGAAACGCCCATATCTTGGGCAAGGAAGGAGTGAGAGAGCTCACATTTCAGACACAGCATCCAGGCTGCAATGGCTTCAATTTGTGTTATTTTGGGGCAAATTGGGGAATATTGAATTTTTGGTGAAAATGTTGACCCCGCGGTCAATATTTTTTTCAGCTGAGGAGATAACTTGAAACGCCCATATCTTGGGCAAGGAAGGAGTGAGAGAGCTCACATTTCAGACACAGCATCCAGGCTGCAATGGCTTCAATTTGTGTTATTTTGGGGCAAAATGGGAAATATTGAATTTTTGGTGAAAAAGTTGACCCCGCGGTCAATGTTTTTTTCAGCTGAGGAGATAACTTGAAATGCCCATATCTTGGGCAAGGAAGGAGTGAGAGAGCTCACATTTCAGACACAGCATCCAGGCTGCAATGGCTTCAATTTGTGTTATTTTGGGGCAAATTGGGAAATATTGAATTTTTGGTGAAAAAGTTGACCCCGCGGTCAATGTTTTTTTCAGCTGAGGAGATAACTTGAAATGCCCATATCTTGGGCAAGGAAGGAGTGAGAGAGCTCACATTTCAGACACAGCATCCAGGCTGCAATGGCTTCAATTTGTGTTATTTTGGGGCAAATTGGGAAATATTGAATTTTTGGTGAAAAAGTTGACCCCGCGGTCAATGTTTTTTTCAGCTGAGGAGGAAACTTGAAACGCCCATATCTTGGGCAAGGAAGGAGTTAGAGTGTTAAAAGTTTTAGATGCAGCATCCAGGCTGCAATGGCTTGAATTTGTGTTATTTTGGGGCAAATTGGGGAATATTGAATTTTTGGTGAAAAAGTTGACCCCGCGGTCAACGTTTTTTTTCAACTGGAGATAACTTGAAACGCCCATATCTTGGGCAAGGAAGGAGTTAGAGTGTTAAATTTGTTAGACTCAGCATCCAGGCTGCAATGGCTTCAATTTGTGTTATTTTGGGGCAAATTGGGGAATATTGAATTTTTGGTGAAAATGTTGACCCCGCCGTCAATGTTTTTTTCAGCTGAGGAGATAACTTGAAACGCCCATATCTTGGGCAAGGAAGGAGTTAGAGTGTTAAATTTTTTAGACGCAGCATCCAGGCTGCAATGGCTTGAATTTGTGTTATTTTGGGGCAAATTGGGGAATATTGAATTTTTGGTGAAACGTTGTTTTTCAACTGGAGAAAACTTGAAACGCCCATATCTTGGATAAGGAAGGAGTGAGAGAGCTCACATTTCAGACACAGCATCCAGGCTGCAATGGCTTCAATTTGTGTTATTTTGGGGCAAATTGGGGAATATTGAATTTTTGGTGAAAAAGTTGACCCCGCAGTCAATGTTTTTTTCAGCTGAGGAGATAACTTGAAACGCCCATATCTTGGGCAAGGAAGGAGTAAGTGTGTTACATTTTTTAGACGCAGCATCCAGGCTGCAATGGCTTCAATTTGTGTTATTTTGGGGCAAATTAGTGAATATTGAATTTTTGGTGAAAAAGTTGACCCCGCGGTCAACGTTTTTTTGCAACTGGACAAAACTTGAAACGCCCATATCTTGGGCAAGGAAGGAGTTAGAGAGCTCACATTTCAGACACAGCATCCAGGCTGCAATGGCTTCAATTTGTGTTATTTTGGGGCAAATTGGGGAATATTGAAATTTCGGTGAAAAAGTTGACCCCGCGGTCAACGTTTTTTTTCAACTGGAGAAAACTTGAAACGCCCATATCTTGGGCAAGGAAGGAGTTAGAGAGCTCACATTTCAGACACAGCATCCACGCAGAAATGGCTTCAATTTGTGTTATTTTGGGGCAAATTGGGGAATATTGAATTTTTGGTGAAAAAGTTGACCCCGCAGTCAATGTTTTTTTCAGCTGAGGAGATAACTTGAAACGCCCATATCTTGGGCAAGGAAGGAGTTAGAGTGTTACATTTTTTAGACGCAGCATCCAGGCTGCAATGGCTTCAATTTGTGTTATTTTGGGGCAAATTGGGGAATATTGAATTTTTGGTGAAAATGTTGACCCCGCGGTCAATGTTTTTTTTCAACTGGACAAAACTTGAAACGCCCATATCTTGGATAAGGAAGGAGTGAGAGAGCTCACATTTCAGACACAGCATCCAGGCTGCAATGGCTTCAATTTGTGTTATTTTGGGGCAAATTGGGGAATATTGAATTTTTGGTGAAAATGTTGACCCCGCGGTCAATGTTTTTTTCAGCTGAGGAGAAAACTTGAAACGCCCATATCTTGGGCAAGGAAGGAGTTAGAGAGCTCACATTTCGGACACAGCATCCAGGCTGCAATGGCTTCAATTTGTGTTATTTTGGGGCAAATTGGGGAATATTGAATTTTTGGTGAAAATGTTGACCCCGCGGTCAATGTTTTTTTCAGCTGAGGAGATAACTTGAAACGCCCATATCTTGGGCAAGGAAGGAGTTAGAGTGTTAAATTTTTTAGACGCAGCATCCAGGCTGCAATGGCTTCAATTTGTGGTATTTTGGGGCAAATTGGGGAATATTGAATTTTTGGTGAAAAAGTTGACTCCATGGTCAAGGTTTTTTTTCAACTGGAGAAAACTTGAAACGCCCATATCTTGGGCAAGGAAGGAGTTAGAGTGTTAAATTTTTTAGACGCAGCATCCAGGCTGCAATGGCTTCAATTTGTGTTATTTTGGGGCAAATTGGGGAATATTGAATTTTTGGTGAAAATGTTGACCCCGCGGTCAATGTTTTTTTCAGCTGAGGAGAAAACTTGAAACGCCCATATCTTGGGCAAGGAAGGAGTTAGAGTGTTAAATTTTTTAGACGCAGCATCCAGGCTGCAATGGCTTGAATTTGTGTTATTTTGGGGCAAATTGGGGAATATTGAATTTTTGGTGAAAAAGTTGACCCCGTGGTCAACGTTTTTTTTCAACTGGACAAAACTTGAAACGCCCATATCTTGGACAAGGAAGGAGTGAGAGAGCTCACATTTCAGACACAGCATCCAGGCTGCAATGGCTTCAATTTGTGTTATTTTGGGGCAAATTGGGGAATATTGAATTTTTGGTGAAAATGTTGACCCCGCGGTCAATGTTTTTTTCAGCTGAGGAGAAAACTTGAAACGCCCATATCTTAGGCAAGGAAGGAGTTAGAGAGCTCACATTTCAGACACAGCATCCAGGCTGCAATGGCTTCAATTTGTGTTATTTTGGGGCAAATTGGGGAATATTGAAATTTCGGTGAAAAAGTTGACCCCGCGGTCAACGTTTTTTTTCAACTGGAGAAAACTTGAAACGCCCATATCTTGGGCAAGGAAGGAGTGAGAGAGCTCACATTTCAGACACAGCATCCAGGCAGAAATGGCATCAATTTGTGTTTTTTTGGGGCAAATTGGGGAATATTGAATTTTTGGTGAAAATGTTTACCCCGCGGTCAATGTTTTTTTCAGCTGAGGAGATAACTTGAAACGCCCATATCTTGGGCAAGGAAGGAGTTAGAGTGTTAAATTTTTTAGACGCAGCATCCAGGCTGCAATGGCTTGAATTTGTGTTATTTTGGGGCAAATTGGGGAATATTGAATTTTTGGTGAAAAAGTTGACCCCGCGTCAACGTTTTTTTTCGACTGGAGAAAACTTGAAACGCCCATATCTTGGGCAAGGAAGGAGTTAGAGAGCTCACATTTCAGACACAGCATCCAGGCTGCAATGGCTTCAATTTGTGTTATTTTGGGGCAAATTGGGGAATATTGAAATTTCGGTGAAAAAGTTGACCCCGCGGTCAACGTTTTTTTTCAACTGGAGAAAACTTGAAACGCCCATATCTTGGGCAAGGAAGGAGTTAGAGAGCTCACATTTCAGACACAGCATCCAGGCTGCAATGGCTTCAATTTGTGTTATTTTGGGGCAAGTTAGAGTATTAAATTTTTTAGACGCAGCATCCAGGCTGCAATGGCTTCAATTTGTGTTATTTTGGGGCAAATTGGGGAATATTGAATTTTTGGTGAAAAAGTTGACCCCGCGTTCAACGTTTTTTTTCAACTGGAGAAAACTTGAAACGCCCATATCTTGGGCAAGGAAGGAGTGAGACAGCTCACATTTCAGACACAGCATCCAGGCTGCAATGGCTTCAATTTGTGTTATTTTGGGGCAAATTGGGGAATATTGAATTTTTGGTGAAAAAGTTGACCCCGTGGTCAACGTTTTTTTCAGCTGAGGAGAAAACTTGAAACGCCCATTTCTTGGGCAAGGAAGGAGTGAGACAGCTCACATTTCAGACACAGCATCCAGGCTGCAATGGCTTCAATTTGTGTTATTTTGGGGCAAATTGGGGAAAATTGAATTTTTGGTGAAAATGTTGACCCCGCCGTCAATGTTTTTTTCAGCTGAGGAGATAACTTGAAACGCCCATATCTTGGGCAAGGAAGGAGTAAGTGTGTTACATTTTTTAGATGCAGCATCCAGGCTGCAATGGCTTCAATTTGTGTTATTTTGGGGCAAATTAGGGAATATTGAATTTTTGGTGAAAAAGTTGACCCCGCGGTCAACGTTTTTTTTCAACTGGACAAAACTTGAAACGCCCATATCTTGGGCAAGGAAGGAGTTAGAGAGCTCACATTTCAGACACAGCATCCAGGCTGCAATGGCTTCAATTTGTGTTATTTTGGGGCAAATTGGGGAATATTGAAATTTCGGTGAAAAAGTTGACCCCGCGGTCAACGTTTTTTTTCAACCGGAGAAAACTTGAAACGCCCATATCTTGGGCAAGGAAGGAGTTAGAGAGCTCACATTTCAGACACAGCATCCACGCAGAAATGGCTTCAATTTGTGTTATTTTGGGGCAAATTGGGGAATATTGAATTTTTGGTGAAAATGTTGACCCCGCAGTCAATGTCTTTGTCAGCTGAGGAGATAACTTGAAACGCCCATATCTTGGGCAAGGAAGGAGTTAGAGTGTTACATTTTTTAGACGCAGCATCCAGGCTGCAATGGCTTCAATTTGTGTTATTTTGGGGCAAATTGGGGAATATTGAATTTTTGGTGAAAAAGTTGACCCCGCAGTCAATGTTTTTTTCAGCTGAGGAGATAACTTGAAACGCCCATATCTTGGGCAAGGAAGGAGTTAGAGAGCTCACATTTCAGGCACAGCATCCAGGCAGAAATGGCATCAATTTGTGTTATTTTGGGGCAAATTGGGTAATATTGAATTTTTGGTGAAAAAGTTGACCCCGCGGTCAATGTTTTTTTCAGCTGAGGAGAAAACTTGAAACGCCCATATCTTGGGCAAGGAAGGAGTTAGAGTGTTAAATTTTTTAGACGCAGCATCCAGGCTGCAATGGCTTGAATTTGTGTTATTTTGGGGCAAATTGGGGAATATTGAATTTTTGGTGAAAAAGTTGACCCCGCGGTCAACGTTTTTTTTCAACTGGACAAAACTTGAAACGCCCATATCTTGGACAAGGAAGGAGTGAGAGAGCTCACATTTCAGACACAGCATCCAGGCTGCAATGGCTTGAATTTGTGTTATTTTGGGGCAAATTGGGGAATATTGAATTTCTGGTGAAAATGTTTACCCCGCGGTCAATGTTTTTTTCAGCTGAGGAGATAACTTGAAACGCCCATATCTTGGGCAAGGAAGGAGTGAGAGAGCTCACATTTTTTAGACGCAGCATCCAGGCTGCAATGGCTTCAATTTGTGTTATTTTGGGGCGAATTGGGGAATATTGAATTTTTGGTGAAAAAGTTGACCCCGTGGTCAACGTTTTTTTTCAACTGGACAAAACTTGAAACGCCCATATCTTGGGCAAGGAAGGAGTTAGAGTGTTACATTTTTTAGACGCAGCATCCAGGCTGCAATGGCTTCAATTTGTGTTATTTTGGGGCAAATTGGGGAATATTGAATTTTTGGTGAAAATGTTGACCCCGCGTTCAATGTTTTTTTCAGCTGAGGAGAACTTGAAACGCCCATATCGTGGACAAGGAAGGAGTTAGAGAGCTCACATTTCAGACACAGCATCCAGGCTGTAATGGCTTCAATTTGTGTTATTTTGGGGCAAATTGGGGAATATTGAATTTTTGGTGAAAATGTTGACCCCGCGGTCAATATTTTTTTCAGCTGAGGAGATAACTTGAAACGCCCATATCTTGGGCAAGGAAGGAGTGAGAGAGCTCACATTTCAGACACAGCATCCAGGCTGCAATGGCTTCAATTTGTGTTATTTTGGGGCAAAATGGGAAATATTGAATTTTTGGTGAAAAAGTTGACCCCGCGGTCAATGTTTTTTTCAGCTGAGGAGATAACTTGAAATGCCCATATCTTGGGCAAGGAAGGAGTGAGAGAGCTCACATTTCAGACACAGCATCCAGGCTGCAATGGCTTCAATTTGTGTTATTTTGGGGCAAATTGGGAAATATTGAATTTTTGGTGAAAAAGTTGACCCCGCGGTCAATGTTTTTTTCAGCTGAGGAGGAAACTTGAAACGCCCATATCTTGGGCAAGGAAGGAGTGAGAGAGCTCACATTTCAGACACAGCATCCAGGCTGCAATGGCTTCAATTTGTGTTATTTTGGGGCAAATTGGGGAATATTGAATTTTTGGTGAAAAAGTTGACCCCGTGGTCAACGTTTTTTTTCAACTGGACAAAACTTGAAACGCCCATATCTTGGACAAGGAAGGAGTGAGAGAGCTCACATTTCAGACACAGCATCCAGGCTGCAATGGCTTCAATTTGTGTTATTTTGGGGCAAATTGGGGAATATTGAAATTTCGGTGAAAAAGTTGAACGCGGTCAACGTTTTTTTTCAACTGGAGAAAACTTGAAACGCCCATATCTTGGGAAAGGAAGGAGTTAGAGAGCTCACATTTCAGACACAGCATCCAGGCTGCAATGGCTTCAATTTGTGTTATTTTGGGGCAAAATGGGAAATATTGAATTTTTGGTGAAAAAGTTGACCCCGCGGTCAATGTTTTTTTCAGCTGAGGAGATAACTTGAAACGCCCATATCTTGGGCAAGGAAGGAGTGAGAGAGCTCACATTTCAGACACAGCATCCAGGCTGCAATGGCTTCAATTTGTGTTATTTTGGGGCAAAATGGGAAATATTGAATTTTTGGTGAAAAAGTTGACCCCGCGGTCAATGTTTTTTTCAGCTGAGGAGATAACTTGAAATGCCCATATCTTGGGCAAGGAAGGAGTGAGAGAGCTCACATTTCAGACACAGCATCCAGGCTGCAATGGCTTCAATTTGTGTTATTTTGGGGCAAATTGGGAAATATTGAATTTTTGGTGAAAAAGTTGACCCCGCGGTCAATGTTTTTTTCAGCTGAGGAGGAAACTTGAAACGCCCATATCTTGGGCAAGGAAGGAGTGAGAGAGCTCACATTTCAGACACAGCATCCAGGCTGCAATGGCTTCAATTTGTGTTATTTTGGGGCAAATTGGGGAATATTGAATTTTTGGTGAAAATGTTGACCCCGCGGTCAATATTTTTTTCAGCTGAGGAGATAACTTGAAACGCCCATATCTTGGGCAAGGAAGGAGTGAGAGAGCTCACATTTCAGACACAGCATCCAGGCTGCAATGGCTTCAATTTGTGTTATTTTGGGGCAAAATGGGAAATATTGAATTTTTGGTGAAAAAGTTGACCCCGCGGTCAATGTTTTTTTCAGCTGAGGAGATAACTTGAAATGCCCATATCTTGGGCAAGGAAGGAGTGAGAGAGCTCACATTTCAGACACAGCATCCAGGCTGCAATGGCTTCAATTTGTGTTATTTTGGGGCAAATTGGGAAATATTGAATTTTTGGTGAAAAAGTTGACCCCGCGGTCAATGTTTTTTTCAGCTGAGGAGATAACTTGAAATGCCCATATCTTGGGCAAGGAAGGAGTGAGAGAGCTCACATTTCAGACACAGCATCCAGGCTGCAATGGCTTCAATTTGTGTTATTTTGGGGCAAATTGGGAAATATTGAATTTTTGGTGAAAAAGTTGACCCCGCGGTCAATGTTTTTTTCAGCTGAGGAGGAAACTTGAAACGCCCATATCTTGGGCAAGGAAGGAGTTAGAGTGTTAAAAGTTTTAGATGCAGCATCCAGGCTGCAATGGCTTGAATTTGTGTTATTTTGGGGCAAATTGGGGAATATTGAATTTTTGGTGAAAAAGTTGACCCCGCGGTCAACGTTTTTTTTCAACTGGAGATAACTTGAAACGCCCATATCTTGGGCAAGGAAGGAGTTAGAGTGTTAAATTTGTTAGACTCAGCATCCAGGCTGCAATGGCTTCAATTTGTGTTATTTTGGGGCAAATTGGGGAATATTGAATTTTTGGTGAAAATGTTGACCCCGCCGTCAATGTTTTTTTCAGCTGAGGAGATAACTTGAAACGCCCATATCTTGGGCAAGGAAGGAGTTAGAGTGTTAAATTTTTTAGACGCAGCATCCAGGCTGCAATGGCTTGAATTTGTGTTATTTTGGGGCAAATTGGGGAATATTGAATTTTTGGTGAAACGTTGTTTTTCAACTGGAGAAAACTTGAAACGCCCATATCTTGGATAAGGAAGGAGTGAGAGAGCTCACATTTCAGACACAGCATCCAGGCTGCAATGGCTTCAATTTGTGTTATTTTGGGGCAAATTGGGGAATATTGAATTTTTGGTGAAAAAGTTGACCCCGCAGTCAATGTTTTTTTCAGCTGAGGAGATAACTTGAAACGCCCATATCTTGGGCAAGGAAGGAGTAAGTGTGTTACATTTTTTAGACGCAGCATCCAGGCTGCAATGGCTTCAATTTGTGTTATTTTGGGGCAAATTAGTGAATATTGAATTTTTGGTGAAAAAGTTGACCCCGCGGTCAACGTTTTTTTGCAACTGGACAAAACTTGAAACGCCCATATCTTGGGCAAGGAAGGAGTTAGAGAGCTCACATTTCAGACACAGCATCCAGGCTGCAATGGCTTCAATTTGTGTTATTTTGGGGCAAATTGGGGAATATTGAAATTTCGGTGAAAAAGTTGACCCCGCGGTCAACGTTTTTTTTCAACTGGAGAAAACTTGAAACGCCCATATCTTGGGCAAGGAAGGAGTTAGAGAGCTCACATTTCAGACACAGCATCCACGCAGAAATGGCTTCAATTTGTGTTATTTTGGGGCAAATTGGGGAATATTGAATTTTTGGTGAAAAAGTTGACCCCGCAGTCAATGTTTTTTTCAGCTGAGGAGATAACTTGAAACGCCCATATCTTGGGCAAGGAAGGAGTTAGAGTGTTACATTTTTTAGACGCAGCATCCAGGCTGCAATGGCTTCAATTTGTGTTATTTTGGGGCAAATTGGGGAATATTGAATTTTTGGTGAAAATGTTGACCCCGCGGTCAATGTTTTTTTTCAACTGGACAAAACTTGAAACGCCCATATCTTGGATAAGGAAGGAGTGAGAGAGCTCACATTTCAGACACAGCATCCAGGCTGCAATGGCTTCAATTTGTGTTATTTTGGGGCAAATTGGGGAATATTGAATTTTTGGTGAAAATGTTGACCCCGCGGTCAATGTTTTTTTCAGCTGAGGAGAAAACTTGAAACGCCCATATCTTGGGCAAGGAAGGAGTTAGAGAGCTCACATTTCGGACACAGCATCCAGGCTGCAATGGCTTCAATTTGTGTTATTTTGGGGCAAATTGGGGAATATTGAATTTTTGGTGAAAATGTTGACCCCGCGGTCAATGTTTTTTTCAGCTGAGGAGATAACTTGAAACGCCCATATCTTGGGCAAGGAAGGAGTTAGAGTGTTAAATTTTTTAGACGCAGCATCCAGGCTGCAATGGCTTCAATTTGTGGTATTTTGGGGCAAATTGGGGAATATTGAATTTTTGGTGAAAAAGTTGACCCCATGGTCAAGGTTTTTTTTCAACTGGAGAAAACTTGAAACGCCCATATCTTGGGCAAGGAAGGAGTTAGAGTGTTAAATTTTTTAGACGCAGCATCCAGGCTGCAATGGCTTCAATTTGTGTTATTTTGGGGCAAATTGGGGAATATTGAATTTTTGGTGAAAATGTTGACCCCGCGGTCAATGTTTTTTTCAGCTGAGGAGAAAACTTGAAACGCCCATATCTTGGGCAAGGAAGGAGTTAGAGTGTTAAATTTTTTAGACGCAGCATCCAGGCTGCAATGGCTTGAATTTGTGTTATTTTGGGGCAAATTGGGGAATATTGAATTTTTGGTGAAAAAGTTGACCCCGTGGTCAACGTTTTTTTTCAACTGGACAAAACTTGAAACGCCCATATCTTGGACAAGGAAGGAGTGAGAGAGCTCACATTTCAGACACAGCATCCAGGCTGCAATGGCTTCAATTTGTGTTATTTTGGGGCAAATTGGGGAATATTGAAATTTCGGTGAAAAAGTTGACCCCGCGGTCAACGTTTTTTTTCAACTGGAGAAAACTTGAAACGCCCATATCTTGGGAAAGGAAGGAGTGAGAGAGCTCACATTTCAGACACAGCATCCAGGCTGCATTGGCTTCAATTTGTGTTATTTTGGGGCAAATTGGGGAATATTGAATTTTTGGTGAAAATGTTGACCCCGCGGTCAATGTTTTTTTCAGCTGAGGAGAAAACTTGAAACGCCCATATCTTAGGCAAGGAAGGAGTTAGAGAGCTCACATTTCAGACACAGCATCCAGGCTGCAATGGCTTCAATTTGTGTTATTTTGGGGCAAATTGGGGAATATTGAAATTTCGGTGAAAAAGTTGACCCCGCGGTCAACGTTTTTTTTCAACTGGAGAAAACTTGAAACGCCCATATCTTGGGCAAGGAAGGAGTGAGAGAGCTCACATTTCAGACACAGCATCCAGGCAGAAATGGCATCAATTTGTGTTATTTTGGGGCAAATTGGGGAATATTGAATTTTTGGTGAAAATGTTTACCCCGCGGTCAATGTTTTTTTCAGCTGAGGAGATAACTTGAAACGCCCATATCTTGGGCAAGGAAGGAGTTAGAGTGTTAAATTTTTTAGACGCAGCATCCAGGCTGCAATGGCTTGAATTTGTGTTATTTTGGGGCAAATTGGGGAATATTGAATTTTTGGTGAAAAAGTTGACCCCGCGTCAACGTTTTTTTTCGACTGGAGAAAACTTGAAACGCCCATATCTTGGGCAAGGAAGGAGTTAGAGAGCTCACATTTCAGACACAGCATCCAGGCTGCAATGGCTTCAATTTGTGTTATTTTGGGGCAAATTGGGGAATATTGAAATTTCGGTGAAAAAGTTGACCCCGCGGTCAACGTTTTTTTTCAACTGGAGAAAACTTGAAACGCCCATATCTTGGGCAAGGAAGGAGTTAGAGAGCTCACATTTCAGACACAGCATCCAGGCTGCAATGGCTTCAATTTGTGTTATTTTGGGGCAAGTTAGAGTATTAAATTTTTTAGACGCAGCATCCAGGCTGCAATGGCTTCAATTTGTGTTATTTTGGGGCAAATTGGGGAATATTGAATTTTTGGTGAAAAAGTTGACCCCGCGTTCAACGTTTTTTTTCAACTGGAGAAAACTTGAAACGCCCATATCTTGGGCAAGGAAGGAGTGAGACAGCTCACATTTCAGACACAGCATCCAGGCTGCAATGGCTTCAATTTGTGTTATTTTGGGGCAAATTGGGGAATATTGAATTTTTGGTGAAAAAGTTGACCCCGTGGTCAACGTTTTTTTCAGCTGAGGAGAAAACTTGAAACGCCCATTTCTTGGGCAAGGAAGGAGTGAGACAGCTCACATTTCAGACACAGCATCCAGGCTGCAATGGCTTCAATTTGTGTTATTTTGGGGCAAATTGGGGAAAATTGAATTTTTGGTGAAAATGTTGACCCCGCCGTCAATGTTTTTTTCAGCTGAGGAGATAACTTGAAACGCCCATATCTTGGGCAAGGAAGGAGTAAGTGTGTTACATTTTTTAGATGCAGCATCCAGGCTGCAATGGCTTCAATTTGTGTTATTTTGGGGCAAATTAGGGAATATTGAATTTTTGGTGAAAAAGTTGACCCCGCGGTCAACGTTTTTTTTCAACTGGACAAAACTTGAAACGCCCATATCTTGGGCAAGGAAGGAGTTAGAGAGCTCACATTTCAGACACAGCATCCAGGCTGCAATGGCTTCAATTTGTGTTATTTTGGGGCAAATTGGGGAATATTGAAATTTCGGTGAAAAAGTTGACCCCGCGGTCAACGTTTTTTTTCAACCGGAGAAAACTTGAAACGCCCATATCTTGGGCAAGGAAGGAGTTAGAGAGCTCACATTTCAGACACAGCATCCACGCAGAAATGGCTTCAATTTGTGTTATTTTGGGGCAAATTGGGGAATATTGAATTTTTGGTGAAAATGTTGACCCCGCAGTCAATGTCTTTGTCAGCTGAGGAGATAACTTGAAACGCCCATATCTTGGGCAAGGAAGGAGTTAGAGTGTTACATTTTTTAGACGCAGCATCCAGGCTGCAATGGCTTCAATTTGTGTTATTTTGGGGCAAATTGGGGAATATTGAATTTTTGGTGAAAAAGTTGACCCCGCAGTCAATGTTTTTTTCAGCTGAGGAGATAACTTGAAACGCCCATATCTTGGGCAAGGAAGGAGTTAGAGAGCTCACATTTCAGGCACAGCATCCAGGCAGAAATGGCATCAATTTGTGTTATTTTGGGGCAAATTGGGTAATATTGAATTTTTGGTGAAAAAGTTGACCCCGCGGTCAATGTTTTTTTCAGCTGAGGAGAAAACTTGAAACGCCCATATCTTGGGCAAGGAAGGAGTTAGAGTGTTAAATTTTTTAGACGCAGCATCCAGGCTGCAATGGCTTGAATTTGTGTTATTTTGGGGCAAATTGGGGAATATTGAATTTTTGGTGAAAAAGTTGACCCCGCGGTCAACGTTTTTTTTCAACTGGACAAAACTTGAAACGCCCATATCTTGGACAAGGAAGGAGTGAGAGAGCTCACATTTCAGACACAGCATCCAGGCTGCAATGGCTTGAATTTGTGTTATTTTGGGGCAAATTGGGGAATATTGAATTTCTGGTGAAAATGTTTACCCCGCGGTCAATGTTTTTTTCAGCTGAGGAGATAACTTGAAACGCCCATATCTTGGGCAAGGAAGGAGTGAGAGAGCTCACATTTTTTAGACGCAGCATCCAGGCTGCAATGGCTTCAATTTGTGTTATTTTGGGGCGAATTGGGGAATATTGAATTTTTGGTGAAAAAGTTGACCCCGTGGTCAACGTTTTTTTTCAACTGGACAAAACTTGAAACGCCCATATCTTGGGCAAGGAAGGAGTTAGAGTGTTACATTTTTTAGACGCAGCATCCAGGCTGCAATGGCTTCAATTTGTGTTATTTTGGGGCAAATTGGGGAATATTGAATTTTTGGTGAAAATGTTGACCCCGCGTTCAATGTTTTTTTCAGCTGAGGAGAACTTGAAACGCCCATATCGTGGACAAGGAAGGAGTTAGAGAGCTCACATTTCAGACACAGCATCCAGGCTGTAATGGCTTCAATTTGTGTTATTTTGGGGCAAATTGGGGAATATTGAATTTTTGGTGAAAATGTTGACCCCGCGGTCAATATTTTTTTCAGCTGAGGAGATAACTTGAAACGCCCATATCTTGGGCAAGGAAGGAGTGAGAGAGCTCACATTTCAGACACAGCATCCAGGCTGCAATGGCTTCAATTTGTGTTATTTTGGGGCAAAATGGGAAATATTGAATTTTTGGTGAAAAAGTTGACCCCGCGGTCAATGTTTTTTTCAGCTGAGGAGATAACTTGAAATGCCCATATCTTGGGCAAGGAAGGAGTGAGAGAGCTCACATTTCAGACACAGCATCCAGGCTGCAATGGCTTCAATTTGTGTTATTTTGGGGCAAATTGGGAAATATTGAATTTTTGGTGAAAAAGTTGACCCCGCGGTCAATGTTTTTTTCAGCTGAGGAGGAAACTTGAAACGCCCATATCTTGGGCAAGGAAGGAGTGAGAGAGCTCACATTTCAGACACAGCATCCAGGCTGCAATGGCTTCAATTTGTGTTATTTTGGGGCAAATTGGGGAATATTGAATTTTTGGTGAAAAAGTTGACCCCGTGGTCAACGTTTTTTTTCAACTGGACAAAACTTGAAACGCCCATATCTTGGACAAGGAAGGAGTGAGAGAGCTCACATTTCAGACACAGCATCCAGGCTGCAATGGCTTCAATTTGTGTTATTTTGGGGCAAATTGGGGAATATTGAAATTTCGGTGAAAAAGTTGACCCCGCGGTCAACGTTTTTTTTCAACTGGAGAAAACTTGAAACGCCCATATCTTGGGAAAGGAAGGAGTTAGAGAGCTCACATTTCAGACACAGCATCCAGGCTGCAATGGCTTCAATTTGTGTTATTTTGGGGCAAAATGGGAAATATTGAATTTTTGGTGAAAAAGTTGACCCCGCGGTCAATGTTTTTTTCAGCTGAGGAGATAACTTGAAACGCCCATATCTTGGGCAAGGAAGGAGTGAGAGAGCTCACATTTCAGACACAGCATCCAGGCTGCAATGGCTTCAATTTGTGTTATTTTGGGGCAAAATGGGAAATATTGAATTTTTGGTGAAAAAGTTGACCCCGCGGTCAATGTTTTTTTCAGCTGAGGAGATAACTTGAAATGCCCATATCTTGGGCAAGGAAGGAGTGAGAGAGCTCACATTTCAGACACAGCATCCAGGCTGCAATGGCTTCAATTTGTGTTATTTTGGGGCAAATTGGGAAATATTGAATTTTTGGTGAAAAAGTTGACCCCGCGGTCAATGTTTTTTTCAGCTGAGGAGGAAACTTGAAACGCCCATATCTTGGGCAAGGAAGGAGTGAGAGAGCTCACATTTCAGACACAGCATCCAGGCTGCAATGGCTTCAATTTGTGTTATTTTGGGGCAAATTGGGGAATATTGAATTTTTGGTGAAAATGTTGACCCCGCGGTCAATATTTTTTTCAGCTGAGGAGATAACTTGAAACGCCCATATCTTGGGCAAGGAAGGAGTGAGAGAGCTCACATTTCAGACACAGCATCCAGGCTGCAATGGCTTCAATTTGTGTTATTTTGGGGCAAAATGGGAAATATTGAATTTTTGGTGAAAAAGTTGACCCCGCGGTCAATGTTTTTTTCAGCTGAGGAGATAACTTGAAATGCCCATATCTTGGGCAAGGAAGGAGTGAGAGAGCTCACATTTCAGACACAGCATCCAGGCTGCAATGGCTTCAATTTGTGTTATTTTGGGGCAAATTGGGAAATATTGAATTTTTGGTGAAAAAGTTGACCCCGCGGTCAATGTTTTTTTCAGCTGAGGAGATAACTTGAAATGCCCATATCTTGGGCAAGGAAGGAGTGAGAGAGCTCACATTTCAGACACAGCATCCAGGCTGCAATGGCTTCAATTTGTGTTATTTTGGGGCAAATTGGGAAATATTGAATTTTTGGTGAAAAAGTTGACCCCGCGGTCAATGTTTTTTTCAGCTGAGGAGGAAACTTGAAACGCCCATATCTTGGGCAAGGAAGGAGTTAGAGTGTTAAAAGTTTTAGATGCAGCATCCAGGCTGCAATGGCTTGAATTTGTGTTATTTTGGGGCAAATTGGGGAATATTGAATTTTTGGTGAAAAAGTTGACCCCGCGGTCAACGTTTTTTTTCAACTGGAGATAACTTGAAACGCCCATATCTTGGGCAAGGAAGGAGTTAGAGTGTTAAATTTGTTAGACTCAGCATCCAGGCTGCAATGGCTTCAATTTGTGTTATTTTGGGGCAAATTGGGGAATATTGAATTTTTGGTGAAAATGTTGACCCCGCCGTCAATGTTTTTTTCAGCTGAGGAGATAACTTGAAACGCCCATATCTTGGGCAAGGAAGGAGTTAGAGTGTTAAATTTTTTAGACGCAGCATCCAGGCTGCAATGGCTTGAATTTGTGTTATTTTGGGGCAAATTGGGGAATATTGAATTTTTGGTGAAACGTTGTTTTTCAACTGGAGAAAACTTGAAACGCCCATATCTTGGATAAGGAAGGAGTGAGAGAGCTCACATTTCAGACACAGCATCCAGGCTGCAATGGCTTCAATTTGTGTTATTTTGGGGCAAATTAGTGAATATTGAATTTTTGGTGAAAAAGTTGACCCCGCGGTCAACGTTTTTTTGCAACTGGACAAAACTTGAAACGCCCATATCTTGGGCAAGGAAGGAGTTAGAGAGCTCACATTTCAGACACAGCATCCAGGCTGCAATGGCTTCAATTTGTGTTATTTTGGGGCAAATTGGGGAATATTGAAATTTCGGTGAAAAAGTTGACCCCGCGGTCAACGTTTTTTTTCAACTGGAGAAAACTTGAAACGCCCATATCTTGGGCAAGGAAGGAGTTAGAGAGCTCACATTTCAGACACAGCATCCACGCAGAAATGGCTTCAATTTGTGTTATTTTGGGGCAAATTGGGGAATATTGAATTTTTGGTGAAAAAGTTGACCCCGCAGTCAATGTTTTTTTCAGCTGAGGAGATAACTTGAAACGCCCATATCTTGGGCAAGGAAGGAGTTAGAGTGTTACATTTTTTAGACGCAGCATCCAGGCTGCAATGGCTTCAATTTGTGTTATTTTGGGGCAAATTGGGGAATATTGAATTTTTGGTGAAAATGTTGACCCCGCGGTCAATGTTTTTTTTCAACTGGACAAAACTTGAAACGCCCATATCTTGGATAAGGAAGGAGTGAGAGAGCTCACATTTCAGACACAGCATCCAGGCTGCAATGGCTTCAATTTGTGTTATTTTGGGGCAAATTGGGGAATATTGAATTTTTGGTGAAAATGTTGACCCCGCGGTCAATGTTTTTTTCAGCTGAGGAGAAAACTTGAAACGCCCATATCTTGGGCAAGGAAGGAGTTAGAGAGCTCACATTTCGGACACAGCATCCAGGCTGCAATGGCTTCAATTTGTGTTATTTTGGGGCAAATTGGGGAATATTGAATTTTTGGTGAAAATGTTGACCCCGCGGTCAATGTTTTTTTCAGCTGAGGAGATAACTTGAAACGCCCATATCTTGGGCAAGGAAGGAGTTAGAGTGTTAAATTTTTTAGACGCAGCATCCAGGCTGCAATGGCTTCAATTTGTGGTATTTTGGGGCAAATTGGGGAATATTGAATTTTTGGTGAAAAAGTTGACCCCATGGTCAACGTTTTTTTTCAACTGGAGAAAACTTGAAACGCCCATATCTTGGGCAAGGAAGGAGTTAGAGTGTTAAATTTTTTAGACGCAGCATCCAGGCTGCAATGGCTTCAATTTGTGTTATTTTGGGGCAAATTGGGGAATATTGAATTTTTGGTGAAAATGTTGACCCCGCGGTCAATGTTTTTTTCAGCTGAGGAGAAAACTTGAAACGCCCATATCTTGGGCAAGGAAGGAGTTAGAGTGTTAAATTTTTTAGACGCAGCATCCAGGCTGCAATGGCTTGAATTTGTGTTATTTTGGGGCAAATTGGGGAATATTGAATTTTTGGTGAAAAAGTTGACCCCGTGGTCAACGTTTTTTTTCAACTGGACAAAACTTGAAACGCCCATATCTTGGACAAGGAAGGAGTGAGAGAGCTCACATTTCAGACACAGCATCCAGGCTGCAATGGCTTCAATTTGTGTTATTTTGGGGCAAATTGGGGAATATTGAAATTTCGGTGAAAAAGTTGACCCCGCGGTCAACGTTTTTTTTCAACTGGAGAAAACTTGAAACGCCCATATCTTGGGAAAGGAAGGAGTTAGAGAGCTCACATTTCAGACACAGCATCCAGGCTGCAATGGCTTCAATTTGTGTTATTTTGGGGCAAATTGGGGAATATTGAATTTTTGGTGAAAATGTTGACCCCGCGGTCAATGTTTTTTTCAGCTGAGGAGAAAACTTGAAACGCCCATATCTTAGGCAAGGAAGGAGTTAGAGAGCTCACATTTCAGACACAGCATCCAGGCTGCAATGGCTTCAATTTGTGTTATTTTGGGGCAAATTGGGGAATATTGAAATTTCGGTGAAAAAGTTGACCCCGCGGTCAACGTTTTTTTTCAACTGGAGAAAACTTGAAACGCCCATATCTTGGGCAAGGAAGGAGTGAGAGAGCTCACATTTCAGACACAGCATCCAGGCAGAAATGGCATCAATTTGTGTTATTTTGGGGCAAATTGGGGAATATTGAATTTTTGGTGAAAATGTTGACCCCGCGGTCAATGTTTTTTTCAGCTGAGGAGATAACTTGAAACGCCCATATCTTGGGCAAGGAAGGAGTTAGAGTGTTAAATTTTTTAGACGCAGCATCCAGGCTGCAATGGCTTCAATTTGTGGTATTTTGGGGCAAATTGGGGAATATTGAATTTTTGGTGAAAAAGTTGACCCCATGGTCAACGTTTTTTTTCAACTGGAGAAAACTTGAAACGCCCATATCTTGGGCAAGGAAGGAGTTAGAGTGTTAAATTTTTTAGACGCAGCATCCAGGCTGCAATGGCTTCAATTTGTGTTATTTTGGGGCAAATTGGGGAATATTGAATTTTTGGTGAAAATGTTGACCCCGCGGTCAATGTTTTTTTCAGCTGAGGAGAAAACTTGAAACGCCCATATCTTGGGCAAGGAAGGAGTTAGAGTGTTAAATTTTTTAGACGCAGCATCCAGGCTGCAATGGCTTGAATTTGTGTTATTTTGGGGCAAATTGGGGAATATTGAATTTTTGGTGAAAAAGTTGACCCCGTGGTCAACGTTTTTTTTCAACTGGACAAAACTTGAAACGCCCATATCTTGGACAAGGAAGGAGTGAGAGAGCTCACATTTCAGACACAGCATCCAGGCTGCAATGGCTTCAATTTGTGTTATTTTGGGGCAAATTGGGGAATATTGAAATTTCGGTGAAAAAGTTGACCCCGCGGTCAACGTTTTTTTTCAACTGGAGAAAACTTGAAACGCCCATATCTTGGGAAAGGAAGGAGTTAGAGAGCTCACATTTCAGACACAGCATCCAGGCTGCAATGGCTTCAATTTGTGTTATTTTGGGGCAAATTGGGGAATATTGAATTTTTGGTGAAAATGTTGACCCCGCGGTCAATGTTTTTTTCAGCTGAGGAGAAAACTTGAAACGCCCATATCTTAGGCAAGGAAGGAGTTAGAGAGCTCACATTTCAGACACAGCATCCAGGCTGCAATGGCTTCAATTTGTGTTATTTTGGGGCAAATTGGGGAATATTGAAATTTCGGTGAAAAAGTTGACCCCGCGGTCAACGTTTTTTTTCAACTGGAGAAAACTTGAAACGCCCATATCTTGGGCAAGGAAGGAGTGAGAGAGCTCACATTTCAGACACAGCATCCAGGCAGAAATGGCATCAATTTGTGTTATTTTGGGGCAAATTGGGGAATATTGAATTTTTGGTGAAAATGTTTACCCCGCGGTCAATGTTTTTTTCAGCTGAGGAGATAACTTGAAACGCCCATATCTTGGGCAAGGAAGGAGTTAGAGTGTTAAATTTTTTAGACGCAGCATCCAGGCTGCAATGGCTTGAATTTGTGTTATTTTGGGGCAAATTGGGGAATATTGAATTTTTGGTGAAAAAGTTGACCCCGCGGTCAACGTTTTTTTTCAACTGGACAAAACTTGAAACGCCCATATCTTGGACAAGGAAGGAGTGAGAGAGCTCACATTTCAGACACAGCATCCAGGCTGCAATGGCTTCAATTTGTGTTATTTTGGGGCAAATTGGGGAATATTGAAATTTCGGTGAAAAAGTTGACCCCGCGTTCAACGGTTTTTTTCAACTGGAGAAAACTTGAAACGCCCATATCTTGGGAAAGGAAGGAGTTAGAGAGGTCACATTTCAGACACAGCATCCAGGCTGCAATGGCTTCAATTTGTGTTATTTTGGGGCAAATTGGGGAATATTGAATTTTTGGTGAAAAAGTTGACCCCGCGTCAATGTTTTTTTTCGACTGGAGAAAACTTGAAACGCCCATATCTTGGGCAAGGAAGGAGTTAGAGAGCTCACATTTCAGACACAGCATCCAGGCTGCAATGGCTTCAATTTGTGTTATTTTGGGGCAAATTGGGGAATATTGAAATTTCGGTGAAAAAGTTGACCCCGCGGTCAACGTTTTTTTTCAACTGGAGAAAACTTGAAACGCCCATATCTTGGGCAAGGAAGGAGTTAGAGAGCTCACATTTCAGACACAGCATCCAGGCTGCAATGGCTTCAATTTGTGTTATTTTGGGGCAAGTTAGAGTATTAAATTTTTTAGACGCAGCATCTTGGCTGCAATGGCTTCAATTTGTGTTATTTTGGGGCAAATTGGGGAATATTGAATTTTTGGTGAAAAAGTTGACCCCGCGTTCAACGTTTTTTTTCAACTGGAGAAAACTTGAAACGCCCATATCTTGGGCAAGGAAGGAGTGAGACAGCTCACATTTCAGACACAGCATCCAGGCTGCAATGGCTTCAATTTGTGTTATTTTGGGGCAAATTGGGGAAAATTGAATTTTTGGTGAAAATGTTGACCCCGCCGTCAATGTTTTTTTCAGCTGAGGAGATAACTTGAAACGCCCATATCTTGGGCAAGGAAGGAGTAAGTGTGTTACATTTTTTAGACGCAGCATCCAGGCTGCAATGGCTTCAATTTGTGTTATTTTGGGGCAAATTGGGGAATATTGAATTTTTGGTGAAAAAGTTGACCCCGTGGTCAACGTTTTTTTCAGCTGAGGAGAAAACTTGAAACGCCCATTTCTTGGGCAAGGAAGGAGTGAGACAGCTCACATTTCAGACACAGCATCCAGGCTGCAATGGCTTCAATTTGTGTTATTTTGGGGCAAATTGGGGAAAATTGAATTTTTGGTGAAAATGTTGACCCCGCCGTCAATGTTTTTTTCAGCTGAGGAGATAACTTGAAACGCCCATATCTTGGGCAAGGAAGGAGTAAGTGTGTTACATTTTTTAGACGCAGCATCCAGGCTGCAATGGCTTCAATTTGTGTTATTTTGGGGCAAATTAGGGAATATTGAATTTTTGGTGAAAAAGTTGACCCCGCGGTCAACGTTTTTTTTCAACTGGACAAAACTTGAAACGCCCATATCTTGGGCAAGGAAGGAGTTAGAGAGCTCACATTTCAGACACAGCATCCAGGCTGCAATGGCTTCAATTTGTGTTATTTTGGGGCAAATTGGGGAATATTGAAATTTCGGTGAAAAAGTTGACCCCGCGGTCAACGTTTTTTTTCAACCGGAGAAAACTTGAAACGCCCATATCTTGGGCAAGGAAGGAGTTAGAGAGCTCACATTTCAGACACAGCATCCACGCAGAAATGGCTTCAATTTGTGTTATTTTGGGGCAAATTGGGGAATATTGAATTTTTGGTGAAAATGTTGACCCCGCAGTCAATGTCTTTGTCAGCTGAGGAGATAACTTGAAATGCCCATATCTTGGGCAAGGAAGGAGTGAGAGAGCTCACATTTCAGACACAGCATCCAGGCTGCAATGGCTTCAATTTGTGTTATTTTGGGGCAAAATGGGAAATATTGAATTTTTGGTGAAAAAGTTGACCCCGCGGTCAATGTTTTTTTCAGCTGAGGAGATAACTTGAAATGCCCATATCTTGGGCAAGGAAGGAGTGAGAGAGCTCACATTTCAGACACAGCATCCAGGCTGCAATGGCTTCAATTTGTGTTATTTTGGGGCAAATTGGGAAATATTGAATTTTTGGTGAAAAAGTTGACCCCGCGGTCAATGTTTTTTTCAGCTGAGGAGGAAACTTGAAACGCCCATATCTTGGGCAAGGAAGGAGTGAGAGAGCTCACATTTCAGACACAGCATCCAGGCTGCAATGGCTTCAATTTGTGTTATTTTGGGGCAAAATGGGAAATATTGAATTTTTGGTGAAAAAGTTGACCCCGCGGTCAATGTTTTTTTCAGCTGAGGAGATAACTTGAAATGCCCATATCTTGGGCAAGGAAGGAGTGAGAGAGCTCACATTTCAGACACAGCATCCAGGCTGCAATGGCTTCAATTTGTGTTATTTTGGGGCAAATTGGGAAATATTGAATTTTTGGTGAAAAAGTTGACCCCGCGGTCAATGTTTTTTTCAGCTGAGGAGGAAACTTGAAACGCCCATATCTTGGGCAAGGAAGGAGTTAGAGTGTTAAAAGTTTTAGATGCAGCATCCAGGCTGCAATGGCTTGAATTTGTGTTATTTTGGGGCAAATTGGGGAATATTGAATTTTTGGTGAAAAAGTTGACCCCGCCGTCAATGTTTTTTTCAGCTGAGGAGATAACTTGAAACGCCCATATCTTGGGCAAGGAAGGAGTTAGAGTGTTAAATTTTTTAGACGCAGCATCCAGGCTGCAATGGCTTGAATTTGTGTTATTTTGGGGCAAATTGGGGAATATTGAATTTTTGGTGAAACGTTGTTTTTCAACTGGAGAAAACTTGAAACGCCCATATCTTGGATAAGGAAGGAGTGAGAGAGCTCACATTTCAGACACAGCATCCAGGCTGCAATGGCTTCAATTTGTGTTATTTTGGGGCAAATTGGGGAATATTGAATTTTTGGTGAAAAAGTTGACCCCGCAGTCAATGTTTTTTTCAGCTGAGGAGATAACTTGAAACGCCCATATCTTGGGCAAGGAAGGAGTAAGTGTGTTACATTTTTTAGACGCAGCATCCAGGCTGCAATGGCTTCAATTTGTGTTATTTTGGGGCAAATTAGGGAATATTGAATTTTTGGTGAAAAAGTTGACCCCGCGGTCAACGTTTTTTTTCAACTGGACAAAACTTGAAACGCCCATATCTTGGGCAAGGAAGGAGTTAGAGAGCTCACATTTCAGACACAGCATCCAGGCTGCAATGGCTTCAATTTCTGTTATTTTGGGGCAAATTGGGGAATATTGAAATTTCGGTGAAAAAGTTGACCCCGCGGTCAACGTTTTTTTTCAACTGGAGAAAACTTGAAACGCCCATATCTTGGGCAAGGAAGGAGTTAGAGAGCTCACATTTCAGACACAGCATCCACGCAGAAATGGCTTCAATTTGTGTTATTTTGGGGCAAATTGGGGAATATTGAATTTTTGGTGAAAAAGTTGACCCCGCAGTCAATGTTTTTTTCAGCTGAGGAGATAACTTGAAACGCCCATATCTTGGGCAAGGAAGGAGTTAGAGTGTTACATTTTTTAGACGCAGCATCCAGGCTGCAATGGCTTCAATTTGTGTTATTTTGGGGCAAATTGGGGAATATTGAATTTTTGGTGAAAAAGTTGACCCCGCGTTCAACGTTGTTTTTCAAACTGGAGAAAACTTGAAACGCCCATATCTTGGATAAGGAAGGAGTGAGAGCTCACATTTCAGACACAGCATCCAGGCAGAAATGGCGTCAATTTGTGTTATTTTGGGGCAAATTGGGCAATATTGAATTTTTGGTGAAAATGTTGACCCCGCGGTCAATGTTTTTTTCAGCTGAGGAGATAACTTGAAACGCCCATATCTTGGGCAAGGAAGGAGTGAGAGAGCTCACATTTCAGACACAGCATCCAGGCTGCAATGGCTTCAATTTGTGTTATTTTGGGGCAAATTGGGGAATATTGAATTTTTGGTGAAAAAGTTGACCCAGCAGTCAACGTTTTTTTTCAACTGGAGAAAACTTGAAACGCTCATATCTTGTACAAGGAAGGAGTTAGAGAGCTCACATTTCAGACACAGCATCCAGGCTGCAATGGCTTCAATTTGTGTTATTTTGGGGCAAATTGGGGAATATTGAATTTTTGGTGAAAATGTTGACCCCGCGGTCAATATTTTTTTCAGCTGAGGAGATAACTTAAAACGCCCATATCTTGGGCAAGGAAGGAGTGAGAGAGCTCACATTTCAGACACAGCATCCAGGCTGCAATGGCTTCAATTTGTGTTATTTTGGGGCAAATTGGGGAATATTGAATTTTTGGTGAAAAAGTTGACCCCGCGGTCAACGTTTTTTTTCAGCTGAGGAGATAACTTGAAACGCCCATATCTTGGGCAAGGAAGGAGTTAGAGTGTTAAATTTGTTAGACGCAGCATCCAGGCTGCAATGGCTTCAATTTGTGTTATTTTGGGGCAAATTGGGGAATATTGAATTTTTGGTGAAAATGTTGACCCCGCGTTCAATGTTTTTTTCAGCTGAGGAGAACTTGAAACGCCCATATCTTGGACAAGGAAGGAGTTAGAGAGCTCACATTTCAGACACAGCATCCAGGCAGAAATGGCATCAATTTGTATTATTTTGGGGCAAATTGGGGAATATTGAATTTTGGGTGAAAAAGTTGACCCCGCGGTCAATGTTTTTTTCAGCTGAGGAGATAACTTGAAACGCCCATATCTTGGACAAGGAAGGAGTTAGAGAGCTCACATTTCAGACACAGCATCCAGGCAGAAATGGCATCAATTTGTATTATTTTGGGGCGAATTGGGGAATATTGAATTTTTGGTGAAAAAGTTGACCCCGTGGTCAACGTTTTTTTTCAACTGGACAAAACTTGAAACGCCCATATCTTGGGCAAGGAAGGAGTTAGAGTGTTACATTTTTTAGACGCAGCATCCAGGCTGCAATGGCTTCAATTTGTGTTATTTTGGGGCAAATTGGGGAATATTGAATTTTTGGTGAAAAAGTTGACCCAGCAGTCAACGTTTTTTTTCAACTGGAGATAACTTGAAACGCTCATATCTTGTACAAGGAAGGAGTTAGAGAGCTCACATTTCAGACACAGCATCCAGGCTGCAATGGCTGCAAATTGGGGAATATTGAATTTTTGGTGAAAAAGTTGACCCCGCGGTCAATGTTTTTTTCAGCTGAGGAGATAACTTGAAACGCCCATATCTTGGGCAAGGAAGGAGTTAGAGTGTTAAAATTTTTAGACGCAGCATCCAGGCTGCAATGGCTTCAATTTGTGTTATTTTGGGGCAAATTGGGGAATATTGAATTTTTGCTGAAAAAGTTGACCCAGCAGTCAACGTCTTTTTTTTCAACTGGAGAAAACTTGAAACGCACATATCTTGGATAAGGAAGGAGTGAGAGAGCTCACATTTCAGACACAGCATCCAGGCTGCAATGGCATCAATTTGTGTTATTTTGGGGCAAATTGGGGAATATTGAATTTTTGGTGAAAAAGTTGACCCCGCGGTCAAGGTTTTTTTCAGCTGAGGAGAACTATAAACGCCCATATCTTGGGCAAGGAAGGAGTTAGAGAGCTCACATTTCAGACACAGCATCCAGGCTGCAATGGCATCAATATGTGTTATTTTGGGGCAAATTGGGGAATATAGAAATTTTGGTGAAAATGTTGACCCCGCGGTCAATGTTTTTTTTTAACTTGACATAACTTGAAAGGCTCATATCTTGTACAAGGAAGGAGTGAGAGAGCTCACATTTCAGACACAGCATCCAGGCAGAAATGGCTTCAATTTGTGTTATTTTGGGGCAAATTGGGGAATATTGAATTTTTGGTGAAAAAGTTGACCCCGCGGTCAAGGTTTTTTTTCAACTGGAGAAAACTTGAAACGCCCATATCTTGGGCAAGGAAGGAGTTAGAGAGCTCACATTTCAGACACAGCTTCCAGGCAGAAATGGCTTCAATTTGTGTTATTTTGGGGCGAATTGGGGAATATTGAATTTTTGGTGAAAAAGTTGACCCCGTGGTCAACGTTTTTTTTCAACTGGACAAAACTTGAAACGCCCATATCTTGGGCAAGGAAGGAGTTAGAGTGTTACATTTTTTAGACGCAGCATCCAGGCTGCAATGGCTTCAATTTGTGTTATTTTGGGGCAAATTGGGGAATATTGAATTTTTGGTGAAAAAGTTGACCCAGCAGTCAACGTTTTTTTTCAACTGGAGATAACTTGAAACGCTCATATCTTGTACAAGGAAGGAGTTAGAGAGCTCACATTTCAGACACAGCATCCAGGCTGCAATGGCTGCAAATTGGGGAATATTGAATTTTTGGTGAAAAAGTTGACCCCGCGGTCAATGTTTTTTTCAGCTGAGGAGATAACTTGAAACGCCCATATCTTGGGCAAGGAAGGAGTTAGAGTGTTAAAATTTTTAGACGCAGCATCCAGGCTGCAATGGCTTCAATTTGTGTTATTTTGGGGCAAATTGGGGAATATTGAATTTTTGCTGAAAAAGTTGACCCAGCAGTCAACGTCTTTTTTTTCAACTGGAGAAAACTTGAAACGCCCATATCTTGGGCAAGGAAGGAGTTAGAGTGTTACATTTTTTAGACGCAGCATCCAGGCTGCAATGGCTTCAATTTGTGTTATTTTGGGGCAAATTGGGGAATATTGAATTTTTGGTGAAAATGTTGACCCCGCCGTCAATGTTTTTTTCAGCTGAGGAGATAACTTGAAACGCCCATATCTTGGGCAAGGAAGGAGTTAGAGTGTTAAATTTGTTAGACGCAGCATCCAGGCTGCAATGGCTTCAATTTGTGTTATTTTGGGGCAAATTGGGGAATATTGAATTTTTGGTGAAAATGTTGACCCCGCGTTCAATGTTTTTTTCAGCTGAGGAGAACTTGAAACGCCCATATCTTGGGCAAGGAAGGAGTGAGAGAGCTCACATTTCAGACACAGCATCCAGGCTGCAATGGCTTCAATTTGTGTTATTTTGGGGCAAATTGGGGAATATTGAATTTTTGGTGAAAAAGTTGACCCAGCAGTCAAGGTTTTTTTCAGCTGAGGAGAACTTGAAACGCCCATATCTTGGACAAGGAAGGAGTTAGAGAGCTCACATTTCAGACACAGCATCCAGGCAGAAATGGCATCAATTTGTGTTATTTTGGGGCAAGTTGGGGAATATTGAATTTTTGGTGAAAAAGTTGACCCCGCAGTCGACTTTTTTTTCAACTGGAGAAAACTTGAAACGCCCATATCTTGGGCAAGGAAGGAGTTAGAGAGCTCACATTTCAGACACAGCATCCAGGCAGAAATGGCATCAATTTGTGTTATTTTGGGGCAAATTGGGGAATATTGAATTTTTGGTGAAAAAGTTGACCCCGCGGTCAATGTTTTTTTCAGCTGAGGAGATAACTTGAAACGCCCATATCTTGGGCAAGGAAGGAGTTAGAGTGTTAAAATTTTTAGACGCAGCATCCAGGCTGCAATGGCTTCAATTTGTGTTATTTTGGGGCAAATTGGGGAATATTGAATTTTTGCTGAAAAAGTTGACCCAGCAGTCAACGTCTTTTTTTTCAACTGGAGAAAACTTGAAACGCACATATCTTGGATAAGGAAGGAGTGAGAGAGCTCACATTTCAGACACAGCATCCAGGCTGCAATGGCATCAATTTGTGTTATTTTGGGGCAAATTGGGGAATATTGAATTTTTGGTGAAAAAGTTGACCCCGCGGTCAAGGTTTTTTTCAGCTGAGGAGAACTATAAACGCCCATATCTTGGGCAAGGAAGGAGTTAGAGAGCTCACATTTCAGACACAGCATCCAGGCTGCAATGGCATCAATATGTGTTATTTTGGGGCAAATTGGGGAATATTGAATTTTTGGTGAAAATGTTGACCCCGCGGTCAATGTTTTTTTTTAACTTGACATAACTTGAAAGGCTCATATCTTGTACAAGGAAGGAGTGAGAGAGCTCACATTTCAGACACAGCATCCAGGCTGCAATGGCTTCAATTTGTGTTATTTTGGGGCAAATTGGGGAATATTGAATTTTTGGTGAAAAAGTTGACCCCGCGGTCAAGGTTTTTTTTCAACTGGAGAAAACTTGAAACGCCCATATCTTGGGCAAGGAAGGAGTTAGAGAGCTCACATTTCAGACACAGCATCCAGGCAGAAATGGCTTCAATTTGTGTTATTTTGGGGCAAATTGGGGAATATTGAATTTTTGGTGAAAATGTTGACCCCGCAGTCAATGTTTTTTTCAGCTGAGGAGATAACTTGAAACGCCCATATCTTGGGCAAGGAAGGAGTTAGAGTGTTAAAATTTTTAGACGCAGCATCCAGGCTGCAATGGCTTCAATTTGTGTTATTTTGGGGCATATTGGGGAATATTGAATTTTTGCTGAAAAAGTTGACCCAGCAGTCAACGTTTTTTTTTCAACTGGAGAAAACTTGAAACGCCCATATCTTGGATAAGGAAGGAGTGAGAGAGCTCACATTTCAGACACAGCATCCAGGCTGCAATGGCATCAATTTGTGTTATTTTGGGGCAAATTGGGGAATATTGAATTTTTGGTGAAAAAGTTGACCCCGCGGTCAACGTTTATTTTCAACTGGAGAAAACTTGAAACGCCCATATCTTGGGCAAGGAAGGAGTTAGAGAGCTCACATTTCAGACACAGCATCCAGGCAGAAATGGCTTTAAATTTGTGTTATTTTGGGGCAAATTGGGGAATATTGAATTTTTGGTGAAAATGTTGACCCCGCAGTCAATGTCTTTGTCAGCTGAGGAGATAACTTGAAACGCCCATATCTTGGGCAAGGAAGGAGTTAGAAAGCTCACATTTCAGACACGGCATCCAGGCCGCAATGGCTTCAATTTGTGTTATTTTGGGGCAAATTGGGGAATATTGAATTTTTGGTGAAAAAGTTGACCCCGCAGTCAATGTTTTTTTCAGCTGAGGAGATAACTTGAAACGCCCATATCTTGGGCAAGGAAGGAGTTAGAGTGTTACATTTTTTAGACGCAGCATCCAGGCTGCAATGGCTTCAATTTGTGTTATTTTGGGGCAAATTGGGGAATATTGAATTTTTGGTGAAAAAGTTGACCCCGCGTTCAACGTTGTTTTTCAACTGGAGAAAACTTGAAACGCCCATATCTTGGATAAGGAAGGAGTGAGAGAGCTCACATTTCAGACACAGCATCCAGGCTGCAATGGCTTCAATTTGTGTTATTTTGGGGCAAATTGGGGAATATTGAATTTTTGGTGAAAAAGTTGACCCTGCGGTCAACGTTTTTTTTCAACTGGAGAAAACTTGAAACGCCCATATCTTGGATAAGGAAGGAGTGAGAGAGCTCACATTTCAGACACAGCATCCAGGCTGCAATGGCTTCAATTTGTGTTATTTTGGGGCAAATTGGGGAATATTGAATTTTTGGTGAAAATGTTGACCCCGCGGTCAATGTTTTTTTCAGCTGAGGAGAACTTGAAACGCCCATATCTTGGGCAAGGAAGGAGTGAGAGAGCTTAAATTTCAGATGCAGCATCCAGGCTCTCTATTCTATCTCTCTATCTCCTTCCTTGTCCAAGATATGGGCTTTTCAAGTTTTCTCTAGTTTCAAAAATCGATGACCCGCGGGTCAAATTTTTTCTAATATTTTCAGTATTCCCCAATTTGCCCCAAATTCACACAATTTCGTGCCATTTCTGCCTGGATGCTGCGTCTGAAATTTAAGTTCCCTATCTCCTCCCTTGTCCAAGATATGGGCTTTTCAAGGAATTTGAATTCGTTCAAAATTGTCAAAATTACTCCAAACTTGCACCAAAAAATCCTGGTGCCATGGGGATGTTGTGTGTGAACTTTTGGCTTTTTGTGTTTCCTGGCCAAGATATGGCCCGTCCAAAAAACATCAAATTGGATAAGGGTCCCCCATTTACCTCCTCTGAAAAAATTACCAAAATTTAAATTTTCTTCAAACTCATGCCAATGAATCCTCGTGCCCCCCGAGGCTGTGTGTGGGAATTTCTGTCTTTTTGTGTGTTTCCTAGGCCAACATATGACAAAAAATGTCAAATGTGATAAGGGTCCTCCTTACCTCTTCAAAATTTGGTCAAATTTGCTCCAAACTTGCACCAATGAATCCTAGTGCCACGAGGATGTGGCACAATGTGTGTACACTTTGGAAATGAAATGCAGTAAATGAGCCAATTTGAGGCAATCGGAGACATGTTTAATCTTTATAAATATATGGATCTTAGAGCTCTCTTTGGATTACCGTCCGAGAGCTTTACGCTCAGGTAAATTAGATTTTTCTGCAAGTTACTGGATCTTGGTAGTGAAATCTCAGTACTATAACTGAATTTACATTTACTGTTTGTCAGATAGTCACATGATTGGTGGCTCGTCTTGAATCGCAAACCCAGGATATAAAAATTATTCAAATGTAAATCACATTCACATTTCACTGCAGCTGGTATGTTGACCTAAATGATTTGAGTTCATTCGCGAGAACGATTTACTATGATGATGTTCACACAGATGAAAATCGCAGAGTTACAGCAGCAGTATTATAAAATCATGGAAATGTCACGACTGAGTAACGTGATTGCTTTTATCATTGGTGGGGTATCCAGAGTCGTGAGGCTGTTCGTAGAATTTTAGCCCTTTAGCTTCTTCCTTGTCTAAGATATGGGCATTTACAGGAATGGCCCGGAATTTGGTCAAATTTGCTCCAAACTTGCATCAATGAATCCTAGTGCCACGCAGTGTTGTGTATGAATTTCTGTCTTTTTGTGTGTTTCCTAGGCTTAGATACGGCCTGTCCAAAAAATGTCAAATGTGATAAGGTGTTTTCAGAATTTTATATATGTAGCACATTTCAGCAACAAGGCAGTTCAAAGTGCTTTACACTAAAATAAAATAAGAGCATCAGAAAAAGAAAAGGACAGTTAGATGCAAGAAAAACACTTAAGTACAGTTGAGAAAAAATTAAAATAGTTTCCCCTGTAGTAGTTTTACTTTGATTCATGCCTCTTTTTCTATTAGTTTGCCCTGCAATAAAAGAGGTTACCTTATCTCGCAAAGGATTTCTATTTTATTTCTATTTTGGTGCAAGCTGGTCTTACTCACCTTTTAGTTTACTTCGACTTTTACCCATGACTGGTAATTTGCGTGGTTACTTACGTCTTTTATTTTATCCCATCTTATTTTCCCCTCTTTTTTGAATAAGATGGGTTACCTTGTCCAACAAAGATTTCTCTTTTATTCCTATTTTGAATAAGATGGGTTACCTTGTCCTACACGGATTTTCACTTATTTCTGAATAAAACAGGTTACCTTGTCCCACAAGGCATTCCCAAAACAGGTTACCTTGTCCCACAAGGCATTCCCAAAATGATAAGGGTCCCCCTTACCTCTTCAAAATTTCCCCCCAATTTTAATTTTTTGTGTGTTACCTAGGCCAAGATATGGCCTATCCAAATAATGTCAAATGTGATAAGGGTCCCCCGTTACCTCTTCAAAGTTTCCCCAAAATTAAAATTTTCTTCAAACTCATGCCAATGATCCCATTGGCAACGACAAACATTTCTCATTGAAGCCTGGCTGGAATCTCTATGCCCAAGTCTACAGGTTACTAATCCTGAGTTAATTAGCACATTTATGCAGCACTATGTATCATTAATATTGAAATGAAAGTTTTTGCATATCAAAGTGACCACTCAGTGATGTTTGATACCTGATAGTTACTAGCTGGGCAAGATAAGTATGTGGGCAGAGCATCGACAGTCTGCATCCATCTACAGAGCATAGCTGCTCAGTTCAAATTGCTGGTAAAGTCCTAGAAAGGTTTCAAGAGCTTCCCTCTTAATTATAATTTCTTGTTTGAGGAAGCGGAATTCATTAAATTCACAATGTGTGTACACTTTGGAAATGAAATGCAGTAAATGAGCCAATGTGAGGCAATCGGAGACATGTTTAATCTTTATAAATATATGGGTCTTAGAGCTCCCTTTGGATTACCGTCCCAGAGCTTTACGCTCAGGTAAATTAGATTTTTCTGCAAGTTACTGGATCTCAGTGGTGAAATCTCAGTACTATAACTGAATTGACATATTACTTTTACTGTTTGTCAGATAGTCACATGATTGGTGGCTCGTCTTGAATCGCAAACCCAGGATATAAAAATTATTCAAATGTAAATCACATTCACATTTCACTGCAGCTGGTATGTTGACCTAAATGATTTGAGTTCATTCGCGAGAACGATTAACTATGATGATGTTCACACAGATGAAAATCGCAGAGTTACAGCAGCAGTATTATAAAATCATGGAAATGTCACGACTGAGTAACGTGATTGCTTTCTATCATTGGTTGGGAATCCAGAGTTGTGACATATGATTTTCTCTAAATTAAACCCACAATGTGCGTATGTGCCCACCACTAGAATCCATCTGCAGGATTTTGCTGATAAGCGCTGTCGCTGACACTGAGTTGAATGATTAAAGCTTTCATTGGTGTAGTCAGCATGAATCTAACCTCAGAAAAGAGCTTTCTTAATGTTTCAGACAAGATAAGTGGCATTAGCCTGACACAGCTTAAGGGTTCAGACCCAGACAAGTTATTGGAAATCAGTTTCAAGATGATAGGGACAGGGGGTGAATATAGGCGTACTGTATATCTTATCTGAGTACCTGGGCTGCTTAATGGGCTGCCTATAGGATTATCGCTGGCCACAGCAGATGTTCATTGCCAAAACACATGTCAAGGCTTAAGCCCGGTATACACACTACCAGTGGACAGGGTTTATCTGTTTTGGAACAGGCTTCATATTTGCAGCCCCTAAGCAAACAAGCTGAAAATGTCTGTTATGCCGACCTGTCTGTTACCTTGGCACGGCCAGGGTTCAGAAAAACAAAAGAAACATTGTCTATCATGAAATATTATTATCTATTGTTTATCTAGATTTTTTCATCAATCAAGAAGGTCAAAATAAAGTCATTTTCAAAAGATAGAATTGTTGCATCTGTAGCCAACAGAGTGCAGTGTGTGCGTGTGTGTAGAAGCTACTATAGAGCTTCCCATCTGCTTGCACTCCACTGAAAGGCTGAAAATGCCAACAGCCTACTGCACTTCAAAGGCCATTTAAATCGCCTTGTACTTTTACCCTCAGTCTCATTCAAATAGACGTCATGTGTATTTATTGAAAACGTATTTGTGGCTCTATAAATAAGCACATTTTAAAAGTTTGTATAGAGCCTTTAACCAAAGTTGTTCTTAAAAGTTCATACAGTGATTGACAGAGGTAAACCTCCAACTTGCACAGGAGCAATTAGGGGATCAGCGTCTTGCTCAACCTTCCGACTCCAAGACTAGAGCTGTATCATCCTGAGCCACACCGCCACATCATATCTGCACAATGTTTTAAGCGCCCAACCAGCAAATCAAAAATCACATCTAGTAATGGCAAGACTAGACCAAATATGTCTTGTTCTATAACTATGTTTTTCTTAATTGATCCCATCAATTGTTTGAGCAGAAGACCTGCTTGGTGTGAGGTAACGGTGCCACCCGAAAGAGGAAGAAATTACTATTATAGTCCTAATAGTATTTGTATACAGGTTTAGTTGCACCTATGGATTGTCAATCATGGGACAAATATTCCTGATATATATTTGAATGACATTAGTGGTATTACTTTTGAGGAAATTACTAAAAGATAATGAGAACTGCCTTGCAATATGAAGAAATCAGAAGAGGGGGGAAAAAAATCGACACTAAAAATTAATGGGTCCCTCCCTCCCAGCTGCACCCCTCCATCAAGATCAATCAAAATCAGTTGGAGTAAAAAATCGATTCAACCAATCAATAGAAGCAAGTGAAACAGCATCGATAATGTAGATAATAAAAGCCTGTGATCACCAGATGTGTTATTTACACTGACCTCAGCATCCAGTGCATTTATAAGTCAGGCTCTACTTCTTCAAAATTAAATAGCATGGTTGTAGACAATAACAGGCAACATTGGTACTAAAGCTGGTGAGACCCCGTGTAAGTGCGCAGATAACATTTCCAATCGTCCTTCGTTAAGTTATTTTGTCGTTAAAATGTCATCCTGGCACAAATATGAACTTCAGGGAATAAAGAGATTTCAATATAAGGAAAACAAATGTGGATTTTGCATAAATGTTTCTGTCACCGTCTGCATATAACACAGGCTCCTCTAAACTCAGATGGTTTATCTCACTAAAAGCACCGGGTCTATTAGTCTAACAGTGTGAGTCTAAACAATCATTTTGATAACAGCAAGCTAACGCCACTGTGGATACAACCACTCTGTTACTACACTGATATGTTTAGCAATATTCTGATGTTTTCTATGATTCTAATTGATTGATTTTTCTTCTACCTCAGGCTGTTTCTCTTTGTCGTTAATAGCTCTTTCCACATGTTCTATTGATGTGAAAACAGTTGTTTCACTCTGGAGGCCTCAGTTTATATTTGTGACATTATTACATTACTTGACATGCTTTATTTGTATAGTTTCATGGCAAAGAATGCATTCTGATTGGCTGGAAGGTTGTGGCTGGGACTTATGCGTCCATGCATTTCAGCTGCTGCCAGGCTACTGCTTCTTGCCGTTATTGGAGTAGTCACATACAGATTAGCTACAGCAGTAGCAAAGCTTAGTATGATTGTAACGACTCACTCAGAGCCAGAGTGCAGTTTGACTGACTGGGAGAGGGATGGAGCTGAAATTGGCTCCTGATAAGCACATTGTGTGCTGTGGGAAAAATAACTCGCTTTCTACACAAGTTTCTTCCAGTTCCACCATTCAGTTTGCAACATGACAGTTTCCTACCTCTAATGTGGAGAGTCATCTTTGTGACAGCAACACAAGCACAGAGCTGCTCATTGGGATGCCTAAGTCAACAAGCCAATGGCATCTGGCAGTAGCACACAACTTGCGGAAAATTAGGGCAGCAGAAGTGTTGGATTGTGAAAATATTGGGTATACTGCCAGGTTTGATAATGCAACACATTTAGCAGCACAGAGGCAGAACTCTCACAGGAATCGTTTGAAATCAGCTCCTCTGCAAATGCGTGGTGAACAAAGCCTCAGCGTGCTGCTTGTGGAATCCCCTCAGATGGTCTGAAACCTAATATCCCGCTGGGAAACTGTCTGAGAAAATTTGGAACGTTGACAAACAGATAATCTAACTGTCACAAGCACATTACGCTGCAACCTGATCAGGTGTGTTGAAGTGTTAAAGTAAGTGTGTTTGTACATGTACACCATGAATTTGTTCTCCCTGTATTAGTTGCGTTGAAAATACAAATATAGGCACGAACCGTCCTTAGAATTGTTACACTAATAGTGATTTTTGACCTTCAGCAAGCAAACATTTCATCCAACCATTGACTTGCATGAGCGTTCTGTTACAAACACCATCAACCATCACACACAGATCATACAACTCCATTCTTCAGAAGCATACTGGGGCTTTCAGTATTTCAGGCCATTTTTTTTACCATGTCTGGATTTTAATTCAAAAAACAATTTCCAAGCATGTCACAGAGACGTCAGCTTGATTGTCAGATTGATAAATAACTAAAACCCGAAAACACACTTCAGAGAGTGCTTGAGATGCCCATTGGGAGGCGTGTGTCAAATCAATTTGAAAGTTTCTGACAAGGAAATGGATGAAGCCGAAGTTGTCACGGGCAATGTAAAGTGATACCGATAAGCACTTGGAAGATGGAAAAATATTCAATAACGCCAATGTGATCATGCTCTTGTGAAAGAAATCTTGACATCAGGTCACGTCTCCACATACACTTCTGTTACTCATCTTTTTGATGGTGTTATCACAGGCCCCCAACTTGCCATTTTTCACTGTGTCAGGTTGTCACGTGTCACATTTCACACCTTTACTCCTTCCTGTGTGTCAGTGGCCTTATTCCAAGTGCCTCAAGGACACAAGAGTCTCTGGGATTTTCTGCCCACTGAAATACTTTGATAGCTGACTCCCTTAATTAGTAACTGTTTTTTGACAAAGGGTCTGTGGAGGTGGCGAAGTGTTGGCTTGGAAAGAAAACCTACAAACACATGGCCAGAGGTGTAACTTTGGGCTATGTGAGGGGTTGCGCGGTGATGAATATATTCTCACTTCATCCTTCCGTCTCCTTTGTCTCTATAACTAGATAATTAGGTTGATTAACCTTTACAGTACCTGCTGCTTTAACGTTAATGCTAACAAAATGCTATAAATGGATGCACATAAATAAAGTTAAATGGCTTCCTGTGCAGAAGCGGAATTAAATTACATAAATCACAAATTGTGATTCATGGGATTGTTTCAATAATTGGCTTAGAATCAGAACAAAAACATTCACTAACAAACATTGGTTGTGAGTTGGATATGCAGTTATAGTTTTTGCTTCTATTTTCTATCGTCTCTCTCTACAGATACCTTCCACTTTTTAAAAGTCTCTTAGACACTGCAGATGCTTGTAGGTTCTTGTATTGAACAATTGTTACGCCATGTAGTTTGACCAGTCACAAATTTGCCAAGACATCAAACCTTTTCTTTGCCAACTAAGCCCCTTAAGAAGTCGATCAGTATAAATGACTAAGATAACGATCTAATCAGGAGAGAAAATAGATTGTAAGTGTGAAAGTGAGGTATACTTGATTACATGCGCTAAGTGAAATGGATATGAATTTGGCAGGGGATCCACCACCCACAACCTTACACATGTGGGGGGGCGTACAGCACCAAGGACAGCAGGGGTCCTTGGTGCCACTCCTACCCTCCCACGGACCACAGTCGTGGCCTGGAGGCTGACAGTGGCAGGGAGGTTGTTGTAAACAGAAGGCTGTGATGAAGGAGAAGACACGACTGGGGAGCCTCAAATGTGTGAACGCAGAGGTGTGAACATCATTCTGCAGCAAATGAGAACAAACATCACACAGCACGCAGAGTGAAGCTCGTCTCCATCATAGCCGAGTAACAGATAAGAAAGTAACATTAATGATTTGTTCTGCGTATTCAAAGGCACTATCATCTCCACTCTGTCCTCACCTTCACCACTGCATGATGCACACGGGCGTCTCATTTCACAAATGAAGCGGTTGTTGGAACATCCAAGTTTTAATTATGCGGAGAGAAGAACAGGAAAATATTTTAGTGCTGTATTTTCCGAAGTTGGGTGTCATAGGGGACTAGCCAGGGGTGCTGCAAAATGTTTTCAGTTTCATTCAGGCTAAATTATGATTCACTCCAAAGAAAATGAATCATGCACATCGTTATCCCTGTACACCCAATCCCGATTCTTCACAGAGTTGGCAATAAGACCGGTCATCTTTCAAGGTAGCAGAACGAAAGTAGAGTCCCATTGTTGTTGCTACGGTCCGGCCGTCTTCACACACATTCTTCATCAGAGCTGAATGAGTCACAGCGGTGCGCCAAAACAGCAGGTGAGCAAGACGCCGCCGAATATGAGCACGTTTGTGTTGACGGGTATGAATTTGTGAGATGATAAGTTCCAGGAGGGTAATTAACATCACAGTAATAAATAGTCCTTTTATAACATGCCAGTGTCCAAGTGCACGGTAGTCAGAAATAGCAGCTGTTAGAACTTTCGATGTACCTCGCCACTTGTCACGGTATTCTTCAACACATATTCATGATGTCATTTTTAGCTTGAAGGTGTCCTGTGTGTGTGTGTGCGTGTGTGTTTGTGCCTGTGGATAAGGGCCATTGCTCTGTCTTGGTTATGGAAAGTACAGTAGGAGAACATTTAAAGGTTAAAAGAAAAAAGATTCAAAGATGAATCGATAGTTCCGTACAAGGAGACGAACACATCAGATGCATTACAGCGAGCTCTCCTAAGAACCAAGAAATTATGTATTTTTTGATTACTTTAGCGCATACCAGCTTAAAATCATTATCTGCTGGTATCTCATAAAGTTATCCAATTCGTCTTTGTCATCCCAGTTGTTGTTTGAGCTCTTTTTCACTGTGTGTAGCTGTTAGTGTAAGGATGTACAGCTCTTTTCATTAATCCAAATTCTTGTTCTTTATATACAAGTCTGTCTTGTGAAAGCAGCATGGCTTTTGATGCAATTTGAAGGCGTCGGCAAAGTGCAAATAAAAAGAATAGAATTACATATGTTCTGGATGGAGTTGCTTTGCAGTCCAGACTCTAGCTTTGCTGTTCAGAGCTAATCAGCAAGTATAGCTGGATGATTACTCAAATCCACACAAGTGTAGAATTGGACAAATTGGAGAGTCTTTTCACCTGGCTCACTGCTTCTTATGGCGCCAGGCTAAAATTGAACCGCTCCGAGGCTAATTGTGTAACAACTAAGAATGCCTGCACCCAAGAGTTATGCTGAGAATTTAATGTTAGTACGGACAAAAACACATAATGACAAACAATTTCTGACAAGAAAGTCAGTGTGATAGTGTGCCTTTCACATTCAAATCAAAGCCAGCTCTCAAAACAGCCAGGGCAGAGGACATCCATTTCAGCCAGTTTAATGATGTTCTATTATAAAACTGCATTAGCAGAATGAAAGTCCTTCATCAAATCCTATTGTTTGTAAAATCTGACCTTACATACTTTAAATTAATTCTACATTGCCGTTTGATTTCTTCCAGAGAAAGGCACTGCACAGTGTCACTGGTAAGGTTTAAAGCCAAAACATGACGATATGAGATTAGTTGATAGTTCCAGACACATTCAGGGATACATTTCATAAGGGCATTTTCAGCACCCAACAGCACCCATTTTCAGCAAAAGATAGAAAGCAAAACATAAGCCTAAATTATAAATGACTTAGATTCAATTAGCTTGTACTGTATAAACGTCACCCATATGTACCATGGGCCTGACCTCCGTGGCTTGTGAGTGACGCATTACCATCCTGTTGCTGAAACCTGTCAGTAGCAGGTAGCCAATCAGACCAATGTGCACGCATGTCACTCACAGACGTCATCGTGACGTGCGTGCTTTGGTTTAGCACTACTGAGTCACAATGGATACTCTACTGTATGCATCTGCTGCAATTATACAGTATTTTAAGATGTCGGCATAGAAACAGAAAGGTAGAAGTCTAATTAAATCACTAAATTATATGTTTAACATTCTGAGTAATAGTTGGGGTGTCCGTTGGGCCAGACAGGCATGAGCACACGTGTAAAGTGCAACAAAAATAAATAAATAAACGTCTTGCAAAAAACAGAAGCAGCATGAAACTGCCTATGACCTCGTTGGATGTGTGTGGCAAAGCCTGTGGTTGGTTGAGACTGAAGCGTTGATGAGCGTGGAGTGTATTTGCAAGTCAAAAGACATTATTCTGACTGTAGACTGGCAATTAGACTTCATACAGTGCAGTTGAATATTGAACCAGTTGGAACAGTGCAGGAAACACTTTTCCACTTAACTCCGTCCTTTGAAGGGTCATGCAGGGAAGCAAATCATTGTGATGTACAGCAGAACAATGGCACGTTGGCGCACATGCAAGCTTCAAATCCAGTTGATAACAGTTACAGCCATGAGCTGGTTGAAAGGTGCACAATTATATGTAATATCTCGGAAGATAATGGTAGTGAAGATGCTGATATGGTTCACTAAGTTCTGACATTAACCTTTACTTTGCATTTCCATTTATGTGCAAATTACCCTGCAGTGTAATGACATCAGTCAATGTCAAAAAGTTAATAATAATGTAGGTAATTAATATTTTAAAAACTAGTTCATACATGTATAATCATCACAGACACCAGATACACTGGTTGCCAAGCAATACTGTTGTCATCTGCTGCAGTCCTAATTGCACACAGGGAAATAGTTTTGTGTTGCTATAGTCACCATAATGAGTAGAGGACTTCATTCTATTCCCATTTCTAATTTCTAATTTTCTTTGTAATTTCTTGAATGTAGCATAAGTTGGTGGTAAAACACATTTGCATGTCTTACTTTGCCTTTTTACCTGTGGGTATTTATCTTCAGTACCACAGAGGGCAATTCATTTTTCCCAGCACACATGCCCTTTTACATCGTGTCCCTCAGAAGGGACGCCGTCATATCCAATCATTGACTGGCATTTCTATAGAGACGTATTATATTTGTCTTTTCTGCTTGGCCAATATATTATTAAAGCATATCTCCCAGAAGACAATTCTGGCCACAAGGTTTCTATGGTTACCACCATTGTTCCAATGCCTTTTATGAGTTCTGCAGACATCACCTTCTAATTACTTCCCAAGAAAAAAAAATCCTCATCTCAAATATATCCAGCTTTATTTTTAATCATCAGGTTATGAAAAAGGTATGATGTGTCAAAGGTGGGCTCTAAGTATTACAAAACACACTTTGTCCAGCTGTGGTGCTCAGAGGGCAGAACAAGAAGGATGCGATTGGAGGGAAACTTCACAGAAAAATGTTCAGTTTAAAACAACCATTGGTATAGTCAACAATACAGAGTGGAACACAGCAATGCTGCATGAGCGATGATCTGTGTCTGTGCGACAACCTTATCAAGGCTAAGGCCTGCTCCATTTTCCATTTCAGTTTATAGAGCTTCTTCCTCCTATAAAACTCAGGAGCACTTGGGGAATTTTTTTTTTCTTCCAGTCACACCCAGCATGACCCAGAAAACCAGATGGATGGCCATGATTGATTTAACCTGTACCTGCTCCATATTCAAAGAGTTTTTTGCACCCAAACATAATTGCTTACATACAAACTACATTATTTTGACACTTACTAGAGCAGAATAAAACTGATAGGTCAGTGGGATATTGCATTCACAGGTGGAAGTTTTGTCATAGTAATAATAATAAGCCTAATTTACTGGGAACTTGTCAGCTTGACAAAGCACTATACGAGAGGAAAATAAAAATGGAAGCAATAAAGGGCAGAAATATGTATGAAAACAGAAAGGAATGACGGGATGTGGGTGTGTGGTGTGTGACTTAACCTGCCTGACCTTGAGTTTCTTAGTGGTGTCATTTCACCTTAGCTGATACAGAAATGTTGTGACACAGCATATAATATTCATCATCTATTACTTTCATCCTGCTCAGGGTTTCACATGATCGTGTCTCTTTCTACAGTCATTGTACTACTGCAATATATTGATGAATTCATAAATTGATTTTTCCCTTCACATGTATGTGTGAAAATGTCATGGGAGATTTTAGAATATGGCGAAAAAATAGCCACTGTGTTGAGGGAATCCAACTGAACCGCATAAGCACACATACAACTATTGCCCCATTATCAACTCAAACATGTAGAACTATTATGTTATGTAGAATTGAATGGACGGATAAAGATGGTTGGGAAGCTGCGTAAAATTAATTGTTGGACATGTCCTTGAGTATTTCCAAAGGATGAAGTAATGAAGCACTTATTGTGAACATTTCTAATCAAATAAAGCATATCCCAAATTCATACTACATGCTGACGATATACACAATGAGATTCAAACATCACACTATATCATTTTTAGTTAGTAGGTACAAATCAAGTCAAGTTTATTTGATTAGTCCAACCTTGCACGCTATGTCTTAGGTTATTTTATACCTCATCTGTGCAAAGTGAGAAAGCAGAGAATACTTACTTCAAAATGTGCTCCTCCATTTCCTTTTTGCACAGTGTTGTGGAATAATAGTGTCCATTAGCCCTACACTCAAAAAAATCAGGCTTTTCCTCCACATGTATCAAACCACATTGGGATTATTACATAACATGGAACTAGGAAACAGGTATAGACTTTTAAGATGCAAAGCCTTCGTCTTTACATCCTCTTTTTCAATCAGGCGTATAATGTAGGTCAACAGTCCATCACAGGGCCAATTAGACAGTCAAACCTCCAGTTTCCACTTCACCTCACCTGTGTGTCGGAGGAATGTGGTTCAAAAATGCTTTTCCATCTCAGAACAGGCACTTGACATTGTTGTTTTGGTTATACATATTTCATACTGGCAGACATTTTTATTTTAGATAGATTTTAGATAGTCGCAGCAGAGACGCGTTAATAGTTAACCTGCTCTGGCTATGGAGCTGCTGCCAACAAAAGTTCCCCTCAAATCTGCTGACGGTGCTGGACTTTGTAATGACTATTTCGCTGTGCTGACCCACTGGAGGAACTCTGGGACTGGATGGCAACTGTGCAGAGAAATTGCCTTGTGGACCCGCAGCCTGCTCTGCCCTGGTGTCAAGACAAATACACAGAGCTGTCAGACTCCCAATCAGAGCACAATTTCAATAAAGATTTCCATGATGGTGCAGCAGTTGTTTTTTAAAACCCGTGCACAAACACGTTGAGAATGTGTAAAAATCAACAAATCTGTGTGTCTGAATTAAACAGACACAGAAATTGAGGAATCGGTTTGAACTGTTAACATGAGCAGGTGTTTACATGTTTATTCACTGTGACACTCTTAACTTATCAGAATCAAGTGGAGATCAGAGCTGAAATCAAGTATGAAATTCAGATAACAAACGTGTGGAGTGATGTAGCCTGTCCCTGCTCTCATGTTAATGTACACCACAGCTGTCGCCGCAGCTGGGCCTGGATGGCTGTAATGAGGGAAGACAACACTCTCTCTGTCTCTCCTCCAGAGTTCTCATCACGCTGAAAGTCAATCACACATCATCTTGCCCCACTTGGAATTTTTAAATACATTGATAGGATGATCTAAAACACCTGTCACATGCTCGAGAGTAAGAAGGATGAATGGATGGAGAGTAGGTAGGGGTTACAGTCGTGCTGTTAATCCTTTAATGCATGTAAGGAGATGATGTGGACTTAATAGTATCATCATTATTTAATTTATTTGTTTATGTTGGTAAATATCTCATGCAGATTCAACCCTGTAGTTTTTGTCTTGTCTTGTCTTAACTTGTGGAGGAAAAGTTATTCAGCCCGCAGACAAAAAATTACTTTGTTCGTTTTCAGTTAGTCCTTTAGCAGACGCTTTTATCCAAGGTGATGTACATATGAGGTTTCAAAATGGATAAACATCATCTTGATAAGGAATATATTACTGTATGAAGATGATGTTTATCCATTTAGATTTTGATTTGTGTGAAAGACTGCTGATAATCAACGTGTCTCTTTTAACTGACAACCCAGACAAAGCTGATCCCAGTCAAGGCCAACCTACTCACCTCTAGATTAAGTAAAGAGTGCAACATGTTGTATGTGTATGAAAAGTCACATTTACACTCATTCATCAGTTTCATTCATTGTCAGACTAATAAGGGCATACATGACAGAAAAATATGAATGAACTTGAGATAAGATAACAGTAACACTCCTGTTGTGTACAAGAAAGGTTGTTAAGTGAGTGACCTGAAGACACTTCAGCTCCATATTGGACGTCCCCTTGCGGCTCAGGCGGTGGCGAGCTGACACAGGGACCTTTGGAACACACAAACACGGAATGTTTGTCTGGAGAAAATCTGGAGCCACATTTACGTTAGAATTATTTAGAGCTTTGTAAGAAATGAGAGGAATCCAAGTCTACATGACAGTCTGTCATTTTGTGAGGTTTACTTTGAAAAAGTAAAGTTTGTTTTTCTTTTGGATTACATTTGGCGCAGTACCAGGTTGTCAGCTGCCAGAGCTGGGAAGATTAAATAGTAATGTTAATATTGAGAATATTTAAAACAAAAGTACAAACACGTGGAAGATCATTTGAAAGGTTGCCATTTCTTTGAGCTTTCTTCTCTGTGTCAGTGTGAGTTGTTGGCTGTGTTTAAGCATGCTTGTGTGTTTGTAGACGGGGCGTAGAACTGAGCACAAAAGTAATGAGAACTATTTAAATTTATTATTAAGACGTGAGGTCTCGCCTCGGGGAATGATAAATAGTCTGACTTGATAGGTATGACCTGCTACCTGGATTTTTAAGGAGCCCAGCCCATCTGCATGCGCAAGTGGACACTTATAACTGGCATATAATTATGGACCAAGGATATGGCAACCTTGCCTGGGAGTGCATATGCTTGGATGATGTGAGACTTCTGAAAGTCAAACAGCTACTTATGAGTTGAAGGCGCATGCCAGCTGACATGAAAAATCTGGTTTGTTGGCCTAAGGGCAGCAAAGAATGTTGATGGGGAAAGCTGGAGGCTTGTGATTACTCCCTGAAGCATGCAGCGCTCTGCATGACCAGCTACCTCCACATGACTCACACATCCCAAAAGACCTCTAGACAATGGTCTGGATAAAGGACAGCATCTGCAAAGACAGAAAGAGAAGGAAGCTGAAGGAGGAGGAACGACTGTAACAGGCTCTGTCAAAACATTTGGACCGGCGCTCCATCCACCTCCGTACCTTCAATCCATTACTGTAATTCTTTCCAGCTGCGCCCTGGAGAGTCAACATTCAGAAAGTGCTACAGCAGCTAATGGAGGTACCTCTAGGAATATGAAAAATGTTTGCTGCTCGATACCACTTGTTGGGAACTGGATCATTATTTTGTTGGCCCGGGCATTGACACATGACCCAAGGCAAATTCATCTTTAGAGGAAAAGTGTTAAAGTAAGACTTGACACTGTAAATTCAGGTTTGCAAAGTTTAATCAGTCCAAATGTATACGATAAAATGCTTAAAGAAGCTTATCGGTGGATTGTTTATATTGTTTTCTGCACTTATCGCCTGTATTTAATCTAATCCTTGCTCAGACTGTCTGCAATCTCAGTCCGTGCAAATCATTAAATGGCAAGGTTGTTCATATCTTTCGGCTCAGGTACGCCAATAAAGTTTTAAAGGTGCATCAAACACACCCTGGAGACCTTTTAGTTGGCGACGGTATGGAGGTTTCATCATCATGAGAAGTTCTGTCTTCAGTATTGTCCAGCATGATGGCTCAGTTGTGCTCACAGAGGAAATAACTCAAAGACGGTGCAGGGATACAGGTAGAAAATTGGGTCTCAGGGGATTATTTTAGATATATAGAGGAAGGATTGGTAGCTAGAGGTTAAGTCAATTTCATTACAAAGTTTCTGATAAAGTAATGGATGGTGTGAAGTTGTTGGCAGCTGGTAAGCCGATGTAGACACCAAGAGCCACTTAAGAAGAACAACAGGCTCGCTAAAGTGTGTAAAGCAAAAGAAACTTTTCTGATAGTTCTTCCTTTGTCCTTAGGAACATCAATATAAAACTAATTAATCTGAAATTTACTTGCATCTTCACTTTAATCATTCAGATAAAGCTGTTTTGTATTTATTGCACTATAATAAGCAAGCAGCTAATTTGGCTGCTGCTACACTGGAGAAAGGAGTAAAAACCAAACGGGGGAGAAAAGCTGCTTGAAGTTTAATTGAATTTAGTTGTAATGTGAAATGTTTGGACATTGTTGGACTCCCTTTTCCTCGCAGAGAGGAAAAGAATATTTGAGAAATGGGAGAGAAGAAAAGCAGCACCTATAAAAACGCTAAAGTCTGCTAATCATGGTTTAATTATATCACAATGTAATTACACAGCAATTAGAGCCCCCTATTATATCTGAATGAGCACATTTAAAAGAGAGAATACATATGACTTGATTAAAATTATATATTAGGTGATTTCAGTGAGGAAATGTTAAATAAAGTGAATCGCTTTTTTTTGTCCCTTTGTATGAAATATAGTTTAATCAGTTTAGTTCCATTTGATTAAATTCACTGATAAATTGGAATTGTGTTCCCCCTCTCATGTTCCCACTCTGTCCTTGTAGCACTGCCGCCCCACCACAGGAAATTAAGGGCTTTAACTGCCATGTTCTACCTGCTATTACCGCAAAGCCTTGGAAGATTTCTCAAATGCCAAGAGCATGTGTTGAATTAGCAAAGTGATTATTCTCTGCTTTAATTTCTTTGACATTAAAGTGCAGCAAAATGGTAGAAGGTATAGTACAATATCACTATGTTTGCACAAAGCCTTTTGCTTTCGCCAACGTCGATGAGTGTATAGAATTTATTGTAAGGGTCGAAGGTTGTGAGTTCAATGTCTTTCCATAGATTTCGTACCAATGGGCCGGAGCACAGGGGGCAGTGACATTATTGGCTCATGCTTTTAGTTGTAGTCATCATTTGATGCCAAACAAAGCAACACTATAGCAGCAGAATCCTGGAATGCAAAGATTTGCTGCCATGCGATGGCAGAACAGGAGAACGGAGCACATAAGTCCCATACTACATGCATGCCAACCTGAAGATGATAATGTAGTAGCCTGATCAATCAGTAGATATTGTTGTAAGCGGTTCAGAAAAGGTTCACACCCATGTTCACATCACAAACAAACCACTCTAGAGTTCCTTTATGATCAGATTGAGACCACTTACCCAAAAGGGTCTTGATGTGATTGTTTTGGGCCGCACCCTAGTTTGATTGCTGTGTTAAGACCTGCCCAAATAAACCACACCAAGGGAGTAAACACACCCAAGTCTGACCGAACCAGACTAAAGCACAAAGGTGTGAAGACCCCTTCAGACTATTTGGAAAGCGTGATGAAGAGCAGAATTATTGCCTTTTTTTATTGCAGATTGCCACTGCTTCCTCTGTGCTTGCTTTATGGATGCTGGGTGCCTCAGCCTCAGGCCAAATGCCTCATCAAACAGAGTGATGAGTGTCAGTTGGGAACTTGACCAAGTGAGGAGGAGGAGGAGAGCAGGACTAACGATACACTTTGTGCCTCAAGGCAAAAAGTTACATGCTGCAGCTTCAAGACATTTGGACGGCTCGAAAAGCCGAATTTTTGTTTTCAAATAATTAAAATCATAAGGTTGTGATAATCAGTGTTGACTGTAGACTCATACGTCGTCATTTGATACTAAAGCGAGTCGACTGCACTCGGTGTTGTATCTGACCCACCTCTTACATAATGTTCTTTCTGTGTGAGCAATGTTTTCTTCTGTAGATCATATCAGTGATTTTACTGGAGAGAATCTGCATCACTGTGTTGTGACTAAAGGCCATTAACTCTCCTTACCCATGGTGTTATCTCTTCTCTTTTAGATTGTCATACTGCATCTTTATTTTTATTACTGATATTTATGTCTGTCAATAACAGCACACAGTATGAAAGGCGCTACAAAAATAGAATTTGATTGATTGATTAATAGTCTAACACGGGAGCTAAAACTGAACTGTCAACTGAAAGCCGAGGTGTTGGGTTGACTGCAGCTTGCATCATATTTCCTATTTTACTTCCTTTACTATCCTCACCCTTAAGTGCATTTCCTATGCATGAACTGAACATAAATGCCAGAAAAAGACAATATTTCATTCTAAACTGTACATGTAACTAATGTGATGAGGAGAATCATGTCGCTCGGGCAAATTAAAATATAGTTGTGTGCCGTCTATGGTTTCATCTGGTGAAAGGATGAGAAAAATGGCTGCATTAAAATAATTTAGTGCCCATAGAATTAAGGTTCTCAGAAAGTAACGGTCTATTTGAATGGTCCATGGCCTCTCTGTCTGTAGAAGCAAATCATGATAATTAATACGCAATGAATAGGTCTATCTTGTCCCTCTCTTAGTGAGCTCAAAGATAAAGGTTTGTTGTCGATCTGTCCTTTGTTGCTTCCCGTTTACTTTTGCACATATTGAGAGAAAATAGCCCATATTAACTAATTCAGTTTATTATGACTTCTTCGTCTTTTGAAGGTTTGCTTTGGTTGGGTCTATAAATCTTACTTCCAATTACTATCAAGCACTTCAGAATCCATTTATATGAAAATATGCATATATCAAACCTAGTATACCTTGGGGTTAAAAATAAACTACTCCATATACAGGCGTTTTCATAACCATATTCAGAAGCTTCTGCGGGGGTCCGTGCTTTTCTATTTAAAGATGTGGTCACACACAGGAAAAATTGAGTGTCAAAGGGCATTACTTTGAAAATTCTCCTCCAGTATTGATTTAGGTGAAGATCTAGGTAGAGACGTGCTTCCACAGATCCGTTTCCACACGTGCTTTTGATCACAGTTCTGAGGAATGTGTCCACAGATGCTCTCAGAATCCGTCACAGGGATTCTTCATGTTGCAGCCCAAAGCGATGTCACCATCAAACGGCACAAAGGTTTTTTTTTATTATTATTTAATCTATCCCTGCTTGTGCTGTGCAGGGTCATGGGAGGCTGAAAGTCTTTCCCTGCATCCATTGCAGGACAGACTGGACAGGTTGACAGTCTGCCACATGGAAACAACCACATAAAATTCATTTAGACTTTCTATTCTCAATTAATTCACACAGACAGGAAGAGAACGCTTGCACTTTAATTCTTCAACACAGCTAATTACAGTTCTGTTGCATCATGTTGCTTACTTTGCCCTGCTTCATACCTCAACACTGAATTTCAAATGCACTTATCACAGACAGCCATCATCCTAAAGGGGTCTTCATCAATTTTACAACATATTTCCCTGACTTAGCTCATTTCCCTGTACGTCGCACCATTATATATCTGTATCCATGACCTAAAGAGAACACTAGAGCCAAAAACAATCATGTACCCTAATTCTTATTCATTTGAACATTAAATTAACAAAGGTTTTTGAAGCTTGTGAGGGAGAATTCTTTTAATACTCCTTTGTTCTATTGTGTGCTTTTACAAAGATAAGGGGAAGTACAAATACTAATCAATATCAGAACAGATTGTGGTGGGTTTAGCATTCTTAGGTGACTAATCAAACAATTCGGCTGCTAAGCTGTGAAAATGCTGTGTCACCTCAACAGATGATTTAATAGATCCTACATAAATCCTGTATGGCTTCATTACAGTTCTGTGTATCGTAGAAGTTTCATCAGCTGCCAGTGTTCTGTGGGAAGCCAATATTATGTGGACTTTAGGTGCCTGAAGTGTTGGCAATATATGGTTCCAAACAGAATTGGAGCAGATGACGGGATTACGTGACACCTTCGATGATAATGTTGACGAAAGTTTAGTTAAGATAATTTCAAATTGATTGTTATTCATTCTGAATATTTCTTTCAGCAGATGGATGCAGCTGAATAATTCATAATCAATGGTTCAATGCAATGAATTAATCATTATAGCCCTATTGATGAAAATGTTTAATTGATATGCAAATAGGGATGACTGATAAGGCAGATGTTCTAAAAGGCTTCAGGCAGGAAAATTATGCAAATATGAGAACAATTTTTAGTTGTACAGGATTCAACCTGTGTGACACGCTAACAGACCTGTTGATATTCAGCAAACAGGGGCACATTTATGACTGTTTTAGATTCAGAGCCTTTTGTTCCTGATAATACATCAGAGACAAACAATTGGCTTCTGATTTATTGAATAAATGAAAAATCTATATTTGCGGATTTAAGGAGTTTGGGTAGTATTTCATTTTCTGAGCACACACACACACACACTGTACAAATGGGAGCTGAGAAGCTTTTAATCATTTATAGGCAATTATATCATTTTGCACATTTTTGAAGCATTTGTTATCAGCTCGGATTTAGCTGCTAGGTGTTTATCGGTGATCTGTCTTGCTAGTTTATCAAGTTTTGTTTCCCAGCTGTGAATCCAAAATGCCAGCAGGACGTTTTTTTCACATCATATGCAGCTTTTAATTTTAATTTTGGACTTTTTAACCTTAAGCGCCGTGCTGATTACGCTCACTGAAGAGAACATTATTCAAAAGGTTGTTTATCACGCTGGCGTACACACAGCATATCCTTCATCTTCTCTCTTATATAAACAAAAACAACAACCCATAACTGTCTAACCATCATTTATTCTGAGCGACTGCTTAATTTACTGATGACTAACAGTGAGCCCAGAAAATGAAATATTATTCAAACTAATTAAATATCAATCAATTATAGATATTCTCAAAACATGAATAAATCATTAAGTAATTATTTGCCTGTGATGCATTAACTGTTCAAAAATACTGATAGAGTGCTGCTATAAATAGATATTTGGGTGTAGTACATGTGATATGTGTGCTACCAGCAGGCTGTGACAAAGACAATACACAACATAATAGTCGCCATAATAAGTCCACACACCAATAAGAGGATAATAAGTGAAGCATATCATATCTTCTGCCCTACATAGAGAATTTCAGCTCCCTATACACCAAACAAAGCTTCTGGGGCCTGCGGCTAATCACTGCCCTTTACCTGTTGTCATTCATCTAGAGGAGTCAATTGGTCTGCTTCTGCAGGGTGCAGAGGTAATTACTATTTGGCTGTGACTTACGTTTGGCTCTATTGTCTGACTCTGTGGCACACATGCGAGCATATTGGGGACTAGAAGCTCAAAGCTCATTCAGGAGAGTTCCACTTTGACTACACCACTCAATGTTCCCCCAGAGAGCGCCGACACAAACCAAACAAAGCCCCAGCCAAGACGAGTCAAGATCATCATCACAGCCAGAAACACCTGAAACTATTTTTATCCTTCGCTCCAAGTACTTTATTTTTGGAAATATCGTTTCAATGCATCCCGAGCAGAAGAATATTTTCCCTGTCAGTGTTTCTGGTTCCGTTTATGCTCGATGAGAAGAAGAACAATTTCACAATATTGCTGTCTAGATAATTTTCACAGATCTGCCTCTCTTCAAACTCCGAATTGTATTAATATTTAATCGCATTATAAATTGGATGAGGAATACAATTATGTAGGTAAATACACCTGTCCCCTCAAGCAAGAAATTGAGAAAATCCCCCAGCAAGTAGCTTTACTCTCAAGGTGAGATTTGGGAAATGAATGTATAAACTTGGGGAAGATTTGCAGCGTCGTAATCCACATTCCTATTCATCTGCTTCCCTCAGTATGTCAACTCGGTGGAACTCCTTTGAGAGGGTGCATAGTTATCCCTCCAACTTTCACTCTCTTGCCTCCTCTAACATGGCTTATGGACAGTAGGAACCACATTCATGAGTGCATTGAATTTCACATCATTTTACATTTACTTTTTCTATGCGTGTACCCAAGACTTTCTGCACTGTAAAAGAGGAGATATGATACAGATGTCCATGTTGTTATTTCCATTTAGGGGCAGACATGGAAACCTATTCAATTATTTAATGCGCGCACACATACACATAAATTCACTTCTACACTCCCATGCTGCAGCACCACCGTGCACACAAACTGGACAAAAAGTAGCATGCCAGCCTTATACTTCATGGGTGTGTTTACAAGCAGGTGTGTTAGACTGCCATATTATATTATAATTTCAGGCACACAGAGTTGTCTCACTGCATGCATTTCTATAGGTGTCAAGGTAATCTATTTTACACACTGTAATGACAAAAAGCACAACATGGCACCTTAATAGAATATCTTTATTATATAAAACGTGAATAAAAATAATTCCAGTGACCCTGAGCAGATGCATCTCATACATATTGCACATGTTGCAGTAAGAGCCATGTCAGAAAGCTACAATTGAATGTTTACGTATCGGGCCTCACTTAGCCGTTTGCACTCAAAAGTAGATCAACACAATGTGTCAGGCCTTCGTTCCAGTCTGTTGAAGTCTCAAGTGACTCCTGAGAAACAGAGCGCTGTACACACTTCCTTTCCTGCGCAGGAGAACACTTCCTTCCTGGCATCGGTGAAGCATGAAGAGAATCCTCAAACATGACGGATGGAGGGTCTCAAATCTTTCATCTACACCAACTCAGTATCCGCGGCTGCCTCTTCATGATGAGCACAGTCCGCCACACCTCTGCTCCCCCTGTAATGAAAGACTACGGCGGCGGAGCGGCATCGAGGCAGGAAGCGGATAATCAAATCACACAGGATTATGTGTCACATTTGACCTGTAAGGACCGAATCTCAGTACACAGCGATGCTATCCACAGTGGACTGTGTGGCTGTCAATATGTGTGTATGTGGGGGGGAAAGGGGAGTGAGAGGCACATACATTCTTATTCTTTCTGTATTTTTCTATTCGTCTATCTCGCAGACATTCCCTCAGCATCTTCCCCATATTTCCTTTGACAGCCTCCTTTCATGTGAAAGGGACTGTTAATGAATGTGGATGTGCACATGGAGAATGAATGTGTGGGTTTCAACCACTGCTTTCGCTCTGAGTGACAGGAGCTTGACAAGGCTTTAGAGGCTGGCTTAAGAGTAAAAAGACAAACATGGAACAGCTTTTCCCCCCCAGATGGCCACGGCGAACATGACAAACTACAGTCAGCAAGTTTGTGGAGGGAGCTCTTTGCTGAAGTATCACCACAAGGCATTTTGCACTGGAACTGCAGCTGTCTGACTAAAAAAAACAGTTCATTAATTTGGAAAGACAACCTTGTCTTTCCAAATTGCTTGGTAGCTTTGTTGGGTTTCTCAACAGGTCACAGTGCTCAGTTCATCTGCAAAAAGTAAATACAAAAACACAAAATTTCGGACCAAAGCCATCAGGCCAGAGGAGGAGAAACTCAATTTTATTTTTTTGCGATTCTTACTGGTTTACTTGGGGTCGTTTCCATCAACCTTTAGCTCTAATCTGCGCATATCTTCTTTGCACTCCAGACTAAATTGCTGTTTATTCCATTCTGTAGGTTTCAAAGCCCCAGCTTGGTGTTGAATGCTATCAGGGGGGAATGAGGGTCCCAGGATGCTCAACTCTGCTGCTGACACAACACTATTCCTGAAAGACCTGCTGCTTGATTTTCCCAAGCAAAATGTCACAGTAATTGTGAAGATTTATATCGAATGGAAACAGCTGACGAGGCCCCACGACTATCAGATCTGACAGACTTAATACGTGTTCAAATGTTGCCTGCCACGCGAAAGGCTCGACTGATTTTACCCGAAATGTTCCTCCTCAGTTGGTATTGACCCGCTCCTCATTCTTCACTTCCTTAAATTGAGAGTGATGTGGAACTTTTGGGTTGTGAAATTGTATTTTTAATAAACTGGAATTACTTCAAAACATGTTATCGCGGTGTTTGGCTACTGCTTTCAGAGCCTCCTCAGATGATATTTTTTAGAAGTCTGCACAGACACCTTTTACCTGTTTGTGATTGACAGCTGGTTTGTATCTTTCTCTCCCTGTCACAAGATATGTCAAGATAAAACTCACTATATCTTTTTTTGTGTATTTGAGGCTTTGGAACAGGTGAGTAGAGCTCATACTGTCGTGCTTTTAAGACACTGTCAACTCCATTCCTCCTTCTTTCTTTTATGGGAGTTTGTGAAGATGGGCAAAGGCCTGTCTGATAAGGACAAAACTACTGTGTGATGAGGTGAGCCTAATAATGATACAGCATTTATGATTAATTGCTTTATCAGGCATTCCCTCAGCATTTTACTTGAGTGATTATTCTTTGTTTGTTTGTTGATACCTGGCATTCCAACTTTGGTGCCTCGCAGTGTTAAAGATGGCAAAAATCTCAAAAAGCAAGAGAAACAAATTCACATCATCTTTAATCAGCCTCTCCTCTAAACTATCAGCATTTTTTCTGGTGGGCACTGTCATTGCACTAGTTGTTAATTTTGTATAGAGGGTTTGAAGAGTCTCCTGCAGCTCCCACGTCCCGTCTTCTCTTGCAATCGTAACCCACGAGAAATCTGGTAACAATGCACACATGCCAGAGAGAACACCTGCAGTCAGCGAGATACTTTAAACCTACAGGGAATTATTACCTAACTCTACATTTGACTCTCGCTTAGGTTCGTGTCATGGTTTTAGTCCTGCTGCATATGTTATGTGCGTTGCTCTAATCAGCCATATAAAACTGATAATCCAGCTGTTTGCTACCTGTCCATATGACACTCAAGTTAATGATGAACCGGTACAGAAAGTGTGTGTCTTGTTTGAACTAGTGGCCAAAAGGGTTACCACAATTATTGATTCACTGGTTTTCAACCCAAACACCATTCAAATCTAATTTACAGTTGTACGTGTGAAACTTACACCTATTCATCTATATTTTAAAAATGTACTTTCTGACACAACTTAGAAATAAGCGATCTTACTTTTTTTATGTGTGTATGTGAGTTTCTCTTGGCTACATGAAGGTAAGTTTAAATTTAAGTCATCATCTGAATCCGTCTGATTGAGCAAAAACTAAAGATTGGAAGGTTTTTGAAAGGTTTAATACAAGCCGAGTTAAAACAGTAAAGCTAAAAGGGGAAATGATCTATCTGTAGGTGCAATCACACTTTTGTCGAGTCACGGTGACATTTTCAACAATTATTATTGTTACTGTGGAATGTATAGATGAAACACCTGGATGGAATTGGGTGGCATTATTAAGCTCCCCATGCAATGTATGAACTTCTGCTGGTGTGATTTCCCCACGCAAAACTAAAGCTGGCTCAATACTTACAAGTTTTTTTCCCCCCAAACTTAAGAGGCATAGTCTTAGCAATGATAAACATGTACTGCCTGAGCGGTCTGACTTTTCCATTTGAGTTTTGGATGATGAACCTTGAGCTGTAATATGATCCTCAGAAGAGCCAGAGATGCTCAAGATACAAAGGAAACAAAGCAGATAGTTTTGACCTCATTTGTCTTTTCATGCGTATATTTTCACCTTTTACTTCACATGTGACACTCCACAAATTAAAACTGAAAATATACATATTTGTGTAGAGGATAGATTTAGCCCTCTGTCCCAATTCAGAGATTCCCAGCAGGAAATTCCTGTAAGTAGTATTTCCACTCAGGTCTAAAGTGCAAGTAATTCAACAGAGAGTTTGTCTTTGGGTCTGAATCCGTCCTCTGCTTTCCACCTTTGAAATGAGAGCAGGCTGGCGTGGGAGACATCTGTCTTGCTTTAATGGGTATCACAAATGTTTCAGTAATTCCACTCCATGTCAAAATTCCCTCCCCTTCTGCACACTCCCAAATTACAGTCAAAGGAATGAAGCTGGGACTCTTTGCCTTTTGCAGTCCGTGAGTATTTTCCCCAGCTCAGAGGATCGGAAAAAGGTTCCTCCCGTGGGTTTGCATTATGGAGGCCAGCTCTCAATCCAGCAGTCAACAGGCTCTGTGGAAAGATGTGAGTGAAATCCCTGCTACTTTTTAAATTTGGTTTCATGCACCTGTGCTGCTTGCACTTCATGAATGCATTATAATTAAAATTTGGTCTTTGCATGTATGGTGACAACAAAATCTGATCTGATCACCCTTAAAAAGAAAATAGTGGTTTTAAATGGAAAACAATAAATTAGACACTTAAACTTGGTTCCTGTGATATTTGAATCTCAGCTTTCTGTAAAATATGTCAGATGTCTGAATTCAAAGTAGGGAAACTTCATCTCTCGCTAAGTGATCCTGAATTTTCCCAGAGCAGCAATTTTTTCCGTCTAATTCCTATATGGCTTTTCTCCTTGGCTTTCTTTCTTCTTTCCCACTCACATTCTCAGCTTCACCTGAACCGCCGCTTTCACTTTATTCTTCTATATCCTTGCTTCTCACAGGCAAGGAGCAACCAAATACAGTGAGAATCGACTATATTTCCGACTTTATTATTGAGAAGGGGGGCAGGGATTTTTGGCTTCAAAATCCTTCTTATTTTCATTCCGTATTTCACTTGTTGCCGAACTTGTGCGCAATAGAGCAATAGGGGTATGTACCTGCACTGTGCTTTTATATTTTATGGAAAAAAAGCAGGATCTTAGCCTGTCCATCACATTCCTCTGGTGCATAAAATGGCAGCAGATTCATATCAAAAGAGAATTATAATGAATCAGAAATCATACGTGGCTTGCTTATTCCTGAGTAATTTGCTGTTTAAAATTCTTCATTAGTTGTCATGGTGCCTGTCTCATCCAGCCCCAGTGATATGGAACTATTGTCATCCTCTTTGAACTGGAATCAACGTGCCCTGTGTGATAAAGCGCTGCCTCTGCTTGTTGGGTTACTTGTTTTTCTGTTGTTTTTCTTGAAGAAGTTCTCCTGCTTTGCATGATAACAACAAGAGACTCCAGGCGTTTTTTCTCTACAAAGCTCAAGAGGAATTGCCTGGCTGATTCTGAACTCCAAGACCCCTACACACTGGTTGACTAATGCTTCCATTCTGTGTCTCTGTGACTGTCTCTCTCCCTGCCTGTCTCGCTCCCCCTGTCTGTCTCTCTGTCTCCAGTTAAATCCCACCTTCCTGTGAGTATTCTGCTCTATAGTCAAAGCACAGGCAGAGGTTTGGTCTGTCGTTAAGTTTCCATTGCTTATGCAACCCGTCACAGGATAGCTGATGATTCCAGCCATCTATTTTCCCCACTTGGAGAAATTCTGGATGTGGGTCTAATATAGCCCACTTACTTTTTTTCCCTCTTGGTGCTTTACAGAAGGCAAAATACAATGATGTGACTCATATAGTGGCAATGGCATTTTATATGAGCACTGTTGCATTTACTAATGAATGATAAAGGCATAATTGAAGGCTAAAGAGGACGATCTCAATCTTCAAAATGCAAAGGTAGTGATGACATTTTATTAAAGAGCTCTCAAATCTGCCGCAACCAAACCTGAGCCACAACAGAAAACAAAAGCTGCTTTATCGTCTTTTGAAGATGAGCGACACCGATTTTGCTAATGAAAGTTTGTTCAGCTTTTACATATCTACTTTTCTGTTGTCCTTCAAAAGTGGTCCAGTGTGAATGAGAAGCTTTCATTTCCTCCCTGCTGGAGCGCTGATGGAACAAAAGACTGTCTTTATTAATTTGTGGCCTTCAGCTCAGGGAATTGACTTCAGCGAGTTCTAATTTGTAGAAAAGTTTAATAAATGTAACCTTTATGTGGCACTTTCAGCAGTCAGCTCTCAGCAGGAAGATGGGTTGCAACATGCTAATATTATAAACCTATTTGGAGATACAGGGTTTTAACTTTTCGCCACTCTGGCTTGCTGACCTTACATAGACTTAATACACAAATTGAAACCCTACATGAACTAACTTAACTCATCTTAGAGCAAAATGCCACATAGAACCTCATAATACTCACAAATAATGTACAAACCAATAAACTACATCAAATTGCATCCACTGGATTGAGTGAAAATACAAAACACACTTCTCTTAAGGGTCTAATCTGTGTTCTAGACTGTTTACCATCTGAGTCATGCATCAATCCTCACTTGACCGTGTAATTTGGACCCCCAAATTGTCTGCAGGTTGAGGTGGGAAAGGAGAAGAAGGCTAAGTACCACACCTACCAGCGAGCAGCTCTAATTCTGGGTCTGCTCTTCCTTGTTCTGGCTCTCTGTGCCTTCAGCCTGCGATATCTCTGGAACCCAAGTCTGGGGAAGGTAAGACGAATCGTTTAACCCCATATGTTGCTACCGTCTGTAACTAAAGACAGATGAAAAGACACTGATATTCCACATCAACAAATCGTGTATAGATATAAAAGAATACAAATGCTTGTGAGGAAAATTGATGGCCACACAAAGAGCCAAATGCCGTCTCGGCAGTCTGTATTGTGTTCCGCTAGATTAAAAGATGTGTGCATTATGGGAAAGACAGCTGTGTTTCTGCTATGATGATGTTTGGCTGTCAGATCTATAATTTGATGAAATCTTGGACCAAGCCGCCAGATTTTTACTGCAAGAAATGTCGGCCAGTAGCATTTATCAACTCTGCTTTCGCATGGTAAACATTTCACCGAGCGAGATCCTGATACCTCAATGCGGAGATTAATTGCCGCTGACCAGCGTGACTGTAGTAGGGCTCAAACCTCTCAGCAATATAATTGGTGTAAACTCTTGTCCTGGCAATTCATCTTGTAAAATCCAATTTAATCACTCTTGATGGAGAACCCTTTTTCCCCTTTTCCCTCTGCTCCTTCCCCCTGATTTGAAGTGGCCAGAAATGCTCATTTACCCGAGCCAGAGGAAAAATATACAGTATCAATAATTTCACATCTACAAATTGGAGGCTTCATATGTTCTGGGCAGAGCTGCACAAAATGAGAGAAAATTATTAAAATTAAATGATGTTAACGCCGGACTTTTAAATTAATAATTAATAACAGATTGCAAGCTATACATTTGCTTTGTACTGTATATAAACAGTAAATGTCAGATCTCTAGAGAAGGAGAAACTAAATGTACCATGCAAGACATCGCTTGCTGCTACACAAACATCATTGTTATGGTGAATAGATATTAATTCGGGGAGCTTTGCCACTATTCCGCTCCCATTAAGATACAAATTTGAGCCTCTGACAGTATTGCCTGTATGCGTAGGTTAACCAGGGTTCATATGCACTTCCTACTCAGACGCCATTTTCCACGTTCTCTCCTTTCAACACAGATATAAATCACCTTTGAGCCATCTCCTTTGTCCTTGTTAAATATTTCATGCCGGAGGTAGAGCAGTCATTATTTCCACTTTAATAAGCTGTGATCATTCTCACGTGGCTCAAAATGTGTTGATGGCAGAGGTTGCCCAGGCGATGAATATCAAACCTGTAGACCCTGGGTTCTGCTTTAATGGGGTCTTGAGGGGGAGGCAAAGTCTCTGGCCTTCACATCACTGACTGAGATGGAGCCACTTCAAAGGAGATTCACCTGTCCGTCAGATGGGAAGCTCCCTCAGACGCAAGTCAGAAAAGCAAAACAGTGAAACTTTGCTATGCATCATCGGCGAAGATATCTGGGGACTGCAGACTTTGCACCGACTTTATTAGTTATCTCTACTTTTGCTCCTTCTCTTCTTCTTCCCTCTCCGTCTACTGTTTTATATATTTTACCACAGATGCACTATTTATTAAAAGAATAAAATATGTAAACAAACTGTATCTCGCTCCACACATTTGCTAGTTTTTGCTTATGGTCCCGTTTGTTGGTTTACCTAATGATAATGACAAAAGCTTTATAAGAGAATGTTTTTCAAAAATGTTGGGAAAATCAATGTTAATAGTGTCGGCTTGCAGTCAGATCACATCACAGCTGCTGTTGTGAATTGGAAGCAATAACAATGCAACCAAACAACAATGCTTGCCCATACCATACTGTAGTACTGTTAATGATTAATGAAATTTAATCATAAACTTTGGGCGCCTGACAGGTGAGTAATTACTCTAATCCTGCCAATTTGTTTACAAAATCTGAGACCCACGCTTCAAAATGCCTGAAAATGAGGAATTAAGAAAAAATGACATCCTTAAAAAAAGAACGGTAAATTAGTATTATTTAGATAATAGAAATGTGTAAACAATACAATCATCAATGCACAACTCTCAATAACCTAACAAAGCTCCAAATTGTTTCATTTCAATGCATTCTTTTTATATTCTTTTATCTCATTAAACTAAACACTGTTCAAAGAATGAATACCAACCAATTTTACATTTTCATACAAACAAAAAGGTAAACATGGTATCAATTACTACTTAGAGGTGGGTGTGATGAAAGTGGGAGGGGTGTGTGCGGTCTGTCCAGTTCAAAATGATCCTTTAAGTGTCCATGGAAATCCTTTGTTCTTTAGGGATAAATGCTGGGACATCCAGGTCTGAGTACTGTTCAGGGGAGCAGATTCATAGATCAAGAGTCTGGGAGGTTTGTGAAGTAGGGAGAGTGCAGAATGGGTTTACAGTTTGGGGGGGGGAAAACATTCCCGAGATAAAGAACAGTTCTTTTGCCGTATCCAAGCAGAATACAATGATAAAAAGGTAAAGAGATCAAACCTGCTCCAAGGATCAGCACATCATTCAAGAGAAACGCTGTTCCAGTTCAGGAACTCGGAGGAACTTCCTTTAACTCTATTTTGTTTCTCTGAAATAACTTTTCTCAGTTTACTTTAAAGTCCTAAAAGAAGGATTTTCATCCACATCTATCACGCTCACTTCTTTTTTCTCCTTCCCTCTTTGTTCTCCTTCACTCTGAGGTGCCTTTGCTTATCTGATCACCTTCCTTGGTATCTTCCCCCCTACCTTTTCCTACACACTGGTACACATTTCAGCCAAATGCCACACACTGCAGGCATTTTTGATGAAGTACCAGATGTCTTAAAATACAACAAATTATACACACATACTGCCAGACAGTTAAATGGATTTTTCACCAGCAATTACACTTTGAATAAAAAATAGATTTAAAAAAGAAAAGTAATGCATTTTAGCCACTGGCAATTATCAATATCAGTAAATGTTACATAAATACTTAACTCTCATTTAGTACAACTACTACACATATTAAAAGAACACTTTCAGTTTGTTGATAATAATAGAAAGGTATCTTTATAATAACAGCTGTATACTACAACATGACTCCAGCCACTTGTCAGTCTATTCTCACATGTCAGCAGAGAAACGTGACCTCGTGCCAGCTTGGTATAAATCACCATGGAGAGGTAATTTGCTCTGTGTGTTGTATTTCAATGTGACATGATAACCACTTGGGAACTTCTTTTAATTACCTCCAAACATATGTTGTTACAAAGGCCTGGGGAAGATACTTTGCTGTCTCGTCCTCTCCCTGTGTGTGTGTGTGTGTGTGTGTATGTGTGTAAGGGCGTGGTTGTGCTTGTGTCAATGTGATTGTATATGTATTACACTGCATTGTGTGTATATCGGTGTGCAGATTAGGTGCCTGCATTCTCGATTGGCTTACGGCAAATTTCTGTTTACTATGTACTCATTATTGTTCTGGGCCACAAGGCTCGCCGAGGGATTTTGCCTCCTTGTAAATTAATCCTCTGTTATTACCAGTTTACATCAGCAACTCTATGAAAATAGAATCTGGCTGGTGAATCCAATGTGAAAATGAATAGTTTTCTCGATGAATTATTTGAAAAACTACATTGCAGGAAAAGGGATAGATTTATCTATCTAGCTTTTGATGTCTGTGGTATACAATGTGTGTTGTGCACAGAGGAAAAAGTCTTCGTTTCTCATCATCACAGTGATATATTCTGCATTTTTAATTCATAAACCACTTTCAGGGAGATTATCTCCACATGGGCAGGCAGAGCATTTGCGAATCTGCACACATTGTATACATTGTCAACAAGTTTTTTTTCCCGGGGAACCTTGAATAGCTCTCAGGTGCTGTTGGACTGGCTGGCAAAATTGCCTGAGAAATACATGAATGTCAGACCTGAGGAAAGTGCTCCATTATTCAAGCTGAAATTGCATTGCTCACCTTGATGCCTTTCCTTCCCTGGTCCCAAGGTAGCTGCTGTGCCGCTCCTCCTGATGGCCTCTTAGAGGCCTCGCTGTCACAACCGGATTCTTTAATGAACATAGCTGCACCTGCTGCTTTTGCATCGGTCACAGGTGTAAGACTTTTCAAGGCCGGGTCGCCCCACCTTTGTTTATTTATTGCTGGTAGGCTGTGTTGTGACAGTCCCCTCACTGTCCTGGTGTCAACAGGCAACCGGGAGGGTTGACGGAGGATTGATACGATACCAGACGTGATTTGATTCTCTATTCTCCCTGTGCAGCCACTTTTTTCTAGTTTGTCTCCAAGAATAAAAGGAGGCAACACTAACTTATCATTACACTCTGTTTGTTACCCTGTTTGTTTGTTTAGCCGCTTGTGGAGGAATTATTATTCTGGTAGAGCAGTGGGCCTTATCTAAACAGCTGGTTTGTCAGGACCTTTTGGGAGCCATGCCCCTCAGTCTGTAATCTTTTCTGTTTTTGCATGTCAAGCTCTTTCATTCATTAGCAGACCAGTGTCCACTGGTGTTTCTCCCTGGCTGTTAAATTAAGTCGCTAAGGGCTTCCTCCTAAGATGATGCATTATGCCTGCTACTTGGTGGGGGGACGACAGGATGCAGACCGGAAAAAACAAAACAGAGCTGTTTTAAATTGTTGCCAGTGGAACGCCAGAGGTAGCAAAGCTTCATGGCGGCTGTGGCACATTGCCTTCTTCTGGGATGGTGACTGGTACAGAGAGCGTGACAGCACTGCAAAGCCCACTGGGAGTTATTTATTGTGCCACACAGCATTTAATAGAGTTTGTGATTTTCTTTTAAAATCTCTTTTTAATTGCCAGGACTTCATTTGGCTGAACTACCTTCATGTACAGTGTGCAGTGCAGAGGTAAACGGATACAATTGTCCCTTTGTTCCCCAGACTCAGTTTCTCCTCTCCGTCTCACCAGTGTGACTGCCAAGTAGACTTCTCTGCTCTGTTGTACAATTTAGAATGTGATTGAGCTTTCACATCCACTCTCCCTGTAAGCCACTCTGCTTCTATCCTCAACTTGCATTCACAGCCACAACACAACACAACACAAGGAGGCTGCAGACTCACAGTTTGGAGTAGAGCATAGTGGAAATAGTTGCTTCATCTGTCTTTTGTAAACATATTCCAGGCAGTAGATCAAGACATTTGGGGATATTTACCTCTCTATGTACTCAGATGGACCTGAATCTGTATCCTGATACTTACAAAATAGCAATTTCTGCTGCTTTGCCTTTATGTCAGCAAGGGTTGGTTACATTGACTTTTATCATTGACCCCATTAGCCTCCATGCACAGGAGTATAACTCTCTGATACGATTGAAAATGTGCAGGGATGTAGTGACATAAGATTCAGAATACACAAAAATGCAATGTCCATTCTTTATTTGGTTTTAAATGCCTAAGCTTCACCTTGTGATCTATGGACCTAAAGCAGAAAAGCTCTACCAAATATTATATTATCTGTTTTGCGTGTGTTCACATTCATTCAATATAAATGTTGATTTTGTTTGATTATTCAACAATTTTCCAACAACATACATCGCTGTAAATCAGAGTGAAGCTTATAGACAACTACTCAGGATGAATTCTTGTAAATCTGATGTTTAGGTTACTGACTGTAGATACACTGTATCATCCATCTTAGTACAGCATCACGTATACAGATACTGTATACGTACAGTAGACGACTCTTCGGTTGGTTGGTTGGTTTTATGAGTTACTAATGGTCTAATGGTTTCAAATCAGGTCAAGATAGCAAAGATTACCTGCAAGGGTCTATTTGCTCGCTATTTACTAATAATACCATATCTGCCATATTTATACATCAGTTAATCTCTATCTCCACAGTGCAAATTTAAAATCTGCATTTAATGCTGTTCAGATTTACATGCAGATATGTTGGAATATATGCTATTTATGATCAAAGACAATTATTCACCCATATACAACCGCTCTGATGAAGACGAGATGTGATTTGACTGGCCATGTGTGACTGAATCCAACACAAATATTTTCCATGGCACACAACGACAATTGATTAGATTAGATTAGATTAGATTAGATTAGATTAGATTAGATTAGATTAGATTCAACTTTATTGTCAATGAGCAAGTACAGGTACAAGCCAATGAAATGCAGTAGCATCCAACCAGAAAGTGCAAAAGTGTACTATTATATATACAGAATACAGAATATATACAGAATATATACAGAATAAACTATATACATTATACATACTATATATACTAACTATAATTATAAATTAATAAATATGTAAATAAATAGTGCAAGGAGTCTTAGTGCAAAACGGAAGTGAAATGGAAATGATCAGTGCAAACAGAAAGTTGTGCAAATTGCAGTGGAGTGCAAGATGATGCTAGATAAAAAATCATTCACTACTTAACACATCAATTTTATTCTATGTGCTCTGAAATATGTTTTTTTTTTGTATGGGATGTGGGGTTTTCCAATAAGTGTCATGAGTACTGTTGATGGATGCCAGCTGCTGCTCCGCTGGTGTGTCTCATTTTCTCAGAAAATGTACTTTACTTTGTCAGCTGATGTGATAAAGCTTTTCAAGATCCTTTTCATGGTAATCATGGTGGTAACACGCTGACCCACTGACCTGGAAGAGCAGCTTGAGAGTGGATTCATATTAAATAGGGGAAGATGAGAGATACTTGTTTGAATTTTCTGCTCTTCTCGATAATAAGTGGAGGTGGCGCACTGTGACTGCCTTCTCCTTGCCAACTACACCAGGGGTCTTTTCGGCAAACTGTCCTGTGGGGTTTGGTACACATTAACGTTTTTAATCACAGAGGAACAGATGTTTATATTGTTTCTCAATTAGGCTTGAGGTCTGGAATATGACACGTGACAATGACACGATTAAAAAGAAAACTCCAAAAATGCTTTAAAGCGTAAGAAAGTGAAACTCCCAACAGGTCTGCTTTATGAAATTAACAGTAAATGCCTGCAAATATTGTATTATAAACTAATCATAGGATAATGTAAGTATAGAGCACGTATACATAGCGTAAGATGACATTTTAAAATGTAATTTCTGTTCCCTTGGATAAATTCAAGGGTCGCTGAAGGTCATGCATGTAATCTCGCCTAAGGAATGTTCTTTCATGTACCTCTACCCCCTTGATAAATTGCTGTTACTTTCATGCTTGAAAATCCAACAATCGTAAGACCGCAAGTTATACTTCCCTGAACATGGAGTATTTTATCCAAGGTATGGCTCACAGTTTATTAACATCGTAGTTTGTTTGCAGTTTTATTCATTGATATAAATTAAGACTAGTGAATGCATGAATCTCTAATAGTAATAGACAAAAAAATTACACTTGTGTTATTTAAGGGGAAAACTAGGCTCTTTTCAAGTCATACATTAGTCAGACTTTGACATTATATTAAATTAGCAGTTTAAAATGCCATTTTCCTGTAACAATTCATATTTAGCCTGTTCTATTTCCAAAGCAATTGTCACATAAGCAGAGTACGATAATTTAAGATAATTTAAGGTCAAGGAGTTGTTTCGCTTCACCCGTAAGCACTTCACTATTAATAAAAATGCTAAATCTCCACTTCATCCTCTCAAATATATTGTTTAGTGTTGTTGTTTATCTTGTGTTAGGAGTGTCTATCTAAATTGCAATAGCCTGCCCACTTAAGTAGACAGAAACAGGTTGCTAATGGAAGTGACGGACTCTGACAGAAGTAGCGAGGCGTAAATACAATGACACGTTCGCGCTAAACATCAACTCCCACTCAAAGAGCTCAAAGATTATTTGACTGGGAGTTGCAACTTTTTGTTTAACGAATACATGAGGATCGCCTATGACAGCCCACTGAGCTTCGATCATCGAATGCAGACAGCCAGGAGTTCCAGTGATATTCCATTCCAAATTCATCCAAAACATTACAGAGGAACATTGGCTTTCTCTAGCTTTCAGTTTGACCTAAACCTTCATCTGAGTGCCAGGAAGAGCAGTTAAAACATCACCCCTGTGTTGATTGAGGCTGGAGATGTCACAGACCTAGACACAAAGTATTCATATTACAGGACATCACACAAAAATTCATATTAAGTCAACAACTTGAGTCTTCAGGAGTTCTCGCTCCACTACTCAAGAAGGGTTTAGCCCTGCACTGCATCTACTCATGGGAAATGCATGAAAGAGTAGAATGTCCACATATTTGATTTGTTCTCTTATTTTGTTGTTTTTTATTGTTGTGTTACATTTGAATTCCTGGATATCCCAGCTTTGGTACAAATGTTAAGTGGAGCTTATTAAGGCGTATAAATCCTTTGCATAATGTTAGATACAGAAACACTAGTACACTCTTTAGAAGTCCAGAGATCAAGCAAAGTTCAGCTTCGCCGATCTCATCAGCATTGCAACAAGGATCTTTGGTCATAAACAACAGAGTGTTTAAATTGGTGTGGGATGTGTAGACAGTATGAGAGATTAAGATGTTACACTAAGTTACTGAGTAGTTTAATCAGCATGGCCAGTATTTATTAGCAAAGGTTGCCAATTCTGTCTCTGCCTTTGGAAGATTTATAGTAAAACCATAACCTAGAAAATAGCAACAATGTCTCTCATTGATGAGAGAGTAGGTTACTCTTATATTCATACTATCTGCATAGCAAAGATATGAATGAATGCAAACTGAACCCTTCTTTCAGCATGTGAGCATGTGAGCTATTCCCTATGAGCTCTTTAATATATTATTTCATCAATAAACAACACTCATGGACTATAATAATCATAATAATGAATTGTGCTGACCAACAGCATTAAATGTGATTCTCCTTTTATTTTTTTTTATACCATGAGACAATGTCAAGCTGTAAAATCACAAAGCTCGACCACTGGGAGGAGAATATGTTGTGTTTCCCCCTGTGGGTCTTCAAAGTAGGTTTCAGTGTTATTAAAACATAAGGGATAGAACAGCACTGACATGCAGCCCACACAGGGTCCATGGCAACAGACGAAGAGCGTCTCATCAACAGCCGTAGTTCCAGCATTGTAGCTCAGTGTCTCCACATAGGACTATCACTGCTCCTTTTATTGTGTCTTCAAGGCAGTAGCGCGGTGTAAACAATGTTTGAACAATTATGAGTCTGTAAATCTCCCAGCAGGAGGAATTGTCCAAGCCGTAGCCTGTTACAGGCGTACCCAACATGCTCTATGTGACAGATAGTGGTAGGGATTTGCTGTTCTGTGTTCTGATAAATGATCATAAACTTCCTCTGCCAAGTCTAACTTTGAAGTCCTGAATAAAGGCACCGGCACACTTAAAAAAACAGAGGGAAAAAAACATATTGGACAATGTCTAGCAGATATAGTAGTCTGTAAGAACTACATTTCTACAAGCAACGCTAACCAGAACAGTTGGCAGGAGCAAGTAAATGAAATGGAAAGGGAGATGGTACATTTGTCCCATAAATTAGAGTTCCAAGAAAGATGGAGAATTTGTTACGGGACAAAAACAAAAGACGACTCCGCTCCCTCTCAACGGCCAATTATAGCCAAAAGGATGCAGCAGGAGTAGACGACATAAAGACCAAAACCACCCAGATTCAGAATCAGTCAGTATGTTTTATCAGATATGTATTTGTCTTCACTGCAGTTATATTAAGTATTGTGGGATCTTCAATCATGGACTCATGCTTGACACACACATTGAAACAGAGAACTACAGTCAAGCATGATCTGTGTGTCAGTTCTGTGTGAAAGTTTAAATAATAACCAACAACACACTGCTATAGTAGAGGTGTATTTAAATATGTCACAGTTCCGATTTCAGCAGCTAATTGCCCTCATGAACCTTCAGAAGTTCAGTCCTCATTGACTTCTGCTTCTTGAACATTGTTTGCAGTCTGTTAAAAACTTTCCTGTTCCCCTTTGCTGTTAATGCTCTACGTCTGGCCAAAAATTTGCCGTGCATCTAAATGATCCAAATTGCAGCCTTACAGCTTTCACAAGCTGTTTCCTAAATGCCATTTAGCTGCTGGATCCCACAGTGTGCTCATGTTGATTTATTAGAAGGTGGTATGGCTGAAAACCAGCAGAGCGACAAGGAGACTTATCAACTACAGAGGTCACTCCTGTGGTGACGGTCTGACTGCCTCATAGTTCACAGGCTTGCAGTCATTGTTTGCAATTTTTTTGTCTGCTGAAATCTGTTTCCGATTCGGAGACATGCATCTGAATGCATCCAAGTCTCCAGGGGATACCTTTAATGAATATTTCATAAAGTACAACAGCCCTTTTATTACAGGAGATTGGTTGTATTCAAATAACGTGTTCACCTCAACAATAAGCAACAGGATTCATTCAGCACTCTTGACAGGAAGCAGATTGTTCTTGGGCTTGGCACAGTGGTTACTTGGCAGAGAAAGGCATGAAAGGAAGATGCAGCAAGGAACAATGCAGTGACAGATGGAGAAGAGAAACGGCAAGACACAGTCAGCAAGATCAAGGCCTTTGTGTCTTAACTTCATTTCCTTTTTATGCTTCTTTTTGGTTGCCGCTGAGTCTTAGGAAGTCATAGCCATCATACGTTGACTATGGAGTCTGGAAGTGTTTCATCATTTGTCATTTCTTGAGAAGCTGCTTACGCCGTCTTTGAAAGGCACGGAAAAATGTCTGTTTCCTGATACAGTTGGAAGGTGAAGATAACACCAAAGATACACACTCTTGGCCACTTTGAAGTTGTTTTTTTCCTACTGTAACTGGCATCTCTGGTTTGGATGGGGTTTGGATAAAACTTTTAAAGCAAGCATGTAAGAGATCTGAAATCGGTCGAGACAACTTCACGTGCTGTCTTTCAACTTTGGTTGAAAAGTAAGTGCCTCTTTCACATTTTCTTCAAAAGCGCTTTTGCGTAGTAATGCAACTCACATTGTTGGGGGTTTTATGAAAGGTAGGACAGTGATGAAGATATGTATTTTTTAACCAGGAGTTAAGGAAAACATCATATTCCCTAGACTGTTCTACAAAGAATACATAACCCTTTGTTGTTTTCCTTTTGATTTTAGAATTTTTTTTTGTTGAGATCACAGAAACAAATAACACACTGAACAACAATACAACATGTCCCAGTCCCTGAGTTTGTTTTACAATACTGTGTTGACCAAAAAGTAGACTGAATAGCTCCCAAAGTTCCTTCACCCTCCTCCCTCCTGAATGCAGCTCTATTATGAGCACAGTAGCATGTATCAAGGTGATTTATTGCCAGAGAGAACTCAAGTTGTTTAAAATGACTGGTGTGATTAGTCATATATGCTTCAGAGCTGGAAAAGGGGTGCACAGTGCTCCTGTAAATTAACAGCAGCTGCAGATTGTAGTCGACCACAGCAAGGTGGTCAAACGTGGTAAGCGGCAGAGTCGCCTGGAGACAAGGAGAGAAAGTGGGTCATTACACCCCTTTCAGGTATGAGTAGGTTGATAGAAGAGAGAGGTAGGCTACGTTCAAGAGTCACAGGCTCCACTGTGAAGGAAAAAACTGCAAAAGAATGATAGTGTCTGAAATCTGCCAAAATTCCACTTGAGTTCCTGCACAAATATGCTCCTTATTCCACAAGCCAGCTATGGCTACGCTCCATTATTCCTGACATAAAGGTACGACAGCAGCCATTGTATTTGGCAACTTGTTTTAGTTTTAAATCATTTTTCTCATTTTTGTTGGGTTCTGCAGAAAACATCTATTCAAAACTCTACTTGGTTTTGCACTGGACCAACAAAGGACAGAATCCATATGTCTTTGTGATGTTTTTCTATAGCTGGGAGCACACTTTTATTGATTGGTCTTATATTGATCCTAAATTTAAGCTGGCTGTCTGGACGCAGTCATGTCTGCCAGTCAGAGTGAATTATTTTCTTGTCATGTATGGACAAGTCTTAAGCATCCACACGGTGGAACTGCAGGGATTTCTGGTTTGAATTTGTTCATATTCTTGCAATGCAGAGAATATAGTCTTTGGTCTTTCCATCAGTGCAGATTCTGAAGTTGTGACTCAGGCTGTCGAGCTGCCATTTTCTACAAAGCCCTGAGTTGTCATGTGTGGACACCTGTGAAGTAACACCTTTGATGGGTCCCACTAAAGATAAGTTGTGTACATGAACCGTCTCATCAAGACTTAACAGTCCCCGTGTGTCCCCAGCTTAAGATAGGTTCTTATTTTTCACTTTGGAAAAAGGAGCATCTATAACTGCACCCTGCTGCAGCTCTGTGAACAATCTAAATGAAAGACTTCAGATACATCACGCTGGGTCTTTGCTGGACCAATGGTTGTCGTGCCGTCTAACTTGCATCTAATACCAATCTGATTACAATAAGGAGACTCAAACCCATTACCTTTATGAAGCATTTTCATCACCGTTCTGCCTATAGGAAGACATTTCTTTGATGGATTTAATGTGTTTTTCCGTTCTGCTGCGCTTTAGAGGAAAATCCACCCTCGGATGCTTTTGCACTGTTGGGAATCGTCAATTTATGATTTTTAATGCACTTCAGGAGGATATGTGATGAAGTGTTATCTTTTTGGTTTTCTTTTCACCTGTGGCTACATTCCATGCTGGTCTATAGAGTCTATAATCGGTGTAAAATTGTTCACCTCTGCCTGTGCTACAATAGATTTATCTGTATGATTACTGGACATCTATGCAAAATGGTTTGAAAAAAATAAACACCTGGGGAAAGAAAAGTGTATTGTGGCTGTGCAGTAGCATCTTTCTTACTATAATTATAATTATAATAATAATACAGTGATATTGAAGAAAAAGCCTTAAAAGAAGATGTGTGCAATGTTTATCACAACTAACTGTTTGTTCTGATAGTAGTAATGTACTTTACCGAGAGGAGGTTCATTAAGCTTTGCATCCTGACACATCATGCTTATTTTCTGAAAGACTAATGACCTTGGCATTTTGCTGAAGTGCCCTTTAACATTGGCAGCTTTAAAACATTTTAAACATTAAATTGATGCTTTAGGTAATTGCCTGGGTGAATTCCCCGCAGCACTCCACTCCGAGCCACTTTTTAGCTTTCCATTTAATGCTACATACGCCACATTTTCAGACTGTGATTTTTGCCTGGCTTCCAAAAACATCCTAATCTGCCACAACAATGCTAGAATTCAAACTCCGGGTATGGAATGATATCGTATCAAAACAGGCAACACTTTTTTGAAGTCTTAGTTCAGTAGATTTGAAATGAAAGCACCCGGGCTTCTTTCAGGCCAGTTGGTAGAATTAAATGTACTATGTCCTAACAGATACTAAATACGAATAAGAAACTAAATACATAAAAGAGAGGGCAAACTCCAGTGCTGTTTAATTACCGGTATCCTGTATTTACCTCCATAATCAACAAAACCACTGAAAAGAGTGGTGGTAATTACAATGCAGAAATGTTTCAATGCCTCGCGAATATTTATATTTGGAGTCTGGCTCTTATTTGTGTCCTGTCATTACGCTTATGTGGGTGAGTGCTCACAGTTTCCTGTTAGAAGTTTAAAGCTAGATGCGATTTGGTGTTATATTTAGAAAATACTTGGAAGGAGGTGATGTGTGGTTGATGTTCTGACTCTTACCCATGTTGCAGTGACTAAAAGCAAAGAGTGGATGTACTAAAAAATGGCTTGATATGGCAGTGAGAATGTCTGGGCAATCTCTTGGCAAAGAATCGTTGGCAATGGCTTTGTTACTCATGTACACATCAGTACTCCAATATTCTGTATGATATGTATATGAATCACCTCAGGGTGACACTTCTACATGCACAGGACCCAAACGAGTGCAGTGTTTCCAATGAGGGCACGGGTCTTAAAGGTTCTGTTTTTAAATTGTTTTATTTAGTGGGCTATTTTGAAACCTTTGGCATGTTTAAGTGCTGGGCACAATGAGTGAACACAAGTACCGTCAGGACTGAGCTGGCAACACCCAGTGACTGAAATACATATGCTGGACAGAAACAGTTGATTTGCTGCCTAATGCCGAGAGGGACACTAAGATATGAGTGCAGTATTCCAATAGATACTGCTGACCGTATATGTCTATGTGCCCTTTTCCATTTACAAGCCTTGTATTTTGAGGGTTTGCCTGTCAAACATACTGTGTACTCCCAACTATGAGAACTAAAATGACAAGCCATAATATTTCCAGTTGAGAGAACAGAACTAAAAGCTGTATTTCCTCCTTTGCTCACCATTTCTTCATCACACTTATTAAGTAAATACAACAATCTGACATATGACTCGAAGATTCGCCTATGAAACAAAACGACAGCGCTGACGCTGAGCCATCATAACATAGGTGAGGTGCTGCCACCTGTTTCCACTATTTTGCAACATGATGCACTGTATTGAAATTCTGCTAGCTGTCAACTTGTCTTCAGTGAGATTGATACCGTGCACTGCCAGTAGGCTCATTTTCCCTATACCAACTAAGTTGATGAGGCATTAGTGACTGACCAGTATTTTCTAAATTGAATTTTCCAAGCTGGCGCCCCTCCAAAAGCAGCTGCTGGTATTCGGCAAGCATCGCCAAACAGGAGACTGCATGTGTTTGGCAGCCTGAGAGCATCTGACTTCATTTATCCCTATTCTGCAGGCCTTGGGAGTTGACAGGCTTGGTAATCAGTGTCCACAAGCATAATCCCCATGTCTCTAGACACCACACAATCAGATCCCCCCCCTCTCTAACTATGGATGTCCCCCACCTCCTCCACACAGGCAACTCTCAAGTGACACCTCACACACAAACGAAGGTGAGTGTAGTTTTATTAATAGTTGAGAAAGAGAGGGAGAGAAAACACACACATCCACGGTGATTGTAAGGAACACGTGAACATGTGTGAAGGCCATCTGCATCAATATGTGTCTGGGAAATCTACAGTATATGGGTTGTTATTTCCCTTGTGGGTCCTCATTTTCCAGCAATATCTCCAGAGGAGAATGTTTTCTTTTTCCTTGTCAGGTTGATGTCTTTAGAATGCACCCAGCTTTGTTAGAATTCCCTTTAATTTCTGGTTAAATTGAACAGTCTCTGTTATTGCCATTATTCAAAGGAAGGATTAATCATTTAGGTAGGGTTTTCACTTTTATTTGTAAAGGTTACCCCTCTGTACTGGCAAATCTAACAGAGATGTTCAATTTTTACTCCTGAGAAAATGAGAAACTAATAAAACATTGCCAACCAGAGTGCAACCCTTGGGAAGCATTAGTAGTTCTCGTGTGACTGGCCATGTGAAGAGACTTGAGCTTTGTAAAATACAACCGGTACAGCCAGATGCTGCAGGACAAAAAGCCTGTAATGGAGACAAGGGAGAAAGGCAGAAAGCTTCCACATCACTGGCAAGAAAGCAAAGGTGATCAACTGCCTCCATTTCTATCAGCCCAGCTGTTTTGTGAATAACTTTTTTTTGCTGCAATTCTTCCCTAACAATACTGGTATGTCTTGGCTGATTTATATCCCAGATATGTGATGTACATTGTTGGATGAAATATGTGAAAAGGGTAAACCATACATTACATTTAATGTCCTAATATGATAGGAACAAAGCCCCCAAACATACAGTATTAAACTCCATGTGCTTCTGCCCCATCAAAGCGTGACTATTGTCATCAGACACTTCCTTTTTCCCTTCAGAAACAAATGTCACCCTCCTCAGATTAAGTATGGCTACGGTTTCAATTAACAGCTTTTTTTAAAGCAAGCAGCCCATTGTACCATTTTTCTCCAGCAGGTTTTTTCAGTTATCCTGGCTGATTAGATCTATTTTTATTCTGGAGGTGGGCGGTATTATGCTGGAGGTCTACTGAGGACACCAAACTATGTCATTACCATCTAGTGAAAACTATTGAAGCTCTTGAGCAAATGGTCCAATCTCTCCAGTCTCATAAACCCCTTAAAACCCATACACAAACTCTATTGTTACCAAAAAGCTGTAAAGGTAAAAAAAAAAAACACTTTCATAGACATTCCAATATCTATAAATGTGAAAATATGGACCCACCAAGCACGGACAGACACCACTGACCTGGTTACACTCTGGTTAACCCTAAATCAATATCAGCACAAGAGAACAAGTAGAGTCAGAAATCTCTGTCCTGTCATCTTCAAAGGGTGTGTGTGATGTACAAAGCACAACTGCAGCTGCCATAAGACTGTATAACTTGTATGCATTGCAATTGACCTGCTGATATCATATCGTTACGGTTACAGAAAACGTCACTGTTACGTTACGCTGACAATCAGAATTGTTAGACCACATTGACATTCACTTGACTTGTGATTGTCAACACACCTCAGCGGCGTAACATCAGAAAAATATTGTCCCCAAAATGATTTCCACATAAATCACGTGAGAAAACATCTGGCGACATAAGTTTACACCACTGAGGTCTGTAAACACCGACAGTCTTATTTAACCAGCCAGTTAACAACATCTGCTATTAGCAATGAACTAATGCTATCAAGCAGCTGCTATGCTGTTTGGAGAAAGCTTCCCTTTCAGACTTTACTTACACTTACCAACTGGTGCTCATGGCGTCAAGCTTCCGTATCGTCTTGGGAGCAGAACCGATGTAAATAAAGTCCAGCCATTTGTGTCTCAGCAAATGGAAGGGAACTCTAGCTGTGGTTCAATCCCTCATGTTGGCTAGTTTCAGAAGCTTTATCCCACACCTTAGTCATACATGTAGCAAGATGTCTACAGGATGCACTGTTCATTATTGGAAAATAGAAGGTACTCTGGTATTTATCCCCATGAGCTCAACAGGCAAACCCGGGATGACCTTGCCCAAGTGGAGGTCCAGGTTTCGGCATCAGGCTTGATTGTATTGTATGGGGACGTCACATGCAATGAACATGCATGCACAGCACCAATACAGAGGGAAACAGACATCGTGACAAATTCCACACACACCAATCTGTACAGTAATTTGTTAGTGTGTGTTGTGAAAAAGTTGTTTGCTCTCCAAACACTAGAGGACCAACAAACGACATCATCTGAAAAATCATCGGCCATTATACCTCCTTTACATTTCCCATCTATTTCCCTCAAAGACTTTTCAATTTAGACAGAAAATGAAAGGGTGTGTTGTAAACACAAAACTACAAAACTTTTATGTTTTCTCCTGCATTATTTATTTCCATTAATGCCTCAATCATGATGTTTGAAGTTGCCAAAAAATGTATTTAGTAAAAAAAATCTATATTACACACCTTTGTTACATCCAGTGCTTTTTTCCCCCAAAAGATCTGTCAGAAAATTGATTTTGAAATCCAGCAATGAAAAGTTCCAAGTTAGTTATACACATACAAAGCTTCTTTTTGAAATATTTCATCAAATCCCAGAAGTCAGTCGTTTCAAAAGCAGAGAGCACTTCAAAAGCACTAAAACTGAAATAGGACAGAGTGTTCAACACCACCACTGTCTAAGCTGCTGCCCACTTCAATCTATCACAAGGTTGTGTATGGTTCCCATGAGACCCTGTGCTCTGTGCAGCCCCCACGCCGCTTTGGCTACCAATGTAACCCACCACCATCACTGCCCCGCCGTGAATGACAGGCATCCAGTTCCGCTTGACTGCAGCCTCTATCTCTGAACCCTCAAGGACACCTAAAAGGACATATTTGTCATCAACTCATCTCTCGCATTCCCACAGCCGCCTCCTCCATATATGCACACACACACACACACACACACACACACAAAGCACCGACTGCGACCCGCTCACCTGTAACAGCATCTACCTGACCTTTGCTTAATGTCCTCAGGTGCCAAACCACAGCACACAGGCACAAAAACAACCTGCGGGTCTGGCCCTGCCTGCCGTCTCTTGTTCGGTTCTTTCCTGGTAAATCTACGTTGAAATCATCTAGGTGGATGTTGTTAAGGCCCACTTCAGATGGAAACCTTGGACAAGGGAAGTAAACAAGGCATTGTTTGTGAAGGCTTCCACACAAATCGCCCCATAATCATCAGCTGTACTGTTTTTCTGGCTGTGGAGCTCAGAATTCTTCTTCCCTACCAAAGTCAAAGAGATGTTGTGATGTAAGAAAAGACCAGGTGTTCCAGAGGGACTGTAGACATTCTGGAAGACACTCAAATAAATAAAACCCTTTAGTTTGTCGAATCTTTACTTTGTCAGTCAATGTGCATCAGTATCAATGCCAAGTTGTTAGGTAAATGTAACCTTAAAATGTACAAATACAGTGTTGAGTTTTGAAAAATAACATTAAAATTCAAAGACACCATTGGACTCTTGTTGATGTTGGGCTTGCTAAAACTAACTGCTCTCATCTTTGAGTTGTTTGTGCACTTCCAAAATAGTCTTAGAAGTTGTAAGACTGAGACAACAGGGAATCAGCACAGAACATGAGATTGAGATCGAGGTTTTTGAGGGTTGCTTCAAGTCCCAATTGGTAAACCTGTCTCTGAAGATTTCCTTTTAATACAAGTAATATGTTTAGAAATGTAATAAATAAAAAGCAATGCTACCCTGAATTATGTTATCAACATCAATATATTCATAGCATAGAACATAGCTGCAAATGGTCACTAAGACCTGTTTTTGGAGGTTATGTATTTACAAAATTGTCATCATTGACAGTTATCTGCTGTGGCAACTAAAGCACGATTAAGATTAAGGCAATGAATTGTAAATTGATTCCCTCCTCCCCTTTCTACCTGTTGCACCCAAATCCTGCTGCCACAACTCCTTCCACGCAAGAACACGAGACGTGATTGACTATTGAGGAAGTGTTTCCCTTTCTGCTAAATAGTGGGCATCATCTGGCTTCAAAGTTCTCAGCATTATGCACCATTTGTTCATCACTACTTGTTTGGTAAGAACTGTAGCCAAGTCTTCACTTTTGATGCCTGCATGGAGTGATGATGTGCCAGATTTGCCACATAAAACTCTGTCCTGTGAATCTACTGCAGTGGATATTACTATGCAGAAGGAAAGAAAAGTACTGAAACAGCAGGTCTGGGTTCCCACTATAGATACTCAGCTTGCTAAATAATTAACACCATATGCTCTTGCTTACATTTGAGTGGCCACACGTGTTGACTTTGAATGGCGCAGTTGGTAATGAGTATGTCTATACTGTTCCATTCGTCTGATTCTGGCATGGAAAATGCAAAGATATTACATCCTTCTGCACTCTACAGACGCCTTCACTCTGGCACTATTCACAGAAGGAGATACAGTATGTAGAGTATTGCACATACCAAACCTTTCAACACTTAACGCTTAACGCTTGCATTTCTAAAGCTCCAAAACTCCCAATTTATGACATGAGGAGAACATGCAAGACAGCTGATTTAACCGTTGATGCTGAATCGCTTGCTGCAGTATGGAAAATGTTTAGTGCATCACAATGAGCCACTTACGCAAAAACGTATTAGTAATTGTACCTGACACCAAAACAATACATTGAATTATTTGGGTAAATATGGCAAATCTTCAGTTTTCTTTATCTACCTGCAGTAAAATTCTCCCCATTGCATTTTAATGTGACAATAATTAATAATGTTTGGAGAGTGTCAAATGGAATAAAAGTCTTTGTGACCAAACTAATTATAAAGTAGACCTCCACCTCCCACTTGTAGCATATGAAATAAATTGGAGCCCTTCCTTTGTGCTGGCCTTTTCTGCCCGTACAGTGTCATATGGAAAGCTAATTAACTTTTACAGTGGATGGGGTTTTTCCAGGGTCTTTGTTATGTTGAAGAGAGTGTGTGGCCAAGTGACATCATCTGTATGTTGCTATTTAGAACAGGAACAAAAGATAAGTAATAAATCATTTCAATCTCCCAACTACATCATTTCAACCATGTAGCATGTATTAAAATAGTGAGATTTAGAGGAGGAACAATTTCAACCACCATCTTAACAAAGACAAATATTATGATGTGTGCAAAAACCTTTCCCTTATTGCAGCATGCAGTAAAACACGATAAGGCATATTCTAACTCACAGAATCCAAAGAGGCGATTTCATTTCTATTTTTGGAATGCCAATTATGCCGCACAGCAGTAGCTTTGGATATTGAACCAGTTAAAGTCAAACTGTTGTAATACATTATTATCTATTTCAGCCTGGTGAGGTGGGGAGATTCTCGCTGCTGGATTGTCATCAAAAGTGATAGCATGCTGAAACTGTAATTCACTGTTTTAGTATAAATCAATAAGCCTCCAGAATCCATTCCCCCATTCCACCTTTATGTTAATATAAAAGAAATGCTCAAATAGAACTTTAATTCACCACACAGTCTCTCAGACTGTTTAATGGCCCCAATTTAATCCATAACTGCTCAATTGACACTTACATTTCAAGCCCATCTTAATTTGGCTTCTCCTGACAATTTTAAGTTCTGATTCTCTTTTGAGCCAAGGCTACTGTGACCCGTGTTAATGGAGATTTATAGTCCAGTGCCATTCTCACAGTAATCTTCTATTAAGAATTATACCCCATTTGATCATTATTACTCTCTCTCTGCTCTCCCACCAAAAAGTCTATGCAGTATGCACACACTGCAGTGCATCCCAATGTCTCCGATGATGCATTTCACCCAGTAGACACGAAACATGTTAAATACAGAACTTGTAACAGACTGTAAAGTGAAAGCTAATTTTTTGTTGGAGCGTTAGAGGACATTCAGATGTTTCTGATGAGGGGTATAAATCCTGATGGACTCCCATCCGAGTGTATTCATTAATCATGCGTCTCATTGGCGAAGCTCTGATTTGCCACTGAGACAGATGAAGATGAACTCAGCAATATATTTCTCATCATAACACAACCCTCACATAAATATTAATAGCATATTTTCAGCTGGTGGGCATGAATCATTTTTTAGACAGGGAATTTTAAGAGTTATCCATGCGTGTCCAAGAACAGAACATAAGCAAGCAGTTGTGATAAACAACACAGCTTTAAGGCAGCGGTGAAGAGAAAGCTGTAACCATACAGGGGATTCAAAAAGGGGCCTTAATTTTACTTCCCGCAGGCAGCTACTGATACATTCTCTTATTTAAACTCACAGATTGTCAATTGAAATATTTGCACAAGTGAATGTTACTGACCTTTTTTTGTATGGATGTGGCAGTTCAGATGAAACTGTTGTGAAATATTGCCTACATTAGTTGTATGCTGTATTTGTGTCAGAAGGTTAAATCCTGTAGCTTCTGCAGTGTTTCACACCACTAACTGCCTTATTTGAGTACATTTTCATAAAGCCACATATTTCATCACCAAGGCTTTTAAATTCCAAGGCTGAACTTCCCTGCAACTCGTATTCATCAGTTAAGGAAAGTAAGGGAGTTATTATACTGTATATTTTTTTTTTTTCCACCTTTTTCAGTTATTTTCCCTCATTCCATAACATAATACCCCGGGTCGTCTGAGTGAGCATGATGACAGCTAAAATCATGTACGACAAACCCATGGGTCCTAAGCTGCCCTGTAAGCTTCGTTTTGGCTTGGTCTTTCATTTCTGTACATGTTGAGCTCAACGTGTAACGTGTCAATTTACCCGTTAACACATCTGTTAGACACACCCATGAAGAACCGGCCTAGTGATTAGTAGGTATCTGGCCAGCATCCATGCTTCACAGTCTGCAGGTGTTCCCAGCTCAGGCCTAATGCTGCTGACCAATGAGACGTGAGCAGGCTTCTCAGAAAAGGACTTAAAGAGAGTATTTTCACTCTGATTGCACAACAGTGCTGCAGCAAGGGAGAGTAGAAGTGGATAATTTCTTTAACATTAAAATATTGCAATGATGCATGAAAGAATAATGATATCTGTATGATGTGTCGCTTTTAACAATTAAGCACTGATCTATATTACATTGTTGCATCGATCCATGTTGTATTGATCCGATCTTCGACTCTTTTTGTTGCTCCAGGTGTATGACCATCAGTACAAAGCTGTGGTAGATGGCATAGAGACGGAGAGCATGCTGGAGATTGACCCAAGTCAGCGCATTGAGATCTTCAGAATGGGAAACGGGAGCGAAGAGGTCCTTGAGATTCACGACTTTAAAAATGTAAGTCAAATTTAAACAAAAACGCCCAATCTCTTCTATTCTCTGCTGTTGCTGTGATCGCGTCCTACTTATCAGAACTGTTCTTGCAGGAGAAAAGATTATGATGATCTCATCCTGCCCTTTTCAAGCGTCAGCTGAAAACATTTATCCTTTCCTGAAATCACATTTTCTTTCTCTGAAATACTTTGTCCTCCTTTGTCATTCTCTGTGAAAAAAAAAGAGCCTGAACTATGATTCAACCCACAGAGAATCAAAACCTGGAAATTACAGGGAGGTGAACACAGAGGGTGCAGAATCAAATAGGGTTTTTTTTAAATCACATATATGCGGTACACAATGTCTGGCGTCAACAACTAAGCAGCCGCTGTGCTCGTTGTGATTTTATTGTGTACTGGAGTGTAGGCAGAACAGGGGGGTCTTGCACCAAAGACCTCTTTCTTCTGGGTCTCATTTAAAAGCCTGCTTTTATTCCCTGGCGTGTAGGACTGTTTGATGTTTAACTCTGTCCTGTCATGTCTGCCAGGCCGTCTCGTAGCCTGTCCTAATCTCATTTTATTGTTTCTGCTAATTGCTTTCATGCTCTATTGCTCGTCTCACCCCTGTACAGCACTTTAGTGCAATTTAGGTTGTTTTCAATATGCTGTATAAATAAAACTTGAATTTAGTTGACTTGAGCATCCAAATATTAACCTCTACCATTAACCCCGCATTTACAAAGCCAAATAACTAGCAGTTTCTCATATCTAACCTTTTCATCTAACCATAACCTCGGTTTGTTTCTCAACAGCAAATTAATCTCCAACAGAACTCATTAGGCTTCATCCTTAAATCCTGCATGAGTGCAAGGTTCGGTAATGAATGCTCATATTTGCATAATATTATGGGATGGAAGGTTAAACATTTCTGAATAAAACTCATCCAAACAAGAACTTAGAGGGGTTTTCCGTCTATCATAACACCTACAAAGTTAACCCGTTATGAGTTTCTCTCTCTCTCTCTCTCGTCCACACACACGTACACACATACAGGCGCATATGTTTGTTGCCTGTTCCACTTCCTGATAGTGAGGCGGATCCCCCAGGGAGATCACTTTGATTCTGCTCTCCACCATTGAATACTGGGAAACAAGTGAATGAAGCAGAGTAATTCAAACCTTACTGTGACCTAAAAAAAAAAAAAGCCCACACTAAACTTATAATAGGTTAGACTGTGTTAGAGGGGGGCTGAGGGTAAAAAATATTTTTTTGTTAATATAAAAGGGGAATGTTGCATGTTATTACACAGAGCTGAGCCACCTCTAAAACAATCTCCGTCAAGCCTCGGGGCTGTGTGAGGAATGGAAAATGAGAGGATTATGCCGCCAGGACCATGGACCACCAGCCAAATCCCTTCACTGTTGTTAAAGGCCAATATAAGACCCATTGTAAGCCAGAGGAGGGGAAATAAAGATATGCACAGAGACATTTTACTCATAAGAAATACTAAAACCACACAAAAATATATATCACATTTAACAATAATTGGCTAAAACCTTGTTTTTGAATTTTAGTGCAACAAAATGACAAATTGCAGCAGTAAATGAGTGTCCTCTGATGATTATAAATGTAATATGTGCATCAAATAAAAGGTTAGGACACACAAAAAATAAGAATTTGCTGCCCACTTGTATGTGTATTAGTGAGCAGATCATTTTGAGTATAGATCTTTGGACTAAAAGGTAAATTCAAGCTTTAATAGTTTGTGTGGGTGCTATTTTAACCACACTTTACTTACTAACACTTGAGATGACACCGCTCTCTGCTTTGCCTCATCCACAAAATAAATTGAACTCAGGTGTACATCGATGTACATCAGGTGTACATCGTGGATATTGGATATAAATATTTCAGCTTTGTTTGTTCAAATTCATGGTCTTATTTCCTTTTGGTAGCAGCAAATACTACAATACTGCTAATCAACAGGCATGAGTCACACTTCCAGTATGCTCGGAACGCTAATTGGCATCAGTAAACAAAAAAGAACTGCATCTTAGTAGCACAAATGATCTCAAAGTGAAAGAGATTCAATTAGAGCTGCTGAATTGTACAAATCCAAATCTCTCATATTCCTGGAGCAGAATTGTAAGCTTGCTGATCTTCGCTGACACTCTGCCGTCTTGTATCTTTGACTTTTTTTTCTATCACTGAATCATATTTTCTGAGTTTCACGTCCTTCCAAAATTCTTCAACATTCTGCCACTTATCATTTCCACCAGGATGAAAAAAAAATTGAATGAGCCTTTTTCTTTCAGAACTCTTATCACACAATGTACATCTTTCACTTTGCAACACCTGCAACATCAACAAGAGCCTTGGAGAAGTGCTTTTTGATAAGGAAAGTTCCTATCAAGGGTGGACTGACCCAGTAGTGTTTATGTGACATCCATTTATAAGACCAGGTCAAATTCTCTAAAAGCTATGAGACACAGACTCAAAACCTCCACTCTATGCCTCCACCTGGGAAACACAAGAACTATACTTCATGAAAGGAAGAGAGAAAATGCCTTTCCCACAGTTCTTAAGTCCAATACCGGCGAACCGGGTCAAGGTAGTAGAAAGCTACAAAATATTTCAGCGTTGTCAACCACATGAAATTCTCAGTACTGTAAGTGTTCCTGGATTTTCCTCCCTACAAGTGTTACCTACATATGCCAATGTCTTATTAGCAAGGGGAAGATATTTCACTGAAACACATATAGAATTACTAACTGCGTCCTTGGCTGTGCCAGAGTCTGTACGAGCTGCTTACTCTGAAATGGCATGGAGGCTAAAGTTTAGATAACCATCCAGTCGTAACCGCAGATGTTGGAAGGAACAGCTGGCACATAAATAACATCTCTGTTAATGTGACTTCCATCTTTAGCTTTGTTTTTCCTTCATTTCTTACCGTCTCCTGCTGTGCTGTGGCTTCTCTACAAAACTGGGAGCTGGTAGTCTCATCTCCGTGGACACAACCTGCTGCGGCTCACATTTTAGTCATTCAATATCTCAAAATCCAATCAATGAACAATAGATCTGTCCTCAATGGAGCTTACTTACGTTGTCAATGCCACTGGCGTACATACAACAATACTTCCTGCCATTGTGCGATACCGCATGTTTTCTTTAGATTGAATTATATGGAAACTACAAACATCCCCCTGCAGCTTTCATCCTTTAGAAAGCATTGCTGAAAAATGTGCATAACCAAACAAGCTGTCTGGATTTCAGTGATTTACTGTACTGATCAAATATAATTGGTGAGACTGTTATCCATAGCAAATGATGTACGCCTTTAAAACACAAGAATATTAAGAAGGAAAAACAAGGTTACAGACGTGTGAGATGTATTGTGTTACATTTGCTGTGTTGTGTTTCTTTAAGTGTTGTTTTTCCCCCAGTGAAGTAAAGTTTATTCTACCTGAGAGCAAAAGCATTACAACTTCACCTGTCGTCACATAAACCTAAATTTACATTGGCATACCACCTCTGTCTACATTCATAAAGACTGATATTATTCAGAATATGCCTCCTGAAATTGAAACGCGCCCATCCTCCAATCAAAACATTGTTCACAGACAAGCTCCCGGTTAAGCCAAGTGTATATTCTAACATTGTCTTTTAAAACTACATCCTTTTCCCATTTCTCATCCCTGTAATAATGCGTCTTTCTTCATTTTCTGGTTCACCAACCTCGGTAATCATTCCATCTCATCACAAGATTGCCCTCTCCTCCTCTGGCACAGCTCACCAATACAGTAGATCCAAATTAAACAGACTCATCACAATAAAGCCAGGCATAAACATTATGCTTTTGTGTTTGAGACTATTATCGCCCCGTCCTTTTCCGCCACAGATGAAATTACACACAGTAGATTGTGACAGGCACCACTTTATTTCATGTCTTGTGCAGCTGGTATCTGGTTTTCTGATTGACGGCAGCACAGAAAATGTAGAAATAGCACCTACATGGTCAAGTTAACCGATTCAAAGGAGATGTCATAACAATCACCGTGTTACTGTAATTAAATTTAGATTGAATCAAGTCCATTTTCATGGTGCCGCTCAAACAATTCTCAGTTGATACAATTTTAAAGTGGCCGTAGCAGACGTAGATCCTGCAGTCTGCTCTCGTACAGTGTGCTGAATGAGCAGCTCTGCGGATAATAAATTGGATATAATCTGATCTACCAAACGTCTTTCAGACTTATTCTAGCTGAATATCTTAGATTAACAGAGAAGGGAGGATTAATAGATCTTTCATGCCTTTTGAGGCCGTCTGTGTCAGACTGAATGGAGCTACAGTCCATATGTTGGAGGATCATGAGTGGTGCTGAAGAGAGTGGCTTCACACTTGACTGCGCAGATTAAGAGAGTGACAGGGACCTATGACTGGCTAATTCAATGGGGGCACTCTCTGTAGAAAACACTTCATTTTCAGTGCTGTCACTTAGCTCTGCGATGCAATATATGCTGCTGTAAAGTATTACACTGCTACACTGGAACACAAGGAGGTGGAAAGTAAAAGCAAGCAGTCATCGTTTTTTATTCTGTGGTAAAAGAAAACGAATTCTAAAAAAGATCAAAACATACCTCCCCTTATTCATTAGGTTTTAACTTCTTTAACTTTGAGTGCTTTGATTATCAGCATGAAGCTGAGCACTTTTTAAAAGTGATCGCCTCAGTTAATGGATACCCACATCACAGAAAGCTAATGAATGATACATATATGTGAATTTCTGAGTATTCCTTCGTTTCTTTTTCGTTTTTCAAAGGGAATCACTGGGATTCGGTTTGCCAAACATCAGAGGTGCTACATCAGGACCCAAACTAGGAAACTACCCACAGTAGCAGAGGTGGAGGCTGAGGACACAGAGTTACTGGTAAGCTTCCTCCCTCAGATGTCTTCTATACCTCAGACTCTCTACAGAAGCTGTCATGCATATTGTAGGGAGATAACCAGAGCAGAGTGCTGTGAGCACAGCACAAATCCTCAACCTGTCCATCTCACCCTATCTCCCCACCTCTTGCACTGAAGAATAAACAGGGGTTTGTGGTGCCTCTGAAACTGTCAGAAAGCTGCCCACAAACCCATCACCTCTTTGTGCCTCACATCAAATGCTGGTTGCTGTCAATCCTGAGCTGATGTTAGTTTTTAATCATCTTCTCCAAAGGCTGTACCCAAAAAAAAAGGGGGGGGGGGGGGTGCGAAGGCCTAAAAGAGCTAAGCCATTAAAATTGTATTTATTTTACAGATGCTTCTTTTTTTTTGTAAATTTCTCAAAGCTCCTATTGAGATTCAGAGTGATTCATTTCAATCTTCTAGGTCTTATACTTGTGTGTGAACTTAAGCAAGAGGAATGGACGAAGTCCTATCAATCAAAACACCCAGTTTTTCAGTGTCACATTGCAATTCACAGACTGGGTCATGTGTTCAAAGAGAAAAGCCTTTTCTCAAATGTCTGTACTGCCAGCACACTCTCATTTACATTTCACATCGTAGCTGACGCACTCTGCTCACTGCTTTATTTGAAAAATAAAAAAGAAGAAGCCGATTGTCAGTCCAAGCAAAACCAACTTTACTTTTTAACTCTAAGAGCGAGCACAAGATGTTCCACCAAAAACATCAACATCTCTTTTCCGCTCATATCCTTAATATCTGATCCACATTTACAGATACTAATTGCCCAGGCGGCACCATATACAGTATCTCTGACATTTCTTTTGGAAAGTGAAACCTAATTGGCTTAATTCACAGCTCCAAACGGTGTCGTGTGAGGCCAGGAAAGCTATATTACTGTAATAAAAGTTACAGAAGCTGTCTTGAGTACAATTGCTGTTTCAACACCATATCAAATATAATAAAGTTTGAAAAAGTACAATAAAAATCTTAAAAATAAGTTCCAGATGCTGTCAAATTGCGATTTTATATCAAGTTGCTCCATCCAAGTGTAACACACTCCGGGGTAAGTATACCACGCACAAGGATCGTAAGGCGCTAAGGAGACAAGTGCAATACTCCACAAACACAATCACAACATACAATAGGCAATATCAATGAACAGTAACTTTGTTTGGAGTAGATTTTTTTTGCGATATAAAACACAATTTGAGAGCCTCTTTTATTACAAAAATGAAAATAAAATTGGACCCTTTTAAAGAAAATAAATGGTCTTCAGATTGTTTGGTAGCTCATCACCTAAAATGTTCTTCTTATTGCCCTTTGTTGACATTTATCCCAGTGTTTGTGAGAACTAAGGGTTTGCAGCAGTTTCTTTCCTTTAATTCTTCTGTCAGGATCTCATGTTAAAGTCTCTTTTATGTTTGGGTGCACACTTTTTTGTTTATGAGTCAGTCAACCAGGTGAGGCAGGTTTTTTGTTGTTTGGCTGTATTCCTGCTGAGAAGATGCATTCCAAGTGGGCCCATGCTGGGAGACTCGCTATCAAATGGATCCCAGGATTGTCTTCCAAAAGGATTTCACTCTCTAAACTTATAGTATTGTAAAATTTAGATACATTAAATGAAAGATGAAAGTGTATTAAATCAAGATCCTAAATGTGTTAAACAAGTACTAAGAATGATCACACATCTGTGTATGAAGGGACATCGGACGTCGGCCATGTGAGGCGCCTGCTCAGACTGCTGAATTTAATTCTATGACAATGGGTCGTTAAGGTGCTTGAGCAAGTTGATTCCCTGTCACATACTCGTGCACGACCGCATAAAAGAGGACGACACACAGGTTTGATTGATGAACCGGCAGACGCCATTGGCAGCAGGACTGCAAGGTAAACACAGCCTCTTGGTGTAGCCGTTTCTCATTTTGACTACAGTTACATAGAATGGCAGACATATTCCTAATTCAGTAGTAATGGTGAGAATAAGGATAAGCATTTTAGAAAAGTCACAATAATCTTGATATTTTAGTTAAAGCAGCAAAAGCAGTTTTGATATAATGGTCCCATATACAGTATTTACACCAAAAAATAAAGTATGTTCAATTTGTCATCACTCCTCTTTCTAAGGTACCTTGCACGGCAAAATACCCCTGCTAATATTGCTCCAGAGGATGTTTAGGTCCACCACAGGATTGGACTGCACAAGAGAAATAAATATCAGGGGGGCCAGTTTTAGGTCATAAACAGGGACCTCAACCTGACCTCTCCAAGGCCTGGCCTCGCATTAGACGATGGTCTGTGATCCATCCACCCACACGTGACCTTGAGGAAGATCAGCAGAGGAAGTTCCTCCTCAGGTGGTGACTTCACAAAGCTCACAGGGGCTAAATCCAAACATTAATGGTTCCTATTTGAGCCCAGCCACAGGCTTTTTGGAAAGCGGGCTCGGTGCAGCAGTAGCAGGCTTTAGGGCTGAGGTAAAAACAATGGGAAAAATTGCGGAAAAACTGCAAGCAGCTGATAAGGAAATGCAGGCCCTGTGAGGGAGAACCAGGTGACAAACAGGAATTGTTTGCCAGGATTTCTTCTCCCTTTTCAATTTGCCTTCTCTATGAAATGTCTGAGGGAGTAATCCCTGAGCTTCATTGCAGCTCACCAAGTCTGACATGAAAATTGCCATTCACCTCCCTCACACCCTTAACATTGTCAATGGATGCTGCTGGCTCCATTAAACAGCCACTTAATATGGATGACCAAAGCTCACCCAGAAACCCAAAACCTCCCACTCACACAACAACTGCAGACAGAAACACAATGTAGTGAGAAATAACACTAGAATAGAAGAGGATAGGATAGGATAGAAAAGTACACCAAAGGCCTACATGCCACCGCACTCTTTATCTGTTTGTCTGAATGCTGATATGAAATGAGTGGATTTCAGTGTGAGAGATTAGAGATGCCTATCTGCAACAAAAAAGGTCAGCATTGAGTAGCGGTAATTCAAGGCAGTCGTCTTTGCTGCTCCGTTTTGAATCAGTAGTATTAGTACTAGCAGTAACTCATACAGTCACACCTTCAGTCAGGTGACTCCTCGGGTTACATGGGAGTCATCTGAAGGCCAAGGCCAATGAAGTCACTCATAGAATGGAGCCGCAAACCATTCTGCTATCAAACACACCCATGGTATGTACATTATTGTCATCTAAAGGGCCTTTATTGTCTGTGTTTTACAGCTCAGTCTTGATCTAAGGAGTTAGCCTTAGACATGTGCTTCTCTAGCAGATGTTTGGTTTCCCCAATGTATAGATCAGCACACTTCTCTCAGCATTTGGTCTCCAGTATGATCCCAGTATCACCTGGCCCCAAGGTGTGAGTGACTCCGGGTTTTTCCCCACCACTGACTAAGAAGTGAAGAAGCTACTTGGATAAGTGAGTGGATGCGTGAAAGGTCACAGCTTCCTGGCCGCATTATGTCCGTTAATGGTACGTGAAAGCTTTTGGATCGCATCAGTGAAATCTCTGTTGATCACCACCAAACGTAGCGCCAGTAACCTATCTGTCATGTTGACTATGTTTTCCCCCTGGGGGACACGATGGCAGGAGAGGCTAAATTCATTAACTGCAGCACAACTGGGGTATAATTAAGTTGTGCACTGTAGGCAGAAAGCATACATACACAAGGAGCAGGACCACAAAACAAATTACAATCACTCCCAAGGCCCAATACTTGATCAAAAGAGAAAAAAAAGAAAAAGTTGCTGGTGTACTAATAATATATCATTTGTCAATGGCAACTGTGAAAAGCCTTTCAAAAGTGTATAAAGTGGAGAGCTGCAATCATGCTGTCTTTGTGCTTGTCAACTGGCATTTAGAAATCCCTGCTCCATGCTAAAATGCTGACCTTTCCCACTTCCCCCCAGGGCGCTCTCTCCTACAAGTTATTGGAGTCGTTTCTCAGCTGTGAAGTCAAAGTCATGTTGTGAGCCCTGTGTCGTGACCTCCATTTACTTTCCAGAGAAGACTCACTTGGCTTCAGTGGTTAAGCGGTCCAATTAGAGAGTGTTGTTTGTGTCCCATGAGTTTGATTTTAATTTCCGCAACCATGGGAATGGCGAGCCCCACCAGCTCCATCCCACAGCACCCCACCCCCCCAAGCCCCCCACCACCCACCCCCCACTCCCCACCCCCCAGCTGCCATACCGCCACCAACCACTAGACCACCGCTAGAGGTGCGTCAACAGCCCCTGAACAACAGTCATTGATGTGACAGAGTGCAAGATAAAGTTATTTTGTCTCCCCGCGGGTCACGACTGTGTCACGCCACGGCAACAGAAGAACCGGTGCGGAAAGAACATTTTAATTCAATGGGGGAGTGACGGGGCGAGCGGAGAGGGAGAAGGGGCACGACCCAAAATAAATGATTCTTGCTCCTGCTTTAGCCCCAGGATTCCACGTCAAGCTTAACTAATGTGCAATTAAGCTTTAGACTGGGAGAAAATCACCTTGTAAAAACATTTGTCAAGTGAACTGTTTTTCTGTTCTGCTTTGCTAATTAACAAGGGAATGGGAAGAGGGGTTTGTTTGTGTGTGTATTTACATATACATGAATAAAATAAATATCTACACTGTTAGGGGAGAGCATTACCAAATCCCTTCATATATCTCTATTAGACAACACTGACATGTAAGTCCCTATCATTAAGCAATAATAGTTTACTTTACAGCTCATGAACTACAGTATCAACAAATTAAGCCCCACTGATGGCGTTGGGTGCCAAGCGAAGCATTGTGGTCGAGGGAGGGAGGAGAACCCAGGTCTTTATTGTGTCTGTCACATTAGAGGATATTGCAGGCGCACTCCGAGTAATGAAGACCACTTCTAAAGTAATTTAAAAGTCAAATCATCACTGTCTGTGAATTTCAATGATGTTTAAAAGAAAGCTCAACCTCCAGGCTTTGGAGGGTAAGAGAGAGAGAGAGGGAGAGAGAGGGAGGGAGTCAGGGCAATGGGAGTCGGGAAGTTTCCGCCTCCTCGCCGGACACAAAGGTGAGAGTTAAAAAGGTGAAGCTGGAGCCGCGGTGAGGCTCAGGGGAGAGAAGAGTGTGGGGGGGGGGGGGGGGGGGGTGGAAACTAAAGGAAATGTGTCGACTCCAGCACTGCACCTAAGTACAAATTTGCAGTACATGTACATCCACCCTCTGTACTCTGTTTTCTTATGCGGCGGTTGTATTTTCTGGTTATTTTGCACATTCAGGCTTTCAACAGGAGATAAATCATATCCAGCATTGTGTCGCTATTGTTTGAACACCTCCTGTCTAAGGTTCTGGCTGAACGGCACAATGCATTTTTCTCAATTTCCTCAAGAATACAGGAACATTACATTACATTACATTACGATCATTTTGGCAGACGCTTTTATCCAAAGCGACTTACATTACATTACCACTCTTCGCAGAGGGGGGAGCAATTGAGGGTTCGGTGCCTTGCTCAGGGGCACCTCGGCAGGGGCTCGAACCGGTGACCCTCCGGTTCCCAAGCGGAAGCACTACCCACTGAGCCACTGCCTCCCCACATGTAACCCATCAGCCGACCCCAGGGACCAGAAGATTTTATTATTTTTGTTTTTTCAAGAGTTTTCATGTCAAATCTTTAATGTTTGGTGATACATTGACATGTTCTTTTCATATACTTCTTTTCCTTGCCATATATACTTGCTGCTTTTACTTTGTACTTGCAGTTCATATTTTCCCATTGGGCTATTTGCTGTCCTGCCTTCCTGCAGGTAGATGAATCTGAGGCCGTGGATATGAAGGTGGAGGACTCTCGAGTGTGGGTTCCCGCAGAGGAACCTATTATTAACCCAGCCTTCCTCCTTACCTCCAAGATCTGGGAGTTTTGCCAGGATCTGCCCATCCACTGGATACATCCCTCCCCAATGAGCGGTAAGAGCACGGGGGCACCTCTGCCTCTAAATGCAGCCGATTAACACCCGCTGGAGGGCATCCCTGCTGGCCAGATGGAGATCCATAGAGACTGCATGATTTCCAACAATATGAGCAACCTGACGAGACGACTCTTTGTGTGTTTAGAGAGTTGAGAGGTTGATGGTCACCTGGAGATTTGCTTTTTATGGATCTTTCTCCTAAGGACGTGTGGGTTGAACTAATCAGAATCTGTGGAAAGTGATTTGTGTGTTGTACAGCATCACAACAGCAACCCCATTGTTTGACAGCAGCATGAAAAAGCTTGGAATGAATTCCAGCATATTTTCTCCTGAATGTTTGTAATTACCAGGAGGCCACTGGGAAAAGAGACAATAGCAGGCAAAATTCAATCTAAGAGCTTTCTCATTTTAGCTCAAACAATGAAAATACTGTTGTTTTGCAAGTGCATAAATATCCGTTGCCTTCCCTAATTGAAGTGTGTGTTCAGGCGCAGAGCTCCATGAGGTCGAAATTGCAGAGGACGCACCTGACGCAGAGGTCACAGGTCACCGTTTCACTCGCGATGTCGGCGACGACCCTCCCGTGAATGATTACGTAAGTAGACTCTGTATACCGGGGACCACGCCATAAAATACAGTACATTCACTCCGGCTCTGGCTGTGCCGAGACTCTTTCTGCATATAAATCGCTCACTAATTGATGTTAAAACTGACTTTGTGCACCAGAGGGCATAGCAATTGCTCTATATATCTGTTTAAGTAAGGCCAGTTCATTGAAAACTCCCTTAATGTCTCTCCGTTAATTGAGAGGAATATCCAGCCCTTGAAAGGCAGCAACTTCTGCCTACAGCGCCCATTAGTGCCTTTTTTCACTTTTTTTCTGAGGCAGTAGAAAGCAGTGTACAAGAGGAGCGCTCTCAAGGTCACTGAACAGATGAGCTACTTTTATAAATGTTTTAATTATCAAAGCATATAAAACGAATGGATAATCCAAGTGCCTTATTTAGGCGCAGCACATGTAAACCACGCAGTGCTGATTAATTACCCTTCACTCCCAGGAAGATCATGCAATGAATTACAGTACATTACAAATATTATGCCGGCATAACATACAGGAGAGACCAGCGGTTACACATACAAAGCCCACAGGGATGTGAGAACACGAAGACACCACACACACACACACACGCACACTTTTGATGGCAAGTGAGAGCAAAGTTATGCTGGATACACACTGGCAACTCAGTCAGGCTGCGCTGTGCATCACAGCTGCTGAAGCCTCTGTAAGTGGAATCCGTTTGGCAATTACACACAATTAAAAAAAAAAAAAGAAAACATCCCAGAATTAGAATGACTTTGTTGGATTGAACTAACATCACTCAGTTGATTGTATATTTAAGCTGTGGCTGCAATGTGTCCACTGCTCAAACATGTCATTTTTTTCAAACCAGCTTTGTTATTGGAGATGAGAATGAGGCAAAATGCTCCAGAATTTAGGATGAGGACGAGTCAAGACGATTCCAAAGCCAGCAAAATGAGGTCAGGGGGAGTGAGATGAATAATGTAACAATTAAACGCGTTCTGCACTGAAGGCTTGTTTCAGAAACAAGAAATCAGGTAAACGGGCCAATAATCCAGGAGGCGAACAACAAAAGAGAAAATCCATCGGAGGTGAGAGTCTGTGAGGAGTCATAAGTCCAGGAGCAATAGAAAACACGATCACTGGGACCTCACAACAGAATCACATCAGCGCACCGGAAACTCAAGTTGCAATACAACTCACATAAGAGAATCTGGCGAAAACACACCAGGGAATGGCTGGAAATGTACCGTGGGAGGACTGCTGAGGGGATGAGGATCAGGTGTGTGTAGCAGGTAATTGGATAAAGAGACTGATTGGTTAATGAGCGAGGAAGCAGGAACAACCAGCAGACACACCTGCACAGACACACACACACGCAGGAAAACTCACAAGCAGAGCAGGAGGGAGGGAGGGAGGAGTTTAAATTCAGGCCACAAAAATCGATAGTAGTTAATAAATCCATCCATTTTTAATGTTTTACAGAATGAAGCTGTATGGCAGAAAAATTATCAAGACCATAAGTGAACGCGTCCAATTGGCCGTCTGACCTAAAGAAAAAAGTAAAACCAGCGTTAAAACCAACGCTACAGCCTTGCCTATGTGAAAATGTCATGCACACACATACAACCCCCCCCCTCCCCACACACACACACACACACACACATTCATACACATACACACGGCCTCATTCAGCACTCACAGCTGAATAGCCACTAAAGCTAAATTCGAGGATAATGAGCTCGGCTCCGTCTCCTCCTCAGAGCTGTAAGAAACTGTGAGAGACATGCAGAGAAATGAGACGTCCTATAATATTAACATTTATCAGGCCCATCCCAGGAACACCTCCTGCTCAAGTCCTCAATTTTCCCCCGCTTCCCTGGTCTTCATCCTCATCTTCAGTGGCGGCGAGATGCAGCCACCATGCAATTAAAACATACCAGGGGATGAAAACCTCAGTTCCCCTTTTAAAATGTTCTGCCTGTGTCAGCTGAGTAAATCATACGGCTGCAATCCATTCCAGCTCTGCATCCTGCCGCTTTTTGTGGGTCCAGTGATAACAAAGGCCTTTGTGACCAAGCAGAGGGAAGGCAGCAGCCTGTAATTGGGAGTCTGAACTCCCGTTCATGCCAGTGGGAAGCCAAATGCGTTATCCAAATCTTTTTTTTTTTCCTTTCCTGCGGAGCCACAATTCATGAAAATGCGCACACATTCAAAAACATACCCAGATACATCTAAACACACACAGACACACACAGTCTGTTACTCACACTATTTCCCGAGCTGCTGACCTCTTTTTATCTGCCTCTTTCACATGTGCACTCACCTCATCTGCGTTTCATAAGGCAGAATTTCCGTGCGGCGTCTCTCGGCGGCATACGTTTGTAAAGCTGAATAATCCTTTGAGTCCTTGTGACAGGATGGTAGATATATGAAGTTGACCTTTTGCCATGGCTGCCACGTCTGAGCGCATTGTGTAGCAGCGGTGGCCCTGGAAATTTGAAACTGAATAACTACCAACTGACAGAGCTGAGGGGACGCGGCCACTGTCCTTGACCCCCACGGCGAGGATGGGCTTCTGAGATGAAATGACCTCGATGTTGCACGGGCTCACGCACAGACACGTTAACATGTTTGTGCCCAGCGCGCGGGTCTATGTGTGTCCGAGCTTTTGTTTTGCGGGTTAAAGCTGCGTGGCAATGGGACCTGCGCTCCATCCTCACAGAGCACAAGATTGAAGTTTGGGGTCAGCCGTCATGAATACGAGCAGCAGAAGATGATGCAATTCAAACCTGTGAGTGTAATTTCTGTCTGTGCAGGCAGTTGCACTGACGCCAAAGCTCCTTATCACTTAGGAAAGCCAGCAGTGTGTCCTGAAGTGTATTACTATCGGCGTATTCATTTTGTTAGAATTCCATTGTCATTCTACTTCTCTTTGGAGCACAGTGAGATGAAATCTGAGATCAGGACATAGTTCCTGCACAAGCGACAAAGCATTTCATACGCAGCACTGTCCTATGTGTCAACATGAAAACCCCTTTGAATACAAAGCAGGGCATGAAACAGAAATGTTATCTCTGGTGTTTTGATCCCAGAATGAAAGTGATGAGCTTGGCTATGAGATTTAATAACATACCCAGGCATGTGCTTCAAGCTCATGAAAAGCAGTGATCAGTGTGTGTGAAATAACATCAACAAGTGTGGAATTTAAAGGAAGCGTGCTTTGATTCATTACATCTTATTGAATGTCTGACACAGTTTTCTACTCTGCAGACTCATTCATATCCAGTGCTTCACATTATGCACAGAAGTGTCCGTATGTGTGTGTGTGTGTGTGTGTGTGTGTGTGTGTGAGTGTATTTGAATGTGCATACGTGCACAGATGCAGCAAGAGGGTAATGGCTTTTACTCTTCATTAATGCTGCTTGTTTGTGAGTGACTGCCTCAGATTTCCCAAGGTGAACCATTCTGATCACTGCAGCAGCCCACTAGAGACGGGAACTCAAAGCCGCAGTGATTAATATGTAGCCTCCGTCTTAAAAGGATAGCTCTGATTAATTGTCTTTAAGGTACAATGGCACCTATATGGCTGTTTGCTTTGACAAACACAACCTCATTTGAATAAAAATATCTTCTTCATTTTCTAAGCCAGAGCTCAGGATTTCCTAACATCACAGCTTGATCTGCCAGGAACAGATACGATTATCGCCGGTCCGTTGGCGGCTTTCGTGCTGCTTTCCATAACAGATTGTTGCCTTGAAGCTGATGACCTGAAACTTGCCTGGAACAATGAATCAATCCCACATTTTCTTAATACTGTATCACATCTCACACCGTCTCTATGTGTTTCAAGTATGTCTCACCAGCGTGTAATTTATCAATGTTAAGAGCAGACTCTTATTTTTCTGATTCATGCTTTTTGAAGTGATTATAGTCTGCTCCTCACTACTGGAAAGAGCAGAATAAATTGGACAAATAAAACATCTACAAATCATTGTGTGTGTGTGTGTGTGTGTGTGTGTGTGTGTGTGTGTGTGTGTGTGTGTGTGTGTGTGTGTGTGTATGTGTGTGTGTGTGTGTGTGTGAGAGAGACAGACTACCCTGACTGTAAAGATTAGATGCAATGAAACCCCTAATTTCCATGCTTAATGTAGTGGAGGACTGAAGGGACCTATGGGTGCCGTCCCCTTAAACGATTCCCACACATTCTTCTCTCCCAACGGTAGGCTGTGCTTTTTTAAGTGACTCGGTCATTGTAAGAATCAGGCCGGTGTTCCAACGGAACGGGAGGTCCAGGTAGGTCTGTGGCAGCGGACTGTCTCAGAGGATTCATTTACCAAAAAGAGATTGAAATGTGGTCAAATGCATAGCGAGAGCAGTCGCTGCTTCAACCCACACCGAGGGTTAAGTGGCACTTCTCTGAACCCCATTTGGAGTTGCTCTTGATCAAAGGCATGACACTCAGTCCCACGAGTCTATGAGGGCATGAACCAACCGGCACAATGGAAAAATTCCAAGGGCCATTAATTCTACCCAATTTACCTTTCGTTTGGGTTTCATTTGGCCCCTCTATAAATTCAGAGGCAGCCAGTGAGAGCAAATGAAAGAATCCTTGTTAGACGATCATTACTCTGCTAATTGCTTTAGGAATGTGCCATGCACTTAAAGTCAAGGTCAGGAGGAGGGCGCCAAGACATGGGGAGCTCTAATTTGAATGCTCTATTGGAGGAGGGTAAGCCATTTTGGTGCCGAGTGTGGGCTGCGGTCGGGGGAGTTAAGAGGTCGGAGATGAAAGAAATAGTGTAATTACACCGGTAACTACCGACGTTGGCGTCCCTTTGATTGAAGATAGCCCTGGAAGAGAGGTGGAGAAGGCTGGGATCAGAGATGGAGCGCGGTGCAGGAAAGGAGCACTGCTTCCTCGAGCATAATAGAAAGGTCAGAGGTATTATATCATGTTTTATGCTCCTGGAGCTTAAATCAAGGCGGCCTACTTTCCCTGCTATCTTGATCTCTTTGTCACAGTCATCAAGCACGGCACAACTTTGCCACCACATTTTCACATCAATTGTGATCTTTTTGCTCCTGTTTAGGTTTTTACATATATCCTACTAACCCACAGCCATAGCAGGCTCATCAATTCACACCATCAAATCCCTCATCCTCTGCCCTTGCCTTGGGGGAGATGGCATTTGTCATGTGTGCGATTATGATCCCAATCCTGTGTCCTTTGCAGAGAGACGTCGGAATTGAACTGGATAATCGTCTGGATGAAATGGGCTATTGCTGCCAGTACTGTCGTCAAGGCGAGCGCTACTGCCAGCGCTACTACGAGCCCCTGGGTGGCTTCAACCCGTGGCCATACTACTACCAAGGAGGCCGGGTGATCTGTCAGATTGTGATGCCTTGCAACTGGTGGATCGCCCGCATGCTGGGGAGGATCTGAGGAGATTTTGCCCATCTGGAAACGTCAGTGTGAGTGTGATTCTGCTCTGATCAATGCTCCACACCACTTGTGAGACCGAAGCAGTCCATTGCACACAATTATTATCTAATCTGAAAGTGAGCCCACTAAGTATAAGCTTGTTTAAACCTAATTTGGTGCGTTCTTATTATTTCTGGAAATATTTCTGATTGTTTACAGCTGATTGTGTTGTTGCATATTTGATCCAATGCAGTGGATGCAGCTTAATGTTATCATTCCTCTTTTCTCTTTACTTGATAGCTTTAAATGTTGAGTCATTCTATACTGTTGTGTATCAAAACATCTATGCTCTTGTTACATTCTTTTTTCGGTTTTTTGCTATTCATGCTTTGGCCATAATTAAAAGGTGCACAAACCCTCAATTGCCCTGTTTGATGTAGTTGTTGTAGTTATGATATTCTGCATTGTTTTCACTTCTGCAAAGTGCTTTTAATGTTGCTCGCACCTTTGCTGAGCTCAAACTAATAACTCTCTGCAAGTAACCGTAATAATAAATGCAATAGCTGCTGTGTTATCAAAATCAAAACCACAAGGCGCAAATCTCCTCATGGGTATTTTTTATTTGATTTGTGTAATTCCAAAAGCGAAACACAAAGACAAAAGAGTTGAAAGACGTTGTGTTGTGGTGTCGCAGTTTGCTTTGTAGCCTTCCATACATTTCAATCTCTCTCTCTGATTCTTCCAATTATAATTTCATTTCATTAATCTCAGTTGTCCAATCAAATGAAACAATACAACTGTCTTGAAATAAACGTAATTCCCCGGTGCGTTTGTGTGCTATTGTAGTTTCTGACTCATCCAATCCATCTAATAGACAAATCTCTATCATATTCATTAGTCCCACTGCTCATTACAAAAAAAACATTCTGCATCAAATTAATAGACATTTAAGCTCATTTTGTTTCTACTTTATCACTAAACTCTCTTGGGTAAATGAGAAGCATATAAAGATACATAGATTAAAGCAATAAAACAGGTATTTGACCGATGTCAAACACTGACTGTTGGTTCAATATGATGATAATGTCGTCTGAATCAATATCATTTGGTAGTAAAGTGGTTTTGGCGTAAAACGGTGCAAAACAAAAATTTGGTTTATGGAAATGCACTTAAGACGAGTTCAGGCCTTAATCGCATTGTTTATTTTTAAATCAATGAAGTCAATGGCCCAAAGCAACATGTCAAGTAAAAAATAGTGGCATGAGTTAGCAAATGCAATAATTGCAAACATATTTCAAATAAACTGACAAGTATACTGCAAAGCACTTCAGGCAGTTGTGAAAAGTTCTTTAAGTCAGGGTTTATATAATTCATTTCTTGCTACTTCTCCCATATCGCATCAAATACTCAAGTGTTTATTAAAACTGATACAGCCGGGCCGCTGTTTGTTTGTGTGGCGTGCGCGCTCACACGGCCTGGAAATCGTGTTATTTTTGTATTGCTCAAGTCGATCTTGCAAGGTCTCCCAGGACTCTAAGGACTCTTTTGTGTAGTCGTGAGAGTAAATTGCCATTGAAAGCCCAGAGAGCCGCTTTGAATGGGACAACTCAACCTGACTTGAAAGACTGACACAAATATTACAGCCGGCTCGCCACAGATCCTCGAAGTCAATAGGGACGAGGAATCCAGTATTAAACTTGTTAGACAAACATGTGGCGTTGGTGGTAATATCGTGGAACCAACAAGCTGATCACTCAATGCTCCCGATGCTTCAGTGTGTGTGTTTCTTTGTGTGCACATACAAACGCATTCAGGGAATCTGCAGGAACAACTGAACTGAACTGAAGACTAGAAATTGGCTTTAATGAAAACACTAATACTTCTGATCTTTGATTGTAGAAATGCAAATGTGCGTTGAATCGGTGACTTGTTTGGGTTCAGTGCTTCCCTTTAGAATGTAGAAACAGGATGAAGTCTCATTTCTAGCATTTTTCTCAATCTTGCAGAAAACCCCAAGTGGAAACCTCATTTTGTCTCCATAGTCTGAGTTCATTTAAAAACAATAAATGGTGTCACATGTGATTGGCTGATGATAGTGATCAGTCTTCCAGTGAAATGGACACAGCGGAACAAGAGCAACAAGCATTCTGTTAGAGATGTGGTGGACGGCAGGCATGATAACAAAAATGAGGATCGATATGTTTGACCCTGAGAGAGAGAGGAAGATGATCCCACAACGTAGAGAACCAACACCTACCACGAATCTCAGTCAGTAGAAGTGGTGGTAGAAGAAAGGTGTGTTTGCATTGGTAGTTGTGATTTGGGTCTACAGGCTCACCGGTGCCCAGGCAAATACAACCCAGTGGGGAACTAATGACCATCAGCAGAGGCTGACATGGTATAAGCCCAATGATTTGCTTCTGCTGTTTTTACTAGATATGTTGGGTTACCACATATCTAATGGCTAATAAAGATGATTGACAGTGTGTAAATGCGTATCCATGGTGGACCAAATAAATTGAAGGATCTAATCTCTGAAAAAAGCAGCACATTTATCCATTGTAAGTACAAGATCAACAATTTCAACTCACCAAAAATCACCCACACTAAATGAACACAGCCCCCTCTGGCTGTGTGTGCACAATGGACAGCAAAGCATCATCTCAAAGTCCCTAACCAGCACGTAATGAGCCTCAATTTAACAAGCACAAAAGCAGCAAAACAGCCACCATCTCTCAAATATCATCTGTAAACGCCAGAGCGGCACAGGGGGGACAGAAAAGCGCTTTGGCAGACGTAATCAAGAGGAGCACATTGAAGTACGTGCATCAAATGTGACAATTAAACAATAAGCGGCTCAATAAATCAAACGGTTCATGCAATCAGACGAAGTTAAGTGACTGACGTAGCCGGAGCAAGAAGCAAACAAGTCCACCCTGCCGTCGTTGGGAGAGTCGATTCATTGAGCCCATTCATTGGTTTTTAATTCCACCTTCATTACGACGAGAGCGACGTCTGACGAACTGACAGCAACAGTGACCTGTGTTGACTCTTAAAAACTGGGTAATATTTGTGTTGTTTATCAAATCTAACTTTCCGCTGCTGTTCAGCCTCCACAAGTGCATTCGTTTGTGTGTCCCCCACACACACACGCAAACTGTGGCAGGTGATGCTCAAAATCCATCAAAAATCTTATTAGCAGTTCATGTTGCCAAAAAAAACTACTTTCTAAACCAAATGTTCTAAAAACTAAAAAAAAAATCCACAATCTACTGTAGATTATGTGTGTGCCCAACAATCATAGTTCATCATGTTTGTTAGCTTACGAGGTTTAATTAAGATTTTCATCGCAGTGGGCCGACATTACCATAGATATGAAGCAGATCTGTGAGGCCGTGACAGTGAAGCGCTCCTTAAACAGAATGAAAGGATAAGCACATATGAAAATCTAATTTCAAATGGTGCCCGCCACAGTTTTCTCATGCATTTGAAACACTAAGATCACACTCACTCACTCACTCACACACACACACACACACGTCCCTCCAGAGTGTGTTTGTCACTGCTTTGATGAAGAGAAGATTTAAAAAAAAACAGATACAGTGTGTCTGCTAGGTTGAGACACGTTCAAAGCATTTGTACCAACCTTGGCCTGAGGAATAGCTACGATCAAGTCCGCTCACAAGTCAATTCTCATTTGGTTACTTATCAAAAAAGGAAGGAAACTTAACTTCCACTTGATTGTTTTTAATGTCAGATGCTGCCTGTTGGTTTAAGGTCGACGAGTTCCTATTCTGGGCCGGACGACAGTGAGAGACCAACGCGTGAGGAGTGTCTGTATTTAGATTAGTGACCTGAAGGAACAGATCCGTCCATGCCATGACTGCAGCTCGGTCACTGATAAGCACACATGTATTACCAGTGCCATCATGTGGGGTGAGACGTGTACTGCTGCTTCCAGATGCCGTCTCTCACAAGCCAGACCTCGTTTTTCTGCATGTATTCCTCATTTCTTTCAGCCTGGCATTAAAAGCCTATAAAGTTGCTTCTGTGAACAAAAATTGTTTTTTATCGTGGCACGGTCGCAACCTCAAATGTGGGTTGTCATGTACACACTGCTTAGCTACAATAGGCATGAAACTGCTGCCACGAGGTCCCTTTCTCTGAAATGTTCCAGTCAGTCTGGTGACCTGATGGTTAAATAATCTCTCCCTGCTTCCTTCCTGCTACAGGCTGGAGGCACAATAATGTCAGCCGTCATCCTTCAACTGCTCCCACTGTGAGAGGCAGCATGGCACAGCAGTAAACACTCGCGCTGTGTCAGTGGCTGCAGGCGACACAGAAATAGTCCTCGTCTCTCAGGGCCCGGCTCTCACTCCATCTTCAGGGGTCTCTGACTCACTAACCACGGCGTAGCACAGACATAACAACTGTTAGTGGCCTTTCATTATTTTAGTAATCCATAACAGTCTCCGCTTACCATATGGCAGACGATCGATGAACCGCTGCACAACAACGCAAAAGTGTCTATTTGGATGGAATAGAAGGCTGTTTGTAACGGAACGTGCCGCTCCTGTTATGATTTCAGACTCAATCAAAAATAATTCTCCCATCTGCAAAGAGGAGGAAAGGAGTTGAAGTGGTGAATGTGTCATTTCTGGACTGTGTGTGTGTGTGTGTGTGTGTTTGTGTGTGTGTGTGTATGTGTGTGCGTGTGTGTGCCAACCCAATGGCAAGATTGGACTGTGTGGCACACAGCTGTGTATGTGGGTGCAGGGAGAGTAGACAAGACCTGCTGCCAGACAGCTTTCCCAACACCCCCTATCCTGAAACACACACACACACACACACACACACACTTCAACATAACACATTCGCCAACGGTCTCAATCCAGGCCAGTATAACCCCTTCACCTGCCAACCACGACACACACACACACACACACACACACACACACACCTCCTCATTCGTGGAGCCACTGTGACAACCTCAGCAGTCTTCAGCTCTGGGCATGTCACATGTTAATATATTCATCCACCCACAGACACACTGGAGGAGCAGGGCTCTTAAGTACAGTCCGATCAGACTCTGGCTAATGGCTCCAATCCAGTTTCCCAGCTTTTCTCTTCATCAAATGTCATGTGGTTAAACCACCCCTCCCTCCCCCCAAAAAAACCCCCAGACCCATCAGCAATACGACTTCAAATATTCAAGGTTAAAGCTTCAGTTTGTTTCAGTTTCAGTCTTGGATGAATAACCCAAGGAGCCAGTTGTAAGCTGTTGTCTAATTTCGCCGTTACCTTCTTTAATTTATGATTTAGTGCAGCTCAACGTTTCAACAGCACTCCCTCCACTCCTCTGTGACAGCAAAACAAACAGATGATCTTTAGTGAGGAAGATTTTGCTTTAATTAGAACATGGACTTCTTTTTTTAAAAATCTAGTCTATATTCAGCATAACAGAGGACATCCACAACCCCCAAACAATATGAAATAACAAAACATAAGGCAGAAATAAGCAGTGGACATACCTCACCATCTCACAGTTAACAGTGCTTTTAAGGAGGAGGAGGAAGAGGAGGAGGAGGGTGGAGGAAGGAGGGGGTATGGCAGGTACAGGAATATATACAACATAAACCTCTGCAAAGCAAAACACAGGCAGCTTGATCCCCATGTTGAGTTTTGGATTTCAATGCAGCAGAGTAATGTAACCCAGTGTAAATGTTGATTGTCAGAAATGTTGCATAATTGCATGTGAATATACATTCAGTGTTTGTGTGTGTTTGTGTGCAGATGCAGAGCCCTTTGGCTGTTACGGGGCTTGTAAAGCAGCCTTTTAACTCCTGTCCTTAGGTGGAGGTCAGTTTGTCTGGCTGTCCTCACTCTCTGCAGCCACAGTCCAAGGGAAAATACAACCAATTTAGCCGCGCTAGCACTCACAATCAATATGGCTTCAGCTCCAGCAGGACCAAAGGGGCCAATCGGACATCTAGCCTGAGAGGTCCTTAACAAAGTGGGATGGAAAATAAAGGAGGGGAAAGACTCAACTTAGAAGGGGGAGGAGGAGGAGGAGGAGAGGAGAGGAGAGGAGAGGAGAGGAGAGGAGGCTACACTGGTAGATCATTTTACCCTTTATCACTGAGGAAAAAAAAGAAAAGAAGGAAACAAATATGACATGCGATACCAAAGACACCGTGGATACAGTTTCTGAACGGTTTATGAAGAAACACAGACCATAATATTTCTGAAAGCACAGCCCCCGCAGCTCGACTGTTAAAAAAGGGTGGAGGTATGTCTGCTGAGAAAGGGAAGAACCTAAGCACATTCAGTAGAAGTTAAAAATCATACACAACAGAATGTATCTACAATAGCATGTAAGAGAATATAACAGGGGAATAACGATGCTGCACTGAGCACTTAAAAGTCCAAAACTGTGAAAATACCAAAAGCTGATTACATGGAATGCTATACAAAAGAATGTTGGTCCAAAAAAAAGAAAACAAAGAAAAGAACTAAATAAGCTTCCTGGATTTACTTTCATATTATTTGTATTTTCCCTCATGTTTACACATGTAAATATTAGACAAATGTGCCTTTTTATACAGAATTTAGAAATTCACAAAATAAATAAATTCATTGTGGCCTTAAAATTGAATCTCAATTGTATATTATATGTATGTATATTTCCATATATATATTTCATTTCATATAAACAGGATTTAAACCTTGGACATACATTGATAAGATCGCTTTTATCCTGCATATTCTCTCCATTCCTGCCTCCCTATCTTCCTCTGCCTCAGGTCTGCAGCTCTATACAAACAGGTTTAACGTCGGATTGTCCTTGGTGGACAGAAAAATGCCCATTTCCATAGTAACACAGTATTTTAAGGCCAGGGGTAATAGAAAGGGAATGCATATATTTTTGTCTACATGAAAATGAATAATAAGGTCTTGTAGGAAAGGTCTGAAAAAAAACCATCCAGTCCATTTTCAGCTTTACCCAGACATTTCCAAGCACGAGTCTTGAGCAGTTTCATCTTCCTCCTCTAAGGCACTCTTCAATTTAACTCTGACTGGACGCCATGATGTGCTTATCCATCCCTCATCCAAACGAACAGGACACTGGACCATACAGCACAAATGTCAATCTCAAGTCTGATGTCATTGCACCATTTGGCATTCAGTCCTCCGATTTTTTGGTTTGTTGCATCATCCTTTTTGGAGCAAAGCCTCTTTTTACACTGCTACCAGTCCAGTGAGATGTACAGGTAAGAAAATTAGCAATTTAACTGGCACATTTGGTACACCTCCTCCCTGGTTTAACTAATGGCTATTTTCCAAGAGGGGGATGTCTGTGTTGCGTATGTGTGTGTGTGTGTGTGTGTGTGTGTTGGGGGTCAGGTGAACAGAAGATAATCTTATGATATCTTAAAAATACTAAACACCCCCTTGATTTTTATATTAGGCACATGTTCACAAAATATGTGAGTAAACATTGAATCCTGAGGCCAAACTGACCGACCTGAAGGAGCAACAACCAAGATCCTTTGCTCTGTGGAAGGAAAAGAAACCTTAAGTCTTGGTCTTAAAATCCCGCAGCCCCTAAGCCTCTGTGGGCTCCGTCTTTATCTGGATAAAGTTTGCAGGCAGCTGGACGGAGAGCGGCAGATCCTGCAGGACTTTGATTTCCTGCTCGTGCTGCAGGGACATCTCCCCACGCACCTCCAGCTCCTCCACAGGGGTCAGGCCCTCACTTGGGCTGCTGCTCTGGGAGGAGTGTCCATTAATTATAGTTCCACTTCCAAACCCCTGGCCTTGGTTTTGACTGGTACCAATGATCACAGTCCTATATTGCAGCTCGGCCTCTCCTACCTCTATCTCTTCCCTCTCAAAGGTATGTGCTATCAGTGATGGATCACCATTCACCATGGAATGGAAGTAAGTGGGGTCCAGCATCTCTTCTTTGACCTGCAGCCCGGTGAGGTCGCAAGACTTGAGCACCGTGGCGATTACCGTGCCGGGCTGCTGTGCCACCATGGTCTGCCCGCAGGTCGTGTTAATGGTGACCAGGCGCGGGAGACCGTTGAGGCTTGAAGCTGTGGAACTGATCACTCCTGGAGGGGACGCGCAGCAAGAGGAGGAGGTGGTGGTGGAGCCCAGGTTGACTAGAAGCTGCTGAGGAAGGCCATCCTGGAGACCGTCTGCTAAACAGCCCGCCTGGATGGTGAGCACATCTTTACCGCCTGCTGTGGTCGAGGGAACAGTATGGAGGATTACCCGAGGGGGGGAGTGGCCAGAGTCCCCGTTTGCCAAGACAGTGGTGAGGGGCAAAGACTGAAGGGAACTGGGGGATGTTAGGACCATGGGAACTGATGCAGGAGCACTGATGGTCCTTCAAAAACAAAATGAGCTGATTAGATAATTCACTAAGCTACAGCGCCATTATATTCACAATATCCAGTTTGTATCTTGGAGAATAAAGATAAAGATGAATCCTTAATGGAGCCCTATTCAATTCCGCACAAAGAGTTTAGCTACGATCCTAAAGAGCAGCGCTAATGCCCTCATTAATACAGCAATCTGCATTGTGGAAAAACTCTATTCAGCTTCTTTCCTAAATGCCCCAGAAAAAGTCCACCTGTGTGTCAACACTCACATCAAGCAGTTTACCTCCATTTCTATAAAAGCTGTTTTTGAAGCCTCACAGTTTGAACAAGCAACAAACCTTTCAAAAAAAATCTAACATTAATAACGAGATGACAGAGTTTCAGCTGGAGACAAGGTTGAGTGGTTTTTTGTATGATGTGACTTTTTGTGGGCGTATATGTTTGTGTGTGTGTGTGTGTGTGTTCCTATCTGAATTTGTAGTCTAGTAACATTGAGAGACCTCTGATCAGGATTAATCTTATCTCACAACACAAAAACCCACTGTGCTACATTCAAATCAAATTAAACCTTAATTTTGCCCTCAACATAAAAGAAAACCTTTGATTAAAGTGTGAACCTGTGTGTAAACGCTCCTACCTCATGGCTTGTGCCGGATCAGGAATAGTTGTGCAGTGACTGGTTTGCAACACATGGACAGCTTGGAAAAGCTGCTCGTTTCCACCGTTGGCTTCCTGGTACAGGAATTCATCATCAGGCTCTTTCTTCATCTGTTTCACTGATCCTGTGTGTTGACCGTGCGATTTCCCATTCCCTTTGGATCCCCCGCGGACAACGGACCGCCCGTTGCTGGACCTCTGGTTCCCGTAGCCTGGATTGGCATCAGAGCCTGCGTCTTCATCCTCAATCACCACCAGATCAGACGGCATTTCCTTGAACTGGTAGACTAGCCGCTGCCCCTCTACTTTAGCCAGGATGCCTCTCTGGTAGTAGTACCTGGAGGAGATGGGCCATAAAATGCTGTTTAACACATTACAGAGGTTATCATTCTCTCTGAACAGCCTCGTGTGATGTTAAATTGCCATTCTGGAGTGTTATTACGAACATTTCTATGGAATCATGTCTGCACGGTTCAGTGCTCGGTGGCAGCCACTATGCATGACAACGACGCCTTGGGAAATTAGTTTTTCATTTGTCAGAGGAAAGAGCTTTGAGACACAGTGCTCAGGGGACGCACGCTCCTCTTACCTGAGAGCTCTGCCCATGGTCTCATAGTTCATGTCGGGCTTGTTCTTGTGTTTTCCCCACAGCTTGGACACTGCCTTGGAGTCCACCAGTTTGAAGATGCCTTTCTCCCGCTGCGTCCACTTGATGTATTTGGGACAGGTGTTTTTATCCTGCAGCAGAGCCAGAAGGAATTCCCACAGATAGATGGTGTTGCCTGTGATGTGAAAGAGAATAATTAAGTCAGGTGAGATGCATAAGAGGCCATCAGGCATCTATAATTCATTTAGCGCTTCAGAGTTCAACTTTAAAAATGCAAAATGACAGGTTCACCCAGGTAGGATTACAATAGAAAGCACTTGTACTCATGTTGTGTCAATTGAGTGTGTGTTTCTACGTGTGCGTGTGTGTGTGTGTGTGTGTGTGCGCGCTAACGAAAGCAATTCATTATACAAGGCTTGGAAGTAGATTACTCTAATTTGCGAGATGCTTTGGCCAGAAGTGGTTAAAAACAGCAACCCTCCCAGTAGTCACTTGAATCCCAGACATGGTGACAGGATGATGTATATGTGTGCAGCTGAACCTGCCGTCTCCACCCCACTCCCCCATCCCCCCCTCCTCTTTGTGTCACACTTTACTGTGCAATGAGGGCTCACGTCGAGCAGCACTACTGTGGTTGCTGTTGCAAGTGCATCAATGTGCCCTCCAGCCTGCAATCACTTCTCTTTCCCAGTGAAACGCAGCACTCCGAGATCCCCTCATCCATTAACTCGCCAAGATTTAACCCCGCTGGACTGCGGGGGTTGAGGACTGCTGTTCCCCCACTCCACAGCAGGAAACAGAGCATACACAAGAGGAGGGGGGACCTTGATTTTTATTGGCTCATTACAGAGGAGAGGACTAGTTAGTGAGACTAACCTTTGCCTTCTTTGCTCTTCTTCCTGAGTGGCAGGTTAGGGGTGGTGATAGGTGAGCAGGGTCGCACCACCCGCGGCTTTCGCACTATGACAGAAATTGAGGCTTAGTCTATTTTATGCGTGAAAAGTCACCAATTATCTACCAGACTGGAATTTTAGCACAGGATATAATTGCAGTGTTCTAACAATGCCTGCAGGAGAGGACAAGAGGATTACCTTTGGTTTTTTTCTGGGGTTTCAAGGGACACTTTTGTGGAAGCTCGTCCATGGATGAGGTGTCCTCATCCATTGACATGTCAAGGCCGCTATTGTCTATCTGGTCAGGCCTCAGTGGGGTGTATGTCAAGTCGGACTCCAGCAGAGTGCTATAGGTGTGGACTACACATAACCAGGAGATAAACAACTACAGTTAAAGACATGAAAACCCTCCATGACTCAATGTTTGTCTTGCACTAAAAATATCCCGGATGCTTAAAAGCATATCAGCAGAACATTACCAGCATGAGATCACTTACGCATACGCTTCTCATCCAAGATATTGTTTGGAGACTCCATATTAAGAAGTGCTGCTGCAGCCTCGTTGGTTTCTATGCTGTCCTCTGCGCCTGAGACTGTCGTTTCTAGGAACAAAGTCATCAACATGTATGTAAATATATTTGGTTACTGCCGTGTTTTTCTGGGTTGTTCATTGACCTCCTTCCTCACACAAGTTTCATTTGCCGAGTTTCACACACAAGAAACGGTAAAAGTCTGAAAACTACAAACCAAAAAAATGTTAATGACAAGGATAGTGTAAAAAAATAGTAAATGGTAATATAATAAATAGTAAAATAATGAGATTCACATTTCTTTCATTAACAATATAAAAATGAATGATGACATTGACAAACAGGCAAATACATTCAGATTTTTCATTCCTACCTGAGAGATCCACCCCTCCCACCAAGATGGGCTCCTCCACGACATGCAGAGTGGTGTCCACTATGATGCCATTGGTCACCTCGTCAGACTCCAGACCTGAGTAGACCTGCATCAGATCGGCTGCAGGCACCTGCTCCACAATCACGGCTGGGAATACTGAGGGGTCGTCCAGCTGAAAAGAGAGAGACACGAACTGAAGACACACAAGCAAAGGAATAAGATTCTGGGACAAAAAAACTTAACATGTCTGGGAGACTGACAAATGTGTGTGTGTGTGTGTGTGTGTGTGTGTGTGTGTGTGTGTGTGTGTGTGTGTGTGTGTGTGTGTGTGTGTGTGTGTGTGTAAATATATGTCAAAAGGTATGTATTCCTCAAAATAAAAACTGCATTTATTTCATAACAACTTGTCATAAGTGATATAAATGTCTGAAAGTTACATGATTGTAATGACATAACCATATTAGCTCTCTTCTTGTGTTGTGGCTATTGTAGAGCCACACAGCATGGACAAGAGCTTGTTTCAGAGGTGTTGCATTTGTCCACAGGGACACTCTGAAGAAGACGGGAAGCAGCTGTTTGATTTGGCCTACTTCTCCTGGGAGGTAAATGTTATGCTCAGAAATTACATAAACCCAAATGAATGTTAATGGATCAATCATGAATTTCAGTCGAGCACCCCCTTCATCGCGCGTGTAACGTGCTCTGGGAATTCCGAGCTCGCCGCCTCATTTCCAGCATTGCACAACCCAAAGCAAGAGGGAGCATGGGATCAGAGGAAATCACCAGGAGCCAAACCACAGGGGAACAGCACAAGAATAGCTGAGGCAGAGCTCCTCCAGCACAGACTGGTGTCAAGAACACTCATGGTGCCCTCATGTTCGTGTCAATGGGAACGAGGCAGAGACCCAGTAAGTCATTTGATTAAGTGGGTCATATGCTCCTCTAAAAGACTTAAAATCCATGTGGTTTGTGATTTCTATCGCGTAGCGCAACGGCTTTCCATTTGTTTACTGCAATGCAGATGAAAACAATACGAGAATATCATGGGACCAAAAGGACGGGCAGGTAACAGAGAGCTGTGTTACCCAACATCCCCAAAGCCAGAATCTGAATGTGACAAATTTCCTTTATTTTAAGCTGTTTTTTCATAGTAAATGTTTTGTTTTAACTTAATATCTTACCATTGAGGCAGATCAGAGCAACTTCAGTACAGCCCACTACCAGCAGATGGCAGCAGAGTACACTTCAAAACTGCATGAATAATGTCCACCTACCATATGGAGGAGTTTTGACTGAGGATTGCTTTTTGTTTTTTACTTCATGGTCAAACTAGAAACCTGTTCTTGTTAATCACCTGCTCATCATTATAAGCTGCTTATAATTATCTCGCGAATTAGCGACGCTATGCAAACATAATAGATAGAGCAACACCTAACCTGTGGACTGAACAACAACGACTGAGGCAAATCGCGAACGCTCGCATTAGACAACAAACATGTATTACATCATCATTTCTTACAATATATCCCTCTCTGAATTGAGTTAAACCATCTTACAGTCGTGGTCTAATTAAAGTGAGAAAAGGACAGAGGGGGTAATACAACAGGTGAAGCAGGACGAACATGGATAAAGGCTTATCTGTCTCTTTGCACAAGTCTCCATTGTTGGTGTGGACCTCTAGGGCATACCAGGTGTCTGCGCCCTGAGCCGTGGGGGTGGGAAAAAAAAGGGGGGCAACGGAGTCCATGGCTGCATTCACATTTCGGCTACACTTTAACCAGGAACCTAACAGACCAGCTCCCTATTTGCACACTGTAGAAATTGTGAAAGGCTTTCAAAGGCAGGCCTGGTAGTAATTACCCAAAAGACTGAATCTGAATCTGAAGACTTACAGATCACCTGCACAAAAACATAATGTAGGTAAGCGCCCTGGAGCTGAGGCGGCACATGACTGTCATATCTTTGAAGATCAACAACAAACAGCTTGTGTTGTCTCATGGCCTGTGCTGAGCTACACAATGGGACCTCTCGGGGCTAATACAAACCCAGAGATTTGCTTTGGCTACGGACATTATCAACGTGTCATTGACATATACTGAATGTTTTCCCATTAATCCAAGCCTTTTCTAGCCATATTATCAGATACCTAGACAGTGAGGGTACCAAATCCCTCTGTCTGAGTTTACTGATGCATTCTGTCCTTGAGTGAAGTGTGGGAGGGTGTAGACATTTGGACTGTAAGCTCCTGAAACAGAAGCGCCTCCCACCACACCCCAACCCCCACCCCCCCTTCAAACACAGACAGATTGAATACCAAACACGGTTTGCTGACAGAGAGGAGTCTTGAGTTTGCCGTCTCTGCTGTTGTTTTGATGAAACTGGATTCTGGTTTTTTTTCTGGCAACAACTTCAAAACAGCACCGGTGTTGTACTGCAAACCAGGCGACATCTCAATTTGAAAAGCATGTTGTCAACACGCATCATCATGCCAGTGTGGGGTGTGACATAATTTTAGCTTTTAATACAGAATACAGAAGATCAGAGAGTTAAAGCTCTCTTCCTCTTTGTTGACGTGAACGGCGCTTTTGGTTGGGAAACTGAGCAGTTTCTAATGATGGCCGATAAGAATCCGGTTTTATTTGCATTTCTGAGTTCCCCATTTTGCCTTTAAAAGCAACTACATCTGTGCAAGCTGTTCCCCCCACACCCGCTCTCTTCTGCTTTACCTGCCCCGTCACAATTAACTCCAACTGTCGGCGCACTTTCAATATCCTCATAATACCGATATTTGAGGAAGTGAATCGCCTGTAGCATGAGAGCCATTATCACAATACTATCATATTTACTAAGGGCTGTTTCACCCTACAATGTGTTTGTTTTCTTACCTATCCAGAGCTGACACAGAATGATACAATACAGAGTTAACTATCATTCTACAGTCCATTACATGATACACCTTAGGGAGATACTGGCTGACCTAAAAAACAACTTAACAAGGTGAATCATTGAGCTTTCTTGTGGCTTTATTGTAGGAGAAATGATCTTCAGAGCAAATAGGAGCAACGTAACAGTGGGATGGCATGTTGTTCCTTTTTTTAGGGGCTCAGGGGGTATTTACAGCACTCTGAACATAATAGAACAACACTTGCATAATAGGCGGAGTGGGTGCAGCAAGGAACAAAACGGTGGTGGTGGAACAATGCAAGATCTTTTGATGAATTATCCCATCCCTTCCAAGCACCTTTCTAACTGGTCTGTCAGGTTAGGCCTGAACCAGAGCTATTCAGGGATCCAGTGACAACTTGTCACTCTAGATACGCACAGATACTGGTACGCGCAAACACGCACACGCACTCACACACACACAGACTCTTAGGATCGAGCCGGCTCAACAGGATTCACAGAGGGCTGTGCGGAGGAGAAAACTGCACACCTGACCGCGCAATTAAAAAGACATACACACACACACACACACACACACACACACAGGTACAGGTTTACATTGTACGTGCACATAGTAACCTTTGTCCTACGAACCGATTCCCCACCCTTCCTTCCCACGCACCCTAACATAGCCAACACTTCAGGTTTCTCACTCTTTCCATGTCTACACTCCCAGCAACCCACTTTCCTCTTCCCAGACTCCTCTCTGCTCCCGTCCTCCCTCCTCCTGCTTTTCCACTGGCCCGTATTAAGAGTCAAAGATCACAAACTCTGGGCCACAGCTAATCCAAACCCAGTGTCCATGCTGTTTACACAAGTTTGTTAGCCCTGCTTTGAGACGTCTCACATTTATCAACATCACATAAATCTAAATCTGCTTGTTAAGATGGATGCTTAGACGCTGAACCCAAAGGTCTTTTCCCCAGATGTTTGATTTATGCAAATGAGGCCAGTTTGTATGAACACGTAAGAATGTGGTGCCACTGTTTCTCCACTGTGATTTCTGGTACCTGATTGATTTCGTCCATCCCGTTGCTGGCGAATTCGAACACCAGTTCACTGGGCTGCACTGCAGTCGTCATGGCGGCGGAGGAAAATATCTCGGCGACGACCACGGCTCAAGGCGGCTATGGAGACTATGGCTCAGCTTTTACGCACAAAATGGCTTCCCTTTGTGAACGTTGGCTTGCCGCGGCGTCCCCCTCCCTGGTCTCTAATCTGCAGGTTTCCTCTGAGGGGAGACCACAAGCGACGAGTTTCAGAGGAGCGCTGTGGCCCAGGTGGGAGCAGCCTTGTCCCTCTCTGACACGGAGGCTGGGTCTTGCTGCCCCTGGAGCATCTACACCTGGAGGGAGAGACAGGCAGTCTGAGGTCAGGAGACATTTTAGATCTGTGTAATCTCACTTCACACACACACACACACGCACACAGAGAGAGAAAGAGCGAGAGAAGCAGAGACAACATCGAGTCCTTGTCAGTCCTGCGTAGTTTCAGACAGGACACAGATACCGGGGTTACAGAAAATGTTTCACACAGTGTTTGTGTTGTTCCTTAGTGGTTCAACAATCAATTTGAATACCAACGGATAGCGTGCAGTCGACATTGTTGCTCCAAGCTTGTTGCTGTTTACCATTTGTGGCACTCAAGCCTATATGTTCAAAAGCATGCATGGATAGATAAAAAGAAAAGTAATAACCTGAACACAGACACCACTCGCTGTGCAACCATTCAGGGGATCTGGGTTCACATTTCACTGTGATTCATCCTCACTTTCCCATTTTGTCCTCATCTTCCCCTGTGAGCCTCAACCCACCGCCCAACTACATACAGCTCAGGGGGCTGATATTATGATCACATGGGTGGGTTCTGGGGTGGAGAGGGTCTGAATGAGCATGCCTACTACTCCCTCTACACACATACACATACACACACACACACACGCAGGCGAGAGATCACTCGTCTGATGATGCTCAGAAGCCCCTCTGTGCTGGCCCTCAGGGAGTTACCATGATCACAGGCAGTGGGGGAGGAAAACTGGTGGTCTTGTGCTTGTGGCTGTGTGTGTGTGTGTGTGTGTGTGTATGTGTGTGTGTGTGTGTGTGTGTGTGTGTGTGTGTGTGTGTGTGTGTGTGTGTGTGTGTGTGTGTGTGCGCATGACAACAGTGTTTGTGTGTTGAGGTGTGTCACAACTACCCCAAATCCAAATGCAGGTTTCGGAGGCTGAATAATTGCATAAGAGGGAGGCCAAGCCCTGCATCCCACCACTCACTTAAGGGAAGAGATGGAAATGTTTAGTACCCTCACACACACACAGACTACCACTGCCACCACACACACGCTCACACCATCCCGCCCCATTTCCCATTGCTGCAGGGTGGGGCGAAATTGCTTTGAAATGCCTGTGAGACTGACAAAGTTGCATTCCAGGCCCGATTGTGTTTTGGAGGGGGTGTTCTGGGAAAAGACATGAGAAGGGACTGAAATCCTGCGGCTTGTGGGACAGAAGGTCCACGCACATTTCGCAATTAAGTTGCCCTTTATCTCTCGGCTGCGCACGCAGACCAGTACAGCGACATGTGGCCGGGGTCTGGAAAGCATCGATGTGGGAAAGCAGATTGAAGAGAGAAGGGGGGATATAAATCTGAGGGCTCATGTTTCACTCCACTCAAGCTCTCCCTCCCTCTTGCTCACTCTGGTGGGCAGCATCCGTGCCCACCTCTGCCAGAGCAAGACCCTGCCATCTGGTCCGCTCTGTGTTTTGCTGGGAGAGTGAGTGAGAGTGAGTCATTAGGAGATTTGAGATATACGAGGATTCCAAATGGAGGAAGATGTCCAAACCCTCTAAACAAACAACAACAACTACAAAAGGCACAGAGGAACCAGTGGGTGGACATGTCTCTGGCTCTGACTATCCACTCTCCACCCAGACCACTCATGCACACACACACACACTCACATCCCGTCATCTGCCTTGTGTGAGGCTGAACTAAGTCACACCATGTGGGATGAGGTTAACACACAGCTATCTGGATCATATGGGGTCATTATGAAATCTTCTTCTTCCATTTGTGCTTATCAGTTTATGAGATGACAGGAAACAAACGCCCACAGAATCACTCTGAGTCGAGATCGAAAGGAAGTGTCTTTTTTCCCTTATTTGTCCATGCGACACTCTTATTGACATAATTTGTCTCCGTGTCCAGTTGTCTCTGCTGAGTCAGTGCCCGCATCAGATTGATACCGACGTGTTTATGCGCTCGCACGCATCCTCTATATCCCCACTGTCAGTGCCTCATTGATCTGGATGGCCCAGTTGGCAAAGTGCTCGCAGTAGACAGGGAAAGAAGAGAGTCAGCCATTAGTCAGACGCAGCCTGCACATTATCCCCGAGCACATGACAACAGCTGCCTTGTCCCGGCACAGGGGCCGGGTTGTAACTGCATTTACTACGTCAGTGAGGAGAAGGAGGAGGAGGAGATGAGCGAGGGAGGGACTTTGTTGGAGAGTCAATGCGTGAAACTCCACAGAGCAAATAGAGGCGTCCATGAGCGGCTCTGGGTGGGGCCTTCTCAGACACACTTGAGTATCTTACTACAGTAACCGAGCGGGAAGTCTCGGTGGCGTCTGGGGCTGCGGGCCAGCTGGGTTTGACTCCAACATTTCTTACATGTCAACCTCGTCTCCCCTCATATTTCACTCAATTCGCCCTATTTATGACTTAATAAAGGCACAAATGAGGCCCAGCAGCTCCACAATGGCCTGTCAGTTAGTCAGTTACAGGAGCTATGGCAACCTGGTTTACAGCAGGCTGAGGGGGAGTACGAAGCAAACATTGGCCTACTCCACCCCTACAACATGGTGACTGCCAGTCGCAATAACAACCAATTAGAGTCAGGATTCATGAACAAATGCAGCATTCCCAGAAGGCCCTACTTCCCCCGCTTTGGTCTCTTCAGCTGAGCTCATTGTTGACCATGAAAGGAGGTAATTTAAGCCAATTGAATGACTATGCAATGAGTCACTCTGCATGTGGTGAGTGCAAACATTGTAGGATACAGAAAAAGGGAGCAGGGCAAACTTTACTTATCAGCCATTTTCAGCTCAGGTTACAAAAATGCAGATCTTCCCGGGGTGATTTGATTGTTCAGTGTGCTCAGGTTGTGATATGGCATTCACAGGACTTAAGAATGGGTGGAACTGGTTCTGCTCGGGGGCGGAGAAGACGTTGCTTGAATGAGTGAGATCACAGCTGCAGTGCTGTCAGCATTTCAGGGAGAGGAGCTGGGCGAAGAGAATCTCTGAATAGCTCTGAGCTGATGAGCGCTTTGGATAAAAATAAAAAATAAATTAAGAAGAGAGGAGAGGAGAGGATAAGCAGGAGGAAGTGGGAGGAGGGTGGAGACTTTTCCTGCCAGACAGTGAGTGGTATTCCTGGCATTTCAGAAAAGCTTCTCCCTGCAGAGGTTTAGATTAGTTATCACAGGTACAAATATGTTTTAAATGAGTATAAATCAAGAGTCTTCAACGCCCAGTCCAAACACCAGCAAAGGTTAAAAGATAGAAACAGAGACAAGTAGTGAACTTTGCGCTCAGCGTGAAGGCCTGAGAAACCACTGAGAGGGGCTTCAGCAGCCACAGACAGAAATATGAAGCATAAACGAATCTAACTGAAGTTTCCCTTTCACCGTCTGGCCGTAGACGACTAGAAGTAAAACATAATTCTGCAAAATGGCAGAAAAAGCGTGGCCTCACCGCTTATGAACCATGTTTTTGAATGGTTGTCAGCACATACAGGCTGTTTTTGCAGGATTCTCTGGGTTCCTGTAAAGGAAATGACTCGGTGATATGAGGGCTCCTGCAGCCCAGCGATAGTCCGTGTGGGCACCAGAGGATCCTGGTCATCATTTCTGGGTAGCGGTTCCCGTTTGGGCCAATGTTCAATCCCACAACAGCATTTAACACCGGCATGTTCAGTGCCAAATAAATGGAGGGGAGAACAACTTGTGTAACAATATTCTTCATTTTCAGATAGCCGATAAAAACACGGACAAGCTGTCCAGTGTGAATTATACACAGCAGAGAAGGTCATAGCCCTGGAAAGGTGTTTGCTAATTCAACAGAGCAACAGGAGAGCAATTAAGGAGTCGTCCACACACCAGACACAGACCACAAAGAGGACCTTTTGGCAAAACACAACATCAGCAACATAAAAACGACACGTTGTGTATTTTTCTCTGCATTGTTCAATTTTACTCACCGCCCCAGTGTTGCACAACACAGCGTGTCTCACCATGAGTCAAACAACATAATGTATTACGCGGAATAAAGAAGTGCATTCAGTGTAATCTAGTAATCTCACCATGCATGTGGCGATAAAATGGCAGCCTTGGGTACAGAGGTGCCCATAGACGCTCTGTCATAGTGTGCAGCTGCAGTGCCCCTGGGACATACAAGGCATCAGAGACACAGACAAGAGGACACTGCTCCCAAGGCAACACTGACGGCCTGTCTTGCACCAGAAGGCATTTGGGCTCTGCCAGATGAAGACTGAAAAGCAAAAACGTCACCTCAAGCACAAACTTTCAGGAGGAGAGAGGAATTTAATCTCATCTCCTGCAAGCCTTGTACTTTTCCACCCGGGCTTCAGGACCCATGCTTCCCTGTGACAACCCTTGTTTGCACTCACTAATAGAGATGATATGTCAAAGAGGGATGAGACATTGGCTTTGGTTGGGAAATATGACGAAAATTCCTAAAACGTCCCCGAGAGGCCAGTTTCCAGCTCATTTCTGGTAAGGTTTTCCTATGATTGTATAACAGGCGTGTTGCTTTGTGAGATATGGCTGGCTGCTCTCCCTCTGTACACACTTGTGAGATGCCCTTTATCACAGCAGCAGCAGCAGCATATCTGTGTTACTTGTTGGGGCAATGGAGAGACAGAAAGATAGCCAGAAATAGCAGTGGCGTATTTAAGAAATGCTTCAGAAAAAACACCAACAAACTGACCTGTGAGTGTTAAGCTCACAGGAAAAGCATCACTGAGCAGCGGCTTTCTGCTGCTTCCTGTCTGTTAAACCACATTCAGAAGAAAATTTCTTCCTCTGTGTAAGAGCGGAAAGTTCTCTACTCCCCCTCCTTCCTCTTCACACACTACGTGGTATTACTCTCTCACATATGACACTTGACAGGTAGCATTTACTATGTGAGTCATATAGGTGCTGCAATTTTCGCACTTAGTGTGGAAAATGGCTAAGCCCTGTGCAATACCCTGATGTAGAAATGTATCAATGTAAACCCCAAATATGCTCAGCACTTATATTCTTTTGTATCTTCAGATAGACAGAAGGACATGATCTACAAACGTGTCACTGGTAGATATTCTCATACCTTCTGGCGTTTGGTTAAAAGCATGTTGTAAGTTGAATTCTAATTCTAAAGCGTCACAATAGCGCTGTTAGAGCCACACCTGCTATTTGTAGACATGTCTTCCCCACAATGCTGACACAAAGCATACACACACACACACACACACAGCATTTCTAACCCCAACTAAACCCCAACCCCCTTCCCAAATACACACACGTACACGCACACACACACACATGCGTACATCAGACATGGCCCCATGATTTGGTTTTACACAAATTCTTTGAAGAAACGACAAGGTTCCTGTAACACAAATTCTCACTTATAGGTCAGTTTGCAAGATAAGTGCTGTGTGTGCAAGCAGCAGCCCGCGCTCTTTTGATAAGCCACTGAGAATAAGTGCCAAGAGGCAAATACATAAGCCTTCCATTAAGTCACACCTTAAACAGTTTAATTAACACATCTTCCAATTTAACATGAACATACTCACACAGAGCACAAACATGCTAAGACAGACATCAAAACCAACCATGTCCTTAAACCCTGAATGTAAGTCACTTACCAGAAGCATGTTGGATCTAAACCTATGTGGCTTGTTTTAACTGGCAGATGCAGTCCATTTGTAAAAGCTACCCCCAGCAGTCTTTCTCTATTATGTGGCAACAGGCCACATGCCATAGACAGAACGAACCATTGATGTTGTGAAAACAGGACAGGAAATTGCAGCAAAGTTGTCAGAAAACACATTTGCAACCTCAGATATTGCAGTTTGACATGCTGCGACTTCAGAGTGGTGTCTTATTGTTCGTAAAGTAGTGACCTTTTTTCAATTCAAAACAGCAATTTGTGTGATCTTCTACAGCAGGATACCATGTTTCTGCACTTTCATATTGAGAATGGGGCATCTACAGTAGGTCAGCCGGTGAACTTTGACAAATGTTGAGTCATTTATCTCTTTTCTTTAGAACCCACACTTCAAAATTCAGGAGACACAAATCAACAGCAACACTGTGACCATGTTCAGGCTCTTGCCAGGAGCACAAAATGTGTGTATGAATGTCACTGTCTGGAACATAAATATCCAATTTGAACTACAATGATTTTGTAACATTTTACTCTTCTAAATGTAATTAAAGGTCAGTTTGGTAAGGTTAAGGGATCTGAAATCATGTCTGTATACAATGAGATCCAGCGTATACCTCTGTAGGTAGTCCATGATGTCATAGCCTCTCTGCTGTTTGCCTAAATGATCAAACTCATACTTTCAAAGTTAAAGAGGTTGCATACTTGTGTCAGTTGTCTTTTCTTTGTGAGAACAGAACTGACTACATGACTCGACGAGAGAAGCAAATTCCCTGCATTCTACACAGTATGCAAATGTCCCACAGAAATGATCATTATTTAAAGAGGAAACATCAAGCGAGAGCAGCGGGAGCCGCGAGAGCCTGTCATCACCCAGAATTCCCAAGCAAATCTCATAAAATATACAATCTCTGTTCAAGTCTAGAAGTTTTTCTAAAACTGAACCAATCTGAGCCTGTAACTTTACTCACACACCCATCCGTGATGTGTTTGCAGTCATACCAACGATATCAAGTCACCACACAGGTTAAAGAGGGGGAGGGGAAGTCATGCCCAGAATAATACCAGCACAACACAAAAGCTGCATATTACCAACCATCCCTGAATGAAAACAAGGCCAACGATGGCATTCCTGATAATTCGTCTGAAACTACCAAACGTGGTGATAGCAACCATTTGCTTATGAATGTTCTCTCGAGAAATTCCATGCAGAGCTCATATATGACCGAGGACAGTGAACCCTGCCAAGCTATTTCATGCAACGCCCTTGCAGGAGGCAGAGTAAAAAGCGTACTAGGTATGTGTTCAGATGGAGCCTGAAATCTCAAGGCTCCAAGTGTGAGCCAAGGACAGGAACAGGGACCCGGCTGCTGCAGAGAAGACTGCATACCAAACAGGTCTGGACACAAGCAGGCTGATGTGTCCACCCACAGCCAGGCAGGCATGCAGCAATATGCAACAGACAACACGCCTAGAGACAGAACATATTCAAAGGGAAATGTAATAATCTCATTTTAACTGTCTCGCCATTCTCTCTCTCTCTCTCAGGTCAAAATCTCTTAAAACAAGATTATCTGACCGAAATAGACTCAAGTTGCCCTTTTTGTTGTGTTACAAATATATCACGTCGGGCGAAGACACAGTGAAACATGTTAATTAGGTGCCTCCACAAAGCTGTTTATAAGATTTCTGGAGATTGCTAACGGCTAATAACAACTAAATCAGCTCTTCCCATCTGATCCGAGGTAAATCCTCACAGATAGGACCACTCACGCTGAGACAGCTTAGCTCCTTCCAAAGAGCTTATCTGATTTCACACAATTGGATACTAGGTCAGTGTGGTATTAGGTATCACTGGCCAATGTTTCTATCTAATCTAAGAGCCAGTAAACGTGTGCCTCAACCTAGGATCTAAGTGGCGTCACGCAGACACTTCATGAAAGGGGAGAAAAACTGTTAAGCTACAGTATGTGACCAAAGTAACACACCGAGACTGCAACCTGTCACATCAAAGAAGGCATGACAGACGTTAAGGTATTACAACATTACTGACAGACAACTTGAGCGATACATCATGATGTAGTCGACCAAAAACAACATGAAAGCTGCTTATTCCTGTATTAAGTCAACATTGTTCGTTTTTGCAGCTGCAGACTTTATTCAAATCCTCTTTTCAGCTATTGGAAGGACTATTTGAGTGTGCAGAGGCAACAGAAGGACAGTCCGCCCAGGCCTGGTCAATATTTGAGAAGGCTTTATGAAACACGTCACTTGTTTATGATCGTCAGGCAATGAGGAAGGTGCACCAGGAGGAGATTGGTACAATAAACTACCTGGTTAATAAGATACATGGGTTCAGACTGGTGCTATTGTTGAGCCATAGAGTGATGAATACCCGCGTGGAACGTGTATCCACTAATGACAGACCTCTGTACTTGGTAACCTTTCCATCAATGCTACTTTGAATGAGGCAACTTGACAGCGTCGTCCCAAAGGGGCCCATGGTTATGTTGTTCAGGTGAGAATCACAATGCAAAAACGCATAGGCAAACAAGGAGTGGCTGTTGCTTAGGAACAAGCCGAGGGAGAGGGCTCGTAAAGTCGGCTTCTGTGGTACGAGAAAGAGAGCGAGAGAGCAGGTGGGCCGCATACAGGCCAGCAAAGGCCCTGCATGAATGTGTGAGGACTCGTGCTGCAGACATCTTCAACACACACATACACACACACACAAATAGATACTGCTGATATTGCTGGCTTATAGGTTCAAGTAAAGACATTATAATTGACAGATAATGATAATATACAGATGTAGTTAGAAGTTTGCCAATAGTTCCCAGTGCCATGAGCTCAGATACCCTGCCTAACAATTTAAGGTTATAAGTAAATGAAGTGAAGTGACTGTTTTGGTGTGAATGGAGCAGCGCTAATGAGCAGCACCAAGTCAGACACCAAGTCAATAAGCTCAAATGAGAGTAACCTATTTGCAGCTTCTATTGGGAATTTGCTGGATGGGCAACTTTACAAAGGGAAAATGTCAATATGGAGTTGTTTGTACATGCAGCCATATTGTATATGTATGTGTGTGTGTGTGTGTGTGTGTGTGTGTGTGTGTGTGTGTGTGTGTGTGTGTGTGTGTAGGTATGAGTGTGTGAGTGGATGCTGGCACTTATGTGAATTGAGGCTTGAATTTATTTACAGTGTTAATGGTATATAGAGTGAAATGTTTCATCATCAGTGTTAATCTGTCAAATCTGTGCTTCAGCCGCCTCTTATTGCTTATTACTGTTTGCCACACAGACCACACATCATATAAAGGCAACAGTCAGTCATTTTGAGATCAATTGAATCACTCATCATCATCATCATCAACCTTATGAAGAACATGAGTGAGGCGGTGATGACGGGGAAAAACTGACATTTGAGTAAGAGAGCAAAGACGCAAGGAAAAGGAGGCAAAAATATCACAACAAACACAAGAAAGTCTGGTCTCAGATCTTTCCACTCAGACAGGAGTTTAGCAGATCACTTGAGTCTCATTGCCGGAGTCATTATGGGCACGACCACTTTTCCATTTGGCTGCCTGCTGCTGAAGAATTTCCAGACATCGTTACAGCTGGGGCGTCTGGAACAAAAGCCTCTGAAAATCATGTGGGGAACCATTTCCCTCTGGGGCCTGGGTCACTCCACCAAGTGACAGTGTGTTAATGCCAGTGTGACGTTTCAATGAGCTTGAAAGAGTCGGAGGGAGTTCACATTAGAGTTTATATTTGAGGCCTGTTTCATTTTAAAATGCATCTCACAGTCAGGACCCTTTTGGTTAAAACATATTACCTCATGCAGGGTGGAACCCATATATCCACAAAGAAAACACAGCAAGGCAAATATGTAAACAAGCCGTATAGACTACAAACAAATTACAGCAGTGAGGTAGCTGTTGCTGCATATTTACGATTTACAGCGGCCCAATAGAATTTCTTTTATGGAGGTTCTATATTCTGGTTACAGCTTAGACAAGGTAAAGGTGCATCTGAAACATGCCTCCACCCACACAAGCAGTGAGTAACTTTTCTATGACAGTTCAACTTTTATTGAGCTAAACAAACTGCCAAGGAGCAGCTCATAAGTCTCTATAGAAGCAGCTCATGTTTGAAAACCTCAACTCTCTACAGTCTGTTGTTGCCTTCTGACTTTACCTGAATGTAACTAGAACATAGATATAAATCAATCTTATTTAAAAATGTGCATGCAGCCATTGACCTCGGTTTTTCCCGTCAGGCAAGAAATCTCATGCCCTGGCCAGCATGATACTGTATGTTGCATAATCAGGAGTGTTATCAAAAGGTGTGACCTGATATTCCACTTAACACCTCCCCTCCTCTTCCCCCTCTGCCTCCCTCGCTCTCTCTGCGGTTCTCTCTCGGAACATGACGGTCTTGTCTACCACTCACGTCTGGCTGGTTGGCTTTAAGAGTTGTCCGGTCTGGAAATGCGTTAATGGCAAGAATTTGACATTTTAATTTGCAGATGAGTCAGATATCACATAAAAAAATGGGATTTGTGAAAGGAATGTTGTTTTTCAAGGCTGAATTGAAATCTTGCTGATATAAAAAAGGCTTCACAGAGTCTCAGCTCAGTGTTCAGACTCAGCTTCTTCCAGCTCCGGTCTTACCTCAGAACACTGCCAGTCCCAGCATGTTCTGTGTCAGAGACGGTTGCAACATTGAGAGACAGTTGCTCAATCGATTTTCCAAACCATTATTTATCCAGGGAGGCTTTGCTGAGTATATGCGGTATACATTGACACAGATGCACTTACAGCCGAGATATGCTGAGTACAAGTCTGGACTGTCTCGGTGCCTTGCTCATTGGTACCTTGACAGTAGTCGTTAGGGCAGGGGAGAATGTTACACATTAACTTTCCCCACCCAGATTTTCCCCGCTGGTCACAGGAGTTCAAACTGTCATCCAGTCACAAGTTTGCTTTGTAAAGCTCCAGGACTTCCATCCACTCCAGAAACAGAGAGAACTATGGAAATGAAAATGGGAGAGATGGAACAGAGAAACTGACATGGAAACGTGATGAAACTCCAAAATAACCAGGAAAGTGTAAAGGCAATGAAGACTGTGACTGTGCTTTCTCATACAGGAGTTTACTCAAAGCATTATTAAAAGAAAATGTGCCTGAACAAGTGCGCAACGTGTTAATATTATTTTCTTTACAGTCTACAGGTTTTCAACAATCAGGCTAAATAAGGTGACTACCACAGGCAGCAGATGATGTGATAGCCAACTGGCAAAGAATAGAACAAGCGACAGCCTCTCTGCCTCAAGTACAAATAATTACAGCTAAAGAAAATATATCTACATTATGTCTCCACCAGGTTAAATTAGAGCTTATGGATGTGTCATGTACGTCAGTCTCCCTGTTCAGTATTTGGGCTGTGCTGCAATAAGATCTGCATGTCAACAAAATCAATACTTGCAATCATTTCATTAAGAAACGTGGCCGAACAGCCAGCCGAGGGGCCTGTAACATGATAACTAAACGGAGTCAATCCTCCATTTTTCCAAATCTTGGCGTGCTACGACTGTACTGATAAACTCCTCCCCACCTCTTCCCCTCGCTAGCCCTACTCTCGCAACACCGCCGCCACCTTGCCCAGGCCTAATGATCTAATTACAGGCTAAGACTTGTTGACTTTGTATTGTAAGAAAAGTCAACCTGACACTGTTGTCCTTCCGTCCGTCCGTCCGTCCGTTCGCCCCCCCCTCCCACCACCTCCTTCCCCCGACTCTCCATGTGCTCTGAAAGAGAAACACTGCAGCTACGGCGTGAGTTCCTGTGAAGCTCGAGGGCCTCATTTACAATCCAAATCAGGGTGGGCACTGAGTATGATTAAAAGTTAGGACAAATGCAAACTCATACCTGCTCAACACAACAGGACTATTCTCTTAGGTTGTTAGTTGATGCCATTGCAGGTGATGAACACAAATACACAAGAACAGACTCATTGTGGTCATCAACATTAATATTATTCTAATTCAGCCAGCGCTGCGGATCTATTTACATACTATCTCGGATGTGATCAGTTCTCAGTTGCCTGTCTTGGGCCCCAACTGAAAATTACATCAGTGTGCAACAAAATCAATTCTGAATGCCAACGGCATGAAACAATCACAAGCTGAGGCTATTGCATGTAACTGTATAAAAAGTATGACCAAAATAGGATGGAAATGTTAGACCTGCACAGACAGCTACACTGCACTTGACAGCAGATTCAATAAAAGGGTTATGAAATATAGATGTTCCTCAAACGGTGCCCATGTTTGTTCAATGATACTGCATGAACACAATATCTAGTGTGGACCTCAAGTTTGTTAGTTCAGAGTGGATTTCTGGTGAAACAGGAAGCATGTGTTTATCACTGCTGCACTAAGCAAACTTTACAAACAGATACACCTTATGCATCAAAATGAATGGAAAAGCTAAACTTGAGGGAAGGTCAGCAGAAGGAGGCACCAAAAGAGGAAGCAACACACTGTGATTCAAACTTGGGAGTAAATCAAAATGAGAACCTGCTCTGTCCTTACATTAACAAGATGAGCGACATTCTACACTGATGAAATGATGAAGAGATTTTGATGTATGCAACACTGCATGCACAAGACTGTGGCGGTGAACAGGAGCAAGAGCAACACCGCGGAAGGTTTCGCTTTAGCACCGCAGCATTTCAAATATTTTAACATTTCAACAACAATGTGTCTAAAAATCAAGCATAGACTAAAATTGGCATTATAAATAAGTACTGCAATTACTCCACCAGTGGAAAAAAACATGTGGGCTTGGTCAGGGGGCTTGCAAAACACTGTTCCCGCCCTTGGTACAACACACCATATAAGGTAACGATTCATAAAAGAAAAGCAACAATCAGACATATCGTCCGATTATTCTTGCAAGAAAGATTCCTGTAACATAAATAAAACGCCAACACTCAAAACTATTACTCCATGTCATGTGGTCACATGATGAGACGTGTCAAGAGTATCTGAAGCAAATTATATAACACAATTGCATTCCAGCGTACAATTATGTCAGTGAAAGCTCAATATGTATAAGTCAAGCAGGCAGAGAACTATGAACACTGTTTTGGTGTTTCTCTATACATTGGTTGCTTAAACTGTAGGGTGAAAAACATTTGCTTGAGGACGCATTGAACTAACATGACAGGTTTCTTACAAAAACATATTTAACTGTGCGCATGTAATTAATAGGCCAAGATTAAAATCGTTTGGCTACCTGACTACTTTAAGGCCTGTCCACAAACAAAAGCGACTCCTACTTATTTGTACACAGAGAAATCTAAATATAATGTAGGTAAATATAAATGGATAGAAACGCAAATAATGAAGTAAACTCTCTATTAGACACTTGTTCTTACAGGCAGAGAAATTGTTACAAAAACAAAATATGAGAAGGAGGAGATGATATCATCACTCACCTCAAAGGCACAGGATTTGGGTGTCAAGGTCCATAATAGCAGGCGAACAAGTGCTGATCTCAATAACCATTAAAGATCACGAGTAAACAAAGCAAAAACAAAGGGAATAATCCAAAATGTTTATCTTCACAGGGGCACAAAACTGACTGAAGGTGTGGGACCACCAGCCAGTTCCACACCTCTTTCTCACAGTGTCAAAACAAAACTGCAGAGGAAGAGGGGGGCAAAAAAAACGAGAATGTAATGGCTGCTGTCTGAAACAGAAAAAGGAGAAGTGTAGTGAAGCAACTTGTCCTCTCCCTATGAGTCACGCAACGCTGTCGCCATTGGTAGGGGCGCCCTGAGGCACAAAGCTATCACCTGGCCAATCAGCGAGCGGAACGGCCTCCGCATGCAAAGTCTTTCAGGTGAGTTCAGCTGCTACCGGGGATTGGATGGGGACGGCAGCGGGGGAGGGGAGAGCCGAGAGGTCCGACCAGTGGGGCCACACCTTAAACAGCATAAAAGACGACAGACGAGTTTCTCCAGAAGAGGCGGAGTGTTGTAGGTGTAAGTAAATAGTTGGACAGGTAAGAATTTACTTTAGACTTTGACCATGCATTACAGCCATGCTGATTAAAATCTGTATGCAAGCTCACATCAAGTAAAGATCACATCTCTGTGTGTCCCAGTAGAACCTTTCCAATGAATTGTTAGAGGTCTGATGGAGCAGATTAAGCTGTATGGGTGTTGTTCCCCCCCTGAAGGAGAGACACTCGTAAAACATCTTCAACAACACCAGGAGCCACAAACAAATGAAACTATAAAGATCAAAGTCTCACTGCAGTCAGGTATGACAGTGCAACTGGTGCTTCACTCTGGGCTTTACTCTGGGCTACAACCTCCTCCTCCTCCTCCTCCTCCTCCTCCTCCCCCTCTTCCTTCTTGTCAACATTCAGGGATTTTGTGCATAGAACAGCTCCGGTTATGAGCAAACATAAAGCTAAAGTAGAGATCTGACACTTGACAAGACTCTTACACAGAAATGGCACATGTAGCAAACAGGAAGTAGTGGTGTGCGGTGAGTGGCGTGCATTTGTACGTGCACCTCGTTCATATGTGCACATTTTCTCTAGAAAAAAAACACACTGTACAGTTGTGATGAGGGGGAAAAACAACCTGTTAATGAAATCCTGGTCGAAAACTGTAACCTTATACACATCACAGGAGCTCAGTATTTCAAAACTGAGAACAATAAACTTAATTGCAGCTGCGACAGGCTTTGTTTGGAGCAGAACACCCCCAAAAATCAGCCTCTAAATCACCAGCGAGCGCTCTCATCACATTTATTCCACCTGGCCTGTGTTCAGTAGCAGTCAGCTCAGAGTTGGAAAGCGACTGTTTTCTTCTTCAGAGCAAATTGATAGCCTTGCTGTGAGGGAAAGTTACACCAAATAAGCTCCATTTATCACTGCCTTTCTAAATACTGTCCAAGCCCCCCAAAAAAACCTAAACAGTTCACCGTTTGCGACATAAACTCCTCAGACTAATCCATTACCACATGGCTGAAGTCCAGGCGTGTAAACAGACAAAAAAGCAGATATAACTCGACGTATCGAAGGCTTAGAGATGACCTGATTGTGTATAGATTAGGTTTGGAAAACACCTAAAGCCCATGTAGTGCATCTGTTCAATTATAGATGTTGACTCTGTGTGTGTGCATGTGTACACTCCTTTGGTCTGCACTGATATGAAGAAAAAACACATTAGAAGAGAGAAAATGTTTGCAATAAAGTGAGGAAACTTTCCCCTGGTACAGTGCTACGTTTGTCATTTTTAATTCCTGAAGTACTTTCTCTACTTTTCCGCCAGCTCCTTACAAATGCCTAGAGAAAACAAAACTGGCATGGAACTGTGCTGCATTCCGCAGATCTCGTAATCGTGGGTAATCAACTGTGTCCTGAAGCAGCTTCCCTCCAACAAACAGCAAAAATGGAGCAAGTAAATGGGCGAGAGGGCACGGCTGGCACTGAGACGCTTTACGACTCTTCCACAGATAACACTGTTCTTGGCTGATAAGAGAAACCGTACTAACCAAAATGTCACAAGTTTGATTCCTGTTAACAACAAATGCCTCCCGTACAAGTCTCTCCTAAGTCAACGTCTGCAAACTAGATATGGACAAAGACGAGACTCAAAGCCAGAAAGCGACTGACAGTGGAGGAGAAGTTTCTGGGGTTGTTGTTTGTTTTATTGTTTACTTTAACTGTCCTTGTAAATGTCCAGTATGGTCTTGCATGTGTTAAGTTTAGAAAGCAAGGTAGCACATCACACAATTGTCCCCTTTGTCTAATAAAAGTAATAATGAAATAATAAATACTAATGATAAAACTTCTGCAAAATCACTGGCATCCCAATTGAACAAGAACATAAAAGTGAGATCATTTTTTATGCACTTCATTTTATCATAAATGTTGTGCTACTGGATGAGCAAAATCAATCAAATCCACACTCCAATAACAGGAAGATGTTTAAGGTAAGGGTGCTGTGTGATAAGATTCCATGCCATGACGCCCACCACACACAGCACACATTCTTCATTTGTTCCTGTAAGAGTCATATGGAGAGAAAGAGCCTTGACGTGATCAGCGCAGGCCCATGTGACCCTGCTGACCGGCAGAAGAGGCACACCTTTCCTTTGCGGCCTAAAAATAAAGGCCACTGCTCACTCTCATGTTCTGATTCTGCACACAACAGAGGCCAACCATAACAGAACCAAGCCACAAAGCCCCCCATTTCCTGTGGTATGTCCCCATTAAAAGGCAGAGCATTTGTATAAGCAAGCCAATGTGGTTCAGGCCAGAGAGACTAGATTCCAAACCCAAAAGGAGAAGCAATATATCTTACGACAAACTATGACTATGACCTGTTGTATCACGGTGAGAGTTTAATAAAAATTATGTCCCCGGGAAGGACGAGCGCTGTGCTTTCACTTTGTTTCCCTTATGGAGTTACCTCGTATGACACACTCTATCTAAACAATGCCCCACAAACCAAAACAGACAAGCTGTTCCACCAAGCCACTCAGGAAAGTCAGATTCTTTTCGGTTTAGAGTTATATTACAGCAGAGGTCTCCAACAAGGGTTCCTTTTTGTGAAAGGCCCATATCATGAACAAGGTAAGAACTAAAGCTCCAGAATTTCAACCACACCATCTACTGTATATGGCACTAGGATCATTTGCTGCAAGTTTGGGGCAAATTTAAATTTTGGTCAAATTCAGGAAACATGACAGTGTAACCATGGACCAAATGGGTCATTTTGTAAAAAGCCCATATTTTGGCAGTGGAAAGCGTCTGAGCGCTATGACTGAAGCAGAAATGGCGGAAATAGCTCAGTTGGGAGAGCGTTAGACTGAAGATCTAAATGTCTCTGGTTCAATCACAGGTTTCAGCAGAAACCACCCTTGTCACAAAAAGGTCAGTGTAACCATAATGGGTCATTTTTGTAAAAGGCCCATATCTTGGACAAGGTATGAGCGAGACCTCTAGAAATTCAAACACACCATCTAGATGGCACTAGGATCATTCCCTGCAAGTTTGGGGCAAATTCAACCAGATGTGGTTGAATTTGTCACATTTTGTCATATACTTGTAAATCTGATTTTGAAAGAGTCAGTGCCTCCCAGCCACGAACCTCACCGCACGTCACTGAATAGCTTAGAATTGAATGCACAACAACTGGCTAGCTATGTTTATACATGGTTATATACAGTTTGGGGGTCCTTGGCCTGAAAAACGTTGAAGACCCCTGTATTACAGTGCTTTGGACTCATAAACCAGAGGAACATTTTGAAACAAACCTTGACAGGCTGAGAAATGTGAGCTTGTGGAGGACACAGAAATATTTGTGTAGCTTGGAGGTCATTTGATTGCTGCTCTCGCTTCTCAAAAAAAGGGAAGTCCGATACTTTCAGACACGTACAGGCGACACAACGTTAGTTACAGAGAGCAGCACAGAATTTGAGATAACTCAATTCGAATAAGAATTATTACAAAAGATAAAATATTCAAAAACCCTCTGTGAGGTGTGGGTCGCAGAGAGCAACCAAAGAGATGCGGAACATAATCACATTTACTCCCTCAGGCGGGTGAGACCAAATTCTGTTTGCAGTGATCTCGAGGCAACCATCACCCTAGGCTGGCTCGACGATCAAAGTTTCTATTATTACCAGACAGCTAGAGGTTGGCGGAGGACAAACACAACTAAAAACACAGCGAAAACCTCTCCGACATTGATCATCCTGAGCCCCACCAGCTTCTGATGACTCATTGCACTGACTATGACTACGACCACACAGTCCCAACAAAGAGCTGTGTGGATGCATAAGTAGGAAGACAATGAATTCAACAATCAAATGCCTTCTGCCTGCACTGGGTTCATTGTCACCTATCAGTACAGAATGATGCACCGACCACAAGGCCTTTGCTCTTCAGTTTAGCTGACTTTATTTAGACTGATACATGACATGGACCTTGCACACGCTTGCAAATGACTTAATAAGGACATGCTATATTGCTACGGTGTTAAAACTTAGTTTGAAGTCTACTAATAGTAAACTAATAACTTTACCTGGCACTTTGTTTCTAGAGATGGTGACATGAAACAGCTTTTAAACAGATAGACAAGGACTAGTTGGTGTCAGAATGAGGTCTAGTGGGATTAGGCCAACTGCTGCTCAACAAACACACATATACACAACAATTTATGAATATTAAACAAGTAGACAACAGCCAACAATCCAGATCATCCACAACACACCTCTGTACAGGCAGGAGCAAGGACGACAGCGTTCGTTGTATCCAGTGAAACTTCCTCTTCTTACATAGTGCCATTTAAGAATCCTGTGTGTATTCCCTTCTGTGTTACACAAGCTAATTCCTGCCTGCTCCTGTGTAAGATGGGAGCCAGCAGTTTTTATCAACCCAAGAGTCCTAGTTTATCTCGTGCTCATTATTAATAAAATGCCAGAAGGCTCGAACAGCATATTGCTCTGTCACTCTGGGCCTGGATTATAATACCCACTGGCTGTGTGTATTTAAATAATTCACCAAGCTTGAGGACAGCTTGTCACTCCAAAATATAGACAAAAACAAGAGCAATCAGCAAGTGCAGACCCCACACATGACTTCTTAATTACTCCAATGAGATTCCTGCGACGGAAGCATAACTACATGATCTATGTTAACATGCAGTTACAATTGTTCTCACACAGTTCTGAACACTAGCATGAGTGTAATGTGATGGTATTTGATGCTGACCTAATGACCTTAATTTCCATCCACTCACAGTGATGTCCCCGTGACAACATGAAGCTGTCTCCGTAGCATTTTCTCATCAGCAAACCATGTACAATCGCCTTAAAGTGAATTTTTATTTCCTCTCTCTCATGTGGACTCAACAGATTTATCATCGCATTATCCTGGTCGACACTGAACATTTAATTAAGATTAAATACTGCATAATTGCAACCATAAGGTGCAGCTGATACAGAATGCTTTTTTTTTGAAAGTTTGAATTTCTACAATACAGGGTAACGTACCGGGAAATACACCACAACTACTACTGCTACTAATTTAAATTCTGGAATCTGTGTACAGATCCAGATCCATATCAGGAGAAAGACCAAGCCACAGACATTCCCCCTCTACTGGCAATCTGATTGACCCTTTCTGAGTTACAGTATACAAACACAAACACAGAGTGTGAGAGAGAGAGAGACCTTCACAATGGGGTCAAGAGAAATTAGAGATATAAAGAAAAACAGACATCTGCCTTTCAAACTGCCAGAGTTAACTTCAAATGTTGTCCACTTTATCTGTGCTTAAGATGTCACTTTTGACGCACTCGGTTTAAAATTCAGCTAAGGGAAGAAAAGCAATTTGCGCACATCAGACAAAGCTCCCTGTTTGAATTCAAGCAACAGTGCTTAGGTTGACTGGCAAGGGCCCTCTGTGAAGCATTCGCCAGATCATTAGTGACATGGAAAGGACATGGTGAATAATGTGCCACACTGCAGATGAAGACAGTTTCTATCAGTCAGTCACTGTGTTGTCAACAAACTTCAAGTTAAGGTTTTACTAACCAAAACACTCCGAAATGCAAATACTGATACTGCATATTACCATCTACTGTGTGTGCCAACATGGAGCAGTTACCTTAAACATATCAAAGTAATCTCATGGTGTAAACATGCTGCCAACTGGACACAAAACACTGAAACGCACACTAGTTCTCCCTGAAGATAAGTCACATGTTGAGATTAACTTTTTGTTAGCATAAAGCACAAATGATATCACAGACACAATCTCTACTAACTTCATTTTGTCACAAACACAAATAAAGTTAAGCAGGATTCCTATACTATGTTCTAATAATAGGCCATAAATAGTCATTAAATGAATGTTTAACACCAATACTGAATTACGTCATCACACTGCATGGATTCATGGCGAAACTATCTTGGAATGACTAGTCAGAGTCACATGCTTCAGGGTGAGATAGGCAGCAAGCACACAGAATGAGGTTACAGGTGGAATTTCCCTCGTCTCTCCTTTCTCTCTGACGTCATGTCCACTGGCCCTGCTTCAGTGCTGCTGCCTTACAATCAAACATGTCTGACAAAATGCTATTCAGATGTCAAGGCATGAGGTGTCCAAACAGCAGACTACAATTAAGGAACTTTAGCAACTGAAGTTCCCCTGTGTGCTTTCAACAGAAACAGTCTAACATGGGATATTTTCTACACAAAAAAGAGGAAGTTCAACAGTTTTAATTCTCTTTTCACAAGTTGGTTCCCTCATTTCTGCAAGTCATTTCAGCCATCTGAAATGATTGTTTGTTTGGCCAAGGCATATGAACATTGCCACCTTGTGGCTATTCTGTAAGCACCAAATTACATTAATTTACACCTGAGTTTAGTCATTACATTACAACCTCACAAAGTTATGCTATTCATTCATCAAACTGAGAACAGTGTGCAGGGGTTTATAAATTGGTGGACACTCTCGCACTGTGGGATTACATCCAAACTGAGGGCCATCATAGATTTATGTATCCATTTCACTCTGTGCCCTGGATAAAAATACTTCATACCAGCTTTAAGTGCTCAGGTATCCCCTCAGATTGTCACAAAGAGATTTGGCTATTTATACATATTACCAATGTGGCAATTTGAAAAGGAAAACTGTTATTGTATTCTCCTTAACTGTCTCTGAGAAGGCCACTCTGAAAGCTCCATTGTGAGGCTGAAGCACTGCTTTCTAAATAGCATAAAAGCTCAATCTTTGTTCTTGTGCAGTCAAATCAATATCCAGACGCCCATTAAGTCTGCCTGGCAGATCTTGGACAAGAGGTGTCTCAGTCTGAGGTCTGAACACTGATAAGAGTCCTCAGCAGTAAATGGAGCACAATGCAGCACAGGCCTCATTGTCCTCGAGTCATCATCATGCTACTCAGACTGCTGATGGTGACATCTGTGTCACACGACAACTAAGCTTCAGGAAATTACATACAGACTACTACCCGAATGTGCACAAACACACAACAACTGTAACCGTAAACCATATCACTCACAGGCATGCTGGTTTGTACTGTGTATAGTGAAAAGGCCAAAACAAGGCCTGGATACACAGGATGGGCTGAGGAACAGTCGGCTGTTGTAAAAACAAGGAACACACATGCTTGAAGCAAACAAGATGACACCACAAAACAGGCTAAATATATTTGGGAAGTCTTGTACTAAGTAATTGCTTACAGTTGATTGAAGTTTCCAATTATCCACAAGCCTCTGCCAGTGTTCCCACCAAGGGAAGACAGAGAGGAGGAGGAGGAGGAGGAGCAAAAGGGTGGGTGAAGGGTTAGTGGGTCCAGCTGGTCCTATCTCTAGTGGGATGGACAAGTAAGAGCTCATAACTCTCCCCTTCCCTCTGCGTCATAAGTGCCTTCTCAGAAGGGAGCGATCGCAGTCAGCCACTGAGGGTTTGTTGGTCTCTCCCTTGATACAAGCATCTTAGCCCAAAAATGTAAACATCTGGCAAACATTTATGTTCACCACAGAAGAGGGTTGATCAAATACATGACATTTCTTGATATGTTAGCGATGTAAGTGATGTGTGTCTTCTTTCTGAGCCATTAGAATATTTGCGAGTGTGAAAAACTTCCTTCACAAAGAAACAGAAACAACTAAATGAGGATTTGCAAGTATTTCGTTCATATATTCAGCCCGGGCTACTTTGGTACGTGAATAACACACTATGGAACACTATGGGGTCTGATTAACACATGCTGGGCGTTTTACTTGTGAACTCCAGCCTGAAAAAATGTGTCCAAAATCCCTATAAATCCCCCAAATGCTCACTCATAACATTTGCAGTCACATTTTCCATGACTTCTACATAGTTGGCATGGCAGCCACTACAGGAAAGCTGTTGGAAGAGGATACCACACCTGACAAAGCAAATTGAGGGTCAAGATATCTTTGTTAAATCGATATGAATCCATCTTAGGATATAGTAAATGACTATTTATCCTGATAAGACGATAGGGAAAATGCCCCAAAATGACGTAGATACACCTCTTAAAGTAAGAGAATGGATGATAAGTATCTGACAGAGCTGTAAACATGGTCAGGATCTTCTCCACACTCCAGTCACATGCCTGAGTCACACAAAGGGTAGGAACACACATCTATGGAGTAGGCAGAGCAGAGCAGCGGCTTGTGTACATGCTGAGGGCATCACTCACATCATGAGTTCAGCATGCTTTGTCAGCTGTAGCCAGGAAAAGCTCTCAGTAATGATGTGTCATATCGGCGTTGAAAGGGCTATTGTAAACAAATCAATACAATAGCCATAAAGTATTACCTGCTGAGTTTTGACAAGAAAGGTCAAAATAAGCTTGAAGGCCCACGGAAAAGAAAACATTTCAACCGAACCCCGATTCAAAACATTATACTCTGGGCTATGACTAATAGGCAACATTAAATCCTGCCTTTAACTCAGTAGGAAGACTTACCCTGGTGTAAGTTGTCATCAGTACATCTTCACAAGTCCTCACGAAAACACGACGACGTTTGAAATAATCATTATCGGATGGTGATAATCCCGGGAACAGTTTAGACAGTGGACATGATCGTACAGTCCGCGGACAGTTCACTCACTCACTCACTCACTCACACACTCCTCTATCGTCTCCGTGGGCTTCCTGACACAAGGTTGCAGTTTTCTCCGGCAGGGCTGATGCGTGGGGAATTCCTAGCAGTCACATTTTCCTCGGAAATGATTGGCCTGGCACCAGAGTTTGGCTGTACTTTAGGACTACGGTAGACCCACTGCAGTCAGGACGGTTTGAGAAGTATAAACTTTAGCGAGAAATTGTAAGCGAATTTGAAGAAAATCTAAAACAAAAACAAAACAATGTTATTAAATAATGATCGTCAGGTAAGCAGACTAAAGTTGCTTACTTTTCGAAATGTACGATGTGGAAAAAAGAAGAAATGTTAAATTAACAATTTTGAAATCGACCGTATATACACGGGTAATCTTCCACTGTGAAATGGAGATAACCACATTTCGCTAAGCTCAACGAAGTGGTTTCTAAGCGACACGCTGAATGACAATATTATTAATATTTAATTTGAGTGTTAGGCCGTCACAGGTGTGACTTTACATGGTCTTCTTTGCTACCGCTAAAAACGCAATTAAGTCCATCGGAGTTGCGGACCCAAAATGTTTTTCCTTATTCAAAGTCGAGTTATACGATTATAGTAGAAAATATTGATGCGCATTTTCCGGGTTTGTGCAAACCCATACAGGAGCAGTTGAGGATAACGCTTCAAAGGGCGGGGTCTGTTTTCTGAAGTGTTGACCAGAATCTGAGATGATACATGTGATTGTGACGTCAACTACTAACATTTACGTTGGGAATAGTGATAAAGTACTGAAATACCAACGTTATAATTGGAAGGTACGATTAATATTGTATCATATCTTATCTTAGTAATTGCCATCCTTGTTTGAATGTGCCAAATAAAATGCAAAAAGACTTGTTCCCATACCGGGAGTCGAACCCGGGCCGCCTGGGTGAAAACCAGGAATCCTAACCGCTAGACCATATGGGACAACTGACATAACGTCGAGACACTGAGTATAAGAAGAGTCAGACAACCAAGAGCCACACGCATATTTACTTGATGTCAAATCCGTCCATAACGTAAAGCATGTGTCCGACACCGATAACTGATAGCAAAACGTTCGTTTTATTCCGCCTATTCTATGATGCTATAACAAACCACTTTTACCATTTTTGGTAGGTAGGTACCATCTAGTGGACATTAAGTGTAACTGCAAATTGAATACAAGCTGCAACGAAAGATACTTCTTTGCAATGGCGCAGTTTTCCCTTTTACTGTTTAATTGAATCTGTTATCTGGATAAAAATCCGACAAAGTAACACGGAAAAAGAATAAATTGAGGTATTTAACGATCCCATCCCACATATATACAACGTTTGATCTTCTGTACCGTAAAGGCACAGAACATTTACATGGACGATAAACATATGACGTAATTTTCCCCGGACTAATACAAGATACAAGACGGGAAAGCATTAGCAACGTAAAAAGCACAAGCCTATTTCCAGATGCATTGTTACAGTGAATAGCAACACCCCGCTCCATTCTACGCGCTTTGCTCTGTAGTCGCACTTTGGTGTGTCCCTTGCCTTACAGGTCTCAGAGGAAGCGGCGCAAACCCCTCTCCCCGCTGATAGTGGTATCGCCCTGAGACACCGACACAGCCAAATATTTCCCAAATCGTTAGCTAGCCGGCTAGGTGTTCAAATAATACTACCATAAAATAATATTTTCTGACACGAAACATATAAAGGTTTATGTCAAGGCTTTGGGGTCCCGTGTGAACAGAATGTCAACTCCAGCAAGACGACGTTTAATGAGAGATTTCAAACGGTAAGCGGAGAAAAACAAACCGAAAGAGCCGACAATGCTAGCTCTAGCTAACTGTTAGCAACCTAATGCTAACTGTAGCAGACACGGGATTGTATTATACCCATAAAGATCGTTACAGTTTGAAATGTTAATATTTGTCGTGTGTGGTGGAATGTGTGTTTGTGTTTGGGGCTGTTGTTGCTCATTTTGAGCGGCCGACAACAACAAAGTAACTGATTTGCTATTGACAAAGAACAGACAGTAGATAGCAGGTGGCTTAGCCTGCGTTACCTTGGTTAGTGAGGCGCTGTTAGCTCAGCAGCCGGGGGGTATTTGCCTCATGTTGACTCCTTTCTCTGTGTTATTCGTTGTTGATATCGTTATCCCAAGTAACAGCAATACGTTCTACTGCTCCATAACTATCATTTACGTGTAATGAGTAACTTTACCACCCGTACTTAAACCAGTGGCCCTTCTCAGCCAGGCTAAGAGGTCCGATTAGTCATGTAGCACATTATTTAATACGATTCGTATCTAAGTGATGTCACCTATCAACTATCCAGACCTGGCAACCCCTATGCAACAGGAGAGTGAGAGTTATTTTAATGTGTAATTGAAACATTGTAGTGCTTTGAACAGATCTCCAATGGCAACGAACTACCACAATGTTGCACCAGTATAACATTCTATGTGATAACTAGTCTGATATCATAACGCTGTCATTGTGGTTATGTATGTATTGATATTGCTTTCGATTGATTTTCGATTTGCTGATGTCGACACATGATGGGGAACCAAACAATGAGCTCAACTGTCCCAGATTGTCCTTTTTTTTGTTGTAATTCTAGTCTTGCATATTATTTGCCAGGCAAACTAAGGCCGAGCCCATTCTAGCCATCTGGTTCCTTAAAGTCTTTTACCTGAGACAACACAGCTGACATGTTTTTGTATGTGAAGCCTACACAATAAGTCAGGCTTATTATGTCTAGCAGTTGGAAAATTTGACTTCTGTTTACGTTGCTTCAGTCTAAAATAAACCTTTGTGCCTTGTTATGACATGAGCGGTGTTCATCCATTGTGTTTACTGTGTCTCACTAGGCTGCAAGAAGATCCTCCAGCTGGGGTTAGTGGGGCCCCATCGGAAAACAATATCATGGTATGGAACGCTGTCATTTTTGGGTAAGTCTTGATTGTTTGATTAAAAATTTAAAATGATGGAGATTTAGTCTTTTACACTTAAGACTGTAATGATTTATTTGTACGTCATAGAATATGTCTGCAGGGTTTGTAAGCAGTTTAAGATGGGAGATGCAAAGATTACAGCAGGATGTTTTTACAAAGAGCCTGTCTGTATTTCTTGTCTTTCAGGCCAGAGGGAACACCTTTCGAAGATGGTAAGTCTTTTTTAATTGCTGAAAGAAACACATTTTCTTGGTTGTTTTTGGATGCCTTTGTTTGTTTTTTTTGTCTGAGTTTGCGGGAAATTCCCAGTTAGTTCAACAGGCATAGTGACGATGCTGAACTGGAGTCTGTGGTCCGGAGGCTCAAGTTCAGCATTTCTTAGCCACAAACCTGTTGGCCTGGTCTAACACATATTGTCTTAGAAAACCAAGAATGGAGGCATTTTTCCAAGAACACGAGCCATTCTGTTGGACATAAAAGACTGTGTCCCCGCTGTGTCTTCATCACCCCATGCTACTTGTTGTGAACTGTTTGGGGCTTTATGTGAAGAAATCTTGCTATGAGTATCTGGGTTTCAGTGCTTCTGCATGGGAATAGAATTCAAATGATTTAAAAAAAATTCTACAGAGCTATTTAAGACCAAGAACAATCATACTCTGAAGAACTGATACATGCATTCATTCCCAGCAGTTTAAAGTGCTGTAATGCTCAGCCATTCAGAACCCTGCTTAGTTCACCAGTTGGCTCATTTGCTTTGTGCAGTATTTTTAGGCTCTGTACATCTCATGCTGTTATTCTTTCTTTTAGGAACCTTCAAACTTACAATTGAATTCACAGAAGAATATCCAAATAAGCCTCCAACAGTGCGATTTGTCTCCAAAATGTTTCATCCAAATGGTACGTTTGACACATTTATTTGGCAACCATAAGAGTATAAATAACTACCTGAAACCAGTTATCTGCTCTGTAATGAAATGATGTTGTATTCTGTATTATCTGAAATAACCCTTAACGTTCTGTACTCTCTTTTGCAGTTTATGCAGATGGAAGCATATGCTTAGATATACTTCAGAATCGCTGGAGTCCAACCTATGATGTCTCTTCAATCTTAACTTCAATACAGGTAATTGAACATTTTGCTGCAAGTGTGTGACGGATGTCCAGACCTCCAATGACTTAACATCTGGAATAATGTAATCAAATCTGTTTACACACCCTGCTCACTGCCATTCTTTGTCGTTTATTCATAGTCTTTACTGGATGAGCCAAACCCGAACAGTCCAGCCAACAGCCAAGCAGCACAGCTGTACCAGGAAAACAAGCGGGAGTATGAGAAGAGGGTTTCTGCTATTGTTGAACAGAGTTGGCGTGACTGTTGACCCACGTGTCGTTCGAATCGAACAGTCACTTCAGCCCAGATATAAAAAACAAAAAAGAAAAAGTTCTCACGGAAATAAATCAACACATCTCTAAATCCCTCTCAGTATATTTGTCTGTCCCATAACTGTTGCTACATTTGTATGCTGTTGTGTTGTGGCATTCACTCCTGCCGAATGCTGTCGTTGGGCAATAGCGTATGTTTGTTAAAAGTTAATGTACCTTGTTATATCTGGGTTACTTGCTACATGCCCCGACGTTTCTTTAAAAAAAAAAAGGCAATAGCAATCTGTCACTTTTCTACCTGTTGATACTGGCTGGATGATGTGACAGTTAGAAGTGTTTGCAGTGTGGTTTGCAGTGTAGACGCCATCAGAAAAGTGAAGCAGTTAGTGGGTGGTTTCCCCTTATTATCTAGTGGGCTCACTCCTTTTGGTTTGGTGCCTTTTAGAGGTATCAGTGAGAGTTACAAGGCGTGGACACTTATAGTGCTGAACACGATTATAACTGAAGTTTTGCCTTGGGGGTCTTTTTTCTCCCTACAACACTTGTTAAACTTGCCTTTTGATTTATAAATGGCATAAGATTCCTTCCGCCCCTTCCCCTCCTACACAAAGAAATCAAGACTTTTCTAAGCACATAACTGTTTCATGCAGAGAATTTCATAATGCTGACATTTGAAGGCTGTGTGAGAACATTTCTATGCTGTTTTCCAATCTTACATATCAGCTGTCATAATGAATAAGCTGATGACTGTTTGAACAGGATGGTGTCTTGTTGTTGGATTGAACCTTGCACCAGTAACCCATGTAACAAACTGTACATTTTCTTGTAAATAAAATAAATATACACCACTTTGTTTTTTTTGTTTTTTTTTACTTATCAAGTAGAAAAATATCCATCTCAATTAAGTTCAGCCCATTGATGATTATCTGTTTTAATTTATTTAGTTATTACAGCTGTGAAAACAAGCAGACAGGTTAACTGTACTCACATAAACCATTACATCTGACATTTAACAAAGATCACAGCTGACACTTTTCCAACGTGTAGATTTGTACTTGCGGATGCTGCTTCTGTTAGAATGGTTTCCAGGTGTTCAAAGCAGACATTGCAGAACGAAGAACTTGCCACTACAGTGAGACTGGAATAAGCACCTAGTTAAGAGTTGGACGTCAACACCTTTCATCCCTTTCTTCATTGTTCACAAACAGTGAAAAGCACATTCTTCCAGTATGCTTACACCGTCTCTTTTACAAATCAAATTCAACTTTGTAGTCAAGGGGAACACCAATTTGCATGGGAAAACAAAAGCATGAATACTTTCTTGATTGAGAGCAAACTGACCATTTATGTCACATCAAATTATTTTCTATTGGTACTTGAAAACTAAAGCCATTTTATCATGATGAGGATGATGTTGCAGGAATGAACTTCCTGTTGGAATCTGATATGTAGGAAATTGAGAACCAAAAAAGTAAGATAGAAGAATCACTACCTTAATTGTCAATTTTGTCTTGTGTGTCATACGGGGCAGTTTCTCTGACTTCACAGCTACAAAAGCCTTCATCTGTTGCTTTCACATGCTGAAGAGTGTTCCCCCATGACCACTATGAATTTAAATGTATTAACTGTGGAGTCCCTCTTTAAGCAATCAGGAAACAAAGTCGATTTTGGTGACAAACCCTCTTGTCCGCATTTTAGTTCATGAAGTAACGGAAGCATCATCAGGACATAACACAAAGCACTCAATACAAGCGTGTTGTGCAAAAGTGGGGGGAGAAAAAAAAACAGGAAGGGTGGAATGGCAGAAGACAAGAGACAAAGTATATTTCCAATTTTAAAGCCCCTGCTAAAGCTAAATTATAGTTCATGGCAAAGGAATGCAGAAACCACCAAGGTGTTTCCTGAAATATCCCCATTTATTAATGAGTGTTCATCACACAGAAGAATAATCATGGCAGTTATACTCAAGTGTGATTTTTTCTGAAGTCCAAGCCAATGACATTTTCTTTTTGGAGCTCTGCATGCAAATCAGTGGGAGGCCTGAGGTTTCACCAGCTCGTATCGGCCCACCTGCCCTTCCTGTAGAAGCTGACCGATGAGCTGGTCTTTATGTACTTTGCGACTGACTATCAGAAACCGCTGCCTGCCCTGTCCGTACGACTTGCTTCGCAGGCCGTACTTCTGAGATACCTGGTGGATCTGCTTGCGTTCGTCATTGGTGAGGTCAGTAGAGAAACGCAGGTCGTCCTGACGGTCTGAACTGACATAGTTTCGGATAATGTCGTCAATGTCGCGCTTGCTGAGCTGATTTCCAAATTTATCTGTGTCCATGCCCAACCCTTCCCTGGAGAACTGCTCCTTGACTCGGATAGGTTCTGCGATGCCCTCCCCGTCTCTGCCCAGACCACCGCCTTTCCAGCCCATCTTGCGAAGAAGCTGGTTTCCGATGTTGTCTTCTTTAATCTCCTGCCGTGTGGCTTCCTCCCCGGAACGAGCCAGGATCTGGGAACGGGATATGGCGTCGTTGTGACCCTCCTTCCTTAGGTTGGATTTCACCACAGCCTGTGTCTGCTTCAGAGTCGCTAGGGCCTCGGTTGCAGCAACGTGCTTCACAATTTTCTTAGGGCCGATACCTGCAGCTACATACTGTCCTTCCAAGTAAACTTCGCACCTCCAGCGATGGTCAGGAAGAACCGTGAACTTGTAATCAGCAGTCACTTTGTTGAACTGAGCCGTGTCATTGATGATGCAGATGGCGTTGTCAGAGTTTTCCAGGATAACCAACTCACTCAGATGTTTCTTTTTGACACCCTCTTGTCCAAAGCGTCCACCGCAGGAAACTGGTTGATTATTTCCTCTGGAATATTGTGACTGTTGCTGTTGTTGCTGCTGTTGTTGTTGTTGCTGCTGTTGCTGCTGCTGCTTCTGTCGCTGTTGTTCTACCTGATTCAGGCGAAGTTTCCTCACTGCTTCTTCAGCTGCAGCATGCTTTGAGCTCTTTTTAGTTCCAGTTGACTGTGCTACCAGTTCATCCTGGAGGAAAACGCTACAAAGCCAAGCACAATTGGGGAGCAGGTCGAAATTATAATCAATCTTCATGCGATTAAACGCTGCAGAGTTATTGAGGATGCAGATGGCGTCATGAGCATTCTCCATAACCACAAACTCAGACCAGTGCTTGCGTTTGTCAGGCTCATACTGGCCCTTGGAGCTGGGCGTTGGTTTATCCTCAGGGTTACGGAGTGGCGGTACAAAGGCCGGGGTCGGGCTCTGCACCTGGCATACAACCATATCATTGACAATAGAGTGTTTGTATCTACGCTGCACAACGCGGATCTCCACTGGTTTCAGGAAGAGTTTTACAGCCTGCTCAGAGGCACGGTCCCTGGCTCCATTTTTACTACCGGAGTACCCAGTAGCAAGATACACGGCCTGACATCTCAGTTCACAAGCATAACCGTCCGATGGTACTTTCCTGTTCTTCGGCAGGTCAGCATGAGGAATATCTTTCATATTGACATAAATATACTCGGGATTGGTCTTGCAGGCCTGGATGCTGCGGCTCAACATGAAATTGTAATTCGGAGAGTCACTTCCCGTCATGAACATGGGGTCTCTGAACGAAACGGCCAAGGCAGAAGCCACATTTATAACTAGCCTTTGCTTCTCATCCACTGTTGACTGGGGTATGGCAAGGGGCTGCGATGAAGAGAGGGGGCTGCTGCTGCCTGGGCTGTTGTAGATTCTGTTGAATGGCCTGTTCGATGATGGCCTGTCCTGATGTCCAAAGCCTAAACCTTGACGTCCTGCATCCCAGGTACCTGATCTGTTCCCTCCCCTATATCCGTTGTATCTTTGTGGCTGAGAAAAGGACTCCGAGCTTCGAGTGGTGTCATACTTGGCTGTGTAGTCCTGCTGTGTTTTTTCCATATAATTTGAGCTAGAACCCCTTCCTCCATAACCTAACCCACTTGTACCACCTGAAGATACATCCCTGTCCCTATCTCTATGGGAACCCCAAGAGTCAGAACTGTATGACGGCACTCTGTCAAAAGCAGGCTTCATGGAGGAGGAGCCGTGACCTCGAGCACTACCGCTATAGGAAGGTTGTTGCAAGTCCCATTGTCTCCCACCGTATGGCTCGCCTCTCCTGCGATCTTTGTCGTTTTCCTTCTCATCGGTGCCAGGCCCTCCGCTACTACCACCACTGACAAAGTGTACCGGCTCAAACCTCGGCCTCGGACCGAATTTAGACACAGGCATTTTCCTCATGGGCTCGTCTCCTGCAACCAAGGCACACATAAAAGAGTTATTAGGAACCCAAAAGGATGTCCGATTTATGTATGGCTGTTACAGCTGACTACACTTTACTTCATCAACATTGGGATAAAAAAAAAAAAACAGAAAAATTACTTCCATTGTTGGTGAATTTCTGTGTTCAACTGAATGTTGGGGGCAGGACTTTGTGTTTCAGAGGAAGTCGAGGAGGATCAGAATGTGGTGGTACATGTTGCCAGCTGTATGCGAGGATGTCATGGCTATGACAGTAAAACTGAATTATATTTTTATTGAGAAGAGAATAAAATGCAAGATGATATTTAACTTTGCTTAATTTTTTTTAATTGATTTCCTTCCTTATATTGTTTTAAGATGCAACATTCAGGAGTTTTACTTGAAATCCACATATTTACTTATTTTTTGAAATTGGATTTTATATCATGTGAGAAAATCTGTTCTTGTTCCGAGTATTTTAATACATTCTGATTAGTCAGCTGTTCTTTCTGAAGGACTTTAAATGATAATACAGGTTGTCAACAATGAGCCAAATAATCAGCATGTGCACCAGAGCCAAAAATCTGTTATCGGTTGGGCTCCAAGATAGATCTAAAAGCTTTAAGTGATGCATGGTTTGGTTAGATTGTCCGCAAATCAGTTATTGATCATTTACAAGCAAAGTGTGGCATTTAAGTTTGACATTATGAGACGTGTGTAGCATACAGAGACAGACAGGCATCATAACACTTACTGCCATCCGAAGTAGTATGTCTCTTTTTAGCTTCAGAACTATGACTTGGGTCAAAAGAGGGCATTTCGCCAATGCCCGTCCCTTCTGCCATCACCAGCACAGTCCAAGTCAAACCCGGGCCATACCTAGTTGGAAAATGGATCACAAGTCTGTCAGGAGAATTAACACAGATTAAACATGCAGGCTCAGGCGTGTGTACATAACGGGTTAATACTCCATGCTGGCCGCAGAAACCCCAAACATGCGCCTGTATACACCACACTCCGAGCAGCATTCATTACAAGAACATAAACCGTTTTTCCCTGGACGAAAAGCGAACTTATACACGTAGCAGGAACGTTTGTAGTGACATTTTGTCATTCCAAAACAAGGCCCTCAAAGGGTGACGCAGTAGGCCGACGGTCCAACATCCCGGCCATCTGACACGGAAATGCGTTCATCAAGCTCAACCGCAACAAATTACAATAACCTTCATTTTATTTATTGTGCCACATTCTTACCTTCAGCCTTTAGCCTTGGTCGGACTAACGTACGCGTCTCTCAGCTGGGCAACAAACCGGAGATACGTTTAAGATGAACCGGCGGCAATTATTATCTTGTTAGCCTCTTGTGCTAACTAGCGTTAGCAGGATGTAGCTAACCTAGTTCCCATTCAACAGCGACTTTTGATATTAACTTTTTTTGTGGAAGTCTACCCGCACTTAGAAGTAACCGACGCGGACTTTTGGGTTATCAAACACACAGACGGAGAGTTGGAGTGCAGTACAAAACCCAAGAGAAGCTACAAAAACACAGTGAAGTTGCATACAGCATCCATTTTCTGGTCCAGCATCGGCAAAATCATGGCGTCTGTCACCGCACTGGCCCACAATGCTTTGCCGCCGGACACTCGGAGGCGAAGCACATTTGACTGCTGCTGCCGCTCTACCCCACATGAAGTCGTTCACAATTGATAATAAATCTAAATAAAACAATACATGAAGCAAATATATAAAGTGGAAGCTGGGTGTGTAGTTTGGAGCCAGATTACGGTTACCCGGGGAGTCCACACTAACCCTTTTTAAATTAGTATTCTGACCTATTTTCCTTATTTTTATACATTAGTCTTCCTCTAAAATGGATCGTCCTCGTTTTATCTCGGTTATCTAAGCACAATACTCCGTTACGATGAAACAGCTTTTAAAATGGCCCTGAAATTACTAAAATAAGAAAAAAAAATAGTTGTTAAGGATCGAAACCCTATTTTCAATTTGTTTCTGTGTTTCTTCCCATTGTGTATATTCATTCCGGTAATACTAAAATAAGTGATTGTAATATTTTTTTTGTATTCATAACACGTGTCGCATTATAGATACTGTATGATGACAATATGAGCACAGAGATGTGATGAGTTTTAGAAATTATTTGGAAATATAATTTGGGTAATATATACATTTTAAAGGATTAATTATACTACATTCTATGTGGATGCAACAAAATATTTGTCTTTGAACTTAAAATTTTATCTGGATGTATTCAGTTTTAAGTTTGCAAACCACTGAGCTAAATATCAAGACAAAAACTGACATTATACACATCACAGATGCAATAGCACAGTAAGAAAGGCAGTGAAAAAAACAAAAAGCGTAGTATGTTTAAGTTCATATTTTTATTGAAAATGTACATCAATGGAATCAAACCAAAGTAAGATACTGAATAATCTGTACTAGTGTGGGAGAGCAATTGACTACAAGAGGTCATGGAAGATGCTAGAAAAAAGTATGGCATTTTCTGACACCAAAATGTCACTTTACACTCAGTCACATCCAACGATCATAGGTAATAAACAACAAATCTCCACTTCAATACACAAAATATATCCTTATAAATTATATAAATGCATGAGTATTCTTCAATACTTCTATCTGGGATTCAGTTCAAGTCCAACTTATACTAACATTTGGCAAAATGAGTTGAAACCATAGGACAGAGCAAATATACATTAATAATATGCAACATTTGACCGAAACAGCAATGAAACTGCAATAATGAACTATCAAGGGGTAAAAAAACTAAAACAAAAAAACAAGCAGGTCAAAGGTCAAGATCACAGCAGCAATGAAATAAAAAGATGCATGCAAAATATAGAATAAGCTGGTGATTATAAAAACCCAATGTGTAAAGGCCATTACATGTGACCTCCATGGTATTCAATCATGACATGTAAACATGAGTTCCATCATTTCTCAAATGAAGTACTGAGGATAAATATTGCTTTGGCTTTTGCGTGATTATGACTCCAATTTTATTTAGCTTTCAGCTATGTTGTGTCTGCGGTGGTTTGATGGTTAAATGGAGGCAGATTTCCATTTCAAACTGTGCCAGCTTCAAGAAGTAAAACCATTACTATTCATTTGTACTATACTTCAAAACATATTTTACATAGAGAAGTAAGAGTAGCTGTCATTGAATTCATTTTTCTACAGCAAACCGTGATGTTTCCATAGCTAACGTCATGTGTACTCTATAAAGAGCCAGCGTTCCCATTGAAAAGATGTGTGCATAGTGCAGGTCATTGTAATTTATCTTAAACTATGAGTCATGTAAACGGGTGATTTGTGGTTACTGACACAAACAAACCTCTTTATATACACTAGACAAAGCAGCAGATTGAGTTGTGCCTGGTGCCCAACCTGCCTGCATTTATGTTGGTTAAGTGGTCAAAAATACCATGTGAGTGCACATTAGGCCATATTCAACAAAGGAGATGCAATGGAAGGAAAAAAAAGGTTGATACAGTGAGAAAGACAGGAAGAGGTATTGGGTGCTTAGTTCTTGCTGAAGCTGCAATCCCCTCTTCAGGTGGTGAAGACAGATTAAAAGAAGCTAAAGAGAGAATGAGAAAGAAGGGCAGCTGTTAGAGGATTTGCCAGAGCAGAAAATCTTACAAAACTTTAGATCTGAGGTCAAAGATTTAGACGTCAAACTCATGTCAGAGAGCAAAAAGTCATTCCCTAGTTTCACTATCATAAGGACGGAATGGGTGGTCGTGGTGGTGTGACAATCCAGCATGTTTAAACAGTATATGAAGTATAAAATGATGACAGGAATGATGTGCCTGCTGGTGACGCCGCATAGTTAGTTTTCAGCAATTAATACATTTTTGGATGTGTTAAAAATCACATTAGTCTACTTTGTATCTGAACCACTGAAGTTGGTTACAATCCAAACATCATTTTATGGATCATTCCCCTGACAATTTCGAAAGGAAAACGTGTGATCAGTTATTGGAAATGCAAAGCAAAAACATCGCAGCCACACATGTTAGACAGACAGTAAAGCAAGAATTAAAATTGCACAGGATGATGAGGTTAGAGCAGCAGTGAAATAGAGATACATTTGAACCCATATTATGCAAAGCAGACAAAGATTAAGAAACCCTGAAGGGTGGGGGTCCACAAAGCCTCTGGTCACAACTGAGGTACTCAGTACCCACAAAGGCTGGTCCCTGAGGGCCGAGGACCTACTCAGTGCAGAGCCAGGGATTACTGCAAAGGAAAGTGAATACACACAGACGAGTGAGCTCTAGGTTAGGAGGAGGGAAAGGAACACAACCCTGATGATCTGCCACTGCATGGTCCCAAAGATGAAAAAAATAACAGTTACTGGTTTGAGGTTATGGCTTCACTCTGTCAAAAAGGCAACAAACATGAATTTTTGATATTTCCTTATTAAGCATAGCTGTGAGAAATGATATTACTTGGAAATAACATGTCCTCTGAATTGTGAATAAAGATGAACCACTTTTTGTTCACTTCAAATCCAGCATTTCCCCACTTTTAGTGAGTTTACAGCAACATTTCTCATACACAATGATTAAGGCCACAGTTGTCATATTGGTGAAAATTGGCCTTTATTTTCTTTTGATATAAACGACTCTTTTGATATGGAACACTGATACAAACACTGGTTCCAGGCAGGACGATGGACATCATTAATAGGATAAATGACTTTTAAGTGTGCCCTAATAAAGAATAAAATAAAAAGGTTACAACTGCACTGAACAGGCACATCATATATAAAAAATATATATATATATACTGTATATATATAAAAAGGAAATCACATTTGTGTAATAAAAGTGCAAATGTGAAAGCTAATACAAGAGCGCACATAACACATGACAAGGAATGAGTGTATGGGAGGAGTGAAGAAAAGATCAAGCTCATATCTACTCATGCATGAGGCTAAAATGAAACCACATCTGCAATAATTATGCTGTATATACATCTATAAAAACCTATTAAAAGCCCAATTGTATTCATACTCTAAATCTCAAAGAATTACAGCTGATTTATTACATAAGATTGCGGATTCTGTATTGTAGTCTGCTGTGGATGTCAGACTAAACACGGCGACGTCCGCATGGCTGATGCACGTTTCACTTTAGCCTCATCACATTTCTGCCCATCACAACAGTAGTCATGTATGTTAATGTTGAAAGCACACTCCATCATGCAGAGAACGAACCTGAAGTGAAATGCACTTCTTTTTTTGTATATCTATATTACAAAAGTGCCGAATAACTGCTTGTATAAAACCACAGAAAAGACAAGCACCATTCAGCAAATAAGAGTGGTGTAATTTTAACAAATAAGGAGTCAAATTGATAGCAAAGGCTCAGGGGTCTTCCACAGAGCAGGGGGACATGTAGGGGGGTTGGATTATGGGGGGGAGGGGGGGTTGGGTGCAGGTGGGGAGGGGGAGGGTACTGTAAGGATGATGGGGTGGAAACTCATTCACAGCAGGAGGGCCACAAGGGAGCACTTTTACAGGAATCCTAGGCTGTAAATGAGAGAGAAGGGCTGTTATTTCTTTCTTTGCGTTAAAAACATCAGGATACACACAGGATTCACATCAATGACATCACAGCAACATTAGTAAACAAATGGCAACATGCTGTTCCAGGCACTGCAGCTGCAAAAGTTTAGTGTAAAGACGTCAGTATGCTTCAACCAGAAATGTGTGTAGAACTATTCATTTGCTTAATTGAAGCTGACAAATGCAGCTTGTTTCTCTATATTTTGCTCAGTCAATCAAAAGCATCTAATTTTCATCTGATCTGACAGTTTGGAGCTGGTTGTGGAGTTTACAGCTTGCAGGACAGATGTCTACTGTCACTTTGCCTCTCCCCAGCGGTTGAGACACAACATCTCTTGTGTATTCGGCGGGACGGTGGGGCGGGAGCAACTTTGGGTGTGCGGGGGTCGTCATATGGCCGCGAGATCAACAAAACATGTCATCTCTACAAACAGGGACGGGCCCCTGAGGCTGTTTGCTGCACTGGTGTGACCTGTGAAGTCTTGGCTCGGCCTTGAATGGCTCTTTGTGCCGTGGCGGGGCGGGGCGAGGACTTGGGAGCCCCACAAAAAAGAGACTGTTGTTAGATCTCAGCAGGCAGATGGGACAGTACATCAGATGTGAGTGTTGGGTGGGTGGGGGTCTAATAAACTGGTTGATTTAGAGGCTGGTAACAGACTGTGAGTGCCGCCAGCTTAAGGAGATGATCTGCAGATGTAACTCATAATGTACTGAAGGGACTTCAAGACTAAAACATTTTCGCGCATGTGTGAATAAAGGCGTTTCAAGGTTGTTCATGATTCAATTCCACTGTGGGTAATGAGATATTCTCTTGCTTTCATTTTAAAGCCATTCTGTCCTCGTAGGCCAAAATTTGCAATGATGGTGGTATATTTAAGGATGAAGCCTTACCAGGAAAGGTGCCCCATGCAGCATGCAGCAAGTGTGGGAGGGGTTAACTGGAAAACATTATGGATGCAACATGGGTGACACAAACACTCACAGCACAGATTCACATTTACACCACATGCAGGGGTAACAAACGACTCTCCCGGCGACTGAAGAAAACAATGACTGGCCTGAAGGTTAATGAGACGTAAACGTAATTAGAATCCTTACAAAAAAACACTTTGGAGGTGCAAGACAACTCTAGTCTGACTGATCGGTGACCCACAAACAAAGCATAACAACACAAAGCCTGCACAGGTGCTCTATTGGAAGGGGGAGTTTATAAAGAGAAGGAGGTGGCTGTGAAGAGGATAAATTCAAAAAGGGAAGAAGTGAAGCAACAACAAAAAGAAGGGACCTTCTCTGCGCAAGTGTCTTCTTCCTTTTTTAACAGGCACGGAGTCACATCAGCTTCAACACACAACCAGCAGTGATTACCAACATGAGAGCAACAAGGTGAACAGCATACTGCAACCGCGCACGGACACATTAACGGAGATTGCGTTCTCACAAACACCCCGTAAGTGAATCAACTCTCTCGCCATAGAAACTGGAAAGAAACACGGTGCGAGATATCCAGAGATGATTTGGGGAAAAAGACAGATTAAATACAGACATACATTAATACCGGTTCTGGATTTAGGTCGAGAAAATCGGCTGCTGCAACTGACAAAGAAGTGATCAGTGAGGGGAGGGGGGAATTTCCAGACATGTCGCAACGTTAAAAATACGATGTGTGACTTTGAAACAAAAGGTAAATCATTTATCAGTCCTTATCAGTTAATAAATAAAGTCTAATCGACGTCTGTTAAGAGCGTTGGATTTTATGGTCAGTTAGCGTTTAATTGCAGTGATTTCTGAGTGGAATCTACAGCTCACAGTTGGCCCCTAATCAACTATTCAGGAGAGGACAGCTCATCACTTTCTCTCCTCTCACTCCTCCACACTGCCTATTAACTGTGAGTCCTCCTGGCAAAAGTCCAACACTGTCAATATTCTCTGTTATTCTATGTGTGGGGGGGGAAACCAGGGGCGCTTGTCTATCTCAGAAGTAAAAGAGCAAAGTGACAGCAGGAGGGATTGCTGCTCCAGTATCTACCGTTCAATTATACACAGCTACGGGAAGATTATTAATGAGCAGTGAGGTGAAAACCTTGAAGTGCTTAGTGTGATATTAGTGGGACAGACCGAAACTAAGCCCCGTCTGCAGCGCAAAGTCAACTGAAAGCTCAGATTTCGCCTGAAAGCAGCAAACTGATATAAAGCACATAGTCCCCAAAGGCCTTTAAAACAACTTTGCACATTTATCAGCAATGGTATCCATGGTTTCACGTGGACTTTTACCCCCAAACAAAAACTGTCATTGTAAGAATATCCCGTGCTTTTCCAAACCTAATTCCATTGGAGGTGGTTTCCTGTATGAGGGTAAAAACAGAGGGGAAGATTACTATACTTACTTTTTCCTCTCTTTTTCCCTCTTAAGTGTGGTGGAGCCCCCTGCCTGCTGGGCTTGGTTCTGCAAGAGTTCTGCAGCAGTCTTTTTCTGTTTGAACATGTTCAGTTCATCATCCAGGGACTTCTTCTTCTCCTCCAGTTTCTTCTTTTCATCCTGGTGGAGCTTCTTCAAACGGTCAAACTTCTCATGGAGCTGTGTGTTGGAAACAGAACATGTGTCAATCAGGACAGAGACAGAAAATGACGGCGAATGGTTATTCAAAACAGGGTTTGGTTTCAAGTGCAATGATGCAAATACATGTGTTTGTGTGTTGTGCACCTGTGTCGTGCCTACACACCTCTTTCTCTGCTTCTTTGAGCTCAGCCTCCTTCTCCTTGACTCTCTGGACAAACATCTGCCTCATCTCCTCTTCCTTTTTCTGCAACTCACCCATGAATTCATTCCTTTTGGCTTCATACGTCTCCTGCAGACTGGGAAAGAAAGGAAAACAATTCTAAAAATGTATACTAGCATGTCATCTGATACTGTCTTCAAACACTTGGGGGTGGGTGGGCAGAAAGGAAGAAGAGACACCAATGAATAACAGCAACACTACACTGAGCCAGAATTTGCATTTTACACCAAAATATAAAAAACAAACTCGAAGCAGCTTTGAGTTTTCTACCTGAAGGGTTTGCTGTCGGGGTCCGTGTCCTTGAAGCCCATCTCTTCCAGTTTGCAGCGGCGGTAGAGCTCATAGTGGCGCGTGTGCGTCTGCTCTCGCAGGTCTTCCATGTTCACTCTGATGAGCATTTCCCTCAGTTTGACAAAGTCACAGTGATTCTCGTTCTCCACTGCCAGAAACACATAAAACAGAGACAGTTTTACCCAAAGTGTCAGAAAACATCTTTTCCTGTGCAGCATCTTGTACGTGTGCAGTGCCAAAACAGAAAACGCAAGCATCACTCAACCTTTCACAAAGTGCCACAGCGGATAATGTGGAAGATAATGACAATAATCATGATTTCAGAGAATAATTTGCAGACTCACTGCTTTATTCAAACTACTTAATAGAATATTGTCCATGACATGCAGCTTGGCTAGAGATGTGGACACGTGACTGAGGCTTACAACCATTTTCACACTGACCATGCGACATCCCGTGAATACACGCATGCATGCCTCCATAGACACACACACACACACAAGTACTCACAATCATGCACAGTTACGGGCAGAATGAATCAAAGTCAGAAAAGGCCTGAGGGAAGAAGGCCTGGGAAGGATTAGTCATATGCATCCATGCTCACGCGGCCTGCTGATAATAATTTAGATGTGAGGCTGTTGTGAAACCTAATTATAGATCTCTATACATTTCTTATACTCACACAGCAAGTACAGCTATTATCCATTTCTTCCCAATCACACAGTGTTAAACGTTTAATAAATGAACAGAAACATCAATGTCATAAATTGTTAATCTGTATGATGCACATAGAGGAGAACTAGTAAGAGCTGCTGCAGCTGTGACGTACAGCAGCTAAATGAGGTTATATAACCGTTATCAGCCAGTTTGCTGCAGCTGTTACAGTCAAGAAGGAAGAAATGGAGAGGGAGCACGCTCTGGTTTCCTGTGCAGGATGTGACTCAAAGCCTTACCCTGCACGGTCCCCCAGGGATACTGCCGGGCCTTCACCATCTTGTTCCCAATCTTCACCTCCTCTGTGCTCCCCACCACTGCAAATGGCAAATGACCCTGTGGAGGAGAGGAGAAAAAGAAACCTCAATGTTGTTGGTATGTCGCCATTCACACCTGAGAGCTCTGCTGCTTCTCCCAACATACCGCAGCAAATCCACAACACATACAGAAACAATACATTCAGCACATGTCAGGTATCAGGAATCAGGGCTAATCCTAAAACTCTGGTTAGGAATGTAACAAGTCTACAATGAAACAGAACATTAAGCCGAATGCTATTTAAATGCACTTAACAGGGTCATTTGGAAGCAGTTGGGTCTGAAATCAATACACAACTCTCACAGGAAGTTTTACAGCCTTTTATCAGGACCGGAGCTACGGTCAGACCACACACCAGAGGACCAAGGGGGGACACGCTCTAACAGAACCAGTCAGGCTCAGTTAATGTCTCCGCTTATACAATATCAGTCATCATAAGCTCGTCTGTCAGCGGTCACAGGCCCTTTTCCCCCCCACATTGGCAGCTTCCCGACTGTGCTGCTCTAAAAAACACTCATCCCTGACTGAGCCTGAGCAGACACACACACACTCTGTATGTCCTCATTCTGCGTAACATCTTGTTGTGACGCAGAATGCTGTTCACACAAACCAGAATTTGTCAAATTGTCAAAGGCGCACGCAAGGAATCTGCCTGATTACTTGGATAAATTGCAGAGAATATTGCCATTAATTGCGTCTTGAGAGAATATTGACCTCATAATCAGGTGTGACTCCTCATTAGAGTTTGAATCTTACATTCATAGTGGAGTTGATCTCTGCCACAGACTCGTCATCGATGGGAAACTGGTAGATCTGGACTCCGTTGCTGACCAGCTCACTGGTGATTTTGATCTTGAACTTGGCCAGCTCGCTCTTCGAGATGGCATCGGACTTGGCAATGATGGGGATGATGTTGACCTGTAGGTGAGAGAAAGGAAGGATTTTATGAGGGCGTTAGGATGACACATTTTAAGATATGCAGCTTAATATAGAGAAGCTTCCAGCAGCCTGTCCATGCTGAGATTTGTGTAGCTTGTATTTTTCTAGACACCGATACAAATCAAGTCTTCAGGGAGAGATAAGCGATTTAAAAACAGCTGTTTAACATCTAGGTTGTATTTCGTATATACTCGCAACTGTAAACGTGTAATTCCACGTTTCCATGACTGGATGCTGAGGGATGAAGTGAAGTTTTACAGAGCAAGCTGTACAACGAGCTGTGGCTCTATTTTTAAAAGGCACAGCAAAAAAATGCTCTTGCTCCAGGGATCTTCGCAAATCAGGCCTACAGTATTTCTGACAATTACACATTCTTAAGCACAGAGATAAAAATAGCAAACGCAGCAAAGATGGCCACAGGGCTCAACCTTCTGCTCCACATCTCTTAAAACCTCTCCAAACATGGTGTTAACTGTCAGACTCTGTTGACTTTACCAACATTTACGTTATCCGTGTTGGATGTAATCACAATGGGAGACAGAAAGGGAGAGATGGATGGATTGTCTTTGCTTCAGCTGAGCAAGAAGGAGGAGGCAAAAACAGTCAGAGGATTTTTTCCAACATGCCAGCAGAAGGCAGATGAAAACTAAGAGACTCTCACTCCTACTCAACTGTTCTCAGCGTGCCAGACCACCTACACGATGCCTGTAAGGCTCGCAAACTAAGAGCCCCCACAAGCAACAGCCAAAGACTCTAAGGGCCATTTAAAATAACAAAATACCGATCCACAAAAGGGGGAAATTCCAGGTCACGAAAGAGGTCAAAGTCAGCGTCAACAAGAGATGGGCAGTGCTGAATCTGGTGGGGATTTCATGTCCTGCTTGAGCTGAGTGATGTTCGATCGCCCCTTGCTGGATGTGTTCACAAGCGGAGGCTCTGCACCGGATCACAATGCTGCGAGAGCTTGCTGGAGGCCACAGCTGCTTTGGCAACCACTGAGGCAGCTCTTTGTGCAAGAGCCAGGAGGTCCATGCAAATAAGCTCCTGGGGAAAAGGACCTCACAGCGACGCGACGGTAGCATTTCACAGCTGACCTACACCGAAGCGGCAACGAGGCTGGAGCCAACATGTATGCAGGCAGATGGCATGGAGAGGTTTATGACCCATGACTAGAGTGGCTGGATGTGCAAGCAGCAGCAAAGCAGCAGCGAAATTGCAGTGTACCACATCTTGATAGCGTGCATATTAAAACTCTGATTCTAATTTGATTCAAGTAATAAACTAATTATTTAAAAATTACATGAACACCATAATCAGATTGAAATTGGCATAAATCAACATTGGTGTACTGAGAGTAACAGACCTTGATGAGGAGATTGAAAGTGGATTTAAACGAGCAAATAAACGCTCCACTGGTTTACAATCAACTTGACATGCACTCAATACTTAATTAAAGGGAAAATGCGATTATACATGACATGTTGCGTAAGCGAAGTATGGAGTGAGTCTGCCCAGTGAGGAGATGCAGGCAGCGGCGGTCCTCTGATTAAAACATTTACATGCCCGAATACATCGATAAACAACTGCACAATCTAGGTGAATAAATTCTGACAGAAGCACCAAGTTAGAACCATGTAGTCTGTAGTGTCGGTCACCTTGCTGTCAAGTTTCTTCATGGTCACTAAGTCCAGGGACTTGAGCGAGTGTCCCGTGGGGGCGATGAAGTACAGGCAGGCGTGGATGCGGGTGTCGTGGTAGCTGTGTAGCGTCCGCTTGATCTTCAGCTCCTCCTGCAGATATGCTTCAAACTGGGCATCGATAAACTCCACGATGGACTTGTAGCTGTGAAAAAGAGGAAGCAGATTTGAGAATGTTGGATAAATAACAAGATGGTATTGCAAATTGGCCGTGAAATTGAACACTTGTTTATCTCGGCTCCATGTATTTCTGATGTAACTGCTATTGGTTTAAAGAAAATTAATAGCAGAACAGATTAAATAATAGCCTTTGGAGAACACATAAAGGAGTGCAGCCCCACAGGAAGCTTCAGAGGCGTCTACATACACGTGTACACACTCTGCCTGTAGCAGCTCATATGACGCGAGTGTATGTGTGCTTGTAGTAAAGCAGTAGTCTGAGTCCCTCCGTGTTCAACACTTGATACTGGCATTCAGTGGGACTTCTAGAAGCTACCGCAACCTTCTCACAGGCCTAGTATGCCAAGTATGACATCATCCTCAATCCAAACTGGCTCAATAAACAGGGTTAGCGATCACATGAAAGGGAGCAAACCTGATAACGAGATCTTATGCTTGATGGAATGCTTTGGATCAGACTAAATAAAAAAAAATCTGATCATTTCAGCCTTCAGCACAAAGACTCACAATGTTCTAGACCCGTCTATTGATCTGAAAACTCACACAATGAAAAGACTGTGAAAAAAACTGAAAATGGAGACTTGATTCCACATCAAGGGACTGTTTGGAGGATAAGGACTGAATGAAACCTGACCTCACGGAAGGCTTGGCAAGCTCACCGAGTAATTGTATCTGAGGACTGTCGAGTACGGATTGCTGCCTAAGCTCCAATACTACTCACAGAAACAAAGCGTACTCACACACAAGGACTGTCAACTGTATTAAAAATGGACCTAGAGATGATATCATGATTTCAGAAACGTCCACATGCAACATTACTTTGATTATTAAGCTTGTGGTTTTGTTTAAAGCATATTTCCTCTCGAAGAGATGTAGCAAGACTACCCGGCCCTTTACCTGTCCTCTTTGTTGATCTGGTCTCCGAAGCCCACGGTGTTGACCACGGTGAGCTTGAGGCGCACGTTACTCTCCTGGAGTTCATAGGTGTTGGACTTGAGCGTCACCCCTGGCTGGTTGTGCTGGGTGGGCTCGCCTTCGAACTTGGTGTTGAACAAGGTGTCCATCAGCGTTGACTTCCCCAGACCTGTCTCACCTAGAAGACACAGAAAAGAAGGCCATCACTCAGGGCTGGAGAAAGTTACATGGATCTTTTTCACTATTTGGATCATTTCAATGTTATTTCCCCCTCCAATCATCTCATTACTCAAACTAAAATAGACCAGACAGCGGCAAAGAGGCAGAAATAAGTGCGAGTAACCCGATATAGAAAGTATGAACATGCTGCGCACAAATGTATTATTTTCAAATAGTTAAAGTGGCAGAAATACCAAACATAGTGTCTCATTTGCTGATATATTCTGACATCTGTTTACTGTTGGAGGCTGTCAGATGATTCCGTTACTATTCTGCCACTGCAAGAGAGCCTATTTTTGTTCACCATGGCCTGACCTACACTATAGGCTGGTGAGTTACAGTGGGACGTCTCACTTTGTCCCAAATTTCTAAACTTGCACTCAGAAATAGCGATAAATGTTGCAAGGAGGAATAATCGACAACGCAGAGCCCAATGTCCTGTTTGTGAGCACAGACGAGGTCACTGTGGAGAAGTCTTCCATGCTTGAGGCGATTTGGCGTCTATTTTGGAAGAACTCCAAGAACACACTGCAAATGGTGACAAATGGTGATTGAGAGTGGTGCCAAACGTGGAGATATCGATCAAAGCTTCAGAAATCACTGGTAAAATACACACCTTGAAGTGTGAAAGGAATGGACCCACACATCTGTAATTTTAGACAGCAACCAAAACTACAAAAAAAGCTGCTCGCATTTGCTAGCCTCAAGTCATTCTTGTACTACTGTGCAATGTTTTCTGTGTCACACAAAGGCATTTATATGTATCCCATTAGCTTCCACAAGCATGTCGTCTTTTCTTACAGCTTTCTCTGAAGCACTCCTTCTCTAAGACATCCAGATTGCAACAATGCAGGCACAAAATATGAATGATATCAATTGTGTCAATCAAAGTCGGAATAATCACACAATCACTGGGCTTTTTCCTTTTTGCAAAACATTTATAAATAAATGCTGCAAGGCCAGAAAATGGAAAAGATGAATATGTTCAGCTTGGAGGAGAGTCAAAGCCATAACATGAGAGACGACCACAAGGCATTTCCTACAATAACAATCTAGAAACTGTAAAACCAAGTGTGCGACACATTGCTGCAGTCATAACCAAACACTATGATGTGCTTTTGTTCTTGTTCGGATGCGTTACTTGATCAATAGCTACTGCTCTATACCCAGTACTAAAACAGTAAACAGGTCATCATAACCATCAGACATTTGATCTCCAACATCTCAACCAGGAATGCGGCGCTATGAAGTGTGAACAATTTGCAGGAGGGCGTGTGCGACACAGTTGTAAGGACATTATTGACATGTTGCACCGTCCTCACATGTCCTCCACTTTGTGTGATAAATGTTAGAACATGAACTTGAAATGAAAGAACAATAAAAGAGCGACAATAGGTGAAGGAGGAAGTTCACTCAAGGCACTACAGTTTAATGACATAAATAATTTTATGAATAATCTTTTACTGATCACGCTGGGGTCATTTCTTTCCTAAGTGCAGACCAAAGTGTCCTGTATCTGGAAACATTTGACTCAATAGGGGAGCCGGGGTTAAATCTAAATGGGTCAAATACTGAGTGGACTGATGTGTGTAGTGGAAAACAATGTCTGGTTTTCACAGAAGCAAAGTGTTTTTCGGCCCGAGGAGAAAGAGGAAAAACATTTCAGCACAATGCACTCACCAACACAGAGGATGTTGAAGCAGAATCCGTGATTCACAGACTTGTTGACCAGCTGGTCAGGCATGCTGTCAAAGCCAACATGGCCTGCCAGAGGAACAGCCCGGGCACCCTCTCCCTGCACACACACACACACACACACACAAGTAATCAATACAAAACATCAGCTAAATGACTATTAATCATCTACACACTGGTTTCTTTATTAACACTGCTTAATGTATATTTTTCTCATCATGACAACTTTTTTGTGACAAACAACAATTGCCTTGACATGAAGTAGTACTGTATTTGCTTATGTTAGTGTTTGAGACAAGGTTTCAGGTGCAGTCTGATTCACTTCCTGTTTCCTGGATTCTAGTTCGTGCTCATGTCTGACTCTGTTTAACCACAATGTACATATATGGGAAAGTATTGTATTTCATTTTAAGATAACATTGTAAAACACGACAAAAAATAAGCTGGAATGTACAGCGGCAACTTTATGAGATGAACCTGTACGATCCAACGTACCACACTTGTTATAAACCCTGCATTAGTGAAGCTCATAATGTTAAGGTCTTGTTGATACATTGTAATTTGTCCAACACATTCACATGCAAAAGAGGAACTGAATATTGTAAACACCCTTTAATACAATGCAGTCGAATTTCACAGCACACAATTACTGCTGAGCTGAATCAACACATCTAGGAGACAATGTCAACAGAACAGTTTATTGCCGTATTGTACAATATTGCCAGTATGTCGTCCATGTGGTGCATGTGATGTGTATCTAGGATTCTTAAGGTCACGAATTTTCGATTTGTTCCACTTTCACTCACTCTGCAATTGCACCGTTTAATGACGTCCATCTCTAGCTCAGCGTTACAGCTGAACACCACAGTGTTGAAGCATTGTTACTTGAGTGTGTGTGTGTTTGTGGGGGCGTGTGACTAGTGGTAAACTGAATCCTGCTTTTGCAGCCTATTTCCACATTACGAGGTGCAGGAAAGCAAAGAATTTAGATTACACGGCACTGCCAAAGCATTCAACCAGCTAGACCTCAGTAAACTGGCCATTATGTGGTTTAACATCACACAAAACTGCCTGGAAATGTACCTTGTGCTTTGGGGTATTGATGATGAATTTGGGACTCACTCTAAATTAACCCGACATACAATCTAGTGTTGCTGAGCAGTTGTGGATTATTTGGATAGTTGAAATTGGGTTTAAACAGCTGAAGGCCTGTTTGGAAAACGGAGTTTAATGTGAGTGGACAAACAGCCTTCAGCCTTCCTCCACAAGTGCAACATTCCTGAAACCATTCCTGCTTTTCAAGACACACACAGCCAACTTCCACACAGTGGTTTTTCATTCATTGAGCCACAAAGGGATATCAAACTACACAACCTCGCTATTCTGAGCACTTTCTCTGGCTTTAGTGGCTTCCCATTTTCCAAAACTAAATCCAGGCAAACTTTACACACACGCGTTGCAAATTGCAGGCCTATGTGTGTTTCTGTGTCTGGATCCACAAAGCCTTGACCAGCCAGAATATGATTTGTCCAGAACGATGTTTTCTATTCACGTCAGACAACGCCCGAAGGAAAGTTAACGGGGCTGACATGAAACAACATAACGGAAACGAGCACCATTGCTGTGCTGAACGGGGGCGTTGAGAATGAATGGCCTACCTACCGTGGGATAGGTACAGCAGGATAGACTTTTAGCGGATATAGACTACGTCCGATTTTGCCTAAAACCAAATACCATTCAGTGTGAAAGATAATGTTACTAACCAGCACATAAAGCTTTATATACATTTAGTTTAATCAATACATTTCAGCTCCCTCTCGATCAATCGTACGCTTAACGGTTAATTACAAAAAGACACATTTCGTACCCATAAACACAGACGCATAAGTCGTCTAATTATATATAATCAGAGTAAAATGCAATCTTTTTGATCATTCATTGTGCACTCCTGTTTGGGATGGAACACAGCCATGAAATACGGGTGGTTACTAGATACTTACTTAAAATCATATTCTGCAATGCAACGTTAATGGATACACGAAGGTGTGTTTAAACTAACGCAATATATAATGTATGTGTTCGCAGAGGTAACAGCATCCTATATAAAGCAGCATACTCACCGCTTGCCTTGCTATCTCGGTAGACGCCATGGCTGGAACCAAAGCTCTGCTGCTCACGAGAGGAAGCAACACTGAAAGAGGGCCTAGTAGGAATATACCATTGTGAAGCAGATATTTCTTTGCGAGTACCAATTGAATTACTGTACTGTCTCACTTTTATAGAGTACTTTTTTCAGTTTAATGTAGATATTATTTATACGATGTTCTTCTAAGAGTACATGCTGATTTCAAACAAACAAATACATCTATATTTAAAAGGCGCAGTACAGGCAGATGCCCCCTACATGACGGCTTTAATGGATCAGTCCAATCAGAAAGCCCATCGACAGATAAATAATAATGGAGATTTTTTTTTATGACTAAGCATGCAAAACTACACTTCATGGGACCATGCGCCGTTATGCGCTGCGATTTTCTGTGAATAACACTATTTAGTAATACAAACGTATAAGAAATGCTTGAACATAAGCTAATTTACTCAGAGTACTTAACATGCCGTGTAAGTAAACTGCTATATACTATGTAAATTATTGACAATATTGAAGAGTTTTTGTCTAAAATTGCCTAAAAGATAATGGGTTTATATTACAAAGTATAATATTATATAATATATGGAGTATGTAGAAATATATCAACTCTATTTTAGAATAAGAGCATTTAATGAAAGTGAAAATATAAGACGCAAACTCTCGACAGTGTATTTACACTGTAAATACATTGAAATGTTTAAATATGTATGTAGTTATCTTTATCAGACCAGATTAGATTATATATATTTCGAAAATATCACTCAGGCAAAATTTGGGTCACACTCATTCAAGCGACCAATCGGATGAAGGCAGGCGGTTTAAAAAGGACCCGCGAAGGTTGTAAATTAGCCTCACATCAAAACAGTGTTGTGGCGTTAAACCGAACGAGCAGCAGATAGAAGCGTTTCACACTGAACAGGTAAAAGATAATTTGTTTTAAAGATATTACTGTTTCTAATTCTTAATGCCAGTGACTTCGTGGTCCATATCCACTCAACGCGAACTAAAACGAAGGGCTATAAAGCTGCGTTAGCTGAGGAAAAGTTCAAATGTGTTCGCGTAACAGTAACAACAAAGTCAACCGACGTCATCTTTACCTTTTTAAACATTTATGTGCTTTATGTCAATTGTAACGACAAACCTGGTTGTCTTAATGTCTGTGTTCGTCAAAACAACTTTATCAAAACTTTGTCGAACGACGTAGCTTGAGCATGTTGCTGGGCAGCGTGACGTAATGTGAACATTTGTATGATCAAAGCTAGTGGAAAAAACGGCTCCTTTCCTTTGGGGAATCTCATTAATTAATGTTAAAACTTAAATGTTACTCTTGAGCTTCAGTAAATGTATCATGAAAATGTAGATCCATTTGTCAAGCTTTAGGCCTAATGTCTCGTGGCTATTTTCATTGGAAAAGATGAGCTTGAAGTATTTTGTGTGGAGTTATTTATCTAAATGTTTGTAATATCAGATGTCCAATGTGTTTTTCAGGTACAATGGCAAACATTGTGGAGCAGGAGAATGCATTCCTCCATGTTCCAGCTTTGAAGATGCGACACCGTCTTCAGTCTGCTCCAGGTTTGTCAAAGTTAATTGGCTCCCTTCAGTTGTCCGCTAATGACATTTGGGTCTGTTGGGCAGAAAAACAACTTTTCAAACTGTAAAATACTTCACATCTCTTATGACTGCTGAATCAATTATTTACTAAACCTTTGGTATTGCAGGATGTGGTTTGAGTACACCCCATAATTTAGTTATATTTTTTTCCCCAGAGAAACTGATGAAAACACCGGCCAAGAAATTACACACTCCTCTGCCATCTGGGCGTAAGGCTTTGGCCAACGTCAACAAAATGATCTCAACTCCTGCTGTAAATGCACAAGAGAAGAAGCTCCACAAACCACAGGTAACATGTGTATTGATATCAGAAAGGTGGGAGTTGAGCTGCAATCCTCAATTTATTTTTATTAAAACAATGTGTTTTCCACAGGAGAGTAAAGTCAAGCCTGTCCCTCAGATTAAAGTGGAGGAATACCCCGAAATTGAGTCATTCCACCCTTATGACCCGCTAGGTAACTGTCAAACCAGCTTATCCTTTCTCTTTATTTACATTGAAACTTAGGAAATCATGTGTCAAAAACGTATTTCTCTGGATTCTGTACATACTGTATGTAAATGTCATAATTGTGCACAATGAGGCTTTCTTATTGGCTGCTCTGTAACATCTCTTATGGGTTTTGACCTCTTTCTAGAGTTTGAGAAGTACAGCATACCTGAAGATCTGATTCTTCTCGGCAACCTTGCCCTCCCTGGACTAGCTTGTTTGCCACCATCTCCTCAGATCTACGAGGAAGAAAAATACATGCCGTTCACAGTCCTGTCGCCCATGAAGATGCCAAGATTTTCAGGTATATCATCATCATCATTTTCTATCGGTATCATGTGGCAAAGATTTGATGCATCATGAAACTATTTTAATCACTTTTCTTTTAAGCCTGTTCAGAGCTGGATGACTTTCTCCAAACTATTGATGAGCTGGCGATGGAACTCCCTCCAGAATCTGATCTGGACTGAATGCTCTTGCACAGCAGCTTATTAAAAGTGAAACTGTTCTGTTATGACCCTTGACTCCAAGGACTCTTCAGCGTTGCCACACACGGCTCTGTGAACGCCCTTAACCCCATTTGCTTTATTCCCCCGAGAAACCAAAACTTAACTGCCAAAACATCACTTGCTACTTAAATGTTTTATGCATGTTTATTTTATTGCTTTGTTTTACTGAAATAAAGTGTTAATAATTCAAACACTGATCTCCGTGTGTGTTGGCCCCTACAGGCTGGTGTTCATTAGTCATTTCACCAAAGCTGTGTAGGAATGTACTGTACTTCCTGCTTTAAGGTCCTTCAGTCAGTGGTCACATGTGAGGGTTTCTTTCTATTGGTGGTGCCCGAGATTACAATGAACTTTGTCTCAGTTCCTCTTGAAGGGAAATCTGCGGAATCTAAACTACCCCTGGGACCAAAAGTGTAGACATTTATGGACAAACGATTGAACCAAGAAGCGTCTAATGTAACGTAGTTGTGGCGCGGAGTGAAATCTGGTGATCGACACAACGAAAAGTGGAATCCTACACCAATCTAGCGGACAGGTGAGCAACTGAACCGCAACCTGACACGGGTGGCTGCTAATCTAGTTACTATTAAGTTGTTAAACTACGATTGCGAAATGACGGCTTGAAAGGAACCGGTTTGAGTTTGTTGTGTTGGAAAATAAGGAACTTTCTGAAGCTGAAAACGCTTCGGGCACATTTAGTTACATTCGTTTTAAAACTCTTAATTCTCCTCCCACCACACAGGTAGCGAGTCTAATGGAGCAGAGGCGAACTTTTCCTTGTTTATAAGTCGACATTGATATCCTCTGGCGTGTTTTAAAAATAAATTTGGCATTGTCCTTACGGCTGCATGTCTGCGAGCGGCGATCGGACGTCAGATGATGCTGGATACGACCCAGCTGTCAGCAGTCCCGCCACCCACGGCAGAGCGTCGGGACAGGGCGCTGTTGTGGAGAGACGGTCCAGTTATGGCGTGCAGGTTTTGCCCTTTGCTGTCCCGCGTAGGTCGAGATTTCAGAGGCAGCAACAAGTCTCGGATCAAACCGGGTCAGATGTGTCCCAGCAGCGAGAGGCTTCCCAACGAGGCTCTCTCACCCCCGCCATGCGTAGAACCTATCTGAAGGAGTTACTGTTGAACAACTCTAGAAACAGCGGGTTCGGCGGGCTGTCCGCGTTCACGCTCAGTACGTATTCACAGGGATCGGGTACAGACTGGGCTTTGTACCCGATGGAGCACGCGTGGATGCTGTCAGCAGTGGAAGGGAATTATGAGACCATTCTGGATTTTATCTCCGTGGATCCTCATCTGTTGACCAGGAGGGACTTCATCAGCGGGTATTCGGTCCTGCACTGGTTAGCCAAGAGGGGACAAGATGAGATTTTGGTGAAAGTTTTGCGGTACGCTGAAAGCGAGGGGCTGTGTGTGAACATAAACCTGCGGGGGAGCGGAGGACTCACCCCGCTGCACGTAGCCACCATGCACGGCCAGTACATGGTCATCAAACTTCTAGTTGGTGCTTTCGGGGCGAACGTCGATGCGATGGACTACAATGGGAAGAGGCCGTGGCAGTATCTGAAGGGAAACGCCCCGCCGGAGATGAAGGAGCTGCTCGGCACCTGGGATGATGAGCACAACACCGGGTGGGAGCAGAATGTCAACAACAACAGCGCCGGAGCGGTGAACTGTGTCTCCGATGAGGGAGAGGAGGGTGAGCGGAAGGAAGAGGACAGCTTTGTTCGGACTAAAAGAAGTGGCAGCTGGCGTTTCGGCTCTTTCAGAAAACTCATACCATCGTTTCCTTTTTTTGGACATAAGAGCTGAAATTGGGTCAAGTCTTGTATTTTGCCATTTTGAATATCGGCATTCAACAGGTAACACTTGATAAAGGCAGTTTCTTGTGCTTGTTTACTCCATTTCTAAGCTGACATTGGCACCCCAACCCCCCAAGCACTTTTAATTAACTACCCAGCCTTGTACATTACTGAACTGTGTCAACAACCCGGATGAGTAATAAATTGCTTGCTGACGTGGCTACGTTTTCCCTTTTGGCACCATAAGTAAACATTTCCTGGCTTGTTAAGCTTTTTTCAGCTTCTTGGATAGTGGTCCTTTCTACAGCAGCACACCAGTCACACTGTTCCAGCTAAAACCTAAACATAAACCACAATTATGCATGAATCATGAAGTAGTGGGTATCAGATTTCCTATTTACTTTGCTTGAATGTAAAATCTCCTCTATGTCAGCAGTGCCTCACCCCCCCTGTGAGTTTTGGTTTACCTCAGTCGGCCAGCTTAATAATTGCTCAACCAAACATTAGAAAAAGACCCATACAACTCAACGTGTGCAGTTTGAGCACCGATCTTTTATTGTCAAACATGAGCACAACCAGAATATCTGTACAAAAAGACTGCCGCTCCAGATAACATGGCTCCCTCCAAGGTCAGACCCAGCAGCTGGAGGTCTTGGCAGATGTTGGAATGGAGGAATTTTGGAGATCCAAGGATCGTCATGTTTACAGGCCCAGCTTTGTCCTTCTCCAGTGTCTCCTCTTGGAGTTGTACCTACAAGAACAAAGCAAAAATAGAGCATTTACAGGGACACTTCCAGGATCTCAACAGCTGCACTTCGAACGCAACACTTAAATAAAATGGCACGAGTTTATCAGAACCATGCAGACAAGTTTTCAGGTTTCACCATGGTAACTTTATCAATATTAAATGCTTAAGGTCGGCACATTCTCAGGGCTAAGTTTAGTCTTCAGCAAATGGAAAAACAAGTCTAGTTTCTAATCTCTGGTCTCCACCATGACGAGTGATGCTTCGGCAGCTGACAAACCATCTGCAGTTATACATCCATGTACCCAAGGTCTGGAATAACACTTACAATCTGTGCTGACTACAAGTTGCTGTTAATTTACTTGTTCTAATCTCTACGCACAAGACAGTTGGATGCATTTCTCCTACAGTCTTACAGCTGTAATGGGGTCATTTTTTACAGTAAAGCACATCAGTCATTGATGTACCAGCCTTCAGCAAATACGGAAATGTAGTCAAATTAAGGAAGTCTGCAAGGATTGATTTGAAAACATGCAAATGCTGCTGCAGTTCCCAACACAACTAACGCACCTAGAGGAAGAGGCACCTTTCAGTGGCACCAGGTTGTGATGGCAAAACATTTGAGCAGTGATCCAGCAGTTCAATACAAGGAAATACTCTAATTTACCTACTGAATCATTTTAATGAGCACATCACTCATCTAAGTCAAACTAAATGTATTGTTGCGCTAACACAGCGGTTGTTCCAGCCAAAGAGCATCCTCCTCACAAGAATGTGAGCAGGAGCAAAGTCTCTAGCAGAAGTTTGCTCTCAGCAGGATTAATGACAGCACTCCACAGAAATCGAGAGCTGCAATTGCAGACCTGCTTTGACGTGATGACCATTTAACCTCAAGAGCCCCAGCTTCGTATCTCCATTAGTCACTGTAAGGGCTCATATTTCAATATGGAGAGGAAGATCTAAGGGTTTCACTGGCATGATTTCACGGGTTATTACATTTCTAAAGGACTCCATCAATAGCACTGACTTTTCTGTTGTCTTGATCTTAAAGTGGTACGGCCATGTTAAACATGGGGTCAGAAGAGTCCAGAGTTCAAAGCAATGTCTTCAATAATCTGAATTTGTCTGACAAGTTTAACAAATGTGCATTATTAAACCACCTATGATATCAAAATGACTTGCTTCCTGACAACTATGCTTACAGATGTCTACACATTTTAACATTGGACATTAATTTAACCTATTTTGATTATATTCTCCACCATTTCTTCCATAACATGCCCATCGGCGTATCCGAAACCCCGTTGTATCGCTTAACAACCGCATGCATGTAGTTACAGCGCCGCATCAGAGCATCAACACACCTGATCTTGTTGCCGGTTTTCATTCTGATCCACTGGGGAATGGGTCTGTTCTGTTTCTGCTTCTTCGCGAGGAAGCGCTTGATCCTGAAAGTCTTGTGGGACGACTGAGAAAAGACAAACAACGTGTTAGCCCTTTAGAACAAGTATATTCATTCAAATGACGTTCAACAGTCCGAACAAGCTAGGGCTAAGCGTGGGCCGTACGGCTATGCGAGCCAGCGCCATAAAACACTTTTTATGATTAAATAACAAACTTATCAGACTATATTTAACCTTATTTAATACCGCTGACATGTTAACTAATCAATTCTAGTGTCGGCGTAGGTCTAAAGTGGTTAATAACGCGGATGTTTAAGGATTTTGTATTTACCATTTTGTCCACAGTCCTTTCCCCACTATGGCGGTGGTAGAAGAGAAAGAAGGAAGGGAAGCGGAAGTGATGAAGGGCGCTTTTAACCAATAAGCGTTGACTTATGGAATCCTGTATTCTGCTCACAGCGACACCCTGAGGACGTTTACTTCAGTTACGTTCTTCCCTCATTTTGTTGGGGGATGTGTTCAAAAGTGGACGATTGCAATAATGGAAGAGCCATATTTATTATTTTATTTCGACATTAATCAGTTTTCATGTCATATATTATTCAACATTTTAGCTATATTTCTGTTTCGCGAGCTGAAATCTTAATTTAATTTAAAAATATTTTTACTATTAAGATACACTCAAGTTTCACTTAGGAAGGAAATAAAGATGAAGCGATAAGTTTTTTACAATATGAATCTCACAATTTATGGAGCAAAATTCTTCTCCAATTTGTAATTTCAATTTGAGTTTGCAAGCAGGCGACCTCAAACACCTTAAACTTCCTTCTTGAAAAATATAAACGCTTCATAACTCATCATAACAACTCTTAACCAATCAAGAAAAAGGAGAAACATGTGCATTTTAATGAAGAACTTGTTTATTTCCAGCCTGGTGTGGCTGCAGTAGCATCACCAGCAGGGATATGATTTCATGCTGTATTTGAGTTTAGTGCATCAGAGACAAACATTTGAGTGGAGCAGCATTTCAGATTAGAAAAGGCAAAGGCCACAAGTTGGTCAGACTGATTAAAGCCTGCATGCATGTACGGTTGTGACACTGACACAGTCTCATCAGAAATGGCTACCTGTCCTTAGTCACTGTAACATTTCAATAACAACACATGATTTCCTGCATGTTGGGGGGGGGGGAACAAGATAAGGACAGAATACGTCCCCGGAGCACAGTGACTATTGAGTTGCAGATCATTGATATTTCTAGCTTTATCAAAACTAGAAACAACTATTAACATATGTTTGGATTAAGGAACCAATTCAGTTTCAATGATTTTAACAGAAGCTCTTGTTTACCTGTATATCCAAGACTAATAAGCTTGGCCAGGTTTGTATGTATGACTAGCAATGGAGCAAAGCAAAGCAAAATGCAGATGATCCAGGTGTTATCCTTCATATAAAGGAAACTATACTGAAATAAGGTCACTTTATTTTCATGAGGTCCCAACAAAGCTTTGGCTTCACCTAATGCACCCTACAGCCAAACCTTTTACGAGATTTACAAAGGTTCCGCTTCTTTTTTTTTTCCCGGTAAACAATACTAAAGAGGGTCGCGTTCAGGCGCCGAGACACTCCACTCTCACATTTCTGCCTCTGACTTGAGTTTGGAGAGCCGGATGCAGCCCTGTTTTGATCAGCAGTGCATGTGGCCCTTTGTCGCCTCATGGCTGCTCTGAGCCTCGCAGGCCTGTCTCCTCTCTCCTTTGCCTAGCTGGACATGCCGTAAGTATAAATCTGCTCAGTCGTTCCCCTTCTCGGCCACTCTCTTAGGCTCACTATCTCGCTTCCTGTCGGCGGTGCTTGTATCTTCTTCACCGCCGCCTCCTCCTCCTCCTCCCCCTCCTCCTCCTCGATTGCGGCTTCTGGCCCCGGGCTGGTACAGCTGAATTGTAGGCCGATCCTGAAAAACAAATGATGATGTTGGAATTAAAACGAAAGATCACAAACAATGACTTAAAGATTCAAAGGTTGACAGTAGTTACCTTATTGCGTAGCCTCTCCCTTTTAACATTCTCCTCTTTCTTGCTGTCTTTGGCAGGTTTCTCCGACCTCACAGTGTGAACAGCGTCCGCCGCGCTCTCTCCTTTCTTCTTCTCCGAAACGCGCTCCCTGTCTTTCCTCCCCTCTTCCTCCCTCTTTCTGAAGGTGTTCTCGCCATCCTGTCGTTCTCTCCTCCTCCGGCGTTCCTCGTCCTGTCGCCTGATGCGCTCCCTCTCCTTCTGCCGCCGCTCCTTGTCCCTGTCTCGGTCGGGGTCACGCTCTCTGTACTCCTTCCGCCCGTCTTCGTCTCCTCTGCATGCAAATCACAAACTTAGCTTGAGAATCCTGCTCAAAGTATTCCCTGTCTGTTTGATGAATGGAAAAGGAACAATGTGTTGACTCACTTTCGCCCCCGATCCTCTTTATTTTCAACATTTTGACGTTTCTTCAGATCAACGCTCCCCATGGATCGGTCGTCTTTATTTGGTTTCTCTGGTTTCTTGGCCTTTTCCTTAGGTTTCTCAGAGTCGCCATCCTCTCCCCTGTCTGGCTTCTTCAGGAGCTACACAGTGGAAAATAAGGCACACATTGGCATGATTGGAAATGTCTTTATCTACGTACATTTCATTTTGTGGATCCCTAATAAAATACCCCACTCACCTTGATTTTTGGTTCTTCTTTCACTTGGTCCTTCTCAAGTGGTTTGTCTAGTTTCTTCATCTTCTCGGCGTCTTTGCGCTTACGTCGCTCCTCCTCCCTCCACTTACGACGCTCTTCGTCACGCACGCGCTTGCGTTCAAGCTCCCTCCTTCTTCTCTCTTCTTTCTTTTCCTCCCTGATTCTCTGTGCGGGTTGGAAGAAATAAGACGGAGACGGTTATCAATCATGCAAACTGTCAACCCTACTACACATCACTGTTGTTTTACACTTCACACATACCTGCTTATTCTTCAGGAAATCGAGCAGTGGAGTCGTCTTCTTAGCTTGATGAAGGAAAAGACCACATTTATTTTTAACAGACATAAAATGAATCAATTCCTGTATCAAATGCCCCTTTTAATGTGGTAATGACTGAATAATGACAATGAAAAAAGTCTAAGATGCATTTCTAATTGAAGGAGCTGTATACATACAAACAAGGTCCTTAGATTTTGCCTCAATCTCTTCCAACAGAGTCTCAGGTGTAGATGTAAATTTTTCATCATCGCCATTATAATACTCCAGGAACTTCTTGTAATCAGGATCTGTAAGGTAATGACATATAAATAAAGCTTAGATAAATAAATATAACTACAAATACATCTGTTTGTGGTTATACTTGAATATGTATGCTTAAAAACCTGTTACTCATCAGATTTAGTTAGTAAATGTATTTACCTTCAGTGATGGTTCCACACTTTGCATCCTTTTTCTTACTTCTTTTCTTTGCAGTCTTTTGAAAAGGCGCAAACTCCACAATGGCCGTATACTCTTGTCCTGATAACAACAATGCAGATATAAGCATTAAACCTCAGTTCATTCATTATTCATGTTTCTGTACATTTATGCTATTCAGCTATTCATACCTCTGCCGTCGATGAACACGTATCCATCAAATCGGTCCCTGAAGAGAACAATATCCTCTTGATTTTTGAAATTGATATAAGCCCTTGCGAAGAGGTGCGGGTAAAGGCTGAAAGAGCAGAAACACGAAGAGGTGAGTGAATAAGTAAAGCTATCAGAGCGCCTATAGATGGGGTTGTTTGTGATGGAAGAGGAATTAGTTGATAATGGTAGTGATAAGGATTTGCAGAGCGTATGGTAATAGGGAGGGGAAAAGCTGTTTATTAAACTGTGAAACTAATCAAAAATGGTCAGTTTCATCAGGGAGAAACATCTCCAGCACCGAATACATGGTTACTCTTTATGCATCAATTGATTTCTTCAGTTTTACAACCCAAACCTCTCTGTCAGATATTCAAATCCATGCCCACTTCAGTTCTGTATCAAATTTCAATTTTAACAACATGGTGGGATTTCCTCCAGAACCTTTGTGAGGATAAATAGCAGTTTAAGCATCTTGTAGCTTAGTCTGTTAAATCTGTCCAGTAACAGGATTTTGGTGATTTGCAAGGTGGGAATGCTGACAAGGTTAACAACTAAATAACACAAGAATGAACAGACAACAAAATAATATTTAACAGGCGTTCGAAAAGCAATTTTACAGACTACATTTCGCCATGCGGATGTTGTTGTTGTTGTTGTTGTTGTTTTTACATATAATCTACATCGCTAAAAACGTTATAAAATCCCCAAATGATTAGATTGCAAAGGATAAACCAGTTATAACTCATGAGTCCATCTGACCTGGTGTCGTTGGAGAAGAACTCCATGTAGTCCACCTCAGGGAGCGGCTGCAGCTGCTCCTCCAGCTCCTCTTTGGTTAGACTTGGTGGTAAACGTCTGATCACAATCTAACAAAACAGGTCAACAACAGGTTAACTAGTACAATTAACTGATCTGTGCATTTATAGCGTTAACTTAAGTTCATTCACTCTCTTCAAACTACTTGACACTCCACACATTACATAGCTGACGGGTTATGGAGCCATATCGTTAGCTTAGCTAGCAGGGTCTACCTTTGTCATGGCCTCTTTCTTTTCCTTCAACTTCTCCGTCTTTTCTCCATCTTCGCCCCTAATTTCCGGCCTTCTGTCCTTCGGGCGTGTGTTTTCTTTGTCTTCTTTCATATCTGAAAAGTTACTTTGTAACAAGGTGCAATTTCATCTCATGCTCAGACTTATCTTGTTTACTTTTTTTTAGCAAGTTAGCCGCTACTAGCCAAAGCGTTAACCAGACCTGACTTCCTCTATAATGGTATTAGTTGCAATTCTGTGGTTTTGCAGAGGGGTGGCGCTGTGGATCAAGATGTGTTGGTTGTCAATCCGATTTTTTATTTTTTATTTTTTATTTTGCATGTAGTTTTTGGTTTGTGTATTTCGTTTGTGGGTCAGAGTAAAGTACTGTTATTTTGAGCAATTATAATAAAAGAGTAAGAATAATAAATGGAATACTACGGTGACAACAACAACGATAATAATAATATCATCGGTAAATATGTTAATAGTTATGTACCCCCAAAAAAATGAAAAAAAACAGATTCATAAATAAATACTTATACTAGCCATTAAAGAACGTAAAAGCAAAGAAGTTATTTATGGACGAGCCATACAGTATTTTACAAAATCCCACCGGAAGTATAATTCTTTTTCCGGCTGCGTCATCAGGTCATCAGGACGGACGACATTTTGTTAGCTTCCCTAGCAAAATAAACCACTAAAGGCAGGTTGAGGGCATCTTTCACATCATCTAAGTCGCTCCTGCTGGGTTTGACTTAAAGCAGGAATCATGTGGTATGAAATCTTGCCAGGCCTCGGCATCATGACCGCGTGTTTGATTATCCCTGGCATTTGCACAACGAATATCCAGAAGTTCACACACGGCGGAAAGGTGAGCAGGGTGCTAACAAGAATGGTAACCGTGTCTGTCTGTTTGTTTTTTCTTCAATGTTACAATAATATCTCTGATTTCAACACAGGAAAAAAGAACAGCAAGGGTTCCCTGGCATTGGACCCTGATGGACAGAGACAGGCGGATATCCGGGACAGGAAAGTACTATAACTCCAAGGTGAGTGTCAGTACTGTGTCAATACTCGGGTTTGTGTTATTGTTAGTGTATATTATTTTTATTTAATGCATTAGAAATAGGTAATCGCCACCCCAAAGAGAAAGTATGTAAACTTAATTATGCAGACTGGATGTTAGGATAAGAGTATGTTCTAAAGATGCTTAAAGAAGGTATGTTTGTTGATTTATTCCCTAAATAATATATTTTCATCTTTTAGGTCAAAGCAGTGAAATCCACACCTCAAAATGCATCTTAACACACCTTGTATTATGTGTATTACGATTATTATTGTTGCTATTCCACTCCTACAGGGTGAGCCAGAGTAGGAAGGTCCAGGTCTCATGTTTCCCTTTTCTCCTCTTTTGGTCCCTTAGAAACAGAATTTAATATTGATGAATACAAGGTGATGGGCTTTGGGCTGCAGGAAAAATTAACTTGGCTTGGAGAGTGACTGTAAATGTTTTGAAATGAGTTTAAATACGACTGAAGTAGAGACATGAGCAGAGTGTGGGAAGGAGAAGTCACTCTGATGACACCCCGAATGATAATTCTCCTTCTTCCAACAGGGGCTTGAGAACATCAACTGAGGACATGAAACCAGGAGATACTGAAAACAACGTACTTTGTTCTACATTAAAATAATTATATCTATGACTTGTTTGTCTTTTCATTTAGTTCATGCAGTGCTATTTTCCATTTTATCCTTTGCACTCCTCTGTAAACTTTATAAAGATGCTGAAATTCCACCACCAGCAGGAAAGAGATGCGTTAGAAATAGAAGGCTTTGAACCTCCTTATAGTTTGGTATTACATGTGCAGAAAATGTAGATCTGCATTACAATCAAGTCATAATCTTGGCTGGTTGATTGGGGGGAATTATCGTCCTCTCTGCTCTAGACCAATTGCATTCATGTTAATTAAAATAAACAATATAACCTTATACCTATAATGGAACTTGATTTATTATTCTGTCGAAATCATGTAGAAAATGTACATACATAATGTGAATCAAAACGCTACCGACAGGCTTCATTAGTAAGAATGAAGCATTTAATACAAAAACAGCTTAGGAAATACTTGCAACTGATCCACATTTGTACACATTCATTACAATGCATATCCTCCCTCCAAACTACATATTCACCTTAAACCTAATTGTTTCAAAATCTGAAATAAACATAATATTTGAAACAAGGGGAAAAAAAGTTGTGAGTCCATTCAGGGTTGACCTGAGTGAACGCTGAAGCGCTGCGGTCTTCACTTCTCCTCCTTTCCTTTGGTTTTCCGGTACACCATTTCCCTGAAGCTGGACAGGATCTTGCTCTCCCTCTTCCTCCTCTCCTCCTGGTTGAAGGACGCCAGCGCTCTCTTCTCGTCTGCGCTGTAGATCTGGTTTTCCTTTCTCAGACGCACGGCCTCCATGCGGCGATGCCTGAGGGGTTAGCAGAGACGTAAGTTTGTGTGTATGATGGGACTAGCCCGGTCCTTTCTGAAGGATTTGCCGGGTACATGCAAAGGACGGAGCCAGAGGTTTACAACCCTTAGATCACCAAACTTCACGTACCTGCTGCCGCTCATCACGTAGCCGGACTTCTCAAAGTTTGCGATCTCGTCGCTGGTCAGACCGATCTCTCCTCTTCTCGGGATACGTTTGCCTGCCTTCACGTACTCTGCCATCGCAGCACCTTCACCTGGCAGCAGAGCGTGACCGAAGCTGGAGGAGGAAGAACAAATGACAGCCTGGTAAATAAATTCAAAAGATCAAAACTGTTCAATATTGATTTAAACAATGAGAATGACAAATCCACGCACTCCAGAGGTCTGTCGTCCTGAGACAGATGGGTGAGCGGAGCCTCTGGGCCCACCAGGTTCTCATCCATGCAGGTCTTCTCCACCCACATAACCCCGTTCACATCTTCGTCCTCCTCTTCCTCTTCCCCCGACTCTTCACTGCTGGACTCACTGGACTCCTTGCGGTTCTTCTTAGCCTTCTTCTTCTTAGACTTCTTTGACCTGTGAGGTGAAAACAAAGCTCAGTTCATCCTCACCTCCCTCTATGTGTGTGTGTGTGTCTGCGTGTGAGGGAAGCTGCCATTGAGCTGCATAGTGGAACTTACTTCTTGCTCTTCTTTTTCTTCTTCTTCTTCTTTGCATCTTCCTCTGAAATCACAATCACAATAGATATCACTATATAACTGCTGAAATAAGATTGTAGGACGCCTTCAGACACATGAACACAAACATTTCCTACCGTCAGAATCGGATTCCGCCTCGCTTTCCCCTGAGTGCTTTTTGGTCTTCTTCTTCTTGGATTTCTTCTTCTTCTTCTTTTTCTTCTTCTTCTTATCTTCTATGAACAACGAACAAGCTTTGTTGAGACCTACAAAAGGATTCACTCGTCCACATTCGTACACTGCATGCAGGCAAACTTACCTTCTGAGCTGGACTCTGAGCTGCTGTTCTTCTGATCTTCTTCCACAGGTGTGAATTCGTCAGAGCTGGTAAATGAAAAAAAAAGATCAAACTTTCTGCATCTATACACAAACAGGTAGTCTGCACAGCACTGGAGAGCAAATTTAACACGTTAAAAAACTTGTTTTAAGTAAGGAAGGAAGCTTATTAAAATACGGTCCATCTCAGGTGATTGAAGACTTACTCTGGTTCTTTCACTCTGGGCGAGTATCCCCACACTTCCGGACAGCCTAACTCGCCGATCCTCTCCCTCTCTTGAAGACGCCTGTGACAGAATGAGAGATGGATGCGGTAGTTCAACAATCGTGATCCTGATAGAAGTATAATAATTACAATATCAAGAAGAAGAAGAATCCCCCCCCCCCCTTCTTGTATAGATGAGGACACAGCCCCCTATTTCAATTGAGATAACATCTTGCGATATGAAAAAGCCCAAATGCAAATGTCAAAAATGTTATTCCAAAAAAATATGGAAAACTATAGACGAGTCCTTTTTTGTTCGTTATTATTAAAACACCACTATATTCTTACCATATACACTAACATAGTGAACCAATTAACTAGAGTATTGAACCTTGAGTTTAATTCTCTGCACCGTTACATCATTTCTTTTTTTAAATGTGACTTTTTCCACTTACCTCGCGATGAACGCCTCTTGTCTCTGGCGCTGAGCATCGTCCCGCTGCTCGTCGTAGTAGTAGTCGGTCTCCCTGAAGCCTCCGTATTTGCTGGTACTGTCCCGTTGCTCGGACCAGTGGCTGTGGTTGTTGTGGCTGTTGTGGTTGTTGTGGCCGTGTCTCTCTCTGGACCGGGACCTGCTGCGTTTGGGGCTCCCAATGCGAATCCGTTTAATGTTTCTCGCCTCTCGGAAACGGCTCTCCCCCTCCTCTCGCTCCCGTTCCCGGTTACGTGGCTTCGGGAGCTTGGGGCCGAAGCTGTACGGGGACAAGCTTCTCCGTCCGCGGCTGCCACTGCGACTCCGACTACGGCTTCGACTCCGACTTCTACTGCGGGAGCGGGTGCGTGGTCTCCGGGCCCGGGGACTCCGCGTTACCCCGCCGCCGTCAGAGCTCGACCGGTCCGACGTAGGCATACCCGCTGACGCTTTTAATTGATAGAATAAAAACAGAAAAAACTTAAGTAGAACGGTTTAAGCACCAATACTCTAAAATATGTCAATAGTTAACTTGAGCCATGTTGCTACATGGGAGCGCGCACGCAAATCGTTCCACAACACAGACGTCTTCCTCGTCTATATTCTTCTTCTACTAGTGAATATCCGGCAGGTTGTCAGGAAATGTTCTTCTATGTGGAATTTCGGCTGGCAAACCAATAATCAAGCTGCATACTGCCACCTACCGTTTGGGTGCATGTAAGTCATGGCACTAACAAATCTGAAATCTGATTATAAACTAAAGAAAGTGCTTGAAATTAATTTTGTGTGCCTTGGTTAAAAAATGTAACATTGTGACCACCTCAGGTTTCTAATGGTATGGATTGTTATTGTAGTTTTAACACTTCTTCATGATTTATACCTGCTGTGTTTTGTTTGTTAATCGCTTTTCAAACTTGTGTTATTGTTTCGTCTTGTTTTTTCTAATATAGAAACAACAGATGTCTTTTAAAAAAATGAATGAATACGTAAGGAAACCAAGTGTAACAACTGTTTATTTACTGTCACGGTTTTTAAAGCTGGAAATAGAAACTACCACACAAAAAAACACACAAATAACATACGTAGGCTGACAAACTCCAAGCAAAGGACATCTGAATTCTCACAGGATATTAGGGTGTGTTTCAGGTATTGTATTAATTAAAAATACGGAACAATTAAAAACAATGAGCCCATTTCAATGAGCAATAGTTCAGTAGTAGTCAGTCAATCAGAGTCGCTGCTGCTACTGGATGAGTCTGTTGACATCGCCTCTACGTCATCCTCGTTCTCCTTATTGTGACCTGGAGGCTCTAAGCCAAAGTCGTTGCCATGGTGAGGAGGCAAGATCCCTACAGAAACCGAGTCTGAGGACTGCCAGGGGTAGTGAGGGGTCAGGACGTCCGGCAGCCTCCCTGCAGCCAGCGCGTCCCCCGGCAGATGTCCATTCACTCCATTAGCGGGCAGGTTCGCCATGTGACCCAACAACCCGCTCCGCATCTCCAGGTCCGTGGGGTAGGGACGCCGTGGGTCCCCGGGCACCCAGTTGAGAGGCGCACACACCGCGTTACTGGCGCTGATCCTATGCGCGTACTTGATGATGTCCTCTGATGATACGCAGCCTTTCCGGGCTTTATCGATTGTTTTCAGTTTCTCTTTCGCCTGGTAAACAGCGGTGGCCAGGATGTGCTCCGCTTCCTTCAGCTGCTTCTGGAGCTGCTGGATGTCGCTGTCCCTCTTCTCCGCCTCCTTCTCCAGCTGCTGCATCTCCCGGTGCACCTTCCCTTGGTGCCGGGCCGTGTGCATCAGCTCACGGAGTTCCCTGTCCCTCTCGACCAGCAGCTCCAGGGTCTGAGTGTCCTCTCCGTGTTGAGGAAGCTTCTGGTTTCGAGACAGAGCCAACATCTCGATCAGCTCCCGGGATAAAACCTCCAAATCGTCCAAAGTAGACAGCAACACCGTTTTGGTTGACTTCTCCGCCATCGTTGTGATTGGCTGTGACCTTTGCGCATGTCCGGAAGTTGTTCTATGTTTTTACTTCTTCTTCGGGTTTTTCATTGAGGGAGGTAATGTTTTTAAATTTCTAAAATGGGCCACACACAGTTTACACACAGCGAGGAGTTAATGGGGTCTGAGCTAAGAGTAGATTTAATTAATTTTCCACACACAAAGTACCCTACCTTTCACAATAAAAGCCCTTTAAAAAGGAAGTACGGTTAATTTTTTTTAAATGCATTTGTGTGCTTGTTTTGCAAAATAGCCAAAGAGAAATGATTGAAACTACTATGAAAAATAAATCACAGCACAAATAAAAAAATGTATATTTCCAACTATTTTATTATAGGGTGTATTCTAAAATCTTAAACGATCATTCACTGAATTCATGGCCAATATTGTGTTTTCTAATATATTGTTTATTCATCATTTAACATTTCATAATTTCATAATTCACCAAATATCATAAGAATCAAAATTAGCGTCGGAAGCTGAAGAAGAGACAATGTCGCCCCCTGGTGGCTGACAGTGTCCTCGCAGCGCAGGACAGGTAGTCTGCTCTCAGCTATTGTCTGTAAGCAGACATTAGCTTAGCTTGCTGAGTGCTCACAGTCCTGTCAGAAAACACCACCGCTGCAGGTAAACAACATTTTACGTTATATGGAGCTGATTTAAGCAGAAACGTATCTTTGTTTGTGATGCTAACAGGCCAAATTGTTGCTCTTGTAAGTGTCCCGGCCGCGCTGTCTGCCTTTGACAAGAGCGAAGGAGGAAGGAAACCCAGCTAACATTAGCCCAGTTAGCCCACACAGCAGCTGAATATCGGCTTATAAACACATTCATTGCTAAATGAATGCGTTTAATGACGCGGCTGACCTTTCTGCTCACGTTACATAAATGTAGCGCCCCACCGCTACAATGTCGCTACTGTAGATGTTTACTTAGTGTAACTTTAACGCTTACGTGCAGCAACGTCAGCTAAGATAAATGTGAACGTTTGTTTTTGTCGCCCTGTAGCTGTAGATATTGATCAGATAATCAATACCGGATGTACTAATTGGTATTTCACACATTTAAACTCATTAAGCAATTTAATCAGCTGTCATCTAGATTTGTCACATTCTAGTCCAGCGTTGTATCCAGCTGTTATTAATAATAGTAATAGTAATAATGTACTTGGAATGTTATTAAGTGTGTAATTAAAGGCCAGTATGTGTTATTTGTACTGTATTTCATAGTGATGTCATATGTTTACTATGCAGTATTGAGCATTAAAATGATATACAGACTCTAACTGATGGGCTTACACCCACACACACTCACTCACAGTAAGTTCATCATAATTATTAAGGCGGTCATTTCAGACAAAAGATTCGATTCGATTCATTCATTTTAGTACCAACAAATGTGTAGTTTCCTGCTAAATATGCTGGAACTGTTTGAATACGCTGCTTTTGTGGCTTGTAACATTGTAATGACCGTTGTGTGATGGCATCTCAGTACAGATTTGTGTGTTTGTCAGCATAATATCATTCTTTTATTGTGCATTTATAAAGGTTTTATCTCTCCCTTTCCCTCTCTGCAGACATGTCGAGCCTAAAGCTGATATCAGCGACTGATACACAGTACTCAGCCGCTTTGCTGAAGGGTTTGAATGAGCAGCGGAACCTTGGAATATTTTGTGATGTCACCATAATCGTACAGGACAAGAAATTCAGAGCTCACAAGACCATCTTGTCGGCCTCGAGTACATATTTCCACCAGCTCTTCACCGTCGCCGGACAAGTGATCGAGTTAAACTTCATTAAAGCCGAAATCTTTGAGAACATTCTTAATTACATTTACAGCTCCAAGATTATCCGGATACGCTCCGACATGCTGGAGGAGCTCATAAACGCCGGACAAATACTGGGAGTGAAGTTCATTGCAAACCTTGGGTCGCCGCTGTCCCAGGTGAAGGGTCTGCCGGGTCTGTCCAAGGACACGGGGAGCAAGAGTGACGCGTCCGCAGAGGCCATGCCCATCATCACGGAGAGCTTCTCCATATCAGCGGAGGAGTTCAACCAGACTAACACGCCCACCGGGAACGAAGAGGACTCGGACAGTGACGTTATGTTTGTCTCAAAAACAGACGCCCGACCTAAAGAGCAGAAATCTAAGTCTAGCGAGGAGATGGAGCCGGCCGCCGCCGCCGGTTCAAATGAGGCGACGCCGAAGGAAAATCAAGAGAATCATGTAGTTAAAGAAAAAGCCCCAGTTCCGGAGAAAGCAGCAGCTGCCGGTGAAAAGACTCCCAGCATCCCTTCTCCCCCCGCTAGTTTGCCAGACAGTCGTCCTCTGTGCAGCCCTGACACCACCTCCATTAGCTCCTCCTCCCCTGCCAGAGTCTCCTCAGGAAGTGCTCCCACAGCACCAGCCAGGTCAAGTAATTTTACCCCCGAGCCCTCCAACGTCCCGCAGCCCTGTGAAAGCACCGAGATCATGGGCGTCCACAAGAAGCAAGTCTCTGGTACAACTCAACAGGGGGACTTCAAACTAAGGCTCTTGGACTTGTCTTCAGAAAGTCCAGCCAATCGAACTAGCATTCCCAACTCGGCCGTGGCTACGAAAAAGACAGTGACGCTGGATAAAGCCACGGAAATCGATTCGATTTCTTCCGGGTGCAAAGTTTACGCCAATATCGGGGAAGACACGTACGATATCGTGCCAGTGAAGGAGGATCCGGGGGAGGGGGGCTCTAAGGTCAGCAAAGGGAAGAGGGCCTTGATGGCGACGCCTACAAAGCCCTTTGACAAAACCCCGGCGGCTGCGGCGCCGAAATCCGGGCCGAACAAGAAGAAGCCCAAGACGGAGCTGGAGGATCACTACGAGCTGGTGATGGACGGGAAGACGTTCTACGTGTGCATCGTCTGCAAGCGGCCCTACGTGTGCCTCACCAGCCTCCGCCGCCACTTCAACACGCACTCGTGGGAGAAGAAGTACCCGTGCCGCTACTGCAACAAGGTCTTCGCCCTGGCCGAGTACAGAACTAAGCACGAGATCCACCACACGGGCGAGCGGCGGTACCAGTGCCTGATGTGCAACGAGATGTTCATCAACTACCAGCTGCTGTCCACCCACTGCAAGCAGGCGCACAACCAGGACCCCAGCGGGCGCAAGGAGAAGGACGACGCCGACAACAACCTGTACCGCCTGCTGCCGTGCAAGACGGTGCAGATGAAGCCGTACTCGTGGATCAGCGAGGAGGCGGGCGTGCCGGTCATCTCAGAGGACGGCAGCGTGCAGCACATCACCAACGTCAGCGAGGACATCCACTGCTCCACCCAGAGCCGGATGTTGCACTGGGACGACATCTTCGTGGAGCCCGATGCGCACATGCGGCGAGGAGGCGGTGGCGGTGGAGGCCACGGAGGCCACACAGCCAGCATGGACTCGCCTCCTCCTCCCCCTCCTCCTCCTCCTCCAGCGCCAGGGGGATCAGAGTTTGACTTTGTTATACCAGAGACGTACTGAGCAAGAGCTGCTCCTGTTACCTGTGCCTTTTTTGTGCCCCCCCCCCCTACTCTTCCCCACCCCCCCAGTATTGTTTCCGTCTCCCGGGACCACCTCAGTAATATTGCCCTCATAAAACGGTCAATAGTTCCAATGTACCCTAACGTTGAACCGCCTTTTGTAATACGTCACAATCTCCTGTAACAAATGTAACAAAAAAAATAACGGCATTAGCGTCCAAACTGTTTTATAGAAGCGTTTCTATATGCAGCGCAGGAAGTCCAAAAGGGGGGCCAACGGGCTTTATTAAGGTAAAGCCGGGTCTGTGAGGCTCAGCAGGAGCAGAGTCTGAAGCACAAAAGAAGCCAAACGCCGACGCCGAGCCATATTGCTCTTCTTTTCTTTTTTAAAACTATTCGGAACGGTGCTCGCTGTTTGTTTGTTTTTAAAGGAATATACGATCTCATCCCTGATGCTGGTCTATTTGATTTGAACAGTGACGTAATGCACATATCATTCCTTTTTGTTATTTAAAAAAAACCCACTTCCTCCTACTTTGCTTGTGAAGCGAAGCCTAAAATATAATATCCCATACGTCCCAAAATTGCGGGGGTTGATGCAGGGAAAAAAAACGTTGTAAGGTTATTTAAAATTTGCGTTGCTATAATGTGTTTCGCCCACTTTCAGCACTGTTGCGGTTTGTGTCGTCGTTCTGTACTTTTTTGCGTTTTCTCTTTAACGCCGATCACGTTTCTTACGAGATTTTACACTCCAGAACTCCGCCTGCTAGTCTAGAGACGTCGCTTCTAAACTTAATCATAGCGTCGATATTCACGTACGTTTCAGTCCGGACCCATAGCACTTAGTTTCTAACCGTTTCTAATTTCCTTTTTGTTCTGTTTTCTGTTTCTTTTTTAAATCGTGTCAGAGTCTAGTGAGCATCATGAGTAAGAAAGTAGTGCGAGCATTCTGTTCTTCATCTGCCATTCAGTCCTTTTTTCTAAAATAAACAGATGAACGTGGGTGTGTTGATGCACAGTATGTTTGTGGCAAAGAGTTTGTTTTGTTTGTTACCTTTTGAAGTCTTTGATTTCGTCCGTGAAGGGAGACAACGTTCAGGTAAACAACATGTGACAGAAGGGAGAAACCTGTTCCTAGATTGTAACATTGTAATAGGAAGGAAAAGGAGTCAGCGAGGAAAAGCAGGAAGATCCAATTTTTTTGTACAAGTTTGAGGATTTTGTCTCGAAATTTGGAATCCTGAGACGTTTCCCTGCTAGACGTCTGTCTTCAAATGATCAATCGGACACTGTTAGATACACAAAACAGTTTTAATGGCAAGACGGAAACAAAAGTCGGGACGAAACACTTCATCAGCCCCCGACAAAGTGTTTTTTTTTTCTTCCCCCAAATGATAAAAAGCTACGATTCAAGCTGGCAAAGACTCGTGGACGCAGAAAACCAAGTCAACGTTTCTTTCTTCGACCCGCTGCCTCTTCTCTTTCGCTTCTCTGCTGAAGGAGGGGGAAGCGGTTGGATTTGCGTCATGCTGGGATGTCAGTGAAGCCAGCACTGACCTCTGACCTCCGGGACAATTCCTGGCCAAGTCACATTTGGGTATCGTGTGTGTGCTGCTTGGTGAGAGGCTAGATGGGGAATAGAACAGTACGCTTACAACAGCAACTGCATGCCTTTTAGTGGAAATGCAGGAAGCAAAACGGGGAGGAGACAGACAGGGTGCGTCCTTCATAACTAAGCAGAAGAGCTTGTTCCTGTTTAAACACTCGCCGCAGGTCCTCATAAACCACCTCGCCCTGTTTAAATGGACGCCACGCTCTACGATTGTATACTTATTGTGCTAAAAGTGCAACTTGTACATCGAAACCTACATTTATGAGCACTTCATACCTCTATTGTGTGTTAGACTACGTTGGACCTATCCAGCTTGTCTGTGTGTAGATTCAGGTAAGACAGCAAAGGTTTCCGTCTAGTGGCGTTGATGCCACACGACGGTCGGGGAGGCGTCAGGGACGTGTGTGTGTGTGTGGTCAACGTTAAGCGTGCACCAGAGCAGAGGAGGATCGTTTGACCTTGAACAGCGACAAAGATTCGACAAAGTCCAGGTGACGGTGCTGCAGGTCCACTTTGTGTTAAGGCAGACAGATGTGTAAACAGTCCTGGATGTGACGCTCACACACACACCTAGCAGGCCCGAGTGTGAGTGATGGGGGGGGGGGGGTTTCAGCTGGGCTAAAACTGGCCCTCCTCTTCCTCCTTTCTCCCTTTTTTCTGTGTCATGTTCCCGGGCTTTGCCACACTAAGGGGCGGCTGTGAGGAAAAGCCAAGAAGACGGAGCGCGAGTTTGACCCCAGCGACCCCCCCGACACGTTATTTTTCCTCCGGTCGTCGCCTGCCTCAAGGGCTGTACGGCGGCGGCTTCTCGTCAGGGTGGTTGTGAGGAGGGGAGTAGCGTGGTGGGATCATGGTGGGCCACATGTTGCTGGCTCCAGACTGGGACTCGTCGGACAGGACTGAGGAATCTGGGAACGCGTAGGAGCTCTGCGGAAAAAAGAAAGAAAGGTCAAAGGTCATTTAATCGAAGGACATACAATTCTGATTCCACAGCACCCCAGGATCCCGGCTGCTTCCGTACCTGCATGTCATAGGCGGTGTAGGGTGGCAGGCAGGGGGCAGTGTTGTAGTACGAGTTGAGCGAGGCGCTGGGCGGATGAGGCTCCGTGGCCACCGGAGCCATGATGGCCTCTGGCTCCGACGAGCTCGCCGAGGCAGGAGCGAGTGTCTGGCAAGCAGGAAAAACACAGAGGGTCAGATCGTTGGGGGTGACGGGACTCGTGGACAGCGACTTGTCCAACCTGAACCCACCATGTCTTTGAAGCCTCCCAGCACGGCGGCGGTGATGATCCCCAGGAACAGGGCTATGATGTTGAGGATGGTGGCCGACCATAACAGGTGGTGGAGGTGCACCACGTCTTGGCAGCTGGACACGTCGGTGTACTCGTGGTACCCACCTATCATCTCCACGCGGCTGGACCAGTGGGTGGGACAGACGGGACGGACAGACAGACAGGAAGACAGCCTCCAGTCAAGCCATTACATCCACTTACAACAGACGCTGGGATTTCAGATTTACAGAGACAAATGAATCTGTGTCTGCTTAAGCTCTGGTGGTTTCAATCCCAGACTTGAGTGGGGGAAAGACCGGCGAGGGAGAGTGGGCGGGGGAGATGAGGATGAGGAAGAGCACGGGTGGTTTTTGGCGAGGCACAAACGTGACATGCAGAGGGGAATGCCAAAACAAAAACACAACAAACTCTTATGGGAACAAAAGAAAGGTGATGAGTGGACATGAATGGTCACTGTGGGGCGAGAAGAAAGGGACCTACTTCCAAATCATGGATGATTTCCTAAACTTTCTCAAAACATCTTTATTCTGAAGGCCCATAAGAGGATGCTCTCTGAAACATAGGTGAAAAGAAAAGAAACATTCTTTTTTTTTTCTAATACAACCCAGCAATGCAACAAAAATTCCTCAGCAAAATTGGCACAAATGGTTTACAGGTCGACAATCACAGCAGGAAGCAAACGGCAAAGGAGCTTCTAGAACTTGTGTGTGTGTGAGTGTAACTGCTGTTGGGAGGTGTTTGGCTGGTGCGGAGGATGTGTGTGTGTGATGGCGCGGCGTTGGTACTCACTTCGCGCAGTTGTAGAGGTCACAGCAGTAACACGTGTTGCTCCTCACACGCAGGCTACAGGACGTGCGTGACGACGTCTGACAGGGAACCTGGAAGTGGACAATGATTACACGTCCCCCCCTTTCTTTCTTTCTTTCTCTTTGCAGCAGCTACACTGACTTGGAGGGACGTATATAAGAAAAGTGTGTGTGTGTGTGTGTGTGTGTGTGTGTGTGTGTGTCTCTTACGTCGCGCTCGGACGCAGACGCACTGAAGTGATACTCGCAGCGGCCGGCGTACAGAGGCCTGAGGTCCTGCAGCACAGTGGGAGGACAACCGTTTGCACTCATGCAGCTCACGCGGACGGAGCCAGAGTGTGTGAAACGTGTATGAATACGCTTGTTCGTACGTCTCTGGGCCGTACAACGTATTTACTAGTTTGTTGTCTACCTCGACAAAGTGAGTTGATACTTACAATGTGCCTTGCAGCGAAAACGCCATCTACAATGGCGCAGCAGAAAGCAGCCACCACGCCGAAACTGATAAAGACGATGGACGCTACTAACTGCGGGAGAAAACAGAAGAGAGTCAGCCTGGGTCTTCTTCACATGGATCTGTGAATGAGAGGAGGAGGAGGAAGAGGAGGATGTCGCAGGGCTCCAGTGGTGTGTCTGCGTCTGGCACGAGGCCACGTTGCCTCCCACCGCTCCCCCGAACTGCTCTCCACCAGCTGTATTGGATTACACAGCACCCCACCCTGTCCGCAGTGAAGAGGGGGGTGCGGTTACACGGCGACTAAAGCTACAAACTCACTACAGCGTCAAACAAATGCTCACCGCATCTGTGACGATCTATATTTCTGTAGGTACGAAGCATTCAAACAGAACACACACATCTGCTGGTGAATTGGGTTTTGGCAGGCCTGCCGCTCGAGGTCCAGAGGTTGAACCTGACTCAGCGTTTTACTGGAGTGTGTGTGCGCGCGTGTGTGTGTGTGAGCGTTTCTCGTGTACGGTTGGGCGAACTGGAAACTGAGCCGCATAGTTTTGGTCTCTTTTAAGCGTGTCGGTGTCCTGTGATAGACTTGAGGACCTGCTCAGGGTGAAAGGGCGGACGTGTGTCACCCCGAGCAGGTCTTCGGATTTACTGGGGATCCGGTCTGCGGCGGCTCTAGAGTGGGACTCGTACGGGATTCGCACAGTGGCTTAAAGAGCTTGAATCACTGCAAACAGAACACAGGAGTAACCGTAGCGACGAGAGTGCAGGAGGCAGATTGTGTGTCCGGATGTCTCGTGTCTTCTTCTTTTACTTGTGTTGTCTCGTGCTGCGGCGTTTCGTGTTTCTTGACCCCCCTCCTGTACTTTTTCTACGATCACAACCCTGCATAGTTTCCAGCTGTAATCAACGGACACGAGAGACTAAAGCTTTACCCTTCATCCTCGCTCTTTCCCGTCCGTTGCTGCACCGCGGGCCAAGGCAACGATCAATAACGGTGTGTTTAAAATATCGATCGCAGTTATTTACGTCCACTCACAATTGATAAATAACGTCTCTTGACAGCCTAACTGCTTTGTAACGCAGCAAACTATAAATGCAATCAACACACACACACACTCTCTCTCTCACACACACAAACACACACACACTCAGGCGTCACGGTACAAACTTATTCCTCATTCCAGGCCTGCTGACATGAGTGATGGTCCCACCTCCCACCCTGCTCCTCTCATCTGCAGTTTCCTTCCCTACATTCCCGCATGGACATCTGTCCTCCTCCGCTTACACCTTGTCTATTTCTGGCCCCCCGATACTTGTCCTGGTAGGCAGCCCAAGATCTCCTCGGGGCCAAACGAGGCAGAGATCTGCCACGCGCCTACGGTCAGATCTGGACGGCGTGAAGGCTCTGCGGGCCGGTAATAAGGTGACGGCGAGCGACTGGCAGCTTGGCGAACGTGGTTGCTGTAAGTGATCTCAAAGCACAGAGGCCATGTTAGTCTCCTTACCATCTGCCTCTTGTTCTCTATCAAATGAGAGCCGATGATTCCAAGGAAGGAGCCGAAGCCCAGCTGAAACAAAGAGGACATGAGTGTTAGGGGCGTGTGTGTCTGTGTGTGTCTGAGTCAAGTGTTGGAAAAATCATCATCATCATCAAATCATAACAGATTCTTTGCTCTGCTACCCAGTATCTCTCATCTGTGTGAGTTATAAACTGCGTGGTTTAAGGGTGAAAGCGTCTTCGTCGAGCTCATGTCTCCTCTCCTCTTTGCTCTTTTCCTGAGGCAGAATACTAAAAGCTGAGCACTGTGAAGAAAACAAATTTATGGGCCGAGACACTTTACCTCACTCAGCCTCTAATGACAGCAATGCTGAATAATGAATGTGGAGAAAATTCACCCCTCTGAGACCTCCGGTAATTAGCTTCATCAGCAGCGGGAAGAGCTTTGCTGGAAACACTCAAGACTTTGCTCATTACAGATACTGACCGTGTTACATGAAAGTGTGTGCGTCTGTGTGTGCACTCACAATGACTCCCGGGTAGTAGCCACCCACTGTGATGTTCTGCGTCCTGGTGGTGGCCGCCAAGCCAAAGATGAGGATGAGCACTGAGACGATGAGCAGCAACACTGTCACGATGATTGATTTCCTCTTCCTCCTCTTAAAGGAACCTGGAAGAGGGCAAATGTTTATTGTCATAAGCTGGGTGACGCTGACAGTAATGGCACATAAGCAATGCCCTTTTCTTTTGAAAGGCCTACGAGCGTGGCATGGAAAGCCACACTCCTGTTAATGCGCCCATCGATTCCTGTGAACAGACACTTTTCATGGCCTTCATCGCACGCTGTCAAAAAAGGCTCAACAGAGATAAAATGACTGATGAGCTGCTATGTTCCAGAGTTCCTGCTCCAATATGAAATCACACACAGCTTCGGTTGCAACCTTAAAATGTCTCCAAAAAATAGAATGAACTATAAACTCGTCTCTCACAGAAATTTGGCCGAACTGACACTTTGTCCTGCACTTTGTTGTTTGAATCTAAAATATCACAGCAGTCAGATTGAAAATGACTTTTACCTACCCCAAAAACAGTTGTTTACAAGTAACACTGGTGTGTGCTGACAGTGGTTCACGCTGTCACCTGTCGTCCCACGTCTGTCAATCAATATGTCAAAGGACAATGTGTCTTCAGATTCCTCCAAAGCAACTGGTGCCAGCAATTGGTGTGTGTGCGCAACATGCAGTCCATCATTTACAACATCCAACGGTCATTTCACCGTTAGGCTCTCTCTGCACATTTCCACAGGTGGTGGAGGATCGTCCAATAAATATTGATTTTGTGAAAGGTTAAATATCATCTCATGTCTGGTCTGTGTGTGTTTGTGCTGTAAAACCTCCCGCAGCCCAAAAGCAACAGATTTCTAAAGGGTCTCTTGCCGACGCTGCTGCTATATAAGACACGCGTACGTTTCCACTGCAGACTGTAAACAAAGTCCACCTGCTTCTGGTTTGCTCCTGTTTTGCTTTCCGCATATATACGTATATTTTAATGCATTGGAGCCGAGCCAACAGCAGAGCTATATAAGTCACCTTCACCTCCTCTTTTATGATTTGGTTGGGATAAGGTCACAGGCCTTACTGCCACTGAATACTGATGCTCCGACCTGGAGATCAATAGGAAACTGCAGGCAATTTGTGTAACTCTGTGGCCGAGCGTCTTCATAGGAAAACATAAAAAAAAAACATTTTCTTTAAAGATTTTAGTGTTTATTTTTCCAATACATATCAAACTGGGACACGTGTTTTAGCAGAGAAAATGTTATTGTGTCCGTCCATTGCCAGAGTTAACTGGAAACCACTGTTTGTCAGAGTGAAATCAATAATTAAGGTCTCCATGTGATTTACCATCATATCCACCATGACGACCAGATTATACAGAAATATGCAGAAATGATTTAAAGGAATCTAGAATTTTATAGGCATAATAGCTGTATAAACACAATGGGATGGGAACCTTCGGGGAACGTTTCCCAGAGGTTTTGCAAAGGTTTTATATATACTATCAAATGGAAACTTTGAAAAAAATGTTCCCCTGAATTTCTGTGCCAAAGGCTTTGTAGATATAAACAAATGAGGAGCCTGAATGTTCCCCAGAGGTTCTAAATAAAAAGTTACTATTGTCTTTTTTCTTTGGACACAAACCAAAATGTTCCCACACATCCCAAATGTTGCAATACATCTCTTACTGGGAGCTGTGGCAGGAATGTTAAGTTGTTTACAGAGAAGCAGATTTCCACGAGATAAACTCATAAACTCTAAACTGACTTTCCCAGCTGTCTCTTAAGAATAATATTGTTGAAAAGGCAGAATCGCTTTGTTTAGAATGTTCTCAGTAACTCGGTCTCATTGATTTCAATCTCCCTGCACACATGACGGAGGCGTTGTAAGGGTGTAACGGTGTAACGGTTGACAGCAGCAGAGGCCGATATGTGTCAGTGTCACAGCTGGAGCCCAAACCTCCAGCCTGCCGGTGTTCACACAGCAGCGTCCCCGCACCTGCAGTGACGCGCTGCGGCCTGGACCAGACAAGAAGCACCGGTGATGCAACGAGTGTGGTGTTTTTTTTTTTTTTTTTGTCTATTTTAAGAAAGAATGGTCGACCTCTATCAGTTAACATAGCCACTAATGTGCACAAAACGCGAACACTCGTGGGTTCGGACTCGTTCACAACGCGATCGGAGTTCATTAAAAGACGAATTAAATGATTGAACCCCCGCTGCAGACACGCCGGTGACCTTGCACACACGCACACACACCTACCAATGTTTGTGTCAGAGAGAGTCAGCCCGCTGGATTGGAGGCTCTGGACCGCAGGCATGCCGGCAGGAGGATGTGTGCTTCTTCGGTTCAACCTTCTTCCAAAACAACAACAAAAAAATAATTCGAATTCAGTTAAAACACACAGATATTCGACAGGGAAACAGTTTTGACGGTCGCGGGCTAAGTGCTAATGCAGACGGCGTGTTTGCCTGCTTGGTCATGAACCCTCCGTCCCAGCTGGTTGCGACTCCGTCTCTTTTACATCTCCGGGCTCCCCGACTGTTGACGCATCAGTCGGTCTCAGTCCTCGCGGTGTGTCGGTGTGCTGGTGGCTCGCTGCTGCTGCTGCTGCTGCTGGCCCCGTGTGCGCATGTCACACACGGACTGGCACAAGTAACTAAAGTACTTGTTTTGTGTCGTTACTCTTACTCACCTCAGAAGCAGATATTTAAGTAATACTCCTCTGAACCAAATACAGCAGGTGTTTAGTTTCGTAGCCTATAGATCATCACAAGAACATCACGATTCATCAGCCGAATGTCAAGTGGACGGTGCAATTGGGTGGAAAACTAATCACTGCGGTGAAGCAAGACGTCTTTCACAACACCGTCGTCAAAATCATTCGCTCGTCCATTTAGAGTGCGCGAGTACTCTCGTCTTTATGGTAAAAGCATTTAAACGGAACATGGAGTAGTCAGCGCAAGGGTACACAAGTGACTACGGTAATTCTTTCAAAATAAGCTGGAAATGCAAGTTATTCAAAACCAATGACTGATTTATGTTTAAAGCAAGCACTTTTACTGTATCACTTTAGAGAATTTCAACGTTGAAGCCTTACTTCACCTAGACGTGACTTGAAATAATCAAAATTTAAAACATAAAGTAGATTTGCTCGCACCAATGGACACTAGTGCCCCCTAGCGGCTGTGTCTGATACTCAAGCTTTTTATCTTTTCTAGACCAATGTAAAAAAAATGTGAGACTTCAACTTTGAAAATTCTTTCAAATAGCGCTGTACAAATGTTTGATTTTGTGTTACTGTGTAGTCAGAGTTGCCCTTGGCAGTCATTGCCAGTAACTATGGCAATTTAGTTTCTGTACACCCTGTGTCACTAACATAGTTTTACAAAACGGACGTAGACACTTGTGTATTCTTGCGCTAACTTTGTAGTTTATTCTGAAAAACACTCGTGAATCCTTGCGCTAACTTCGTTTAAGTTTCGTGCAATGCATTTACCACAAAGGCGAGAGAGCGCGTGCACGTCAAATGTACTTGCGACTGCTTCAAATGAAAAACTGGTTTGTCGAGCAATGTTCGTATCTTTAGAATATTGCGTTTAAACTATGATAGCAAAAGTCACGTAGATAAATTAGGTTAAATTAAATACATTAACTCAAATGTGAGTAACTCCTCTGGAGGTAAGCTAAGTGAACAGTTGAAAACAAAGCTAACTCTTTTTTTAGCAGAAGGCCTATAACTTACATGTGGAAAATTGCGCTTCATTAAATCAACCAACACGTCATATCAAATTACCTACTGTGTGCGGCTGCAGAAACATGTCACAGATTTATATTTAATCTTGATTTGCGAGAGTGTGAGCCTGGAGCGCCATCAGCTGTCAGACCGTGTGACCCCGAGGAGCTGTGGGTGATACTGCAATTACACTTGAACGCGACACGTGTTGCCTTCATGCACATCTCACAAAGTTTGAAAAAAAATGATTGATGAAGTTTTACATTATCAGGAATTTCACAACTTTTACTCCAAATTAAAATGTACAACTTAGCCAACGCATTACTGACCTCATATCATTGCAATGTTTTAGTTGGACGTTTAAATTAATTGCAAAATTAGTTACAAAATCCTTCACTTTAGACGCTTTAGATTTAAAAAGCGAATTCACAAGTAATGCAAACAACTTTTGTGGTACATTTTCAGCACACTTTCTTATTGCACAATTTCTCACCAATGGCACTAATTGTAAAGTAACAAGTGAGTCTCTACATTACCTTTGATCTCTTACTTAATAAATTAATAAGAAGAAACAGAGGTCTGAGAAACATCTTTATACATTTGCCGACATAACAACATTTATATATGGTTTGTGAAATTTCAAAATTCATCAATGTTACTTTGCTGTGTCATGTTAACTATCAGTACACATTGAAATGGTCTGCAGGCTTTGTATCATTGTATCAGTAGCAGAGTGCTATGGGGGCGGGGGAGGGAGGGGGGCACTTTCAACACTAGGACGTTCATGTAATGGTTGGAACTGTTTTACACATTAAGATGTTATATTACCGTAGTGATAAATTATTACTGATTTTTAAAAAGTGTTAAAAAGCAAATTTTCCCCTGGATGACAATGATGTTTCCCCCCAAAAAAATACTAGTTTGAGTTTATCACACTGCTCTTACATACATTAAATTAAGAGTTATAGACACTTACAAAACTAATTAGATGTATTTACCTAACTTAAGTATTGTTGGCCTTTACTGTAAAACACACACACACACACACACATATTCTCGCGGACTATAATCGCAAAGAACAGATTTTTTCCATGACGCAAGGTCTCTTTTCATGTCCAAACACACCCTCAGAAGTCCCCCTCTCCCACTTTTTACGCGGGGAAACAGAGCGCGACGTGACCAGAGTGCAGATCGGATGAGGGATGAGGACTACTTGAACTTGAATCAGAGCAGATCTTATGGTAAGCAGCTGCTGCAAGAGTCTATGGATGCTTTGTAATGTATATACATGATGAGGATAATGAGGAGGAGGATGAGGATGAAGATGAAGATGAGAGATGAGATAATCACATTGATGATCTTGTATTTTAAGGTGCGTTTGAGGTCAGATCAGCAATATACCCCCTCACGTTAGACTTTGAGGATTTAAACCATAAACCGTTTCATCCAAAAGCGTATTTGCGCATTGAGCAACCGCGGCTGGTGACTTGACTACAGTGTCCAGTGTTGGATTAAGTCATAAATATTGCATTCAGGGCTTTGACTTCAGCCTATAAGAGACAATGTGAGATGGTGTGCGTGTGCAGAATGCAGCTCGCTCCGTGTCTCCAGCCCGGTCTGCTGCCAAAACGGCCCTGGGACCAAATTTGAAAAAAAAGAAAGAAAAAAAAAAAAAAAAGAGAAAGAGAGAGCCCCCTTTTGCATCCCACATCCCACCCCCAGTGTGTCCCTGTGCACCGTTCATTCACTATGATGCGCGTCTAGCTGAAGGAGCCTCCACACACCCGGATCACTCTGCACGACACAAAACTTTCTAATGACATCCCCTAACGCTTTTTGACAAACAACATTTTTTTTTCCGGGGCCAAGAAGGTTTCGACATATTAATCCTATCCTTTAATTTCCTTGAAGAGAAAACATCAGGTACGTCATTGATTTTCATTCAGATTCTATGTATGTATCTATTTCTAACACTGGGGGGGTTGATTATTAGTGAATGAGACCGATCGATGACGTGATGGATCTTTTTTCTGTTTTTGGTGGTTTTGAAATGTGTTGAAAGTACAGTGTGCCCTTTAATTGGATGAGGACGGTAGATGTGATTGGTTTAACAAGTGCCTTTTCTTCTTTCTATGAAGAATATGGAGCCCAGTTCCACAGAGGGAGGAGCTGAAGAGGCGCTCCTAAAAAATAATCCAACAAGTCCTGTAAGTGTGTAAAGCTGCCTGAGCACAGGAAACACACCAAGCTTCATATCTTCAGAGTCATTTACAATCATTGATCAGCTGATATCATTGACACATTCTTCATATCACTTTAAATGTTTGACTATAAGAACAATAGGCTGGACTTTACAATGAAATGCAAAATGATGATGTGAGTTCAAGAACTCAATTTTTTTCAATCCTCAAACAAATTGTCTGTCAATTTTCTTTATCCACTATGAATAATTGATCCATTGTTCGTTAATATTGTCTGTGATTTGTACTCATTTGTTTGTTTCCCTATTTGAATTGATCATCTTACTACTGTTTTGCCAGGAAAATATGATATTTAATAAAATAATTATAAAAAAGATTGAAATTAAAAAGCCACAAAATAATGGTATCACAGTAAATGGCCTCTAAAAAAGTGGAATTATACAACCGCTCAGGCTCAAACACGCCTAATTATCCAAAAAAGTTGATATTTTGGATTTGAATTTGATAATTGTTGAATATAAATTGAGCTTCCTTCAGCCCAAACCCCTAAAATAGACAGAAACCTAAAGAGGACAGTAGCTCTGGGCCTGTAAACCACCAATAACAGTTCTAAAGTGTAACTCTTGTGATCAAGAGACATTGTGTCCTGTGGTTCCTTGTGGATTTGTGCTTCCTGGCCCTTTGGATGCTGAGTCAGTGTCTAACATCTGGCTGTCAGTGACCCTCCAACTCTGCTGTCTGCAGCTGCTGCTCCAAGCAGGAGGGTGACATTCTCCCAACAAGGGCCACAAAGACCCCCAGCAGGTTGATAATCTGCTGAAACAAGGGGAATGGGACGCTTTATACTATCTGATGAAATAAGAATATAATATGTTCTACTGCAAAACTGTGTGCAAAGCTGAGCAGGTAGGAATCAGCGGTGATGGCAGATTGTTTCTCCTCTTGCTTTCCACCAGCCTCCCAAAGTGATACTCAAACATGGCCAGGAGCTGGAGGAAGAGCAGGAAGAGTTGGCCGAGCACCAGCCGCTGGAGCAGGAGGACCTGAACTTTGAGAGATGGAAGCGCAGGCCATTACCCAAGAGAACGCTGCACCAGAAAATAGACGATGTGAAGACGTACCTGTGGAATGCAGAGACCAACGAATTCATGGGTCGCTCTGGAAAGAGCTGGAGTGAGTTTGTGACGGCAGATGGGTGTCCTGTGTGTGTGTGTGTGTGTGTGTGTGTCTTTGGGTGTGGGGAGGGACGTGGAAATTCATTCAAAAAATGCTTAATTCTGTGTGAGAACTAGTGACCTCGCCCACAAATTAGTGATCATTAATGGTTCTCCTGACAGATGGGTGGGTTACAGTGGGAATTGTGGCGTTTGAACGTTTTTCCGAGACAATGAACTGAGATTTTTTTTCCAGAAGTGTGTGTGTGTGCGTGTGTGTCCTCATGCTCTGGTGTTTACTTAGGTGCATGGACATTTCAGAGAGTCATGACAAAAACAGACTGCCTGGGGACGTATTCCCAGCGGGAGCGCTCTGTTCCGGCCCTCGCATTGGCCGGGAATCACATTCCTCCACATCTTACCATACCCTCCACAGTCTCATTCCCAAAGCCTCGGCGACCTTAAGAGCTGAACTCGCATCCTTCGCGGCCTGTCGCTCGCAGTCAAACGCACGCAGACGCCCATATGTGTTTTGATAGCGCCCACTGGCAAATTGCGCTTTGGTGCAGGGCGAGATCCTTCCTGCTTTTTGGCAGAGGGGACAGCGCGGAGCAGATTGTTGAGTTGATGATGATGATGATGAAGCAGCCTCTTCAGTTGCTATGTGACGCTTTTGAGCTTGAGCTTGAGTGCCAGGGTCCAACAGCAAACATGATCCAATTAGAAGTTGAGCTACGGAATAATAAAACAGTACTGCTCAGCAGCGGAAATGCATCCGTCTCTTGGTTTGGTGCAGAAGTGAGACATTTTTAATCAAGCTCCAAAGAGTGTGTTGAAGTTTAAAGTGTGTATTACTTGCTTCATCATCATCAGCTCCTCCTTAGCTTCTCATAATTTCAGAGTCAACACTTACGTCGCAGCTCGTTTAAGCAGCATAACTACTGTGTGCACACTTGAGAAGGAAATGGGGCCCATGTGTCCGGTGCAAGAAAGACCCCTGAGTTGAGGTCTGTGATGTGTGTCCTGTGAGAGGAGTGTGTAAGTGGGGACACAATACCAGAGTGGGGTGATTGGGGCTCCTTGGAGCTGGCCGGGCCTCTATGGCTGCAAAAAGACCTTCACTACGATGGCAACCGGAGGTTCACTGTGTTCCTGAGTGAAAGGACAGCTGGGAGAATTCTCACTGAGCTTAAACAGAAAAGCCTTTGTGGCTCTGGGGAAGCGAGCCTGGCTGCAGCTAGTCCCCTGTGAAATTGCCCCAACAGCAAAAGCCATTTAACTTAGGGCACGTTTGGTTTGATTGGTTGTTAATGGACTGTTAATTGAAAATTACTAGACAATAAAGGTTCACCGGGTTTTTTACTCCACAGTGAGGTTTTCCTGCAGACACCTTGCAGACATGTCCAGACCTTCTGTTGTATGAGGACAGACCACACACACACAGATGAAGAGGTTTTGCAACTGTTTCACGTCCTGAGTCAAATGAATCTAAATCCTTCTTTTCTCTCCATTCTTTTTTCTCCTCTCAGGCCTCATCCTTCTCTTCTACACTGTACTTTATGCGTTTCTTGCAGCTATGTTTGGCGGCTGTATGTTTTGCCTCATGTGGTCTATAAGTCCATATCATCCAACATACAATGATAGAGTGATGCCACCAGGTAAATATATCCCCACTCTCCATCCGCTCCTCTGCATCCTCCCCTATTTCCTCGCCCGTCCTTCTGTCTGTTGCTTCTACTTGAGTCTCGGCACAGTTGACTGTCTCTGGGTCTCCACTGGCAGGTATGACGATGGCTCCACATCTAGAAGGCCACATCGAGATCGTCTTTAACGCCTCCGACCGCAAATCCTGGAAGAAGTACTCAAGATCCATGGAAGAATATCTACGGCGTGAGTTGGAGAAGCAGTAAAAACAAAAGTGTGATTCTGGGGAAGTGGGCGCAAAAAGGGTTAATCCTCATCTCCACTACCTTTGTCCGTTATTCCATTTGCTTCTTGCAGGGCATGCCGGGAAGGGAAGCCTCTTTGTGGCCAGTGTAGCCATTGAATGGCTTTTTTTTTTTGCACCCCGCTTTTGTCAAGCTTCCTTAATCAGAGGCCTGCGTCTGGCAGGGCATTGCTGTAGCCAAAGTTTATTTATGCCCTCCTTCTCTCTCCAACCCCCCAACTCTTCTCTCTCTCTCTCTCTCCAACACACACTGTTCTACATTTTCAGCATATAACGATGCCGTTCAGGAGAGGAAGAATGTTCACTGCTATCTGGACAGGTACTTCATGCAGGAGGATCTGACTGAGAGTGCAGAGCGGAAATCGTGTCAGTTTAAGAGGTCTTGGTTGGGGGACTGTTCGGGCCTGAAGGACCCCCACTATGGCTACTCTCAGGGAAGGCCATGCGTCCTCCTTCGAATGAACCGGGTGAGAAAGCCTGGAACACAACAGCAGGCCCCTGGCATCTGGGAAAAGTACATTCATCAATGAAAGTACACAGTGTTTTACTGTTACTGTAAAGGCTGGTGGGTTTGAGTGAAACCTTGTGGCCATCTGAGGTAGTGCAGAATTTCACTTTTTTTTCAAAGAATCACAGGATGACATTTTTGTTTCTTACACTAGATTCTTGGTTACTTACCTGGTCAAGGCAAACCAGTGAATGTGACTTGTGGAGTGAAGGTACAGCAACTGACTCACCTCTGACTTGATATCAGCCATAAACATCACATTACATTAAAAGTATCACATACAATGTCTCAAAGGGCTTTATGGGCCCATTAAAGTGCCATAAGTGTATCATATGAATACGAGTAAAGAGAGTGTGACTTCTGCTTTCAGAAAGGACCGCCTGAAGCTTTGGGAGAGGTTCAGTTTTTCCCTAAAAACATTTTTGACCTGAAGTACTATCCATACTATGGGAAGATGCGACACGTGAGTGGATACATGCTGAGTGCTGTAACATAAAGACAGCTGTAAAGTTGTACCGGAGACGATTCCTTGATCTTCTGTGTGTCTTCTGGTTTGTGCAGGTGAACTACTCAGCGCCGATCGTGGCTGTGCGTTTTGCAGGAATCCAGTACGACGCTCATATCCAAGTACAATGCAAACTGAACGGCAAAGGGATCATTAATGATTCACCCACTGACCGCTACCTGGGCAGTGTGACCTTCTCCTTTGAGGTCGGAGCGTAGGGCAAAGATATAACCCCGGGCAGGAAAATATATGACACATTTTATATGGGACATTTATTTTACAGGAAATACGTAGATTTCCTTCTCCTCATTTTCACCCAAATATTTACATGCCTTCTGCTGCAAAAGCAAATTCCTCAAAAATGTTATTGGAACATCCGAGTAGATATTTCCTTTTGTGTGTTTCATCCCCGGTTGTATCTTTGTGCCTTGAGTGCTTCTGACGCCTGCAAGTGTGCGCACACACACCTGCACACACCAGAAACAGTGCTGAGCACGCGGAAGTAGAGCGAGTTAAAATTGGAATGATGTTTTGTAATGATTAGCAACATTAATCAAACTAAATTCACAAAAATAGAAGGCGTCCTTTACACACTGTCCAATAGTTAGCTTTCCTAGCTATGCAAATCCAATTATTACTTAAAAACATTAATAGGCAATTAGAACTTCTGTTATGCCATGTTAGGATTGTGGTGATGTGTGGCACATTTGGTGTGACATCAAAGTGTACTAATTTGTTTTGCATACTTTTCAAGCATGTATATTTGAAGAATTCAAGGATCTATCATGCAAACACTGTCTGAAAGCAGGACTTGTACTGTACTTACACAGTAAAGATATATAATAAATGACTGCAAATACGCTATTACTATTTTTGGTTGGATAGAGCAGAATTATTTTGAAAAAGCATCATATGCCACTTCTTTGCCTTCATTTTTGTAAAAAAAAAAAAAAATGCTTTTGAAGATGAAATACTACAGAGGACTGATCAATAAAGAGACAAACTGTGAAATAGGTTTTGTGAAATACCATTTTAAAAAGGCATAACTATTTTGTGATAGATTTAATCCTGCCTGAACTGTGCTACTAAACCTGGTATTCCTGTTGTATTTATTCCTATTCTAGCTTATAATAAATACAATGTTCTGGTCTGTAAGTGTTCTTCCTCATGGATTAGTTGTGAGCCAGTGTGTCATCTTATCAAATCATGGTACACTCATTTCAACAGACGACGTGTGTGTACATAAGTCACTAACAACTAAATTCGGTTGGAGTCATTACAGGCAATAAAAAGCTGAACAGACACTTTGAGCCATTACAGTGCACTGAACAGTAAACCTTGACATTTCAACTCATCACAAGACTCTCGGTCCATAATAAAACCAGAGTATAACTAAAAAAAACCCCACAGTATATACAAAACAAGAACTCAACTTTATTGAATTTGTTCCCTACTTATGTTAACAAGCTCATCACATCACATTCTTCATCAGATGGAGACAAGCAACGCAAGAGGTGCACAACCTAAAGGCACAAAACTGTAAGGGGAGAGGGAGGGGGGTCGAAATGTAGCACAGCTGAAGCTCACAGTGGATCAATCAATAGAAATATGAGTCATGTTTGTACTTTGATCCAATGTCGGTTAGCACACAAAGTTTAGAGATCTTATGAGATTTAGTCATTAAATCATGAGCAGATTCATGTATGAATGTGAATTCACTAAACTGGATTATGGAGTTGAATTAGTTTGCATTTTAACCAGGCGGTGTGACCCAGCTGTATAAACTCACTGGTCGATGGAGGGCGTTTAATATTCTCACATAACCATTATAACACCAGAGCACAACTATGAGAAACCCACCAAATAATAACTAACATAAAATCATTTGTGAGGAATGTGCAATTGAAGAAAAATAATCCCATCCTCCTCCCAGTGTGTGGAACGAATATGTGGCATAAATATGAATGTGCAAGGTCCCGCATTTCCATTAAAAACTGCTCAGACAGCTTCTTCTGCCTCACTGTGTCCCTTTCATTCAGCTACAATTAAGGAATGATACACGCAGCAGGGTGAGTTTCATTGGAGCCATCTATGAAAGAAGGTATGTGCAATTCAGAAAACAACGGCCCTCTGGGATATGAATGACAGCAGTGGGTGTGAGTGTGTGTGTGTGTGTGTGTGTGTTGGCTTGCTCTTACATTCACCTCATCAAAAACAAAAAAATCTGTGTCATCCATTCTATACAAGAGAGTAATTTACACATATCCTATTGTACAGCACAGACACCCAGAGGAAGAGCCTCCAGGGGGCGCTCTGAAGAGAGTAGATGGCTAACCACGGCCATCACGTTTAAAACATGCAGTCTATAATCAAATGATGCATTATCAATCAAACGCTGTAATATTTGATTCAGTTATTGGCATCAAAGCTGCAAAAGGAAGAGAAAATTAAAATCATCGGGTGGTTGTTCAGATCAATTTTAGCTTTTGTACGAGAAATACGATAAAACGGTTTTAGGTTAAACTCATCTCACGGAAAACAGAAAAAGCGGAAGTTTGTGCTGCGTCGAGGGGCAAGGGTGCGGCTGGGAAAACAGCAATACAACAGGAGATTTGTAAGAGCTGTGTGGGCTGAGGCCGAGCGGATTATACCGACTGGTAGCCGGTGCGACTCTTCCTCCGGCCAATCAGGTAAGAGATAAGCACGAGGATGATTAGGAAGCTGAGTGCCACGCCCACTGCGATGGGAACCAAAAAGCTCAAATCGGAGTCCAGGAAGCATTCCTCAGCTGACAGACAGACAGACACACACAAGGACAGCAGGTTAGTGATTTAGTCAGCAGGAGGAATTCAAAGAAGGTCGAGTTTGTGACGACAGGAAGTGAGTCAAGAGCTGGAAAAATCAACTGAGAAGAACAAGAGATGATTATTAGGAGTGGATGTTAAATTAAGGCAGAGTGATTCAAGAGATTTCAGGACAGGAAGTCAAAACTGAATACAACAGAAACACCACAGTGATCAGTCTCACAATTAATTCACTGGAATCCAATTTTTCCCATTAGGCAAATCCGACTAGAAAGGGTGATAGCCACTGTCCATGTTTCTCCTTCTCCCCAGGAAATAGGCGAGCAGAACGAAAAGAATGAGCCCCAGGGCGACTCCAACAACTATGGGTACAAGGAAGCTCTCAGCATGCTGACAATCTTCAGCTAGACAAGAGTGAAGAGAGCACAGGGGTGAAACAGGAGTAATGTTAGGGGGGTTAATGCAGAGACGGCAACATGGCACCTACGTTAAAGAAGACACAAATCAATACACATTTACTGCAGGGATATCCGGGACAGCAATCAACTTTTATTTCCACAAATCTTAAAATATTAAAACGGTGCACTTCAACTTGACACACTAGTTGCAAATCCAATTTATTACAGTCGATAGCGTAAGAGAATGGAAAACAAATCAGCGGCTGTTTGTATTCACATAACACACACACATTTATCAGCCTGAAAGGAAGATGGACTTGCAGCATGAATTCCCTTTGCGGAGCAGGCGCATTGTTCTCCAATACTACCAGCTAAATGTCATTAAATTTTGAGTCAAATCATGTTAATTATTAAGATAGCTAACTAGTGATTGTGTGATTTGTTTTGTTAAATCTAACAGGACAATACTTGTGCTGCAAAACCATCTTAATAATAATTAAGGCAACTTGGTTTGTACAGAGCTGAAAAATGAGAGACGGCAACTATCTGAAGCAGAAATCAGAGATCATTGGTGCTACGGCGCCACAGCGTGACTCATACGTGTATGGAACTGAATATGTAAAGCACATTTGAAAAGGGAATCACACTCTCCTGGAATCCAGCAACGACACACAGCGGCGATCGCGTGTCAGACCGACTTTCTGTCATAAAAAATACACACTCCTCCTTTCAAGTCTCCCTCTATGATACCGCAACTAGCACAGTATGACTACCCGATCAATCAGAGCCCAGAATAGGAGCCGGACTCTACACAGGTGAGACGACGCGACACACAGATTCAACACAAGCCCAAAATAAAAAATAAAAATAAAAATAAACACCGCCTTAGTGCATTTCTACGCAAACCTTCTAATGCGACTTACTGTGTTGGAAGTCGACCTACAAAATAAAGCCGTCCCTTTTTCTAAAACTAATGCCGACATATTTTCAACTTTCCTGCAGCGTCAATGTGTGACTTCAAAGTGTGCGAGTGAGATGATCGTTCATCGAGGTTTCGCCTGCTCTACAGGGGAAAAAACACGGGTTGGAGCGTTTCCTTTGAGAACTTTCCTAATGCAGTGCAATGCGGCAGAACTTCAAAGCGAGTCAACGAGTCTCTGGTAACAAAGAAAGAACGCTGATTAACAACATTCCTTTGATTTGCGAAGGAAATGCTGTGGAAACTGTAACACTATGCTGCGGATGTAAATAAAAGCGGGCGTCAAATGCCAAATAAGAACACGGTTAAAAACTCCAAAACGCACAAAGATTAAATAACGACAAAGGCAAACAAAAAAAGGGGGGGGGGGGGGGGGAATGTCTGCAGAATGGAGCAAAGTGCAGAGGAGGGACACACGTCTGAGGTGAGGGAGGCCGGGTTCATGTGCGCGGGAGTGAAGGTGTCAGATTGGGCCGAGTGGTCTGATTGGACAGAGATCATGTGACTTCCAGCTGTCATCCTCAGGTGCGATTATGTCAGTATTTTGTTTGAAGACGTGTGGATCCTGCACTTGCTCATGAACTAAAAACAACAACAACAACAACGAAAGAGACATACAGATAAAAAACAAAACGCGAAACATTGGGGGAGTGTAGGGGGGTGGGGTCTACAAGTTTGGTCCTTGAGAATAATACCAAACCCTCCTTCTCTCTCTCTCCATCTCCCTCTCTCTACCTCCCTTCCTCCCTGTACTCTTGCTTAACTGGTCGGCTTTACACACTCTTGAGGCAGCTGCAATTCAGAAATGTCGTGTACGCATTTCCCGTCTACGAGTGACAAAGGTATATATTTAATACCAAAAGAAAACTTTTGAGTGTTCCGACCAACTAGTGTTCTCTCCAATTGGTTTAGTCCCCATTTCAGAACTCTTTGTACGTAATTTTGAAAAAAACAATTGCACATGAACCCCAAGGACCAGGCTTGGGAACCCCAGCGTCCGCTCGGGACCGATTGCGACACTGGATTTAGAGGGTCTGATATCCCACATAGGTCTTTCTTCGACCAATCACGTAAGCAATCACTACAATGAGAATCAAGCCAACCAGAGCAGCACCGACAACGATTGGGATTAAGATGGTGCTGTCGTCCATCGTACATTCATGAGCTGCAGGTAAAGAGAAAATCGGTCAACAGGAGGGAACATTGTTCATCGATAAAAACAAATTTCTGAGCCATGGAAAGAAAAGCAGCAGGCCAGGATTCATGCTAAATTCTGCCGCCTGTAGACAGTTGTGATAGTTTCTTGGTTAATAAGTAATATGAAGTCAGACAGGAGCAGTTATGGTGAAGCAAACCATTGCTAGGTACTAAGGTTTAGTGCAAACAGATTTAATACAGATGATGTGAATAAGGCCCCACCCAGCGCTCACATCATGTAACCGACTCTAAAAGAACCAACATTGTTGGCACTCTGTTTGTTGAAACAGTAATACTAGTCTGGTAAATACTTAAATCATTGAGCTACAGCACAGTACTTTTAATCAGACACAGCTCGGCAGAGAACAGCTCTAGGCAGTGGCGGCGAGTTTCGTTTGAGAGACATGAAGCACGTACCTGTGCTGAAGAGGTTGTTGTTGACTCCGAATGGCTGCACGTGTAGGTTGAAGGTGAAGAGGGTGAGGTTCTCAGTGATGGTGTAGTTCTGCTTGGCGTTGCACATGTACGAGCTGCCCAGCGAGGCCTCCCACAGATTCAGGGTGCTGTTGGAGTTGGAGAATGGCTCACCTAGAAAGAACGTACAAGTTTAGAAATGGGGGGTGGGGGGTGGGGTCAACATCGGCGAGCTTGTAAGTATGTGTGAGCAGCTATGATACTTGTAATTACCAGCGCTCGGTTTTGCGGTCACATTCACAGCGTTGAGGTGGAATTTGTTGGTCTCCTAATGAAAGAAAAATACAAGAGAGACAAATCACACTCATGTGGGCGGATCAAACATGCTTCAAGTAACACAGAGAACCTGGAGCTGTTTTTATTCGTCCCCTTCTCTTTCAATAACATCTAAAATAAACGCCACAAAAGAAGCTTTATTGTCAAAACCCCTGCTTCTGGAGACACGTCACACCTGGAAATAACAGGATTTCAAAGGCTTACTTACGTTGATGAAGGAGAGCATGATGGTGATTGTGTCAGATGTCAGCACCAGCTCGCTGCTGTTGACTCCACACTTTCCGCTTGATGTCGTGCCGTTGGGCTCGAAGTTCATCTCCACATATTTCTAACGCAGAAGAGGGTGAAGAACAAAACAACTCAGCAGGTGTTATGGAACAAAGTGTCCCACATTTCCCTCATAAAAAAAAGCCACCGCGTCATTGAAACAAAGTGCCAGGCAGGCTTGTGTCAGACTTATTCTGCATCTGTGTTTACATACGTCGTCTTGCGTGAATCCAATTCGCAGGGCGAACTCAGCCAGCAGACAAGTGGCGTTTACATCCTTGACCATGTAGTTCCCAACTGTGGGAGTGGGGAGGGTGGGGGCTGGGGCGGCGGTGGTGGTAGGTGCAGGAGTAGTGGTGGTAGGTGCAGGAGTAGTGGTACTTGTGACATGAGTGGTGGGTGCAGCGGTGGTTGCGGGCGTGTCAGCAGCACAAGTAGTATCTGCACAAGGGGGGCAGAGGTACAGTAGCCAGTCAGAGTCATTGGCAGAGATGTATTGCTTCCCGATTTGACTGTGACGCTGCAGCTGTACTTACGTTTCTCGCTCTTACTGCCGTTGTTGACAAATGCCTGTATGAGCACGTTCCACAGGGTCTGATTGACCATGCCAACCTGGAGCGTGTCTTTACTCTTGCAAAGGTAACAAGTGTCCATCTCTACATCTGCAATGTGTGGGTTTATATCCACAGACAGGTTTCCTAAAATGGAGGAATTCAAAGAACACATCAGCGTCATGATACAAACTACAGTGTACTGCGTCTCATTTGTGTGGACGGTTCTTTGGAGTGTATGGTTTTGCAATTACCACTTAATGAAGAATTAGGGAAGGTTGCCGCGTCACTGAGGTTGTAAGAGAATGTGATGTTGGTTGCCTGGTATGTTTTTCCATCGTTAGTGAAAGTCACAGACCAGGAGTGTCCATCTCCGAAGGCCAGCTTCAACACGGAGCTTTTATCACCGCATGAACTTCCGACTGTTGTGACATTTTCGGGAAGTGGAAACTCTACCGATTTAGTCTGAAAAGACAACGATGCTTAGTCTTACTGAACAGGCAAGCATGCTCCACAATGACAAGTATTGGTTAGACAAATTGAGGTTCATGGGACAGAGTGAAACAACCGAGTATAATCTGTGGACGAAAGCATTTCCTTTGGTTACATTAGCACAGCATAAACAGGGCCTTGACAGGCCAGAGTCTGTTATAACAGCTATAATGGAAAATTGATACTAAGTGGGCGAAAGGGTAAAAATCAAATTTCTGTATGTTGAATTTTGCATCACAGTGATCCACAAACAAAAAGACCATGACAATGACAGGACATGGAGCAGGAAAATTGGCAAAGTGAAGTGCTGAATACAAGAATCCTCTTTGTAGTAACTCCCCTCATTTCCTCTTCCCATGATAACATTTAGACCCGAGAATCAAATGGGCCGAGCTGCTTTGCTGATATAAATGTAAACTCACAAGGGTACTGTGTAGGTTGATACCATATATAGCAAACTACCAAACATTTTCAGTTATTTCAGAACATTTTGTTAGTGTGACCAACAGCAGACACTCACCGTATTGCCAACAGATTCATATTTGACTGTGAAGTTGACCATAAGTTCGCCGTAGAGGCACAATTTGTCATCCTTGCTGATGGACACCTCGACGCCATGCGACAACTGGAATTCTGAAAAGATAAAGGAAAATTGAGGCAAAGAAGGAGCGAGCTGACCCAGGATGACCTCCGCAATCAGCCCGTGCTGAACAACCCCAGGACAGGAAAGCGCCAAAGGGTGCAGATATCAGCACGAGATCCAGAAACACCAAAACAAGTAAGAATCAATTGAAAACAAAAGTCAATTTCAGGCCAGCAGGATGATAACAACATGCACATGCATTTCAAGAAGGCCTAGTGTTATCAAAAGTCTTTTCTAACACACAAGGATCCCGGTAACACACACTTCCAAACATGGACAGCAAGGAAATACTACACAAACATTTCTATAAAGTACAAGGTTTGCAATTTAGGCTTCCACTCATGCCGATTACAATGTCCTATACCAATCCGCTGACTGGCTGGTAGACTCGTAGAAATGAACAGAACATGGGCCAAGGTTCATTCAATTTAACTGGACAGCTAAGACATAATGCTTTGTCATCAAGTTGGCTCAGGTGCCTCGCACAAAACTCAGAGGAGTACATGAAGCACTTGATGTGACCTAGTTGAAAAATAACTGCTGTACTGTACATGCACTATGAATGAACTCATTTCAACTACATTTTTGGGGAGAAAGGGACACATTTTAAGCAATACAACGTGATAAAGCTAGAGTTTATTATAGTGCAAGTGCATATCACGGTGAACAGTAATCACAGTCTGACTCTCTCCCCCCTCCTAAAACCTTTGACGTAAACACAATCCTACTCACTCAAGCTGTTAACTTGTTTATACAATGACTCTTTGTAATGTTCGTTTCTTTGTTGTTCACCAATAAATATGGACAACTCATGAAATTAAGATTTGACAAGTTGGGTCATGTATGTTCCTCTGATCTCCATCGAACTAAACATTTTTGACATCCCCTTTCGTTTGGACTGCCTCACATTTGCTTGACCTAGACGGCCATATTTCAGTTTACTATCATAGCATATATTTAACTACCATTAAAAAGCCTGTAAACTGTTCAAAGTCCTTCACATGACGGCTGGTTTCATTCCCCGAGGCAATACTGTCACATGAAACTATTTAAAAAACCTGTCAAACTCGTACAACGCTAATTATTTGAGCTTGTGTACACAGCGTTGGTGTATTTAATGGAACAAAAAAAATCAAACTTAACTACCTGAGGAAATTGCTATCACTCGCTTTATGTGATTCATCCATTTGATGGCAGAGCTCATACTTAAGATTACAAACAGCCTACCAATACTCGCATGCTAGCTTGGCTAACCTTTGTCAATATACGTCATGGATGAGCGGTACATTGCGTTTTTACGTCAGGGCATTTTTCCCGGTAACAGCTATCACACAATGTAGCTCGAAAAAAGGCTGAAGTGTGGCTATAAATGTCGAAGCGCGGCTGTCGAAAGGAGCAAAAGCGAGCAAGTTGCGGTCGAGTTTGAGGTTGTTGACGCAGCTAACAATTAGCGCGCGAGCTACGTTAGCAAAACATCACGACTCCCGTTACCCGGATCGAGAAAACGTTACACAAACAATGACTTTCATCCCCGGTACAAACAACGCACCTGGCGTAAATTACAATAACAAATACTTATTAAAGACGAATGAATGCCCAATGACAACTATTTTAAGCCGCTGTTGCTTTATATAACTGTGGTACTGCAGTAACTGAGGCCCGAGCTGTCTTACAAGTTTCATCACGTTAAACCGTAATTGTTAATACGTACCAATTCCAATCATGAGTAATGACAACAAAACAGCAGACCACGCCATTGTAGTCTGGAGGGTTTGCGTAGTCTGCCAGCCGGTGGAGGGGAAAAGAGAGAAGCCGTCAGGGAAGCTCAGTGTCCGGGGTTTGAAGTGAAGCTGAGCCGCTGCCGACTGTACCAGGAAATGGAAGTCATATGACAGATAGGAACCAATGTGTCCATGAGGGGTGGACATGAGGCAGCGTTACGACTCTCCTTATATAGATAAACATAATCGTGCTGCCGGCAGACTAGGAAACCAAGCCCTAGTTAATTAAAAGAAACGAATGATAAAATAGGAAAAAAACATTGAACGTTGTTTTAATCAGAAGCAAGAAACCTAACAGACTCGTACAAACATGGGCTTTTAAGTGTAACCAAGCAGAATTTCTGGAACTTTTTTGAGGCAATGAACTCCCAATTCCCACAAGCCCTACAATGAGACTTACAAAAATAAAGCGTATGTGTACCTGTAGGGATATAAGATTTGGAAATAGGGTTCTAATGTCATTGTGCTTTAAACAGAGATATACTTTGTAAAGGTTTAACAAATATCTAAAAAAGAAAAGCAGTTGGCTATCAGATGGGAGGGATCATTCAATGTCATTGTTGAACTCTGTACAAAAACAAAGCAAAGGAGAGACTAAATGCATATAGTGGTACAACTGGTGTGTTATAGCAGCATGAATACACCCTATAATAAAAGAAGTGCTCCTTTTGGCACGTACATCGATTTGAAAGATTGGTGTTTGTGGCAGAGGTTTCTGTAGCCTTGACACACGTTCACACATTTGACACATTAACAGCCCGCTTATGAAACTCCTGCAATGACTGCTGATCCATTGGTCTCACATTTGACACTGGCTGAAGAAACAAGCATCCGTTTAATTTTTTCGTTCCTCTTTCTCTTGAACATGTGGTACATTTAGAGTATTGTTACGTGTTCGTTTTTGGGATACAGAGTGATCAAAAAGAGAAAAAAAAAGTGACTGAATAACAAAGAGTGTAAGGACAAACTATGGACAAAAGAAGAATCTAAGTTTGAAAATAAATATTTCTTTCCTCTCCATAAAAAAAGAGCAACGGAACAACATCTGTTTGTCTTCTTCGACTGTCCAAGGTATCCAAATTCTCTCAGAGGCACTGAGAAACTTTGACAATATTCTCTTTTCAATGGGCATGCAGTCCACAGGATCACAAGAGCCCTGACAAAGATCCTGTGTAGCACTATCCATTCACTTGTCGGTCGCTGGGTTGAAGATAAGAATGGTAATATCTGCTGGAGCAAAAGATTAGAGACCGATCACTCAGAAGCCTTCAACCTGACTAGACTATCTGCCTATCTTTTTTTTTCTTGTCACTCTTGTTCCTCTAAGCCACATAGTTGTACTGGTTGGAGTTCTCCTTGTCCCGTTCCATATAGTCCCTGTCAATGAGAGACTCTATTCTCTTCTTCAAGTCAGCAGGCTGAAAAGGGAGAGCAGAGGGGAGACAGAAGTTAATAGCTAAAATAAATAGTTACCATTAAAACTTTTATGTTTAGGTTTAGGTTTCCTGTCAAGCCAGCCAAGTGACATCCCCAGTTTAGAAACTGCATTGGTGGTCTCAACCTGACCAATTCAGTAAAGCTCACAAGAAACCAATAGATGAAATAGATGCAGTGGTGCACTAATAGACGGAAGACAAGAATAAAACCTCTGACAAAATAATGATCTCAAATTGCAAACACAAAATACATGGCAAATCTTAAAACATTTTCAAAGCTGGATTTCCTTCAATGTTTCTTCTATAATAAAAAAGGGACATTAAAGATACAGCTGCTATACATAGTAGAGATCAAAGAGACAGAGTCGTGCTTTTCACCTTGACTGGGAACTTGAGCTGGTTGTACACCTCCGACATCAAGAGATTATGGCTCAGAGTCTTTCTCATTTTCATGATCCTCACGATGGCAGCATCAATCTGATACTGACGATCCTGAAAGACCCTCTCTGTGGTGCTGGCTTGCTCTTCCACCTGGTGGGGAGGAGGAAGTGTCACAGTAAGATTCCTTAAGTAAGAATCCTCAAAAGCGTTGAATGCTATTTAAATAAGGTAATAGTTGTACCGTTTCTTTCATCTGGATCTGGTTTATTTTGATTCTAAAGAGCTTGTGTTTGAAGTCGTCGTTACAAGAAAACTTGTCTCCGTCCTCCACGTCTTTGCTTTTGGGGGTTTTGGTGAGGACGCGGGCCTTACCACACGCCAGCGACTGCAGAGTCCGCCGCAGCTCACTGTCCTCTGTGAGCCCAGGGACAAAAAAACAAAACAAAATTGCGTTACAGACCTCATTCCATCACTGAAGACCATGCTACACTGAACCAAACAAAACATGATGCTGTCGTACAAACCTATTCCTGTTGCCAGTTTGATCTCCTCCAGGGAAAATTCCTCCCCTTCATTAAACATCAGTAGCACAAGTGTTTGGAAAAGTGACACCTGAAGCTCCTTTTTGCCCTGTCGTGAGGAAAATCCAATAAAACAATTTTTAGCATTTCCCTATAAACAATACAGAGCCTCATAGGAATCAATTATATACCTCTTTAAATTCAGCCTTTAAAACACAATGGCCTAGTGTCGATTGCCACTGGAGCTTTCTGCCACTGTGTTTGCCCAGGTAGAAGGTCTTGAAGATCTCTTGCAGTCGCACCATCTGGACAAAGATAACGCAGGCGTTTCAAAGCATCCCCCCATTGCATTTTACTGCAGAGTTATAAAAGCAGCATGTTCAAAATCTTCCAATATTTACTCAGCACTGACCTCAGGGGGTAGATGTACTTCCATTGGCACATAGGTTGGCCAGTAACCCATGGTGAGGATGTTTACCGTCAACTCAATGTTGCCAGGGATGTTTTGGCACTGCAAATAGTACCGGAAATGAAAGCATCACGTACGGCATACAACACCTACCACTTCATACACGAACCCAACAATCAAACAATTGAGTAATACATGCTGCAGCTACCTGTTTGAACTGGACCATGATGTCTTTAGACAGCTCCATGTCCTTGAACATGCCCTCCAGCTTGCTGGTAAATGCTGCTCCACATTCTGAAGACAAACCAAAAGGTTAGAGGTCAGAGTGCATGCAGTATTGATGTTAGAATTTCAGTTTTCAGCTCCCCTTGAGAGACGGCAAGTGTGTGCATGTGTGCTTGTAAGGAAGTGGCAGAGTAATACTGACCATGTTTTAGTTTTGACAACATTGATTTTTCAGCATCCACTGAGGCACTCTTTCCAACCAGCAACCTCTTGGCCAGATCCTTCTTGTAAAAGGCCTCAAAAACATCTTTCCCTAAAAAGGACAGATGTTAAAGGTAAACATATTAAGATCAATAGCTACATGGAGAAAACGCATAAATGGAGGTAAATGTGATTGTCAACATTACCATAGATAAATCTAAAGATAATCATGATCTTATCCAGCATCTTCTCTAGTTCTTCATCCGTTGCCTCTTTGTTTCCCGCTCTCAACTTTGAATCCACGTGTTTTGCTGTAAAAATGAAACTTTTATATAACTACATGATATTTAATTATACATTCACAGTGCATTGCTTCCAGATGTGAAAGAAAGTTACTGACCTATGAGCTCTGCAGGTTTGTTTGGCCGTTTGTTGATGAATGTTTCGAAAGCCTCTTTCATGGCATTGACAAACTTCTCGTTCTTCATGAAGCAGATGTCGATTATATGATCCACCTTGTCTTTGAAGTCCAGCAACTCTTGCACCATCGTCTTATCTTTCTCTGGATTGATTACAATTGTGCTTCCAAAGGCCTTAATGTGGAAAACAACAAGCCACGATTACCATTTTAAAGAATCCCCCAAATATCCAATAATTGTCAAACCGAGACTTTTTAATGCTGGCCTACCTTAATGTACTCTATCCAGTGCTGCAGAAGAACTTGAACACCGCCCCGCACTCGACTAAAGAGCTGATAGAGAAGCGACAGATCCTGGATTCTGTTCTCATCCAGCAGGTGAGTCAGTCCTGGAGGTTACAAGTCACAGAATGTCAATCTTTGTCCACAGTAACAAACTCAGACTACTGCTGCCAGCATCACTGTTAAAGCTGAGTGTGTACTCCTGTAATCATGTAACATATTTGTTCAGATACCTTTCTGAAGAGTCGCAGTGAGATGTTCACCCAGCAGTTGTTTTTCCACAGTAGCAATGAGTGGTTTTCTGATGAGAAAAAACCCCATCACATTATAGATACACTTTTTTTGCCATTTAAGTGCAAAATGCATAATAGTCCAACACTCACTGTGTGCTCTGATCTAGATATGTGATGACCCTGTCGGCTTCCTCCTCCAATCGTTTGTTTACATGATGAAGATATTCTGGCACCTGTCGAAAATGAAAAAAGGGGTTTGACAAAATATACCCGACAGTATCAAGAAGTCAGATCAAATAAGGAAACAATGAATAAGACACAAAAATATAAATAAAATAAAAATAAAATGCCAAACAACAAAACGACCCAGGACTGTTAAGGTCACATAAGTCACCTCTCTCTCCTGCATCAGCCTCTGTCCCTCTGCAGCATACAGACGATTAGTTTCCTCCAAAAACCGGTGCTCAAAGGAGTCTTGATAAATCTGTCAGGGACAGAGAGAACATTGGCGTCATTAAAACCATTTTTCAACAGAAAACCTGACAGCACATCACACCTCTCTGCAGGTAATAATCACAAACAACAGCTACCAAACACTCACTTTTTGTAGTACAGGACAACAATGAATTTCAAGTGATTTAGCCTCGGTTCAAACATAGTATTTAAAATAGAGCTTTAGAGGGCTCCGACAGCTTACTCACTATCATCGGCGCAGACAGCAGCTGACACTCATGTCTGGATAAGTAATGAGGATGAAAGTGCACTCTGTCATTTACCTGCAGGTCAGAGAGCATACTCAGTAGACTCCTCAGCAGGCTGCGGTCTATCGCTTCTCCGTTGCGCTCCCTCTCGATGAGCAGCAGGATGCCATCGATAGTTTTACTCTGGACTTTCAGATCACTGATGATATAGGACCTAAACAGCTCCAGACCCATGTCCCTGTGGAGCAGAATAGATCTGTTCAACACTCAAAACACAACACTTGCCCTTTCCCACAAAAGTAACACCAGCGAGTTACTTACCAGATTGATGGGAGCATTGAATTTTGTAAAACGTAGGTACGGTCCAAAAATAAAAATATACTCCTAATCATGATCTGTGAGACAGGAAGATTATAATTAGTAAATCACACACAAGACATTTCTATTGTTTCTTAACCATCTTCACAAGTGACACAATATGCAAAAGGACGACTCGCACATGAGTACATTAGGATTATAAAACATACCATTTGTCTGCAGTGATCTTGCCAACACTTGTCAATTTTCTTCAGGAAAAGCACACTGTCCAGGGCATCCGTTAGAACAGTGTTAAGGAGATACCGAGACAATTCTGCACACTGTATGACCCCACACTAGGCCACATCAGAATGAATCAATAAAGTACAGGAGCCACACACATAGGAGACAAACATGCTCCATAAAAGGATATTCTCTGAATTGATCAATCTGTGCCTTGATGTGGTCTTCACACACTGCCCTCAGCTGTTTGTAAAGCTTGGCAGATATCTTGTGGGAGCAGAGGTTCTCAACAGCCTGAGAGGAAGACAAAAATGTGTCAAGTTGTTTTCAGAATTTTTTTTCGCCGAGCTCACAACATTAAGAAAACGAGTACAGGCGACCACTGTCTACAGACTGCACAGCACACATATTGTAAGAGGTCAAGCAAGGCCGCCACTATACCTGGTAGAGCTCCTCTAGATTGTACTTGATAGAAGTGCTGTTCTGTATGGCCTCCACTGCCTCCTTCAACTTCTGCCAGGTCTCCTGTGTGTAGTTCTCAGGCAATTTGGGCTTTTCTGTGAGAAAAACAAAACGCAGCGACGGTTGAATAACAACATACAAGTAGCTATACCTTGAATGCCGATTATTATGCAGTCTGAAAGACAATGTAGTACTTTCCAACAACAGATTGTTTGCATTTGAAGTACTATGGTATATCTTACTGTGATATCACCTGGGATTTTAATTATTGTAATATACTAATTTAAATTTAAAATCTTCTGCTGGTCCCAAAAGGCCGCATTAAGTTACTTTTTAATTTTTCTATTAGTGGTGATCGGTAATGTTTACAAGAGGCAAGCAGGTAATGTAATGACATCTTCTGAGAGCCATCAAAATACAATAATATGAGCCAAATTCACAAATGATATCAAATTAAGAGGTGGCACAAATAATCACTCTGGTTGTGGTTTAACAGACTCTGATATTAATGCCATGATACTTTGCTGCAGACCTTTTAAACTGATTTGCTCTGCTTGGTGTGGATGATCTACTGGCCTACTGCAGCGTTCAAGTTTTTAGTTTTTAGATTTTTGATATTATGGCCAATGCATTTATGTTGCTGTGTGTTGTAAGAGGCTCAAGCTTTCAAAAAACGTTTCATTCTGAATGTTTCTTATAACCTCGGGTTATAAGGTTTCATTCAGTGACTCTGGGGATAAGATTGATACATGTTATTGTTTAAGAATTTTGGGGATGGAATGCATTGGTAAAATTGCCTGTATAATGTACTTTAATATGGTTCCAGCTCTAATTTAGTCTCATCACAATCTGACATTATATCACCCAGCTGTGACAATATTGCAGCACTTAATCTGCACTTAAAAAGCAAGTTGTGTATTGGTGTTGGTGGTCGCCAGTGGCCTTAAATCCCATTATCCCTCAATGTATTTGCTACCTTTGAAGTTCTTGATGACTAGTTTCTTGGCAGCACCGGGTTTACTGTTGGAAAAGGTGCCGGATCCTGCGGTTTTCGTCAGTCCGTTCGCATGGTGCCCCACGCCACCGGACAGGAACACGGTTTTGTTCTTGTTATTCGAGCACGAAGCAGCCTCCTCAGCCATTTTCACATCCAGTCCAATGAAATCCACCGAGTCCTCGAACCTCAACTTCTTCTGAATGTGCTGCGGAGGGGGAGAGGTGGAGGAGGAGGAGGAGGAGGAGGAAGAAGAGGAGGAATTCAGGGTCTTGGGAGGCGAGGAAGAGATGGTGTCAGTGGTGTCTTCCCTCTCAGAGCCGTTTATTTTCCTCTTCTTGGGGGATGTGATGTTACCGCTGTCGTTTTTGACATCAGTAGCCGCTGGTCTAGCCTCCTGGATTGGCGGTGGTGGGGGGTTAGGGGAAGGTAAACCTGTTGGAAACATGAAAAAACGGGAATACTTATTCTCAACAGCCAGTCTTCTGATCCAAACTTCCAGCTTTTTCCGTGGGGGGAACTCCGTTTCCGTCAGCTTAATACGGAGCGGTTTGACCAGTCCTTTATCCAGTATATCACACAAAATAATTTCTAAACTACACGGCTCCACTTGGACCTAGCCTGTCTCTTTCTTGTTATTGCTGGCAGGAGAAGAAAGATGGTTGGCTATTGCTTCCTCTTTTGCCCCGCTTGTCTACACGCGTTGGACAGTCGTTGTGAACGATTCGGGGGAGCGGTCGTAGAGAAAATTATTTCCACACCAAATAAAGAGTGAAATTAAATCCACATGACAGTGACGGGTACGCCGCGAAACTCGGTAAAAATCCGTTCATAAAAGCTATTCGGTGACCCCACCGGAAGTACTTTGTACAAAAGTACTTTTTGCACTAGCTTTTTCCCCCCTCACTTGGCTGTTTTATCAGCTTTGGCCACAAGATGGAGTCATAGCAGCACATGTACGCATTTCATTAAAGTACACCAGTTTTTATTTTACAATTTCTCTATAAGCCGCATACGAATTGGCGTTATGTTTAATTATTCAAGCAATTAAGCATAGAAAACTTCTACCAAAGTATGTGCATTTTGTTTACAAGCCGGTCCTCACTTAAACGAACATTGCCATGTAATTTATTTATTTTTTGAATCAAGTGAGAAATAATAGTCGATTTGGTGGTTCAACTCATTATTTCATTAAAGAATTTTAATTTAAATGTAACAGTGTAGGGTGCGAAGTGGGTCTCGTAAACGAATTAGATCCTGTGTGCCGTGAAACGCAGAAACTGCCGCAAAACGACGCAATCCCCATTCTGCTGGCCCTACACTACGAAACAAGCGTGGAATTGTCATTGGATTGTTTTGAGAGATTTATTACATCTTGTTTCACATTTCTATTTTCCCCAACTGATAAGCCCGGGGAGCCTTAGGGATCGCAGTATAGGTGACCAGCGAGGATGTTTAAAAAGTACGTTGTCTTGTATTGTTTCCGTGTTGTAGCTAGAGGGCTAGCGGGTTAGCCAACGCGCCTGGAGTTTATGTTCAGTCATTCAGTCGCTCTGATATGTATCATGAGCTGCATCCGTTTATTGCCTGTGTCATCGGTTTAACCAGATCACAACTACGCGTGACTTAATGCTATCTTTTAAAACCATATAAATGCTACTTGTGAACGTCGGCTGATGCGAATGACGCAAAAAACCCAAAACAATAAATGTCCTGAATTTTACCATTCTGTCAATCCGGGAAATGTATCATAAGTGAGCCAAAGTCAAGACATGAAATCTCTTATTTCGCTATGCCATGTGTTTGAACTGGCATCTAAAAATAGGAAATACCAAGACGAGTTGTAACTAGATGCAGTATTGTTTAGCTTGGAGGGATTTATTCTGTATTTGTACGGTGTGGTTGTTTTTTTTTCGTTCTCTTTGGTTTTGTTACAAGGAAAGGCTTATATTTGTGTTTCTTTGTATTTAGCAACCTTTATATCTATCTTAAATAATGAAATTGTGGTTGTTTTTTGGTGTATTTGTGTGGGTTTTTGTTTTTTCCTGGGTAAAGGTTTACTGTAACATAAGTAAATATCCTTTGAAGTTCGCATTAGGCAACGATTTCTAAAGCTGTATATTTGTATTGACTGTTATGGATGAGCATGTTTGGATGTTGGTATTTCCTTAAGACAACACAACCATAACTTGAGTATATTGATATAGTTTATTTGGTGTAATGCCATGGGTACACAGAGCATATGGCTATTAAACAACCTTCAAATCATCGTCATTTAAAGAACAATAAAACAGATTTCATACATCATTTGTGTTGACCAGTGTCGTTGTTTCCCAGGTGGTTAACGCTGCTGTGATTCTCTGTTCCCTCTTTCAGATTTGACGAGAAGGAAAATGTGTCCAACTGTATTCAGCTGAAAACATCAGTGATCAAAGGAATCAAAAATCAGTTACTGGAACAGTTTCCCGAAATTGAATCATGGCTCAATCACATTATGCCAAAAAAGGACCCCGTCAAGATAGTGAGATGGTACGATTTCCCTTTCGTGACTCTCATATGGAAGATTTGTTTGTGTTATTGACATTTTGTTGTAATTGTTCTTTTATTCCTATTGTTGTTGCAGCCATGAGCACATTGAAATCCTGACAGTGAACGGAGAACTGCTCTTCTTCAGACAGAGAGAAGGACCATTCTACCCAACTCTCAGATTGCTGCATAAATGTAAGAGTCTAATGTCCGGTTGATTAGTTGTTGTATCAGTGTGGCCACTTGGATGTCCAACGAATCTTTAATCTTAATTTGTGTGTCGTAGATCCTTTCATCCTTCCACACCAGCAAGTAGACAAAGGCGCCATTAAATTTGTCTTAAGTGGAGCCAACATCATGTGCCCCGGGTTGACGTCACCGGGTGCTAAACTCTACCCGGCAGGAGCGGACACAGTGGTTGTATCCTTTTGAGCCAAGCCATGTTTGATCTTTGTTAATAATCCACCTCATCTTCCAGTGTTACTTTTCATGTGTATGATTCGAAGCTTGCAAATTCTCATCAACAACTTGTGAGTTTGTCTTTAATAAGCACAGGCCATAATGGCAGAGGGAAAACAACATGCACTTTGTGTTGGCGTTATGAAGATGTCCGCAGACAGCATGTAAGGGTTTAATATATTTATACCTTTTTGCTTGTTGCTTTCACAATGTTCGCCTTTTAAATCTGTTTTTGTGTTTTGCCCGCAGAGAAAAAGTCAACAAGGGAATTGGAATTGAGAATGTTCATTATCTTAATGACGGATTGTGGCACATGAAGACGTACAAATGATGACATCACCACCACCACCCCCCGCCCCCGACGCCTCCATGAAAGAGTGAAACTCCCCTGACAGCGAGGCATGAGCTGCCAGTCAACTGTTTACACCTATGGACTCAGTTGTGTAACCTGCCGGAGGCTTTGAAGCAGTCGCCATTCTGCACAAATAAAAACACCTTCTCACTTGGTATTTTGTATCAGATCTTTATTTTCGATGAATGGAGGAACTGCGTGTTACATATTGCACGGTTTCCAGGAAATTGAGATTCACTGTCTGTCCTATTGTTTGTCCTTCATTCTGAGTTTAAGAGATAAGAGTCCTTGTTCATCAGTACAGGATGCTGGTGTTTGTTCACAGAGGGAGTGGCTAGGCGACACAGTTAACACAATTACTTATCTATGAGTTTGCTCAACCCTTTCACTGAGACTTTTCATGGTTCTACATGTTTATTGTCAGCCTTTGAGCTCTCTCAAAAGTAAATACAACCGGACAGCCTATCTGAAACATCTGAAAATTGGGTCTTTACATCTTGTCTTAACTCATAATACATTAGTATCCATGTCTTAAATATATTACAAAGAGGATCAGAACTGTAACCATTAATCAGTGCTGGATATAAAGTGGTAATAATAGCTATCATCATGAATAGAGCGTAAACAAAACAAACCCCCCTCCACTGATCCAGCACAGGATAAAGCATGTATAGAAGAAAACAGGTAGATGGATGAGAAAATCAATCCCTCAATTGAAACAAGATTTGCTTTTCACAAAAACAACAATGCCTATCAAGTTATCACATTTCATTATACAGCAACATATTAGTTTCAGTTCCTCTCTCACTAAAGATGAAAACATGTATATTAGACATTTATATAGACATTTCATTTCAGGGTGAATTACTTAACCTCACAAATCCTTGATATTCAATCAGTCAGGGGTTTTATCAGTGCCACAGTTCTTTGGCTAAATTGCTGCAGTCTGGTAGGAATCTTGTGATCTGAAGGAATCATTTACTCAGATGACAAACAACATGTTTCTACAACTGCAGTTGCATCTGAATGTGTTTATTGGTCCCTTTAAAGAACCATGAAGCTACGGCAGCTGATAACATTGAAATAAAGTTGTTGTGACACTGACAAAACAGTTTGTACAATGAGGTATATCCAATAGAAATCAAGGGTATTTAACTATTTTATGTACCCAAAATAACTTCATGAGCAAAGATTAACAACAACATGGTAAAAATGTTTTTGTTTTATTCAGACACAGTTCTGACAATGTCCCACAGCATTTAACTACATATTATAATGTTCAACAATCCCAATTTTTCGGCATGATTTGGTTGTTCCATAGAATATTAAATTCAGAATAGTCACATACTGCTATAAAGTTTGAAAAATAATTCTTAAAGTGGATTTGAGGGATGAGTATGTACGCAACCATTAGCTAAAAATTCATTTTATGCCAATACAGGGGTGAGACAAAAACACAAACATGATTTTAACACTCAAACCATCTCAGGTCTCATAGCACAAAGAGGAATACATCTTCCAGTTCAATCTTCATTCAAAAGGACGGCACACCCAATTTACCTACACCACAAAGGAATGGGATGCTGAATGTGCTAAGTGCAAAAGGTACAAAATGCAATACATAAAAATATTTTTTCCAGTTCCCAGTTTCACAAACACCATTTCCCAATAGCGAGCACATCATCACAGAAGGAAGTCTTTATTGTTCCAAGTTCAGCTAAAGAACCCCTAGTCATTGTCTGAGCCTTCAGGTGGGTAAAATAGTAATGAGTCATGAAAATCATGACCAAAAGGACGAAGTCTGTAAACACCAAACATCATAACCTGCATCTGATTGGGTGACATTCCACCGAATGTAACTGCCAGATCAGAGCAGCAGCCCTCCACCACATTAGAGGGATTGTTTTTCATGCTATCACTTATAAGACTGTCGACACTCTTGCTGTTGAACAGGCCGTTCCCGTGGGAATCTTCGCCATTTTCTGCAAACACACCTGTATACTTCAGACATATGCCCAGCTGCTTCTCTTCACTCAGCTTCCACAGGGCTCGTCCCCTTTCAGGACATTTGTCTTCGTCCTGGAACACCTTCACTAACCTGTTCAGGGCTTCGTAGCTCAGAACAATACCACTTTCGTACTCCACATACTCCAGCTCCCCTGACTTCATAGCGTGGCCGATGTAGAAGGGCTCAGTGGGGTCCTTGGTGAGGACCAAATGCTTGAGGTTCTCAATGATGGCAAACGTCGTAGGCTGTGCCAAGAAGAACCAGCGCAGGTCGCCCGCGTTATCAAAAGCATGTTTCAAAGCTTTGCGTAACCTGGCCCACTCATCTTTCTCATTCAGGTTGATCGCCTCAAAGGCCTTGGAAGCCTCTGAGGTATAGAATGCAGCTCTGTCACAATGTTTGCTCCACGTGTCTTTGGCAGTGGCCCAGTAAACCAGTAACTTGGGCTCCACCATGATGATACAGTACACTCGAACATGATGACTCAATTCCTCCATCTCAATCTCAGTGAGGCTTTTGAGCTCCTCTTTGCTGGGGGCCTTGACGTGGTGATGGTGGTGTTGGTTCTCCTCGGTGCCGGACTCCATGGCGGGACTTAAGCTGCCCAGCAGGGACAGCACCAGGCAGAACAGGCCTCCCATGAGCACCCCCTTCATAAAAGAGCCGCTTTCCGAGAACATGGCGACAGCAGACACTGGGGGACGCAGAGTAGAAGAGGCACAGCGTGAAATTCTTATCTAATGTAAACACGTCGACTAACTACATGCAGACAGGATAAGGACACGAACTGGTACGAACCGGAGCCTGAACATTCGACTCCAGTTTCGTTTGCGTAGAATAGACAATTTCTCCAGTATCTTTCCGCGAATATGACTGACTGACTATGAGTAGTACGAGTAATACTTTTTATCGCTACCTATACGTTACTTGTAACTAAATATTGTCCATTAATGTACGCGGAGTGCGAATGCTAACTCGAAGCAGACGGTCGTTGTTTCGCTACAGAGATGACGTAAACCTAAACGTAAAGAGCATTGTTGGAATATAACAAATAATGTCAATCATATATAGGTACATTAGATCGATTCTTCAATAGCATTCACCACACTTACCACGTAAATCGTGCCTATGATGTCGATTGTCTGAATACACCTTAGCCTCATCCGAAAACTATCTCTATGTAAACATTTAACGCCACACACAACACTCACATACAACACACACACTTCCGCTTTCATGGATCCTCTAATGGAGGTTTAGTCTGAATATTGTTAACAGCGCCCCTATGGACGTTTACGAGGATCCACTTCATTTTTAGCCTCCGATTGTTGAATTATATGAAAAGTCCAGGATGGGGTTGTATGGATGCGGGGTAGTGTGACTGCGGGGTTGGGTGGGTCTCTGGGTGGGATGTCCTCTATTTGTTTCTCTCTTATCTCATCTATCTATCTCTCTATAGGCTTTTACAACATATTTGCACTAAATCAAAATATAATCGGACGGAATATACATACATTGCATTCACTTCTGGCACAATAAGCTATTCAATTGAACATTGTTTTTGATAAACTATATTAACATACCACCTGGCAAATTGGAAATGGCTTACCAGTTAATGCGATTTGTACTAGCCTACATTGCTGTTTGACATCATCCTGTAAGAACTGTATGTACCCTATGCAATTTCAATCTACTTGTACTCTACCTCAGGGTCTACGTATAAAGTTAACAATATTAATAATACAACCTTTCTTCTTTCTCTCTATCTCTCTCCTCTTCCCCCTCTTTCTGTATAAAAAATGATCTCCAAAATATCCTACAATTGTATGTAAAATGTTTGCTTCAACAAAAACAAATAGCAAAAAAAAAGTTTGAAATAACACCAAATCTTCAACATGTACATCTCCAATTAGTACCTTGTGATAATCATATATTGCTTTAAACTAAGAAACAAGTTCAGCTTTTATTTATTCCCCTTTCAAGCAGTATTTTCTGTCTGTATCTGTATGGTTGGTGTTTTAGGCTTTATTTTAATTTTTTTGCAATTTGTCTTTATTGAAGCAGATATTATACATGACATTGTGCATACAGGTGAAGGGTATTTTGGAGATCATTTTTTACATAGAAAGAGGGGAAAGAGGAGAGAGAGAGAAGGGAGGAAGGCTGTGATATCCCTACTATTGTTGGTAAACTTTATACATAGACCCTGAGGTGGAGTATGTCAAGTTATTCTTATAATGAGGCTCGTACAACGACTTAATCGGAGTCTTACTTTATTTACAAACTAAATACAACCGCAGTAGGCGTGTGTCTCAACGGCCACCACGCTACTCCCCACCTCCGGTTACTCCAAAATAAAGGCATTATTCCACAACACCACAGAGTACAAGTGGACTGGAGTTGCAGTGATGTCATAGGGTACATACAGAACTTACAGGATTATGTCAAACAGCAATTTAGGGTAGTACAAATCGCATCATAGGTTGTGATAGAGAGAGAGAGAGATAGGGGAGAAACAAACAGGAAAGGAAAGAACCAGAGAGATGGTGTCCCACTCCGAAACCCCACCTAACCCCACAGTCACACTACCCCGCATTCACACACCCCCGTCCTGGACTGCCTGAAATGCAAAATAAAAAGATAAAATAAGAAGGAACTGATCTGTGTTCTGGTAATCAGTCACTGGTCTTGTCTGGTGTTTTAGGCTTTAACCTACTTTGTGATAGCTGCAAACTCTGTTGGCATCAGCCAGATGGATCAAATGTTTGTTGTAGCAATTTCAGAGAGTAGAGGCAGACTTATAAATCACCTGATGCAACATACAACTCATCTGAAGAGCATCAGTGACCTTTCAGCTTGACAGAGAGCCTCCTCCAACAGCTAAAAACTTTAACTTGATTTTTTTTAACATCTTTTAATCATTGAGATTTAGATATAAATCATGACATAAAAAGGAATCGTGAGATAAAAGGTTTGAGTGAATCATACAATAACTGAATACTACATAGAGGATGATTTGGTCTCTATACTTTGATCAGTGTTTAGAAATAAAAAGTCCAAAATGCAATGAGACAAACAAACTGTCTAAGCTTTAAAAAGGCTGATTTTGTTCCACGAATACAAGCTTACATAATTTATCCTCTGTGAAAGCCTGTTATTTACTATTCTAAGTTATACTATTCAACACAGAATGACGCAGAAAACACAGTGACACACTTCCACGAGCCCTGTGTAACAACAAAAGATCTCAGATGTGTGCAATGACATGTTTTTCCATGGCGGATGAGCAGCCCATCGCACACTGTCAGACATAAAGCATCGGTCCGGCAGCCACTGATTACTGCTGGAGTAAACATTTGTCAGGGCTCTCTGTACAAGCAGAGATAGGCTCAGGCTGAATTGACAAGGTCCCCTAAATTGTGTCTATGACGCCTGGTCCATCACTTCAAAACCATTAAGAAGGTGACTGGCTGTGATGATAATGTATTGATCAGTTTGTGATGGATGGCCACAGGCGATATATAAGTGAAGTTCTGCACCGAGCTGCGGTAGTCTGATCTGGCCATCAGAAGATAAAGTCAGCATGCTGTCTGTCGCACCGTTATACCTCATAGCTGTGATCTGCTCTGCAACATGGACACATGCTCTACCTCTGTACCCTGACTCCAACGTGGAACCACAAGCAGGTAAAAGAACAACTGTTTGCTTAATTTTTCTTTGATAATCTACTTTACTGGCATTGATGTCATCTTGCATTTCAGTTTCGCCGCTTGCTGAAATGTTTGCTGTTGTTTGCCATGCCTGATATGGGTCAAAATTCTCTGTAGCCATCTGCGGCGGTATTACACAAGTCTACTTTAGGACACAGTGGTGAGAGGTGACCGTTTTGTCTCAACAGACTTCATACAGAAGTTAGTGTCAGAGGTGGAGGATGGAGCAAACGCTGCTGAGGGGGAGCAGAGAGAGGCGGATAATCTGTACCCTCTCCTGATGCAGCGCAATGGAGGGAGAGACTCATGGAATAAAGGTATAAGCAACACAATGTACAAACATTTGCAACAAAAATTCAATTAGTTCTTTTTTCACACATACAATTACTAATGTCGTGATGTTTCAGCTCTCTTTTCATCTTTCTCTTCTTCAAGGAGCTAAAGATTCAGGACAACAGGATAAATATTCCAACATGGTAAGCCTGTTAATGATGATAATTCTTACAAAAATACAACATTGATCCATGTAGAGTATCATCTGTTTTATCATGAATGCTGTGCTGATTTTTAGGTTGAGGACTTCAAGGAAGCACTTATGAAGTTGGCAGCAGTTGACAAACTTCGCTCGCAGGCTTTTCTCCGATCAGAGCAGAACCTGCCGAAAACAAACAAGAGGGGTGAGCAACTGCTTTTACAATTTGTTTTTATTGGAGCAAACATTTTATGACAGTGTGCATACAGTTATAGGATATTTTGGAGATATTTTTTTATACAGAAAGAGGGGGAAAGGAGAGAGAGAGAGAGAGAGAGAGAGAGAGAGAGAGAGAGAGAGAGAGAGAGAGAGAGAGAAGGAAGGTTGTATTATTATTATCATTGTTGTTGTTAAACTTTTTACGTAGACCCTGAGGTAAAATAGGCAATATGAGGTACAAGTAGCTTGAAGTTGAAACAGCAGGAAGCCACGGCCGCTGGAGGTTGTGAGAACATGGCACAGTAGTGTGGGCGCAGAGTCCAGGATGACATCAGTGATGTTGATGTGATGGGAATTGCCATCTCATAGGGTAAATACAGTTTTTACAGGATTATGTCAAACATCCTCTTTTTTGTTGGCTGACTGATCACCTTGAATGGCTCCATAAATGTGCATTCTATTCTCTTTATCCTAATTCTGTGCTCTTTGTTCCCGCCACAGCTTGTTTCTGGAAATACTGTGTGACCAACTAGTCGTGCAGCAGCTGGAACACTGCTGTGGTCTCAGCATGGCCTGGTTGGAAACATCTTCATACTCCATCATCAGATTCATTTTTGATTTCTGAAGTGTGTTCATCATCTGTACCAGAAGAACAGAAAATTTATTTTTTAATTTGTAAAAACGGTAAATAAATAAACATGAATATCTGAGAAAGTTTCATTACTGTAGTCTGCATGTGTCCACTGAGTAAAGATGTATTTGTTGTTTGAGACTTGATGCAGGAGAATTCTCAGGAGTTGCTTTTCCTCCACAAGAGAGCAGTATAGTTCAATGAACTTTCTCTCTCTCTCACACACACACTGACTCATTCACTCCCCCTGACTCACAAGATAATTTTTGTATTATTACTTTTTATTAGTGATACACTCAAGACTTTGCAGAGTAACATACAAAATTCTATTACACGTTTTCATAAAATCATCATGACCTGTAAGGAGCTTAAGCTGCTCACACTAACATATCTAACATATCCATGTGTCTATAAGGGGTTCTGATCAGAAAAATAGTTATATTTACAATATAAACAAAACAATCTGGTAAATTATCAAAGGTGAATTGCACATGTGGCCTTTTCTTTGTGGCATAAAAATAAAAATTGTCTGTAGATTGACTCTGAATAAATAATCAGTATACAAAGAATAAAACATTTAGTTTACGATTCTCCATGTCCCACTGCAACCACGGGTCATTTCGGGTGGAACTGCCAGTGATTACTTAGGTGTCCTTTACTCAGATCACCATCTTGCTATGGCAGATTACACTGGGCGGAGACATGGGAGTGAATTGTTTATTTCCTCTTGCTGGCCACGCTCAAGTAAGCCTTCTCAATTTCAATGTCTGCTGGACACGTCTGTTTGAACTCCTCTCTCTCGTAGGCATTCTGAAGGTATCGCCACACCCCGGTAAACTGGGCTGGAATGTCAAAGTCGCAGTACTTCTTGGCTGCAATCTGTTAATCAGGAAAAAGAGAGGATGCGTTTATAGAAACATGAGGGTTCCTGCATGTCAAAGCCAACACTTTGCATAGGTTTATTCATTTTCTTCTCACTGTTACCCATGAGCAGCCACATGTCCCTGTTTACATGCGGGTAAGTCAAAACCGGTTGATCACAGCTAAAAAGAAGGATGCACTGTCTCACCCTGATGACATGCAGTTTTGGCAGCAGATTGCAGTCGGCCAAAGTGAGCCGGTCTCCATCCAGAAACTTCCTCTTGGAGATGACGATGGTTTCTGAGGAATTGTGGTCGATCTCCTCGGGTAGGGGGTTGTTCAGGTAGTTATCCAGACGCTTGAACTCCCGCAGCAGGTTCTTCTCATGGACTGGTGATTCAGAAATATAAGACATTCAATGTTTATGGTATGTTATGTATTATGTTAGATTGGATATAGCACAAGAAAGCCAACCTACAGGCATTGTTTGGACTGTTCTTGATGAAAGCGGAGAACTTTGCAAAGATGTCAGCGCCCACGTCAAATGACTCTTTGTTAAGTGGACTCAGATGAGGGTACCTGCGGTGGGGATAAGAGGAAGCTGGGAAGAAATGCATTTGAAGCTGCAGTCAGAATCTTTAATGTGAATAATTAAGCACACAATACCTAGGAGGGGCCAGTGTTTGTTCAAGAAATTCCTCAATTTTGATGAAGTCTGTTTTGAGGGTGCCGTTGTAGAGGAGGAAAGGAGGGTTTGTCCCAGGGGCCAGGTCTTTGAGCTCCGCTGGCTTCCTGGAGTGCACATAGGAGGATGGAGAGAGAGAGAGAGAGAGAGAGAGAGAGAGAGAGAGAGAGAGAGAGAGAGGGAGAGAGAGAGAGAGGGGGGGGGGGGAGTCAAATAAAGGCCACAATCACACTGAGCCTAATTACTATCCAACATGTCAAAACCAAGGGAGGCATTCTGGAGTCAGTGAATGCAGAGGTTATCGATGGTGTCAAATGTGAAATATGGTATTCTGGATTAATGATTTCAACGTTGGCTGTTGGTTTAGTTCCTTAAACACACATTGCCGGGAGTGGCCAGCTTTTCAAGTCCCACAGTGTGTGTGTGTGTGTGTGTGAACTGAATCATTCAATACTCAGCGTCCTTTCAAAGTTTCCTGATCTTATTTGTTCACCTCTAATGGCTCTGAGAAGTTCACACAACACGGGCCCAATTAAAAAGGTGTTTGTGTGACAGCGACACAGAGCTCTTTGTACACTTTGGGCCTCCTCCCTCTACCGCTGTGAGTCACAATGAGCTGTGCAGCCTTTGACAGGCAGAAATGGATTGAATTACTGAGAAAAAAACAACACCTAATTTTCTCTTAATAAATTATGTCGAGAGTTCTGTGTGAAACTTCCTGCAACCAGATGCTCAGGAAGTGTGTGTGTGTGGGAGGGTTTGGGGGGAGGACTTACTTCCTCATGTCAACAGTGGTCACAGTGAACTTGACTCCTTTCAGCCACAGCACCATGAAGAGCCTTTGACAGAAGGGGCAGTTCCCCACGTTCTCGCCATCATGTCCAGCCTGGAAAACATGGAAAATTACCACACGTAAGAAAGATGTCAGGCGCTTAGATGGAAAACGGTTAGTGCCACAATCATATGAGATGAGACACAGAAATATGACGCATTACAATCTCCCTAACAAGTCACAATAAATGAAAGGTCATTGTGTTGCAATTACAGATAACAGATGACATTTGTACAAACTGATGTTTCCCTCAGAATGGATCTGATATGTTGCTAATATGTTTGTGCGAGGGGCAGATCACGACCATTGTTATGTCAGTCATGATCCAGATCTATGAACTGATGCCATCAACTAAAACACTGTGTGCACCATAACAGAGAATAAACAGACTTTGAGACCAACAATGCTAATAATGAAGGAGTGGCTTATTCCAAAATTAAAGATTAATGATTGAATAATAATCCTAATAGCTCTCTCAAGTATTGAAAGTAAATGAATGTTGCCTTTAGAGTGTTAAATTGGAAATGTGGCACATAATAATACATTAATAATGACAGTCTTGGTCCTGGTGATATATGTTCTTTATCATTCAGTTTGCTTTTAGATAACATAAATAATTACATGCTCATCTACAGGCAGAGAGAAATAAAAATTGATTGTCATCCAGCTGAAATAGATTTCAGATATTAGTTTCTCAAACACACTGTTTGCATGAAAATGCATATGAGGAGGAATAGAGGGAATTTAATGAAAACATTCAAAGTCATATCATCTACTTCCCACCTTTGGTCTACTATGTTTGAGAGAGTGTGTGTGTGTTTCTAAGTATAAGTATAAATGGGTGTTGCCCGGTTCAGGTTTGGGGCCATTCGCTCTGCGTGTTCCTTGCTCCTTCTGGGTGTGTGATGATAAGGAGGCTCTACAGTCTGCAGTGAGAGATCACTGATAAAAAAACACACTTTCACTCTCAACAAGAGACAAAACATTTCACATCTGCAGCACATCATCTGTGGATGGTGCCATTGAAACGAGAACTGTCCTCTGATTGATGCTGCACACACACACACACACACACACACACACACACACACACACACACACACACACACACACACAAACACACACACTGACACACACACACACACACACACACACACACATACACAGATCCATGCCCGTTTCGAGAAATGACAAATCAAAAAGCAAATCCTAGATTCTTTTCCTTTAGAAGAGAAATTAGGTGACAATTTCAGACGGAATATGAATACTAGCCGCACATTTCTCTGACAATGGACTTTAAAGTTTTAATTTGGACTTTAACATCGTAAGTACAATCTCTTAACTATTTGTTTGACTGATCTGATTGTAAAGTTAGAAACAAACTGACTGACCTTGATGAATAACTCAACGGTTGGATCCTTCTCTGAGTTCTGCCGTAGTGCCATGTCGTCACTGTGTCACGTCCAGATAACTGCTCTCCTCACGCTCCTTCTGGACCAAAGTCTCTGGTTCTGTTTAACCCCCAAGAAGGTCCTCAAGGCTGCTCTGTCTCTGCTCTGGAGTGTCCTTGAACTACCGCCGCTCTTGTCCCAGTGTGCGTTTGTAGTTGTGTATATCAGGAGGATGTGTATCTCCTCACTGCTGTGTTTTGTCTGAGGGCTCCTTGGAGGCTGTCACGCTGAACACACTTTACAAGTCAGGAGCAAGAGGGAGGATCCACAGTATGGGCGGGGGTGCACCCTTATATATACCCAATGCCAAAATCTATGAAGGGAGCTTAAAATAGTTCCTTCCTCATAATGCAATATTTAGACAAAATACTGATCTTAATCTCATCTTAACACAAAGCATCTGACACATCAAATCTAATTGAATGGCATAAAAGCCACTGTAACACATCTGTTTGACTGAACATACAGTGAGAGCTGTGGTTCTCAAACTATCAAACCTCCAAGCAAGCAAAACACCACCTTAGCAACATGTCACCATTTTTTTGCCTTTCTATTTCTATGGATTTTAATTTTTTAATTCTACTACCAGGGAGAGCTTCAAGTACCACCAGTGGCACAAATCCCACAATTTCAGAAACACTGTTTTTTGTGAACGCAATAAAAGCATGATCGTACAAATGCAGGCTGACTTCCTGAATTCTTTGTTTCAATTTAAGAACATTATATGATCTGTCTGTCAGAGTAGAAGACTAATTGTATAGTGTTATTGGTATATTATTGTACAATATTCAAGTTGAAGAGCACTGCTTTCTTGAAACTATGAGGAAATGTGTTGATGATGTAATTGCGGTGATATTTGTTGCTGACTTTTGCACCACTTCTGGGAAATCCCTTCACTGTTCAGGTTTTACTTTTGATTCCTCTCAAGCTTTTTTTGTTGAGAGATGAGAACAAACCAAAAATTAAAAATAATTACATTCATCTCATGGCCACAGGTCCCAAGAGAGTCTAAGGGTGTGGACCCAGTTGGCTACGGTGCTTATACCAGATTATCCCCGAAGATAAAAAGGGGAAGAGAAAATTCAGACTAAATCCCCACACTTTGCTGTGTGGGCATTTCCACACCACAAGACTTCTCAGCGTCAGTTCTCATTTATCTGCTGAGGGTTATGGGAATATACAACACTTGGGGGGGAAGACTCACATGGAGAGTCACATTAAAACAATAAATAACATTTTCCCTGTTCTGGGAATGTAACTGAGGAGTGAATTACCTGGAGGAGTCATTCCTAAGATATCTCCCATTTTGAAGGCCTACAAAGGCTGGGATGTCGCTGAACTTGAGAGCCTCCCTTCACACACACACACACACACAGCGGTACAGACTCAAACAAAGCCAGATTAGGGAGTTTTCTATGGGAGGTGAATGGAATTTTACTGGACGAGAAGGTGGGAGTGTCACACTGACTTACGCACCTAATTAAAATGTATGCTTTACCTTCTAATTTAGGACGCCTTTTAGTGTATTCGGATCCATTAGTACGTATGATTTGCTGATATGGAGGGAGTGTTTATTGGCGTGTACGTATGTGCTGATACGAGAATGCCATTCAGAAATGAATTTGGCTTCATTCAACATTCCAACTGGCTGTTTATGCAATTTTCTGATAATGTCCAGACCTCACTGGTTTCACATGTATCAGTGTTTGGTTGGTATGACAACAGTGGTCATGCGTTTAAAAGAAGATTGCCTAAAAGGGGAATTAAGGTTACAATCACACCGTTTATAGTAAACTGAAACTCCCTGTTGCTGCCTGTGTGAGAGGATAGGCAACAAGAGAGAATTTCTGGCTATTCCTGGAAAGGAAAGGCCGTGCTGGAAATGTGTAACATTTGGAGATACACACACATATCTGCACTTGACACACAGCAATTGGAAGTCACCTCCTGGAAAAAAAAGTGCCTTATCTCCATGAACAGGTTCCTCACTGTTGACCATGGGGAACAAGAGAATCAGCCTGGATTTTGCCATTACAAACACACGTAAGGTCAAGATGTTATCACCACAACCCAAATAAAAACCGTGTGATCTTTTACTCTCGTGCTTAGTTTTACTTTCTTCATTTTCATTATGGAAAAAACACGCAACATTCACACTCTCATGTCTTGCTTATGTCACCTGTGTGTAAAACTGTGATCCGTGTTTCTTTTTATTGCTAAAGGAGGTTGGCTGTTTATCAGTTAACACAATGGCCTCATTGACCCACTGACCGCTCTCACCCAGGCATCCAGTCAATAGCAAATCAAGTCATTACAACAAAGCACCCGGTCTGTTATGATGGTGCCATGGAGGTCTGCAGGTCTTCTCCTCTCTCTTCTTCTGACTCTGAAAACGCTCACTGTACAGTCGGCTCCCGATTTCTCTGGTAAGTCTCTGTTTTTTCCTCCACATGCATAATTGCGTTGTTAAGGGAAAGTGAATTCGCTGACCGGTTCATTTTTAGTTGTGAAGGAAGCTCCTGAAAGACACTAAACATTCCCTAATTTATCTCTACATCCTGCTGTCCTAACAGCTGGTGCAGCTCAGACTGAAAGACCAGAATCAGAGTGCAGGGGAGGCTGCAGGTCCTTCACTTCATTAGATGGAACAGTTTTAAAGGGACAAGCCATCTTTTTACTATTTAAAATCAGTTTTATGACCAAAATACTTCTTACTTACTAAAAAATGGTTTAAAAATGTGAAGCATGAAGAGAAGCATGAAGCCTCTTATCAACACAGATGTGCAAAAGTGATGAAGCTGAATAAACGGAGCCACGCTTCATAAGTAGTAGTAAGTTTTGGTCATATCTGGTATGATGGATGACATAATTGAAGACAGGGATATGATCATACAAAGCGATCAAGGTTTGCCTTTGTCCCAGACATGTCTATTGTGAGCACTGCAGTGTATCTGTCTCTGTCTAACCCTGGCAGAGATCTCCTAATAATAGATCATTGTGACTGAGTGCCTGGTACTGCCTCTCAGTCGTTCCCTGTAGCTGCAAGCTGCTTGCCCCTGTGGTGCACGCGCGCACATACACACACACACACACACACACACACACACACACACACACACACACACACACACACACACAAAGCACTTGTGGGAGGGGAGACTTCACTTCACTGTCTATTCCAGGTCCTGTGTGGGTGGTCACAGTCCAAATATTGTCTTGGAGAGCTACACCCAATGACTGCGACACCACCTAATTGTTGTCAATATCCAGTCTGCAGCGAGTGCAAATAAAGCATCCAATAAGTCACATGACTGACCTTTGGACCATGACAGACTTTTACATGGTGTGTTATTTAGAAATTAGTTTCCAGCTCATTTGACGAGAAGTTAATAGTTTTTCAAATTTAATCTGAATCATTTTATTTTGCCTTATATCAAACAGGGTGAGGATATGAGATATACAAAAAGCACATTATCTTATTATGATATTCTTGTTGGCCGGTAACCATAGCAACAGTGCTGTAGGTTTCAGTGTTTTGATTTGTGTCATGGTGTTGACTTTTCACTAGGGCTGACCACTATTGACTTGACATCATCTTTGACACCATCACTCATTCACTTGACGTGAATGAGTGATGGTGTCAAACATCAAAATCCTCTTTCAGCAGACACAATGAATTCATTAATTTTATTATACAATTATTTTATCATCCCCTTTTTCGTTTCTCTCTCAGTTTACCTTCACACGATTCTGAAGAACCACACTGCCCATGCTTGTGAAGGGGACACCCTCACGATAGAGTGTCCCACCAGGACATCTGTGGCCGTCCTATCAGCATTCTATGGACGACGTGTGCCAAATCAGCATTTGTGTCCCTCTGAAAGCACAAACATAACCACAGAGGAAGACAGAGAGTGCATTTCTGCAGTTGCTATTGAGGTACTTGTGTCACCACAATGCTTGTGTTTTGTAGAAGTAAAACAAAACTGAACACTTTGTCCTCTTCAGCACCAGTACACAGCAGTTGTATTCATGCTCTTGCAGAAAGTGCAGTCAGAATGTCAAGATCAGCAGTTCTGTCATATACCTGTCCTCAGTCCAGTGTTTGGGGAAGACGCCTGCCCACACACCAACAAGTACCTTCTGGTGTCCTACAAGTGCCGACCAGGTAGACCCCCATAGGCCCTCACATTCAAGGAGCCAGGATCCCAACATTGTAAGGCAACTATTGTTGTGTTAATCTGTTTTTCAGAGCACCACCGCACAAGATTGGTGTGTGAAAACGAGCGTCTAAGGCTGATGTGCAAGAATGACACTGTTCTTGTGATCTACTCTGCCACGTTTGGACACCTGCTGCATGGCAGCCCCTACTGCCCTCAGGACACTTCTGGCATACATACTGACATGGGTATGAAACTGGAGGCCTTGGTGTCAATGAGAAGTCACTGGGAAAAATATTGATTTATGTAGACAAGAAGTGCCATTTCTCTAATGTGTCACAGCTCTATCTCTATTACTTTAGGTGATATTAATGGAATTCCAGACTTGGATAATAGTGGGACTGTTTTGAATGAAACTCAGTTTGAAGATACAGTGAAATTGTTTCCAAAACTACTTTATTGAATCAACTAGAAGATTGTGGTAGTTGCACATTTGTAGCCCTACTAAGCATCCAGCTATGCCTGGATAAATATAACTCCTACTCCTAACTCCTACAAACCAAGGCAAAAACAGAACCTCCCTGGTGGAGGCATTTATCCTGCTGCATTTGACTTAACTGAGTGAGGCTTTTATTGCTGTTGCAAATCCGAGCTGTTTGTAGTATAATATTCTAAAATCCCTTTATTTCAGAGTGTTTGTCACCTTCTGCTCTGAGGAAAGTGTCACGTAGATGTCATGGCAAAACAATCTGCTCACTTTCGGCTGACACTCTAACCTTTGGGGACCCCTGCTTCCCCGGCACCAGGAAGCACCTGCGTGTGTCCTTCACTTGTGGTAAGTGACTGAAGGCAAACAGTTGAGTTACTGCTCGTGCGTGAGATAATACATGCAAATTAAACCTTAAATCTCTCATTTGCTATTTAGTGCCCCGATACCTTCTGGAAGATGTGGGTCGTGGGTCAACAGATCCTTTCTTGATCTCAGACTACACACACGGTAAAAAGAGACAGGATACACACATGAATTGTAAATGTGTTGGAGACGTTCACAGGCGTCTGAGCCCAGAACCCTCTCACCTGCAGGTGGATGGTACACTGGCCCCACCTACAGGCCTCAAAACGTGCTCTTAACCAACTCTCTGGAGATCATTGAAAAAATGTTGGGTATGTGCACTAATGCCTATAGATCTTAGGCTAAGGTTGTGAGGCTTAAGTGTGATTGTCATCTACAGCAATAGTTAATAATTTATTTTTGTTTTTTGTAAGATTACATTATAATTGCAATGTAAAACCACATAAAACCACCAATTTAAAATCTGAAAATTGGTATCACCACTTTGCACTAAATGTCTATAACATGCACAAACACCAGCATGGGCCTGGAGTGGTACAGTATTATTAGCAGTTTATATCTGATCTGCAACTGATGATTTGTTGCATCCTATGCCTGCACTTTCTGAAGCTTGTTTGAGCGCTAATGTACATGGGTGCGTCTCTTTCAGGTCTGCCAGAGAGAGTGGCGTTGTACTTTGTCTCTGGGATCTGTGCTGGTCTGATTTTCCTGTTCTGCCTGTTTGGTCTGCGCTCAACAATAGTGAGAGATGTTAAAGATTTGGTTTCTGAGCTGGGTGATGAGCTGAAAGCATCTGGGAGACAGCAGAAGGAGGTCCTCTACGATGATGACCTTTCAGACACTTCCTCCTTCCGCTGCCTCACACAATCATACCGTACCGCAGACATTTTCAGTCCGCCCACCATGACCGTAGAGATGGTTGACCATGAGTTGGGACAAGCGAGGGATCTGCCCAATGGAGACATTTGGCCCCATCGAGACTCCAGCCCTTATGCTATTCACAAGATTACAACCTACAACAATTAATAGATATCAAATGTATCAGTGAAGGTATTTCTAAAGCAAACCTCAGCTGACTTCAAAACACGGCTAAAATTACACAAAGATATTAGATTTCTCCTAAATACATGACACTGTGCTTCCTTATTGGTGTATCATCATTCAGTGATGAATGAATAGTATTGAATCTAATATTTTTTAATTTAAGAATGAAATACATGTAGTCCTGTTGCTTTATAAGTTGAGTTAACATAATTTTTCCATGCATTTCAGTGGATAAGTCTTTTGCAAAATGAATGTGGGCACTGTCTGCCTATGTTTTTCAGTTGCCATGAAAAATGCTGAGCTCTGTATGTTTTGCTGTAAATTCTAACCAATAAAGACTACATTTCTGTGGAAATAACTGTGCTCAATTTACACGCAGTGCATGAATCAGTACAGAAACAAAGCAACAGACTCCTCACCTCTGCAGCATCTCTGCAATTCAGAGAAACGTGGAGCAGGTTATCATTTTGTCCGACGAGCGGTAACAGCTTACTCAAAATGACATGGTATCCACATTCTACAGCAAATTAGCGCCTCCTTGTGGCAGAAATACAGACTTGAAACCAAATGTCCCCAAGTGCTTTGAGTGTGTACAGTTTTATTGGTACCCCTTTAATTGATCAATCAATTGGTTTTACATAGGGTTTTTCATAAATTGGCAGCAAGTCGGTGCTTTACAGGAGCATTTGATGGACAGACACATCTGATCAAAATAAGGAGGATAAAAGGAGGTAAATGACAGGCGAGTAATGAGCACAAAGAGCAAATGAGCACTATGGAGACATTGAGATCCTGCATTTAGGGATAAAACATCTAGAAAAATAAAATGAAATAATCAAATATACTATAGAAATCGCCAGACAAGCCGCTGTGAGACACACTAATGTCCAGTAGGTGGCGGCATTACAATCACAAACACAAACCAGGAGAGAAGGGCGAAGAGAGTGATGACAGAAGGGAGAGTTTCCTGTAGCACCGAGCGGCCGGCCGAATCTGATTAGCCTGCCTGGATGCTCTCCACTGACACCGAGAAGGAAACGATACAAGCTGGTGGTCTCGGGGAGGATGCCGCATACTTACCGATACTCTAACTCCCCGCTTTCCTGTGAATGTTTACGACCATATCCGACAGCGGGAACATCTGGCTAAGAAGCTCGTTTAGCATTAGCTGCCCACCGTAACCCCAGAACAGCTGTCACCCCGGAAGGCCGCCGCGCCGCGCCGGGTGGAGATTTAACTTTCTCCGTAACGTTCAGCGGCGAACTGTGGCCTCATGATAAACGGCTCTTTGCTGGATATCGGTAAGAATGGACTCGCCTTTGAGCTTTGGGATGTCCGACGAGAAGTGCTTGGCAATATCCTTTATGAATTATAACATTTTGTCAATTGTGTTTTTACTTTGCTTCGCCTAGCTTTGTAGCTAATGTTAGCTAGTGAATAAGTGCAGGTAAGGTTATCAGCGCTCTGCTAACTTAGCTTGTCTGCTAACTGGGTTGTGTCTGATAACTAGGCAACCACATAAGCAGTATATTTCTGAATAGTGGGGCTGTTTATGTCATTTTAATAGCCTGGTTCTTTTGTAGCCAATGTTACAACTTTGAAATCTGCTTGCTAACTACTAACCATGTTCCGGTGACTTGTTCATGGGTATAACAGCTATGGTTCCGATTAGATACTCTAAACACACATGTCATATTCATTCCCCTCCTACTTTCAGCATGGCTTCTTACTAATATGCTGAGTGGATCTTACCATTACTAACTAACCCCTCTGACACGAGTGAAAGCGACACTCGTTGGTGCTTTGGTGGGATTTAAATGCCAATTGAGTGCTTGTGATGTCCGAGCGTCCCTTTTCATCTCATCTCATCTCCAGTCGCAATAATTCCTTGATTGTACTGCTCACACTGTAAGAGGTCAGGAGCTGAGGTCTGGGAACAAGGAGCCCATACTACTGTCACTAATTGAGCGCTGTGGAGAGTTTATGTAAGTACTGGAGCACCTGGTGACTTGAAATTCAGCATCTGCTTTTCCTAGGCAGTGACGTGATCAAGGTTAGAACTGCACACAGTGGAATGTTAGGTATTTAACATCCGATGCTCTATTTCTAGCTTTGGAATTTGTTTATGTAGTGCAAAGTATATGTATAGTATATAAGTAGTCTATCTCTGTAGCAGATTATAGATTAACCGAGGTTTAGTGCCAACGGGTTGGAAAACAAATGACCACATAAACTTAAGCAGTGAAGGATGCTTCATGTTCTTGTTTGTGTTTTTCAAATTGAGTTTTGGTTTAGTGTTAGTTATACTACATTGCACAGAGCGCCACGACTTTAAATTGCTGTATTTCAATCGAAATGGATCGGGGGGGGGCAGATAGGTCCAGATTATAGCAATGACATGAGTTGTAGTTTTGAATTATAGTCAGCCCCAGTCAGGATGAAGTAAATCAGTTAGTGCACAGATCAGTAAGTCCTCATCTGACCCCCTTCTCCCCCTCAGTAGTCAGAGGACCAGCTACAGATTCTTTGTATTATTAAATCAGCAGCATCCATAATGGAGATTTTAACCCTTGAAAGGATATTCAGCACACACAGCGTTACTCTGCTGTTTGGTAGGGATTCATCTCATAGTCACATGCCCATAGAGCCCGTCTGCAGCTCCAGCATTTATTTTGTGAGAGAGATGTTGTGGATAACGTGTGTGCGTGTGTGCGTGTGTGTGTGTGTGTGTGTGTGTGTGTGTGTGTGTGTGTGTGTGTGTGTGTGTGTGTGTGTGTGTGTGTGTGTGTGTGTGTGTGTGTGTGTGTGTGTGTGTGTGTGTGTGTGTGTGTGTGTGTGTGTGTGTGTGTGTGTGTGTGTGTGTGTGTGGAGGCAGGAGTGTTGTTTGTGTTCGTAGCAGGTTGTGGCATGCATTAGTCTGACGGTGAGAGCAATTAGCTCCATGACCAGCCAGCTCACTTCCCCATTATCTGGAATTCCTCCACTTAGTCCTCCACTGTAATAAGACTCACATGGGCAAAGAAGCTTTTGCGTAACTGCATAATAGCCACACACGCTGTTCTCTGCTCTGGACAGGGAAAATGGTAAAGGAGATACAGATATTATTATGACTTATAAGACTGTGACACGGTGTCACAACTGCATGTTGGATTCATGGTTGAAATGGCTTTTTCTGACACGGGGCATTGTTAGTATAAGAGGGACAGAAACACAGCAGCCTCTCAATGAATACCAATGTGGTGAACATCACAATGTTAGTTTTGTGTTGAAAGTGTGAGGAGTGATGATTCATTTGATGTTGATGATTCAGCCCATTATCTATCTTTCACTTGGTATTGGTCTGCATGATTTCTAATATCGAGGGAACAGAGCCCAAACTATACAGTAACAAAATGGTCTTAGTGTTATCTTGTCCACCGCCCACGTTCTCACTAGCAGACTGTCACGTCATTTACCCTATCTGAGGCCGTCCGGGTCACTGATTCTGTGGAATGGCGTTGCCCCCCCCCCCCCCCCCCCCCCCCGACACATTTCCTCACGCAGGGCTGAATCATTTTCCTTTGCTCATCAGTTATCAGACTTATTGCGAAGAGGAAAAGGAAATGTTGACACTGGCTACGCCCACAGCTTTGAGGCGGTGTCTCTGGCCGTTACTCAGCCCCATTGTTGGAGAGTGAAATGTGACCCAGCCCACATCAGTCCACATCGGAGACTTGAATGTGCGTACAGTGTAGTGCAGTGACGACATAATGACCCCAAAGCTAAGACGCTCTGACCAAGCTGCAGATGGTTACAGTGCACTGAATGCGGCCAGAACAGAACCATGTCACACTAAACAACAAAAAGAGGGAACAGATAGAGTATGTTGTTGCTTTTGTGTAATTATTTGCTCATTTAATTGATGCAACAGTATCACAAAATGGACTCTTTATGTATGTGCATGTTTACAAAAGAACTGATAAATATAATCGCAACCTAATAACGCTTTTCCCCCATGTTGCATCTTAAATGTTCAGTTATTCTAATACTCCCAGTGTCAATCATGTGCATGAAGCATCTACATTTAAACTGCATGAAAAACGGCTGCTTTAAGAATGAGGGATTTCGTGAAGCGGTATTGCTGCTTTGTATATAGTTTATGGTTGAATTTGCTTTATGTTTCATTAGTTTTGATTTGCTTCAATCATCACCGAGAGCTTTGCAGATGTTATGTTAACCGGGACTCTGTTGTGTTCTGATCCAGACTGGCTGTTCTAGCCACCCCTGATGCGGTTCTGTCTTCTCCAGTCCCTCAGCTGTCTATACCGATCAATGGTCATTTTGAAATTATACGAGGTATGTGTCTTTTTTTTCTTCAGCACCAGAATATTTGGTTCATTGATTTAACGTTTGTAACAGTGTATTCCCTCACTTCTATGTGTTCTTCTGTGTAATCTCACATTCCTTAACCCTGACTGATAGTAGTGTTCCCGCTCGTGTTCCCATGGTCGCAGCAGAGCGTGAAGTGTGTCCTTGCTCTTGAAGGACACCATTTAAAAATCAACACATTATAATCAGAGCCTGTTTGAATAGCTTATAACACCACTGGTTCACTCCCACAACGGACCTTTGAACTGCTCGGCCAACCCTTCACGGCTCTTTCCGTTCTTTGTTTCAGAGGCAGAAGAGGCTCTGCTCATTGATTTCTCAGTAGACTGTAAGTACCTCACCTCATATGTTGAGAACAAGGCAAACGCCCAAAGCTAACACTTTTGTAATTAGTCTGTAAGAAATTCCCAGTCCAACATTTCCAGGACATGGCTTGACAAATGCTTGGCTCTTTATGTAGCAGCGGGAGCAGGTCATGAGTTGCTAGGGCCTCCTGAAAGCACGCTGAATTGGTTCACTTTTAAATCACTTTGCATTGTTTTGAAGAGACAGTGCATTTCTAATGTGTATGCAAAGTCTAAAGGTGTTTTCTCTGCGTTTGTGGTGTTTGTGTGTGTGTGTGTGTGTGTGTGTGTGTGGGTGTGTGGGTGTGTGGGTGTGTGGGTGTGTGTGTGCGTTTCTGAAGCCTGTGTCAGGATTCGAGTCAAAGGGGAGAAAGCCCCGGAGTTGCGGTTTGAATTCCATGATGATGATCGGACTCAGACTTTCTTCTCAGAGGTGAAAAGAGCCAAACAGGAAGGTAAGACTCAACGTCACTCGTCCAGTGCACTTCATCATAAATTATTTAATCACTCATCTAACATTTATTCAGAGAGGGTGGATTACACTGCTTGCTTATTCCCTGTGTGTTCTTACCACCCACACGTTCAAACTCTTCTTTCAGATCCACATTGAAAGGTGCTGGCTGTCAAAATGAATACAACCAGTATGAATCGCAGCTTCAATTTAGATTTGAGCAACATTAAAAAAATAATAATAATAACTTTTCCGTCACCTAAATTCCAAGTGACTAAAGTATTGAGGATACTGTTGTCATTATGCAGTCGTATAGGAATTCATCAATCTGCTCTTGTGGCTGTCTGGCAGATGGAGCACATGATGACTTATCTGCAACGGAGCAGCAGCAGCAGCCACTCCTCAAAATTGGGAATAAGCCTTGATAAAGCCACTCTGTTGTTATATCAACAGACACACACACACACACACACACACACTCAGTAGTGGAACTATTAATAAACTCTGCATAGGACAAGAACAATTCAGACGTTCACATGATTACATCTCATTTTTTACATAATTGGTCTGTTTATTTTGAATATCCAGAGACAACGATGCAAATAAGGAGAAAATCTATGATGATCAGCACCAACAGTGTTCTAAAGGGTATAATGTGATGTAGAGCTGATATGTAAGTGAGGTAGAGCTGTGTTGACGAGATGTCGCAGTTGTGCTGTCGAAACCTCCCACAGGCAGACGTGTGCGTTCCTGTTGTACGCTGCATGAAACGCATACCGCTGCTTTGGAATGAGCGCCACCTCAAATTGTTAGTGAAGTAATGCAGATATCGGTCCTAGAGCATTTGAATAACAAAGTAAAGGCTCTCGTACGTCCCACGTGCTGTTTGTACTGACAGATTTTTGGTAAGCCGCACAGATGAAGTTCCCTCTAGCACCACAAAACACAACTGGGTTTAGAGAATTGGAAGGAGCAGCTGTGTTTTTGCTAGATAATAAATATAGAGCTGAAAATATTTTGACATGTGCAATATTTTTGATTTCAAACCTGTTTATCTTCTTCAGTGCCACAGTGACGTCTTCATTCCTGATATCACCAAGCCATTTGTTGTATGCTGTTACTCACATTGTCCAGCTCATGTATAGTCAACATTGTTCTAGTGGGTGTTGGCCTAACCTTCATCTGTGTTATTTGCATAAACCGTATTACATATTGGCATTGGGAGGCATCAGTAGGAATGACGCAGACCGGGCAGCTGGACTGCAGATATAACTTCACATAAAAAGGCTCTGTGGCACACTCCGATCTTGTGTCCTGACTGCATCCCTTTGCGGTGCCTTTTTGACCGTGCGGTTTTATCGTCTTAGTCGAAGCCAAACCCCCAAAACTCAAAGCGATGGAGCCCCTCGCACCAGCGCCCCCGAGAGGGCCCGTTCCCATACCCCCACAGAGAGGAAACAAGACGGCCAACTCCAGTGTCAACCCGGTCAAACCCACGAGCGCACCGCCTCCCAACCTCAACAACAGCACTTCAACAAACCAGAAAAGCACTGGTAATTTGTGGACCCATTGAGAAAATATGAACGATCTTTCGCTTATCAGACACTGACGGTTTATCTTTCACTGTTTTACAGACAGAGAAAACCCAGCTCAATCACTGGCCGCCGACTTTGGCTTTGAAGACAGCTTCAACCACACTTTGAAAGTCGAGGAGAAGAAGAACCATCAGAACCGGCTCGTCGCCGCCAGGGAACCTCCTCCTGTTCCCCCTCTACCTCCTCGCAAAGCCTCCTATATTCCATCCAGTCCCCTGCCTCCTGCACCAATCCCTAAGGACAGAGCTCTCTCCTTACAGCCCAAAGAGAACGTCATCTCCAGCACCAAACCAGAGTGAGTTAACCTGATCACATCGACACCTCAGTTGTCGTGGAATCGCAACTTTTTTTGTGACGTTTCTTGTATTAAACCCTGGCCTGATTTGCCATCTGCAGCAGTTATAAATCCTCATACGACCAAGTGGACAGGCCGACGTCGTGGTGCGACAGCCCCACCACCAACAGCATGAGGCAGGCCATGTTTTCCAGTCAGGCTGGCCAGAGAGAATACCTCATCAAACACCGCCTGGGTAAGAAGGAGAAGGAATACGTGGACTTCCAGAACTTCAGGTAAATTGAAATTCTTGATTTGAACCACGTCAATTTCTGAGAGAGGGGACAGTTTTCATTCAAACAAACGGCTGCTTGCTTTTCCTTTAGGTTTTTCACAGGTACATGGAATGTGAACGGTCAGTCTCCAGACAGCAGCCTGGAGCCGTGGCTTTGCTCCAGCCCAGAACCTCCTGATATGTATGCCCTGGGGTCAGTGACATTTCATTATGCACGACTACTTTGACCTTCTGTTACTTCATTAAGTCACACATCAACCGCGCTTTTAATAACGTTCGTTAACCTGATTTATGTTTATAATTTCAGTTTTCAAGAGTTAGACCTGAGCACTGAGGCTTTCTTCTACATGGACTCCTCCAAGGAGCAGCTGTGGGTGGAGGCTATCGAGAAGAGCTTGCACCCAAAAGCCAAGTATAAAAGGGTGAGGAGGAGATGGATAAACAAACACTCCAAGATTGTGCACACTGATGTTTGGCTAGTGGAGCAATAGCTTTATTGTATTTCAGCTATGATCTTATTCCTTATCGTCACAGGTCCGGATCATCAGATTAGTTGGCATGATGCTGGTGGTCTTTGTCAATAAAGCGCTCAAGAATCACATTAAAGAAGTGGCAGCTGAGCACGTGGGAACAGGAATCATGGGAAAAATGGTTTGTTTAAACTTCTCTTACCCTGCTGATAGTTTTCTCTTATTGAACCTGGCTTTCTGTTTGGCTTAATTTTAAACATTCTTCGCGGTTTACATCAACCCGTATTCCTGAATGTATTTGCGTGCACGAGAATAAGGTATTAAAAGTATTTAAATGCCAAAGCGACACCGTGCTGTGCGTCTCTCTTGTAGGGAAACAAAGGAGGCGTGGCAGTGAGGTTTGTTTTCCACAACACGAGTTTCTGCATCGTCAACTCTCACCTCGCAGCACACGTGGAGGACTTTGAGCGCCGCAACCAAGACTACAAGGACATATGTGCCCGCATGACCTTCCATTTGCTGGACCACCCTCCTCTCAGTATTGTCAAGCACGAGTGAGTCTCAGGTTTTGTGAATTTGTACTCGCATTTGTTATGTTCCCATTGTCCAAATATAACTCTTGAGGTTTTGCTCATCACTAGCTGTAACAGTATCCTCCTTCCTAGTGATGAGATATTCAGCTTTATTAATATTTACTAGAGTTTGATGTGTGGCCTATTATGAATCTCACTGCAGTGAAAGTAATCATTGTCTTGTTTTGTGTGTTGCAGTGTAGTAATCTGGCTGGGGGATTTGAACTATCGTCTGTTTATGTACGACGCTGCTGAGGTCAAAACGCTCATTGAGAAGAATGATCTTAAGAAGCTCCAGGAGGTCGATCAGGTGAGCGACTGTTCCGCAGCTCAGAGGTTTACGTTCCTCGCTGTCATGATTAAGCGTTCATCGTTTTTTTTTAAACTTGTGAATACTGCAGCTGAACATTCAGAGGCAGACAAAGAGAGCCTTCACAGACTTCATGGAGGGAGACATTACCTTCATCCCCACGTACAAGTATGATCCCAAAACGGACCAGTGGGACTCGAGGTAAAGATATTCTTGTTTGTTTTTAGTTTGTTTTAATCAGTGAATCCACAATCTTAATCCAGGAAGAAAGACAGGAAGCCTTTTCTGGACTTATCATTACACTAATACAGAGTCAGCAGCATGAGTGTGTGTGATTCCTGACCCTCGCCTCTGAATCCGTGTGTGTTTTTCCATCAGCGGGAAGTGTCGCCTCCCAGCCTGGTGTGACAGGATCCTGTGGCGGGGGAGCAGTGTCAAACAGCTCCACTACCGCAGCCACATGGAGCTGAAAACGAGTGACCACAAGCCTGTCAGCGCCTTATTCAGTGTCGGGGTGAGAAACACTGCAAGATTCTATAATTACATACATAAAAACCTCTACATCTACGTTTACAGAATCATTAATGATAATATGAATCGGTAAATAAGCATTGCTGAGTGTGTTAGTACTGAGGCTTGTGTGTTTGTCTCCCAGGTTAAGGTTGTTAATGAGCAGCGTCACAAGAAGGTTTTCGAGGAGATTGTTCGCATGATGGACAGAATGGAGAACGATTTCCTCCCGTCTGTATCTCTGAGTAGGCGAGAGGTAAGAGGAAGTACAGCGGCGCCCTTATGCATGCACTCCTCATACTATAGTTCCCTCCAATGTCGTATTCGATGATGGACTAATCAATAACTCTAAAGCAAAGTAGCCTGTTGTCATTTTCCCCAGGATGAAGTTACTCGGGAGTCTGTGATTAATGTTATTTCCTCTGTTTTTTGTCATTTCCTGTCTTGCAGTTTACGTTTGAGAATGTGAAATTCAGGCAGCTTCAGCGAGAGCGCTTTCTAATAACAAATGACGGGCAGGTCCCCTGTCACTTCGCCTTCATCCCCAAGCTCAATGACTCCCAGTATTGTAAGCCTTGGCTCCGCGCCGAGCCGAGTGATGGATTCTTAGAGCCGAGTAAGTCCTCTCATCATTCTACTCCTCTTTCTTTCTTGATTGTCTGTTGATTTCCTCTGGGATTTCTTGACCTTTTTCCCAGAGAACACTTTTTTGAGCATATGCCGCATTTCTGTGGCCAAGGGAGAACAGTAGACATAAATTGAGTGATAGTTCAGTTTCCTGTTGGCATTCCTATGAAATCATTTGTAATGGTTCCTCAGAAAGCTCCCCTCTCATCTTCATGTCTTCTCCGATCCCACCAGGTGAGACTCTGGAGATCTACCTGGAGGCCTATGTCAGTAAAGACGCCGTCACGCTGCTGAACTCTGGCGAGGACGCCATCGAGGACATTTTGGTGCTCCACCTGGACCGTGGCAAGGACTACTTCATCACCATCTCTGGCAACTACCTGCCCAGCTGCTTTGGCACTTCACTGGAGACTCTGTGCCGCATGAAGAAGCCCATCAGAGAAATCCCCATCACCAAACTCATTGACCTGGTGAGGTTGTTTTGCAAGGAAAACGCAGTCTAACGCAGACTAGTTTAAAGTGTTGGGTTGGTACAATGTGAATTAGAACCCTAGAAAGCCAAACATGGTTCTTAACAGAAACACGTTTTCCTCAAACTCTTCACCTATTATTTTGTTTACCAAACGTAGAAACAAATCTTTCCCCCCTCAAACCATGCAAGCTCAGATTCCAATCTGACTGCAGAGTCTTCAAACACTCTGTTGCCATTCACGGCCTGAAACGTGAGCGCCGACACGTGAGGGCTTGTTCACTCCCACAGCGTACACTCGCACTCACAGAGTGTACGTTGCCTGTATTTACAGAGCAAAGCAATATCCCGACCTATGAATGCCATTGTTTGAAGAGGCGTCGGAAATGAGGAAGTGGCTAGAAATAAAGGACTGGAGTTCCTGAAGAGGAGGCAGAACTTACTGAAATCAGGCGCAGCTCACTGTCGTCCAGTCCTATAATAAGGCTCCCTACACATTACTGCTCTGTCTGCTTCCTTACTACTGCTTTTGACTTTCTGTGTTGTGGCTCTAGAACGGGTTGCTACACCTATTAAGCTACAATCATTCCTATATCTTAGCATTCATTCTCTTTGGTTGTGAATGATTTTGACTGGGATAAAAGGAAGGAGGATGTGGATTTACCTGTTTGTTTAGTGAAATCAAAAACCAAAGAGAATGAGCCCTGTCCCTTTTCCTGTTGGCCTTGGATATCTGGATAAAATGTTTGATACACCAAGCTTGCCACGGTTGAACTATGTCTCTGTTCCTGTGTTCATGCACAGTGCTCTCTATCTACTCTTTTTTCTGTCTTCCTCTGTTTTCCTCTCATTGATTCGATCATTCCTTTCCAACGCTTCACTCTGGTTGCGGGCTGACTTCTTGCTCAGGAAGAGGACAGCTACATGGAAAAGGTAACATTCATTCTGACACTGATTGCTATCAGCTTAACAAGGGTTGATGACTCATCCGTCACTAAGCTTCTGTTTAGTTGACCCCCCCTAAGTCTGTTGTATTGTTAGACAAATTACCTAAGTCCAGATGTAGATGGAAGGGGTAACCTTTTCCTTAAAGGTAAGGCCATGATTACCATTTAACTACTAACCAGTATTAACTATTAGCTGATCTGATCTCTTTCTTTATTCCTAAATTGTTTAGATTGTTTACTATTCTACAAACTGTTTAAACACCTACATGCTATTCACAAATTATACTCTTCAGTTTCCCCTCGAAGCCATTTACAGCATGAATTCATGAAGGTTGCAGCTCGACTGAATTTGCAAAGAGAGCTGAAGGGCAGTGAATGCTGAAACTCACTGAGCAGATCATAATAGCTGTTCTAATGGTTTTTGTAATTTGCTTGGGTCAGTTACACATTAAATCTCCCAGGACCCAATGAGGAACGGCTGCATCAGTTCTGTGAAAGTTAGAGACGCACACGCACACGCACACGCACACGCACACACACACACACACACACTATATCTCATTTGGCAGCAGGTCACTGTGACTGCACACAGCCCCTTCGCCCACGTGATTAAGGCAAATGAGAAGAATTCCAGGTCTGTTCCTCTAAACTCAAGCCCAAGCAGCACGAGAACACAGATACTCAGACAGATACCCCAACCCCCCCACACACACACACACCTTCATTTGTAACCCCAACCAGCTGTGGTTATTTTCAGATGTATCTCATGAGTGTCAGGGATCCGTTTACAGAGACAAAAAGAATGTGATATCCAGTTCTTAGTAAAGTCCTTCGTGGCTGCAGACCCCAGAGATCCACTCGACCTCGCTGCAGCCCCTCCACCATCACTAATGAATGAAGTGTGCCATGTGCAGTCATTCTAGTAGTGCCTATTACATTTGATCAAAGCGGTTGAGTTGCGTATTGAGGGAAAGGCGTCATGAAAGAGTTGAATCTCGTTTCCTTTATCTGTTGATTTAAAATACCTGGAACTGATTGTGGTATGTAGTGCAAGGAAATGTGCTACAGATTGACCAAATTGCAGCTGCATATACATGTATTTGATTTTTATCGTTGTCCCCGTCATCAGGAAAGGTCAAAGGTCAGCTTCCTGATGGTGGATGGTGCCAGCACTGAGGACAAGCCTCTGAAGATCCCCAAGGAGGTTTGGATTCTGGTCAACCACCTCTACACCAAGTCATGTAAACAGGTGAGAAGTGACATCATGGTGCCGTCGCTGTATCTACATCCAGCACTGGGTGGAGGCAATGGCACATACGAGTCCTGTTAAATGTTCCGTCTTCTTCCGTGTTTCCCAGGAGGACTTGTTCCAGACCCCAGGCTTACAGGAGGAGCTGCAGAGTATCATCGATTGCCTGGACACCAGCATCCCAGAGACCATCTGTATCCTTTTTTTACCCCTCGGTTTGACACTGAGCCAGATTTCCCCAGCTGATTCACCAGAGCTGTAATCTACTTACGTCAGTGAAATGCTACACCGCAATGCACACACACGCTCGCCCCCACATTGCTCGTTCATCCCTAACTGCACAAGTAGCCGGTTGCAACCACTCCGTAGCCGAGGCGTTGTTGATCTTCCTGGAGGCCCTGCCCGAGCCGGTGGTGTGTTATGAACTCTACCAACGGAGCCTGGAATGCTCTCATGACAGCCGCCTCTGCAAACAGGTACAGATAACCAGTCTGAACACACTCTCATGTTCCATCTCTGCATGTTGTAGTATGGGATGTACAGTCACTAAGGCATTTTGTAGTTTTGTAACATTTGCTTATATCTTGACTACATAGAATCATAGTGTTGGTATGTGATCCATGTATGCAACTAACTGTTAAATCTCTGTCTCCACCATCTATGATTGACAGTTGATCTCGCAGTTGCCTCGTGCCCACCGCAATGTGTTCCGCTACTTGATGGCCTTCCTGAAAGAACTTCTCAAACACTCGCAAGACAACAATTTAACAGCCAGCCTCATAGGTACGACACAGACAGACTCTATCTCTGCTTCAGCATCTATGTGTAGAATGTTTAGATCTGTACGTCAGGTTTAGCAGAATCGACATTTGCTACGTAAAATTCTCTTCATTTGTTGAATTTGTGTTTGTTTGCGGTGTGGCAGATGTTTTCCTAACCTCTTGTCTCCTCTGTCTTTGCCTTTCAGCTACCCTCTTTGCAAGCCTCCTCATCCGACCACCTCCCAACCTGATTGGCAGGCAGACGCCACAGGAGCGGCAGAGAGCCATCGACTTCATCCTCGGTTTCCTCATGGCTGGAGATGAAGACTAAAACGGGGGCGAAGAGCGATTCACGGCCTCATTTGGGGTTCCAAGTTGACTCCCTACCTGGCTTACTGGTGAATCGGAACCTGTGGAACACTCTGGAACACCGTCTACTATGGAGACCAGTGCAGTTGTTTTGCACCCCCCCCATCTTTCGCTGACTCTTATTTTTCAAAGCATCCAAGTGCTTTTTGGACTTGTTGTTAGAACTGTGATGGTTCTACCAAGTGTCAGTCACGGCTTCAGTTTTGTTCACAGTTACCGCAGCCGGACATGGAAATGACTGGGAGACGTGTTGAACTGACGCCTATGCACTTTGTGATGACCTAAAGGAACTGTGCCTCCACTGCAGGGTGGTTCCTGTTCTCAGATGAACCTTTAGTTAAAGGTGCTCATGCCAAAATCTCCCCTCATTAGTGAACGATAGTATAGGAATTGAAGAACACTACAAAACCACGGATGCTTTATCAAAGGACTCGATTACACTAAGGAGGAAGAAATGAATGTTCGGAAGTTTGAAGAACCAGACTGAACGGAAGCCTACAACGCCGAGGATTTAAGGTTTTTAATGAAATAGAAGAATTGTAGAGATGTAACAGTAATGTTTAAGCTTCCCGGGATAAAATTGACAATCATCCATTTTTGGAGCAGTCAAGCTTACGGGGCAATATTAGGAACTGAACAGTTTTTCTTTCCCAACCTTTTATTTTCAGTTCCCCTTTAGCCCTGAAAGACCATTTTGGATCTAATTTGTCAACTTATGGCACTTGTTGTTGTTTTTTTTATCATGCTCTTATAGAAAATCCCTTCCTCTTACAAGTTTGTTGTGTTTTTGTGAAACTTCCATCCATGAGCCTTACGTCATTATTATTTTTTTTACCATTTCCTCTTGAGTTACAAACAAGTCTCTCCACACACGCACACACACACACACACACACACACACACACTAACTTCCAGGTTGACCAGAATACAGTGAAGAGTGTGTGGTGTTTATGTCTTAAATGGTTTCTATAGTGTTCCTCTCCCTGCTGACTTCTATGGAAGTTTGACTCTCGGCTATAGTGGTGCAAGTCTGTGACGGTGTACAGTTTGTCATGTTTGTCTTGAAGGTGGTACTCTTAATGTCTGTGTTTGTTTACATGTTTCTCTTATCTTACTTCTGCCATATCTGAAATGTCCAGCGCAGTATGTATGGCTCGTCGTACGTTTAGGATCCCATGGCGCTTATAACTTTGTTTTCCTCGCAGTTAATCCCGATGAGTAATGAGTGCTGCAGCGTTTTCCCCCGAGCGCAAACAAAAGAAGATTTATTGGCCAATAACTCTGCACAACAAAGTGTGTTTGTGCCCCTTTTATCATCCGTGCCACAGAGGACTTTTTTTTTCTCGGCGGTGTTGCAGAACTTGACACGGTTATGGAACAAGGAAGTCCTATACGGTGTGTATCGAACAGTTTCCACTATCTTTGAAACATCATAGGCTCTCCTGCCAGACAAAAATACGGATGACATGAATGTTCCACGGTCCGTATCTCCTATTATTTTAACGATGCTAGACACTACAGGAACTCTGGAAGATTGTAAACTTGAGACGCACGTTGTGATGACACTTGCAGACTGGCCCGACGAGCTGAAGTTTCACCATTCCTCTTCCTCGATGCCATAAATGCGGAGGATTCCTCAGACGGACTCGACGCGGCCCTGCGTTCCTCACATTTGTCGGCCTCATTCGCTGGCTGAGCTTTGCCGAACGCTGACTCCAGCTGGAGGAACAGCGGTCATGGTGACTTCAGCAGCATAAACACGAATGTGGGAGATTTGTTTCTTTATAGACATTTACTCATCCAGTGCATATTTAAGACAAATGCTGTCATCGACCCAAACACAAGAAAATCCATATATTATATACTGTAAGATGAAGCTCTGCTCTTGTCAGTTGTTGTGTTGTCAGCTGGTGTATTTGTGTGGCGTCTTTGTGCGTTATGTTTTCTCTTTTGTCTGTTCTGTTATTATGGTACACAAGTAAACCTGCACCTGTTTTCAGCTTTTCAGATATTTTGGTACTTTTAATTTATTTAACAGAAATAAAACTATGTACAAAGCACTTTTTGTTGTTGTTGACCATTCATCACCCCTGTAGTTACTGAAACATTCTCTGTAGAAGCCATGACGACAATAACAACTTCTACATGGTTTTTTGGGAGCTCACTCCTCGTTTACACGTGAAATCCTTACCGACTGATGTTCACGCTATTGTTAGTCTACTAGGTGGAACCTTCACCTCGACGCAACATTCCCACAGCTTGCCGGTATAAAACCCCCACCTTGGACCTGCCACCCCTATTTGCCTGAGTTGTCGTTGTCCAGTTCGAAGTCTTCACCGAGCCGTCGCCATGATCAGAGTGTCTTCTTACCGCAAGCTGTTTGAGGATAACTGGAGCCAGGATGGAGCGTCCAGTGCGCAGTATGCAGGGCAGTACCGCGCCTCCGCCAGGTCAGTGTGGATCTCTGGGTAAAAGGCAGAACGAAGGTTGAGATAAGTGAAACTGAGCTAGAATCAATTATTAAAGCTAAGAATATTAAGTGTTAAACTGTGTTAAAACGAAGTGACAAGTTATGGTCGTATTCCATGAAGCACTTCTGCATTATTTGAAGTGTTTTGGCCAAATTCCATGGATTGAAGGAGTTGTTATGTTACACAGTTGTTATGGTTATATAGTATATTATGCTCACTGTGCTCACAGTTTAGCAGAAATTGTTAAGCATGGGGCAGGTTTTTGAAAGATCCTGTTGCCGGGCGTTGGAACATTGTGTCCTTCTCTCAGGGGTGCGGCCGCTGATGAGTGTGAGTGTGACAAGCTGGACTTTGTGGCTGCCAAGCTTCTCAACAAGGAGGGCCTGAAGCAGTTTGCTCAGGACCGAGTTGTCATCGCTGCACTCAATGACCGCCTGGCAAATCTTATTGAACTGGTGAGGGCAAATCTTGATATCTTGAATCTATATAGTCACTTGGTCTGACATTAGGGCTTTTGCGATCCGCCTGTCTGCTCTTTTAGGGTCGTTGTTTTGAGGAGGAGAATGAGTTTCTGGAGTGTCAGATAGTGGAACTAGAGGAGCAGCTGAACAAGCAGCAAGCCTCCACCACCATCAGCACCACCTTGGCTCCGCCTGACTGTAGCTTGGAGGCAGTGGTACGCAGACTGCGCAAGGAGAGGGTAGGTGCTGCTGTGAAAGGATTGTGAACATTTGTTTTATTGCTCATTGCTAAGATCTTTGTCGTCTTTATCTCCATGCAGGATGAGATCTTGTGTGACACAGAGGAGCTGCAGAAAGAGCTGGAATGGCTGAAACAGCAGCACGAGCAGGTTTTACATGAAAAGACCCTCTGCCAGCAGGAGCGCCAATATGTTGCCGGGGTAATGGATTCTCAACAGACATAATGTAAAATTCCATAGCAACCATAACTGGCACCACACTGGGAAACAGCTGACAATGTGATAGAATCTTGGCACCCAGTGGTTAAACTACATGCTGTAGGTAAAAAATAGACATGCAAACCTCACATTTAAAAGTAGATTTATCAGAAATATCTCTGAGATGTCTTATATTGTGATATTCCTGACTCACCAGAGATGCAATTAGAGATCCTGTTGGCAGCAGGTCACACTCCACTGCTGAACTGGAATTATGTGGCAAATGTCCATCATGGCCACTCGGGGATGAACAATCATTCCATATGCCTATCATCACCTGGTTGTTATTGATAGGCAATCAATCATTTATGAACACGAAAAGAGGCGGGTAGCAGTGCTTTGCTTTTAGTATACGTGTCATCAAATATGGAAATATGAGGAAGTTCCAGGCAAATAATCTGAGATGTTACATAAACTTGTACTTTTGCTTCCTCTATTGAGTGGTAGTCTTGCTGCACAAAGCAGTGAAAGTTTATTAACTCTTTAAAACTGCACCACAGCTGTCTAAAAGTGATCCATTCACTTGCTGATCAACACTGAACCTTATTTTAGAAGAGGAAATAAGTTTAATTACAGAACCTTGTTGATACAACATCCTGAATACCACAAATGGAGCTCAAGTGCTTTCCATAAAAAGAGGAACAACAGAACATTTAAAGAAAAGAAACGAGCCTTAATAGCAATTAAAATATAAAGCAATGTTAACTGGACTAAATAAAAGACTAAAATGTGATTGTAATAGGACCAGTTGGTTGTAATAACATAGCCTGAGCACTAGATGGCAGTGTTGCTCAGCCTCTGACTTCCACTTCTTTCTCTGCCTGCTGGTGAATCAACTAAACCGTTACAGCTGCTCCTCTGTAGCGCTACCTAATGGGTGTTGATCACTAGCAGTCACACAATCTTGGTCTGTAGCTCAGGTTGCAGCCCTCAGACGTGCACACACACACGCACACACGCACACACGCACACCCCCCCCTCTCTCTCACAGTGCCACAGCCCACCTCCTCCCAGCCAGGCCAGATGCGAGGGAAGCTTTAATTTCTCCCTTACAGATGTAATGCAGACTGTAATATGGAGCTGTAATATGCTTGCTGGCTCAGTCCTCCATTTCCGAATTGGAAGCAGCTGGAGAGCGGTGTGACTTGCTGGGAAATCGGAAAGGATTCAGAAGAAGAGCAGAGATGCAGAGTTGACAAGTATATACTCAAACCCACAAACTCACTGCTAGTGTCACTTTTCTCCAAATAATGGTACAGTGTATATAAATGAAACTGTGCAGAGTCAGCTTGTTTCAAAGTCTTCTAAAGAGACAAATCTGGCAATCAGCCATTGACTGATTGTGTTCCCTCTCTCCTGCCAGTATTGCTCCATCTTCAGGGGCCAGTGGACTTGAAGCCAGAATGGCAGAAAATTTGATTCCAGAATGAGAACCAAGTTGTCAACGTTGTCGGAATGAGTGCTGTAACATGTCACAACCAACCCAACCCAGGCTGATGGTGTAGTACAACAGCGAGATCGGACTATTTAAGCGGGAAATAGGGAGAAAAAAACAGCTGGATGAAGAAAGCAAAGAGGGGAAAAGAGCCTGGAAATTGGACTCACAAAGAAACCTCATTTGCTTACAGAACATTTTGCACATAAACAACTCTGCAGACAGTAGCCTGCGCTCTGATTACCCCCCCATGTTGTAAAACACACGTCTGGGGAAATATCTCGCATTGGGAATAAATCATTCCTCATGCGAAAGATGAGTGAAATTTCCTCTTTACTCTGACTCATAGTGCTTGGGTGTGCGGCCTTTCTGTAAGCGGTCATGACTAAATGGTAGTTTTGTTGGAATAAAACAAATACTAATGTAACACTAGACTGATTGGAGCCATGCCAAGAGATGAGTGGATCAAGTTTCACAACTTTTACTCGACTCCAAACATAAAAAGGAAGTAAAAAGTGAAACAAGAAGACTGCTAAGGATGAGAGTGAAGTTTAGAGCACGATTTCCTCCAAATACCAACAGATACTGAGACGGCAGCAGGGTAGGAATACTTTGCTTTTGACTGCTGCCTGTCAGAGACCCTGCCCCCCTGCCCCCCCTGCCCCCCCTGCCTCCCTGCCCCTCTGCCCCTCTGCCCCTCTGCCCCTCTGCCAGCCTGCCCCTTTTGCCCCTCTGCCACTCTGCCACTCTCCCACTCTGCCACTCTGCCACCCACAGCTTCACCAAGCCATCTTTGTGCTCACATGTAAATGCAGGCCCCCCGGCTAATCGCATTCAACACCAATTAATATGGTTCTTTAGGAAGACTAGATGAGGTAAGAACCCCTGCCGGCAAATGGATTGGTAGACGAGGCTTTTGTGTCTAGTTAGTCCTTGCCAGCCTCCTTCTCATCTACCTCCTCCTCCTCCTCCCTCCTTCCTCCTCATTCTCTGCATTGCGGTTTCTACTTGTTCTCTGGAACAGGGTGGATTTGGTGATGCTGCTGGTTCTCCTAATGGATGTTCATGCTGGACAGAAGGACAGTGGACCAAATGGCACTGCTGTTAATTCCAATGCTGATTGCTCATTTAGGCTCCTCCAGAGATGGAGCTGTACTGCGTTACTTCACAAGTGCTGCTCTCTCTCTCTTAACTTGGCTTCTTTCCTTCACTATGCAGGAAGTGGATGCTGTGACAGCAGAGTGTCTGGCGCTGAGGGAGCAAGTGGCTATCTACGAGGAGCAGCTGGCCAACATGGAGGCCCAGCACAAGATGGTGAGAGGGGAGCGAGGATATATAGCTCCAGCCCGACGAAGCGGGAAACGTTTATGGCCGTGAAAATACCCGAACGTAGCACTTAGGCCAAACATGAGTGCTGGAGGACTGCCCAGGCCTGGGGTGACAAACGCAGCCACCGTGACCCCAGTCACCTTGCAGAAGAGGTGTAGCAGAAACAGCCCCGTTAACAGAAAGAGTAGCCATGTGAGGAGAGGATTAAAAGACCAAATAGGTAAATTATGGATAGCATGAAGGTTTTCCCCTCAGCATTTAACTAATCAGCACTCAATCCAGTCTATATTTGAGTCCCAAATACGCTTATATATGTATATTTTTCAATAGATGATCACAATTGCTTCCATATGCAATACACATCAGTAACATAAATCGCATGCACACACACCCTACTCCCTCAAAACCGCCACAATATTCCCTGTATCACCAGGAGATGACAGACGTGCCCCAGTATCAGATCTAGAGGCTGTAGGCATAGAGAGAGAGAGAGAGAGGAGGAGAGAGAGAGGGAGAGAGAGAGAGAGAAGCAGGAGCAACTCCATCACATCGTGTTTTTCCTCTGTGAAGCCACGGCGCCCGGCATTTAACACACTCCCTCCGGGACACGCTCGATAACTCACAGTCCGGGAAATGCGGCTGAATACCAAATGAAAACAGAAGTCCCCTTTGTTTTATTAACTGTTGTTATTATCGGCAGTTCAGATACCCTCATATTCCCCTGATAAATCGGCGGCCATGTCATTATTCAGGTGGAGGAGAAAGGGAGAAAAATGAGCGGCTGCCACTGCAACTCTGTAACAGTTAATTTTCTCTGTAATGGATGTGGGCTTTTCAACAACAAGGGCGACGTATTGAAACCTGAAGACACACAGTACGTGTGTGTGTGTGTGTGTGTGTGTGTGTGTGTGTGTGTGTGTGTGTGTGTGTGTGTGTGTGTGTGTGTGTGTGTGTGTGTGTGTGTGTGTGTGTATATGAGCAGGAACTGGAAGATCTGATGGAGCCAGCTGACGGGGATACAAGAGCAATGATGGTGACTGACTTCGGCAGCCGCGACGTCACGGCGGCCTTGCACATAAAGGAATATTACTGCCAGCTGGCCCAGAGCCTCCAGGTACAATATGAAGCGGCTACGGTAGCATGACTCTGTATGTTAGTACTATGGGAAGCATGGTTGGATACTTTCATGCACACTTTTTCAGAAACCAGATGCCATCCTCATTCCCCCCCACTGACCAGTTGACCCCTCCCATTTTCAGAACATAACCCCTCTGTCTCTCCCTCTGAAACTGCCCGCTCACATCCAGATGTAAATCTCAACTTTCACAAATCACACAGCGACACCCTTCGTTGTTTTCTTTGCCTCTTAACACAACACAAGAGAAGAACTTGAGAATCAGAGGAGCTCCTCCGAACCAGAACAGAATGCCTTTGTCTACCTGTAAGTATGTGTGTGTGTGTGTGTGTGTGTGTCAGTGTGTCGTGTGTGTATTGGAGGCACAGAGGTGTTTCATTGGGGTCAGACTATAGCTCCGGTGGGTCTGACCCCCTCTGGGCTGAGGATGTCGGCCTGGTTCAGAGGTCAGGGCTGCAATCAGACTGCTGGCCGCCTTCCCAGGCTCCTCGGCAGCACTAGACTGGACTGGACTGGACTGTGAGTGTGTGTGTGTGTGTGTGTGTCTGCGTCTCTCTGATTTGCAGGAAAGGCTCAAGGGTGTTCGTTGTCTTTATATTTGTGTGTCTGTCTGGATGCGTAGGTGTGTCCTTTGGTGGAAAGCTTTACAAGCTGTTGTTCGTCCAAATCACAATCATTCACCCTCTCCCTTTCTACCAACTCACCCCTCCTCCGCCTCCTAAGCCTCCTCCCCTCACCCCCCCAGTCTCTTCCCTTGCCAGCTGGACACAGTCCTGTCTGTGCCTGGCCTCGATTACGAGGTGCAATTGTCTCGATGCTAAAATGATTGCTATTGGGTTTGAACAGTAATGGTGATTGCTGGCTGACTCCCACACACCTGTGCACCCCAGTGTCTCTCCTTTCTGTTGCATTTGTTCCATCTAATCAGGAATGTTGTGTACACCAGGACAGGTTTAACATCAGCCTCCGTGAGGGCCTAGAGGGCCTCTGATTGCTCTTTGCTCCCCTGTCAAAGTACTAAATAGCCCAAATACAGCTCTGTCCTGTCCATGGTCCTCTGCTTTGCTGTCCAAAATTAAATGTCTGCAGAAAAGTAATGATTCCTCCTCTTCTGTCTTTGCAGTACGACTGCGGTGTGTCCTCCTCCGCCGTGGTTCCAAAGGGAGATGGAAAGCAAGTGGAAGTGGGCGGGGCCGTTGCGTCAAGGGTCAAAGACCTGCCGGAGACAATGGACATCAATCAAGTGAAGATGCTGGTGAGTGGCCTCGCTTTTTGTTCTCATCCTTTACGAGCCAACAATCCCAATCTTCCCATCATAGGTTTTCCACCTCTATACTTAAAATACAAATGTGAAAACTGTGAACTGGCTCTTTTATCGACCATCAGCTCCTAAATCAGACGTAATGGTGTAAATGAATGGTTTCCCACAGCAGGCTAAGGGAGTGGGTAGCACTTGAGTGACAGTAGAGCAACAGTGTGGGAGATCCCGCTGACCAGAGTGTTTACTCTGTGAACACTTTCAGCAGGAGATGTGAAAGGCTCAGCCTCAGCTCAGACAGGATTTATTGCCTTAAATGTCCTCTGTTATTAAGTACAGTCTTTCATGGTGCCTGCAGAGTTCACCCTCTTCATCATAAACTTCTTCAAACTTCCCACACATTGGCTGCAGACTTCCTTTACAGTCGGAGAAGAGGAAATAAACCTTCGTCCTTTATCCTTCATCGACCAATGGGAAATATTAGGAAAGCGAGGAGCCTTAATTGAATGACATTTGGATTTCATTTTTTAGTTTATTTGCTCAAGTGGAAAAATACCGGAGAACTTTAAGATAAAAACAATATAGCGTGCAGGTAGACGCAGGACGCCCAGGGGGTTTAATCATGGACTCCATCTTGACATTTTTAAAATAGCTGTGAACAAAAGGTGCTGCAAATGTGAAGGTGAAGCAAGTTCCTGAAATGAAGAAGCTGATGGAGTGTGTGGCTCGGAATGTGCTGCGATTCTAGCAAAATGTACAAAAAGGTTGAGGAGAGAATTGGAATATGTGTCTTGCAATAAGAAAGGTAGGGCTACAAAAGGGAAAATGACTTACTGCTGTAATCATTCCTTTAGATTTAGTGTTTTTTAATATAATTGATACGTTCTCTCAAGCTCGAGTTCTCATCAAGATGAACTTTCTGTCCTTTTTGAAACTGCAAAATAATCAAATTGTTTTTTCAATAGTTAATGACCCATAATTAGCCTCCTTAATCAAACTTTGAGTTTGATAGCAGCAAAGTGGTGTTATCTGCAAATACTACAGGAGAAAGTATGGCAGACACACTATATAGGTCATTTATATAAATGAGAAATAATGACAGCCCAAGCATGGAGCCCAGGGGGACACCGCAGCTTCAAAGTTGCATTGTTAAGACAAGAAAACCTTCAAACATATTGTTCCTTATTGGAAATAATGTCTCAAACTTTTATTTCTGCTTATTTTTGTAAAGTATTAAGACAATAAACAAGCATAGACTGGCTGGCGAAAAAACAAAACATGAACCAGAACACCGACTCCAGAAACATAACCAGGTGACTGCAGGCGAGAGTAAGTAAGCGCTCCAACTCAACTCTGTTCTGTGAAAGTCCATCAGTGGTCAGACCACAGCTTGACAGCTAACCAGTTTTAACAAACACAGCGGTTGGCTTCTTATTACTGTGTGGCTTCTGCTCTACATGCAGCTCCTTAAACAAACACTGCCCTCCACAGACGCAGATGCACAATTCTCACAACACCGTCTCCTTTTCCCTAACGTGCACCACTCAAGTCCTAGTTCTGCTTATTCCAGTCTGACGAATGGACAGCATGGCTTGATCTGCTCTGTTTCCTCTCTCTCTCTCTCTCTCTCTCTCTCTCTCTCTCTCTCTCTCTCTCTCTCAGTCTATCTCTCTCTCTCCGTGCCTGTGATGGATGCCTGGGGTCTGGTTTCTCGCTGAGACGCAACATGGCCAAACAAACAGATTGCAGTGAAATCAGCCATGACGCGGAATTGTATATAATAGAGTGGGCACTGATGAGGATGACCACACTTGCATATAGACACACACACACACACACACGCATGCACACACAAGCAGCCAGACTTCACATATTATGTAGGGGAGTGTGAGTAAGCGATGAGACCAGGTTGGGGAAGTCACAATCAGCCTGTGAGTACTAACTGGGTCTTCCTCTACTTCTGTGATCACGATAAAAGACGAGCTTGGCTGCCTGGATCCCCATCTGGCTTTGACAGCTAATTGTTGAACTTCTGTGATTGCTGTAATTACTCACAGCAGGGTGCCGCGCCTCAGACAAGGGGGCGGGATGCTCCTCCATTCATTTGTTTGTAGATTGTAGAGTAACCTGTTCTATCTGCGACGTTCAGGTTGGTTTGGATTGTTTTAACCAGGTAGTTGTTGTGCTTGAAGAGGTCATTAACAAGAAGTTCAAGCACCATGTTAACTATTATTTACCCTGCTGATGTGATCTTGAGCAAGAACCTGTACTCCTGCACCCGTATAGATCTTTCTTTATGCACAGTTACATTTAGATTGAATAGCTGCTGTTTGTTTTCTTATGTTTCTGTAGGTTTCCAAGCTGGAGAAGGAGCTTGACGATCTCGAGAAGTGCAATGAGGAGCTGGAGGATGAGATTCCAATGAAGAAGGAGGCGTACATGGACGAAATTGCTGAGTTGGAGGTAAGAGAGTGCACTGATCATCATAATCGTAGGCTGTAATGGACCACCAGTGGTTTCGACCAGCAACTCTGTCCTGTAATCTTGCCCTAACCAACCCACAAATCCCCACCTGTGTGTGTGTGTGTGGCTGTGCATGATTTTCAGTGCACTATAGATGAAATGAAGCATCAGCAGATTGAGTTCCACGCCCAGATGAAGGAGCAGTGTGAAGACTACAAGGAGCTGCTCAATGAGAAGATGGCCAGAGACATTGAGATTGCTGCCTACAGGTCAGAAAACTATAACAACACATTATTTTATTCTAACTATCTGTGGGTATCTGCCTTGCTCAAGTGCCCTGGAACAGATATTAGACCATCTCCGTGTAGCAGCCTCAGGTCACTGTATGCCTTTGAGAGCCGAGACCATAAAGGCTTTTTATTCTATAGTAAGACTACACCGAGTGATTTCACTGCTCGGTCTGTCCTGTGTGCCCGTCTGTGAAATCATCTGCCGTATTCTCTGTCTGAAATGAAAACCTGCAGACTCTCACCCCTCCATTGTGCCTTCCCTTGCTGTAGGGGGTGAAATGAAATCAGACTTTTCCTACAGAGCTCAATAATGCACCAGATATTATATGAAACCTGCCAAGGAGCGTGAAGAAAGCACCTACAGATATTGGGATAGGGATTCCAGCAGGTTTCATTCAACCTGATGTTATCTCCTTTAACATTCTTTACATATGAGCAGAAGCATTGTCACCGTCTGACCTCATCTTTTATACACAATCTTCTCCGTGAATAACACAAGGAATACCTCTGTAAGATCCTGTGTGTGAGGAGATGATGTTTGTCTGGTATTGTCCAAACATCTGATATGATGTCAGCTGGACATCCACCAGCTCCATAATAACATATTCCTCCAAACAAAGGGCTGACATCACAGGAAGCAGCTTCTGACCACACTCCCGTTTCCTCTATGTGACCTTGAAGTCACATCATGTCATGCTCTCCTTCCACTAAGGTTGCTTAACCATCTGCCATGTTGGTCTGTAAAGTGACGCACTTCAGCCAGTCTTAGCCCCCCGTCACTGACTTCCTCCTGCTACTCGATTAGCCCCTCCATCGCCCATCCAACTGCATCTGACCCCCAGGGGGCCCTGCTGCAGGCCTGAGCTCAGGAAGAGGCAACCAACACAATAGCTCATTAGAATGGATGAAGAGGACCTCACACTGTCAGAGCTGTGTTGGGCCACTGCCAGCTCCTTTCTACAGCAGCCTGTTAATGTCAGCCCCCATATACACACATTTCCAGATTCGCCACAGTTTTAAAGCCTTTTCATTACCAGACAGACAGTTAAGGCAAAGGAAAGGCAGACACCTTTATTTACTGAATGTTTTCTCAGCCGTGATTAAAACTACGAACAAGATGAAAATGCCGGGTTGTTTTTTCCTCTCCGTGCTGTCTGCAGAACAGACCATAATGACCCTGAGCTGCCATTATCGGATGGCTTATTGCCTGTGAAGGAACCTCAGAGCAGTTTGTGCAGATGCTCGTTGCCTTTTCTCCCTAATGCACTCGTGTTAATGTGAAACATATTACACTCTAATTCATTCTGCTGTTCATTGAGGTCTGCTGCAGGTTACAGCAACACATAGATCAACTACACTGCAAACATTCCATCTACCAGGTCGTTTTTCTTTATAATTCAGGCGAAAAACCTTGATTTCTTGATTTATAGGAACCTTTCTACAAGCAAACATCATTTGTCTTGATTCTAGCTCATTGATCTGGAAAACAATAGCTGCCATTAGCGCTCTGTCAAGTCAACCTGAGCTGCAGTTGCTTAGTATCGCTCACTCTGATTACTTTGGTCACCTGTTATCTTTATTTCAGGGGTCTGGTGGAGGAAGAGGAGGACAGGCTGTGCGACCTGTGAAAGGAGGCAGAAGAGACACGCTGGCTTGCTGAAGTTTGGCTATACCCCCCCCCCCCCCCCCCCACATGTGGATTAGAAGCAGACAAAGAGAAACACCAAACCCCTGACCCAAAACAGCCATAGGATGAAGCTTTTGAGGTACCATGCAGCAATTTGAGCCGATGTAAACTTATCATGACAGATTAATGCCGTCTGGAGGCCTAAGCTTGGGCCATTGATAACAGGTCGCTGGCAGATGACCCTGAGACTCCAGGAAAGATGAAGCTGCCTAAAGGTAGAGGGAGGATGGTAGTTTGCGCTACTATGAGTGTGTATCCATCCCGTGTCTGGCGGGGATATTTCCTTAAGTGGTTTCTATCTCTTCACGCTCACTGATATGATTCATAAATGCGTTGTCCCCCTCTCGCTTAAACAAGACACAAACTCACCCAAACACATACAGACACGCACACAACCAACCCTGCGCTGCTCCGTGGAGACATTCCCTTCCTGAAACCACCTCATCCATCACTTCCACAGCCTGATTACCGGCTCTTAACCTTCGCCCTCTGCACTGTTAACAAACACATAGACAGCTCTCACTCGGTTTCGGCAACTTGAGTCAAACAAGGTGGCTCATCTTCCATTTACAGTTATGCATTCATATTGGTTTAACTGGCAATCAAGCTGGTCAAGTGTGCGGCGTGTTTGTGTTGCAAATGGTTCATGAAGTTGTTTTTCTGCAGCTCGTACAGAATGTGCACCTGGATCTCTGCGGGGAAAAAGAAAGGCTGTATGATTAATTATGTCGTCTTTGAAAAGCAATGTCGCAATTTGCTGTCATTTGTGAAATAAGCGTCTGGTAATCCATTTCTTGGGAGTTATTTCTTCATATTCTACATCAGTTTCAGCTTGTCAGTTAATGTAAAGATGAATAACCAGCAGTCATTTACATTTTTTGCATCAGAACGTGCTTTGGTTTTAAATTAAATAAAGCAAATTGCCTCATGCAGTCTGATTTCTTTTTGTGAACATAAGAGCTTCACCTCTGAATTAAACTGTATAAAGGGCAGAATGATCTCTGTCTATTCGTCTCCGTGCTTAACCTAAGATTTGAATGTTGGCAGCTATTAATGATCTCAAAGGCTTGTTAGCTCTGTCATAAAGATGAAGAACGCCGCTAATAACCGATCAGATAAGATTAGCCGCACGGTGCACTTGTAGTAATGAGAAGCCGGCGTGTGTAATAATGGAGTTGGTTGAGGTAGAGGAGTGGGCCTGGGCTGAGGCGGCTGGGTGGCCGCGGTGACTTGTTTAATTGTCCCGACATGAAACATGGCTGGTCCGGGGAGGAAGCCGCTGTATCTGTTTTCTCAGGGTCGCAGTCTTCAATCAAGCTCTCAGAGGACAGGACCCAGAAGACATATTTCCCCCTCGGTTCTCCTTTCTATATCACTCAGATAAAAAGTCTGCATTCTACCCCAACACCCTCAGTTCTCATGGGACTAATCTGTCTCCGTCTTGTTGTTAATAATAAAATATCTGTTTCTTTAGAAAAAAGACTGAACGTGTTGCCCTAAGAGTTTTCTCTGCTTTCACAAACTTCAAGAACTTAAGATCATTCTGTACTTGGAATCAAAATCTGTATGTTAAAACTTTCAATTTGACTGAAATCTGTACAAATTCTCTTTGATTAGTAGTGGCAGACATAGATTACACAATATTTGCACTTATTATAATTTGAATACAAAACCTCTGCATGCATTCCTTAACCTGCCCACCTCACTCCAGCCATTATTATTTATTTTATAAGGCATTCAAATCCCTTGCAAACTCTTGATATTTGTGAGTGTGGTGACCTCTGTCCCCCTCTGTATTCCTTTGCCCTCATCACAAGGCCTTGACAACTGAGAAAAATGCCTGTTAACCCCTCAAAGCTTGTTCGTGACACCGAGTGGCCCGGGGCAAGACTCTGGCACCTCTGTCCCTTCAAGCCGGTCAATTTGATTTGAGGGACGAGGCTTTCAAAGCCGAGTCACGGGTCAGTGATCAGCGCACAGCTTGGCCTTTTCATCCTTTGGCCTTGGAAGGGCTCAGCGGATGGGGAGGGTTGAGAAAGCAGCAACAACTGACCAGTACCAACAAACAGAGCAGAGTCTGGCCCCACTGAGTAATGTTTGGATTCAGACTGAACGTTTCACCGTGACTGCAGTGATCGTGCTGATTTAAACCATTTCACACAACATATTCTGTGGTCATAACATCCTATTAATGTCACATGGTGAAGGAATGTCTTTACATTAAGAGTGGCAGCAGTCTGCTCTATAAATTACAACATGTGAGGCCAATGTATCACTCAACAGATCTTTAATCTGCAGCAGAAGAATTTGATTAAGGCCTGAGGTAACGTGCACCAAGGTCAGCTTGTATGACTCAGCTCAGCTGTCACCTATACATAGGTACCCCCAAAATACTCTTATCCCTTCTAGGACGCCCAAGCAAATAAACACTGTCTTCGGTGAGGAGAAAGGTAATTTTTTAAAGTTTCTTCATGTCAGTGTGGAAGTAAGAGACCAAGCTGGTGTTTGGAAAGCAAATAAATAAGAGAGAACAGGGTTGAATCACGGAAGAGAATAAGAACAGTAAAAATATACAAAGGAGAAGGAGCTATTGAGAAAGTATTTCCTTAACAAGAGGGGAACAAATAATAAATTATGGGGCCCCTCTCCCTTGTGGCGGTACTGGCATGCCTGAGGGTAGCAGGAACTGGGCATCCCTCTCTTTTAATAAGGGTCGTGGACAGGCTTTCACTGTGGGAGAGACAGGAGCATCACACAACACCGGGCAGGAGTCCTGAGAAAAAAAAAGCCTCAAACCAGCATCGCCTCCTCAAAAGAATGTTTATGCCCAAATCCCAACACACACACACGCACGGACACACACACACACACACCCAGCCCCGTCACACTAGGTTTATACACCATGCCACGAGGAATGTGGATGGTGGTAGTGTGACTGTATAACCCCAGCGTCCCCCATCATGTCATCAGTATAGTTTTTGCCCTTCTCAAATCTACACTCCCACTTGGCGAGTATAACTGAGAGGCTGCTGACAGCCATGACCCCACATTTACCCCATCCCCCCCGCCCCCACATGTCTGTCCCAAAGCAGGTGGCAGACACCTCCAACGTTCTCTCTTCATATCTGTGATCGCCCATCCAAGTGAATTTTTGATACCTTTATTTTCTTGGCAAATGCTTAGGTGCTGACTTGTCTTGCGATGGTGAGATAAAGTGAAGACAGTTCGTTTTTCCCCCCCATCTCTGTTGATTTCCCCAAACTCCACACAGCGGGTTAGTCGCAGCCAAACTTGATAAAAGTTTCCCCTTTGTCCCCTATGTGTTCAATTAATCAACTTCACAGGGTGAACTGGGTGGAAGCGGATAAAAGTCAGAGCTGCAGGGAACACGAGGAAACAGACAGGATTTGTATTCTGCTGCAGTGGCTTTCATACCCATTAAAGGATGTTAGCATCTTTCTAAGTGTAGAGACTTTATTGTCAGCCCAGGGCTTACACAGATCCAACCATTTGCTGTATTGGATTCTTGGCAGATGGCCCGCATGGATCGTTGCCAGTCTTGATTTTAGTTCACTTGTTAACCCTCACCTCTTCAGCAGATTGGTCGCTCCTTACATTCACATCTCTATTGTATATAGGGACCTTTTGTTATGTCTCTATTGTACAGGTCTCTTATCAATTCTTGTCTGTGTTTTTAATGAATCACTATCCTGTAGTAACTTGCCAGTGCCTTTATTTTTTAATATCATTTTGTTGCTTGTGGAATGTGGCTTCATTATGTGAAGTAGCTGGGGGGGGGGGGGGGGGGGGGTGATGGAAGTATACATGCAGGACATTGTTAGGAAGAGTAGTACCAAAGAAACAAGCTGTACTGTAGTTTAAGGCCAGTATAGCACAGTTCTGCTGGAGAACCACAAGGTATTTAAGCTTTAATTGTTGCGTGCATAGATTTGATCTTTGAGCTATTGCAAAATGCACCAATTCACAGAAAAAACAATGTCAGTGAACTAGTTTGGACATCATTTCATTCATTTATCTTAATCTCAATACAGACAAAGATCAAAGTATAGTGTTTAAATATAAATGTAGTGAGGGATAGCAAACAACGAAGAAAAAGGAACCAGTAAATTGCATTCCATTATGTCCTTTACCCCACTGACCCTCCAGAAGGGCCTTTAATAATCCGTGATCATCAAATTACCTTAAATGTAAACACTCCACAAATGTAATTTATTAAGTAATTCAGAAGGGCGTGTATAAGGTTTGCAAATGCTTTTGTTACGCTTGAGAATCTTGAAAGGACCCTTACCATTTACTATTGTTGCCATCCATTGACTTATTTAAGCCCGTGACCAATTCTTCTTCCTGTGCCTCTGAGGACTTGGAACCAGAGCACCAGTAGTCCAAACTATCATAATTTGGGCCGGGAGTAAGAAATCACATGTGTCACAGTTTATGTCGGCAGTCGTAGCCTGGAGGTATGGCTGGTTTAGAATTTGGAACAAACTACGAAATCATTTTCTTTGTGCGCCAGTCATTCATCTTATCCCAGACACCCAGACACATAGGCCTGCTTCCCCTCAACGCTGACACGGCCGGCAGGTACCAACAGTTTCCATTCTCCTGTCCCGTGTTTCTTTAATGTTATTATTGTTTTATATGTAATCAGCTTGTAAACTGACAAAATGTGCCTTGAAATCTGCAAAATGTATTCAATATGTGTCATTATATAACTGAGTCACATGAAGGGTAACAACACATGGAGCAAATTGGTTCTGCTTTGTAGTGTTAAGAAGGTTATCTACCAATTTAATCTTGACTATTGGTTGAAGCAGATTGTCTCCTCTTCATAAGTGACCGTTAAATGGACGGTTGAGTGTTCAGACACCGGTGAGCCTGAGTGGAGCTACGAGATGACGGCGTTGCCCTTTTGCCGATTCACCTTAGAGGCTCACCAGAAGACATGTCAGTCCAGCAATGTTTTACAGCTCCATTTGCAGACCAAACACTTCTTAACCAAATCCCCTCAAGAACATCTGCTGCCAATTTAGTTGAGGCATTCCTGCAGTCTGCGCTGTTTAATATTCACAGGGGTTAAGATCTGCCGGGACAGGGGTGGATGGGGAAGGTGAGGCAGGGGGCCTGGCTTCTACAATCCCTGGGTCCGGAGTCCAGACATGGTGAAAAATGAGGGGTTAACAAAGAGTGAGCTGGAGCAGGGGTGGGTTAACTGGTCTAATTTGCAGGGATAATAATGGTGTTCATGCAAGGCCTTTAGGGAGCAACGGCGTGGAACACAGACCTGACGGTGCAACCACACAGGAAGTTTACAACATGGCCCGGCAAATCAAAACGTGTTTAATCATCAAACAAGCAGGGGAGGAGGCCAGAGCCAGCAGCCATCCTGAAGATGAAGACAAATGGTTGGTGAAGGGGCCAGATAGAGCCCCAGACCTGCACCTCAAAGTTTCCAGAATGCTGAGACCTCAGATTTGATTGGCCTCCGCCAAGCCCAGTGTGTCAGAGGTGCGTAGCTCCTTCTGCTTGTGCCAAGTGCCTTCAGCATCATAGCAGCATTATAGAATTACATGTTAAATCTCAATTGGTTTCATATGAGTACCTAAAGTATAGTTCTCTGTCATGGATTGGACCATAACCTTGGATGGATTACAACTTTTATGGGAAATTATTTACATATGGTTGAATTAAAATAAACACTTTATTAGCCGCAATCAAAATATCCTGAATATACACCAGCAAGTCTGCCGACCGAGCTGAGAGAGAATATTAACCCTATTAATAGATAATTAGACTCAGAGCAGCGTCTCATTTAATATAACCACATAATGTCCACATGAATTTTAATGTTTGTATATCTCAAGCCCTGCAAACTTTAGTATCAAGGGAACTACAGATCTGTTTGCTTCTCATAGTTTCATGTTGATCTGTTTTATTCTCATTTTAATGAGAAACATGTATACTTCCCTAAATAAGCTACAAATTCCAAACTTTACACAGAACATACAACCTATAATAGTTGGATTCAGCCCATATTTCTGGAAATATTTATCTTTACTTCCGTACTGATGCTATCAATAACACCCCCAGTCGTTTTTGGGTGGAATCTTGATTTATGCAAGAATAAAAATCTGCCTATGTTTTGCTGTGTGTGTGTCCTCTTTCCCAACCTTGCCTGTTTACCCTTAGAAGAAGGGTATTTCTGCAGCCGACACAACCGACGCTGTCTGATTCTCCTGAAAGGGTGATGCGGATCGTGCGACACCTCTGTTGCTCCCTCGCTAAAGGACGCCCCTTGCCATGGCAACTGCATAAACATCTGTCTCCCCATTCAAAGGAAGGATCTTGGGGGAATACAGAAGACCGTGATTTATTATACATAAGAGATCCAGCTTGTCTGTATGTCCGCATTGCTGCTTATTGGGCTGAGAGAGCTATGTGTGATAACGAGCGTATTAGAGCACAGGTTTATACGCAGTGTTTCTTATGAACGCTGCTGCATGTCATATGTGATTTGGTTACGTGTCAGATCTGATGGCACCAACGATGTGTGCTGCATCACATCCCTCTCCATGTATCATAATTATATTCATTGACCTGGAATTAAGATCGTACAACATTACTCCTTTATAAGTGGAACCTTATGCAACATTCAGGGTTCTTTATGATGTCTTACTCTGTTATCTGTCTCCTGCTCATCTTGGCACTGGACCGTATCGAGTAGAGTTGAGGCATCTGTTGTCACATAGTACCCACATCCCATCAACACTTAACATGCTTCACATTCCCAATTCATGAGGAGCGATCGGCTGGATGCTGACAGAGTCCCTAAACATTCAGTGTATAAGGAACAGTAAGCTGGTGTTGAAAGTGGAAGGACCTCAGGGTGACGCAAAAGCATGCAGTGGCCTCATTTCTAATGGTTTAAAATGATTTATGGCAATACTGCCCTATAAAGCCAAACACTATCTTCTATGTGAGTCGGGGTATGGAACTTGAAAGCGTACTGTATGTCCTGGACTGGAAAAATGTAATTGGTGCACAATTGAAATGGAATTGCATGTAATGGACAAACTTGATGATGTTGGTGAATCTCTGATAAATACAATGAATATTTTTCTAAGCCTGAAATCAGTTTGAAAACAGTTACAAAAGCACAGTGATGAAACGGTGACTGTGTTTCTTGGTATAAAAAGCATGTGGACTAGTCATAATTGCCCATTATGAACAATAACGGCTGAAAAATGAGCCACAGTCAGGAGTCGCTGATCTCTATCTCTGCACTTCAGCTGCGGTTGGATTTTGCTGCGTGTGTTTTTTGGGCTGTAAATGAAGCATATCCAGTGAGGTAATAATGTGTGAGACTTCCAGGTTAGGCAGAGAACTGTTTCTCCCTCTCATTCTGACTGTGTCCAGCTCAAAGGGGCTTGTTTGGTTGCTCCTTTTGGTGCCATTTGAGTTGTGTTGTTGGCACGTGATGAAAGGTCAACGAGAGCTGCCAATAACTGGGGTCAATAGTGAGTCCTCGCTGTTAAACCTCACCACTATTCCTCTGTGTGGACTCACTACTGCAGCTGGTACTGCAGTTTTATAGTATTGAATTACATTGTGTATATTTTTATTATCAAGTACAAAAGGCACTGCAGGACAGTTTTAACTGGAAGTTCTGCATCTCAGTGTCTATCAGTCTGCACACACTGCTCAGTAAACTTTGAGCAAAAAAAAGACTTGTTTTACATGACATTTAAAATGTTTTACATGCTGCATTTAATGTAAATTTAGGTAGGCATTGATGTACATTTAGGGAGGCAGTAGCTCAGTGGGTAGAGCTTCTGCCTGGGAACCGGTGGGTTGCTGGTTCGAGTCCCTGCTGAGGTGCCCCTGAGCAAGGCACCGAAACCCTCAATTGCTCCCCCCTCTGCAAAGGGTGGTAATGTAATGTAAGTCGCTTTGGATAAAAGCAACAAACAAACACAATCTTTGAATTTATGCCAAAAAACATGTGAAAATATGAATGAATAGACAAAATAAATAGAGTGATGGATTAAATTACATTTGAACAGTCTGTAATTATTAACAGGCATGATTTCTTATTCTGAAAACTCCAGTATCTCTGTGACTCTACAGAAACATGGAGCAAGATCTATAGGCACAATTACACCAAAGAGTTTGTATAACATGGCAACAGCAGATACATAGTTCTGATCAACAACAATTTAATAATCACTGCTCAAGCTGCATTAAACTGCAGGTAACCATAGCAACAATGGCCCACTTACGCTTCAGTACTTGCAGTCACCTCGCAGATGAATCCAGCGATGGTTAAACTCACTGAAAAACTTTAATTTAGCCTAAAGCCTTAATATGCGTTAAGTGCCGGGAGACTCATTGCGCATGCGTTAAGTGAGCTCGACACGTGACGTCGGCGCACGCGGAGCTTCACTGCGTGTTTATTGAAACGGAGCACCTGTGTGAGAGACTTCTAAACTGTTTCACCATCGTTGTACAAATATGAAAGATGGCAACCGGCTTCTCCCTGAGGTATGACGTTACCAACGGGGTTTACACCTGAAGTAACAGACGCCGAGTTACATTTTTAAAGTAATACTCAATTGCTAATATGTAAATAAGTGGACAAAACCTCCCTTAATTACAGCTTCTGACATGTACTCAAGACTATACAGAGAAACAGATTCATCACCTTTTGAAGTTAAATTTATAAATCTCTGTGAACAGATATGACAGAAAGTACATTTTCCATATACAGTGTGTATGTTGAATGTTTTTGTAACTGGTAAATACCTTCTTACATGTGAATTCCAGTATGGAATATTGTACATACACATATATATTAGTGTTGTGCTGGAAGTCTTATTTTCTTGAAAAATCAGAAAACATGCCAGCGCATTGTGGCTACGTCAATTTGTCTTCAGTTTTTTAGGGTTGCATTGCACTAGAATCAGTTAATTAATAATTCTGGAAGATTCTTCTACATTCCATTGTTTTGTGATCCATTTTCAGTTTTGAATTCCTTCACACTGTGCTGTTTACAGGCAGAAGTACTCAAAAGTTCACAGTTCCATCATTTTGAAGTTGAAGCTGGAAAAGGCCCAAATATCAGTATTATCTGCCTAGGTTCTATGGGTTTCTATGGGAAACCTCTGCTCTTCCAGATAGCACAGGTTTGGAACGTGACAGGAAACACGGGAAGGAAACGGATGATGTCTCGCTCAGGTCATGAGCTGGATTTGAACCCGTGATGACTGGAACACATGGTATTCACCTCCAGCCCTCTGAGCTCCACAGACAGCACCAATGATTTATCCTTAAACCACATTTCAGAAAGTGCCACTGAATTTCTCTCTATCTCTGCTAAGCCGCGTGTTTGACGCACGCATACGTGGGGATTTTCAAAGTGTCTGGTCTGGTTTTATAGCGAATCCCTGCGGAGTGAGATTACTTTTAGAATTTTTCAGGCTGTTGTTAGTCTAACAGAGGTCATGTTTACACGAGTGGAGTAGCTGTTGAAGAGATGGCCCCTGTGAGCCCGCTCTACTCCGCCACAAGCCGAGAGTGTGCTTTTAATGGTCAAAATGATGTACACTGCTTCATTACAGCCTCTGAGGTCACAGAATCTAACATCTCTGTGTTTAAATGTGGAAAATATTGATGGTAACTCACTTTATAATCCTCTGAAGTCCCAGGATCCACTAACAGCTTATTCTTAGAATTTTTATGCATGTCCCATAACATGCAGAAATAAATGGTGTGGATGATGACCTTTTAAATGCTATAAGCGCAGAGGGAGCTATTATGTCTCGCTTTTATTTCACTTCGCACACAAATCATGTCGCTGTATAAAAATCTTGTCATCCCATAATATACACACACAGCCACATTACAAATCCAGGTGCTCTTAAATGTTTAAATTTCATACCATAAAATTTCACAGTTAAATAGGAGCACACGGTTAACAGTTAGGGCTTCACTTTGTTTTATTAAGGGTCGTATAAATTTGTTGTAACCCTTAATGGTAGTGATTCCAGACACGATTTAACGCAATAATAGGAATGTTTAATGGCATTTTGAGTTATAGAATAAAGGGGTTCTTTTCTTTTGTACAGGATAATGAATATGATACCAACTGAGACATCCAAGAACATCGCCATGCCCATTTAGGAATATTCCGTTATATTACTAAGGCAAGATTCCTGGAATATTCTTTCCTAGATTGTGGTTTTTCCTCACTCGATGTTTGTCAATGTGTGCGTGACTGCTGCATATTTGACCTTTTGCTATCTGAGTCACATCGAATCATCCCAATCAGTGTTCTCTTTATCAGTCAGCGTGTACATTGTACCTAAACCCTCCTTCGCCCCCCGCATCCCAGTGTTTGTCTGGGATGTGATTGGTTGGTCTAGGTTTGATTTGATGAACACTCTATCGCGGCCTTTGGGTTTGCTGCTGTTGTTTACTCGTTGTAGCCAGCTGTTCTACAGGAAAAGGTGGAATGTGTTTCAGGTGTGTGTTAGAGTTCTGTGTATGTAACACCCACGTTCAAGGATAGACGCAATAACTACCTAAAATCAGTCTACCTATATTACGAACCGTAGTCGGTAGTACATCAATCATTCTGTGGTTGGATTGTTCATCTGGTTTATGTTTCACCTCTTATATATACAGTACATATAGTTTGTTCTAATTGTGGTTTGTTTAAATATAGTCTGTTTTATACTTGGTTTCAAATAGCCAAATAGGTTAGAGCCTATCATGTTTCAGTCATATTTAAGTGTTAAACCTCCACTTCAAAGTTGCCAACCTAAATCTTATCATTCTAAATATGGAAGGCTGACATAAATTTCCCGGTGTGTGTGTTGCGTCTCAACAGCTCTCACTGCCACTCATGTTGTCCACCCCTCAGTGAGTTAGCGACGAGGACAGAAAACCTATTGTTCCAGGGCATTGTTAGAATGTTTGGAATCAGTTTGACCACGTAAACAGAGTCCTTTCACTTTCAGCTGAAAAAGGGTGTATTTTAAAATTGCCGTGTTTCAGGAAACAGTTAAAACAAGAGACAACAACAGTGAAATGACCTGTGATGTTTGTTTTTTTACCTCCTTCTTAGATTTGACAACAAGGTGCCAATACAAAAGAAGTAGAACCAACCGCAGGAAGTGCAATGAGCTTGAACCCGCTGGCCCTCGTCCACTGTCCACCCTGTCTCCACCACTTGTCTCCATTATGTCTCCCTGTGGCATCCACGGTCAGTCTGCTTTCTATACTGCTCATGTCTGTGTTTACTTGCCCTGCATGGGGATATTGGCCAGAGATTACACTCGTGTCACACGTCACATATTCATAAGTACACACAGAGACATGCACAACACTGTAGTGGAAGAAAGTCTTCAGGCTTTGTATCTGATAAACAATTCAGTTGAGATAATTAGTTGATAAGACATCACTTTGATTTACTGCAGGGACTCGACTGCATCTATTGCCTGCAAGCACATCCACACTCAAAAGCTTTGTATTACCATATGCTGAATTTTTAATCAATTAATGTCCTGAAGGAGAAATGGTAAAATGCAGATTTGCTCCTGTGGGATTGTAGGGGCAAGGACAATTCTCATATTTGCATATGGCTCTTGCTTGCACTCTCGTGTACAGTTTTAATGTGTGTCCCTATATGGCTTGAACGACTGACTGTAAAAATTATATTTATATTTTTTCTACGTAATTTGCACTTCTGACCAGTCGGACAGCTGGCCAATTAAGAACGGACTCGATGCTGCTGCTGATGCTTGATGTGTGGTGGGCTTCACACAGAGGTGTAGATGGGAGGACAAACTCGTCTCTCCATAGTGGGGGGAAGAGATGCCAGGAAAGCTTGGCTGTGTCTGAGACTGCTGTGTCTGTGTTCTTCTCAACTGGCTGTGCGAAACGATAAGAAAGGAGGGAGAGGGAGAGCTGCTGATTCTGGGTTTATTCCTCACCCCCTCCCGCCCTCTTCTCTCTGATGGTCTTTCTTTGTGCAGCTGCAGGTCTGGAAGCTGACCTGCATTAAGACATCAGAAACTGCCCGACAGGCTAATAGGAATGGTTTTACTAGAACATCCTCAAAAGCTTGTTAAACTGTGGAGTTTTGGCTGTGATTTCAGGAATCTGTTATTATAGTTTAAATGGAGATCATCTAATCTGTGTTGGCAGATTGGAAATGCCTGGACATCACCCAGATGCTCCTTTGCTGACTGATGTCTTTATCTCCACTCTAATGTATTTATCAGGGGCATGCACTGGCAACTTGTTTCCATCTTTTATCAAATGAATGAAGCCAATGTTTCTTTTACTCGATTACATTTCAGGAAACCTACTTCACTCAAGAGACTTCAGCATGGCCCTGTCATGATCGCTCTGTATGTTAACATCCACTTGAATTATTTTATTCTTCCCCATTTAAGACATTCTTTCCCCCAATGTGTAAACACCATCATTTGATTGAAATCAGCATACATCAATGTTGGTGAACCAGTCGATTTACTCAAGCATGTAACAACATCCCATCAGCTTACAATCAATGTAAACATTTCGGACATGCATTTTCTATTATGCATCTCCTTGCAAGCCAACTAAGCAAAAAGTCATATATGTTTGGTGAAATAGCTCTATAGTGTACATGTAAACATACCAACTGTCTCTTTCCTTTGAGACTATTGCATCTCTGTTGACACGCAACGACAAGGGTTATTTAACATTTACTGTAATGCTGGCCTCTTCTTATTCTTGTTGTCTGTAATCCCTCTAATGCTGATGGGAAAATAGCTTTGGTTTGAGTAGAGGTCTTGCGGGTGGGCATCTGACAGTGATTTGCTGATCCTGTTCAATTGCATGATGGCTCTCATCCTCTAAGGCCACAGGCCGCCAAGAAGCAGCCAATCATTGCCCCTCGGCACTCCGCTGTTGGCAATTAAAGGTCAGGGGTGTGTCACGACATCTTTGTCTTTCGTTCGCATGACTCAGGCCTTGCTCCCGCTAGAAGTCAGTGATGTGTTTTCTCTTTGCTGTTTAAAGTGGAATGGGAATTTAGCAATAGCATGATCACTGCTTTTAGAACTATTCTTGTTTGTTCTTGTTTCAAAATACCATGTGTCCCAACCTGAGAGGTATGAATGGATTTATGGTGTGTTTGTTTGATGTGAAGCCTGCTTGGATTATTATGGAGTATCATTTGGATACCTGCACTCACATGGTTCACCGCTTGCCATACTTTGTCTATTTCTGGGCACAGCTTTTCTATATATTGTGAACTTTCACTGGGCTCAAACAAAAACACCCATCAACACCTTTGAGAGAGAAAAGGGAGGATTTTACCACTTGACAGACGAAGGAAATATCTCCAGGCTAGTAAAGTGACTCATGTCTTTGTGACTTGTTTGTATCTATTTGCGTGTCTTCGTTGAAAAGAGGTATGAACTGTTAACACCTCTGTGGTCGCATGGCAGCCCACATCGCAAAGTGACGCCTTCCTGACAAGGGGGGATAGGCCCCTCAGAGACATGGCCTCTTAACTGGCCCTAACAAGATAATAACACTGCAAGGTTCCCCTGATCAGCAGCAAATTGTTTCTTTAAATGCTTTGGGGTTTGAGTGGAGACGAAGGGGGAGAGGGCTTTACTGGCACGACCTTGAATGGAACTCATCAACGATCTCTCTACAGCCCAGGATGTGCTATTGTCAGACCATCAGATAATCTGTGCCATGCACGCAACTGATAACCATGTCGTTTTGGTTGACACCCTCAAGATCTGCTCACTCGTTTCCTGGCTGTGTGCACGCGACGCATACATGTGAGGCCTGCACTACGTAGTGCGTTTAGAGATAGGACTATCGAAGGAAAACCTCAAGGACAAACGTAACTCGAGGGAAAACATGCGGAAATGTTAATGTTACAAGCGTCCCAACAACAACAGAAAACACTCCCGTAAAAAGTCCTTACTCAAAGGAAAGTGTTCTAACATGACAGCACAGCACAAAGGGCTATGGTTAGTTTTACAATGTCCCATAATTCACAGGGGGTTTCTTGTTTACCACATCATATGAGACCGTTAAGACTCCATGTAGCGTGAGTTACCCCCGCAATAACCCCAGACTGCTCTGTGGACACTTCACACTTGTGTAACCACGACCAGGGAAGAATGGCAGGGAGACTTGTGCCAACCGCGCTGTCACAGGAGAGGTGCCGTCTTGGCTCAGAGGCTTAAGGAAGGTAACGTGTTGTGACCCAAGTCCGGCCGTCATCAATGTGTGCCATTCTAATGATGGGAAAGTTATGACCCTGATTATATTGGCCCACGGGCTAGTGCACTGGCTTTGTTCCGGGCTTGCGAGATAAGGCTAATGTGGTTAAGCTGTACCCAGTACGGAATAATCCTGGAAGAAATCTTTCCTCGTCGACAAGGTAACCATCTCAGAGAAAGCTGCAGAGTCTAAGATCAAGCTGTGTTTAAGATGACCAGTGGATGGGTAAATCCCAAAGACGTCATCTGGGGAATCTCCATCTTGAAAACCTCACAGAGCCAAGAGTTTATCTTTCTCCATGTCACCCCCAGCCGCAGTTTGCCATTTCTTTCTCCCGCCCTGTGTTTGTGCTGGCTTTGTTTTTACGGCCACTCCAGTGATCCGTCGCCACTGCAGAGCTGCTGGTGTTAACACAGCTGAGTTGCATTACACAGTCTGTTGTTCTGCCTCTTACCTGGCTCCAGGCTCTGTTTGCAGTCAGGAGTGGTTTGCATTCACCAGATGCAGAAATGCCCATGCACACTCTCTCTTGAATCTTTTACTTATTGCTACATCAATATGGAATTACATGGATACAAATAATAAAGATCCAATTAAAAACTCTTGTAACACCTGCTCCTTGCATGTGTCCTTAATTTGCAATCACAGCGTGCATGTATAATTATAGTTCAAGGAATCCAGGTGGCTGAATGACAGCAGTGAGCTGGGAAATATCCATCAGTGTTGGTTTGTCAGTGGTTCTGGGGGCTTTGTTGGTGGTATTGTGGGGCAGCCAACTGCAGTAAAAAGATTTTATGATGTGGCAGAAGTTGATTTTGGGACTTTGTGCCAAAAGAAATCCAGATGTTACATCCCGCAGTTTGTTTTGAGATACATGCATTCACCAAGGTACAGACGGCACAGAGCACCACGCGTACTTTCCCTCTATAAATCCCACTGCTTTCAATCTTTCTCTAGCTTTGGGATATTGTCAATAATTAAAAGAACCCCGAGAGACTTTGCAACTGTGTCTGACACTCATTATCCACATTGCCTCACTCATCGGGCTGTAAGTTTTCAATTTTTTCTTATAACAGACTCAATATACCAACCTCTCCTTCGCTCACCCCCACTTACTGAGCGGCACGTTGGTGGCTGAAAGGCAATGACACACATTCCAAAAGTGACAATGAACAGGACTGGAGCTACTCTTGCAGATGGACCTTGAACTCTTTCAAAGAGACGTCTGGTCTCGCAGTAATGCCCCTCTAGTGGACCTCACTGCCCAGCTAAAAACTGTAACTCTATATCCTCATTGTCACGCTCCATATCGTCTCGGTGACCCCTAGACCAATTATACAGCTGACCCAGGCTAGATGATATAACCTTGGGCGTCTTTTGGGGGCTGCTGGGGCTCAAGGGTTCACCTCTTGTCCATCATGACATGTCAGCTCTGCGTGTTAACCAGCCACTTCCCTCAGTGGTCCCCATGAGGGATTCTGAGGAAGAATGGCTCCCATGGACATTTTACCCCATGCATCAGTCGGGCTTTCTTCACAGATAAACAGAGCATTTATTTCACATGAGAAAATCATGTGCTCGATGTCAAATGCCTAATTTACTTTTCCAGCTGTTTTAGAATCTAGTGATTTAGTTAAGTTTGACTTTACTCATCATATACTGAAGTATAACATTGCTAATGTTAAATGTACTGCGTGATTGCACAACAAAAAAAAACAGACAAAGGATTGTACACCGGGATTGTGTAGAACAAAATATATTTTGACAGTACGTCAATCATTTCATCTTTACTGAATTATCTTATGATTGCCCAGCAGTTAAAATTGGGGGTGACTCTACTGTATGTAGACATAACCGGTGCAACTGCTGAATCGTAGTGCATCTGGACCTTTCTAAAGTCTCTGTGCATGCTCAGCAGCTGTGATGCATTAATGTACAGCATGCTTAGTATGCACTATAAGCTCTCGGAAGGCAACCTGTCAGTGGTGAGGAGTTGCTTAATGGGTGGGGAGTTGATTTACATTTCCAAAGGTATGTGCATACTGCAGTGATTGAAGATTTATTCAGAATTCAGCTGAAGGTGATACTGACAGTGGAGTGGATGATGTTTCTGGACAATGACACAATGCAGTTCTTAGTAAAATGGTAAAAATGTAAGTAATTCTCTTTTGCTAATGAGTGATTTTTCTGATCTGAGCCTCACATTTCAGTCAAACGAGCTTGTTTGTTGATGTTCCTAGGCTTTGTCCCCTGCTCACAGTCACATTGTGAAATAGGCTGTGGCTATAATGCAAATATACATTCTCATCAAACAAAAAAGACACAACGCAGTGTTTTCTTAAAATAAGATTTTTAATATTACTTATTATCATAAAGATATATTTACACACTTTACAGAAATAGAAAATAAAAACACAAAGCTACGCATGAAAGGAAAAAAATAAAATAAGTACTCCAAGAGCTAAAGCTTATCTTTTATAAATTAGAAACCAAAAGTTCAAATATGTACACAGTATTTCAACCATTTCTGATACACTTGTTTTATTTATTTATTTATGTCATTTATTTTTGCCCAGTTCAACATCAAAACAGAGACAGGGACTGTACATTTGGCCTGGTGAGTAATATGAGCACACACCATAAACAGAATATAAGTTTCAGGGGTAATACATTGTCTTTCAATGGTATCTGCTTGAGACCTACTAACACTGTTGCAATGGCGTGTAAGCCTACAGACTGCATCTCTCCTCAGATTGTTCTGACTGTAGCTGATGTCGGACACGGCGGTTATATAGATGGAGAGTGTGTCGCAATCAAGGGAGGTGGGGCCTGTTCTATTCTGGGTATGGGAAGTCTCATTTTGAGGCTCCAAGATAATGACAGATCATACTCATTTCCCATGGGAGATGAAATCTAGTTATCCTTTGGATTGCCCAGCCAGTGGAAATGTGTGAATGCATTGGATTGAATATCAGCCACTTGATCCTGCAGACACCCACTCTGAAGGCCAACATGATACAGTTCGATGGACGTAGAGATTCACAAGGTAAATCATGGAATGTGTTGCATGCCAACTCTTTCATTTCCACAATGAGTGAAATGTTTGGTTCAATGTCGTGTTAAAGGAATTTAATCAGGTCAAGAACCGGTAGGATAGAATAACACTAGGGCACTACAAATAAGAACCTTGTGTTTTTCCGTGATCCATGTTTTTTTTGGGTGAACGGTCTACAGTGGGTGGACCAACGACCAAGCTAATGTTTTATAACCTGCTGCTAGCTTATTCTCAGCTCCACCAGCAACACACATCTATCTCTCTGCTCATCCCCTCTCCTTACACACTCCCAGCCAAATGCATTTGGACAAAAAGAAAATAAACGTAAAGGGGGTAAGTTCTCGGAACAAACATTTTCTACCAGGAAAACATGCTAACAAGTGCATAGGAACATTACTCAGGCCTTGTGATGGTCACAGAGAAGGAAGGGAACTGGAGGGGAACATTGAGAGGATAGGAATCGTTTCTCTTGTGTAAGCCTTGCTGGAAAAGACCATTAAGGAAAATGGTTTTGCTCCCCGAGCATAATGTATTGGTTTACCATTTCAGTTTGAGCCTGGACGTGCTTGTCCTTCCACACCACAAGGCCCATTAACCTGATGTGCAGGGGAGGGCTGTGGGCTATGATCTACAAGAAAAGAATGCCTGAAAGCTTTCACGTGTCCACGACATATTGTGCTGCAGACTACTTTTCTATTTTGTTACATCCACAAAAGATACAGCTTTTCACACTGTATTCATAAAGTAAGCTTTGGACAACCAGCTAGACAAGAATTAGACAAGAAAATTGTCACAATACACTGGAAAACCATTCCATACCAAGAGACTCTTGTTTTCGGGGTGTATTTTTCCAGCAGCATAATGGAATTGCAATAGTGCAGCCTTGCAAACCCATACAGAGAAGTCTTGGAGCAAAGCCACGTCTATTTGTTGGGACTTGTTGAAACTGGAGGCTTTGGATCATGGGATATTTGGCTTTTTGTGGATTCAACTGATAACCAGACCAAGATCAAAGGGTGCTTTCCATAAACATTGGTTTGCTCTAGTCTCTGATTGGGCAGCGTGGCTGGTGCAGATGGTGTGGATACATTCATGAAGAACAGTGCGGATACAGACGTTGCTCGGCTCCTTAAACAAAAACTTCTGAGATGGGGAAATATTGATTTGAACCCCTTGACATGACTCCTGCATCCCAACCCCTGTGGCTGAGAGCTTCCATTCCCAGCTCATATCCTCCTACTATCTCCCCCAGTAATACACGAGACATCCTGAGCAAAGCTGTCTCATTCCCAAGGAGCATTAATGAAATCTACATCTCTGTCTGAGAGGGTATGAAAAAATAATGGTGGAACTGAAATTATTACTCTTCACAGTGCCCTAGGATTTAATACATTTTTAATCAAGGTGAACCTGGCTGTGGGTGGATTACCACTGTGATTTTCGATTCTCTCTTAATAAAAGCTTCTCGTGCTGGGTCTAAGTAGACTCTACGTTTTATAATAATATTTGCATGAGACATGGTGAGAGGGAAAAAATATTGGAAATCTACGTTAACCTGCCAGTTGCATATCTGGTCCAAACTGATTCCAACAAGGGTGTTTGCTGATTGGTTTGCAGTGGAATGTGCTCTAGATATTATTTTGGATCTTGCTCGCACCACTAATACATGTGCAGGTATTGAAAGGAGGCTTCTCTACGGGTTATACCTCTACGTTGTGTTACCGATATCAGCAGGGGGTTGGGGATTGTAAAGTGGGATGGGTGTGGTCTCAGTCTAAGCCAATTTAACAATGAGTCCAGACTGTAAGTGGCCCTGGCCAGCCTTGGGGAGATCCGTCTGAGAAAGATTAGCTGTAGGATTTAATGAGTGTAATGATCAAAGACATGACCACCTGTGCTGTGGCAGGGCAGATTATAAAGGCAACTGTTCCCAACATATTGTATGGAGGGAAAGGACTGAATCTGGATACATGGCTATACTGCTGTATACATAGAGGGAGAGTAAAGATATACGAAAATATGCTCATATAAGCTATAAATGTATTGTGTGTGTGTTTTGTTAAATAAATGCACAAAATATACTGCTCTAGTACAAGCTTCTATCACAGCACCCTGAGAAAAAAGAAATAAAACTACTTAAACACAGATAAAACATAAACATTAATATATTCCAGTATGATGGAAAGGCATAGCATTTCATCAGTGAGAGAAATTGGTCAAAGGGTCAAACCAGCCTTGTGCTGAGTAGTAAATCAGCCGGAGCACTAGTGGTAGGCTGAACATGGTGGTGTATTTTCTGAGCTGATGTTTGCTTTGCGACAATGTTTTTTTGGTCTAATTTAACTGCGCGCCTGGTTTTCGTCATCTTACGTGGGATTTCTCTTTGTAGAAATTGATAATGCATAATGTGTCAGTGTATCGAGACTTTAAACAAGAGGTAATGTGTTTCTCATTTCTCCCTACCTTCCATTCTTTCCTTCCTGGCAGCATTGTGGAGAAGGTTACTATTTGGCACTTCATTAAAAGGCGAGGCGGTGGAGCGGACCGCCACTGCCAGTTAACAGTCGTGTAGAGCGGCTGCGCAGGGCAGCAGTGTGGTGAGAAGGCTGGGGATTGGGATTGGGGAGAGGATTGGGATTGGGATTTGGGGTCAAAGGACTCATCCACGCTGGGACACTGACAGCGACCTTGAGTGCTTCAGTAAACCCTGTGGTCTTACCGAGTTCAGAAACACCAAAAAGCTTTGGATTAAAGATTCTCCTAAATGGTAGAATTATTCTGTCACTTTAAATAGATCGTATTGACAATGTGTGTTCTCTTGTCAGTCCAATTTTACTCTGCATGTGGACGTTCTGTATTTAGAAGGTACAAAGCACCATTAATAATGATAATTGGGCAATGGTTTATAATGTCATTTAATGCAATGCTGTTGCACATCCATTTGTAATGCAAAACCTTGGATTCATTTTTGCAGCAGACAGGTAAGAGTATCATAAGTGAATATTTTTTTAAACCAACACTGCCCTTCTGCATGATCAGCGCCCTTTTCAGCTCGTAAAGCCATATGTAGCCACACAGCAATGGAATTAGCGGCTGCAGTAACCTTGAATCTGAGAGATGGGAATACCACACCATGGAGAAGTGACAGATGCTTTAAGACTTCCCTCTCTACCACATGTCATGCAAAGTGTGTGATTGGGCTCTATTAAGCAAATGGTGGAAAAACAAAAACACTTGGGAGAAGATAGAGATAGATAAGTAGTGAGTGAGTGAGAGAGATAGAAAGAGAGAGACAGAGAATTAGAATCTGATAGCTCGGGCTCAACACCCCCCACCCTCATTTCCCTGCCCCCAATTCCTCTCAGAGCTGAGGGTGAGCGGCCTGTCCTGATTTTTTTGTGGACAAAGTTGCTTGAAGAACCAGCAGGTGCTATGGACATCACTCTTCAGGCAGGGCAAGCGTAGGCCCTCCGTTGCAAGGCCCCCCAAGGCGAAGGAAGAGCATAGAAATCAGAACCTGGGGGAGGGCGCTCGAAGCAGTGCCTGCCAAGGGAAAGAAATACAACAAAGATCAGAGAAGCTCCATCAGCCTGTGTTTTGTTTTCATGTACTAAAACATTTCATGAGTCATGCAGACATTTCAATTTCCTCTCCAATAAGGGTGCCCTCAAGGAACTTAGACACAAGCTTTTACTGTGCTGTGAGTTATCTCGCACTTGTACAACGTTAGCGTAGAAAACAATAAAGACAAGGTTATCCCAGACATGCAACAACCAGATTTCATGGGCTCTGATTGAAATGTGCAGCAGGGAGTAAGGAAAACAATTATATACAGTATGGCACTGTGAAACAGAAGCCCAACATTATACTACGCTCAGGGCACTGGATCAGATCTTGTCAATGAAACAATCTTTTATCTCCCCTCGCCTTTTATCTCCTCCTGTCCTGTGATAATTTACTCAGATTTCAACAGAGTGGCGTGCAAAGCTTTGTTGCATGACAACAAGGTTCATTCACGGATAAGAGTTTTTTTTCTTGTTCAACGATGGCATATTTTTGTGCTCATGTAATGTCTGAGAACTGATTTATATCGAATAACTACTGTATATTGTTGTTTGTCCTTATGTTGTTTGTGCCGCTGTATGATCTCAGTTTAGAAGCCCCAGTTATAGTCAGACTCATGAGCGAGTGGGAAGATTTGCAGACCTGCTCTACATTGTTTTGAAACTAGACTCATTTACAGAGCTTTCTCACACTGAGGGTCTCGTGGGTTTTCAAAAATCGCCTGAAGCTGTAAATCTGTAATATCCTGTCGTCTTTTAGACTGTCACTGGCATGGTTTAGATCTCAAAGCCGTGTTAGCACACTCGAGTCTGAGTATACTCAGATGCACAACAGCGTGACCCAGGTCGCCATCTTTTCGTTAGGAGTCCCTCACATCTGGAATGTGTAATGATGAAAAGTCAATCTGGTTCCACCATTTGCCTTTAGGTGTCTTGGGGAATAATGGATGAGCTGCCCTTGATACTGAAATGAGGTGATGTCGCGAGATGCAAGGAAGAGGATAGGGCTGTGGATGGACACTGTCAAGTCTATCATTCCTAATCTCTATTTATACAGCACGGTAATTACAATGAGGCCAATAATGACATGACATTTATGTATACTGAGGGGGAACAAAGTGCATCTCCAGCTGCTAAGCTAAGGCTGAGGAAAAGAGCAAGACGGATGAAGAAGAACGAAGTCTCAATGCTGAATGGGTCGATGGTAGATATCAGGTTTTGTGAAGAATTAATTCCTTGCTGCTCTCTGCTAGGACTACATTGTGAAAAGGTTCAGTATCTTGTCTCTTTGGATCATTTACTCGACGAAGGGCATTACCACTGGAACTGTTGCGAATGCGCCGTCTGATTCTGAAGAATGGTCATGTGGTGGAAATTGGCCTGGATGTGGAATTTAGGATAAAGAAATCCTTGAACGAGGTCAACTATGAACTTAGGGAGGCACGAGAGGAGCCGGAGAGGGAAATGAAACAAGAAAGGGAAATCTTGGTTGTGTTGTTAAGTGGTGTTTGTGGAGACTTCATTGTGACTCAGTTAGCCGTTCACTTTTACAGAGTTTCACAACTTCCTGATGCTTCCCTTATTGTGTGGCCAACATTCTGGCACTGACCACTCACTCACAGAGATTTTTCACATTTTATTGGCAGATCATGGGAAGCTGGAGGTCCCATGTTGTCCTTCAAGTATAGAATTCCCTGGCAAGGGCCTTTTTTTCTTTGTTTTCACCGTTGTGCGGCTGCCTCTGAAGTCCCGTATGGGAAGTAGGAGTGAGTTCAAAAGAATTCTCAACCCCTCAGAAAAATGGAAAAAAACCACAATGATCCATAATTCTCTATGGATTGTAAAATCTATGTGACTGCTTTAGGGCTTCCAAACTTCTTTCACTTTCATCCCTTTTCCCTTGAACTGATTAACCATGGCTTAAGGAATGACACTTCTGTGTTGCTCCTCTCACTATGGGGTTAATTTATGGTGGCCCTCTGCAGGATAGCGTTGTATGGTCAGCACCTCCTACAGGGATATTGTGTCCCGTGGAGTTCTCTCACAGGGTCTGGGAGAGATGTGTGAATGGATCCTCTGCTTCTTAATTCAAGGACATAATTGTACTGCTGTTGCCTTCCATTCACCATGACATGCTAACATTAACCAGTCCAGCATGCACATAAAGAGCGGCCCTGATTTGTCTTGAGTGCACATCGCTTTGATCATCTTGTTTAACTTATTGTATGCATTCTTTTGATGAATCTTGATCTATTTTTTGCTGACATACAGAGCTGGTTTGGGGTCCATATAAAATAGGTGATAAGAAAAATGTTTTCTCAAATTTTGGATGAAAGAACTTTCACACAAAGCTGTGTTTTACTTAGCTATAAGTAAACTATTCTTGAAGGAAAAGATACACTCCTGGGGTGAGAAACTGAGCTCTCCAAAGTGTTATCTTTAGTAAAGGGATTTAAGTGACTTAATCAGATGGAAAGACAAAGATTTATTCCAGCTGAACTTACTCAAAGGTTAGGTTTCTAAGTATAACTATCAACTCTATGAGGAAATAAATTATGTAGCCTCGAAAACAGCCTTGGTCGTACTATGAAGGCATGCAAGCTGGTAGGCCAAAGTCCGATAATCTGTTAAAACACAGACTTTCCTGTGCCAACAATAACATCCTTGTGTTGGAGTTGAGGCTGGCTCTGATGGTCATTCAGATTTTCAAGTCTTTTCCATGGATTCCCATTCATGATCTTAAGCACCCTAGCGCATTGTGCCAACAGTGAGTTTCAGAGGCGTTAGTCTCAACATCATTCATTTTTAGAAAAATGCAAAACGTGCCATATTACCCCATCAGTCAGCAGTTATGATTTAGAGTAGATTGTGATTGAATCAGCACATGTGGGTCAGATCGGCAAACGTAGCAGAGATTGTTGGTATGCTTTTGTCTTTGGCAACATACAGGACTCTTTCAGCTCATTTTCTTTGTTAGAAACCCACCTTGCCTTAGAACGGCATGGGCCCCTTGTGGGAAAGACGGGGCCGTGGGCGTCTCCTCTTCCACCCGGCTGGTCTGTGGCTTTGACCACCCCTCGCAGGGTTCTGCTGGACCACCTTTTTCACTGTAGCCGCTTCTGCCAGCTCTCTGCCATGCTCCGTGGAGGCCATGGGACCTGGAGGACGCAGAGAGAGGAAGGTCCAATTAGATCCCCAAAAATGGCCTCTCCACTAATGCTATATCACAACCTCCTCCTCACCCAGTGTATCACATTTTGATTATGAGCCAAGTCCATCAGTGACTGAGAAGAATGCATAGCAAAATCCGACTGGGGATCACTGAGGTAATGGATGAGGAAACAAGAGACATATATAGATAAGTGTGTGAGAGTGTGTGTGTGGGCCTCGTCTAGCCCACCCAGCACTGTAGTTCATCAAGTCAAACTGGTAGAACCAAAGCAGGGCAGATTTAGCCCTGTCTAAGAAGGAAACCCAAACCCTTGTGTCTCATATCTTCGTCACTCTCCCTCAAGATTACAAACCCTACACAGTACCAGACCTTGTTGAAGTACATCTCACAGCCGTGTTTGATCCAAGATTAGAGATGAGTTTAATAGCAGTGTCCCTCTCACAGGATGTATGGTGTGCGTGTGTGTGGTGTGTGTTGGGTTTGCAAGTGTTTGTGTGTGAGCATGTGCACGTTTGTGTTTGAGAGTGATCCCAGATGTTCTCAGTCATCTCTCAATAAGTGTGGCTTGATCCCCTTAAGCCCCTCTTTTCCAAATGGCTCGGTCCACCTCAAGGGTCTCTATAACCTTTCAACCGGACTGAAAGAACTCCCCTAAAGATGAGGTTTTTTGGAGTGTTATACATGTAATGAGATGTTTAAGGTGGATGATCACAATCCACCTATCTCTTAAATCCGGTCATTTCAGTAATAGCTAAGCAGAGCCTATTGATCATTCCTCGTAAATGGATTCCAATTGTCAAACCCAAACCCTCATTTTCACTGCCAACTTCACTTCTCTCGACCAAATTTTACTGTGCCATCACTCACATGGGGTCATGACATTCCAGTCTCCTTCCTGGAGAGACACTGGCACCATTTTTAGAATTCCCCATGGAATGACCTTTCCTTGGGTTTATGAGGGCCAGGGTGAAGACGCATCTTAAGCTAAGACACCCAGTCGACTGCGTTAGTGGGCGAAAGGAGCAAGCTGTGATTATCCTGGATTCCTGATTCACTGACCAGTGTTATGCGTCGTCTCTTCCCTACCTCTCTGGTGCCTTCAACTTACTCATCCTTCAGCATATGACACTTGTGCCAGAGTGTTTGCTATATGAACAAGGCACAGCTATGAGCAGCAGGAATGTGCTCTGATTGTAATCTTTAAACAATTCCCAAACAAATTCTACAACCCGTTTACTCAAACTCAACCGCAATCTTTTTTTAATGGAGGGCAGTTTTCTTCACGAGCAGAGTCCAAAATGTGTTGGAAAGATGACAAACTCTAATGACCTTCAGCATTAGAATATTTACATTTCTGAACCATTTCCTCAGAAAGATTTGACAAAGGACAAGGTGCCCTGCTTCTAAGGGGTTGAACAGTATGAATGAGGGAGGCAGCATATTGAATGTTTTCAGTGTATATCCCTGAAATGGCACACGTCTCGTGTTGCATTTCCATGCTAATCTTCTTCCACGAGCACATTACAGACTGTTTGTGGGCTAACACTGGCCTAATTCATTTGCAGCAAGGAAAGTCTCTCCAGCATATTTCCGCATCTAAAGCCCATCTTTGACCCCAGGCGCACTAATCTTAAGCTTTATCCTTTTGTTATTGTTCCAGATACAGAATAAATAAGGGTTCAGACATTCTGAGGGCAGATTATTTTTTTAAGTAGGTACAACAGTAAAATATTCAGTGTTTGAGCAGATTTTGAGGCTAACCTGTGTTAAAGAGCCCAGCTTCCCATGGACACACTTATAGTGTTTAGGCCACTTTTACACCTTATTTTAAAATGTAATCTCTAAAATGTGATCTCTGTAGACGTTATCTGGATACTGATGTCCCATGTCTAGACTTGCATTTACACCTTGCCTTGTTATCAGGATTCTGCCTGCATTGTGATCAGATCGCGGTCAATTGCAGATTGTTCCACTATTTATACGCGGTGGTCCCTCCTTGCTCCACAGATGAGCAGCACCTATTTTTAACTTGTGATGTTCTTGTGTGGGCTGTCGCTGTCTGCATTCCAGATGCTGGACCAACTCCTGGTTCAAAAGCGAACGAGACATTTTCAGCTTGTGGACAGATTTTTATATCAGAAATGTGACTCGGGTGTACAGATTGCAGTTGCACCTTGCCAGTTGTAGCTCAGTTCCGATCCCAATGTCCTACGTTATGTCTGCACCTTGCATTATCCAGCATTTTCTATCTTGGATACATCAAGCTTTTCCCATGTTGCTGTGATACTTACAGTAACAGTGCTACTGAGTCTTTCACTGCAGCTGATGTTTGAGCGAGGAGCTGCTTTAACAGGTGGTGCAAACACGTACATGGAGACACACTCATACACACACACTCACACACATCGCAAAGCAAGATGGCAAAGTAATTGTACTTTGGCTCACACAACCCATCCATTGCTCCTCTCTGGGTGGCTCAGGCTGTCATAACCCAGGTCCATAATGAGACAATTTAGATGTCTCCTGCCATGGCAAGCTGTCAGCCACAGCACTGCACTGGGGTTTGAAGGGAGAACATCTCCTGATTCTCCTGACAAATCTCAACCCATCCAATCTGGCTAGAGGATAAAAAAGTGTAATGGAAGCTGCTAAAAATAAGCTGGGCAGGAGTGATAACACTGGCAATATAGATTAACTCTTAGGAAAAGCATCATGGTGTGACAGGTATGTCAAACAGCAACATCTGGCGATGTATCTCTGCCCATCTGTCGTCAAATACATATAGATTGAATGCAGCAGTATCCTTTACGTCTGGATAAGACCTTTTGATTGTTAGTATGGTAGGGTCGTCATTGGATAATGCATGTTTCATCTCCATAAACAAAGATATCGCGGCTATCTTATTGCTCTGAAATTCGATCCAGCCTTTGTAGTATCCCATTTGATCTTTTCCCATGAGATCTTCCCATGTTTATGTTCAGAGAGTAAAAGGCACGATAACATATGTCTCGCAATATCAGCCATCTTATCTCTTTGGTGACCTTTGAGCCTGTGGCTTTGCCCTCTTCCCTTCCAAATCCCAACTTGTCTCCTCGCAGCTGGTAATTCCCAAATTAAAGTTTAATAAAGGGAGAATTTCAGGAATGCCTGGTTATTGCTACACCGCTGCTTACACGCTTGCTTCCTCCTCAAACAGGAGAGTAGTAAGGGCGGAAGTAGAGAAATGAAAGTGATCAGGCAGGGGAGAGAATAGTGGCCAGTGTCACAAACTGGCCAGACTCCAGACTAATGATGAATCGCTGGTTGACTGCTCCCTATTTCCCTGCCCTAGTTCCACCACTTCCAAAGGCGATATTTGTTATGTTGTCTTTTTCGTATAGCTGGCCCTCCGTCTTATTATGGCCTGACCGAAAGTGCAGTACTGACAGCTTATCCCTGTCGAATCTGCAATCACCGGGGCCTGGAGAGATATACATCTTCCAGCCCTTGTCCATCTAGTCAAAGAAGAGAAATGGATGTCCTCTGGGGTAATGCCAAGTTCATCAACTGCCCTCATGGCTGGCAAGAGCAAACTGTAAATCAGAGCAGTGTGTCAATATAGAAACACAGAGAGCATGGCAAATGGATTAGAGCTGCTTATTGATGGTAGTAAAGTTGATTTGTGTGTATGGACTGCCAAAAGTACCAATAAACAAATGTCTGCACTTGTAAATGCAGCCACAGCATAATGGATTTTCTACCGCTAGGAAATAACACATAAAACTATATCAGTTTGTGAGTCTGAATAGCAACAAGTAAGCTGATCTGTGTTCATGGTTCATGCTGTTGTAATACAAACACACAGTCAAGCATGGATGCCAAAATTTAATCCTTGCTGCGTTTAATTTTGTCTGTGTCGCTGCAAATTGATTTGCTGTCCTCTCGAATCTTATTTGTTTGTTTACTCGTCTTGCTCATCACTCTCAGTCACACTGATTATGAATCAATTGTGTGCAGTCACATTGATCCATTTTCACGGTTGGCTGAGCATTTCCAAAACATTAATCTTTCTTCGGCGGTGTTTTTTCTCTGTCTGTACATCACTTATGTGTCACCTTAACTCCATAACTCCTGCTCACAGCAGCTGGTACAGATGTATCTTGATGTGTAAACAAGCAGCTGTCAGAATGGAAATGAGGAGAGGAGAGTGATTCTACTTCCTCTTTGGACGATACAAATTTCCCAAGGTAATGTTCAGGGAGCTGGTGTCATGATGTTTTAGATCTGGTGTTCTCTCCTTGTTCACACTAAGTAAACATTAAGTCAGTGACCAAATTAAAGTACAATAAGTGGATAGAGGATGGATTCTTATTAAAAGTTCCTTGGACACTATTAATACCATATTAATCCATAACAGTGTATCGTCCGTAAATGTGTAAATAAGTAAAGGACTTACAGGACAGCTTTTGTTCTACATGCACAATAATATAGAGAGCATAATTTGTACATGTAATGTGCTTTGTCTCGATCCAATTGTGTCTTATTATGTGCATGTGCAATCCTTATGGGTAACAAAACAATATTGGATGGAGGAAGAATAAATACCCTTGTGTGTGTAGCCATGGTTATTACCATGACGTCGGAGGAACAAGCCTGCTGTCTCCATCATGTGCCTCCCTTTTTCATTCACTAAAAGGAGAGGAGAGGAGTAGCTTCAGCTAATGAATCCCTCTATAGCGTTGCCATTACCACACATACTAACCCACACAGCCAGGCAGAGACATGTCACAGGCAGAGATGCTTCCGCAGCATAAGCACATTAGGGGATCAGGATTAGTTAGGCATGGATAAGATGAGTTAATTGTGCCAGAGCAAGCCAAACATTCTCTTAACCTCCAGTAAGCCTCCTCAGCATTACAGTAATGTAGTGGGGATTTGCTAGCTGCTTCCTCACACATTCATCCTTCACATATGGAATGGTGCCTGAGCAAGGAGACGGTCCCTCGTTGCTCAGCTTTCACAAATCAACATTTTGTGTCGCAAATGCTGCTTATCGCATGCCTTCCAGTAAGTCTGGGCCTTGGCAAAAACTGGTACCGATTGCTTGCCGACTTTCAGACCATGTTACCATGGCAGCCACTGTGAAAGGCACTTCCATTGTCAGTTGAAATTCACCAGGTTCTCAATTTACAAATTTCAGAGCACAATTTGTGAATTCATGCTCAGCCCTCTGACTGTGTCTGTGCTGTTTTTCCACCTCTTTTGGACCACTCTTCTTGCCTTTGAGTGTTTGGCCTTTGAGTGTTCTTCTCAGGGGGTTTGTTTTGGTCGCAAGCGCTTTCTTCCAATTCTGCTGGGCCCTGTTTGATATGCAGCATTGTTGTTTTGTGATAATGCTAGGCTTGTGGCTTCACTGAAGGCTTGCTTTGTCCATGCAAACTCCACTGAGGAAACCAAAGTGCATGAAAAGTTGCTCCCATTACTGCAGCTTTTAACATTAACCCCTTGTCGACCTGAAGAAAGTTTGCGCGTAAATTTTGCAGCCTGCCAGTTTCTTTGAGTTAGTCAGCTGCCTGTGAAGTGTGGAGCTGTATATGTTCCTGAATTAGAGCATGTATGTACTGATGAGGTGTGAGACTGCCTGCTCTGCTATGATCAGAGCGCTGCGAGTTCAAAGGGCCAGCTGCAGCATTGAGCCAACTAATGAAGCCACTGACTCCCCTCACCACTTGACTGCCTGTTGGTTTATTCACAAACCCACTCCAGCTGAAGGGGTGAATCTTTGGCTATGAGGTTACAGTAGGTTGGAGCCTGCTGAACACGGGCAGTCAGACGAGCAAACAAAAAATGGCCTCAAAGGGAGATTTTTATCACATTTTGTCCATTGAAATGACCGAGCGCAGGAACAGGGAAGGTGCTGGTGTTGCAGAACGGACTCCATCTACGCGCATGGCAGGTAGGCAGGTAAAGCTACCAACCACTGCCCTAATCTCCAGAGATTGCATGTCAAGGGCAAAGGGATCCTCCAACCATCCGTTTCCATGGGCACACTAATCAGATGTGAAACACGGCCCCTCCCTCTCATGTGTCATCACACTCCCCCCCCATGCTGTGAACCTGCATGCTTTCTCCCATTTGAGATGTGGGAAAGAGAGAGAGGAACAGAAAGAGAGGGAGAGCAACGTCACTGCACAGGGTTCACTGCAGCTTTTAAAGCCTGAGGGAACCATCGCCTCTCCCTATAGCATATACTCTTAAAGGAAAATAGCATCAACATTGCATCAGATGCGGTTACCTTTCTACCAATACAAAACAGTGCATTTGACAGCTTTGCAGCTGAACCAGATTGACTGATTCATTCATGCTATAATCAACTGCATTTACTGTTCCTTAAAAAGAAGTAGATATGTATGAGTCTCAGGTCAGGTGAAATTATTTGGAATTTTTTAAATTGTTGAATTGTTAAATGATGCTTATTCAGATTTTGGACATGTTTATGTGTGTCCACTGTGGCAGTCCGTTCACTCATGCTGTGAGGCAGTGACACACACAGAGATTTCCACTGCAGGTAAACTGAAACACAGTGTTTATTGCTCCTCTGCAGTCCATGAGGTTTTCATCAGCTGTGAGGATAAACTGTTTGCACGATGTGGATACTTGTTTATGAATTCCATATAATGTTTTGCTCTTGATTTTCACAAACATCTGTTCATGTTCAGGGGCCCAGAGTGCAGGGTGCCCTCTCCAACACGGAGCATGAGGCCCTCTCCCGATCCAGCAAACAGGATGTGGGGAGATCAACACCGTTATGCCTCCTACAAACTGCGCGATCATAGCAATGTTTGATGATTGAGTGTCACACTGTCTGGGATAGATATAATAAAATCTTAGTCAGAATCTGTGCTAGACCTGTCAGATACAATGGGCAGGTGCAATGAACCCTGGGAAATCAAAGAGTATGGAGAGCACAAGAAAAACAAGGATGCAGGCAGTAACACATCCCAAACTTGTCATCTCAGCACCACTTTGAAAATCAAGCAAAACAACATCAACGTATTTTGGCCGTAGCACCGGTGCTTCTATGTAGTGGAAACATCAAAGGACGAGGAGGCTGATAGTATGGGGCCAGCTATGGCTCGGGAGATAACTTGGAATGCCAATTCTGCTAATTAAATTTGTAGTAAATAAATGCTTTCTTGGCAGCACCTTCATTTCACTCTTCCTATTGCTTGGCTTATACATTCGAGTCAAAGCAGTGGTGTAACAGATTTTGGTAAAAAATTACCGACACTGTCAACATTTTCTTGAATGTTGGCGCAAGAGCAATAAATTGGCCATCAGTGGTCTAATATGCATTTTGGATAAACCACCAAATCTTTCTTCACGACTCTCTCACACAGTCGTTCAGTTTTGTCTGCTGCAATGCAAAATCTGCAGGAGCCCTCAGTCAGTGGCAGAACATTTGATTGACCAATGTTTAAGCATAGACGTGTAAGTGTGAAATAGTCTCCCAGGGAAAATAACACTGGTGATCAAAGGGAGAACGATCGTCATGAATAATGCATGAGTTCATAAATGAATGATATGTGTTGTCACAGAAGGGACCCAGATGTGTGGAAGATGGAGGAGATCTCATGATATGTTTTTTTTAAGCATTCCATATTATATAAGGTGAGTACTTAAGGTACAAAACAGTTGGAGACAATAGGAGGTTCACCACGGCTTAAACAGGAGATATGGACCGGTGCCTAAGGCTTGTTGTTAGGCAGATCCCAGTGGGGGCATCACTAAATGGACCCAAACTCTTAGTCCCTCTGCACAATCCAATCTACAGCCTCAATCCACAGTGTCATCTTCATGGTAACGAAAGCCCACAACAGGCTTTGAAGATCTTAACAATGACCAGCTGTGTGTCACTCTCAGCCAAATATGAAAGCTTGTTGGCCCGTGATGGCGCCTATAGAACGACAATACCACAAAACCATATTTATTTGATTCTCCATAGCAATGCATTTGTACTTCTTCAAGGAAATTTACTGGAGGATTTTTTTTTGTCCTTTTGGGTTTTCTACAAATTGAGTGTGAAAGTAATTAAAGCACCGTCATTCCAAAAGACCACAATATTTATTCTGTGGTCTGGCAGCCTGTTAATAAAAATGTCCACTCAGATCTTGATCAGGAATCTGATCTTTGGGTCTACCGCTATAAATGTAACACTTAATGTTCAAACAGAGAGTCATAAATCACTGTAATATTGGACGCAAGTAAAATACAGCAGTTTTTGAAAGTATCTGGCTCTAATTAAGTTGTAAGGAGTACCATGCGCCCGAGGATAAGGTCTGGCAATCACATGAGGTCTGTTTAACAAAGACACCCCCCGGCCCTCCCCAACCCCACCACCACTCTATGCCCCAATCTGCAGGTTCTTCCCTTACAGCTCTAAGGAAGCTAGACATGGACAGACATATGTATAAGGAAACAAAATAAACGGAAGAAATGACCCCTAAATTCTCCTCTTGGACAGGGTGAACCACCAGCTGTGAGGTTCTCCATGTATCTACAGGTTCCTCCACCATGAAAAGCTTATCCAACCTCTACGCTTCAGATAGCGTCTCTTCCTGTCCCCTGGCCCGTCTTTTACTGCCTCTGCTTTTCCCCTTCAATGCTTATACTCTCAAGGGAAGATCTAAGTGAGTAGATTTATTCATTCAAAGGGTTCTGAATTACATTACACCAGACCGGCAGTCACATATGCCAAAGTCTTCAACCGCCGAGCTCTCCAGGGAGCTTTGGCCCAAAGGTTAGCCTTATATCCCTACCAAATGAGTTATGATTTTTCTCTAAAGCTCTTCAACTCCTACCCAATCCAAAGCCATTGCGAGTCCCATTCATGAAGCTCACATTGGGTGATATTATACAGATGTGAAGTGGTGTATCACGGAAAAGCCTTTTGAAAATCTCCTCATGGAAGCCGACAATGGCGCTGAATTGCATATCATCAATCCAACTAATGATGATACAGACAGAGTGGATCATGAAAACATGGTTCTCATGCTACTATTCAAGTTCACAAAGGCTAAGCAACAGACACATGGGCAGGAGGATAACAAATCAAGGAGAGTCAAAACAAATCCCATGAAATATTCTCTCTGTCTCTCTCTCTGTCTCTCTCTCTCTTTCTCTCTCTTGCGCGTTCTCTCCATCTGTGTGTTTGTTCTGTCTGAAGCAGGCAAGCCACACACCTATAATGATGCTGCAGGCGCTCGGCTCTATTGACTCGTAATGCTGCATGACGAGGAAATCCAGGTTCTTCATGAAATGCATTTCATCCATTCATCTTGTGTGTGTGTGTGTGTGTTGTGAACGTGCATGACATAGTCTAAACCCTGCTGGTGCTCACGAGCTCCTGTGCTTAAAAAAAAAGGGGCTCTGTGATTCTCCATAATCCCGTAATAACCTTTCCACTGCTCCCCCTTTGACTCAACTGTTTGCTCAGTGTTATTATGTTATACCCCCACATCTGGAAAAGTTTAGCTGCTTTTGTTCTCTCCATGACCACCGTAATCACGTCCGCAGGCACAAACACCTCCTTTACGTTCGAAATCTCCAGCGCCCAGAAACCAGGATTATGATTTAAAGCTTCCTGGTTACGGTTGGTTTGCGTCTATTGATGTTGTTTAACAAAATAATCAGACTTCAGCGGTGCCTTACTCCAAACGCCCGTGTGCGTAGCCTTCCTCTTTTTGGCACTGCTTTGACCCGTAACGCTCGGTTCAGCGTTTGAACGAGGCCGGCTATACTATGTATGCATGCTGGTGCCACAGTGCAGCCAGCCCCAACAGTACATCAAAGTTTAATATGGAATAATAGCGCCGCTGACAGCTCTCATAAAATCCCCCCCTTCCCAAGCAGACGGTTCCTTTCCTAGATAATGGCTGTGATCCGGGCCCCCTCTCAAGCTCCTGAACTGCCTCACCTGTTCCAACCTGGCGGAGCAATTACACCACCCGTTTATGTGCCTGCGTACGTGCGCATGTGCGTCCAAGCTAGCCCGCTGTTGTTTTTGCCTCCGTGCTTCCCTAGGTGGAGATTGGCAGGGTGTTTTTACAGCGTTGAAAAATGGAGTTTCGATGTCTGAGAGATTTTGTGACGGAGCCGAGATGTCACGCTGTTGTGAGAATAAGCACTGTTTATGTAGCAGTCTTAAGAGTTATAGAGGGAGGGAGAGTGATCGGCCTGGGGATGAATTATGAATACCACATGGCTGAAGCTGAAGCCCACTCATGAAGCAGAGTGCTTTTTCGAGGATGGGTAATTGAAGTGCACAGCTAAAGGATGCTAATATTACATAGAGAAGGCCACAGCTCTTTTAGTGTTCTGAATGAATATTGTAAGTAGCGTTAGATTGTTGAGACGAATTGCCTGTTGCGTTGTGAGTTCATACATAGATTTAATCCCAGACATACACACACATCCCCACCCTGCATCAGTCTACCAGATTCAGTTTCACATTCAGATTGCTTCAGAACACCTTTCTGCATTTACACACACACACAAACACTCTCTCTCTCTCTCTCTCTCTCTCTCTCTCTCTCTCTCTCTCTCTCTCTCTCTGCCGCGTGTGTCTTTTCTCCCCTCACTCTCCCTCACACACACACACACAAGCACACACACACACACACACACACACACACACACACACACACACACACACACACACGAACACACACACAGATGCCTGAGAGAGAAAAAGCCCACTGAACTGGAAAAGCGTTTGTCTCAAGATGAAAGGCTTCACACCCACTGCCTACATGCAGAGCCTCTTCCGACACCTTCCCGCGACAGCGCACACTGTAGCAGAGGCTTGTGCTACGCAGACACACTCCAGCTAGCATCACTCCCCACACCCATCAGCACCGCAACACACTTGCATCTCTTCCTCTTCCCTACTCCCTCCATGCCTTTCTCTCTCCCTCTCTGTCAATGGAGCTCTGATACTACAGCAGCAGCCGGGGAACAGAGAAGCACATTAGCGGCATGACTTAAACAATGTTGAGCAGGATCAGCTCCCGTGAAAAGCCAGAGGCACAGCAGCCTTGTTTTTCCCGTCACTGGTGTAGCACGGTGGGCTCTCAGGCGTGGAACATGCTTAGCCACACGCAGGGCGTGAAAAACGACACTGACCATAATGCTAGATAATTGCTTCCCATTTACTCATGTGCTGAGAGCCTCAGACAAAAATAGCATGTCGCTGTAACGAATGTGCTGGGAAGCATGGGAACTGTGAGTGCTGTGGCTCTGGATCGATACACAGAGTGGACAGCCTCTCGCAAGCACAAAGTCTATACAGTGTCTTACAACCACTGCTGTATACAGCTCAAGTGGTCGGTACAGCATCTCGTCTCTGTATGTGATGGCCTATATTTTACAACATACAGACCATGCAACCATCTTGCAATCACAGTCTGTGCAGCATCTTATAATATATGCCACATAGAGCCAATTCAGAGTGTAATACATTTTAATTATAAATACAGTGTCTGTCTGTGTGTGTGTGTGTGTGTGTGTGTGTGTGTGTGTGTGTGTGTGTGTGTGTGTGTCTGCTCCAAGCAGCTGCAGTTGATAGGTAGGTGACAATCCCCAACATGCATTTACTCAGGCCTTACTGTTGTTTTCTCTCACCACAATGTTACCTGCATCACATCTGCAGACTGGCCATCAGTCTTCAAACTCACCCCACAGCCACATTTCTTAAAATACATCTACTCACACGAGCCATGAAAGAGACTCAGGCTCAGCTTCTGACTTACGCTCCCAAGTTGCAGTTGTTTTTTTTGCAATAAATGTGACATTTTAGATCTACATTGAAATGGATAGTTAGTCCAGTACATGGCAGCACTTTACGGAAATTTACTGTGACAAGGCATCAAGACTGAGCCCCTCAAGAGACGACCCATGCATCTTGGATCTGTGTTCCCCTCACCGATGCATACAACAATTACAATCCTCATTATTATCACCACAGGAAGCACACACGCTTATGTAGATGCCGTATTGCCTTGCTACACATTCACAGTCATGTAATAATCATATAGCACTGAAGTCAGATGGCACCCATTAAACCATAAATTAATCAGATTCATTCCATTCGCCACTCAAGCTTAGAGAACATGTGCCATGCATATCGTACATTTCATAACAGCCACAACAGTCACCCATACATCCAGCCTGTGTATCACTCAAGAACAGCTCTGCTCACCACACACATGAATGTCCATCAATAAAAGCCTCTTAATATTTCATCTCCCAAGTCCCAGATTCTGCTCACATCAAGGTGAGGCTGGGAGAATAAGGATAAATCAAAGCCATGAGCACAAACCCCTTTCAAGTTTAAGATTAAAAAACCAGCAGCAGTACAATAGCAGACAGTATAACCACTGCAGTGCAGTACTGTATATAGCCAGGTGCTGATATTCCTGCATTTTAGAGCCCACACAAGGCTAACCATGCTGGGTAACTGATCAACTACAGCTGCCTGCACGAGCCCAAGGCTAACAGCAGAGAAATAGAAAGCAAAGAGAGGCAGCCAGCGACAAGCCTGGCCGCTCCTGTACTCACCAGCACTGGCAGAACACAGCAGAGACACCAAGAGCACAATCACCAGCGTCAGGATCTTCACATTCATTTCTGCACTCCCCTCTGGCTCTCCGCTAGTCACTCGCTGATATACTGTAGTGGTGTGTGTGTGTGTGTATGTGTGTGTATGTGTGTGTGTGTGTATGTGTGTGTGTGTGTGTGCGCGTGTGTGTGTGTGTCAGTGTGTGTGTGTGTGTGTGTGGAAGGGAGGGAAAGGGAGAGGGGGAGAGAGAGAGAGAGAGGGAGAGCAGCTGAGCGAGCAAGAAAGAGAGAGGGAGAGAGAGAGACTGTTTGCTCCCCTGTGTGTGTATGTGAGAAGTGAGTGTGTCAGTTTGTGTCCCTGGGAATGCGTGTGTGTATGTGTGTGTGGTGGCTCCCTGACTGCTTTTGTGAGTCTAAATACGTAGTTGTATATCAGTGTGTGACAGCGCCACTCCAAGACTGAAGGCACGTCTTTATCTAAGCTCTCTCGTAGAAGTGTGTGTGTGTGTGTGTGTGTGTATGAATGCGTGTGTGTGTGTTTTCCTCTGTCAAAGAAATGGCAGCATGAGCCAAGTTCAGTGAAGCTGTGAATGTGCTGAGAGTCAGCTTGCAGGTCTGTCTTTGGGTGCGAGCGTGTGTGTGTGTGTGTGAGTCCTGTTTGCCTTGGATAAGGAGTCTAGTTGGTCATGTGGCTTATGTATCATTGACTCTGTGGGTCACGGAAAAGCCGCCCCCTCCAACTCTTCCACCTCAACACACACACACACACACGCACCCACCCCCTATTTCCAAACGCACACATGCAAGTGCGCACGGACTGAAGAGAGAGAGGGGCTGGGAGGGTGGAATAGGGTGAAGGAGGAGGAGGAAGGAGGTGAAGGGTGGGCTGGTGAGGGGGGGTATGCAGGTTTATGATAATACCCAAACAGATGCTCTTGTTGAGAACTCTTTGAATTGCAAACAGGGCTGCTTGCCAGGAATCCAGGAATCAAAAATACCAGCTTATGGGGGGGAAGCAGATGAAAGAAGGGAAGGTGTGAGATGAGGTTCATGTTTTCCTGCTTTTGTATCCACGCCAGCTGTATAGAGCTTTTCTTCCTCGCACTATTCTTTACCCACAGCAGCACTGGCAGAACCCGTCTCGCTCAAGGTACAGCGTAAATCACCCGCGCCGTTTGAAGTCGCCGTCCGTGACATTGGGGAGTAACCGCAGGAAAAAACTTATCAGCCGTTTGCCCGAGCTCAAAGCACGAGCTGTTTGTTTCGCTGCCTCACAGCCATTTGTTTTTATTATTTATTTATTAGTTGCAGAGATTTTATTCTTCGCCTGAACAAAGCCTCCAGAAAGCCGCCTCCCTTGCAGCGCCATGAAAGCAGACAACTTATGTTTTGCATTTGTTTATCAGACAATAAACGGGAAACGTTGCATTTCTTACTCCTGAATTGTGAGAACTATAGCGAGACGTTGCAATTACATCATTACATGTTTTCTTATCGCCTTCAGCCATAGGCCAACATCAAGGGGTCACATCTCTACTTCCTTTCTCGCAAAGAAGTTCAATTAGGAAGTTACATACATTTTGTGAGTGTGTCATAGATAAATCACTGCTAATCACTGGTCCACACATTACATCATGTTGTGCTCCACCCAAGGACACAGAGTGCATAGAAACACCAAGCGTGTAGGTAAATGAACTTTAAAATGCACTGACACAGCCGTTTAATATTCTGTAAGATCAGTGGTTCCATAGATCCGAGTCCCCACGAGGGTGCGGTGACACATGATGGATGGACTCTGGTGCCTTTGGTCACAACCCCCCCTCCAGCAAAGAGCTCCACACACCTCCTTTTTCTATGTGTTGTCACTAAACAGTCACTTTTACGGTGTAGACCTGAGAAGAGGGGCCCTGTGACCCTAGTCTCTGCTTCACACAGCCCGGCCATTGTCTCCTTAAGGCCCCGGGTCCCAGAGGGCAACATGTCTCTGCCACCCTCTTAAAACCTAACAACAAGAGCAGCTTCCATTTTTACACGCGGCACTTGAAGCGTTCACTTCATGTGAAGCAATCCTCTCACCTCGGGGGTGCCTGAGCCCGGGGGCTAAAGATGCTTATCCAAGCCTGTCCTTTTTTTAGCTGGAAGATAATTCGCCCAAGTGCTTTAAAAAGAATCTGTTCACAGCGTTTTCTCAAAGGTGCTCACTGATCACTGACTGAAAGCCAAGCGCAATTCTTTCCAAATGTGCCGAATGTGAGATGCTGGGGATTATAGCGCCATTACCAGCCCACTTAGTAGTTAGGAGTAGTTAGGAGTAATTCAAAATTCAGTGTAATTCAACATTGGCTGTTTCATTGCGCTGGGGGGTCTGTTAATGTGTAGGAGCTGACATTGAAGCAACTATCCTGAACCTACTGCAATCCAGGTGCCGGTTCTACCTACAATGATTTACGATTTTAGACGTACTGGTCATTAAAATGTCTCAGCTATGGATATGAATGTGTAAAGCATTGTGAAGTTGGCAATAAGGGCTCAAACATTTGCACTCCATTAGCTTTAATTGTCTTAGCTGGAAGCAAAGCCCGTAATGAGAATGTAACAGATGGTGTTTCCTCCGAGTGCAGCGTTTGGACTCGGCGGACTGTGATGCTGTGACGTGCGCGTAAGCCGGCGCGAGATTCGACTTCTTTCCTACCACAAATGCGCAATGAGTCACGGTAGACACAAGCGGCAGTCAGAGGGCAGCAATACAGCCGCATTGGCCTCAACACAGGAAGCACTTGGCTGTTTACAGGAAACGTTTGATAGAGGAATCCTGCGTATGCCTGGATTCAGTCAGCAATGACGACTTTTCCTGATTCCTGAGTTTTTAATAACTGCCGGACCGAACATTCCAGAGATAAAGACTGATGGGGGGGGGGGGGGGGGGGGAGTCCCTGTGTTTCCTCTGAGGCACGTTTTCTCTTTGTGACATCAGCTGGTAAATCCTGTGGAGTTGTCAACAGGTCGCAGTTGTGACTAAATTAGTCCCCCCTGATCGGAGACCAGATTTGCTGCATTATTTACCATTTTCACAATTAAAGTCTTTCCTGTTTACCATCCGCTTTTATAGAAAGGTCCTTATATCTGAAATGCTAATGAAGTGTGCGGATGTTTGTTTGTATTGTCACTTTGCTGATTGAATGAACAGTGGCAGGGCTCGCTGGGATGATTGTTGTTGTTGTTGTTGTTATTGTGCAGATGTGAACTCCACATTTCAACATCCGCTTCCATTTCCATCACATCCGTCAGATAAAGTGCACCTTTATTAAAACGGTAAACAAATCAGCCTCAGCGAGCTTCTCATGTGAATACAGAACCTCGTTGTGAGATTGGGTCACGGTTGCTAATTAGTTAAGCTTCTTTGGAGAGATAAGCGATGAGAGGAGGCTGACATCTTCATTAGCATGTTTCAAAGTCTGGATCTTCTTAAAGAGATGAGAGAATCAGAGCCATTCTGAAGCTTTAAACAAATGTGTTCTCCCCTCAGACGGCTCGTGCTTCGTGTCATAAAATGCGAGAATCGGAGGATTGGTGGTTTAACTTATCTGCCTTTTTAATCGTGACATTATCAGCGGCTGTGCGTGTTCAGCTGGGAAACGTTCTGAGCTCGCCAAGCCTCTGGAACATAGGGCAGCAATTTTCTGCCAGTTCTGTGGCCAGTCTTACTCTGTCATGGTCGCTCAGACCCATAATTTCATACTTTTACACTTGAATGAAATTCCGAGTGATCATTAGAAAGCTATAAAAGGCTGCAGGTGCCTGGAAATGCAGCAGTTTATGGGTATCTTGGAAAAATAGGCAAACATCTCCAGTAAGAGCTTTGTCATTTGTCTTCTTAGGAGGAAATCATGATGGATTGGGGGGCTTTTGTTTGCCTAAATTCTCCATCTGGGGTTTATCTCCTTTATTGTTGCTCTTAATGTATTCATATACGGAGAATAATCACAAACCCTTGACATGAGTGCTGCTGGTCCAGCTTGAATTCAAACCATCCTCCTCCTCATCATCATAATCATCATCATCACCATCCTCCTTCCTCTCGCTCTGACAAATTATTCATCTTCATTTGTTCGGTGCCGTTATTCCAGATTAACCAGATAAATGTAGGTCTGATCACATTTTATGAGATTCCTTCACTATCTGCCTCTAAGTCATTTCATAGTATCGTCTTTAAATCTTTAATACTCATCAAGCATAAGTGATTGTTTAACACAGAGCTGTGTTTTGTGCAATTTTTCTGAATTGACTTGACAAATTATCCCCTGGGAGAATATGCTTGTGGTGTTGCATGACTCTCAGCCGGTTGTCTCTATAATCAGTCCAATATGGTCCATCACTCCCTGGAGACAGATCCATTGAGAGACGACAGTACGGGGTAACCGCCTACAGATAAAAAGGCAACATCATATTTCCCCGAGAAGCCTTTTTTTTTCCCGCCAGCAGTTTTATTAATCATAATATCAGTTGAGTTTTTTCCTCTGTGATGTCGCACCTGCTCGACATGCCTTTTTAAATCTATCCCCGTTTTGCACGAGCTGCTCTACCAAACGATGGAACCGTCTTGTGATTCGCTCTATCTTTTCCACTCTTCTGTGCAGCACGGGCACGATCAAACCCAAAGAGCATGTACCAAACACGCTCCGCGCCCCCATGCGCCTGTCAGGCACTGATTTCTCTACAGATATAGTAGAACAACAAATAGAGGATGTCTTTTGAATCCTTTCTCACTCCAGGCGTGTAATCAGTAGGATCTGCTGAGGGGTTTTCTCCAGGTGGCAGGTGAAACACGCCCCGTTTTCTGACATCACCCACAGAGCTGGATGTGTTGAGCGCCCGCGCTGAGGAAACCACCTTAAGCTTTGGCTCCTCGCCCTTAAAATTTGCTGCGCTTGTTGATGTGAATGGGAATGTGCTGCAGAGTGGGGAGTCGATTGGTTGCAGGCCAGATTTTTACACACTCCCATGCGCTCATACAAATTACTCCTGCTCCTTGAGTGAGCCATTCTCCAGGAGTGTTTTCTCTCAGTTTGCTGGGGATAAGGTGATCATCCCGGTATTGTAACAGAGGATCAAAAGGAGTCAAAACAAGCTAAACGGAAGAGGAGAAGTAGCCAAAGCAGATACCTGCTCTCTTCCCATTCAACACTGTTGCAGTTATCTGAATTTTGAATCAGTTTGCCCAGTGGCACGCAGTTTAGAAATGGCTGATTTGTTTCTAATGGACAGCATTTTTTTCTCTCTCTTTTTTTAAGTGCTGAGGGCCGCAGTCGTTCGGTCTTGCTGACATATAGCGAGATGGAGAAAAGTGTCTTGACAGATGAGAGATAAGAACATGCTTTCTGAGGGAGAAGACGGGCGCTGAAAAAAAAAAGCCTAAGGTGTCTCTGAAAGGCTCTTTGAAAGCTCACAAAGCCCGAGCCTCCATCACCTGAAGATCACTGTCTGCCGGAAACCTGAGCACTGAACCTTTCACTGATTCCTTTCATTTCTTTCACCTTGATGGAAGTTTCTGGGAAGTTTAAGGACAAAGAGAAGTGTGGCTTAGGAAAAAAATTCGGAGTAGTACAACAGACAGACTTAACTTTTAAACCCTCACAATATTATTAACATCTGCTTCAATTTGCTTAATTCCTGAGAAGATATCGTTCTATTGAATATTTATACACATCATGTTCTTGTTACGCTGCAGTATTGCCCTCTGAGTAAAAGATGGACGATGAATTTCAGATGTTTCTTGCAAATAAGTCAATCAGAATCTTGTGGATCTGTTGGAAAAGTGGCAGCTCTTTGTTTCTTGATTCATGTTTGATGACTTGTCACCTTCCTCATTATAAATTCTCTTTGCTCTTACCGGGAGGCAAAACTTCAACAATCCTGTGTTTCAGCGTTTTACGTCGAATCAAGGTAAATTATTCATGACTGTACAGCTTAGGCAGGTCTGGTTGAGTATTTCCCCAGCTGTTACGGTTATGAACAGAAAGAGTAAAGGACGTGAAAGAGGCAACTTCATCAACCACACGTTATGTTTTATGGTGCACTCCAAACTTCAAGTATGCCGAGCATAATTTGTTTCTGTTTTATATGAGCCACCGTGGTCCCCACCTGCCCCGGGCGGGGTTAGATGACGGGGCATTTCTCTACATGAGCTTAGAGACCCATTAAACAGGGTTTTATATGTTACCACAATGAAATGCAGATGGAGGATTTACTGGGATTTCTTTGTAATTTATTTATTTTTTTTTTGCTTTTTAACATTCTCATGCATTTTGAAAAATAGTGTCACGTGAACACTCATGGCATCAAATCTAAAGTAGACTTCAGTATAGAGGCGCCGCTAACTCCTTCTATATGTTCCATTCACAAAAAAAGAATTATGGTCTTTGTGTTGCGACTATTTTAAAGACGTTAAACACGACTGTGAAAAGAGAGAGAACGACAAACAAAAAGAAATGGAGCCAGCGCAAGATCTGCTGTCCTTTGTACTTTTGGCATGTTGGCGGCACTTGATGAATGGATGTCTCTGAACTCGTCGTGTTTCTTCTCTGGGAACGTCTGACCTTTCTCAGTTACGCAGAAACTAAACTTTAGGCGTAAGGAGTTGAGTTTCACATCATTTCTATCTATGAATGCGTGCAGTAATAAATCTTAGTTCAGGCCAACATTTGGGATAACACTTGCAGCTGATGTTTGGGGTCAATTGAACAGTTCCTGTTATTTGGTTTCACTACCTGCCAGACTTTCCTGTTTCTGCTGTTACATCTGACAGTGGCGAACAAATGGATAATGCTCTCTCTGTAAGCACCAGATCTGTCCACACACACACACACACACACACACACACACACACACACACACACACACACCGCGTCAACCAAGCCTTTTAGCACTGTGATGTAAACACATACAGTAGCCGGTATACACTTAACACGCTTGCAACGTAACATTTGTTGATGGTATTGATGTGAGACAAAGTCTATAGTTGGAGTGTAAGCAAAACATCATCGACTTGCTTCCACTGAACTGTCTCCATCTGTGCTTTCAAAGCAATTATAAAACTGTTCTGATGGTTATTGCACATTGCAGCCTGCTGGCCGTCAGTGGTTTTTTGTAATTGCCGATGTCCGGCTTAATGTTCTCTGCGTTGAGTTATTTTTGCGAGTGCTGTTTTCCACATTACATATTCTCGCTCTGCAGTCCAAAAACATTTCAAATCACTATCATTCATTATGAAAATGTTTGGCAAGAAAAAGCACTGATAAGACGATCGGATGCAAGCAATTTTTCAAAATGTGTTTACCGTAGTTGGTGAAGTAGTGTGGAAGAAATGCAGAATAAAGTGAAAAGGTACACACACTCTGCAGGAGTCTGGATGCGTTTGATAGTCTTAAGTTATGAGTGTGACACAGGTGACCAGGCTGACAGAGTTCAGCGCGTGGATCAGGCTGTACTGTATGTCGGCGCCCGTTTCTCCTGCTTCAGGTTTCGGGAGCCGTTTAACATTCCTGTCACACCGGTACAGCACATCACGAGCTCGGCGCCGTGAACCCGTCGAAACCAACCTCTCACCCCCTGCAGTCATTTGGCCTGGTTGGGACTCTACAGTGAATTTGATCGCACTCGGTTTGGTACGTGCACGTTCTCAAATTGCATAAATCATTTGCATGTTGCAGTGTCTAAGCAAGCAAGGAATACAAATCTCTGAAAGGTTTTGGGTTAATGTTTGGGTTTTGTTTAGGTAGCTGATTTGCTTGGGCCTTTGGAAAGGCACTGATAAAGGTTAAATAAGAAAAACCTAAGCTGATTAGAACTTGAGTCACAGTAGCGCTTCCCCTGATTAGAGCTGGAAATCAAACCGGATCGCACAACCTTACTTAAGCCGCACTCTTTCTCTGTCAGTGTAGCACCTGTTTCTAGTCATGTGATGTTAATCCAATTTGGGGTTTTTTTCACCCCATGTAAGCAAAGTGAGACAGGATCTGATCCCTGCATGATCTGAGTGTGTGAGTGAGGACATCCAGGTTTTTGCATATAGTCTAATTTTCATAACATGGAACATTGTGGTGAAGCTGAGTGATAATGGGCTGATTGCTGCCCCTTAACAAGCCACACAAATGTGAATTTAGACGTTATTGGCTGTTGGAAGAGCTGGAAGGATGAGGACAAACTCTCATTTTGACGAATGTATCTGCAGAGCCGCCCAAAGCTGCTGCTGCTGCTGCTGCTGCTGCAGTCACCAACCTCTGCATCAGTGCCATTCCTAATGGGGCTGAAAGACTTGAAATGATTGAAATATTTGTGACATGCTTCCCACTGCATTATCCCTTCAATAATGTCTTTGTTGGGCAACATATTTATTCTGAGCCGTTTTCTGTGGGGAAGGAATCGGCAGGTCTGGATTGCAGCGCCGTCACCCAGCCGCTCTGACAGCTCAGCCTGAACGCTCGGAGACATCCAGAGGAGGCGAGGAGGCGACGCAGTGCCTCTCACCGTTACCCTGGATGACGGCTAAAGGTGCTGGGTGGATCGAGGTATCAAAATGGCAGCACATCCCCTTTCCCCCCCCGCTCTGATCATCACTCCAACTAGTTTAAACGGCTGAGGGAGATGGTGGCTGAAGCATTTCGCCCCTGCTTATCCTATGTGTGTGTGATCAAATGTCCAGGATCCTCTGTGCCGTGCTCATTATCTGGACACTGAGCCTGTTCCACACTGTGGGAGCCTCTTGAGTTTAGATAAGAACCGGCATGCTCTATGTATGCTGTCACTTTAAATCATACAGGGTAAAGAACGCAATCCTGCTGCTGTTGGAAAACCTCACAACTCGTTACGTTTCGGTGTTGATCGATGCAGGCGAAGGAAAAAACGGCTAGACACAGGATGAGTAACTTGGGCTGTGTTGATATCGTGGAGATCCAAGGATTTCCCTCGGGAGGCAATCCTCGCTTCCTGGATTCATTTCTTATAGGAACAAAAAATAATAATGTGACAGCTTTCTAGAAACATGTTCCCCTCAGATGTAATTCAAGCACATAAAATAAACCGTGTTATCTTTTTTTTTTGTTTTGTGTTCTCAAGCCATTTTCACACTCCGTCTCCCTTGGCAGCGTTTGCCGTCTTCCTCAGTGGTTTGCTGGAATGGTTTTGTTTGTAGCATCTGAAAGAAATGAGTGTACAGATGTTGATTCATCATGGCAATGCTTCAGAAAATTCCAAGATCGACTCCCTTCTCTCTTTTCGCTGTTCTGTTTGTAAATGAATTGAAGTTCCGCTTTGGGAAGATTGCACTCATTATATAAATTTAGAGCAATCAAATCAGCTATTATGTGGTTTCAGATTTCATGTTTGTGTCCAGCTGTGACAAGTTCAACTGTCTCCAGAGCAGCTTGCCTGGATTAATAAGACTTTGAAAAAGATCTGACAGCACAACAAAGGATAACGTGAGAACAGATACTGCAGAACCACAAGCTATTACTGTACAATTGGATAGAATATGTGTTGTTATATACATTTTCAGTTAAGTTAAAGTATTAGGCTATTTTGTTTTTTCAGATCTGTCTCCATGCATCTGTGAGGCTTTACTGAGCCTCTTTGGCAGTGAAGTGAAATTACCAAATACTCCCTTTAAATCCCTTTCCATTGCTTCCAACTGCAGTAAAAATGTAAACTGAAGCACTAATCAACAAAGTGGCAGACACAATCGAGTCTGTGTTAGATTAAATGTGAGACATTTGCTGTATATTTGCATTATAACACAGCCAGACTTTCATTAAACACATTTGGACACAAAAAATATACAAATAGGATATAAATTAAAATAATTTAAAGCTGTGAAAGGATGAAACGGTGCTAAAGAAAAATCTGTCATGTGATTTCCCTTAATCCCTTAATATCCCTGTGTTTGCCAAAATGCACTTCAAACGTGTGCTGTGATGCCTTACCAGCATTGTTCTGCAATTATTTCGCAGCTATAGAACTGAGGCCCATAATTGACGCCCTAACCCGCCCCTGAACGGAGGCCTGTGATTGGCTGAACTCCTCACTCCTTCCCCTAATGACCTTTTTAGACCTGGATGATGTGCAGAACATTTCAACGTTCAAATGTCTCTACCTGAGAATATGATGTCGCAGAAACAAAAGAATGGAAAAGGGAATTTCATACCAGCCATTGTAACTGTTGGAATTTAGTAAGTTGTTGTTGTTGTCAATATATAATAGTATAAAGATAATAGTTTCCACCTGGTAATCACCAAACATTTTTGTCCAAAACTGAATCCTGAAAACTGAATGGCATTGAAGGAGCTCATGTTTATCATAGAGAATGCAGCAGTAAGTTTTGTTGATTTAGAAATAGGAATAAACAAATAAAACAACTGTGCATCTCTCAGTGTTGACTAAAGCTAAGCTGAGGGTCCTGTTGTCTCATTTAAATCTCTCTGCTGCTTTAATGCTCAAATAGGAACGACATCACATGCAACAGCCCAAGGGCAAAAACAAATGGGGGTAGGTGGACAGAACTTTGGTGTGGGCCATCTGTGTGCTATTTAGACTGGTCCCAGCAGCCATGGCTGCTTAATTCAAAAACTGTCAGGGAGTGTCATTAGGTGCAGCCATTTAAAAGCTTCAGATTTCATTAGCCACAGGAAGGGCCACATTACCCTCAGGATTAATGTCAAGTTTCGCGGTTCAGTGCTACAGCAGTGGACTGCATTAATGTGACCAGGCCGACCCTCTTGTTTAAACACACCCTAACTGATTAAAGATTATGTAGGCCAAGAGGAGCCTTTAAATAGCCTGTGAGTTATGGACATTCTGTACAAGCAATAGTTTTACATCTTTAAAATCACCTACCACTTCCTGCAATTCCAACACAGAACGCTAAACCTCCAGCTGAGGGGAGTTATCTGCCTTTTCTCCGTTTTGTTTATGCTCTTGTTGCATCACGGCTGTTTCATAACAAGTTGTGCTCTGCGGTATCTTGATGATGTTGGGTGGGCGGCGTGTGTTGTCGAGGTGACGCCATGCTGTACATTACGTCAAGCCCGGGCCTGTCGGGAAGCCTGAGCCGTAGCCTCGCTATCTAGAGGAAGACGCAGAGAGCCGAGTCACGGCATGGTGAAACGTCTCCAAAACGATAAGACGCTAAAAACCAGCCAAGTCATCACTCTTCCTGTTTTAATTAGGATGCTGCAGCCCAATCATTTCATCTGCTTCCTTCCGTGCCATGATTAAAGACGCAGAGTTATGTTTCTCAGTCTGTGGAATTCATCAGTGGCGAAAATGACTTGGATTTCGGGAGCACAACTGCATTGTATTACAGGAGGTTTCAATATCATGTGTAGCCTCTCTTCCTCGGCACTGAAAATGAAACTGTCAGCACCGGTGAGCTAAATGAGACTTAATCGAGCATTGTGCAGCTCTCTCTGCAGTTTTGCTACATCATGTTGACATCTTTCCAAGGCCGGAGGCTGCGAATGTAATATATTCCGTCCTCCTGAGGGGTGGCGGCACTGTTTGTTGGAGGGTCACAGAATCTCTGTGTTTCATCACTTGCCCATTCATCACAATGTCACCCATGTGCCTGCGTGTCAGGACTCCCAACGTGCATTACCAGGTGTGAGACGGGTCTGAATTTTCGTACTCTTAATCAGGAAATGATCGCAACCAGCCGTGATTCATAGTGTGGTCTGGTTGTCATAATATATACGCTGAGCTCCAGAAGCCGCATCTTAAGGCTGAAATGTATACGCTCACTCCTGAGAGCTATACCTGCACCAGTGGGATCTGTTTCCCTTGCAGAGCTCTGGTCTGATCTCACTTTCCAGAGTTATGACAAATCTCAAGAGGCAGAGCAATATAAATGTTTGAAAGCTAGTTTGGACTGAATTCCCTTTCATCTTTTTTTCTTCCCTTCACACGAAACCTGCAGACTCTTTTCTATGTCAACTAGAGGGACTTAGACCTTTGAGGAGTTACAGTACTTCTACTACTACCACTGACTTGGCAGTGAATCCAGTTTTGCAATTAACACGTTTTTTTATGCTCTCACTTTTGTACCAAGTGCGCTCTGAAATAAGTACATAATCCCTAAAGGGGGGAGAGCATCACTGTTTAATGCCTGCTTATTACTCAAGTGCAGCTCAGTCAATATCTTGCAAACTGCAGAGAATGTCAGACAAATATGTTGGATGAGTCCGCGTTGGGCTGTAAATTCAATCCAGACGTAAATTATTACCAACCAGAGTGTTGTGAATGAGGACGTTTATATGCTTTGTAGATCATTCAGCATCTGTCTCATCTGCATTACTTAATCGACACATTCTTCAATTATTAGATCGCTTTAGTTTTCGTTTGAAACTCCATCTTGTTAACGTATAGAGACAATGTCAAAGTGTGGCCATTTGAGCTGATTTTTGCTCAGGACAAATAGCAGTGGGATTCATTTCCAGAATAATCCATGCAGAGTAATGATGTACTGTACAAACTGTAAGTACTGCAAACGCCTGATATTATGGATAAGAGACCTTGGTGCGAATTGAATAGACCTTGACCCACTTTGGACAACAAAGCTATGCCCTGGGAAATGACTGGCGGATAATGGAAAATAGAGGTGAGACCAAAGAAATACGCCTAAAAGAGAACAATGCCTGCAATTCCTTTTGACTTTTGACTTTTTCAGAGGTTGCCAACAAGTCGTGCACTGTTCACTACAGTGGAAAAACCCTAATGACGACTACTCTTAAGTGTGAAGACCTTATTGAGGTTTCCCTAGGAAGCCTCCCCAGTGCATCGTTTGGTGCCGTGCTGCAGGCAGTCACTGCAGAGACTCCAATTACTGACCAAGTCCCACTTGACTGGCTTCTAACTGTGACCAGCAAATTAAAAAAAGGGGAGAGAGGGGAGCAGAAAAACAATTTAAGAAGCATATCCAGTGTTACGTTGCGGCGCTGTACAGGCCTTACAGGAAGCCGAAGAAGATAAAGTTTAACAAGTGCATTGCCGAGCAGAGGGAGAGATAGGCAGCTCTTTGTTCATGTGTTGGACGCGCTCCAAACTCCTGCTCTGTAGGATATTCTTCGATAATCCAGCGAGTGGCTGATTTATGGGCTGCATTAACGTTCTGACAAAACTTCCTGGGCAAAATCTGTAACTTTTACTGAACTGCATGGGGCGGGAGAGAAAATAACATCTAACAAAAATGGATGTCATTCTGTCGAGTCCACATGAATGAGGATCGCTTGAGCACGCTGAGTTACACCTGTGGCTCTGGGAGTTCAGCGCTGCCCTCTGCTTAGAAGTTAATGGCATCAGGTCAGCGTAACAGTGGAGTCATAGAGTACATGCAGCTCAGTCTCTGGTGTGGTACCGGGACAAATGTGAGGAGTTTTTGAGATAGGTCTTCCCGTCTATGATTCACTTCATATGTCCGCAATATGGGAGAGGTTCAGTGAGACATTAAACCACAGCTGTGTTGAAATATTGGATCAAATTATGATTCAGTCCCTGGAAACTAAACCAATTATCCTGGGGTTCGTGGGCCAAGAGCAGCTGCCTGATCCCCAGAGGAGGAGAGGAGAGGCGCGTCATATTTTTCGTGTCATCGAGCACTTGCAAGGGATCCGAGGCACTTTGAGCACACAACGTCTTCCACTGTTTCGACACGATATCGTGTTGCCGAAGACAGGAGCTTGTATTCCGGGAGGAGCGTTAGAAAAATGAGGATGTTCAGCGTTTGACACTGCAACGCGATTACGCAGTTCCGTCCATGCAGACAGATATTAACCAAGTGTGAGATCAGGGGAGTGCAGAGGCAGATGAGAGGCCACCATGTGTGTGTTTGCTACCATACAGGGCTTAAGGGACAGCTGGTACACTCATCACCACTTTGCTGAACCCTGAGCTTCCAAAATCCTCAGAGATTGTTTCTTCTGAGGAACTGATGTGCATGTTACAAAAACCTTTGGAGTATTTTTGTTGACATGTCGCTCATTCCTGTGGAATTCTACTGCAGTTTGGTGCAACCTCAGCTGGGATTGAGCTTCCAATATGTCTTAAAAGTACAATAACAAATATTCATATGATACAAAAATGAATATACTGTGTCATTTATAACTCAATGAGATGAAGAGAAGAGAGCTTTGAATTGTTGCTGAAAATCCTACAGCCTTAATCTGTGTTAATGTCCTATACCTACATCTTATTATACTGGAATGTAAATTACAAAAGTAAATATGCTTTTGAACAAAAGCAGCAAGTCTGAGCTATTTGTGGAAAGGATGACACACCTTCTCTTGTTCAGACTGGAGTCTTATCTTTTCTTCGTCCACAAATTGCACTTTGCACAGTGCAAGAGCTGTGGTTTTTCACTCCCACATGAATTGGTGACACTTTGATTAATCTTTTGTCATCCCGCAGTATGTGCTCCGCTCCCCTTAAAAGGTTCAAACTGTTGTTTACCTTTTCTGTTGCAGAAAGGTCTACAATTCCCATGTTTCCACGGCAATGATAAGTTGGAAACGGGATCTGTGCAAATGTTTTGCTTTTGTACGATGAAAGGTGGAAAGAAATTGTCATATTTTTCTTCTGTATCTTCAACCTGTTGATTGAAATCTTGCCAGGTTAGAATGTGTTAAGAAAATAGGAGCATTAAATCAATCGCTTAAGAGTTTATTGTTTTAAAACTAATAAGAATGAGGATTTGATGCACGGCAAGGTGAACTTGACTGACTGCTGAGGTTACCTGAGTGCTCATTCTCCTGCGATAAAAACATCCTATCAGCTCCTCACGCATAGCTTACTCGGTACCGTCAAAACAACTCTTTCTGTCTGGACCCGTGTGTGTGTGTGTGTGGATAGGAATGAGGTAGACATTGGAGTGATGGACTAGAAGTGACACATGACCCCTGAGACGAATGACAGATTAGCGGCCACCTATAGGAAAGCTCCTGGAAGGATGTGGAGGCGGTAATCAGGACTTCCACCAGCCACAATGCATCCATCCATCTGCTCTTCCAGGTCCATACCCTTGCAGCTGGTGCTCAGCTTCCAGATGTGGAGGCCACCTGTAGGAAAAGTCACACTGATTTCCTGCCACAGAGACAAGCGTCCTCCAAGGAGTAACTCTGACCCGATACTCCCTGATGGCACGTGTACAACAAACCGGTTATTATTAGAGTCAAGGGCACCATTGGTGTTATTGGTGATGATGGTTTTCAGTCCTCACCGTTGGCGTGACACGGGACTGCTGGGACTCTATTCTGGGTCCAGCCAAACTGAAACGTGCAGAATGTCTGTGGCTTATTCTGACATGTTGCACTGTGAGTGAGCCCCAAAAGGTTCAAATGCCAAATGAGACCTGAATAAGGCGTGTGTGAGTATTTATTGCCTGTGTGTGAAGGTACACTGCACACACAGGCAACTCAGGGGGCAGGGAAATTAGTCATAATCTGATGTATGTGCCTCAGGTTTGCTCTGATTGGGACAAAAAGTCAAAAGCTAATTTATTTTGTAAACTTGCACCTCAATTCATAATGTTATTGTTTTTGCCCATTACTGTAGGAGCTGATGTATTAATCAGAGGCTCATATTGCAAAGTACACAGGATTGACAGCAATCAACATCTAAATCTTATTTATTCTTGTGTTGCCAGAGTTTTAAACAGTGAACCAGCTAATAAATATACAAAATATTGTTGTCATTAAGAAGAAAGGTTTTCCATTCTGAATGTAGATTTAGCTTAAACAGTAGCTCTTGAGTTTGAATCCCCTGGCCACATGTGTCGGCGTGTTTCTGGTTTCTTTTCCATAGTCCATGCAGATGAGGTAGTTTGGCAACTAAAATAGATGCTATTAGGTTTGGATATGAGTGTGAATGAGTGTGTGTGTCTATCTCTGTCCAAAGGGATGCTGGGATTGGCTGCAGCCTCTAGAAAAACTGGGTGTGATGGATGGATGGACTGGAACTTTAGTTCTGTATTAAAACTTGAGCCTATATGCCAAACAAATCCGGCCCCCAGGACAACACTGTCACTTCCCTCAGAATTGTATGTCTGCTGCCTCTGTGGCCTCAGACAGAAACCACACAGACATATGACCAGGCTGCCTCAGGACATGAAGAGGGCCAGGAGGCAAATCACCTGCTGTCATCATGTTCCACTCTGAACACAGCCCCTCTGAACCAGCATCAAGGTCAAACAGGCAGGGCGGCACTTCATGTCCCAATCTATCCCATTTTCAGATGTCCTGCTTTTCACTGAGATCAAATCACGTCCTAACAACCGGATTAGAAGTGCCGGTGGGGGGCGAGAGGAGGCCTAGCGGTTGTATATTAAAATGGACCCATGGTGTGCACAAGCCTTTGAACAGGAGCGATCTACACATCCAAGAGAGAATGTTGCTGAAAACCTTGTCAAAGGAAATCCGACACAGAGATCGTCCTTGTGACTTTAGAGTTGTTTTTGGTGCCGACTGATTGGACTAACACACGGTGGTGCTATAGTGGAGTCTCAGAGTTTATTGATGGAAATGTTGCTTAAACCAAACCTGAACTGTCAAACCTATAAATGAACACACAATGCAGGTTTTCTCGTCAACATTCCTTTCTGTTTTTGTTGTCTGCGGAGTGCGTGAGCAGACAACAACGTGAGACGCAAAAGCACTAAGCTCTATCTTATAGAAGGACCACATGACCTGTGATCTGTTTAGGAGGAAAAGGATGTATTTTCAAAATGATACAACGGCAAGAAAAGGAATTGATGCTCTATTTTCATTCATTGTTTTTGATTTTGTCCAAGCAAAGAAACCTTTTCCAGCTAAGGGTTAACTTACTGTAAAATCTGACCAATCACAAGCACGTGGTGTTGGTTGGTGGTTGATGTTGGGGTTAACTGTTACCGTGTGAATGCAAATCCACTCTAAAGGCCAAGCGTAACCATTATTCCCTGAATCGCCGCAACACAGATGAACTGCAGGTCTGAGTAAATCTCAATGGAGCATTCACACACACACACACATGGTTTAGTTCGGTTTAGTTGAACACAGGTGGAAACGAAGGACAAGATCCTCCATTTATTCCCTGATTCGTAGAGAATTAACTAAGATCAGACTGGACCTCTGTTAGTACTGCAGGTAGACGAAAAGGTGCTATGTGTGTGTGTCTGCACCTTATAAGGAACATCTAGTAACATCACAGAAACATGGAAGTTACAGCATAATATAATGTATATCCTTACATTAGACCTCAGTGCTGCAGTAGTTTTGTAAGGAGGTTTATTGTTTCAAAAATCTGCATGGGAACATTATGTTCCTTTTGTAATCTTTTTCTAATCTTTCAGCATTCATAATTGGTCTTAATCCCAGAGCCGAATTGATCCGTTTTAACCAGTTAATTGTGTAATTGTTCAAATCTGGACAGTGAGTAACAAGCCCACCTAAAAGGTTCACATGGCGACTGGCTCTGTGGTCATCTGTCCTAAGCCCAAAACAATGCTCAGCAGACCAGCCTGTGCCACCTAAATCACCGAGCGTAAAACCGAGTCGTTGTTAAAATGGAAGCGTATGTTTGGCTAATGAGGCTGAGCTGTCCAGTCACTTTCACTCATGTAGATCTCCTAATCTGGTGTGGATAAGGGGGGATTTCAGAGCAAAACAGACAGACAGATAGCGATGGCAGAGGGATGTCAGGCCCAGGATGTCAGCGTTGAGGGTGGGTGACAGTGTTATTCCCTGCCATCTGTTTCCCAGGTGGCGGTCCAGCAGTGCTGTATTGAACTCACGGGCTTGAGGGTGCAGGGAACATCCCAACATGCCATAGATTTGGCATTGCAGCACAGAGGCTTGGGTACAGGTTACACAGTCATATTAAAAAAAGGTCTCTTACCCTCAGACTGACCATCTGTCTGTCTCTCTTGCCGTCTGTCCGCTTTCACGTACATGGCACCCACTCCGCTCAAAGTCAGGATTGGCATGGTCGCAACTCGCTCTACATCGCTGAGGTATTAAGTTACAGAATGCAGACACAGAATGCAGAAAAAGGGAGTTGATTCAATTAGAGCAAATACAACCGTTTGTTTACTCTCTGCATTCCGTCTTAAGGCTATTGTTCCATGCGAAATTCCCATGAAAGCCATCTCCAGCCCTCTGAGGGATGGTAAGTGGCATCAGTGTTTGGTGACGCAGCACACGCTGTAAATGGCGTATCATTTTCTGTTTGAGTATGTTACCCAAACAGCAATGGAATGTTATGAGAGCAATGGGGTCTCATCGCTCAGCCTTTTATGAGGAGACCTCACAAAAGCCCAAATCACTCTCCCTCTCTGTCTCCGCTGTCACCCTCAGGAAAAGTGAGCGCGCCGTAAATCACCGTGGCAGATCTGTGTTTTGAAGCGGCAGACTGCCTGTAGCCAGTGTCATTTTATAGGTTGTTATTTCAGAGAGAAGGGCTCTGAAATGTTGCTTTTAATGCTGATATGGTCGCCTGAAGTGGTGAATCAAAGCAGGGATGAATGGAGAGACATCTAGAGAATGACACCAAAAGACAGCCCAGGGTTCACGGGGGAACCTCAATTCAACCTTTGTCCAGCGCCTGAACCTCGTGGAGTTCAGCTGATTCTTTTAGTATGGAAAGTGGAGGCTTTATTGCATTCTTCGAGGATGTGAACCTGAACGTATCAGTGTTAACTTGCAACATGTGCACTTATATACAATGAATTACTTTGTGTGAAGGCTCAAGGGAGAGGTTTTAAGAGAAACCATGGAGGGGTTTGGGTTGGACCGTTCCTGTGCGGACCATGGTCTAGATGTCTAAATGCAACGATAAGGAGACCAAAAATAATGACTTGATTTTGAGTACAAAAAGACTTTTTCAACTGCAGAGACCTGAGACCTTTCACGTGTGCATGTAAAGCTTTCTGATTTGATAAGAAAACATTTAGACATCTTGACGATAACGTGTCATAACTGCGTGCCTGCTCGCATGCATTAGTCTACACAAATCCCCAAACAGCCCATGTGTAAGCTGCAGAAAGAGAGAGAGAGAGAGAGAGAGCTGGATTATTTCTCCCTGATGCCCTTTGTTTGAAGAAAAAGGTGTTGACTGACAGCTGAGCTCCTGAACTCTACTCAGCCAGGGTTCAATGCGGCTGCCTGGCTAATGAGGTCGACTAGAGGGATTATAATAAGACAGGGAATATTAGTGTTCTCGTATGTCAGTCAAGACGGGAAAACCTCCCAGTGTTGTGGTGTCAAAATGAGCTTTTGGGCTTCCGATTGGTTCCCATTTAGCATATAACAACACAGACTGATGTCCCGGCGTCCCCAGAGGAGCTTAAAAATGTCTCGGTTTTGTGACAGCTAATGGTGGAAGGAGTTACGGTGGGAAATCTCACCATGGGTCCATTACCCAGGCTCCGATGGACACTAAGGGTGCCCCCCCAAACGTACAAATTATCTCCTGTCAGCTTTTCCGCAGTAAAATGTGGTAGTTTTAACCTCGCAAGTCTTTAACCCCGCTATAATCATTCAGCAAAACGTAGACCTCAAGCTGAGGCCAAATCCCTGCTTTGCGATGAAACATATTAATGGGCATCGTGCTTGACCCTCTTACGCCTTCATTTTAGGCCATTTTCAAGAGCAAACAGAGACGGAGATGAGAGATGGAAAGAAAAACAATAAAAAAAAAGAAAAAAGCCAACTCAGAAGAGCGATGTGACATATGGAAGCGATCATTGCCCTGGACTCCCATCTGTGTCGGCAGTCATGGCCTGCTGGCACCCACAAGTCACTGCTCAGGATAGGAGTAATCCAGGGAAGAGGATTCACGGAATTTGTGATAAGAGGAGTAAGAATCCCTTGAGGATACGTTTTCAGCGTGGGGGGTAGGAGTGTAGGACGGGCACTCGCAGGTTTGCGGGTGGAGGGTGTTAGTGTGAGGTGCAGAAGCTGGCGGGTTTGCACGGAAAACAGGTGCCCGGCAGCTCAGAGGGGTTCAGCAGGGGTTTATAAGGGCTCACGCTTTCTCACGCTTCCTCCTTCAACCAAAACCATATACACAATTCAACGTGCGTGGCCGCCATAGCTTCAGCTCGGTAACAAACTCTAAGTGACAGATTTGAGTGAAATTTAAACAGTTTGTAGACCCGGTTGACAACTCAACAGAACAAATGTGCATTTGGCTCTCTGCACTTGCCAAGATTAGTTTTGATTCATTTCTCTTTGATTTCTGTTTGGATTTACCGAGCCAGTTTCTTGGCAAGCCTCGCAAACGGGAATAAAACAAACTGAAAGGCGTAATTGGAAAGGGAAATTGGCTTCTCATCTTAATTTACATGTTTGCATTGTTGAATGAGCCTCAGGGAATGAATTAAAACTGTATTATTATAAGCCTCAGAACTGAGCGGAGAGGTAATTTAGGAGTCTCATGACCGCATTCATTCACGCTTCATATCCTGGTTCACTGCAGATCTAATCAGTAAGTTGAATGATATTTGCTCCCTCCAGTCATGTTCTATTTTGTTCTTCATCTAAAAAACAAACTATTCATTCGAGCTGATTAACAATCGAGGTGCTAGACGACATTCAGTTAAGCATTTACAAATCTAATAATGTGTTTTCATGTCGCATCGCACAATAGAAACATAAATGATTCCACTTCCACCAAACTAAATGCTTTTTCATCAATCAAAGAGTCGCACAGGAAGTGTCATAGCACAATACGGAGGTTTTATAAGTCGTCTTTATCCCAAACTTCATCTTCTCCTTTGCTACACTGTACCAACTGGCACAGTCCAAGTTTTTTTTGTCAGTGAAAAATTTATCGTAGAGTAGTAAATGTTTTATCACCCCATTTCAGAAGGACTCCTGATGGGAGGCTGTGGGCCAGGATCGCTCTGAGAGTAAATGCCCCTTAGCGTTTTTATGAGCATGCATCTTAACACACACGCAAACACACATAAACACTTGGCGGGTTTTAAGGAGCGCACGGCATCTGAGGGCATCTCGGGGCATCTTGTGTACCTGCGATCCTTCCTCCACTTTGCATTAGTCCTTTCCTCCTTAAATCCTTTACTAGAACAAATGAGCCCTATAGTTTGAACCTAAGGCATTAGAATAAATGCAACATGTCATCTTGTGTGACAGTCTGGTCAGGTCCCTTGGGTTCTTCACCCAGCACAGCTCAGTGTTACCCAGAGGCCACAGAGGGCAGACCCGGCACATTTAACACCTCACAGACACCAACACCTGGGACTTATTAGTGTGTGCATACACACCAAATGTCTTGGCCTTTGTCTTAATTTCCACACTTAAACAGAGCTGGAAGAAGTTTCTGTGTTCAGTTTGCCTCCCCCCCCCCTGCATTTCTTCGGCCTCCCTGCTGCTCGTCCATCTTCAGTGGTGTTGTGCAGAAGGGAGGGAGTCTTTTCAAGCTTGACTAATGTGGTTCAGATAGCGTGCAGGATGACGATGGGGGAGCACCTTGATCTGGGAAGTACCTTGTTTGTTGTGGCGGCTTTACCTCCGTCGAGTATGCCGTCCTTTTTTCACCCATGGCTTCCTCCTCATCACCGTTCTGCTTGAGCAGTTCATTCAAATGAAAGAACAGCTGCCCTTTTTTAGTCTTGTTCCTGTTCTAATGACACAGAGCCTCTCTGGTCTGCTGCAGTCTGGGACCTCGGGACATGGTGTCATGCAGAGTGAAGCTCTTAACAGGATGCAGGCCTCCTCCTGACTGTGGCCACCAACATTTGCCTCAACTCCCTGTAATCAAGTGCACCACTAGGAAGTGTTTTGTTCAGGAGATCAATTTTGTTGTTTTTGTTGTTTTTAAATGCATTTGTTTCCTCTGGTACAAAACAATCAGACAACATCCTTAGGTGGGGAGGGGAGTGTGCCGGTGCTGTGTGCAGCTGGAGGTGACACAGCATGCGGTGGTACAGTAATGGAGCCATCCATCAACGGACTCCATTAACACACCTTGACAAGCCAGCTGAGGCCACTCCAGTGGCCATGGTGACCAGTCTAAAGGTTGATGTTTTGTTCTCAAACTGTAGATGCAGAAATTGATCGTAAATGCTATATGGGAATTTATGAGATGAACGGATGGATGGTGTGTGTGGCTGCTCAATGAGTGACACACACACACACACACACACACACTCCTCCTTGTTTACGTTTTTCTGCCTGCACATATTTTCATTCCCTCTCATATGTATGATTTCTTTCCAAGAGTTTAAGCACATTCATCTCTGTACTCTTAAAGACAACTTGTAAAGGTGCGGGAAATGACAGATGCCCTCAGGTGTGTTCCTGATATTTATCCAACAGAAACAGAGCAACACGTGCATCCCTCTTGAGTCCTCTCTCTGGCTACCTGAAGGTCAGTTTAGTCGACTCCTTTGGAAGAATATGCTATGTTTTGATAGATTGTTCAGGTTTCTTCAGCAGCCACTCACTTGCTTTGGCTCGCTGCCATTCTTGTGTTGGGTAGGTTGCGTACAGTTGGGCACGCCGGGTTAGGCAGACAGATGCACCTTTATAATAATAAACACGGAGAGTCGGTGGATCTGTTTGTTGTTCATAAGCTTCCACCCTGATCCTGGTGAAAAAGGCAGTATTTGCTGTTTCTTCATTCATTGTCATCATGCCTAAGAAACCGTGGTTGCTTTTTAACATTCCACATGTTGGCCTTTCATCGCTGCTCAAGAGCTTGGGTGTCTTGTTCTCTGTACTTAAAACTACAGATAATTCACTCAAGCTGAGAAAGAGCAATTATGTGCCATTTCAGCACTGAAACCCATCTCCAGTTATCACCATGGCGATATTTAAAATGTGGTTAGAGTCAGATGGCTGACACAGAAAGTGGTAATATGTTCCTCTTTCTTACTGATCACTCTTTGTTCTCTAGAAATTTCAACAGACTAACAAACACATGAATCCTGCAGATAAACTCATTTCCCAAATCGTTTCCACTGTTTGAGCTTGAGTAACAGCTACTGTTGGATGGCTTAACATAGCGTGGGTTTTGTGGAAAAAACTAATATCCTTAAATCAGAATAGACGGGTATTTTTTCTCTACTTGGTATTTAGTTTTTTTTTAGTTCAGGCCTGAAAAATGTCCCAGTGAGCCCCCAGTGTTTATGCTATCTTTGACCAGTGATCAGTGTTCCTTTCAGACGACCATATCGCCTCCATCTATGGCATGTCGAAAAGCATCCTCCTGCATTCCATTCCTTTTGTTTGCAGAGCTTAAGGAAGGACATAATGAGTCTTCCATTGACTTTACATCCTTGGAAAGTCCGCCTTGGCCTCACACCTGCTGCCTATAAGCTGCTGGAATTCCTGCTTTTTCACTGTTGAGGATGTGCCGCGTGGAAAATATGCAGGCGGCGCAAGGCCATCAAGGTAGCACAGCGTGCGTCGAGGAAACGCAGAAGAATGTCAACCTGGACATCAGCACCACATCCACCAGGACAGCCAAGAATTCAGCCATTGTTCAGTGCAAACAGCCTCTCCATCACTGATATTGAGCACCTGTTGACTTAATATACTGCAGGTTAATGTTCTTGTTTTTCCCTCTTTGTTTTGACTGGGATGTAGACAAACGACATGAGCTGTGCTGTTGCTGTGCGATGGCAGGAATGTTATTGATTTGGTTGTTTATTAATATGAGCAATATTCCTCAGTCAATCCAATACTCTGTCTCACCTTTTACCTCTGAACTTTAACCTTCAGACACACTGGAGTTAAATGCCATGATAATAGACAGGAGCCGCCAGCATCAAGCTGTCAAAAGTATTATTCAGTGTGACATGTACCTCAAAAAGCTACAAGAGTATTTCAAGTGGCGGAAACAGCTTCGATCCCACCTGGTTTCTTTCCGTCTAGAACTAGTTTTAATATCTAGTCCAAGCAGGCTCATAAGCTGCTCCTAAGAACACTGTGATGACTTTGCAAAGCTCAGGATAAGGCTAATGCCTGGATAGAGTGTCCTCAGATGGTCGCATCCTAATCCACAGACTGAAATCTGTCTCTCTACTATGTACAGTATGTGAGTCAGACACAGGGTCCTTCACAATAAACCAGTGCCACTTTTTCACTCATTTTGCACTGACAGTCAGACATGTCTGGCCTTGCACGGCGAGCATTGCAGGCTGTCACCAAAATTCCTGAAAGGACAGACAAACAATCGGGGAAATTCTCCATGATGGGTTGCAGCAGCTCAGCAGGGGGTCGGGCTCCCTGCTGAACCAGTGTCCACTGCTTTCTCTTTCCTCTGTGGCCCTCAGACCCTTAAGAGACCACACTGTGCTGCACTGCAGTGACGGCCTGAAGCGTCTCTGGGGCCTCTGCTTGATTTATGATCAGCATGCATTTGTTTAGCTAAGACTTCTGCTTATTTTTGTTTCACTGTTAGAGACTACAGGCTGAGATAATGAATCAACAGACAGGACTGAGGTTACGGATCCACTGAGAGTTGCTCCTCGCTGCTCACCTGGTTTGACCATTTGTGCACTGTTGTTGTTAGTTATGAACTAGACTTCAAAAGCTCAACACACTCAAATGGCATTAGTGGCTATTCGCATTAACAATTTAGTACTTGTAGTCTTTTTAATTGCAACACTACCTCTAGAATTAATCAAGTGGATACACACATTTTGAAATTGTATTACATTTGCACGCCGACATAAATTTGGAAGGTTGAAAACATTGTAGAATTAAATGTGCAATCTGTAATTCAAATATGAAGAAAACTGTCGCAGCATCATCTAAAATCAAAACAGATGATTGAACCTAGAGCTTCATGGTGGATCAAAGCTTTGTACAAATGGTAAAGTCCTGGGTTGAAATTAACAATTTTGGACACAAACGCATATGAATCCATCTGGAAGATCAAGTGAATGTGCACATTAGATGGTGGCAGATTTGCTCGGTTAGTTCACGTCAAAGTCACATTTAATCATGATTCTTTATGAAAATGTATAATTGCAGCCAGTGGTTCATTGCACCTTTGTATCCAGTATCATGGGACTCAAACTTTCTCTCCTTTTCTCTCATTCTCAGTCATATATTTAATGACACGCTTGGCTTATCAGACTGTCAAGAGTTGGCAGTTTTTAAAAGCAAAAAAAAAAAAAACATTAGTTCACCGAGTTAAAGCCTGGGAATGTGGGTTGGATTAAACTCTGTGAGTGTTAGATAAGCGTAGAGTGAAAGGTATAGCTCAATAATAAAGAGCACGCCTGCTAAAATGAGCTATAAATAGAATTTGTCATCAGAGCTGGGAGAGCACGGTGTTTGGACGCGGCAGAGCTTACGGGCAGACTGGTTGATATGTCGGCCGAGGTCAGTGTGTGCGTGCAGACTGCGGCGGCTCCATTTTTCCGTTGGTCACTGCCGACACCCATAAAAGTCCATCACATGACAGCGACAGGGTGTCATCGCCTGGGGTTTTGTTTTTCTTCTCATTCCAGGAGAGGTGTGAAATCAATGCCTGCAGCCATCACACCGGCCGAGTTTCACTTCAATTACATTATTCATGTGGATTTAAGGCTGAAAGTTCATTCTGATTGTAGTTTTTAATGGTATACACTATATGTCATACAATGTCACATTTTTGGATGGTGGAGTCATTTGGCACGTCTGCCTTTTGTGTAAAACGCTCAAAAAACCAATAACATGTTCTTTTCTTCTTTTAGACAGGAATAGCAGACGTGTTTGGTGTGTGTGAGAATGGCCTTTAGTCTCCGTCTGTTTTTCATGCTATATATTCTGTATCTGCATCAATAAAGCAGCTCATGGGTCTTAAAGCTCCCTGTGACAGCAGCTCCGGCTCTGTTTCACTATTTGCGAGGGCGCAGCTTAACCCCCAACTAGTGCGCATAAGGGGCCAAGTTGACTGGCTGGGTTTGACATTCAGTCCTCCCTTTGTAATGGGGTCAGAGCCGGCTATGGGGGAGCAGTTAACTAGTGTCAGAAGGAAAGAGGAGTTTAAGGGGACAAGGAAAATCCCCTGCAACTAAGAGGTGTCTGTCTTTTTTTTTTTCCTCCGTCCGCAGCAGTGTAAAGGCCTTATTCTCAAGGGTCAAAAGGTCAAGCTAGGCCCTGCGCTAATTCCCTCACAAGCCTATTATGAGCTCCTGGGTGAGGGGGACATGAGCAGTGCAATACCTTAAGTCGGAAGTTCAGCCAAAGCTTTGGAAATGTTCTCATCCTCTCATCCAGCATACTGTATGTGAAACTTGTTTCTCACTAACCAGGTTGTTCTCTAAGCGTTCCAGTTATTTATTGTTAGATTTCAGGAAATCAACCACTTGTCCAGGATTAGAGATTTACAGAAAAAGAGAAAAATTATGCAATATTAATCAAGCTGCAGGAGCCAGTTTAGCTGAAGCGGGCATGTGTGTTTACATGTGATCAGTCCAGCACAATGGCATCGCTCCATACACAGTAACGTCCAACATTACTCAAATGGGGCAAATTCCAACGGCCGTTTAATGATACTACTTATAGAAAGCTTTAAAACAAACAAACTTAAGACAATGACAGATTCACTCACACACCGGATATCCAGAGGTCAGGAAGCACTGTGAATCGATAGGAAACAACACAGCATGAGTCGGAGTGTGTCCCATGTCCCTGAAGGCACCGCACACTTGAACCCAGGTGCTTTCCTCCGCGTATTTGTTCCTGTTTACCGCCTGGCTCTCCTATTTGTTTGGGTGTTTTCTCTTGGTCCCTGAAGTCAACACCTTCCTGTGACCGCGCAGCTCTCGTCTGACTCCACCGCGCGTTTCTGGCGACCGGACGTCATTAAAGGGGCCCAGAATATCAAGCCAAGGAAGTCTGATGGAGTTCAGTGTGTGTGGTGCATTGTTTTGAAAGCATGCTGGTTTGGGCTTTTGCTATTTCTGGAGCCGCAAAGAGCCCTCCTGCACATCAACTGTATTCAACTGTAAGAAGTAGTTATTTTCCACCTACGCCTTCATTGCCAAATAAAACAATGCCATTTCCAAGGTCTTCCTCTATGTATAAATTCTTTTCCTGTCTCCGGAGTGACGACATTATCACCAACTCGGGAATGTTTTTGTAAATGCTGTGTGAATTATTCTACGTGTGAACATCGGAAATCCATTTTGCAAATTTGCAGCGCGTTAGGATTATTGATTCACTCCGATTAAATAAAAGACGAAGAATTCGGTCTTCCGTGCAAGAACTCTTTTGTTTTGTGGTATTTTCCAGCTTTGATCCTCAGCAGGACAGTCTGCTGATAGATGGAGAAGTTTGTTGAATCCCCCAGACGTCCGCTGACATTTTCACTCTGATTCCTGATGGCTGGCTTGACCTCAGGTTGTGATGTTGCTCAGATCTGGTGCTTCCAGACTCGGTATCTGGGTCACCGGTCGGGCCCTTTAGAGTCTGACCTTTGCTTTGACACATTATCAGACGAACAATAGACATCCTCGGCCTGCACAAATCGCACAAACACACACACACACACCTCCGTCTGTCTTTGCTTACACAAGCCCAACTTCACTTTCATCACCACCCAAGACAAACAATGATAACGAAGGATTAGTTGGGGAATTGCTCTGCTGACTCCTAACATATCAGACCCTCTCTCCAGCCTTTATCAGGCCTTTACCCATTGAAACCTGCCACTCAAACACTCGTCTACTGTACTCTCTCACTGATATGTTCCCACACTGGCCTGCAGCGACTCATGTGATTCCCTCAGCGCTTTGGAATCTGACACTCTGAGACAAATGAAAGTGCAACACATCTCCCTGGTCAGTGTCCACAGCTCTGGAGCATAAGACCGTCACCTTATACCGAACATGCATTCTTATCGTCCCGCGCTCTGCCAAACACGCCACTACCTCACCAGCTGCCCTTGGCTCGGCCCTGCCGTCTCTGAGCTGCCTGAGATGACAGAGCGAGGTAGCGAACCGCGAGTTTGGACGGCAGTACAGAGAAACTATTTAAGTTAACCTTCAGCAGAGGTTTTTCCCCCTCTTCAGCAGCTGTACACGGGTTTTTGTCAAAAACCACAGCAGCTCTCATTTCTCTTGTAATTTGTGCACGTTTACTGTCAGACAAAGCCAGAACAGAGAGTGTTCAACCTCAGTTAGCCGTTAGATTTACCGCAGTGCTGCGTCTCGAGCTGAAACTTTGTCTGCGGTCGGGGCCTGCTTCTGATATTTGGTGACTGTGCTTGTTTGTCTGATTTGTTGGACAATGATTGATGACGAGCAGCTTTTTGGAGACAATTCCAAGCTGTGTTTGGTTTCTTGGAGGTTATCTCAGGATGTCCTCAGGGAGAAAAAAAAACTCTAAGCAATGTTCTTTTCTGTAGCTTCCAAGTTTTCAACCAACTGAGTCTAAATATAATCATAATATAATGTCAGCTAAATATAAACTTACCAGTTCAAATGGTCACTCTCTGCATCCCCGTCGGTTTCCAGATGCTTTGCTTCTTTTAGCTCTCGCCATCGGGTGGAGGAGTAGCTTATATTTATTCTTGTTGCTTTCTTAACGTACACCGATGCTTCTTCTGAGCGATGGCATGGGAGGTTTCAGTTAAATTAAAGTACTTTTGTGAAGGATTATCACTTTAAAGCAGATTCCTTCCCTAAGTATGAAGACTCCATTCTTGTTCTCTACATCATACTTACATTGCAGATATCTTTGCAGGTCTGTGGCACGTTTTGCATGCGAAAGTCTTGTCAGGGAACATAATTCAACCGTGCCACACAGCTCTTGCAAATTGTCTTAACCGCTGCTATCTTATAACCTAAAGTCAATTAGATTATTGGAGGCAGACTTGAGAAACAGCAGACTACCCATTTGTTCCCTGGAGCCCCACACGCTGCCTTACTGTAAAATGTGATACCTCTTCATTAATCCTGCTGATTGGAGCGCAGCCCAGTAGGATGTATGATATTTGTGAGGGCTGAATGCATGGCTGAAATGTGTGTGTGTGTGTGTGTGTGTGTGAGAGAGTGGGTGGGCCTTAACATCTTTTCACGTCTGTGCGTCTGTGTATGCTAAGTGAAACACTGGCGCCTTGGGACTCAAACCCTACCACCTCCGAGTGTACGTCTGCGAGTGTGGGTGTGTGGGGACGCTTAAGTCTTGCATCCATCTCATGTGACAGTTCCTGACCTCCTTCTAATTCCAGTGTTTCTCACTATCTCCCCCCCCCCCCCCCACCCATTACCTCACAAGTACACATGGTGGATCGACCCGCCGCCGCAGCATCAAAGCTGGATTGATAGGCAGTCGCTCAGGGCTCCATCTTCTGCTACTGGCCAAAATCTTCTGTCATTCTGTCTGCATTCCTGCCATAAAGTGAGAGTCCTTCAGTCCCTGTGATATCATCACCTCGGCCTGATGCAGTGACTGGTGTGGGGTTTCATTTGCTTTCAGTCTCTGGAGAAATGAGACACTTCACAGTGATTGAGTTTTTCCTGGACTCGGCAATGATTTCCCTTTCTTCGGCTGTCAATTTCAACATGTCTCCAGCTCGCTCGTGTAACCACATGCGGATACGTATGTTGAAAAGAGGTATGTAGGAGACGGAGGAGCCGGGATTGGATGAGGTTGTAACTCTCCTGGAGCTGCTTGCTACCACGATGGGGTGTTACTCGTCCACGTTATCGTCTCCTGCCTCTATCTCGCCGAGCAATCTGGTTTCACTTGGGCTCCCAGCTCTATTTAAGAGACCTTTGTCAACAAAACCATAGGAGGAGATATTCCTCCCAGCCCAAAGCAACCTAAATCTATTGTGCTGTAAAGAAATAGACCTGATTTATGTATCGGGTGATGAAAACTCCTAATATCTTCAAGATGTTTGGATTCTTAATGGTGGAGATGAAAAGTAGTTGTGTTTTTTTGTATTTTTTTTTTCTTCTAAAATGCCGGATGATATCATGCACTCCTAACAGATCTGGAAGACGTTTTGTTTTACACAACGACAAACATCCTTAACATTTCTGCAGTTGTAATCTCTAGGAAGTGGCTGCATTTGTAATCTGCCCCCCCTTTCCTCTGAGCTGCAGCAGTGGCACAGCAAACAAAAGCTACTCGAGTATTTGAAGTGAGTGACCCCACAGTGGCCACTCGCTGTTTACTTTATACAGAGACTGACGACTGCGTACAAAACTGTGCTGTGTATACGTGACTGAGGTCACAAAAGCAACTGCGTAACAGCTCAGAACAGGGGCTGCTGTTAATTAGCTCCCTTTTCTCCGGCACACTCAGGACCTTTTTCTTCTCCCTTTAAATTGTCTTCAACCTTCCTCATTATCTTCCCCCTTACAAATACATCCCACATTCCCTCCCGTGCTGCCTATTGTCACAGAGTCCCTCTAAAGGCTGCGTTTACAAAGGCTCTGACGAATTTTGGTGCTGCGTTCACTGTCAGTAGCAATTTAGATGATTTATGCTCAGTTGATAACCCCTAAACAATCCACAACAACCATTACGCTCACTTCAAAATGATCATCCACTTCTCGGAGAAAGGCAGGAATGTGTAACTCAGCCACAGCGGATCCCAACAATCCCAAAACAAGGAACACCCATGCTGTATTCCCTCAGCTGTTTACTCGACTCTAATCCTACCATGTAGTTCAAATAATTCTGTCCCGCTGCACAAGACAAATGTAACCGCTGTGGTTTACAGAGCTCCATGTTGGATATGTGCTGACTCTGTGGACTCTAAGCAAACAAGCTCTGAAACCTTTACTGCCCCAAATTATTATTCTACTGTAAGCAATAACAGATGCAGTGATTGCATGCGGGTGTTGTTGTAATGTAAACCTTCCTGTAAGTCTTGTTTGGTATTATTTACACAGTGCAGTGCAGATCGCCCAGCCTTTAACTTAAACCCCCCAACTCATCAACTCCTGCAAACTGTGTGAGAGCAGCAATCTTCACTTCAGTCACATCGTACCAGCTCATGTTTGCCTGGTGAATTTGTCGCACTACAACAAAAAAGAAAAATAAGTCTGCAGGCAGTAACATGTCAGCAACTTCTCACCCATTTGCACCCTCTTAAAGATATGGGTTTCTAAAATTGTTAGAAGTTAGTGCAGGTTATTTTTGTCCTCATAAGCACCTCGGGACCGCAGGTTTGGTTTGACGACCAAACATTTCAGCAGTATTCACTCACAATTGTCGCTTTTGCCGTCTGTTGGAGCCTTAAATTATACATTGTATACAATTATAGTTGCGACAACAACAACAACACTGTCTGACCTTGAAACTGAATATTTAGCTAGTCTAGTTTTTTCATGCAAGTAAACATTTGATGTAAATGATCTGGAAACAACATTTTCTGCCTCGAATTTAGCTCAATTTAAGAGTTCATTCTTTAAAATGGTCTAAAAGAGTTTGTTACAATCCTGCTACCTTTTTCCATCAAGACTCCCTTTGTGTTTACTGACAGAGTGTGAAGGACTCCATTAAATATATATGACTTGTTTCCCAGATGCAGACATCCATTTCTAGGAAACTGCTGAATCAGGTTGATTTGGTAAATAAGGCTTGTGAGAGGTGAGTTTAAAGGCTCTCTGCTTAAAAGAAATGAATTTGTAGGATTGGTCTGCTTCTTGACAACCTTTTCACACCCTTTTTGTGTTCTCCTAATAGATGTTTGAGATATTGATGTGTTCACTGTGCGGTGCAGTTTTCAGACTTGTTTTTCATCAGCGCTGTAAAAATGAAACAGGCTAAATGTCATCTTTCTTCGTATTAAAAAATGTAAAAGCTTGAATGGTCTGAAGACAAGATGCTTTTCCCGTGTGTGTGTGTCTGTGTGTGTGTGTCAGTGCTTCACAGGGAGCATCCATGTTGGGCCTCGGTGCCCTGCCTTCCCCTCTGCCTGAGCTCCTCTGACTCACACACTCAACACTGTTGCCAGGGCTACCATTTATTAATATTGCTCTGTAACTTTGAGCCTCAGCGCCAAGCTACAATGTGGCTGATGGCTGACAAAGCTACTGAATCCCCAGAGACACACACACACACACACACATACACACACTGTATATATACACACAAACACACACATGCAAATACAAAAACATAAACACACACCCATGCATTGTGCCCAGTGGATGGAGAATGTGAATGAGTGCAGCTATAATGGAGTGTGGCTTGTGAAGAACAGGGTGTACACTGAGACTAAGGAAAGAAGAAGGGGAGGAATAAATAGGTCACTGGCGCACCCTTGTGGTCACCTTTCCTCTCACTTCGCCTCACCCTGCTGAGATACAGCAGTTTGTGTGCAAACAAATGAAGAAATCACCGTGAGCTTAAGAACCCAGATGTGTTGCATTGTCTGGCGTTCTTAATTTAATTCATTAATAATTTATTAATGAGACGTGTTAAAAATGTAAATGAACAGTAACATGCTCTGCTGTTATTGTAACCACTGCAAGTCCTATGGTTATTTCAGGTTTTTCCTTCAGTATGCTGTTTTTGCAGGAAACTTGTTGTGCACACACTCTCACAGCACAAAAACAATTCACACATTAACTACAAATTTTAACTTATCTTTTGTTTTTCTTTTCATAAAGCCTACAGCTTCATAAAATAACTGGAACAACTACGCCCCCAGCTGGTCACTTGGTGTTACTAACAGATATTGCAGAAAACATTCCAGCACTGGTGTGCTCGACATCGAGCGTTATTGAAACCAAATCTATCAACACATTTTAAACTATAGACCTACATTTATAAAGATTTTTGGGAGAAAAAAATATGTATCGTTCGCATATAATTTCTAAATCATTCCAATGAATAAATATTTCGTTCAAATGAAATTCTTGAGCGGCAGTTCAGTGAACCGGAAGAAGAAGGAGTTAGTCTGGCCATACAGCAGTTAGTCTAGAATTGACGTCAGTTTCCGGTACCAGCGGCGGAAACTTTAATAGAATAAAGGTAAGCTTCAAATTTGTGATATGACAGCTTCGTTATTAAATGTAACGATGAAATGTCCTCGCTGAATTTATTATTTCGTGTATCATTAAAACATTAGTTATTACATAGATTTGGTATGCAAGTCTAGGTTTTTAGTATTCAGAAACGTGTCACAGATGTTTATAAAATTCCCAATAGTATTGTGGTCTATTCAGTAAACAACTATAATATCTGAAAAATAAATTGAATTCTAGAGAATGTACCATATTTAATTATCTTACTCACAATTTGTTTTTCCTGTTGACCTTTTGCAGATGCTCAGCAGTTACTGAGTGACAGATACAGAGCTGGCAACATACAAAACCAGAATGGGAGACATTCAGATCAGCTTGGGGAAATTCAAGATGCAGCAACCAAAGATGTCTTTGAACATAATGTTTAAGATGAAAATATTCATAGGGACACACACACTTACTCTATAAAGATTCAATTATAGTTGTAAAGTTGTAAAGAGTTAACTGATTTTATATGGCATACTCAATATGTTGTCAAAGCTAAACAGAAAAATAAAGACTTTTTATTTTTGTGAATGGTTTTAAATGCTTCTTAATACAATGAGCTTTACACTTCATACAGTCTCTGGTATTGTTGTACCATTTGTCTTTATTTAATTTATCTATAAATTGCTTGAGGTTACATAATCCCTTTTACAGTTGATCCATCTGCTTTTCCTGTTCAATTTGCTATCTCAGCATTATGCAAACCAAACTTTATGAGGACCACTTTAATTTTTATTGACCTGTATGTCGTCTCTTACATTCTCAACACAATACCAGAGGGTGGCCAAACATTAACAGCTGCATATCTCGGCTCCATCTCTCTTTTCTGATGCCGCTTTGGTCCAAGGTTAAAGCACCAAACAGGATTTACAGGGTTCATTGTTAACTTCAATTGTTGTTGTCAGTTGACACTGACGGGGTTAATGAGTAGCCTGATGAAGAAGGATGAGTATTTATCACGCTAAAGACATTGTTCTGAGTCCGAGTCCAAATTATAACACACGTGACCCTGAGAAGAGCTCCAATCACTCAAAATGCATTACAAAGATCAGTATGGGAGTTCCATGGGTGTGCAGGGCCTTAGAAGAGCTTCTGGAACTGATTCAGTCCAGCAATCACCTTACAACAAAAGCTCTCAGGCACAAGTTCCCGCACTTTGCTTTCCTGTTCAGTGTCTGTCTGACTTATTGCACTTTCACTGTGGGCTTTTTTCTTCACAGACGGCCTCATCTAAGTCTTGGCTTTGTTCCATACCTTCCATTTGGTCCAGCATCCGTAACAGCTGTTGTCAGGAAGAATACTGCTCTCAAAACCTCAAGCCAACAGGTGCTTCAGTCAGGGACATTACCTCACAGATGTCTGGCCACCGTGATAAAGCTCCTCCTTTATTTAGTCATGTCATATCGTGCCGACGTCAAATTAAAATGTGTAGTCGTCTCTCTAGAAGCCTGTAGAGAGCCAGCAAAGGCCGTAATCATGTATGAACGCTGCATACACAAGTCCCGGTTGGGTCTGGGTTTCTATAGGAACAGAGTGGACCCATGAGGATTGCAATGATAAAATTATAATAAAGGTTATGACAATAAAACCTACAGTACAATTGTAAAACACAAGTCATGTGATTGTGACAGCGTGGGGGAAATCCTGATGTATCTGCCGGATTATCTCGCCCTCAAAACGCACAAAATCGCCTTCGTTACACAAAATCTTAATTGAAAGTGTATAAATCTGATGTGTCAAATTTCAATAAAGTGGCGATAACAGACAGATCTCATTTTCCATGGGAGGTTCACAGTTGCTATGCACTGATGGGCTGCCTAATCTTATGATAACCGCCAGTCTATTAATGTGTTTGAAGACAGATATATCGTCTTGTCTCTCATAAATCTCATGCTATACCCCCTCCCCCCCTCCTCGTCCTCCTCTTCCTCCTCCATGTCCTCTTTGTCCTCCTCTTTACCGCCTAGTTGAATTGCATTTGGCATGAATGCGGGGATTTGAAATTACAGCCGGGTGCAGACGTATTTTTTGCTATAGAAAGCTCTGAGGGATTCACGAGGGGTCGCAGTCTGCAGATACAGAGGCGTCGCATATACACACACGCATATGTGCACATCTGTATGCAGGCGAGCGTCAGTCGTGTTCAAGTGTACAGCCTTGTCTGTGTCTTCTGGGAAACACTGGCGATACGGATGCAGCCTTCTCCTCTCTCCTCTTATCTGTGCTAATAATTGGAATAAAGTAGCAAGCTGGTGTTTACATAAAATTTAATTCAGGGGTGCTAAGCCGTAAAACACTAGAGTGAAAACCTCATTTGAGCTCTGTGGTGTTGGAGTGGCTGGGGCTAAATGCAGGGGTGGAAACAGGAAGTCTGCAAGGTTTATTTCAGCTTAGAGACTAAAGATATTGTTTTGAGATCCACCCACGAAGCCACAGCTCATGATTCCTATCAGAGGGCCACAGTGAGTGAGTGAGTGAGTGAGTGGAGATAGTGAGTGCTGGCAGAGAGAGAGAGAGAGAGGGAAGGAGAGAGAGAGAGAGAGAGAGGCGGATAGAGTCTCCCATACACCCACACAATGTCTCACTAGACACCCACCCACCCACCCATCCACACACACAGACACACACACACTTTCTCACACACGCACTGGAGCACCTGCCTGTATCCATTGTGTTCGTGGACTTGACTCGTCGACAGTCTGCTCGTGCCAAGATGCTGTCCTGTGGCTGGCTGGTGGTTCTGTCCTTGGCAGCTGTGGCAGGTAAAAGTTCCTGCATGTCCTCACAGTGGCATGACTGTGTGACGAACCGCCTGTGCATGCCTGTGTGTGTGTGTCTATGTATGTACTGTATGTGTGTGTGGTTGACAGAGGCTATAAAGTGAGTTGCAATGTAAAAATGGATGGTTTGTAACAGTTTGTTTGTCAGTTCTGTTTGATTTCCTGCGTTTCAAAACATCCCTCTGTGTAAATACTACATGTGAGCACGTCGCCTCATTAAAAATATTCAGCTCAGCAAAGGAAGCGTAAGAATTAACCAGCTGCTCCTCCCGTGCCTGTTGATTTATTTATTGGCATTTCTTTGCATAAAATCTATCCCAGGGAGTCTCCTATGGGAATGACGGCTCTGTTTCACACCCCTGCTTTTTTGTTTTCATTTTAAATGGAGCATCTGTGATCGTGGGCATGATTGAATTACACCATCTAGGCTCATTAATATGTTTGCGGTGTTTCTGCTCTTTAGAACCCCTGAGGTTTAAGTTGAACACAGATATTTTTCAAGAGGGACATTTGTCATTTCTCATTAGTGTGGGAATGTGTGTGTTCTCAGCCTGACTGTGTCAATTTCCCAATGTTGTCTTTTCAGGAATCACTATTGCATACGAGCGATCGGAGAGGAACTGCTCTGTGTTTCCTCCGGTAAGATCAATCTGAGCACCGCAGTGTGTCTGAACATCTGGAATGTTTTCATGATGTTTCCTGCAGTTTTATTTTGATTCACACAAACATACACGTTGCATGCTGTTCTATGTTACTTTTTATAGTTACTGTTAATGATTACTGCACTTCTTCTACAGTTAATGATAACAGGGGGCAGATACACAAAGGGATGAATCAGCACTTTCTCAGGTTTTAATTAAAGCTGAAGACTTTGACCACCCGCTCAATTGTTCTGTGTGAATGTGTGTGTCTGTGTGTGTGTTCCAGTACATGCCCAGCACAGCAGTGAATACCACTCTCAGACTGCAGGACCTGCGAGAGGGAATGCGTCCTCTAAGTATAGCCGCCTACATCATACCTGGGACTGACGCTCACCTGGTACATCAGCCGTCCACAACCATTCATTCTGTCATACGTGTGTGTGTGTGTGTGTGTGGGTGTGTGTCTCGTTAACACGCTCTGTTTCTGACAGAGTGAGTACATCGCTCTGCGGGACAACAGATTGGCCTTCATGAGCGGGTTTACGGGCTCCGCAGGTACGTCTCCTTTCTATCACTCCTCTTCCTCCCCATGACTCAACTCCCTGCATCATCAGCCTCATTAGCCAGCTCCTCTGCTCTCATCCCACAACTACAGCCTCCTCCTCCGCTTCCTTCTTCATTTATCTTCATCACTCTCACTTGCCATCATTTCATCCTCACAATCATCAGTGCTTATCTTTACAGAGTCACTGGTAAGAAACTGATGAGTAGTGAATCACAGAATCTATATCCATTAAATAATGATGACAAACACTGATGATCAGACTTCTATACGCTAGCTGTTTTGATTGAAACACCTTTCATATGTTAATAGAAACAGAAACATAGAAAAATCTCTGCTCAGCTCTCAGAACATCCAGTTTTCCAACACAGATTCTCTCTCTCTCAGTTTGATGCTCATGTGCAGAGGCATGTTGTCAGGCAACTGCATGTGTTGCTGTATTTCAAATGTTATGCTTTCTGACAGATGTTCTATTGCTTCTATTTATATATTTTTCCACAGTTGGGGGTCACTTTTTTTAGCCCGGGGCCGCCCCCATGTGACAAGTCCCCTAAAACAAGGCGTCATTAACACTGCGGTCCTGATGATCATGATGTTTTAGTCAAAACAAAGAAGTGCTCAGTGTTGCTGTGACTGGATGAAAAGATGAAGTCAGATGATAATAATAATGGAATGTCCGCTGTCCCCCACGACAACAACAACAAACTTAGAGATGATTTCCGTATAGAAAGGGTTCATTTCCTGCCTGATATTGCCTGGTAGATTTCCAGCTCTCCTCTCTGATTTCTATCAAACCTCGCCGTTCCCTCTTTGCATACGTTTGTCTCATATTGCCGGCCCGTCACGTATCGCCATGAATCAAGTCTGACATTTCTCCTTTCAGTCGCTTGTAATTCACGGTGGGCTCTTCTGTCCTCTCCCGCTCTCTTTCTCTATCTCTCTCTCTCTCTCTCTCTCTCTCTCTCTCTCTCTCTCTCTTTCCAGGCACGGCTGTGGTGACTCAGACGCGGGCCGTGCTGTGGACAGACAGCCGCTACTGGGTTCAGGCGGAGCGACAGATGGACTGCAACTGGGAGCTGGAGAAAGATGGTGGGATGCTCATAATGATGAACTTGTTATGACAACACATCAGACATCAGGATTACTGTGAGATATTTGTGGTTCGGGGGATCTCTCTCTCTCTCCAAATATCATGACACTATTACTACATTACTTTGGCATGATGGATGATAAATATAGCACAAAAGCAAGCAGTCAGTCATGAGGGTGGGTGGGTGACTTTTTAAATGAACACAGAGCTCTTGTTCCTCTGAAAAGGGCACATCAGACTGTGTGACTTCTTTTTAATGGCCTGATAAGAAACAAGCTTATCTTTCTCATTTGTAAATAACCACATGCAAATGCCAAAATGGGGGAAAAATGGCTTCAACAGCAAAATGATTCGTGTCGCACATGTCCTCGTGAAGGCTGGGACAGACGAGGCTCAGTCACTCTGCTTGATCGTATCGAGTTTTACCTCCATTTTGTCACTTCCTGCTCTCCACCGTCGCTCGTGCCAAATAGCTGTAAACGCAAAAGCGATGTTCTCATTTGCGATTCCTGCTAACTGAGGCAAACGGTAACTCCTGCTCTGCTGCACTGAGACGGCCGCTTCAATCTCACAGATCACTGATAACAGCTGTAGTCTGTGCAGAAATGAGTAGATAACACAACCATACTTTGGACAACACACAATAATAGTCACTAAAAGGCCTGTCTGTACACGCCAGAGCGTCATGGTAACAGCAAAAGGTCTGTCACCTCCGGTCTTGAGCTTTGACTGGGACTGTCGAAGTGATTCTTGAATTGTTGTACCTGAAAGTATAGCCGTCTCATTGCCAAACCTTTAGTTGTGTGATAGATACTGTATGTTTCATTGTTGTATCACAGCTGAAACTCTTCTCTGCTGTGTGTGGTGTCTGCTGTTCCGCAGTGTCCATCAGCAGCATGGCAGAGTGGCTAATCTCTGAAGTTCCACCGGGCGGCGTGATCGGCTTTGATCCCTTCCTCTTCTCCCTGAGTAAGTCGGCTCCGCTCGATTCTCCCCTTCATCCTGTCAGTCTGGCTTAACGTCAATAAAAGCGCACACACGGGCAGATGGAAAATTATTGACGTGGCCTCCTGACGCCACACAAGCTGTTTACTTGCGATTGATTTGGTCCACTGAGTGTAATCATCTGCAATTTCCTCTCTTAGAAAGCCAGGAGGACTTCAGTATCAGCCTGACCTCCAGCAACCGCAGCCTGAAGTCCATCCCCGATAACCTGGTGGACCCGGTGTGGACCGACAGACCTCCCATCCCCGCCGACAACCTCACACGACTCCCGGACAGAGTCATACGTGTGTTTGCTCATACATAAATGTCTTTATGCGTGCGTGAGTTAGACAGTAAATTGGAGTGCAGTTTATCTATGCGCTGATAAATGCCTGCAAACTGGACATGGATGCAATAAGCCGCACACAAATCCAGCCATAAACGACTCATTCATGTTAGTACAGCTGCTATCAGATGGAATAAGTTAAAAGGCTCCGGATAAGGAAGCAGACCAGGAGACTCAGTCGCCTTTATGCTCAGAGAATAGGCAAATGGAGAGGATCGTAAAACCTAATGATGTGTGTGTGTGTGTGTGTGTGTGTGTGTGTGTGTGTGTGTGTGTGTCTGTGTGTCTGTGTGTCTGTGTGTGTGTGTGTGTGTGTGTGTGTGTGTCTGTGTGTCTAAGGAAGGAAGCATTCCATATGTGCATTTATATGTTAGATCAAATTTTATTTTGGCTTTATTCTAATTCTAAATTGAAGGTGCTTGTTGTTGATCTATGTAAAAAATATTCATATCCATATCCAGAAAGACAGTTTGAATGACGTTTTTGTCCACATAGTGTGAGTTTGTAGTGATGTGGCTGCCGGTGAGCTGATTTATTTGAAGGGATTAGAGTAAAGCCACTTATACAGCCACTTAGCCACTCTCACAGCTCGGACATGTGTGCAGATTGATGCTGTCCATATTAAATAATCCGGGCAGCGTCCAGAGATTTGGAATTAGAAAATAACATCCATTTGGATCCAGTAACTAGCATTCCTTAATGGTAAAGGCGTAGAATAAAACATCGTGCTTATTGTCACGTCAACATAAGAGCATTAACATGTGTGTGTGTGTGTGTGTGTGATCCTGCAGAGAGGACGTGGGAGATGAAAGTGGAGCACATACGGAGTCAGATGAGGGACAATCCCTACGAGCCCACAGCCGTCCTGCTGTCCGCCCTCGATGAAACTGCCTGTATGTGACTTAAACTTGATTTATGTCTCTAAAACAGCTGTTGCCTGCTTGTGATATCACTAAACTTAGGCCAATGCCTCTAATCTGTTATTAAATTCATGATAGAAATGGAGCTGATATAAGGATGTTACAGAAAACAGCTGTGCACAGATCCGCTAATAAGACATTAGATTAATATGACATACATTATTGTCCGATTAACCTTAAATGTTATTATTTGTTATTATTGACATAAATCTATTTGAATACGTGTAATTGAAGCTTGTTTTGAGTAATCTGATATAAGAGAGATGACAGCTTTACCTTGGTTTTGACGCATGACACAATTTCACTATAATATATACACTATACACTAACTAACACACTAACTAACACACGAACTCTAAAGCAAAGCTACCCAACCTATGTACACACAAACACACTGACCCCTGATTTCAAAATTACTGTCTGTGATCAATGATGGGGACACAGGAGAAGTCACGTAATCCACACACACACACACACACACACACATACACACACACACACACACACACACACACACACACACACACACACCGACACACACACACACACACACACAGAGCGACAGCCTGTGCTTCAGGTGGATCTGTCAGATGTTGTGTGAGCTGGTGGTGTGTTGCTTCTTTCAGGGTTGTTCAATATGCGTGGTAATGACATCCCATACAATCCCTTCTTCTACTCCTACACACTGCTGACAATGGATGAGATACGGCAAGTACTCGCTCCAGCCATTTCAGGCATCTTCAGTGTGTTTTCGTAGATATTTAATAACTGAATCAAACCTGTATCTCCCCGTCTGTCTGTCGTCCTCAGGTTGTATTTACATCTGGACAGAGTGTCAGAGGCGTTGAGGGTGTACCTGAACGCCTCGTGTAACCAGTCCCTCTGTGTGCAGTTGAGAAGTTATGACTCAGTCCGTGAAGACCTGAAGACGTATGTGGCCAAGCCCGGAGTGAAAGTGTGGATTGGCACAGAGTACACCAACTACGCTCTGTTTGAGATCATTACACCACAAGTATGCACACAATCAATTTTAGATTAGCCTCTTGCTTCTGTAACAGGTTTATCCACCTCAGGTTTACACACACACACATAGACACACAAAGTATGAGGCCAGCAGTGTTTGGCCTGCATCCGTGTTTCACACTCAGTGGGTGTCGCCAGTTCAGGCCATTCAAATCTGGCGAGGCAGCACCAAAAATGGCCTGTTGTCACTCACTGTGCACGGTGGAGCTCCAGCAAGATTCTGACATGATTTTGTTCACAGTTTTATTATTATTACTCTTATTCTTTCCACCGGGCACACAGGACAAGCTTGTGACGAGCTCCTACTCTCCTGTGTTGACGACCAAAGCGGTGAAAGACGAGACTGAGCAGCGTATCTTGAGGGACGCTCATGTATGTGACACAGACCAACCTGCACGCACAAACACACACACACACACACACACAGCTGAAAAATATGCCACCTGCCCGCTCACACACTGTGTCTCTGTGTCTCTGTTCAGCTTCGGGACGCAGTGGCCGTTGTTCAGCTGTTGATGTGGCTGGAGAAAGCTGTTCCTGAGGGGAAGGAGACGGAGCTGACTGCTGCTGACTACGTCAATAAGTGTCGCAGGTGACCGCCAGTTACACAAATCACATTAAAGTGAATACATAAAACATTCAAATTAATATGGACATCACAGTGGAGTTTAACCACTTATCAAAATGTCGTCACAGTAAACAGAAAGACAGCAGAGGGCCGAGCTTTGAGACCATCTCTGCCAGTGGACCCAATGCTGCTCTGGCTCATTACAGGTACACAAACTTCAGCTTTTTCATTTTACATTGACTTCTATGCATCTTGTCTTTATGCCATGTTGGCCAACCTTAAGGTCCATAGTGATGGATTTGTACGGTTTAGTTAATTTAATACAAAACAAAGGATTAAATAAAACCAAAAAGAGAGAAATATTGGTCAACTGTGCAAAATGTTTTGTGTGTTTTTTGCCCCTTTTTTTCTATTAGAATTTAAATATTATTTCCTGTGTTTCACTCTTATTCATCAGGGTGTAAAAGTGGAAAAGGTTGGTTTGCTTCTGTCTACATCAGAAGTCCAGAGCCATTTATCATTCTGTGTCAGTGCCTGGCAATGTGACTCATTTCCTTTCAATCATAGCCAACTAAATGAAATACTATAAACAGTATTTAAATAAATGTGGCCAGCATGGAAGAATGACATTCAGACTGCTTAATTGTGTGTGTGAGCTGTCTTCCAAGGATAGAGGATTACGTCATACACTTATGAAGGGAATGTTAGGAGATAAAGTTCAGGTCACTGTTATGGAAGAGTTCAGGGTCTTTGTTTTGTACACAAGGAGCTTGATAGCTGACTGACCTGTGACACAGAGCAAGAGGACTGGATCAGCAGTTTCTCAAATAAAGTGTATTTTCTTATTCCACCATGATGAAACTGTTTGCTTTCCTTGCAAAATGCTTGGCACATACGCATAGTTAATGGGCTAAATGTGTAAGAACAGCAACGTGGTCCTTTGAAGTGGTTACCACATGCTTCACATGGTGTCATCTTACAATTTGTGTATTGCAGCCCAACAGAGGAAACAAGCAGGAAGCTGTCAGTTGATGAGATGTATCTGGTGGACTCCGGCGGTCAGTATCTGTGAGTAAAAACAATCCCACAGCTCTGAAACCCTTTAGTTTCGTTTCTCGTCACCTGAGCTTAAATGATTCATCGTCTCTCTCTCTCTCTACTGTCAGAGATGGCACCACAGACATCACTCGCACAGTCCACTGGGGAACTCCCACAGCAATGCAAAAGGTGACACACCAGTGGATTCTCTATTGTTATTGTGGATCCGTCTGAATCTTTAGTCTTGGCTTCAAAATTGCTCCTCTTACCAGTATTGACTTTTAAACCTTTTAAATGCATTTTCCCCCACAGGAAGCCTTCACTCGAGTGCTGATGGGAAATATTGAGATATCCCGAACCATATTTCCCTCAGGAACAAGAGGTGGTTTTTCCTTTTATTGAAAAAGCATCACACATGAACGTGACAACAACATTTGACAGAAAAATAAATGCAAGGAATCGGAAAACAGACATAAAATACAATACAGAAAATGTTGTAGATAGCACATGAAACTAGTTTTAATCGCTTTTTGGATTTTGGAGTTTAAAATAGCTATAATGTATCATTTGAGTTCATTTTTTAAATGAAAAAGAGGGTTTATCATTTCTTTTTAGATGTATTAATATGTATTTTTGGCTATTATCAGTAAGAAGTGTCAAACAAGCAATACAACTTGTGTATGAATAAGAGTTACATTTAACCTTACAGGCATTTACCACTGGAGGGCACTGTTTCTCCATTCGCCATCAGTTGTAGCATTCTCTGCTCCTGGGTGCATCCACCGTCTGCTGCATTGTGTTTGACTCAAAGCTCTCTGTGTGATTCTGCTTATCAATCAGGTGTAAACATGGAGATGCTGGGTCGCCGGGCATTATGGGAGGTGGGCCTGAACTACGGGCACGGCACAGGTCACGGTGTAGGAAACTACTTTGGAGTTCATGAGTGTATGTTGCTCTTATTTTACATGTGTTTATTTTATGTTTTCAGTATCATACTGAAATTGAAAACCAAACCACAGGGGAACAAAATGCAAATGTAATGTTCTTATAACATCAGCAATCACAATCAATGGTGTCCAGTCCTTACATTCACATTTTACATCAGATTTCCAACAACAATCATACTGTGGAGCAAGAAAATGTATATTCCTGCAAGCAAATTGAAGTTACAAGCACATATTTCAACCTCAAGAAACAATATTAGTCTTTTACAAGTTAAGATATATTTTACCAAATCAGACACATGTAAAGTGTGTTTTTATTATGTTTTTCCAGGGCCGGTTGGCTTTCAGAGCAACAACATTCCATTCAGAGCAGGCATGTTCACGTCTATCGGTGAGGCTTCATCAAACTAATCTACCTCCCAAAATGTAACCAAACATCAGGGAATAAGGGAATTAAACTGCATGTTCAGTCCCTTTTCCTGTATTAAATGTGAAGTGTTTGATGTCTTTGTCTAAAGAGCCCGGATATTACAAGGAGAATGACTTTGGGATTCGGATTGAAGACGTCGTTGTGATTGTTCCTTTCCAAACAAAGGTACAGATACAGATCAGCGATCACTTGTGATAATGTGCTTTTGAGCCACGATATTAGTATGTCTTTCTTGAATGACATTATCTTTTATCTGTTTTTCCTCAGTATGGTAACAACTACATGACCTTTGACACAGTGTCACTGGTTCCTTATGACAGAAAGCTGATTGACACCTCTCTCCTAAGCTCAGAACAGGTAAGAATCAGTATTTACCATTGATTTACCATTTATGACATTTACTCTTTATTTAATACAGCCACCTATAATCTTAATGGGAAGAAAACCTCAAAGGTAGCCATCTAATATAGATTTTTTAAAGCCTGGCAGTAACCTTATGTATAAGATCTGTTTCCTGCTTCAAGCTGAGTGAGTGTGTTTGGCTTTACAGGAGTGTGGTGTTATCTGGTTCTTTCATTTTCCTGGCATACCACACTGGTTTCCTCTTAAAATCCCCTTGACACTGTTTCATTTCGTCAAAGCATCTTCTTTTAGTGTTTTTAGAAAACGTAACCACGTGTGAAACCACGTGTGTTTGGTCCACTCAGCTAGAGTGAAAAGGGCAGAGGTGTGAGGATGTTCATCTCCTCAGTTTAAAATAGATGTGTTAGCTGTGTCATGCACGGACGGCGGCGTTTCATGAATCTTGGTGGTGTGTCCCTGCAGCTGCACTGGCTGAACACATACTATGAGACCATCCGGAGGCTGCTGGGTCCAGAGTTGGACAGTCAGGGCCTGCGGCAGGAGAAGGAGTGGATGCTGGAAAACACACAACCCTTCCTGGATCTTGGATCTTCTGCAACCATTTGCTCCTCCTCGCTGACCCTCATCACTCTGACGGTCACTGTGTTTTACAGCACTGCCTGAGGATCTCCCTCTCTCTCTCTCTCTCTTTCTCTCTCTCTCTCTCTCTCTCTCTCAGACTTGCACACTTCTGTTGCACCCTATGCCGAGTCTCTGCTGACAGCGACACGCCTACAGTAGGTTGAGAGGTGCACTGCATTTTAGCTCCTTTTTAAAGATTTAATGGATGTCTTTGTTGTGTAATTTAATTGAGGTGGTAAATGTTTCTATGATTTTTAATGTCCCAGATTTTGAGTTTTTAAAATGGAACACTTGTACTGTATGACCGACTGTAATACTGCTAGTGCAATATGATTTCTATTTTATTAAAGTAACTGTATTCTCTATTCTCTTGAGAATTATAGTCTGACTCAGTTTCACTGACTTGATCATTTCTCACACTTAAGTCACTCCCACGTCTGGGCTCGTCACAGCTTGTTGTGCAGTAGCTCGCCGCATGCGAAGCGATGGTGAGGTTTGATTCTGCCACATGTGAAGATCTTGTGCCAGAAGACGGCCAGTTGCCAGGCAACTATTCTCAGTGCGGCTGTAAGGTGCGAATGCGCTCCAAGCACCCCTCCCTGCAACTGCACACTCTCATGTAACATGCTTAACAACTCAATAAATGAGCTTTGACACAGAAACAGAGGGTGTTAAAGACATACAGAGCCATGTGAGACACTTTAGAAACGCCGTATTCATGTACATCCCTTTTTCTGTCATTTGGCTTTGTTACCAAGGCCCCAAAAAGAGGAACAATAGCGTGACCTGATGTTGAAAGTATGAGATCATTGTTCTCTGTGAGCAAAACAGACTTGTGTACTCTGTATTGTTTAAAGTACTCTTCCATGTTCACATGTTCACGTGTCCTCTGCTTAATGATGATGATGATTCTCCTCTCCAGCTTCAGTGAACCTCTAATGGAAAATCGGCTTTTTGCTACATTCTTTTGCCTCATTTCACTCTGTAGAAATATTATTCTGCTGCCACCCTTCAGCAGAGAGTGACAGGAAGCTAAAATGGGGCACCGTCTTCTCATGTGGCTTGGTACCACACAAAAAAATAACAAACTACAGACAACTTACCTTCTACTTCCCTCTCTGCTTTTGCTACTAATGTTTGCCTCGTCTGCTGAGCCCAGGGTACATTTAAAAACACATTTCTATGAGTCACTCAAGCTTTTTCTTCCTTATTTGTCAGTCTGGTGTTATTATAGTGTCCGTATGCTTCTCTGAATCCACCTTTTAAGCCATTTCCTCTGTAAATACACAGTTTAATGTCTTAATCTATCAAAACTCTGAGCCATCTCTTTGTGATTTCGGCTTCTCGTAAATTTGCCAAATGTCTGTGGCAGATGCAAAACCATCCGCGACTTTCTAAATTTGTCATCTTTCAGTTTCATACAGAAATGTGTTCGTTTGACAACCGTAACTACACAAGCAGAGATACACAAAGTGCATTTTTGTGGCCTGGTTACCCCCAACGACAACACAAATCTGCAGCATTTGCATCTGCATGAACACGTTTGCCTGCCAACAAATTCACTTCAACATTCTGCTGAAGTTGGAATCGTTTGCCAGCGGAGGAGTGGAAGGAGACAGAGGTGTTGTAATATGGTGGCTGCAGGGTGTACTCTGGTTCTTCATCAAGCCTGACGCTGCCGTGGAGCTGAAGTGCAAACCACAGGTTTCATTATTGTGTTAGCGTACCACAGTATGACCTGTGTTGTTTATAAATGCTGTGACTTCCTGACGTAGGTTCTTCTCAGTGTTCCCCTTATTAAAGTGTTTAGTACAATCTGTTTTGGGTCTTGTTAGTTTTAATCTGCACAGTTTGGCACACAGGGCTGAGCAATAACAAAAGCAGCAGACGGTTAACCCCAGGACCAAAAACAAAAGGTTTGCCCTGTTTAGTTTCTGTGTGGGTCATGTGACTTCCTCTCAGGCTGTGCTTATTCCGCTGCAAAGCTGAGCAGCAGCAGCAGCTTCTTCCTCTCTTCCTCTCTGAGTACTTTGACAGCAGAACTTGAAATCTGCCCTCCTGTGAACGTCCGCCGCCAGCATCTCACACCGCTGCCTGAAGCCCAGAGTGACAGCGACCGACGAGGAAGAAGATGTTGAGGCGAAGACCTTCCAACGCCTCGGAGAAAGAGCAGGGGCAGAAGAAGAAGGTGAGCAGAGTTTGGGGTTTAAAGTGAGTTGGGAGATGTGAGGAGGTTGACTTTATGCAACGTTCACCTTTACAAAGGGAAGTGCACACATTCATTTAACAAGATAAGTACATTTTTCATTCATGTACAATTTCACATAAAGTTTCAGCCCATATGAGCCCAGATATTTATGTTTTATGTTTCTTTTCCATGTATAAAATTGGATCAGTAGCTACAGGCTGCAGCATCACTGGCAGCCTTCTCCTGCAACAGGCACAATGTTGCTCTTCTCTGTCATTTTGTGGTGTATTATGTTCTGAGATTGTGATGTGATCTTTTTTCCTACCTCTTCTCACACTTCTGATGCTTGCACTGCCACACGTCAAACCTGTGTGTGTGTCTGTGTGTGCAAGTGTGAGATACAGGATGTTCTGCTGGAGTTGCTGCAAAGCGTTTGTGGTGAAGCTTGACCGAAATTGAAATGCGCAGCACGGTTTTGAGGCCTCAACTTTGTTTAATCCCTTATAGAAAAGCAAAGTTCCTCTATCACGTCTGAGTGAATCATCGCTGCAGATGTCTGTCAGTTTGAGTCAGACTGAGTTCTGTGGCTGCTGGTGCCAGCATGACAGCGAGCCTCCTACACTCCACACTAGAGCCTCATTTTCCAACCACACACTGCTGCTGCTGCTGCTGTGGTCTCATTCTCACCTTGTTATTACACATCTCATTGCTATCATCTCCCAACACATAATTATCACCAGACTAGTGAACGTCGCTGCTCTGTAACATTGTCCACAGTATGTGATCATTACCGATAATGAACAATTGATTCATCTGAAAGCTGACGTAGGAGAAAAATAGACATTCAGCAAAACTAAATTGCCTGAAGACTGAAGCTCATTCGGTCCTTCGTCTGCGTCGACAGTTTGATTCTTGGTTCTACAGGCGCAGACCATCAGCCACCCAGGCTCAGCTGGATGTCTGCAATGATTGGCTGTCAGCAGTTGCTCAAACTGCGCCGGTTTCCTGTGGTTTCAACCAAGAATCAAGAAGGATGAGGCGAGATAATGCCGTGACTGTTAACAAGCAGAAAATCCTAACAGGATTTCAAGTAAAGTACAGAGGCCAGAACTACCCTCAGTTTAAGTGCATAACAAATTTGAGAACATTCAGTTTCACCTCTTCTAACTCTGGCATTCAGTTGCATCTAATGCACTCCAACAAATGATTCGGCCTTACTTTATGTATTCAACTTAAAAGCCTTTATAATCTTCCCATTACGATACAAAATGCAACAGGATCATTGATTGTTTACATTTCCTCTGTGGTGCCTACCTTACTGCTAAACACAAACGTCCCCAAACGTCCTGTTCCGTTAAGTTAACACCGTCTGGGAGATACAGGAGCCAACAGCCATAAGATCAACATTATCACTGTCCTGCTAAAACCGCTAAAACAACCGGCTGACCAGGCCGACTGACTGGTGATGGTTTGTTTTATTTGTTGTCGTCATGGTCATTTTATCTGTTTACAGCTCAGCCTGCAAAGGTCCAGCAGCTTCAAGGATTTTATGAAGCCCAAAGCCACCTCTCCTAGTGTTGAGAAGGAATTCACTTTGGATGTGACAGTAAGTTCATCTGTCCTACTCCCACGCACATACGTACAGTATGTTATGAAAAGAAGAAGTATGTATGCTATCAGTTTATGCATTTGAAGTTCCTAGATGGTAGTTCCTATAGAGGTTTTTGTCATATTGTTCCCTATTGGGGCTCATGTAGGTCACTGTCAAACCATTTCACCAAACCCAAGTGACAAAAGTACACAAGAGGAAGCAGAAATTCATTTTGGGCCATTGCAGAAGTGCCGTTTTTGCTTCCCAACACAGCACGCAGATGTAGCTGCGTGCTGTATTGCACATGTGTTTGTATTTGGAAATTCAGATATTTTTTCAATTGAATGATGGGAAGTTGGAGGAGAAATAGGTGACGAGGTTTAGAAGAAGAGAGGAAGTATGAAAGAGAGTGACGCGGGTCTGATGCGTAGAGCTGGTGAAGCCAGACGACAGACGCAGTCAGACAGGATGTCCCCTGCTGAGCCAGTCGAGCAGAGAGCCTCAGAAGACTGATACAGAGAATTGTTTGATGTTTTATTTCACACATCAAAATCTGCACCAAAATCCACCTGCACCTCTCTCTTCGTAGTTTGTGTCAGTGTCTGTGTGTGTGTCTGTGTGTGTGTGTGTGTGTGTTTGTTTGTATGGTTACATTACATCGCATCTTGGTTTCACACAGCTGTGTTCTGAAGGCGAGAGTGTCAAACAATGTGAAACTGTAGTGAACTGAAGTGTTCAAGCTTGAAAACATAATATACTAATGCGTCCATACCCCCCCATCTCCTCCAAATATAACAACACATCGCAGCAATTTGTCCTTTTTATTTGCCTGTTAAACTCACTAAAGTCTCACTGGCTGCATGAATGTGTGTGTTGATGTATATTTTGAAGCTTACGCAAATTGCAGTTTGATCATTTTCCAGAGAGAAGGTATAGTTTGAAATGTTTGTTTATGATTGTTCACTCTCATCCCAGCAGCTGGAGGCCGGAACAGGAGAGGAAGCAGTGAAAAGTGGCAGCAAGCTGGGCAAGAAGTGGCGCAATGTGATCACGCGAACCATGACACGCAAAACATCCAAGATGGTGCAGAAGGCCCTGGCTGAGGAGGGGGTGAAGACTTTATCTTAAAGCTTTCATACTGTGCAATGATGTAACATGGAAATCCACATACTTGATGTTTAAACTCTAATAATTTCTAAAAATACAGAGTTGAAAATGTAATAATACATAGCTGAAGTACTGAAATATGAAATATAATGACGCCTCTCACCTTCTTAAACTCAATGACCTCTATTACTCATTAGATTGAATTTGTCTTCACCTAGTGGTTAAACGCTCGCATTGCAGTTGTTGGTTATTCAAGAATGAGTCGCAATCTTTTGTGGTCTAAATAAATTAACCCTCTTTAACTTGCAAAATTAATTAACTGTTAATGTTTTAGTGTATTATGTTATTATGATATGAGTAGAAGTTTCCAATAGGGATCATTGATTTCCTTTGATTTGGAAATGAACAGAGCCCTGAGTCTTAAACTGCACTGTTTGTGCTTCACAGATGGAGAGCGGTGAGGACAGCTCACCGTCACCCATCTCCGACTGGATGCCAGATCTGATTGCAGGCCAGAGGATCTCCGTGTGCTCCTCCGGATCAGAGGACGCCACATCCAGCCCCTTTAGCCGACAACTCTCTGGCAGTAAGGCGACTTCATTCTAACCTTGCACCCCTGCATGCATAGAGTGTTTAGCATTCCCTGACCTCACTTCATATCTGTGCATCTCAGGTAGTGACAGACAGAGTTTGGACAGTGGCTACTGCCAGAGGGACAGCATGAGACTGGAGGAGAATGGTAACGTTTACAATGGACCCTTTTGTGGCCGTGCACTCGTCCACACAGACTTCACTCCCAGCCCCTATGATGTGGAGTCACTCAAACTTCAGGTGAGTCACAATTACACAATAACAAAATCCTCTTGGAAGTGGAATTTGTTGATGGTTTGTCCTATTTTTGTTAGATGGAAAGTAAATCATTTGCCTCGTAGTTCAGACTCAAAGCTGTGACTTCAGATTGCTCTCATTGCAAGTTCTGGTATTCACCTCTGTTGCAGAAAGGTGACATCATCTTCATCATAGAGAAGCCCCCTGTAGGGACCTGGACAGGGAAGCTCAATACCAAGGTCGGCTGCTTTAAGTTCATCTACGTCAACCTTCTGCCCGACGAGAAACCTCCGATCAGGAGACGCTGCGGCAGCAAAGCCAACCGAGGAAAGTCCAAACCCAAAACCCTGGAGGAAGTGCTGGACAACATGGGACTGATCGTAAGACAAGACGCTCACAAGGGTTCCACCATAGATTATGTTAGAAATGAATCAATCCCAAATCAAAGGTGACATTTTCTCTCTTGTGCGTTTCAGGAGCTGAGTTCTCTGCTGAGCATGCATGGGTTCCAGAGTCTGGAGGACTTTGCGGGGCTGAAGGAGTCTCACCTGAACGAGCTGAACATCACAGACCCAGAGCAGAGGGCCAAGATCCTGATTGCCACCGAGCTGCTGCAAGACTGTAGGTTAAGAACAAGATTCTACACATTCACAGTTGATTTGAACCAAAATTATGATTCTAAATGTTTCAAAGTTCATTCCAAAGTCTTATTTAGTTCATCAGAAGGAGATAAATGTATTGAATCAGATTTTTGGTAACTTCTCAGAACAGAACATCACATTCTAAAAATATAGATTCCGCTTAACAAAATGTGAGGTCATCATCCTGGATTCTGCACTCACACACCAGGTTCAGGCAGCACACATGTGACTGCAGGGATCATGTTGTGCAACCATCAGGTTTTGTTGTGCCTCATCTGATTACATGAGGTTTACGACTCTCTCGCACACATTTAACAGTTCATCAGTTGGCAGTTATGATCCTGATATCTCAGCTCCTCTGCTCTGCTGCCAAATCATAACATGGGATTTTAAGTTTCATCCTGGAAGAGTCATGAAAAGTGATGTGTTGATGACTTTTTATGAGCTCCCATTAGCATCATTAGCGTCGGGCCGGGGCTGTTTGGCTTCAGTGTACTTGCACACAGATTAGATCACATAAACAAGAAGACCTCAGAGCTTCAACATGTGAATTATTAAGCAGCAAAGACAAAAGGACTCTCCAACAATTTCTGCCGTATGTTGGCAGATTGACGGACTGGTTGACCATCGTCTCTTCAAATAGATTTTCAAGAATATATTTTTTATTGAAAAACAGAAATATTTAGCCGAAGCAAAATCAAATAATATAATAATTCAATCAGAAATATATCAAAATATGTGAATACATGATTTTTAAATAACTAGGGCACACATTTAATACAGAATCGTGTTACAACGATGGCCATAAAGAGTACTGTGACAACTAAGAACAAATTGCAACATCAGTCCAGTTGCTTGTACTCAGTACCTGAGCAGGTCTCACCCTGAGCCAGCAGAACCAGCCAAGAACCTGCTGCACTGAGCATAAAGAATAATTCATTCTTTGCTAACTCATTTAGCTGAAGATGAATCAGAGCCAGAAGAGGAGGAGAAATCTGGTGAGGACACCAGGGAGCCGAGGGACTCGGGCTGTTTTGAGAGCTCGGAGCACCTGGAGAGCGGACGAGAGGAGCCAAAGGTGGAGGCAGAGCTCCAGCCTGAGGCCTCAGAGGGGCCGAAGGAACGTGACCAAGAACAGCCAGAGGAAGAAGAGGAGGACAAGCATACAGGGCAGCTGGAGTTTGTACTGGAGCAACTGCAGGAGCTGACAGTGGATGAAGGCTCCTGAGAAGCGGTGAGGGAGGAATCATTTTGTAATTCTTAATTCATCGCCGGCTCTCCGCTCGGTGGGTGCAGGTTTGATGCCGTTAACAAAGAGGCAAGGCTCTTCATCTTAACAGCAGACTGATGATGACGAGCAGGACGGAAGGGAAGAACATAAAATGCATTAGCTCAGTTTCTATGAGGACGCAGCATCATTTCTCTGATCTGTATCGACCACACACTGTTCTAAATATGTCCATTGTTATGTTGTTTGAGCTGTTCTCATGTTTGCTGATACTTCCCACTCTGGTCTCACAGTGTAACGTGTGTGTGTGTGTGTGTGTGTGTGTGTGTGTGTGTGTGTGTGTGTGTGAGTGAGATGGTAACCTTACACGTTTGCTTTTTCTCATTATATCTCAGTGCTTCTAAAGTGTTTGCAGTAGAGATGTAGGACAAAGAATGTAAAATGTTTTCAGCCATTTTTGATGTTGTTGTTGTTGTTACTGGTCGTTGTGAAGTTGTTGTAAATAGAATATAAATAAAATATCATTCAGGGCGTTGTATCTTGTGTCATCAGCTTTAAACAACGACATGTTCGCTTTAAAGCGCAGAGTTGAGAGGAGGCGTCATTTAAAAAGACATGAAATAATAAGACATTATTGTTTATTTACCAGACACATTGATCATGTAAAAAGAAGTGAAGTAAATAGAATGAAATACATAGAATCACAGTGTTATTACTAAACAAAGTGAACATAAATAGGAGTTCCATCAATGGGATTGTACTGTAATCTGTATACACAATGCAATGTACAAGAAGAAGATTGATCAGAGCATTCGGATCTGATCACGTCATCGTGGCGTCTTAACTCAGAAATCACACGTACAAATGTTACAAAGCCTTTTCTTGAGCTCCACTTGGTTCAGGCTACAGTCTTACCGCCGCCATGACGACCGCAAACCCGTAGAGATGATAATAAGTTTGAATAATAATAATAATAATAATAATAATAATAATAATGCCTGCTCGGAATCTATCAGTGGAATTCAGTGAAAGTTGGTCAAGGTGGGATTTCAACTTTACTACGACGCACACACACACACACACACTTAACCCTTTCAGTATTCCACCTCAATATCAGCATTCCATTCATTGTTTCGGTTTCCAGTGTTCCAAAAAATACAAAAAAAATACAAACAATAGAACATCATTACACAGTTTTCAAACAATCCCAGCATTTTAAGTTAACATTTTCAGGGGGGGGGGGGATAGTGGGCCGTTTCGTTTCTTACAATAAATAATCTCAGCCTCATACCGTCACCGCGGATACACTAGGTTTTCTACACGAGTATATTTCACAAACGTCAACTCCGTCTCGCGTACGACACAACCACTAATACAAACTCTCGCTATCAGCTAACATCACTTTTTAAAAAAACAAAACAAAAAAACACCAAGAATCATCTGCCTGGTTGTCCCGTTTCCTCCCAGCCATCCGACCCAAACTCAACCTGAAGCCGTTCGCCGTGCTAAAGATACAGATTTCGCAATTTAAATGGAAGTTTGGAGCGTTTTCCGTCCGCGTCACGGCACACAATGGCCGCCGGTGGGAGAAGGAAGGAAGGAAGAGCACAAGCTGGATTGTTAATACACTGGCCTCACACACACATACACTCGCCAAACAAAACTAAACCTTGCTGCCATCGTCATCATCGCTTCACCAAATACCTACTTTAACTATTTACAGTTCAACAATGGCTTTGCTTTAGTTTTTGCTTCTCGTAGCCCGTTTGGCAGAGTATAAATGGCGGCGTTGGTCGTTTAACACTTTCTGTGGTTGGAGAGGGTTTGATGGGCGTCTCTGTCTGTAGACCTCAGTTGCTTTTGATAGAGCAACTGTGGTGATAAGGCACTGTTATTAGTGTCTACTATCATCAGAAATCAGGCCTTAACTGATCGTGGGCTTTCTAAACATCCGAGCGAGCGACTTCACGAGTGCCGACGCTCTCCATACACACACGTGACATCTTTGACCATATAAAAATGGAAAGACAGGCATTGGATCTGAATCAAAACACTTTTTTAAAAAAGATGCACATAACAACAGTACTGAATGCAGCAATATCAGCATACAAGGTAGATTTTGACGTTAGTGGAAGTCGCCTTTTGAGACGTGGCCTCTCTGTCCCCGAGGACCTGCGTGTCCTCCCGCTTAACACAGGCTTACTAATGCGTGTGTGTGACCCGTGCACGTGTCCACACTGAACAAAAAGCTGCTTGTCTAGTCCCTTCATGATTTGCATAGGGCATGTAATGTGTGCACTGGATAGAAACGTAAAAGGTTGACAATATGTACGAACATTTATACACATCCAGAAGTAATATTGTGTTTGTTAGACACTTGCAAATTCTAGGAGTATACTGAACTGGCCTCTCACAATAAATGCTGTTATGTGGTAGTGATTAAAGAAACAAAGTAGCACTGACAACCAGAGCGAGTCCACAGGGAGGCTGAGGGCCTGTCAGACGCTTGGGAGTGTTGGTTTTTAACTGTTTGTTCCGGCAGCTTCTTCTTCTCCCCCTGTGTGTTCTTTCCATGCAGTGTTCGGGAGATGGAGGAAGCTACCGACTTTCCATTAAATCACACCGCCTCCCAAATGGGAACGACTGTCAATCAAAACAGCTCTGCAGCTACCGGTGAGGAGCAAAGGAAAGAGGAGGAGGCGCAGGACTGCAGCTCCGCTTTTTCTGGTGGAATGTAGGGCAGGAGTGGAAGAAAGACCGAGTCACACCGACGGTAATCTGACATTGATTATTAATGTTCCACTTCCTGACCGAGCAGGATTCTGGGAGGAGCGGTCGAGAGCAAAACCGCCGACTCACACAGTTAATGAGTCTTGTCCTTTACGATGGACGTTTCCGCATCTGTCTCAGGTGAAGCCAGGGGTGGGGCTGTGGGAGCAGGGGGGTGCTCCTCTTTGGGGGAGGGGGTCTTCTGTGCTGAGGAGGCGATGCTGGGTTTGGCATCGTCAGGTGTGTGTTCGTTAGGAATGAGAGGAGCTGTGGTTTTCTGTAGGGCAGAGAAAAAAACACTGAAGCCTCTTTAGTAAACAGTGAACCTGCTTTACCCAGCTGGATAACTGGCAGTGACTCGTATTGGCCACTGGGTGGAGCTAAAAACAAGAAGAGTAGCATATTGTGCAGCCCATTCAAAGGCAAAATGGTACTTTATGAGATCAGGACAGAATATACTGTCATCTCTGAGAGTGACACTCTGGCAATGTCCCAGATTTGTCAGGTCATTTGAGTCTAAACAAGTTAACTGACACTGTTTCTTGGGAAGTTGCAGGATTCAGGAGATCTTGTCTTGTGGATTACCAAATACCGTGTCATGGTCCAATGAAGATATTGCCTTGTAAAATTAGTAATCAGGGTAAAATGTCATTGGAAAACACTTTCAGTTAACATATTTGTATCTATCTAAGCCTATTACATCATGTAGAGCAGCTTTTAGAGGTTTAGAGGCGTGTTTAGCTTTAACGGCCCATTCAAATCCCTGTAGTCCTGGTAAGTGAACGCCACATATCCCCCACATATCTGAAGAATAATCCAAAGTATAAAAGCTAAAATAAAGTCAGTGACCTTGTTTGCTTGTCAATGATCTGAAAAACGAGTATCACTTTGTGAAAGTTGTTTTTTCACACTAATACAAGGTTGAGCATTGTTAAAGCTTAAAGTAGAAGAAATGGAGCGACTTCTCTTATCTGTTAGATGTGACCTTTCTCATGCAATTCCAAAAGTACAGTACAATACTACAAAAATACACACAAATGGAAACCTTTATAGTCAAATGACTCACTGTAATAAGTCTCAAAACAATAGTAAAAGAAAAGGAACAGAGGTCAGTGACCTTTGGTAACATTTCAGGTGCTGGGATCTTCTCTAGAAAAGAAAAAGTCATTTCGAGTCCCGCAAGACAAAATCAAACGGATGCCAAATGAAATATTCTGACTGAAAGTGGAAGGACACATAGATACACAATGTGAAAGAGGGAACCATGGCTGCACATGCAGGAGTGAGGAGGAGGAGGAAGAAGAAGAGGAGGAAGAGTGCGACTGCAGTGGCACGGCTCTCTCTCCTCACTGATCCCTGTAATTGGCTCGACTCTGTTTTATGTCTGCACACTATTCAGTGGTTTTCAGGCTCAATCTATTTTAGAGCCAGACTCTGAAATGTGTCTGGGAGTGCACAGTGTGTGTGTGTGTGTGTGTGTGTGTGTGTGTGTGTGTGTGTGTGTGTGTGTGTGTGTGTGTGTGTGTGTGTGTGTGTGTGTGTGTGTGTGTGTGTGTGTGTGTGTGTGTGTGTGTGTGTGTGTGTGTGTGTGCACGGTCCTTGGCTGGCTCACCGTTGTTTGTGGCACTGGGTTGATGCTGCTGGCGAAGGAGGGTGCGGCAGTCGCTGCAGACGCTGCAGAGATGTCATCCTGCATCATTCCTCTTCTGTCCAAGACGCTGGGGAGGAAGAAAAAGACAGAATCGGTCAATAGCGGCTTCCTGTTTGTTAATCTTCACAGCAGGTGGGGCAGGAAGGGAAAAAAAAAAGCAGCTAAGAGGCTCTCATGCGTGGTCACAACTCATCGATCACAGCAGGAAGCGAGCCAAAGATAGAAACACAACATGGATAATAACAGGAGACAGATATCAGAAGTGTCTTTGTGTCTTCACTCTTTGCACACTGCAGCTTAATGCACGGAGACGTCGTTACCTTGGATACGCTGGCCCACAGAGCACCTCGCAGCAGTTTTTGAGGAAGTTCTTGTGGCTGTATGGGTTCTGGACTCTGTTCTTTCCCGACCACGAGCCTTTGATCTGAGCAAAACCAAAACACGGACAAAAACCAATCAACCTCATGTGAATCCAGCGCAGCTCACACTCCCGCTAAACTGAACTAATCGCTCGTTTCCCCTCCAAACACAGTTTCCCCGTGGCTCTACCTTGTTCAAAAGCACGGTGCCATTTTTAGATGTTATCCCCACAGGCTTGAGTTTGACCTACAAAAAGGATCTGTGAGGGATTTGATGATGTTGTGGTTCAGTGGGAACACTTTGTGCTGCGGGTGTGAACATGCATCAGTGAGGTAATGCAAAGTACCACTACGAAAAAAAGCTTTATTTCAGTAACTATAGATACAGAGGCAGCCCATAAGGCACACACGTTTGTAGTGTGTGTGCGTGTGTGTGTGATGGAGACAAAGCCAACAGCACATGTGTGATCCCATAGGAGATCAGAGCAGCCACAGCACTCAAGGTGCCTTCTCTTGTTTCCTCTGTTTATCTTTATCTTCTCATTTGTATGCGTGTGTGTGTGTGTGTGCGCGTGTGTGTGTCTCTCTCCAAGTGTCTATCTCTGACCCTTTCCAATTCTCTTTGTCTCTCTTTTCCTCTCCATCTATCTCTGTCTCTCTCAGTCTCTCTCTCTCCCCGTCTCTCTGTCTCTCTGTCTCTCCCTCTCTCTCTCTCTCCCCCTGTCTCTCCCCCTGTCTCTCTGTCTCCCCCTTCATTGTTGGCCCTTTGCCCGGCCTCTGCAGGTATCGATGGATCTATTATTAGGGCCAATCACAGATATTGAGAGGCTGTGCTGAGCCGCTGTTTCAGCTCCTGGAGCAACATGACGGCTGTTACGACGTTGCAGAGCTTCATTACTCATTAAACACCAAAAATTGGGCCAGCCAGTCCAGAGGAAGGAAAGGAGGAATTTATGAATTAATCATTACAACAAAGTAGAGCTTCACTCTGTGGCTTTCAGCCCTCGCAAACTCTCCCCGCTGCTGCTCTCCGTCTGCTGTCAGAGCCTCTGCAGTCAAAGTACACACACACTGTTACGGTTGTATACACAGGCGCAACATAAATTACTCCCTTTGTGGAATCATCCACCTGCACCTCTACCGCTCATCTGCTTTACATCAGCCTGAATGTGTGTGTGTGCATGTGTAAGTGTGTGTAAGTGACTACACAGCGTAATGCACAAGAAATCAATACTTTTTCCGCCATAAATCCTCTGAAGCTTCTTCTTCTTCTGCTTCTTCTTCCTGTAGCTGACGTGTCACAAGCCAGTAGCCAGCTGGTTCTTTTCTGTTCTGTTCTTGCTCCAGCTATCAATTTAATAACGGAGCAGCTGCCATTTGTGTACGTTTCATATTTCATCAGACTATGTGGGCCTGCTGGTGAGCTGAGACGGATCCAACTGCTGCAATCAGCATTCTAAATGTTTACCAGCCAATTTGTCATTTGGCTCAAACTCCAGGCAGAATACGACCTGCTGTGCTGGCTGCAGAGCCCGTTTAAGAGCTTTCTGCTCTCAGGATGGTTATAAAGAGGATAAATCATTGAATTGGGGAAGAGGATAGGTTGAACACTTTATCCACCCAGCTTTCAGTGATGTCTGCGTATAAGGCAAAGAGATTTGGCATTAAGTTAGCATCATTAGTCAGCTCAACATGTTGGCATTAGAGTGTTTGAGTCTAGTTCTACATTTTCCACAAGGCCTCATCTCTCTTGGTTGGGCATGTTAGCAGAACTACAATTAACCAGCCGCTCGCCTGTTCAGTCCTGACTGAGGCAGTGCAGTTGTCAAAGAAACAGCTGTGTGTTCACGCAAATTATGGCATCGGTCATGTATGTTTATCTTTCCAGCCACATGAAGCCACGGCTGATTACATTACTTAGAGAGAGACACACACACACACACACACACACACACACACACACACACACACACACACACACACACACACACACACACACACACACACACACACACACACACACACACACACACACACACACACACACACACACACACACACACACACACACACACACACACACACACACACACACACACACACACACAGAACCCTTAACCTGTAGATCAATACAAACTGATATACAAACACATCCTCATATACACACACACACACACACACTCTTCATCGTGTTCTTCTTGCATTTGAGTAGTTTTCAGTTTCAGAGTGTGTTCACCAGCCTGTCTGATTTGATTCATGTTCTCCTTTAGTTTAGCTCGTTTGGGCAGTAAATCCAAACTGATCTGAATATTCATGGAGGTTTGTTGATGAGCTTGTCTGAAGCCACCAGCCAAGGTAAAGAGAGCTGAGGAGCCCTGATGGGTGGAGCTACTATTTGTTTTTGCCATAAGATGGTGCACGACTTCACCTTGATACACATTTACACGTGACACATCCTTGTTCTCTTTCATTGTTTTAGTTCTCCGTTTTTGCTGTGTCTTCTTTTCTTCTCTTCCCCTCTGTATGTAAACAAATAATCTCCACATTGCTCTTTGTTATGTCAGACGCTTTCTTCCGTATTCATATTCATTCGGGCATGAAACTAACCAATCAATTCCAATAATGTGACGCGTGTTTACACTCCATCGTTCATTCTTATCCCCTTAACATTTACACACGCGGGCCTGAATCAACAAACTGTAGTTATGATTCATTTCCAAGCAGCCGTAATGGAGCGAGAGGAAGAATCAGAAGACTTACATCCTCATTGGTGGTCTGGTTGAGGGAGATCAGGTAGGTGTGGAAGCCGGTCAGTCCCACTACAGACCACAGGGTGAAGAAACACACCAACACCTCCAGCACAGTGAGCTCAAGTTAAGAAAGGGGTAACGGATGCGGGCGGAAAACAGAGAAACGGCGGGAAATGATAGGAGGAGGACGTCCAAAGAAGGAGGACGAGGTGTAAAAAGGTGAGCAGGGGGATGAAGATGTGCCACTTCAATTCAAGCTCTTAAAACAGGCTTTTAACGCTGTGAAGAGGAGCTTTGATGCTTTGGAGCAAACGGTTCAAAAGGATATGTTCCAGGTGTTTCTTTCAACGTGTTCAAGAAGCCGTCATCCACCGAACCTGTGAACAGAGACACACACACACACACACAAAGAGAGAGAGATTCATTCATTCAGTGTGAAGGAGGAAGCAGGAGGAGGAAAAGGATGAAAAAAAAAAAAGGCTGTTTAACATCACCCTGCCGGAAAAACCTGGTCTAAAATTAGGTCACAGTTTCAACAATGGTTTACTGCGCGTGTGTGTGTGTGTGTGTGTGTGTGTGTGTGTGTGTGTGTGTGTGTGTGTGTGTGTGTGTGTGTGTGTGTGTGTGTGTGTGTCTGAGTGTCACAGGCCATCCTTCCTGTTTAGTCACATTCTCTCATCCATCATTCCTCTCCCTCCATCTTTTCCCTTTACCGGTGTTTGACCCCACGCACACACACACATGTCCCCCGCCCCTCCCTGAGCATACTTACGCATGACCACATGGACGATGTCGAAGGTGAAGATGTAGATGGTGAGCAGGGAGAGGGACAGCGTGAACAGGTAGAAGTAGCGGTAGTTCCTCTTGCCCACGCAGTTTCCCACCCAGGGGCAGTGATGATCGAAGCGGTCTGGGGAGGAGAGCGGAAGAAGAAACGTCAGATGGATTACGGATAAAAATAATATTAAACCCAATTTGTGTCTTTGGGATCCATTTCCTAAACCTATCCCCCCCTCCCTCCCTCTCTCTCTCTCTCGTCTAAATATAGCGAGCAGAATCTGATTTCGTGTGATTTGGATGCGAGCCAGGTGAGAGCAGGGCCGAGCGGCGGCGGCGGAGGTGAACTCGCTGCGTTCCCACTTTTCCGCAGTAGAAACCGGATGGAATTTCACCTTCTTTCAGACGCGATACGGCAACAAACAAACAACAAAGACACGGAAGCGCTTTTTAAAAACAAACGGATCGTTTTACATGCAGCATCTTATAATATGTTAATCAATGCTATCAACAAATACCGGCCACAGGAAATCTGGTACATACACACACAGGATGGATCCTAATGATTTGATGCAGCCATGACAACAAGCCACATTTAAATTCGACATTCCCGCTAAATGTGCTGAATCCTCTCGTGCATCGACTTCCCGATTTTTCACGCTGACAAAGTCAAAGTGAGACTGGCGAGCATCAGCTAAAGAGGACAAAGTGCAATTTTCCTCCAAGCTATTAATTCTGCTTTCTGGCGAGTTTCATATTCTGAGCAACACTTGAACCTATAAACAATGTTCAAACCAGACAGGAAATATGACTGCGGTAAACGGGCTGAGGTATGCTGTGTCATACTTGGGACTTGGACAGCGTGTGTGTGAGTGCGTGTGTGAGTGTGTATTGCTACAGCAGGTGGAGCACAGACGGGCCTGTGTTCAGCGTGACTGAGCGTTTTCTTCCCTCACTGAGCCTCCACTGTCTCCTCTCAGATCACCTACACATCCAAGCTCCTTCTGAAGCTTCCCTCAATCATCAGCAGCCAAATGGTGCTGCCGGGGTTTAAATCCCATCAAAACGTCTGTCTGAAGCTTTGGAACTCTTTGCCCTCCTGTTTGCTTACAGAGTACAACGTTTATATATAAAGATACGGTTCTGAACAGTAACATCCGTCACAAATCGATGAAGAGAGAGCTAGAGAGAGAGAGAGAGAGAGAGAGAGAGAGGGAGGGAGGACACTGAGGTGAAGGCCGCAGCAAAACAACATCATCAAAGAGACGACGCACTTTTATGTTGTGTGAGCCGACAATGAAGGCGTTTGACGAGTTTACACGTCGTTTCTCACCGACGCAGTTGTCACAGATGCTGCAGTGAGACGCGCGAGGCGGCCGGAAGATTTTGCAGGTGTAGCAGTACTTCAGCTTGACGATCTGGTTGTTGATCTGCACGTTGCGGATTCGAGGAGGGGGACGCTGCCCGGCGGGGACGTTTCCGTTAGCCGCTTCTGTAACACATAGACACACACATAGTTAGCGTGGCAATCTTGGTCGCACAAACACATTTGTTCTGCATCAGGAAAAATACTTCAAACTCATCTGTGAATAATTTGCCATAGCAACAGAGTTTGAAATACTGTATCTCCCAACCGTTTTTATTGGCTACAGAAATGACATGCACCACAGTTTAAGACCCCCTGCATTAGGCGTGAACACGCTGACACAATATCGTGTCCGACCCCTGTGTGTGTAACTGTAATAGGCAGTGAGAAATGTGAGATTAAAGCAACGAGGCCAAGAAATTTATCAGATAAACCGTAAATCACACCAGCTAAACCTTGAGAAATTACACGGCTCAATTTGTAATTTATTATAGTTTCTTTGTTGCCACACTGATGTGTTTAGTGTTATTTATAAGCTATAACGTGCAGCAATATGATTTGTCATGTTAGGAGGGAAGGTGTCAAATCACACTTATTCCACTGAAAATAACATATTTGATGGCATTTATGTTCTTTACTCATATCTGATCAAATTGAGTGACGATAGTGTTTGAATCAAAGCGCGGTGCTTGGAAAGAAAAGCATTAAACAGCTTTTCTCTGAGGGAAGAACAGTTGTTATTATTCTGAAATGGAGACGGAGCAGAAACTCATTTATCATACAGCTCTCAGTGTAGAATGGTATGCTCTTAAAACAAACCAGTTTTTCCTGCATTCAGAGGGGGGCAGTGAATCTAGCATGCCTAAACTCCTGCGCCAATATTAGCCCCGCTCAGATCGATATGTGAAACTGCTGGAAATGACTGTATCCACTACCACAAAAACACTGAGCTTTAGAAAACCTCACAAGGTGCGAAACAGAGAATAAATTAATGAGTCGTCACTCCCAGGGAATAAAGCTCCTCCCTCTGGCAGCCAAGTGCAGGCTGCTGGAGACATTAGATATTCTGTGAGGATGCCTCTCTGCCTATTATCATTCCCCCTGAGGCCAGGCACTAACAGGCTGAAGGGCCCGAGCGAGGAGGCTGGGGAGGATTCATCAAGGCGCCTGGGACACCAGCATCCATAACTGCCTCCTCAACCGCCTGTTTTTCTGTTTCCCTCGCCCACACCCATGCAGCCGCGACACGGTAGAATATAGCGTGGAACAGATGTGTGTAGGGGGGAAATGTATTCTTCTGCATTGTGGTTTATTTATTTATACAGCCATGTGAGGCTTTGTGTTATTATTTTTGTGTTCTATGCTGCATGGCAGAGAAGGGAAAATCAATTAGTGCCCTTCTGAGACAAACATGTAGGCGTCACCAAGATACTGGAGGCAGAGACTGGAGGAGAACTAAGGGTGTGGGCTTCAATGCAGTCTGATGACAAAATATAAAAGCCTTCATTGAATTGGATGTCATTTTCAAACTATTTTATCATTTAATCCCTTTAATCAGCAGCTATTTTTATGATCAATCATGTTATCCATTTATGATGCTGCCTTCCAATGATGATGTAAATTGAATGGATCTTTGTTTTGTTTGGATTAATAAAACCACACATGCAATTTGAATATCTCACATTTGGACATTAGTCACCATTTATTTTGTCATAATGAATTATTTGTGCGGCTTAATCATGTAATGAAAAAATATTTGACAAATTTAATGAAAATATTCATTAGTCACAACCCTAAAATGAACAGCTGCAAAAATGATGACGTCAGTGTTGATGGAGGGTGCAACCTTGGCATGATGACAACATTAAGGAATGAAGGAATCAATGAATGGACATTTCCTCTTTGCTGTTGAGGACCTCTGATGTATCAAATGGATGAATCCGGTTCGATTCCCTGGTGGAAGCTCCACGCCGGAGCAACACGAGGGTCACGGGCCACCGCCAGACACGCAGCCATTATCATGCACCGAGCGGGATGAGTCACAGCTGCGATGAGAGGAGCCCTCGCTGCTCACAAAACCGCCCTCAGAGGACCGAATGCTTTTACAGCCCCTCTGTCCTACGCACAGACTCGTCTCCACCCAGGCCTGCTCGACTGCAGCGAGGACAAGTGATGGCTCAAGGACACAGTGACTCTTCAGTGCAGACAAAGAACTATGGCTGACATGTGTCCTCGCCCCCTTCCTACAGTTTTACAGGGACACTGGAGTAAACATCTACAACTAAATGTGCCTCCTCATGAGGACAACTACACAGTTTAATAGTAGTGGTTTGTTGTTTGAAGGTTATTAAGTCCCCATCAGAGCAACACTGAGGTCATCTATGTGCCCCGCCCTTCATATTAAATTAGGATGAGACAACAACAAAAATTGGTATTGCTGATATTTCTTAAGTTATACATTCAAATACTTAATCGTATTTTCTATTAATTCGATTTTTTTTTTCACCCAAAGATTTATGCTTTTTAGAGTCCAACGAATGTATTTAGATTTGTTGACTCTAATCCTGTAGATTTAGCTTTGAGGAAATGCTTATTCTGGAGAAAGTGAAGAGCCATCTCAGGCTGCTGAAAGCCAAAATGAGTGTAGTGGTCCTGGAAGGCCAGAATACACAACACAGATGAGATGATACCTGACAGGAAATGAACCTTGTTGGTGCCATTGCAAGGTGACAATAAACATTTGCTCTCTTTGCATTCTTACAGATAAATTTGTTGTTTGGCAAGACTGGGAAGACATCAGGCATCTGCTTACTTATGATGGTAATCTGTATTGTTTTGACTATATGACTAAAGTAGAATCTGAATTACAGATATTTGTCCACAGTAAACATTTGTTTTGATAATGAATCGGTCAGATCTTTGTAAGTTAAAGCCTTTGTTAGACTGAGCTCTTTTAGGGCTGAGCAGTCACAACCTTTATCACAAACATAAATAAAGCAGCTGGGCTGAGTCTCCTTCCTGCTTATCAAGCCTCTGTACTTCAGTATTCCTGCCTCTGAAATGCTTCTGCTTGAGTAATTTCCCCCTCATTTGCAGTTTACATCCCCATATGACCTTTTCTACAGAATAGACGCATGAATGAAACTACTATGGAACTGGAGCACAATAAACACGTACGTACATTTGTTTTGTACATAGATTGGACTGGGTGAAGATAACATGGTGTAGTAGCATTATCAGTACTGCCTTTGCTTTAAAGTTACACACACACGCCAAGGTGAGATGCCGGTCAAATCACACAGCTGAGGACACACACCACTTTAAACCTGACAAATATCTGCTGTCACTCAACGTGGAATGCACAGTGTTTACTATTCTCTGCTATTCATCATCAATAAATCAGCAAATTGTCAGCCTATCCCTCATTATGAACTCCTGTTGTGCCAACAAGCACACACAGTTTCCAAAGTTACCAAAACACAACGATTAAATTACAGGAAATGTGCATAAAATATGGCTCCGTTTAAGCACTGAAATTACAGAATATATACCTAGATGCATGATCGACCTAAATAGTATAAACAACAATGTGTGTCTGATAGTTAAGGGCAAACCTAAGGGAGGTAGAGGAGCTAAATACATGAAAAGTGAACTAAATAAAGACAGAAACATTCCAACATTCCTGTGACGCACCTATTTCCATTTCGATGAAGGTGGCCTCCTCTGGAAGGGCTCGAGGCAGCACCCCAGGGTCACTGAAGCTGGTCCTCAGCAGCATGGCCATGACGAAGAGGAAGAGCAGAGCGGCAAACACTGGGATGGCAGGGGACAGGTGGTAAGCCAGGTAGGGACATCTGCAGAATAAAAAGGACGAGGAATGAAAATCTGCTCAAAACAAATAGACTTAAACAGACTTGTACTGAACTTTGCGTCATCATATTAATGCGATAACAGCTCTGAGTAAATAGGTGAGCCCTTTCATATGATTTCACAAGAGACCTTTAGTTGCTCCTAATTGCTTTCCAATGGTGCCGCTCGTGCAGACAGGGCACAGCAGGACACAAGCACACATATTCTGAACTGGTGTACTGAGCATAAAGGTCATGAACCACGAGCGTTGGCCTTTCTCTGGACAGTGCAGAAGCCAGGGCAGTAAATAAGCACACACTCTTTTCACCTTCTGGAGGAGTGCAGGGACATTAGCATAACTCCAGTTGCCAGGCCATTGAGATTCCAGCCAGCAGGGCCTTTCCAGCAGGCCGCCCGCTCAGACAAATAACAGATTCAGGCTGCAGTGCAAAGTGCTGCAACGCGGCCTGGAAGCAGCAGCAGCAGCAGCAGCAGCAGCAGCAGCAGCAGCAGCAGCAGCAGCAGAGGTTTCCGCATTTAGATATTAATGAAACTAAATGCACAAACCATCTCCTCCCCATGCAGCTGGGATCATATATTCATAATTCAACACTAATGTTGCTCTACAGGGTTGGAAGATACGCTATATCCTGTACAAGACTCAATTTCTGTATTGTGTGTCACATAAAAAGCTCGCCCACACAGCCGACACACAGCCGACACACACACACACTCTCTCTCTCTTAATATGAAATATGGAGATTTGGATTGGATCATTATCAGGCAACATTATATGGTCCAATAAGTGCATAATACCATCAGTCACAATACTGCATGTTGCAGCAAAACCATCTGTTCACATTCACTTGTCAGCATAAGAGTTTATTTAGGTAGATTTGTATGAGCCGGACTGATGGAGATGATTTATGGCAGATATTGATGTTTATGTTAGCAGATACGCAAAAGGAAATGCATGCAATACATAAATGTTCTTATGTTCATGTAATTTAATGTTTGTTTGCTAGATTAATTAAAAGGTTGAGGACAGATTTTGACATGTTTTGGTGTAAAGAGGGCGCATGAGGATATCCGTCCTCTCACGCCCGGTTGCATCTCGCACAGCCGGTCACACTAGGTGGCTTGGCTGTGTGTGTGTGTGTGTGTGTGTGTACACGTGTGTGTATGCCCAGTCATACACAAAGACAGCCATGGCCCAGTCTGTTTACATTGTGAAGCTTTTCGACCCACTATTTTGAAAATTATACAGCAACACCGAACAAATCTGCCTTACCCACTTCTCTAATAAACATGTGTTAATATGGTTTTAATTTTATATTCATTTCTCTTTAGACTACTGTATTTTTGTCTCAGCTTGTTCATAATTATGCATTTAGGACCTGTTGTAAGTACATTCTATTCAGGGAATAAATGTGATGAATACAAATTACAATCTCTATTTAATTACTGTTCTATCAAATGTTATTGTAACAATTAAATAATCTATCATATTTCAACTATCCTAAACAAAATCAAATGTATGCTCTTAAACCATTATCAGATTTCTTTTTTTTTAACTCATTTTTCAGTTTGTTCCTCAAAAATCCTGCATTGTTCAGACTCTAGTATGTAACGTATACACTCATAAAACGATCAGGTGTCAGCCAGAACAGAGCAAACGCATAAGCCTTGTTATATAACCCAGCATGATGGGCCATAAATCCCTTTGGGTGACATAATGTCCCTGAAAGCAGCACTAATGTATGATAACACCTTATTATCTGATCTGCCGGTTAAGCAGTCATTTGTTTGGTCACATCCATGTCGCTCGCTGCCTTGCCTGGCTCTCATTTCACTCACAGAGCTGAGAGGAAGCTTAAAAAGGGAAAAAGGGATTGTAGCCCAGTAAACAAATATCAGCCGGCCAGGGAACAAAGTTCACCTGTTCAGTTTCCCATTATGGAGATGAGCCAGGTAAGTCAGCATACCTGCGCTATGGCGACAACAGCACACCTACACCTGCTGAACTGGTCCGATTAGTTTTTCTGCTCTGCGGTTTTTTTCCTTCCACACACACACTCATGGAAACAGAGACAAAGCAGAGATCATTGCCAAATCAATAGAAGTTTCCAAAGCAGCACGTTTGCTCCATTTGTCAGCATGGAGGACAGTGAATTCAGAGCCAGGGGAGGAGGTGGGCAGTGAGTCTGTGATGTGTATTTCCAGTAATGATGACTGGTAGTCAAGGCCGACCGCGTCACCGCTTCCCATCCGGAGTCCACGTCCTTCCTGGATGTGACCATCTCCCATGCCGCTTAGGGAGCAGGGTGGTGCTGACACTCCGACTCTGTGCTCATCACTCACCATAAAACCTGAGTCTAAGCATTTGGGGAACTCGTTTTCATCAGCGGCGCCATCAATCACACCGCCCAGCGATAAATACACAACATGCAACATGCTACTTCCTCCTGACTCAATTCTCTGCCTCTCTTGCTCTATTTGTGTGACCCGTGATTAAGTGATTGGAGCTGAAGCTATAGATCACAGCCCATCGATCCATTCGTCTGGAGCAAAATCTCCACAAATTATGCCTCTGACACACACCGCTCTATTTGTTCCAAATGTTTCTACAATTACAGCTCAAAACAAGATCCGTCTCTTATTGATCAGCCCTCAGTGGGACTAAATCAAGACACAGTTACCTGATTGGAAGTCCAAAGGATTTTCTGATAATGTTAAATATGAAAGTGTACTGAAATTAATGATTGATGGGTTTAATTTACAATCAGAGAGTTGTGTGCTTGTGTTTTTCTTTGCCATAATTGGAAATACAGGTTTGTTCCAAGAAGCGAAACACTAAGCAATGAGGTAACAGTGTTAAGATGATCCAGATTTGAGAGGTTCCAGGTTTTACATGGAGCACACACACATTCCACTTCTGCAAACATAACCAACGCAAACAAGTGTGACAAATCTAAATTAATGTTCCGACTTTTCCACCGGCGATGACATTTTGACTAAATCCATTCAAAACAGAACAATACAATATTCTACTATTTGTCCACAATGTACTCCACTTCCACTCTAGACTTAGTTTGGAAATTGGATGTTTATGGCACAAGTTACACATTGTTCATCTGGCCAAGTTGTTTAGATACAGAGAGGAGACGGATAAATATAGCTGCTGCTTTTCTTGCATGAGAAGGGTTACATGGACTTGTGGGTGCACAGTATATGTACAGTGCGTGCAAGTGTGTGTTCAGTCAATGTGTATGTTATCTTGCCATAGATGTAATTATCTTTACACTTAAAGCCAGATTACAAGTCCTACCTGCTAGATAAAGCCTCAGCTCATCGTTTGCATCATGCTGAATCTGTAACTCATTTAACAGCCAATACACCAGGTGATGTTGTTGTTGTTAAATGTGTGTGTGTGTGGGTGGGTGGAGTGGAGCAATTTGTTGCATTAGAATGTGAGTAGTGTAGACTTTGATCCTGATTTTCCTCCCAAAACCGGATCACAATAAGCTCAGAAATTAAGTGTGCTGAATTCCAGGCCCTTACTTTATTAATACTACAGCTGTGGCAGACATGCATGAATCATACACCAAATGAATTAGGCACTCGTCTCTACTCTACATCATACAAACATGTGTAGCCTGTGACTCTTCCTGTTTCTAGGCCAAGGTAGGAGGAAAGAAAGCTCACAAGCTCCATTCCCCCTCTCTCTCCCTCCAGATCCTGACGCAAAACTACTCCAGCGCTCAGCTTAGTAAACGTTCCGATTAGAAAGTGATTTAATTTCCCCTCAGCAGTCGACATCTACAACACTCATAGCTGTTCACACTAGACTACATATGTCTGAGCAGAAACATGCCCTTTTAACCTTTTTAACATCCTAATCTACTGTAAAAGGTGCAGTGGGAGGAGGTTGCCATAGGCGAGGCGAAGCTTCAGGCGGTGTGTTGATTCAAAGTGTGTTTACACCAGGGCCCGGAGATGGCCACTGAAGGTCCAGAGGTTACAATCTGCTACTCTGGTTTAAAGCCTCCTCCTCGTTACGCAATATTTAAATACAGTATGATAAAAAGATAAACCGTGAGATCCGGGATCGCGGCCATTACATCACAGGATCAAACACACTCAATTATGACAAAAGTGAGGATTTGATTTTAGCCTGATGAGAAAAAAAAAACAGGTAGAGGAAAGCAGTGAGCCTCTAACAAGAGAGAGAGTCGACATGTAACATCTATCACGAAGCAATGTAGCTGTGTGAGGAGCTGGATAGACCCTCCCTCCCTGTATTGCGCTTGATCTGGGCCAACATCACTACCGTGCCTGGATAAGCAGCACTCTGCCAGGGAAGCTTTCAGACAACAAAGCCTGTAGATCACCGTTACTGTAAATGGAGCGTTCACCCTCAATAGAATATAAATCACGTTATTGGCCGTCGGCTGGGGCCTGGAGCCACTTTGTGATTGGCTGATGGTGGAAAACAGGGTGGGGTCAGATGCTGAGGGAAGCTCGGGGGGGCCGTTACAGGATCTTCCCCGACCGCAGCTACACTCTGCATGCTCAGCACTGCTCCTTTATTGCTTGAGGGGAGGCCAGTCAGACATACTGAGCATCTCCACCTCGCAGCATACACACACACACACACAGACAGAAAAAACTGGTCTGAACCCATGCACATATGGTTTTCTCGGCCTCCTAGGGCGCACACACACATACAATCATCCAAACCGTACGAGTCAACAATCTACACAACCACACACACACACACATATAGATACAAATTGGAACCAAACTCGTAAATATCCCTGCAGTGAGAAAGCATTCGGGGATATTTAAAGCTATCAGCCAAATCTAATACATCAAAGTAAGAATCCCCGAGTGTACAGAGTGTAAAGCTTCCAGCATGTAAACTTAAGATGATTGGGTTCTGTGAATACGAGACGGTCATGCTCCTAAAATTGATTGTGAACAATGAGAACAGGCCAGGCGCACCCCTGCACTCACTAATTTGTTTGGCTCTTCCTAATGGGTCTATTCCAATTGTGTATTTGCTGCTTGTTTCCGCAATTTAGTCCAAATTAAAGCAGAGCGAAGTCTTCCTGCGCGGTCTGCTGGTGGTTAGAGATGAGATAAGAAATGAGATGTCTGCTGGGCCGGTGTTGGATAAGAGCCAACACGCAGCGAGACACTGGCCTCTGTGTTCTCGCCTCCACGCCACAGCGCGGATCAAAAGCCACGCGTCAGGGATGAATCCTGAAATCAAAGAAATCTCGCACTACAAAGAGAGTGTGTGACGGATTACTGAGACGGTGAAAAAGGAGAGGTCTTCATTCAAGTATTCTGGACGTGTTTCTTCCTCAGACACACACAGATAAGATTCTGCTATTCTTTAGATTTGTATAGAGAGTTGCTCTTACTGACCAAGAGGTGAACCTGAATGATCTAAATTCAAACGACAAACATTGTTTTCCTTCTTACAGAATAAAACATATTATGCAAAGTAAACAGCAGATTTTATTTACACATAATCCTGTTTGAACACACACTCCCAGACTTGTTGCCTCCTCAAACGAGAGCATAACAACATTTGGAAGTCGCTGTAATGCGTTTTCAACCTTCTTGATATATAAACTTTATGTAAAAGGAGCCTGTTGACCATTTTATACATTAGACCACATGACAATACTTCCCTGCAAGTTAAGTCAGAGCTCTAAAGACACTGGCTTAATATCTTTGTTGCACATAGTTGGGAGATGCCAGTGTATGAATGCATGAAAAAGCTCTGAGCTTTTCTGCAGAGAGCAATTACTCTGTCAGAGATATGAATCAACTCGCTCTGTAATAGTGGGGAGTTTGGAATTACCCCCATGTTGTCTGACCCAATCTCAACATTAACATCCATCCACCCCCTCCCCATCAGAGATAATTACGCTCTGCTGTAATATGAACATGGCCCGCTAACAACCCTCCAGCCATTAGTCACCGCAAGAGTCTCCTCCAGGCTGTGGTGCTGACGGCGTGAGCGGTATCAGTCTCATCTCTCTGCCCCGAGCTGGACAACAGCTCCTTCTGTCTGGACTCCGAGCGGAGCAGGAGGCCATTACAGATAGAGATGGACAGGGCTTGGCTCTAATAACAGCAGCTACCTCTCCTCTCAGCTCAGCTGGGTGAATCCATCTGGCCTGCTGGCTGCGCACACACACACACACACACACACACACACACACATGCTGGAGCGCAGAGGGGTTACAGTGTTACAGTGGAAGATTTGTGCTAACTCATGATGTCTGATTTGTGTGTTCAACTTTGGCAGGAAATGAAAGAACAAAGAGGAAATAAGAGCGACAAAGATGAAGGACGGAAAAAAAACCTCACTTAGAAGTGTTGCTGCTGAGATTTAAGATGATCATTTACTGTCACACTATGGATGAAACTGTGATTACTTCCCTCTTTTATCCATCATTAGTTATTTTTAACTTAATCAAATCTCATATCCAAAGCTGTGTTTTCATTGCAATCAAAGAAAGGGAACAAATCCTCACATGTAAGCACCTGGAACTAGCAAATCTTTGGCATATTCACTTATAATTTTAGTCACATATTGACTAAATGTGCCAAAGACTGACTGGCAGCTGTTAAATGACTTGTGTTGAGTGCACAGCGATTGAAAAACTAAAATCAGATTTGTTGGCATATTGACTTTAAAGGCGACTAAAGGGAATATGGAATTTGTTGGTTTACTTTCCAGTGTGTTTGGTAATGACTTCATGTTTCAGTAAAAGGCTTTAGGGCCCACATGCTGGTGAGCCTGCTGGAGTGAGACACAACTGCTGAGACAACAGAAAAAAGGCAGCAGACCCTCTGAGACAAGAAGCTGGAACAGTGATTACATATTAAATGCTCATATGTGTGTGTTGGTGCGTGTGGTCAATCATAACCTTTGCTCTGTCAGGACCTGTTCTTATGAGCAACAGGACTGAAACATAGAGTGTTAGGGAGTCTTATCAGAGGAGAGACACACACACACACACACACACACACACACAGGTAGGTTACAGGTCAACTACAGTGAGTCTGCAGTTCTGATCACATTACATCTTAGACACATTCAAACCAATAAGTATTTATATTTATGAGGATTTAAAGATACACACGCACACACCCCACATACACACACATACACAACAGGGTGGGACCACGATGGATCATGACAGGAGCTACAGGGGCCCTAGAGTGGTTCATTCCTTCATACTCACTCGAAAGCGAAGAAGAGGCCGCAGGTCCCCATGATGAGGAAGAGGGTCAGGTAGAAGACGCCTTTCTGCCGGGCCATCATCACCCGTCCGTCGCAGCAGAAAGTGTTTTTCCCCGGCAGCTTCTCCCATTTTCGCACCTTTCTCGTTATCATCACCGCCGACATGGTGCCTGTTTGTGCTCAGTCCTTCTTTTTGGTAAACAGTGAGATCAGTAACGAGTATAATGCTGCAAATACACTCAACAGTCTGTGTGTCTCTGGTGCTGATTCAATACCGTTCAATCACACAAACACACAATCCTTTGGCCAAGAAAAATGCAATTCAATAAGAGTAAATATTCATCCGCGACTGGAAGCATTTTTCTCGTGTAAGGTGTCGCAGTCACATCGTTGAAATATTATGATCTATATCATTCCAGTTTGTGCTTTTACCGCAGCATGTCATCCCAGGGAGAAAAAAACAAACAAAAAAAACAATCACAACCCCGTCGCCGTCCGGAGGAGATGACCGTGGTCGGGCCCGCACTCATCCGAATGCGGCAGATGTTTCCCGGCAGAGGCGCAATAATCCAGCCGGAGCATCGGGGAGCCTGGTGGACCTTGACCGGGTGATATTCATATCATCTCGTTCAATCATAAAAAAAAAAATCACCAATCAAGACTACGACCGAGCTGCTGGGTAGAATGAATGGATATTTACGTAGAAAAAAGATCAATTCTCGGAGATTATAATAATAATATTAATAATACCAGCAGCAGCCTGTGTGGTGATATGTGAGGCTGTTTGCTGCGCTTTTTTCCCCGCAGGATGCCATCTGAGCTCTCTGTCAATGGCAGCAGGAAACACGCCTAGATTGAAATGTCTCATCTTAAAGGGACAGGACAGGTAAAAAGTCAGGAGAACAAAGGAGGCATTAAAAGGCTATTTACGACACATTATTATGCTAAACCACCTGCAGTGTCGCCCCACATTAAGAGCTGTGTGAAGAAATGTACGGTTAAGTTGTATTGTTTTGACGCCAGGTGGATTTCCTTGCTTTTTGCTGAAATCAGCGTAAGTCAATACTATATATTTGTGTTTGTAGGCGTCATAGTTGAGACGTTCAGAGTAGTTTTTTTTTTTAGATTATTATGTTATTTTTCCGAATATACTGTGATTAAATATAAAGGTGGAGAATTAATAAAAAAGAATAAAAAATAAAAAATGAAGAATGATCATTATTACTCATTATTATCAAAGTAAAAAATATAAACATATATATAACATTTTAAAAAATTGCACAAACGGCCTTTTGTCCGCGTTCTTAAGAATCAGCAACATATGATTTAATGTGATGCTAACTAAATCAAACATGCATTTCATTTCCTCCAGGTCATTCATGTTGTTTCTGCTCAGTCTCCATGATAACTGTGAGCACAGGTGATACATGCTGGTTTTTATGGAGATAACTTTTTGTTCCTTCACAATGCTTGCATTCCTTTTGATCACGTTTCCACACTTTTATCTTGCATCACCAAGTTCAATGTGCGGTTATGGATACAATGACTACATTTGACTTTAAAACTGGATTAAAGTATGTTGATTTTGTCCTTGCTTTAAAATTGTGATTGTAAAATCTCTACAAAACCAACACCGACTTATTCTAAGATAAAGGTGACTTACTAAAAGAAATCTGTGCGGTAATCTGCTGGATGATGATTTTGTTGCTTGTGAAAGCACAGTAACAGATCCTTCCAACACATAGACTTCCAATATGCTGAAGAAAGAGCTCCTTTCTTCAGCATATTGATTCAATGATGGAGTAAAACCTTTTGGAATTCCTTTCAACATTCATGGAAAGTCATCTGGTTTATGGCCTGAATTATAAACAGGTTCTGTGATATGAACCAAAAACATAAAGAAATATCAAGAGAATACGGTTTTGACACTCAGATTTCACAGACGTTACACCTGCACATTGATAATTAACATTTCTAACAAAGGTCCATATCAACAGTCCAATTTAAAGACAGAATACCAATCACATCCAAAACCTATTGTAAATGTACAGAAAGGTGTCTGAAAACACATTCCCACATTGACCATTAGGGAGTTCGGTGTTGACTTTCAAATCGAATTTCCAATGTGAGCATTCTTGTGTGAGCTCACTGTGAGCATGATAAAGTAAAACGTTGCTTCAAGGTAGTGAATATTTCTGTTCAGAATTAAATTTTAAAGCCTGATTTAAGAACATGGGAGCATGTCATGGAGGGTAAAATACTGTAGTCTGATCCTACAACATGCATGAAACCTATATATTCTTAAACTTCATACCACGTTATCTTAATTGTTTGAAGTGTTGATTCCACACATCTGTTTACATTTACAATGAAATCCTGAAATACTACACAAGTGATAATTCAGCACTGTCTCAGGTTTTAATTCTGGCCCAGTATTGTTTCACTTTTATTTTTAGTTCTCATCTTCTTTATTTACTTTAAATTATTTTCTTTGTATCTTTCTTTGAACTTATGGAATTTTTCCTGAATATTTTCTACCAATTAGAAGAATTCGCCAACGACCTCACCACATCACTGTCTGATTTTAGAGCTTTTTGTCGCCATCTTTCGGCACCAGGTGTTAATGTTTATCTTTCTTCTGTCTGAAACTTGTTTGTATTGTGTTTTACGACAATTATTAACCAGAGTGCCCTCTTAACTGTGTAACCCAAACATACAACCCCTTTTTGTGGGTTTTAGCGCAAGTGTTTCCAATTTAAAGCCATAAGCGATGTATTTGTTGTGGTTTAAACTCGTTACAATAAAGTTTTGTAATTCAAATAGTCCATCCGACAAAACAGTCCCACTAGAAACAAAGCTGTCGAGTTGCTACTGTTATGATCAAACCGCTAATGTCCCTCGTTGGAATATATATAGAATATGTAGGCTTTTTTGTGTATAAATGGACGCTGTGCCGTGCCTTCGTGTGTCGCAGTGTAATGCGCAACAAATCAGGTAATCCGCTGGTTTTGTCATCTAATAGCACCAGAGTTAGCTAGCAGTTACCTTCGGAAGGGAACCATCGAGTAGGAACATAAATATCGGTAAACAAACGGGTTTAATGCGATTTCTATGTTTATTTACTAATATGGATATTGGGCTTTAAATGTATGTTTCTCATAGGAAGTGTCTGGAGTCCCGGGGTGTACTTGACCTGAGTTTGTGCCTACTGAAGCTCTCAGACGGCACAGTGCTGCTGCCCATATCACCAACTGGTCTGTCTGCAGAGGACCTGCAGGGTTTTAGAGCCACAGACAGCACCTGTGAAATAGTCTGGAGTCAGGTAAGGAAAGCGTTATGCTGCACGATGATAACTAATCGTTTTAATGCACTTCCTTTATAAAATAGCAAAATAAAAAACCACACCATATTTACTTCCTTGTTTTCAAATTTTGGTAATGAATTCTGGCAATTAGTTACAGAAAGTCATCATTCTCCTCTCATCTGGAATCATGACATTTATCCCAATTTGCATTTTATTTAAATTGTCTTATTTACACCACAGGCTCTTCAGCAGCTAAAGAAGAGAAGAACAAGTGGTGATAAACTAGTCAAAATCCTCCAGGAGCTGTTGGAGTCTCGTGGAGAACGATGGACAGAGGAGCTGAGAGAAGACATTCCTCACAGCTACCAGCGACACGGAGACCTTCTGTTACTAGCAGACAACTGTTTCTCACTTCCAATATGGCAGAGAATAGGTAACGTCCTCCTGATTACTTGTATCATGATCGAGTCCTCTACATTGTGACCTAATTGATTTACTGTCTTGTTTATACTTAGACTCTCATCTGTGGTCCACCGTGGCAGAAGCAATGGGGGCAAAACGTCTGGCAAAGATGAGTCGAGTCTCCAGGGATGCATTTAGATCTCCGGCAGTGACAATGTTGTTCGGGGATCACAGCTGGGTCACACATGTGGACAATGGGATTAGGTAAATACTTATCAAACAATGTCTTGTAAAAGACACACACAGCTTGTAATCGTACAGAAGAAACGAAGGGCCGAAAATAGACTCAAAGGTGTTCCCTTTTCTTCTAGGTATGATTTTGATGTTACCAAATGTATGTTCTCTGCTGGAAACATAACAGAGAAGCTGCGGGTAGCTGCGTTTGACTGCAGAGAGGAGACTGTGGTGGACTTGTATGCAGGTGAGGTATATCAGGTACCAGGTCTTAGATATGGATTCAATCTGGTCCTACACTAAAGATGATTTCAGTGAACATCTCTCTATTCAGTGTTGTTGCAGTACCAACTGGTTCCATATAAAGCCTTTTCCTAACTAAAGTCTGGATGATGTGATGTATGTGATGCGTGTGTCACAGCTGTATGTTGCGTCAGGTATTGGATACTTCACTCTGCCGTATCTGGTGCATGCTGGGGCCCGACACGTTCACGCCTGCGAGTGGAACCCTGATGCAGTCGAAGCTCTGCAGAAAAACCTTGCAGCAAATGGAGTGGCTCACCGCTGCACCGTTTACCAAGGAGACAATCGACAGGTATGATGATTCACTATCAATTTTGATTGTTATTGATCCATAATGGTGCTATTGGCTTTTCTCATTATTGATTAGTTCATGTTACACCCTCTAGTGGTTAAGTTTGTACCAGAGAAATGTCATGATTGGTATCTACAGTGACCAATTTACAGTACATTTTTATGAATAACACCAGTTTATTTTTGGAAATAATGAGAATCAATAAAGGATAAATCAAAGCAGATCTAAGTGGGATTACTGTGTTTTTTTATATTGTGCAGTCATTACATTACATTACGGTCATTTAGCAGACGCTTTTATCCACAGCGACTTACATTACATTACCACCCATTACAGAGGGGGTAGCAGTTGGGGGTTCGGTGCCTTGCTCAGGGGCACCTCGGCAGGGACTCGTGGCAACCCTCTGGTTCCCAAGCGGAAGCCCTACCGATTGAGCTACTGCCTCCCAGTCAAATTGTTCAAATAAAATCCCATATGGAGAATTGAAGCCACCGGTGTAGAAATGCAACCATTAGCTGCAATAAAATTCTAATACTGAGCAATGATGTCAGTGTCAGTTTAATGGACAGCATTCCCACATGACCATTATTCTATTCCTGTGGGGCTTCAGACGAGCTCCTATCACCGTGGCCTGCTGGAGGTCCTTCATTAATTAGGCTGCAAGAAAAGAAACCACTAATAAAATCATTACATGACCTAACTTTCATTGCAAATTCATAATGTCTGCTTTTTTCCCCCCCTTTCCAATCGACCAAAATGAGTTCTCATGGGAATTGGTGAGCAAAGCAAACCCTCAACAATATAGTAATTGTGTTATTTTCTTTGTGTAGCTCCAGCTGTGTGATCTGGCTGACCGGGTGAACCTGGGCCTCATACCGAGCTCTGAGGACGGCTGGCCCGTCGCGTGTCGACTGCTGAAGAGAACAACCGGCGGCGTTTTACACATTCACCAGAACGTTTCCTCTCCATTCCCAAACACAGCAGTCACTCCAGCTAAGGAAGGCTCTGCTGCCCAGAGGGCTTCTGGGAAGAAAGCCGACAAAGAGGTTCGGGAGGCCTGGGCTGATGACACAGCCGGTCGCATCTCTTTGATGTTAAAGGACGTCACTGGTGCACAGTGGAGAACAAACGTCCTGCACCTTGAGAATGTTAAGTCATATGCACCTCATGTTCACCATATTGTGCTGGATCTGGAGTGCAGGCCAACATGAACAGATCGACACACATTGAGTGGACATTACACGATTTTAATGTTTAATGTTTTAATGTTTTAAAAGCCACTGGAAATTGTTTTAATGCCTCTTGTGCAAGGTTTACATATTTCTTAAGGGGTTAATCGTTTTAAAAGTCCCTTAATTTATCCTTAGATCACTAAATGATCCTTGTAAATTAAAGATTTAAAGGTATTAACAGTACTCCGCCGCAGGCGTCAGAGCATGTGCATACAGAAGATAATCGATGCGTCACGGATTCCACAACTTTCCATCCCAAACAAACAGTAACTCTAATGAGTGTCTGGATGAGGCTTTGTTTAACAAAGAAAAGTATCTGGGAAAGTTGACTGAGTTCAACTGACTGTTTCCCACAAAACACCTAGACTCCTGTTCGTAATCACACCTGGGAGCTGTCCAGTAAAACTGCAAGTCTGCCATTGAACAGCTACACTGTAGTGCCTTGCTCTAGGGCAGCATTCTTATTTGCCCTTGAGATTTTTGTGGACATTTGCTCCATCATCAGAGCGCTGATGTTTGGATGGAATGAAAACCAGTTGCAGTTGAAGAAACGTTCAAACCAACTTGTTCCCTTTTGGTGGCGAAGTGTATTGTTGATCGTCCTTCCTCTTCCTTTTCTGGCGCCGTATTACTGACACTTAACTGCGAGAATTTTTTCCATGACCAATTGCTTTAGTACAGATAAATACTGACACAATGAGGCTGTTTACACTCATTGTCACTTCAACACGTCAGTGATTGAATCTGGACTGTGTGTATGCTGATCATGTGAAGGCCTCGGTGTGCCACCACGGCGTCACGCAAACCGCACCGATGTGCTGCCACTTACATCTGGTACACTTGGAACAGTTTTGTAATTTAAAACAAAATTACAATAAATGAATCAAAATGCTTTTAATGAGCATTTGTTGTTTTTCCTGAATCATGCAGACTCAATTTTCAAACTTTTGCTTATTTTAGAAGTATTTAAAATACATGAAAACACAACGTTGGATTGTCGTTTGTCAGCGTTTTGTGTGACATTTTTTATAGACTCGACAGGGTTAAACGATCGTTAAGTCACAGCCCAAGTATAAACACACAGATAACAGCATGTGAAAATCCTTAGTTACATCCTTGTACACACAAACACACCCACTGTAGCGACGTTTCCCTTTTCCTGACGCTCACTATACGGGTTTATCTACGTCAATTCACTTTCCCGCTAAAATATGAATACAATATCTCACTAAATTACACTTCCTTCTCTCTGCCACTGCCTTCCTGCATTTCAGCCCCCTCCTCCATTGTTCCAAATGTTGTTTTGAAATAGAGAAGACATAATTGTAAATGTAAAAAAAGTTGTAACAGTAGCAGTGGCGTCATTCATGTTAGTCAGAGGGTTCCACATGTTGCAGGTTGTTGGGGGGAACATAAGAGAGATGCACCTGTTATGAATATGTGGAGAGAGGCGCTCGCGCTGCTGCAAACTTCAAATCATCTTCCGGGACTCGCACGCACAACAAAGTCAACACTTCGGAGACGGAGGGGAGGAAGAAGAGGGGGAAGAGCGGAGGGAGGGAGGGAGGTGCTGAGGAAGGAGTGTGAGTGGAGAACGTCCCTTTGCGCTCACACACACACACACTCACTCACAGTCTAATTGCACCGGCTGAGTTGAGAAGTCACCGTGTCTGTTACTTTAAACTCGTTTTGTTGCTTTCTTCTGGGGAAGGGGGGGGAGGAGGGTCAGGAATGCCTCGCTGTCGCCCGCGGTGACGCTCAGCGAATCCCAACAGAAGCGGCTGGGAATTCATCTTGGAACAACAGGTGTGTGTAATTATCTTTAATAAGTTGGTTATGTGTCGGTTGTTTGCTTTTCAATATTAACTGGACGCGTTTTTGCAGACCGCACGACGCCTAAGCTGGAGTGTATTGAGGTGTAGAGTACCGACACATTGGTAACAATTGTTGTTGTTCCTTATTGTAGTTTGTGTAGAGTTAGAGTCGTATGAATGTACAAGCTGTTGCATTGAAAGGTTTTACGACCTTTCTGTGTCACTTTGCGCATGATTTATGCAAAGTTCCTACTGTGTGTGGGTGTATGTGTGTGTGTTCCAGTCGGTTCTCTATCTCCCTGTCATCTGGCACAGACACATGCACTGTTTCCTTGAAGGTGAAAGAGCCTTCAAGGTGTTTTTAACCCTTTCAAAGTCACAGCTTGTGATCATTTGCTACCAGATTCTGAGCATTAGCCAGAAAATACAAAGTGTTCTTATAGCTGGAATGTTTGTATCATCTAATTAGAAACTATCTACTAGAAACATAAATAAACAAAAACAAAACAGTTGACGTGGTGACTGAAATCTGCTGTTTCACTTGTGAATTACATTTCCAAAGTGATTGTATACACTATCTAGAGAAATACATGTCTTATAAAGTAATGTTTCTTTCTCTCAAGTCTATTTTTTTTGCAAACAAGTTAAGTAAATCTGCCAGTCTAGAGAGGTTGTTTCCACAACTACACTAATCAACATGTTTGAGGAATTTACTCTGAACAAGTGGCGGGTGCTTGAAACAAGAGTGATTCCCGATTGAAGACTATGCAAACTCCACTGTCATTGGCTCAATTTCTGGCCGAGTCACTGCTTTTGTAAACATGGCCCAATTTTGAGCCAAAACTGCAGTCCTGTCTAGAACAGGAAGCTGCATCCGCCTCCATAGTGTTAAATTCCTCCTGCAGTCAGTCGTCCTCTGGCATTTAAACAATGAGGAAAAACTTCTGCTTTTTACTTCTGTGTGAAGTAAAGAGTTTGAACCCTCCCACCCGTTACATCCTCCACAGATTAACACCTTTGGGTCTAACTGCTCCTTTGACACGTTTCTAATGGAGCGTGAAGATTCATGGCAATCTCGATGTTGAGATTAAACAAACTGTTCACTTGGAGAGCTCCACCCGGCTCTCTGTGTCCTTAGAGGGTGGGAACCATCCACAGCACGCCAAGCTCATGTTATTTTTCCCTTCCCCGCTCTTAACAACCTTTCACCCTGCCAGAGGCGTTCTGTGGGACATTAAACTTCAAGCAACTTGGTTCCCTTTACTCATGGAAACTCAAGCTTGTTTCCCATGTTATTGGGTGAATTCCTCTTATCATATGACACGGAAAGTATGTCAAATGACCAGGCTGTTTGCTTTGCTCACCAATTCCCATGAGAACCCATTTTGGTCAATTGGAGGGGGGGGGGGAGCAGACATTATGAATTTGCAATGAAAGTAAGGTCATGTAATGATTTTATTAGTGGTTTCTTTTCTTTCAGCCTAATTAATGAAGGTCCTCCAGCAGGCCACGGGGATAGGAGCCTGCCTGAAGCCCCACAGGAATAGAATAATTAATAATTAAATTTTCTTAGGACTACACAACTGTCTCTGCGTGTCTGTGTCTTCACCACAGCGTTGCATCACGCAGTTCCTTCCCGTTACCTTAAAGGTCTTCTCGGGTTGTTATACATGTCCAGCTGTAGTCTTTTTGTCCCCGTTTATTTGCTCTTACTAGGGGCCAATGGGTCGGAGTTGGCTAGAAGTTGAGCGGGCTTGGCTCATTTTTCATGAATGAAGTATACTCTATATAGTTTTGTGGTGCTATGACGGTTTAATTTTGTCAATAACTTTTGTTGAGTCATAATTGCAGAATTGCTTGGCCCTGGTGGAGGTATGAGTTTTAGGTTAGTGCTTTATGAAGAGTTTTAACAGTATAATCCAAACTGTTTAAAGTTGTCTCCTGTGTGCTCTGATGTCCTCAGGAGACTTTCTGGATGTAAGAGCCCCAGGGTTGGGCTGGTTATTCTGCACTGAGGGCCTGGAACACAAGCCACGATGCCTGAAGCTACTGACATGATCAACCTGGCCTTCCTGTCTGACGCCGAGCGGGTCCTGATCCTCGAGGTGCTGCAGCGGGACGAGGAGCTGAGGCAGACTGAAGAGCACCGAATAAAGTGAGGAGAGAGCAGTTCAAGCAGAAAACTGATCATTTCATTTGTTATACTTTATTTGTCCATACTTACCATTACAAACATCAGATTTTGTGATGCTTTCTCTCCATTTAAACAAGTCAGAACTGAATGAATGAAGTTTGTTGTTTCTCTAAATTGTGAAAACCTACAGTACAGTCATAAAATTATTATCTTAACTAAGTAAAGAGGCTTCAGGCTGTGGAAAGTTTGGAACACCTAAAAAGTAAAGAATATCTTTTAAAATGCACTAGTTGCCTGTCTTATGGTTTAATTGGACCCTGGATCATACAACCAAAGGTTAACATGTAAGTTTTGAACTCTTGTCTGTTTCAGGAAGCTGAAGACGGAGCTTCAGGACATCAGGCGGAAAGGAGCCAAGCGTGGCAGTGGGGAATACAGTGAGCGGAGCTGCGGGCGATGTCAGGAGCCCATCAGCAGAATGAACATGCTCTCCAGCCAGTGCAAAGTGTGTAAGCACCACGTGTGCCGCAGCTGCCAAAGGGTCCACCCAGACGGATCCTGGCTGTGCAGCGTGTGTGACAAAGAGGTGTAAGAGATTCTGTTTTCTTTACACTGTCCCCTTTTTAGTCCAGAGTTATTGCTGTGTTCTTAAGCTTGTGGACTTGGTTACTCATGAGGCCGGAGTTACACACCAGGCTGGAGTCACACTGGTTGCTCAGATGTAAACCTGCTTTGGTTTGGACGTACAGAGGTTTACATGCACTCATTACTCAGGAGGGATTTTTCTGGAATTAATAGCATTATGCAGTTTACTGAATATATGAATATATGTGACGTAATCATGGTGCAAGGAGAGTCCGTCAGCTGAGGAAATGCATACAGAGGTGGCTTATTCATAAATGAATTAATTTGTAGTTGCATAATCTAGATCTGTTATTTGGAGAAGGCATACTTTGATTTATGCCCATTTCAATATCATGGTGGGGTTTGTATGATAAGTTGTTTAAGTCTTAAAAGTGCTGACTGAGGACGGCCATGGGTGGTGTTGCACATGTTACTCCGCCCCCCAAGTGGGACCTCACCCTGGGATCCAGGATGCATAGGAGCGTAGTAAATGACTGGCACAATAACTCTGTTTATGCAAATACAGCTAAACCTTGTGTCTTTAAGGCAATGACTCATTTGAGGCGATGAGTCATGAGTGTGCCTCTGAAAGCAGTTAAGTCATTCAAGTAGCCCGAAGTCACCTATACATAATAAAATTTGATTTTTGACCATCAAAGGACCAGGAGATGTCGTAAGTCCTGCACTTCTCCAATATGCACCGGGAAACACTTTGTATTGAGATCCATGTCCACAGATCAACTAACACGTGAAAACAACAGGGCAGAGAGACTGAGAAGCTAACATGCACCTGTCCAGTGAAGGAAGGTTGAAGACGTGGTGAATTTTGCAGTGTAGATCAAATGTGCAGAGAAATTTGACCACAGGTTTCATGAAGCAGCAAGCAGGAAGGAAATCCACCGTATCAGTGATGTGCAGAAGGTGACGGATGTCAACCCATCTGTCACTTCCTCTGGCCTATTAATGACAAACACCAGCCGACTGTGAAACACTCTTACAAAAGACTCAATATTACAGTAATGTGTCGTCACCACGATTGCAAGTCAAGTTTCCTCAATTCTGCCCTTTGTAGTAAAGAAAAGGCCTCTTCTGCTGATTACAGGGACATAAAGAAGATGACAGGGGACTGGTTCTACAATCAAAAGGTCAACCGTTACACCACAGAACCGGGATACGACCTGGTGAGGAGCTCCATAAGAACCAGGCCCGCATGTGAGTACAGGAAGAGGATGTTGGCTGGCACTGACTGTTCAACCAGGAATGTAAACAGCTTTGAAACACCCACAATCACTGGAATTTTGTCCGGCTTATACAGGAGAAAGGAGGAATATATTCAGGAGCCTTGATAAGAGTTTTGTTGTGTTTTGTAGCGAAGAGTAATGAGACGATGGGAGAGCTGCTGTTGAACAGTGAAATAAACCCGGAGCTTCCCGTTCCAGTGCCTCGGTCCAGACAGTTGAATAACCCAGCTGACAAAAGGTGGGGCGTGGTTATTCTCGTGGTTATTCGTCATGGGTTCTTCCTCACTTTAATCTCAGCATTTCCATCCGCTCAATATTTTGTCGCGATCTCTCTGACATTCCAGTGACGCCTCAGGATCTATTGGGTCAAAGGGTTCGGCTGCAGAGACCCTGAGCTTAAATAGCGTCAAAACTGACACCGGTTCTGGCCACGTGACCCCTGACCTCTCAAGGTAAACTCACACATGCAACTATTTGCAAACACGACTCGCTGACTAAAATACCCAATTTTCAAAGCAAAACTCCCTTTTGAAGCCGGCAGTGCAGGGTTTGGATCACACTGAAAGGGTACACTTGACCTGATGACCTTGAAATGTTACTAAGTACAGACTTAGGAGGCGTAGGAGTGTTGTTGTTTTTCTGCACATCAATGCAATGTGAAGGTTTCTAAATAGAGCCTAAATGAAAGTAAGAACACGGAACTCAAAATCGTAAATCGTAATATCCCTCATATTATTAAAAGGGCCGTTACCTAAGGAAGCATCTGAGAGGAAAATGCTTTGTATTGTTTTGTACAGGAGATCAGCAGGATCCAACGCTTCCAGTCTGACTCTGCCAGTCACCACCGTCATTCTCGTCCCAGAAGAAAACCCAGCATCTCCGAGCCCGGACCTCGAAGTGGACAGACTCTTCAAGAAGAGCATCAAGCGGGCGCCTGCCGGTCAGTGTCTCATGATCTCCACTGCACGGTTGCAGTATAATTGTCTGTAATGAAGCTTAATTTCAGGTGTGTGTGTGTGTGTTTTTAATAGCGTACGGATCAACACAGGACCTCCGTGATGCCTCTGAATCCTCTATGGGCTACAGGAGCCAGTCAGTTCCAGGCCTCGACATCCAGGTGAAACTGGGACTGAGACTTTATGTCATTCATCTGTTTTTGATGCTTGAAGCCTAAATTAGAACTTTCCAATCTCCTAATCTTGTCCACTCAAGAATGCTGTTCCATCAACATTGAGCTTACTTTCAGGACATACTAAACACAACACACGCAAACAACTACTACATCTACTATTTTTCTGACATCTTAGACACTAAACAAATGACCGTGCTTACATTGATCGATATCCTGCATCCTTTTTCCTTTTTCCAGTCTTGGTATTCATCTTCTGCTAATGACAGACATTGATCCACTTCTGAGAACCCCAAGCTCGTTATGTTTTACAACCCCAAACCCTAATGTTTGTTACGCTGCTGCAGGATGACGAGGAAGACGAGGATATCGACAGCTTGGTTAGCTTGCACAAAAAGAAGATGGCTTCAAGCTCGTCCAACCTGCGAACTTCCAAGGTAGAAAATGTCGTGCATGATTATGTTTGTCACGGCTCGATTGATCCTTTAATCATTCGGAACGGAACTGATGTCAGAATGTCAAGCCCAAGATTTCCTGCGTCATGTTTGGGAGAGTGTGTACAGCCATTTCCATTGTTACCAAAGCCTCAGGGGAAAGCAAAAGTGTCCAATTTGCTCCCGTCATGTCCCATGTAGATATTGACAAACGTTTTCTTCTTTGGTTTTCTGACGCACTTTCTTTTTGCCCTCCAGCAACTTCTGCTGGCAGACATGGAGGCTAACCGAGCATGCTGTTAGTATCCAGCTATAAACAAAGTCTAGTAATCGTAATATCTCTTTACAATCACTTTTGATTACATCTATACAAAGATTATCAGTGTCAATATTTGCCGGTGTCGACCATTTTCTCGTTAACTCCCAAGCTGGTTGATGATCAAATGAGGCTTTAGTCAGAATCTGATTATGAAATATTTCCCTGGTTGTGTTTCCTTTCTGCAGCTCGGCAACGTCTGCGATGTCGATGATGACATGTTATTGTGTGTGTGTGTGTGTGTGTGTGTTTGTCTCCACAGAGCACACTGGGCAGTATGATGAGCATTTACAGCGACACAGGTGATTATGACAGCGTGGAGGTGAGCGGAGACCTCGTCTTCTCACTGAGTTACGACGAACCCGCCCAGAGCCTCCACGTCTTCATCAAAGAGTGCCACGGCTTGGCCCACGGCGACGCCTCTCGGCAACAGTCCAACCCGTAAATATTACTACTTTCCTATTTCGTTACTGTATTTCCTTTTTTGTGACCTAATTTGATACTTTTGAGGTTTTTGTCTTGGGGAATCTGTCTGTGGCAAATCTCCAAATGCAACTGTGAGACGCCAAGTTGTGACTCAAGGTTGCTGCCGTCGCCTCCCACTGCGTGTTTGATCAGTATGGCTTCATATTTGAGTCTTGCAGGAAGAAAGCACACAGGCGGTCGTGTTGCAGATTACGAGTCAGAAACAGAAACATTTGCTCAGCGCACACACCCTTCACTGATGTCGATACCGGCGTTGATCGGCGTAGATAAGGGCGTCGCTCTGTTTAAACAGCCACGCCCACAACTGATCAGCTGAAGTCTCCTGATGCGCCACCACTGAATCTGTCACTGCCACTGAATCTTCTCTCCCCCCCCCCCCCCCCCCCCCCAGTTATGTCAAATGTTATCTTCTGCCGGACAAGTCCCGCCAGAGCAAGAAGAAGACGACCATCAAGAGGAACACCGTGGACCCCGCCTACAACGAGACACTGAAGGTGACGGTTCGGAGCAGAATCCGTGTTGACCTTATAAGCTTGTTGACTTAATGACACTCTCTGATTACTGACCTTGTGCCTTGCCGGCTGCTGATTGTGGCCCCGCCCACTGAGGCCTGAGCATTGATATTGACATTGCGGATAAGAATAGCTGTTGACAAATATTGATTTTGTTACCGGTCTCCAATGTGCAGAGGCGGCTTGAATAAAGCTGCAAACAAAGCTGATGAGAAGGAAAATGGCCATAAAGATGTAATTGTGCCTCATTATCCCTTTGTTATTTAAAGCTTTAAGTAGAGACAAATAATTTAGAAGATTGCAGATTCAGGGTTAATCCTTTCCATGAAATCTCATCTCATTTTAAAGTCTGTCATTGATTGATGTGAGACTCTGTGCTGCAGGATTAAAATTTAAGAACCTTTCAGACAGTCTCTCTGATGATCCCTGACATCTTCCTCTCCTCTTCCTCGTCCTTCCGCCCAGTACGCCATCAACCGATCCCAGCTGTCGACCCGATCCCTGCTGTTATCAGTGTGGCACCACGGGCGTTTCAGCCGCAACGCCTTCCTGGGCGAGGTGGAGATTCCTCTGGACAGCCGCGACCTGGACAGCGCGCAGGAGGAATGCGTGACGCTCATGGGGAAGGTAAAGCCCAGGGAAACGTCTTCTCTGCCTCACTGTGCCACACTACAGTCCTACGGTGGGAATAGTGGAATATTTAAGATACAATAGATCGTTTTGTTGCCTTAAGTAATAGTAACAAGATTCCACAGAATGATATCTGAGAGAGACATGAGACCTTTTTGGCGTCATGCTGCTGAATTTGATCAATTTTGCCAAAACAAGTTATCATTCCATTCCCAAAGGTCAGGCGGGTCTCATGATAGCTTTATTCTCCATCTTTTGCCTTTCATGGCTCTTATCTTTTCCCACCACATAACCCAGCCCTCATTACAAGCACAGCTCCTAGGTGGGACCGCTTTGGTTGGATGCCACTCTTAGTTCGTTTGCCAGCAATGAAAAGAATTTGGCAATGGGCCCTTTCTGATAGGGGAGTTTACAGAGCGATACAACTAACTAAGCATTTGTGCCTAAACCGCACACGTGGGTCAGTGATGAAGACTATCGTGTTATTTGATCTTAAATGGAGCAGCCCCTTAGCAGCTCCTTTACCTCAGTGAAGTCGTTCTTGTGAAGTATCCACCATGAATCTAACACTGCACATGAGATGATGATATAACTTTGACCACCGAACCATCTCACCAGCGCTCAGCCACATGTTCAGTATCATACGGCACACACACCACTAATATAACTCAGGATCAGGTGAAGCTGCTGCGCTGAGGCCATGAGGTCCGTCTCTTTTGGTTTCTCCTCACGTTAACCTTTCAAATGTGTTCCCACACAAACAGCCGGTGTCTCCCGCTCAGGCCTCTGCCTTTGCCCAATATAAGGGCGAGCTGGTGGTCACGCTGAAGTATGTCACACCTAAAACGCCAACATCGCCTGGCAAAAACAAAGGTAAGACACACGGGAAGATAACCGCAGTTCTGCCTGTGTGCGTCACGCTTTCCCTTGAACGCTGCGTCCCTGTTTGCCTTCCATCAGGCAAGAAGGCGGCGGCTGAGGAAGGAGGAGAGCTGCACGTCCTCATTAAGGAGGCCAAAAATCTGATGGCTATGAAAATAGGTGGAACATCCGATTCCTTTGTCAAAGGGTGAGCGGCACGTCCTTCCTCGCTTCCATTCCAATATGGTGGAATGTGTTTTCCTCACTCTCTCACTCGCTGCCTCTGGCTCTGCAGGTACTTGTTTCCCACTAAGGGCAAGTCTACAAAGAAGAAGACTCAGGTGGTGAAGAAGAATCTGAACCCTCACTTTGACCACACGTTTGTGTACAAGGGGGTGAGCCTGGAGCAGCTGAAGGAGATGTGTCTGGAGCTGACCGTCTGGGACAAAGAGGCCCTGACCAGTAATGAGTTCCTGGGAGGGGTACGCCTCAGCACGGGCGAAGGTAAAGAACGGACAGAATTCAATGAATCCAGATTTCTGTCTCCAAATCTAGACGACCTTCCAACAGCGGACTGACTTAGATATCACAAAGAGGACAAAGTAATCAGATGTCTGCCCTTCTCTTGTTTCAATTGTTGCAGTTCAAGTGATTTTTCTGAGAGAAGCTTGACTTGTTTCCACAACATCTTTCCCCCAGTTTTAGAATGAAATTAGCTTATTAAATAGGTGAGTAACAGATGCTGCTCTAATTTCCATTCTAGGTACTATAAAAGTGGGAAAGGATGACATGGAGATGGACTCGGTAGGAGAGGAAGTCAGCGTGTGGGAGAAGATGATGCAGTACCCTGACTCGTCGGCAGAGGGCAGTCTTCTACTGCGCTCCAACATGGGTAAGACCACGGACAACTGAGGACGCAGCGCTCCAAAGTCTGACAACACGCAACGTGAAGCCAAACATGTTGAAGAGGAAGATGAGGGTGCCGAGTCAAATATGAGGTTTGGTGATTCACCGGGTTGGCAGGTTTGTCGGAGCAGAAGCTGAACGAGCCGAACACTAAACATCTGCTCACACCTGCCGCCCTGCGACACGCAAACATGTCCAGTCTGATTAGTGACACAAACGATGTCATCACTATGGCCCCGCCCCTGCACAATGCCAAAGCATTACAACGAGAAACATTTAAACCTCTTATTTTTTTAACTGATTTTAAATTCCCGCTGTATATATTTTATCTTTTAGAATCACACACAGCACTTAACACACACACACGATGTCATGTTTTGGTGTACATTTGTATTACCATATTTGGAAGCAATTCATTATAGGTTTAAACAGTTTAATCCCAATTTGTCGTGCATCTGATAAATTGTGATCTATATATGTGTCCATAATAAGTCATATTAAATTATATTATATTTATACACTATGTTACAAGTCTTAATTGGGTATATTAACATTGTCTATTTGCAGTACATCTAAATGTAATGTAAACATATTTAACTCCTCATTGGAGTGAATCACAACCACATTTCACTTCCTCTAATAATCTTTCTAAGTTTGCCCAAATAAAAAATTGACAAAACCTTAAAGTGTCCCAACTCTATATTACACACACACACACACACACACAGGTACACTGAATCACACAATCTAACACAACCCAGTGCAGCCAACCTGTGATTACATGACATGGAAGTAAAAGGTGTTTGTGACATTTTGACCGCCTGGTTTGCGTACATGATTAACACCTTTACAACATAACAAGACACAAAGGAAAGGTTTAGAACACAGCTGCAGGTTTGGATTGTACAAGTCTACCAAATGAACAGCAACTCACTCTGCCTGCCTTGTTGCAGAGCGCCTCAGTGTTGTGTAGTGATGACATCAGAGGAGGAACTGCACTCTTGTCCTCTTCCCCTCGTAACGCCCCTCCCGACCTGCCTGCCGGTCGTTTCTCCTCCCCCCCGCTTGAATAAACCGATCATTCTGTCTCGACGCTGGGTTCTTCACAGAAGTATCTGTGGAGCTCCAGCTTCTCTCGCTCGTCTTCTTCCAGCAGGGAGCCGTCGATGTAGGAGAACAGATCCATGGCGCCCATCAACGCCACGAAGCGCTCTCTGTCCTGTCCCAGCTTGTCCACCAGCACCATGCTGAAGTAAGACCTGGTGATTCTGAATACGTGTCTGCAAAACGCACAACACGGCAGTTAGAGCCTGATATTCCACACATATTCCACAGACATTAAGCTTTTTCCACTGTTTACTTGAACCTCCATCTAGTGAAATTCCTCTTTAGTGCTTTACTAGATTTCCTGTCATGCTTTTCTGTGTGTGTGTGTGTGTGTGTGTGTGTGTGTGTGTGTGTGTGTGTGTGTGTGTGTGTGTGTGTGTGTGTGTGTGTGTGTGTGTGTGTGTGTGTGTGTGTGTGTGTGTGTGTGTGTGTGTGTGTGTGTGTGTGTGTGTGTGTGTGTGTGTGTGTGTGTGTGTGTGTGTGTGTGTGGTGACTGTGAGGGGGGGGGGGTGAGAGGCTTTCCACTCAGGAAAAAAAAGTTAGTCATACCCCTCACTCAGATTACAGCGTTGCATTCTGGGCCTATTGAGCCAAACACTGGCAGGGAATTGCACAAGTTGCCTCTTCTGTGATGGATTTGCATAACTTTAATGCTTTTTATGTCCGACACTTTCAGTTAAAGTCAAACTAAAAGGGGGGGAGGGGGTCACCTTTAATCCTGACATTTACATGGAGTGAGGAAGAGGAACACAAATGAGTGGACTTTGTGTAAGAACATTTCAAGATGGGACATGTCAGCTAAATGAACTGTAATTGTTTCCATTGCCCGGTAACAAAGCAAAGAAAAGCCCGACTGTTACCTCAAACCCTGGACGACTTCAGCGCTCAGTAGGCCCTCTTTGATGCGGCCGATCTCCCGAGGCGGCGAATCCAGCAGCTCGATCACCGTGACTTGTCGCAGGTCCAAGCCGCAGTCTGCTTTCTGATGGAAACACAAAGGTTGCACGGGGGCTGCTGGAGGTACAGGTCTTGTAATTAGCGTGTGCATGCGGCGGTAACGTGCGTCCTTACTTGTAACATGATGTTCTGCAGCTTGTAGTCCGGGTCCGATAAGTCAGGAGCAGACACAATCAGGATCCTCCTCTTTTCATAGAACTGATCCATGAGAGCCGACAGTGTTTTCACATCAGATTTGATCTCCATGGCTACAGCAAACACACAAATTCACAGTTACATGCTGCAATTCATGCTGCAACACTTCACTCTTGTTGCTAAATCCAGACACAAAACACATTATGAAATTACATAATAGTTGTTAAATGAACTGCGTTTCGCTTCTCTAACATCTTTTCTCTTCCCACTTTAATATGGACTGTGGGGAATACAGAATGTTGTCTCGTTGCCACAGGAAACAAGATGACCTTTGGATGAGTGGGAACATAAGATTCCAATTCAAATTACTTTAAACTGCCTGAGCCGCTCTCTCTCTCAAAAGGGAATTCCTGGTATTCATATCTGAAAGTTAACAAAAACTGTTTAAATTCCATGGTGTGCAGTGTTCTTGCAACACATTCTCTCACACACACACACACACACACACACACACACTCTGTACTCACCGACACACTCGGCGGCATCTCCCTCCCAGCTGCGGTTGAACTGGCAGACGCGGCTGGACACGCCCCTTCTCTCGTAGCCGCCCTGGCAGTGGTACTCGCACGTCGCCCCGTAGTTGTTCCTGTCGGAGGAGCAGGTGAGGAAGCCGCGGAGAGGAGGAGGCAGAGGAGGACATCTTCTCACTGGTGGGAAACGTCACGGGCAGACATGAAAAGCGTGGAAGTTTGTATTTAAACTAAAACACGGAGGTGAAAAATTCCCTACCCTCCACACGGACAATGAACTTGCAGGCGGCTCTGTTCCTGGCCTCGTCGTACACTTTGTATCGGATAATGTTTGCCCCCTCGTTAAAGTCTGTGTCTGGTTCTTGACCTACTAATATCACGCTGCAGAGAGATAGAAACAACACCTTTAATATCATTACATTACGATCATTTGGCAGACGCTTTTATCCAAAGCGACTTACATTACATTATATTACCACCCTTCGCAGAGGGGGGAGCAATTGAGGGTTCGGTGCCTTGCTCAGGGGCACCTCGGCAGGGACTCGAACCGGCAACCCCCCCCGGTTCTTAAGCGGAAGCTCTACCCACTTGACTACTGCCTCCCCATATCCCCATATCCTGTCAAAGACAACAGGAAGGAGAAACGGCAGAAGGGAACGACGTACTTGAGTGTTTTATCAGCCGTGTCTTTGGCGACGGGCGTTTCCCAGGACACCCTGGCTGTGAGCTTCCCAGGCTCGGCCATCTTTAGCTTGGATTGAGGACACGTGATTTTTGGAGGATCAACATCTGAAATTGCATCAATATGTTAAAGAAATCGCAAAAAAGGAAATGAATTTAAATGGCAGCAGATTTCTGGATTGTGACTCAAAATGCAGCATTTCCTTTTGTACAGTGAGAAGATCTGAGGGCTGGAAGATAACAGAGGGTTGGATACGTTCCGAGAGACCGACGGAAGGAAACGCTTGTGTGCGTGTGTGAGTATTTGTGAGAAGAAGAACTGCACAGCTCACAGCTACAACTTACTACAGAGGGAAAAGGCCTGAGTGAAAGTGAAAACACACTACCTGCACACACGGGCTGCACGCTGGTCCACAACCCACTGTGCAGGCAGATGCGCAATGAGTGTTGCCCCTGCAGGATGTAACCGGGCCTGCAGGTGAAGTCGCACCTGGAGTTCACCAGGAACCCGTGGTTGCAGGAGTATCGGCCGTGCGGGATGAGGGGCAGCACGTGGCAACGCCTCGCTGAAGAACCACACACACACACGCGCACACACACACACACACACACACACACACACACACACAGCTGTTTAACGGTAACAGGCCCAGACAATCGCACCAATAAATCTACAACTATAAATGGTTCCTAAGGTCTACAGGCTTAATTAAAGGCATCAAAGAAGTAAATGTAAGTAAAGGATATCATGTTTCTCATTATAATACATTTCTACAGGACTTTTGCAGAAGGTAAGCGCTCATACTTTCCATTAGAGGTTAAATGAAAGGACATATTTAAGAGTAAAAGAGAGATATAAGAGTGAGAAGATCTTTTTTACAACCTGGCAACCCACATGCTGTCCTTGTGAAGGGCTCTTATTTCTAAAGCCCCTCACTTTTATCTGATCAACCCTATATATCTTTGTCAGATCTCCTGTAATGAATGATTATCTTCCACATACTGCGGCAGAAAGCGGTCCCAGACCAGCGGCGGCTGGCCAGGCACTGGACGGAGCTCCTCCCCATCACTCGGTACCCTCGGTCGCAGGTCATCTGGCAACGGCTGCCCAGCGAGCTCCTGTATCGGCCTCCCCTCGGGGGGGTGCACGTCACCTCGCCGTTGGTCAGACTCAGAGGGTGACACCAGTATGGATCTGCGTGCACACACACAAGCAGCAGGCCGTGTGTCTAATACGGCCTTTGAAATCCTCCCCCCCCCCCCGTAATTTCAGGTAATTCTATGTGCAGGAGTTGTAATTCACTGGACACCGCAACAAAAGCATAATACCAGAGGGTCCCTGAAGGTGTTCCGGGACTGGATTTTGGGTCGGAGGTTGAGTTAATCTCAAATAAACAATCATCAGAGCTTCCATACACACCGTCGTAGTCTAGCTGAGGAGTGTTGTCTTCCTCTGTGACGGCGCTGTAGCCGTCGCTTCCTTCATACGCTGTGGTCGCACATCCGGCTGAAACAACAGCGAGCAGATCAGATAAACAGCCGACAGCAAACCTCCAAACACATCCTGCACTTTGCTGACCCTCGTAGCTTTTCTTATTTATCGCCGTTGTGATCTTCAGGGACATAGGTCAGTCGGAGGCAGATTGGTATGCAAATGATTCTCCCTGCCTGATCTCATCACCATAGCCTCCTCCAGCACAGACACCTGGATTTGCGATCAGTGAAGCCGACACAAACTCCTCAGGCACTCTCCCGGCTTAAAGGGACGCAAATAAAGCAGGTTAGAGTTATATTTTGTGTGTTTTCTGTCCTTCTTCCTGTTACCAAATGTTTTCTCGCACAGTCCAGTCACGCTTCTTCACCACAAATTAGGACTAACAGCATGTTTTCATTACCCACTTGGACTTTATTCCTCTTACTCATCACTTTCCGTTGCTGAGAGAAAGATCTGCACACATACTCTGCTTTGACCTTCATTCTGACTGTTGTCTCTGAGGAATACACACACACGCACACACACACACACAGACACACATCCTCCCTCCCTCCCTCCCTCACTGCCAGCCTCCTTCCTCAGCATTTGTGCGGTTCAGGCATGTTATTCCCCCTTTGAGATCCCCCCCCCAAAAAAAAGGACTGGAGTTTGGAAGAGCTGTGTGCCAAATCTGAGAGTTTCCAGTCTGTCCCCCTCCTCCTTCTCCTCCTCTTCCTCCTCAGCTGCACTTCCTGCACTGCTCCTAGTGCTTTTGGCTCACCCTCCCCTGTAGTATTCTGTATTTCCTGGCACAGTTATCTCACTAAAGTAAGTCTTGATCATGTTTCTATCGCGCCTCTATGGAAGATGTTCCGGCCCTGCTCCAGTGATGGATGTGTGGATTTGGCCTGTGGTAAGGGTTTCTTTCCTGTAATTAGCCCGATGTTCCACTCTTCCACACTTCCCCCTGACTCATTTTACCTCAAGTACCCCTCGCAGAAAAATGTATCACAGAAGAAATAAACAAGCCGCGCTCGTCAGACACTGGCAGTCTTCGCCGTAGGGCCTCAGGCAGACGGTTAGTTCTTCCTTTTCGCTCACACCTCTGCACACTGGCGGTCTCACACCTCATTGCAGAAGGTCTATTTTTAATTAAATATGTGTAAACCCACCGAGGAGGGATAATACCAGACACTGACACGAGCCGAGCATCCGTCTTCGCTCCCAGCACCGACTTAACCAGGGGAGTCGTGCATGATGGGAGAGAGCATCTGAGTGGGAGGGATGACTCACAGCAGCGGCGTGCGTGTGTGTGCGTGTGTGTGTGTGTGTGTGTGTGTGTGTGTGTGTGTTTCAGCCTTTGTTGGTGCAAACGCGGCCTGCTTGTGTGTATTTAAAAACACTGTTAACGATGAGAATCCAGCCCGCTAGACTGATGACAGGGGAGAGATAATCACTCACATCCTCTCAGTCTTGCCGAGCACGTTCGGGTGGATCTTAGGTCACATCATTATCTTTCAGCGAGAGATGAGGGCTTTCGCACACTTGGCCCAAGGGCACTCGGTAATTAGCTGGCAAAGATTGGAGCCGAGGTGTAATTAAACATCCGAGAGCCCGGACAGCAGCCAGAGAGGAAGACGGCTCACCTGCTCTGTTTTACCGACGTGTCGTTTGATTCATTTATACACTGGATTCTCTCCAGTTGCATGTTGGGAGATGTTGTGAAAGGCTCCCGTCCCAGATCTTCCTTTCTTCAGCCTCTGTTTGCTTTCATTCTGCTCCCAGCACATCTGCATCTAATACTATTCAGTCATTACTTTTTGAGATGAAGTTATTTCCTAACTGCAGGGAGGGGAAATTTATTCAGAACTCAACAACAACTTCATACAAGAGCTCTCTGAGCCAAAATGTTCTTCAGCAGATGAAATCCTCTGAGAAAGCAGCGGGGAGAGAGACAGGCTGAGATCAAGTCCCCACCACGCCAGATACATGTGGCATCAACACACACACACACAGATGTTTGTCATTAAGTCACATATTGTACATAGATTTAAAAATAGATTGGTGTGTGTGTGTGTGTGTGTGTGTGTGTGTGTGTGTGTGTGTGTGTGTGTGTGTGCGTGAAAGAAGAAAGAGAAGAAGAAGAAAGAAAGAGGACGTGTATCCAATTCCTCAAAAACAAAGATATTTAAGTGTTTACAAGAATACAACTTTTATCTGGAATTGGAATCTTTTGGAAGTATTGGTGCAAGATTCCACACTGCTGAAGTTCACGTTTCCATCATGAAACCTGGTTCATGCTATGTTATTATTATTATGGACAGCAGATAAGATCGTTCCACACTTCTTTGCAAGAGACACAAAGATAAACTGAACTGACTTTACAAACGCAACACTGACAGTGACATTCCGGGCATCTTCTTTTTGTTGCGTCTCTTTTAAGAACCAAATAGCATCAAAACCGCAACTGAGAGCACAAAACTGTTCAAGACACAAAGAAGTAGGAGCAGAAAAGCTTTAGTGGCTTTTTCTTATCGCTTCATTGAAGAACTCACCTGAGAAGAAGAAAGTCAAAACTGCAGCGACGCGATGGGCTGCCATAGTCAAACTTTGCTCCGCAGTTCAAATCAAAGACACTGCAGAAGAGGAAGAAAAGTTTCCCCCTAGGTTTAAAGTTGCGACCACAGAGTCAAATATGATAGAAATTAATCCAGATAGAATTAGAATAGTCTCCAAACATGCTTGTATCTCCTTTAATCTCCGCTTCTTTGTCTCCTCTGAAGAGAAATAACGCTCGTCACAGTCCAGCACCTTCTTGGGAACCGCGGATCCCTCTGGTGCAGTATCAAGGATCACCACTTGGTGGCACTGTTGGACTACTAAGGCCTCTGCGCGCTGCCCACTGCATTAAATATGATTGAACTTTTTTAATTTTAATTTGAACACCCCCCCCCCCCCCCCCCATGATATATTATCATGTAGTCTCTCTCATTTTAATTAATTTTTATTTTCACGATTTATTAATTTTGTTGTTTTTTGTTGTTGTTTTCAAATTTTTCTAGGTTTTCCCAGATTGCTGTTGTATTCCTTTATAGTGCATTTACATTTTGTTGTTGTGTGTGTGATTATATTGTACGTCATGTAACTGGTGTTTGTCCCAGAGATTGTTTTGCTCTATCAGCTGTCACAGGGGAGAATAATGGGGAACAAAATCAAGTTGTAGTCTTGTTGTTTATCTTTAAAAGAGATCCATTTAGTGACATTTCGAATTAGCCAAGATATTTACTTTAGCTTACACAGCTGTGATTATCAGAGGAATAAATCATGGGTTGTGATTTTGAATGCAGGAACACACCGGAAAGAGGTCAAGTGCTTTCAACATAAAAGCTTAAGAAGTGAGTAAATGTTATTGTGTAAAATATATACAGGCTGTGTGTTTTGGATGCCTTCTATGAGTTTGTTTGTCACTAAAAAAACGTGAAATCTGACCAGGAAGTGCAATCCAATCTAGTCATGCCCAATTTCAGTACAAATATAGTCAACGTTTGGTGAATATTTTTATTGACGAAATGAGCTCAATGAGCATGCAGTTATTAGACATTTCGGAGATTATTTTACACAGAGAAGGGGAGGAGAACTAAAACAATGACGAGGGACAGGCTGTGTGATGTACATGTGAACTAAGGCAAAGAGACAACAAACAGAGCGACAGCAACTAACCACAGCCAGTAAAGGTTATGTTACAATGACATAATAATACAACCGCAGACTTTCAGATGACATCAGCGTTGCTATTTGTTGATCTCAAAGGTACTTTTTTTTTTACAGGATGACACCATACACACAAAGGCCTTTTCTATTTCAGACTAGTCTGGACAATTCAGTGCGAGTCCAGTCAAATACGAAGCAACAATACAATGAAATGTAACCCAACCGAAACTAGACCAACCCTAAACACATACAATTGAATACAAACCTAATCCAAACACCAAATCCCACCCTTAACTCACGTTGTGGGAGTTTTATTTTGAAATCCGCTAGTATTTTCTGTAGCACCGCGTTACTGCGAGCTTGACGGGGGGGTCTTGGCGTGGAGAAGCTGTTTATTCCCGTCAGGAAAGTGAATGTGGGTTAGTGACGACACTTCCCCCCTCTGCTCGGATTGATTGCCCGAAGTTTTCTCTCTTCCTCTCCCCACACGGCGCAGGGAAGTTTTTCCTTTTTCCACCTTAAAGACAGAAAACAAAACCCCGTCATGTCTCCGCCGTCCCGCCGGCTTCAGACGAAGCCCGTGATCACCTGCTTGAAGACTTTCCTCATCTCCTACAGCCTGATATTTTGGGTGAGTTTTGTGTAATCGGGGGGGACAATCGGGCGAAGCAACAATGGACAAGAAAAGCGTCGACGTGACATCATGTCTGTCCCCTCACGGTTCGGTCTGGGACTTGTTCCGTTATGAGAGCGACTGGAGGAGATACACGCAAGGGAAACGGCGTGAAGGATCAAAGCCAAAGTGCATATTTGTGTTTGTGCTGAGATAAAGAACCACTTGTTGGAGGATTGAGCCACGCAGGGGGAAAGATTGGAGCAGATGTTTGGTGCTGTGCGGCCACTCGGCGGCGCAACAACCATCCGTAGATACAACAGCTGTGTTAGTTTGGAGGCGGAAAACATTTGATCTAACTTATTATTGCCAACTGTGCGGCGATGAAAGCGCTAAACTGCAATGACAACAAAGCATTAGTGTTGAAATTAGGAGTTTAAAGATCATAAAAGGCCGATGTTTGCGGCCCGTGAGACAAATATCCTTTAATTATGATTCTGAGTATAATAGAAATAATGAAGACTTAAATCCTCTGGACTTATTGTGATATAATATAAAACGAGAACAAAGGAAGCAGGGGAAAAAAATAGAGAGAGGAAAAAACAAACAGAGATAAGGAAAGATAATATAGATCAAGCGGGAGTAAATAAACAATGTATAGAAGGAGATGACCTAGGAGACAAAGGAAGGGAGGAGGGAACATAGAAGAAGAAGTCTGTCCCTCTTCTTCCTGCACAGTCGAGGACATATTGGTTGATAAATAGAAACATTTCCTGATAAATCTGTTGATAAAGGCTGTTAATCTTTGTACTGAGCAGCAGAGAGCCCGTCAGAGGCAAACTGCAAACACAAAGTGCAGGTCAGAGGCTTTTATCTGGACATTTATTGCTCCTGGGTGGCTGAGTTGATCACGCACACACACAAGGACACACACACACCCATGCACACACACCCACCCCCTGGGCTTAATGACCTGTGTGTGTGCAGCGTGAAAGGAAGAGATGCTGAGATTTGGTAAACAACAAGCTGAGGCTTGTGTGTGTGTGTGTGTGTGTGTGTGTGTGTGTGTGTGTGTGTGTGTGTGTGTGTGTGTGTGTGTGTGTGTGTGTGTGTGTGAACATATTTTCAGCATTGAATCTCTTTATTACGTCTGACTCCAGTTCAGGTAAAAGAACTAGACTGCACACAATGCTGCAAAATCCTGCCGACACAGATTCAGTCTAGTTCTGAGTTCGTTGCACTCGTCCTTCAGCTTTGTGACGAGTGTGTCTGGTGTATAATTAAGCGGGATGCATTTTGAGCCTTAAATCTTAGGTTTGGGGCGGAAACCTCCCCGGCGGCTCTGTTTGGCTCCTGACTCGACCTGCTGTCTCTCCAGTTCACAGGCGTCATCCTGCTGGCCGTTGGGGTGTGGGGGAAGGTGAGCCTGGAGACCTACTTCTCCCTGGATTCTGAGAAACGCACCAACGCTCCATATGTCATCATCGGGACGGGCGCCATCATCGTTATTTTCGGCCTGTTCGGTTGCTTCGCTACATGCCGGGGCAGCCCATGGATGCTCAAACTGGTCAGTGCCACACGTTCCCCCCTCCTCCTCCCCCCCCACCCCCTTCTCACATGCGAGCGACCTCGTCTCACACTGACCTTTCCCTGCTTTTGTCCCGTCAGTATGCCATGTTCTTGACCTTGGTGTTCCTGGCTGAACTGGTGGCTGGTATCTCAGGTTTCATCTTCCGGCATGAGGTGAGTTACGAGCGACAAACCTGTTAAAATTCTTAAAACGATGAACGCGGAAGCTGGAGGCTACGATCTAAACTGCTTTTGTTCTGCGTGGATCAGATCAAGGCCGTGCTGGGTGAGACCTTTGACAAAGCTGTGACGAATTACAACGGCACCGACAGCCAAAGCACGGCGGTGGACATCATTCAGAGGACTGTAAGTAGCATGTTTGCTCTTGGTTAATTGTGTTTTTCTCCTTCATTGTGCAAACTAAAAGGAGTCCTGATTACATAAGAATCTCCTTAAAGGGTTAATCAAACAAAGCTGCTCCAGCACTGCTCTCCATGGGCTTACATCCCAATGTTTGATGTCACAATCTGTGTCTTCTATTCGTTATGATGGCAAAATACACGCTGTGGAAGGAGTTTGATCTAACCGCTCTGACTTTGGGGTGCACACACTCTCCAACATAAGCAGGAAACATCCGTCTCCATGGATACTGATATCTTCAAAATTAACTTAAAAACAAAAACACATCGTCATGAAGTGGTTTGGGGTGGCCGTTAATACGGCGACAGAGTGGATGGGACGTGGGTGTCCCGGCTGATTTTGTTTTTGCGGTGAAGCAGCAGTGGAGAGTTGCAGGATGAAGTAATTAGGTGTCTGTGGTGTGTTTGAGTGCGTCACATCCCGCGCTTGTGTGTGGGTAAAAAAATGCTGACCCACAGGCGCACAAACCCGAGCGGCAGCGTTGGCGTGATCCTGTGTTTTTCTGCTCTCTGGCTGCGTAGTTGCACTGCTGCGGGGTGAGGAATTACACCGATTGGGTTGAGACGGCCTACTTTAAAGACCATGGCGTCCCCGCCAGCTGCTGCAAAGACAATGTGAAATGCTCAGAGGAGACCCTGAAGGACCCACTGAAGGTCGCCGCAGAGGTCAACAACCAGGTGCGTTCACTGTGTTCACTGCCCCCACCTTTCCAGCTGTGTATGTGTGTGTCAGTAAACTACACGCTCGTTTTTCTGTTGCAGGGTTGTTTCGCACAGGTGACTCAGGTGATGGAGGATAATCTGGGAATCATTGCAGGGATCTCTTTTGGAATTGCATTCTTCCAGGTACCTCACTTGCTGTACTGTAAAGTATTTTTGCGTCCTTTTGTCTTTTAACACAATTCTGTAATTTGAATCTCTTTGCACCCAGCTTGTTGGAATCTTCCTGGCCTGCTGTTTGTCTCGATACATAACCAACAACCAGTATGAGATGGTCTAACAGTGCCGCTCTGCAGGTACGGTTCTTTATGGAATGCCGTTAATGGCGGACGTGAACTCTAGTTGATCCGGTTCGGGAGCAGATTTTGTTTACTATTAGATGTGTCTGCTTCTAACTTGTTTTCTGTCTCCCAAGGTTACTGACGGGCGGCTCCTGATGCGAACTGGGTTAAAGGAATCTCTTGTGATTTTAATATTGTATGTGTGTGTTAGTATCATTTTAGAAAGGGAAAAACACTCGCTGCTTCTTTTATTTGATCTCACTAATGGCAAAACGGCAGAAGGGAATTTGTTCATGAAAGTTTAAAGCAGTTTTGCAGTGTAGTTGCGCCCCCCCCACAAAAAAATAGTTTGTTTACACTTCAGTTAAGTTATCACACACACCTAGAAGTTAATAAGGGTTCTCCAGGAAACTTGTATGTTACTTGGTCATTTCACTTCACTCCACATCCTCAACATTTCGAGGTCTCATCTTTTTGATATTGCTGCTGCCTTATTTGTAACTTCGCCCAGCTGTAGCCGTCTGTTGCAAAGTGGATGAAAAGTAGGGAACAAGATGAAAGGTTTTACATCACTGACACAATAAGTGGATTTCTGTGTATGTGAAACCTCGAAAGCCAGAGAAACGGAGAAGTAGCAGCGACCCTGATTTTGAATTTGTTCGACATTCGGTTAGGACTTAGAAATCGTGTGGAAAATTGGCCTTGCTGTCGTTGCAGGGATAGCATTTTCACCAGCCTGTATTCATACGTGCCAATGACTATAGCCTAGATATTTTCATATCACAGTTGTCAGTGTTAAATTGTTATTTGTTTGTGGATGCATGTGAAATACTTGAAAATAAAGATAAAATCCTGAACGGCTGTGTGTGTAGTTTCATGCAGGGTTGAGGGATGTGGAAGGGGTCGGTTTTAAAGTTGTTTGTTGCTGCACTGAACTGAACAATATCTTCAAATATCCAGGTAGAATAAAGTGTGGAAGATGCCATTGTTTTGTACTAGTTAATGTTCAGATCTCACTACTGTTGGTCCTTCCATGTATCCAGTTTATGGACAATTGTTCATTTTAGTTTCCTCAGAATTTTAATCTCTCCTCCAGAAACATACAGTATGTTTATTCAGATCATCGTCTCTTGAATTGGTGTGATTAATGCACACAATTACACGATTAATTTATCGTTTGACTCCAAAGTTTCATGACTCACTTGAACCAGCAGGTGGCAGTGCTGCATCACAATGTCATAAATAGTGCGCCACAATGACTGAAGATGAAAAATCTACAAATGAAACAATGCATGTGGCTTTATATAACTACTGAGGATTTAGAGATTTTTTTTTTTTTAATTTCACTTGACAAAAATATGAAAATCAAGCAGTTAAAACTTGACAAAACGTTTCCATACCGTTTCCATAATACAAATGAACGGAGAGGACAGGCGAAATATATTGTTTAAAAAAAAAGAACAAAACAAAAGGGATTCACCTCTGAAAGCAAGTAAAGAATATTCAAAAAAGGAAACGTATTGATAACTGAAAGTGAGAGTAAACAAATATTGAAAGCTAATATTCGTCGGGGGAAAAGCACCCTGAAACATAACGAACTCGCGTAACCTGTAAACTTGCAGCTGGTGGTGCCTTCAGGGTACAATGGAAAGATAAAGAACAAATAAGGTGTAGCTAATTGCAGAGCTCTCAGCAAATATTATTTGATTGACACCTACAATGTGGCTCCTGATTGGTCAGTTTCGATCAGACGCTATCAAGGTCCGCCCATAACCCTCCTATTGACCAATGAGCTTCGAGATGCGGTAGAGAAAAAAAGGGGGGCGGTGGTTGTGTTATTCTTTAGCCGGCGTGTCCGCTATAAAAACGGGCTTCCTTGTCAGACTGCTGGGGAAATACTCATTTTCTTCGCCGGTGGACGCTGCGCGGAACTTAGGGTGACTTGAGACGACTTGGTTTGCCTCACCGAAGCACCAAGAAGAAACATTCTGCTCAAGTTCACTTCGTGGTTCAGGTCAGTTAAAGGTTCTTTCTTCCTCAAATTAAACAAACGATCAGTGTTTTCTACACCGCAGGCAGTCAAGGTCACGATGATAGTTTAAGCCCGGGGGCGACGCGGTGCAGCGAAGACAATGTGGATTCTGTATTTAGGTCCGTTGATTAAATGAAAAACGTAAATTGTGGGTTTTTGTCGTGATAACTCAACCGGCGGTGCCTGTTTCATCATCTCCAGCTGCGGTGTTCCGCCCTCGCGCGTGTCTGCAGTGGTGAACATGGAGCCTTTTGTCGGTCTATATTCTGCTTATGTTGCATTGTTTTGTTTGCATCCGTTTCATCTGCTGCAGTCTGCTAACTGTGTGTCTTGGCTACTCGGGGGTGATGCAATTTTTAGCCCGCATACTCAGTATGACGGCAGTTGCATTTTAGCAGTGTAAACATTACAAAGTGCTGCACAGAATGGAAGCTAAGCCGGTGATTGGTGCAAATCAGTAGCCGGCTTGTGAAAATGAAATTGAGTTCTTCATGTATACTCATATTCCATCTTCTCCTCTTGCAGATCAGCCACACGCAGCTCTGCCTTAATTCCCACCTGCAGTAACCAAGCCAACCCTAAAGCCTTCAAAATGATGCAGATCAGCATTGACTCAGCCAGCAACAAGCACTCCCTCATCAACGTCATGCACCGCTTCATCGCAGCAGCCAACAACATGGACGAGACCATCATGGTGCCCAGCCTGCTGCGAGACATGCCGCTGGAGGAGCAGTCCAAGAGCCAGGTGGAGAATAACAACAACGAGCCGCCCTCCCTGAACAAGCAGAGGGACATGTACGAACACTACCTCCTCCTCAAGTCCATAAAGAACGACATGGAGTGGGGCATGCTGAAGAGGGAGATGAGCAGCGGTGCCAGCTTCCTGGAAATGGCGATGAAGCAGGAGGAGCAGAAGCCGGTAACCGGGGAGATTCCCGTTGACAACAACACAGACCTGGAGCATCAGTTCCACTTCCACCTCAAGGGATTGTTTGGGGTTCTCTCAAAGCTCACGTTGCAAGCAGACGATCTCACCAACAGATACAAGAGGGAGATCGGCGCCGCAAACTTCATGAGATAGAATTCCTGCTCACTTTATTTTTATCTGGACTGCTTGACTTGCAAAAATAGGATGCGTTATGAGAAGGGGCCCCCATTTTCACCGGAAAGATCTCAATGGACCGTGAACTGACCAGGGCAACCACCCCGTCCTCTTCCTCCTGACACTCCCAATTAAAGCTCCTCTCCTGCTTCCTGCTTCCCTGTCATTCCCAGTAAAAACCAGTGACACCAGCACACACACCCTGCGCCTGTCAGTCAGCGCAGAGGTCGGCATTGTGCTTAGTAGAGGTTTAACGAGTGTGTGTGTGTGTGTGTGTGTGTGTGTACTCGAGTCAAAATGAAGCACAGCCTTGTCTTAAAATCCCTCATCTTTCTTTTCAAAAGTAACAATTTGTCATGGGAGGGAGTTGGTGTGTTTGTGTGATGACAGATAATCTTTCTGACTGTAGGAGAATGTTGAATGCTGGTTATTCTGTCCCTCCTTTTTTAATATAAATTAATGCTGAGCTGAAGGGCCTTTATCAGAATATCATCCCCCCCCCCCCCCTCTTACTGCAACATGGTGTGCCTTGACCTTTTTGTAAACTGATGCCCTGTTCAGTTTCCCCCCTCCATCTGGTTCTTGTCTGGGGAAAAAAAATGTAATATCAAAGTATTGTAATAAATTTCTGTTTGTCCTCGTATTTCAAACATTTTTATATTGAGCGTAAATGGTACAGCTGACCAATAAAGAATTGGAAACCCAAGAATCTGTCCTATTGTATTTGTCTCTTTAACACTTTATATGCATGTAGACTTGGTTCATTTGACTTTAAATATCTTATACTAACACAAGGTGCTTATTTAGGGCAGGGCTGTAGTGTGGGGTGTTGAATCTTCACTTATGTAGGCCAAGTCTGACAAATTATATAATGTTTTGGATTTAAAGTGCTTTACTGAGGAGGATTAACCCAAGTAAGCAGAAAGCTGCTGCTGCACAAAGTGGGTCAAGTGTTCAAATGCAACATTAAATACACCGCAATTTTATAGTTCCTCATTTGCATTTAGGAAAATGGTACATACTGACAGGCAAGAAACTTGGAAGCTTCTTCCTTATTACAGTTAAACAAACCCTGCAGCAGATCTAGTTCTGCATAGTGATAACAGTTAAGTTAAATATTTAACTGCAGAAGATGGCTCATCTTTCCTGCATGACAACCAGTTTCTTTCTAAGTCTTTGCATAATAATGTGACGCTACTAATCATATCTGATGAGAATTGCCCTCTAAAGACTGTCATGTTGAGCTGTCAACAGCAAATCTTGTCTGTTCTCAGCAAGACCATAAAGCTTCACTGGATCAGCAGAAATGATTAAATAAGCCATTACATGCCGCATACTGTATTGAAATGGTGGCACAAATGTTTCAGGTAACAGCATTTACAGTGGTTATTCACTTTGTTGACATTGAAATGGTCAATCATTCCAAATAAAGGCTATACAAAAGTGCAGTGAACCATCAGACAAAGATAAGACAAAACAAATAAATGGATTCCTGGTTGTTGGAGTAAACAAACTACAACACGTGAGGAAGTTCTGTGAGACATCAAATGTTTTTGTATCTGTAAATCAACGTCAGCATATCTGTGATAATATGACAGATATCATTCATAAATGTTTTGCCCCCCACCAGACGCCACATCCATCCAGCACTGTGTGAGACCCTCCCCTTAGCAACAGTGCCACCATCATCAGCCAATCCCATCGCAAAGATTTTTTTCCCCGTCTTTTCTCTCAAAGGCAACAGCAATGATGAAGAGGCTATGGCGTGATGAAGGGCATCCGGGTAGTCAATAGAGGGCAGACGCGGTTGCTCCCGTTGACCAGCACTGAGTGTGTTTTGGTGGTGGTGGGGGGAGATAGGAGATAGGGGGGGATGGGGGAGGGGGGTTTGCATAGAAGGGCCAAGAACCTGATGAACCTAGTGGTGCAAGGCTGCAGTCGCTCTCTGTTGTCACAAACAATGCAACCATACAAAAGGTTGCAAATCAAAATGGCTGTCTTGGTCAGTCCCCTCAACCCACTCAAGTAAACTGGGTCAACCCGACTGGTGACAGCTGGCCAGACCCAGTGTCTGAATAGAAATTATGTTTTGTCTTCCTGTACTGTAGATTAATCAGTGTGAAAGCCACCAAAGTCACCACCATAATCATTTACAGTATAATCCAATATGGTAATATGTTGTGTACAGCTTTTATTGTAGGTTACAATAAATACACTCTGCTTAAAATGCTTAGATTTTGCATGGGAATCACACTGCAAAGGAGTTTACACTGCAAACACCAGCTAACCAAACCTCTTAACCTCTACAGGCTTGAGCCATGACACAGATATTCTGCAACACGGATACTGGACGTGCATGAGACACCAAAGTCACATTAATGTTTTGGGAAACCCGAGAGCAAATTGCTGCAATCGACCAGTACATTGCAGATTTGAGACAGTTCCAGATTTGTATCACGCTGTATTTCAACACGCTCAGCAGTAGTTTAGCGAAGTATGGGTGTGCTGCATCAAAGTCCAAAACATCTCAAACCAGCACTAACAGTATGTGTTGTATATGTCAGGTTGTATATTACAGATTAGGTCATAAAAATCAGGCCTTTGTGTGATGTGAAAAAGGAGATTATGAGCTGAAAGTTTGGGACAGAGGAGACGTTTGGTGTTAAAGGTCCTATCAAAGGTCTCAGAGGCCAGAAGGTCTATGCACAGTGGTTTGTCCTTCTTCACCTCAGCCGCTCTTGTCTGCAGAGCTGCGGGTAAAAGTCCTACCTGAGTCAGGCAGAGTAGACGTGCATGCAGGATAGAGATTATTGCTTTATGAGGTCGGATCGAGCTGGATTTATGCTGAAGTAGTTAGGGTTGATACATGTGACTCTTAACAGTTTGATACCCTTGCTTGCCGCACCCAGGGCTGCAGCCAACTATGAGGTCACAAAGGTGAAGAATAAAAATCAGCAGCTGTGTGTGTGCGTGTGAGAGAGTGATGATTGATTGGTGAGCTTGCGGCACGTAGTCCATACAATATGGCCTTCACCATCTGAACCAATGGGTGAACCCCAGGGAACACCCCGAAGCTCTGTAGCGCAAAGAAGGTTCATTAAAATATCAGTTATATTAAAATAGTAGTAGAAATGGCCCCTGTTTTGATTCCCCGTAATAAAGTAAGAATTGCAACTCGAGTGTCTGGCTAACCTGGCATGTCACTGAACAATCAGCATGTCAAAAGCAAACCTAAAACTGGGGCTAATGCATGTTCACTGGAAAATCAAACTGGACAGGGAGGGAGTTCTCTTGCAGTGGGATGCGTCTGACCACAGGAGGATCCAGTTAACCCTCCATGGAAAGGTCATGCATGTTTTGAAATTTAGTTAACCAATATTTCCCTGTTGCTACTGCACAAACTGGTGATCCTAACTTATATGTGTCTGTATCTGTCTTCTTTTATGTTATTTCAGTGAACTGCAAAGTGGAGAAATGAAGGGAAAGGCATAATGTGTGTATGTGTAGTGTTTACTTAGTGGGTTGTGGTGTTTATTGTTAGTACTTTACAGTTTTATTTGTACTTTTGTGTTATAATCCTAATCTTCTTCTCTTTAAATCAGATAGAAATGCAGTAAATAACCTTCCTCTCCCTTGTAACCATCTACTTTTGCTCTTGTCGTGACATTTCTATGGCAACAGTTAGCAAAGTAAACATGTGAATCATTTCCCTGATATTTTCCTCTGAATGCTGACACACACAAGAAACAAGATGGTTGCTGATTGTCACAGCTGGAGTCTGTATGTGAATCAGGTTATCAGGTTGAAGAAGCTTTCTGATTGTGAGGATGTTTGCTCACACAGAAAAATGGAAACAGATAACTATGGCTTGTGCAAGCAATTAAACAAGTGTTATGTAACGCAAGGTGAGTGCCTGCATGTATGGAGTTAGTGTTGCTAGGCTGCACTGACGTACAATCATCTCATGTCGGGGCCTGTGCAGCCCACGTCGCTGGCTTACAATATGCTGCCTTGTGCTACAGATCTAATGAGAACCAGCACGCTCAATCATGTCGTTAGCATTCTGCAACTTCAACAAGTGAAGCAGCAAACTGCCGAGTAGACAGTCAGTTAACAGTGAAGAACAAACTGTTGTTCATGAAGTATTTACAGAGGTTTTTCTTCCCCCTGCAGCTATGGGATGACATTTGTACTGCTCGTAGCTGCATTGTCAGTTAATCTACTCACATGTTTTCACAAATGATTAGCTTAAGTCATACAGAATAGTGCATTGACTGGTCTATGCTGCACGTTAAACCCTAGACTCTATTTACCAACACTGGTCGTAAAAGTCTTATTTTTGTTCTACACTGTGTGAGCTTTGTACTCTCATCCATTAATCTGTTACATAATGTTTGCTTTAAATCAATAGATAGTTGGAGGGATGTGCACACAATGGATGTGACATTGTAGCTGTACACTGAGGTAATTCTGGGTCGCTCAGCAATATACTATGTGGCGGCTTATTTTATATACTATAAATAATTTGGCATTGGTTTGTGGGTTTAAAAAAAGACCTAGTGGGTCATGAAAGGGTCTTAGGCACATTGTTTATTTTTATTTTAATGATGTAATCAAATGAAATACAGGGTTTAAATGCTGTCGAGAGCAGCAGAATGTAATTTAAAGAAAACATTTCAACATTTCAAAACCAAATTTAACTAGTTGTTGTAGCAGTAATTAGCAGATTCAGCAGATTTAGATTTGAAAAGTTCATGTGGATCTGATTGTCCTGCAGATCTACAGCTGAAGTTCTCTACCGTTTGCATTGTTGTTCCCTACATTATTGCTTTTGCATGTAAATCAGCTGTCTGTATGGATGCTGGATGATGCTACAAACTCTTGCTCAATCTGCATATCTCATAAAATGATAATAATGATTGATAGCAGGCATCTCTGTTGTCAATGTAGCTTCTCCCTCGTTCGGTCTGCGTTCAGCTTTTTAACTGTTGCCTTGGCAGCTCATAGTGGCAGCTGTGGAGCCGGGAACACCGTGTTCCCTTTTAGGCATATGCTTTCCCACTGAGCTCCTACAATACAGACCCCCACCCCTCCACACACAAGCCCACTCCCACCTCCGTGTTTTGCCTCTATTTCTGATAAGATCCAGACTGGACGGGACTGGACCTTTTGAAATAATATTTATGTGAGTGATGTGTTTTGGGAGAGGGATCACTCGGTTTGCTATTTTGGAAATGCCTCAGTGTTTCGTCATCTTGTATGGGTGAGAGTCTGTCAAATTCACAGGGAGGACAGGGAGAAGTCCGGTCACATCACTGTAGAAATCCATTCTACCATCGCTGCTGAAAACAAAGTACCAGCACACATCAGTATGTCTGCTCCGTGCAGAACATACAGCGGTGGAGAATGGATGAGGTTATGTAAGAGGCGAGTGGGCGTGGGGTCCAGCTGGAGCTGCTCAGAGCCTGACACGCACCGTCGCCTCCAGCCGGCCTGATGTGCCGGCCTGATGTGCTGCTCACACTCGCTCTTGGCAATAGAATTTTTCATCTTTTCTTTAATTTCTTTTTGTTTCTTCATTAATTCCTGCCATATTTCATACCATTTGTCTGTCAGCTTTATTTCTCTGCTAACCTGGTCAGCATGCTCTAGAATGGACCCCTATGAATCCCTGAACCTAATAATAGGACAGGGTTTGATAGGGGTCAAGGCAAAGGCCTACACACCTCGTCAGTGAACAATAAATATCTCGTTCACATGTAAATGACCTGAACATCATGAATCTTTGTGTGAAACCTGTGTCATTTTAAACACTTACACATCTACAAAAGTTTTGATGCAGGACATTTTACATCACGGTAGTGTTTGCTACGTCTTCCACGGCGCTTTGGAAGTGGATGTTTCTCTCTCGCTGTTGTTCCTTGTGTTACCTTAACAGCAGCGCCTCTGTGGTGCTCAGTGAATCAGTTTACTCTAATTGTCGGGTATCTGGGTAGGATAAGAATCAGGGTCACTGCTTGATGCAAATACAGTCTGTTCTCAGAGACACACACACCGATAAAGAAAAGATTTCTCCCCAGCTCAGTGCTTGTGTCTGTCCCGGCTGGTTGATTACTTTTAATCTAATCTGTAAAATGAGAGCAAAACAATGACAAGCCTCTGTTTGTGTATGTCAAGGCCAGTATTGAGAGGAGCATTTGGGAATAATCATCAGAAAACACACTGATCACATTCCCATGCTGATTTGCTTCATATACACAATGTTTATCTTTTGACTGGACTCATACAGTTATCAGGGACTTCTGCTATCGTTTTACCCGGTAACAAAACATGAACAAACAACCCTACCTACCCTGTTTTATTTTAGACCTCTGGGAAATATTTGGTGAATTTGCTCAGCCTTCATTTAGTTACACAGAAAAAGTCCAAAGTTTCTCAAAGGTTCATGAGTTCATGAGTCAGGGTGGTACTGCTCTGTTAGACACGTGTGTGCAAACTCAGATCTCTGGGCAAGGTCGGCCCATTTCAGAGGGAGGAACCCTGCATGACTGTGTTATTTGCCCCTGCGTTATATTTAGAATTGCAGAGGTGAAAGCATGGAGTCAAACTTAGCAACAGAACAAACATGGATATTAATGTGCACCCAAATCAATCGTCACAGACATTAAACACTCACAAGTCTCCCATCTCCATTTAAGTGGATTTAGATCTGTTTAAGGAAAACAAACACAAGGGCAGAAACAATATGAGGAGGAAGGTGAGGAAAAGGAAGAAAGCTACATCTTGCATCAGTTAAGAGAATTCCCTCAAATACAAATTCAAAATTTTGGATTAGACAAAATTAACTGTTGAACATTGCTACTACTAAGAAAAAGGGGAAGAGGAAGAATGGCAGCACAGTGGCTTAGTGGTTAACACTCAAGTGAGTTTCTCCAGGTCTAGAGTTGGAAACTAATTTGCCCATAGGTGTGAGTGAGTTTGTTTGTGTTAACCCTTTAACGGACTGACAACTTGTCTGGAGTATCTTTATTTCCCCCTTCTGTTGCTGTGGATACAGCGCAAGCATATCAATCTAAATCCTACTTATCATAACAAAAGGTCTCTGTGCTCCGTTTTGTGTTTTTTAAGTCCAACGGACAAATCAGACAGATTGGACAGTTTGTCCAGCACGTTTAAAATTCTGCCCAACTCTTGACAGAGCATTTGACTGGGCTGTTTTCACTTGGAAGCGAGACAAAGGAAGTATCTAGGCTGAGCCTCTGATGCAAGCACTTCCTTTTTTGTCCCTCTTTTTTTTATGGGGAACTGACTGTTACGTAAGGAAGTCCACTCGAGGGCCTGAGAATGTTTCATAGTAGAATCACACAAAAGCACAGAGTAACACTGAAATACTCATCAGAAAGTTGAAAGTTTAGTTTGGTTGAGTTTATACTGAAAAGGAACTTAGGGCAGTTCTTAATTTTTCATATTATAGTTGAAATGAAATGAAATCCTAAGGCCACCTGGTAACAGACAACACATACACACACACAAAGAAGGTTGGGTGTTCAGTACATGCCATACTGTATTTGCATGTACAGGGTGTTCAGATAGATGTTTGGACATGTTAAGGGGGGGACAACCACAGCTCAAACCCAACAGGCGCGCCTCCCTTCCTCTTTCCATGTCAGTAGGTCCTGTACAGACTTGCCCTCGTTTTAAACCAATCAGAATCCATTGGCCCACAACATGAAACCAATGAGCACCCAGACATAGCAGGGGCTCGGTGGAGGGGGCGGACCTGACAGCTGCATTCTATGTATGATGTAATAAGGCTTCATTTACAGGACAGACACATTTCCCAAGACGTACAAAACCCTTAGAAATATAATTCACTTACATTTCCCGGAACCTCCTGGTGATACTCTCTATGAATAGACACTATCTGATGGGAAAACAACATTGACCTTTCAAATCTTCAAAACAACACCTAAACTCCTAACTTCAGCAATTTCAGATGACTTTATAAACCATTCATCATGTAAACATCTGAGCAGGTTATGAATAAACTTGAAACGGTTGTTTATCTCAGCGAAACAGGGCGCGATCTGGAAGCAGCCACATGCTGCCACCAGCGGATAAACCCAGACCGGAGGCATTGAACTCCAGTAACCTCGTCAGGGACGGCGTAGGTTACAGTGAGGATAGGAACCGCCTGTACCATGAGGCCCCACGAGAGGGGAGACGCTGGCATGTCATGTCTCAGTACAATGCAGAGTTTAACATTCAAACTGAGGCCCACACGTTCTCTGGGAAACGGAATTACATTCTATTACTGCAGATCTAATACGTTAATAACTCAAGTATCACTGGGAGACACATGGTTCTGCTCAGCTGATCCTTGATTTTTTAATTCTTTAATTGTATCCAGAGATTTAGATGGAGTATACAACAGGCAGCTTTAGGAGAAGTGATGTTTCCACAGCTCTAAAATAGACAATGAACACAAAGGTAATGAGGCAAGTACAAAGTGCATCAATAAATGTGATCTAATGGCACTTGTGTGGATTTTTAAGCAATTGCGCTGCCACGTTCAAGTATACAATTGATATTATCATTATAATAGACATATGTTAATTTACTGACATTAGCAATATAGATGTGGATATAATTTTGTGTGTGCGCTCACTGAGGGCAGAGTAGCTCAACACGACCAGCTGCCTTACACACCAAGCAGATGTCTAATATTTCTCACATTACCCCTCCCGGTACAGTGCTGCACATTTTGCCTTAATTACACTGTGTGAGACTCCGTAATGTCTCCATCAACAAAACATAAAATCTGGTGTCAAAATAATTGCGTTCTATTTTTACATGTGTGGAGGGAATGCTTTAAAATCACCAAAATATGAATTTGAATTATATATGTGATTTGTTGGGGGAGAGAACAAAATGTTTCTTTGACACTGACTTTCCAAAATGTTGCTTATTTAGATCATCATCACAGACATCGTGAGAAGAGAAGCAGGCAGTTAAGAATTTACTGTCATTGGTTCCCCCTAGTGGATATTCAGTGAAGTCATATTATGGATTTACAAACTCTATTTTTGCTACATATTTTAAGATTTGTGTTGCTATCGCTATTAGATGAACCAACCCTGAATCTTTTATTTTGAGATTGTATTATATGGCTCTGAAAGGGTTTGTTGTTGTATTGACAAACCCGCTGACGATCTACAGTGATTTGAGTTTAGATTCCTTTCCACAGATCCGAACGCAAATCCAGTAAGTGACTCATCATCACACGTCATATCACTCCAGTGGGTTGATAATGTTGCTCCAAGTCTCCTGGGTGTCTAACGTGGGTCACATTTAGCCATAGCAACAACAATAATCTGACTGTGTCCTTTAAAATCAAGGCCAAAGGGAGAATGTGTGGAAATGCCTGCAGGGTTCATTTTACCTTGAACATTAAGTTCAGTGACATCATGTTAATCTAATGATGACAAAACAAGGAGCTTAAACAATGATTCACCATCATGCTTTATTCTTGATTTCTTATAAAAGAATCAAATAAAAGGCTCTTCCAAGATTTTCACAGACTTGCTCTTGTGTTTTAGTCTCGCTGTGTCCCATTTTCTTTAACTCAACTATACTTTTACACCTTTAAGTCTCTTCATCTTAAATATCTTCTATTAGCTTGTGACTGCAAACCAAAACTTCATTGATTGTCAACACAAAATCTATCTTAGCACCAGTACAATAAAACTGTACTTTTGCTTTTTTGAAATACTGTTTAGAGGGAGGAAAATCTCTGAATATATGGATCCTAATAAGTACATTTCAAAATGAAGCACCAACCATACAAAGCAAATTTCATAGATAGTTTTGTCCGATACACAAGAGGTCAAATATATTAATGACTATTAAATTAAGCACAACAAACAGTGCAACTAACACACTGCAACACAAAACACTCTGGGATGTGGGGGACAAAAGGTACAGTATTAAGGATGTAGGGACAGTGGTGGCTGCGGTGGAGGGCGTCTCGCTCTGGACTCCAGAGATGTTACTACGTTTTTTCCTCTTTAGAGAGATCCACAGGATTCTGCATCAGTTCGTGAGGAGTATAAACCTGGGCTACAGAGAATCACCGCAGTCTGTCCACATCTGTAAACAACGTCTCATTTTTTTAAAGGTCCAAACACATGAATTCAAAGAACAAAAGGACAGCTACATGCTACCCCGGGCTTGTGAAATGTGCACAGAAACAAAAACGGAACACGATTGGCTTTCATGTCCATCCGGTAACGATCTCTTGCAATGTGATGATACAAAAACATAAAAACAAAAGGAGAGAATGGAAATCAGGAGTGCGAGTCGAGTCGGGTGTAAGCAGGTGAATGTTTATGTGCCGTGATCTGGATCTTGTCCGCAGGTCTTCAGGGTTCCCCGGGCTTGACGGGGGTGGAGGGGGGGAATCCGCCCGGGGGCCCCCTGCTCCTTTAGCCGTCCTTAAGCGTTTCAGCTTTACGCAAGAGTTCACCAAGATAAAAGTCTTGGATTAGCTCCCATCGAAAAAATATCTCTTTCCCTCAGGAACAAAAATCAACAAAAAAAGAAACTCCTGATCAATCCATCCCTTGCCACAAGAATACATTTATATAACCAAATGTGTTAACCCTGATGGCAAGATATACATATACACTACCATGTACATACAGAATCATTACAAAAGGTTTGCTCGATAGTTCTCAGGTAATCAAATATACCTACAGATAGGAACCTGAAAGCTGCTTTCCAGCACTGACCACTCCCGTGTGCCGGTCCTTGAGGTGGGAACACTTAATCACCTTGTTGCTGAGGTCAAAGGTCATAGGTGGAGGGTCAAATCAGTGCCATGGCTGGAATTAAGACTCTAAAACCCTTGATCCTTATTACAATGGACGGAGTTTCCTTTGAGCTGCTGCTTGCAGGGAGGGTTACGGTTGACACACTTGCAACGTAAAAAATGAAAAATGTCTGCATGTGAAGGACTGGAGTAAAAGAGAGGCTATCGGCTACGTGCCTTCCCTGTGTTTGTCAATGTTTCTTCCTCCGCCTCCACCTCCTCCACCTCCTCCTCTTGTAGGATGTGAATGGAGGAGCCAAGTAGTCTCTGGAGCTCTGGTACACAGCGCACCAGATCCACCAGTCCCTCCTCTTCATCCTCCTTGTTGTTGTCGTCGTCCTCGTCCACCCCCTCCCCCTCTTCCTCCTCCTCCTCCCCATCCTTCTTCTTCCCTCTGCGGGGCGTGGCCAAAGCCGAGCTCACTTGGCTGATGGATACTTGCCGCCACAGCTCGGCACGTGACAAGCTCACCACCTCCAGGTGTGTGTAGCGCACGCGGAATATCCGCCCCGACATCTTCAGCCGCTTGAGGACGTCTGACAGGAGGAACCAGTTGCAAAACCTGCAAGAGAGGAACGAACGTGTGAGATAAGCCCTTTGTGAAGAATTCTATAGAAAAAAGTAACTGTCAACACACTCCTCCTCTATGCTATTGTTTTTGTGGGCTTGTCTCGGCGTGCAGTTCAGCTCAACCTGCCAACTAAAGAGGTGAAAGACTGTGATCCAAGAATGAAAACACTCTGAACATTATGCTTCAGCCCTCTGACAGGAAAACCCAGTGAAGAATCTGTTATCAAGCTTGTCCTTATGTTCATGATGTCTTAGTATAAACGAACATTACTCAACATCCTGTGCTTTCTCTCTTCACTGGTCACTCTCCTTCACAATCTCCTCAGACAGTTGCCTATACATTAGTTCTTGCTTGAATGAGTCACGGCTGGTGTGGATCATGGTCACAGTCACCTACAACCACATTATCCTCTGTCCTGCGTGTGGTGTGTGAGCTTCATTTCTGTGCCAACTCACCCCTGTGTTAACGACACCTGAACGTGGTAGCAGGGTAAGAGCGGCTCGGAGGAGAACTCGAACACGAGGCAGTCTTTGTCCGAGTCTGGCTCAGCCTTCGCCGTTTCCTTCTCCTCCTCATCCTGATTCTGCTCAGACAGCAAGAAGTCCCAGCAAGGCTCCTGGTCAGTCTCTGTGAAGAGAGGTTCAGTCAGGTGTGTGTTGACCATACAGAAGAATAGCGGCTGTGTAGCAGAACTGCAAATGAGTTGCTTCGGAACACATCTTAGGGTTAGCGCGCCCTCTAGTGGGCAATGTCTTCATAACAACCACAAAAGAGAAGGCATCAGTTCAGAAACCAAATTAAGGCCACGTCCTTCTCCTGACGCATTAACTGCAGTAATTTGGACCTGCTTTAAGTCTGTGGCCGTCTATAACAAAACACTGAAGCTGGTATTCAAAGCTAATATCCTCTCAGCAGCCAAGCCTCTAGTCCAGCCTGTGAGCCAGCCTGTGCCTGTGCTCCGCTCAGCAGTCTAGTCGGCGCTCTAACGTGACTCATCTCCCTCCCTCCTGCCCGCAGAATTGCTCCCTAAATATTGTCCCGAGTTCAAACCCGACAGAGCTGACGAGTTAGTGAGCCAGACATACCGACAGAAGCCGGGACCAGGGTTCTTACCAAACAGAGAGCTACTGTAGAAATCCCAAGGTACACTGGGGTCCTGCTCAGTGCGTCCTTCCAGATCTGTGAAGTATTCTGTGAAAGAGAGAATTCAGTTGACAACACTTAACACTTAAACTCGTTAAAAGTCTTACATGACTGGATCCACTGATGGACACTGAGTTTAATGTGAATGTTTAGGTCACGTTACCTGTGAGGAAGGTCTTCATGTTTGGGCTATGTGCCAGTTTGACTGGTGTGTGTCCAGAGTAGGTGGCCAGAGTGGGATCTGCCCCATGATTGAGCAGGAGCCAAACTATTGGCAGGTTATCGCTCGCCACTGCATCGTGAAGAGGCCTGAGGAAAGAGCAAAGAAACACAATGACCTTTAAATGTCTTATAACCTCAGACCACACACGGATACGTGTCTGTTTAACATATATGAGCACTATATTGTGGGGTTAACTGCAGGAAATGTAGTAGTAGTTACACCAATTCAACTAAGCCACATGTTTAGGCTCAGGTAATGGGGAGCACTGATAAGAAAGAACACTCCAACAAGTCGCCAAACATAATCCTAAACTTAACAACCTCTCAGAGAGTTCCAAGCTATTTTGACTGAAAGCTAAATGAGAGGTAATAAAATATGCATTACTTAATTGAAAGAAACGTATCACAACAGTTTAGGAATCAGAATTGAAGAACCCCAGCTTGAAATCATCGTGCAGCCTCACCGTGTTCCATCCTGGGCACTGCAGTTGACATCAGCCCCGTACTTCAGCAGCATCTGTACAATCTGAGTCCAGCCACGGGAGGACGCCTCGTGCAGAGCCGTGTAACCGGCATTATCACGCCGGTTAACCTCCCGGACGTCCTTTTCCAGACAGTACTGCACTACATCCTGGAGAACAGAGAGGAGACAGGCTGTGTCACATCACGTCTCAAACTGGTAAACGGCATATTAGGAGTCAAAATCAAAACATTTTTCACCGCCGATTCTCATTTCTACACTTAAAGCAGAAGTGATTTTACCTGGTAGCCCAGGCGGGCAGCGCGCTGCAGCAACGTCTCCCCTGCATTCTTATTGACAATCAGCCGACGGACCTCAGGAGGAACCGGCTTCTTGGGTGGAGACTCTGTGGCGCCAGCCTTTCCTGATGAGCCCTTCTTACTGGATGGAGGTGACACAGAGTCTTTTGGAGTGGCAGGAAGGCTCTCTGCTTTCTTTCCATCAGCGCCTTCATCGTCCTGGGCAAACGAGGCACCGCGCTTGCGTTTGGGCTTCACCTGAGAAGCAGATTCATTTTTTTATTAGAAACAATGAAACAAAATGCAGCGCTCATGTTTTGCAACCCATCATGAATATGTACTGTGATCACTGTAGCTGCCATCATAAACAATGACTTAGTTTGGATAGAAAGTTTATCCTTACAGCCACAAGAGGGCACTGTAAGATAATCTATCTAAGGGGCATTGTATCTTATCACCATCAACCCTTTATTATTTCAATTAAACTGTCAGACAAACAGGTATTATTTTACCTTTTGTTCATCGCCGTCACATAAGTGCTTGCTTTTGAACTTTCTCTTCCCTGCAGGCTTGTCGTTGCTCTCTGGAGACGCCTCATTTTCCTGGTATCGGACGGACCCGGAGCGAGTGAAGGAGGGTCTTCGCAGAACAGGTTCTGGACTCGAGGGACTGGGACTCGTACGCGGATTTGTCTGCGAATCTGGAATGACAAAATTGTTTCAGCGGTCGTTCTGCATGGGAACCAAACAGACGAACAAAATTGACCAATCATACTCTGGAAATGCAGCTCATATCAGCAGAATCAGACATTATGGTTCTTCCTGCACCAAAGGCCTCACCATAGACATATACTGCATGTGTATCTACAGCATATTCTACCTTTTATTTCATTGAACCACCATGTAAACCATATTGTGGTCAATTCTCTGTCAATAATGTCGATCACTGAGTCTTACTGGCACACTGTGCATCAGCATCACTGATTTCCGTAGCCAGGTCGGTTCAGTCGGCCAAGCTCCCCTGCCTTTCCCTGCTGCCTAACTGGCAATGCACGCCACCGCTACTCTATGCAGGTGGATAGCTCAAGTTGTTTTTGGGACTAAGAAAAACCAGGTCTCATGGGTGTAAGCCAGGCCACCGAGTGCTTGGTGGCAGGCCTGCCTCCAGAAAAAGCCTCCTAGTCAGTGTAATCCAGGCAAGGCAATTCTGTCTGGTTCCCACTGCCGCAAAGCTGGTACAACCACCTGACTTTGTGCTGATGACGCGAGTCCTCAGTCACCAGGATGTCTCCTCCAGTACACACTGGGAAGCGGGGTAAAAGGGGAGTGCCATGTTCAGGTACAGCCCCAGAATAAAGGCTTTCTGAGGTTTGACTTGTTGATGATTGAGGGTAGGAGGGAGAATGAGATCGACCTGCTAAACTGTGATGATGAACAGAGAGTCTAAAGGCGATGTTCTTGGTTTACCAGTTGATCTATGATCCAGCACGAATGTTAGATTATAAGCTCCAGGTGATGGCCGAAAGAATGAGACTGCTAAGTGGCTTTAATGAGGTTTTTTTTTATGAAGGGCATCTGGGCTCACCCTCAGGATGAGCTGACATCTGGAAGGAGCTCAGGCAAAACATGTGAAGGAAGAGTGGAACGGGCGTGGCTGGGGAACTGGACAGAAAGAGCCGGACCCAGAAAAGCAGTGGGACATTTGGCACGGATCGATTGACGGACAGTTGGCCCTCACAAAAGTATAATCGCCCAAGCAGCTATGTTCAATCATCAACATCAGGCACTAAGTGTTGGAGCAAATCATCTACTTTTTCTAGGTAAAACCATCAAAATCTACTATTTATTCCTACATCTTCACTGATATTCAGCCATTCGTGAGAGAAAATAGCAATTAAGGGAAATCAGATGTTCCACTGATGCGGAGCCATTTTCGTTACAAACCCTTAAAAATGTTCAGTAAGGAAGATAGTCTTCAAAATTGCCCTCTTTATTCCGCTAATGACGACTCTCTAATATCTCCTGCCTGCTCTCCCTGTAGACGATCTTCATATATTCCTGTCTGTAGCCGTCTTAGTTTGTAAGAAATTCTCCTTCATTCATTGGCAGTTGATTTATCTTACATGCATTATAAGTGAGTAAGATTTCCCCTTCACACCACCTCACTGCTATTGTCAGTTCAAATAAAGAATCCAGATTTCTCTTCACTGAAACAAAAGTGACCTGATTCAGATAATAATTATTAATTATGAATTGATGGGAACGCGTTTAAGGACAGATAAGGAGAAACTTTGTAAAAAAAGAAAGTAAAGGGATTTGTCAGGATCTCCCAAAGTACATGTCTGAGTGAGTTCACAATACATCATGAACTGCCTACAATTCTATAAGAGGAGTAAAAATGTGTAAACCGGATCAAACCTCTCTAAATTAGTGTTTTAGCCGACTGACTGATTAAATTCTTTTGCAGTTGTTACATATTTGTCCCAAAAGACTGCAACTATTGTCACTATATAGACTGAATAATAACTTGAGTCTTGATATTGGTCAAAATTGTAATCAAATCATTTTCTGTTGATCAAGTATCAATTTAGCAACTTATTGTTCCCGCCCTGGATTCTGTCAATATCAAAAAAGAGGACTGGCTCCTCTCCTGTTTCATTTGCTCCACCACATCTGTAACTACCAGCTGCACGTTTGATTAAGAACAGGCTGGAAAGGGTTAAACTGAAACTTGACTGATCCCTGGAGAAAAACTGAATACCTGCAGCAATTTCATTGTCCCGTCTCTGGGAGTCAGACTCCTCCACGTGCTCTCCGTCTTCCGTCTTGTCTTTCTCTGTGATGTATTCCCCGGTCTGATACTTCCTGCTGCGGCAGCGTCGGCGTTTCTTGCGAGCGGGGCCGTCGCTGTCCGCGCCGGCGGCCTTGGCCTTGCCTTGAAGCGCTCGCTGCGGCAAGGGGTTGGAGCGAGGCCTCCCCCTCGGGCGGCGGGCGGGTTGTATGGTGGGCGACGGGGGCGAGGGCGGGGGAGGGGGCGTCGGCGGCGGTGGCGGAGAAGGTGTCGCGAAGCCCCAGAGGTCTAGTCGCGCCTCGTCAGCTCGCCGCCGTCCCCTCCTCAGTCTCGGGAAGGAGCTCTCCGTAGCTTCGGGCTCCTTGCTGGATATGTCGGAGCCGCCGAGAGACACCAGAGCCTCCGCTCGGGGGACACCGCTGCCTCGATCTGTACCTGGTTCAAACATGTCCCACCGTTAACACACCAGCTTCAACGCTTGGAAGGATTCGATCAAACACATGCAGGAAATATGTGCAATGTTTCCTGCCCACTTCAAGGTGAACACAAGCCAGCATACTATGGTGGAGCAATTACAGAGAATTTACTGCATCTCCAGCACTAAAGGATCATGATGTCAACAGTAATCTATCGTTCGCAGTAAAACACACTCAATCTGAGATGGATATCAGAAATTTATGAGCAATGCGAGAAGTTCTAGGGCCGGTAAATGTCACTGGTTTATAAGAACACAAAGACTATACCTGGTTTGTTGGGCGTTGACTTCTCGGCCTTATTGGAACTCGTCTTGTCCCTTAGAATCTGCTCTTTGCTCGGCGGGGGGAGTTTTCCCGCCGACGGACTCGGCTCTTGCACAGGTGCAGACAGAACCTTCTGTTGAGACACACAGGGGACTGAGTGAACGCGCTGTATTGGACGCTCCTGACGACAAAGCTCTCACTATGATGGAGGGCGGGAAATGGTCTCGCAATGCGGCCTTGGAAGTAAAATCATCAGTCACGGAATAGTATTATTAAAAAGATGCACCGTCAGTTGCTACTTTATTAGCTACACCTGTACAGTCCAACGCTGTGCAATTAATTCCCGTCCTTGTGAAGCGTATATACGGTTGGCAGTGTGAGAGGCGTTAATGACACTCTATGGTAATTCCACCGCCTGTATGTTTGTGGTGGTGTTATATGAGTCGGCATTATAGTCAGTCCCTGAATATTACAAACGCAATATTAATAAAGATACAATTTATTGCAGGGCTGTCACGCTGCATTAGATTGTATTGGTTGGTCTAATAAATTGGCCATTGGGTATACGTCTCATTCATTAAAAATCGGAAATCACATCAATCGTTTCATTAGTTGTTCAAAGTCTAAAATTTGAGGTGTTGTATGGAGTTAATATGCAGATGATTTACCTTCTTGGGGCGAGACACTTTGATTGGAGGGCTCTCCTTGTCTCGCTTCTTCTTCGCGGCTCCGGCAGCTTTCTTTGATGTGTCGGCGTGGGACTTGTCCTTCACCGGCTTCTTGGGAGTTGCTTTCTTTTGTTTGACGGCGGCGGATTTTGCTTTGGTTGGCGACTCTTCTTTGGTTCCATTTGTTTTCTTCTCAATCTTGTCACCTCCGCTGGCACACTGGCCCGTAAGGATAGATGCGACTATGCCCTCCAATTTTTCACTGGGAGGACTGTCTGTTGCCCCACTTTCCGTCTTCGATATCTCCCCCTCTAACACCTGGGCCAGTTTGCTTTCCATCCTGTTCCCATTTGTTGATGCATTGCCTCCAAAGCTATGAGAGTGGGCAGCGAGCTTTGAGGAGCCCTGCTTCTCTTTCAGCCCCATGTGTTCTCCCTGACCCGGGTGGCTCTCAGTATTATTCTCCGTGCACTCAGTGGTACTCGTCTTCTCCAGTCTGCTCATGCTTTGGGCTGAATCCCCTTGAGACAGCAGTGCGGACCATTTTTCCACAGACCTGAATGACGGGTATTCAAAAGACGAAAGTTTGGACTGAGTTTCTTGACCCCCTACGAGTGAATTCAGAACGTCGGCTTTCCTAGATGCGACGGGTGAAACTTGAACGTTCCCCTCACCGGACAATGAGGTTGTTTCAAGAGCTTTCTGCTTCACAATGGACGCGAGGTTCGACAGGGGCGACTTCATTCTCTCCCACTTATCGTCCTCGGCTTTGGAAAGGCTGTGGTGGGCGTTCTGAAACTTAGAACCCTCTGCAGGCGCGGTGCCCTTGGTCTTTGGGGATCCTTGTGTGATTTTCCTCTGAGCTGAAGAGGCTTGGTGTGGCAGAAGAGACGACGGTTGCCAAGCTGGACTGACAACAGTGGCGGCGTATGGCGCTGCTGTTTTGCCAGTTCCAGATTTCTGATGAATGTGAGCGTTAGCAGAGCTCGACAGAGCAGAAGTTAGGGCTCCTTTAGAGGTACAGTTCTTAGTTATGGCTGCACTGGTGTTTTTAGTGTGCTTGACACTTGGAGCATGCTGGTTGGCCTTCATCAAATACGATGGCTTCTTTCCACCTGAGGCCAGATGTTCTCCTTGGTCAATTATAGATATAAATTCCTGTTTAGCAAAACTCTGAAATTCATCCGCAAAAGTCACTTTTCCATCTTTCCCCTGAAGCGTCGACGCCAGTATGGGGCTGGCGACTCCAACGTAAGTTCCGGGTATGTTTTTAATGGAGTCTTGTGAAGGTCCCTTGCTCCAGGATGACTTGGGCTCTGGGACCTGGTGATTTGGAGGCCTGTTTAATTGCTTTTGATGAGATCCGTTTCTGTGGGTGCTGGGTAAAGTAGGGTATTGCACTGCCGAACTATAAGTGGCAGTATGAGTCCTCTTAGAGTTCATAAAATCTCTCTGTTTTGTCTCGTTATGGTGAGGCTCCGCCGTGGTGACTGGAGGGTCATTTATGCATTTTGGGCGCTTTGACTTCGCAGACAAATCCAGAGGCACGTCCCTAGGTTCAATCGCGCATGCTACTGTGTGGTCCTCTGAAGCAGAAGAGGGTGTCATTTTTAGACAGCCCATGGTTGCATTTTCTATGCTGTTGCCTTTCTCCACATGGTTCAGCAGTCTGCCCTGAGTAGTGATACTGGCCAGCGCAGGGCCACAGCAGATGGCAGCGGTGGGAGACAAAGTGAAGCGCGTGGGGGTGGCAGAACTTATTGATGGGTGCTGTAATGGAAGCGCAATAGCTGGCGAAGCTACCACAGAAGCTAAGGATTTATGTTCAGCTACAGATTTGGTGCTCTTACTCAATGACATGTTAGGTTTAAGTTTAGATGCCGATGTGCCTTTTTTCTCTGGAACGGGAGTCCGGCCCACCGAGAAAGGATAGGAGTACGTCCGCATGTGAGGAGTCCCTCCGGCGCCTGAACTTTGAGGCTGAATCTCTTTATGGAACTGACTGGCTGTGGCTTCTCTTAATGCGGCGATTTGACCCAATGCTGGTGGAAGAGTGATTTTACATAGTGGAGGCGAAAAGTTAGAGGATGGAAGGAAGGCAACAGGCTGGGCTGGTTTAAACATGGTGGAGCACTGGAACCCAGCGGCGACGCTTTGCACCGATTGTGTTTGCATGTGTGACTTCTTACTGCACGTCACATTGCTGTGACAGGGGTTGAGCGAGTCCTCTCTGCCGGCCTTTATGCCGCTCGACCACTGAGGAGTGGGGAACACCCCGGCGCCGTCAGCCTTGTGTTTAGAGACCTCTGCCCATTTGTCTGCTCTCTTGTCTGCGCTGGTGAGTGTAGAGCCTGACATTGGCGCATTGTTGAGCTGTGGCGGTGAGGAAAACTCCGGCGTGTGGTTGTAACTGCTATTGTCCAGGCAGGTTTTCGCTGTCTTACTGTCTGTAGTCGGTGTGTTCTTATTCTGCTGACTGAGAGTAACATCTCCTCTAAACTCAGGGGGTAGCGTCTGGGGGGGATTTCCCACCATACTAGAAGACGCTTTATTTGGAGCACTGATCTCTCTGCTCACCGTGCCTCCATCCCCGACATTCATTAGCGTAGGATCCACCTGAGTAATAAGAGAAGTTCATGAGGCCAATGTTAATTACAAGAGAAATTAGATGAGAGAAAATGATGCTCGATCTAATCTAGTAGTCTACCAGTAATAATAATATTAATAGATTAGAAAAAACAATACCTGCATAGGTGTTTCTTTAACACAACATGCCTCAAGGGGTAGCAGAGTCAGTCAGGTGAGTTTGTCTTTGAGATACAGAGATATGCTGCAAAATACACAAGGGGAGGGGAAAAGAACTTAATGTCATCACTGATAGTGTTGTTTTAGTTTGAAAATACAAAAACGGCTTGATGAAGGATATTGTCCTTCATCAAGCAACAGACCCCATTCTGTGCTAAAGTCATTGATTGTGAGTGAACCATTGAGCCATTGAAAACTTCCTAATCATTTGCGATGGGATTAGAGCCTTAAAATGTTACGATGTCCTTAGTACAGGAGCATGATTAAGGGCAGTAAACAGAGGAACAGACTGGTTCTGCTGTGGATTTTGATCACGAGCAGGGAACGTTTACAATGTGGTCCTTTTGATCGATCAATCAATCAATCCAGAGTGTGAACTTTGTTAACTGAACGGAGGGTCATACGTCTGAAATGAGACGGCTCTCATTAAGGGCCATCAACTGTTGCTGCTCAGGTATTTCCCTTTATGTGTCGTGCTGCTGAACAAACCACAGTCAGTATTGCAAAGTGGACTGTGGCAAGTAAGCAGAAGTTTTGTTATTGGCTCATATGGTTAAGGTTTAACCAGCACCAGACAGTGTGTGATTTAAATACAGCAGACTATCACAATTATTAGCACCATCATTATGTGAGGGTCATGGAGAGTAAGACCTCATCAGGCTTATCTCACATCTCACACTCAACTCCCCTGTAGAAAAATGAACACGTTGCTTCTCAAAACAACCCTAACCCTGCACTAAATTGGCAATCATGATCAAGAAAATGTCAATCCACCTTGAAAATGAAACATTGGCAATACTCTCAGACACAAGCCCCATACACACACACACACAGACACAGACACACGCCAGCACAGCTCCTGTTGTGCGGGTACATGCGAGGTGAGCGCGGACGGTTCGCATATTCAACTAAACGAGACACAACTACAAAGGGGACTTGGACCCCCCCCCCAAAAAATAATCCATGTTAAAGCTTGAGAGGAGCGGACAGCGTTTCGGTCGAGTCACCGGAACACAACGAATGTGATGCGCATCATGACTGACAGCAGGACACACAATCTCCGCTGGAATCTATGAATACGGACTGAAAGGGATACGGCGATTGCAGATATCGCTCCGTGCAGGAGAGGAGGAGGAGGAGGAGGAGGAAGAGGGGGGGGGGGGGCTCGGCTGCATTCATTACCGTATAACATCATGTTGCTTACAGCTAGTTTGCCTTTGTGCTGCGGATACGCGGTCTGCTCCGTTTCAACATTTTTTAAATCAATCCGCCCCGGCGAACAGTCAAAGACAACACACACGCACACACACACACGCCGTGCGCGGGTAACACCAGTCCGGCCAAACAAAGTCAAAGCGTGCCATCACCATCTTCCAAAAGAGACCGAACGATTGTGTTCCTCGGACTTCCTCACTCGGTCACTTCGCTGTTCACAGCCCCGCGGCACAAAAGCGCCATGCCCCGGCGTCGTAACTCAGAGGCTTTATAAAGTAAAGCATTATGACCACAGCCACACACACACTCAAACACAAACAATCCGTTTAATCGGTACGACCACGGGGGGGGGGGGGAGAACTCCGTGTGGCTCCGTCGGTGGAGATGGCGAGCAGTCACCATGATGAGAATGGGAACTGGCTTCTCAGGTGATCGGTCCATCCACGGACACACACACAGAAACACACACACAAGCACGGACTGATCAACCGGGATACCGTCATGTACGTTCACATACATATTGTTATCACAAATGAATCAGGAATCAGCGAAATGTTTCGGCGACGGATACAGATGTTTGGGGGGGGGAGGCAGTGACAGGAGACTTCCCCATTGAAGAGCTGCATGCGAGCGAACACAATGTGTCCACATCTCCGACGATACGGTAGTCAACATCCACCGAGAGCACAACAGAGCAAGGGGGGAGCCCAACTAAACTCCACACGATCAACATCCAACACCAAGTTAGTCCGCATCGTGTCTCTGTGATGAAGAACAACCTCCCCCCCGACCTCCCCCCAGCAACGTTCCACAAACTGGCCGCATTGAGTTGCAGGGGGAAAAAGTAGCCAGCTGGACAACTAACAGAGGGGTGGGTGACAAAACTTATCCCGGAGCCCTGTGTTAGTGGAATGGTAGCCACTGTCACGGAAAATGGGGCAAACAAAAAAAATTAAGTCCACCACTGACCAGCTACGGGCGCGGATAAACGCCGAGCTCCCTGCGCAGCGGAGCCACCGCGGAGCCCCCGCATTACTCCCGCGGCTCGCTCCATGTTGTGAGGCAGGCTACTGTTCTCTATCCCCGGCCGACCTAACGTGAAGTCCCCCCCTCCCGTCTTCTCCCGTGTCGGCCCCCTCGCGCGGACCACTTCGGCGTCGGGGAAGGCATTCGCCGAAGCCCCGCGACCCCTAAAGCCTCCCGTCTCTCCCGTCTTTCCCCCCCTCCTACCCGCTCCAGACTCTCACAAATATTGAATAATTCCAAAGCTAATCAGCGGGGGGAGATAAAAGATGTCTGTAATGACACAAACAGTTACGAACCCGCTCGTCCAGATGGCATGTGAACGTCGTTACAGGCACGGCTCGCATAGCGCTGTATCCAGCCTTTCCGTCTACCGTCCGTGGCTGGTCACTAATCTCGACGGTTTTTCGGTTCTAAAAGTCCGGGGGGGCGGGAGGGAGGAGGGGTTGTGTGTGTGTGGTGTGGTGTGTGTGTGTGTATGGAGGGAGGGGGGGTCGTCAAGACAGTCCGTACCGTATCTCCAGCCTGTAGTCTGGTGGGAGAGAGCGAGTGCGAGAGAGAGAGAGAGGGGGGCAGAAGGGTGCACGGCAACACCATGGGATATGTAGTGCTCGGCTATCCACGCCCAGGATTGGACGCTGGAGAGCCTGGGAGGGGTAAGGACTACAGGTACCGGCATGCAACGCGCGCTCCAGCCGCTCAAGGGGAAAGGGGGGGATCGCGACCAAAGAGTGTAACGGTGCGCTGGACTGAAAAGGCTTATCGGGGGGGGGCAACGAAGTGATAAACTGTGTTTGTTTTTTAAAACCGAAATACGCGTCGAGTAGAAGCCAGCGTTTCGGTGACAATGAAGTCAATTAGCAGAGGCAGAGGACAGTGTGATGGTTGCTAAACGGAACTGCCAAAAAAAAAGAGTGGGAGAGGTTTGGGTCCGTTGCAGCGGAATTAACACGAGGAAGCAAGATTCAGTGTGTATGAGGCACTGCACATACATGCTTTAAATGAGAAGATGAGGGGAACATTAACGTCTTTCTGTAGCTTTTCATATAGCTTATCAACCTGACACCATGATGCCTGTAAGGGGGGTTACAGTCATCTCTGCTGATGCCATGGATCAAACTTTAACAATGCCTACTGAGGTCATCTTCAAACGCAGCACCTCCCAACACTGACCTCCAAATATTTTGTTGTATAAAAGGCCAGAAAGAAATTTGTTTACCAGGTGGCTGGGACTTTTGTTTAGTACAAAATCCCAAATGTGTATTTTTCCTTATGAATCCAGTTAAGGTGGAATAACCTCTACCCTTTCCATTTCCACACACAGCTGATATGTGGGATCTGTAAATGCAGTATTAGTCGTATCAATCTGTTTACGGCCTCAGATGCTCGCTGCCCTTCCCTGGAAATGCACAAAGTGAAATTTAATCTACAATTATTACAACAACTCGTGCACTACTATGGTTCACCCCCACATATACACTTTTTCTCCATTCGCTACACCTCACAATTGTGGTTTCAGAGCCTGAGTAGGATTTAACAATGCCTCGTTTTTTGACAATCCCTGTGGGCTGCCCAGGCCAAGGATCTGACTGTGAAGACTTTACTTGTCAGCACGCCTGCAGATAAAGACTGATTATGGAGATATGAACAAAGACAAAGCAATTCACTCAAGAGTTTTCTCAAGTAAATGACATGGCACAGTTCAGTGAATGAAACCACTTTAGTTCTCATTACAAGGTCAGATTGGGTTTTTAGCAGAGTCCATGCTCATGAATGTGCCCTGAGATGTGGGTATAAGCTTAGTCCAGTGCAAAACTACTGTTTGGATAAGGACTGGACTTTCTAGACTTTCATTTCAGCCTTCTGCTCTCTACTGAATGGTTTTGCACAAAATGAAGAGAAGCCCTGGACAATAAAAGACAAATTAATGATGCCAACGGCCTCTGCAGTTAAGTTGAGGCTGAATTAAACACTGACTGCCATAAACAGGGCTTTATGCAAGTGGCTCTATGAATACAAAACACCAACACTAACAGAGATTAAGTCCATATGATATATCTTTACTTCATTGGGGATCAAAGTTCAACTACTTTTGCTTCCCACTCTTTCCATATCTCCACCATCACTGAATACACATTGAACCTTCATGTTGTCTTTTCATAGTTTGAAGTTTCATTCCAAGAAAAGTGCTGAAAAAGGGACGAAAACAAAGGAGTGTAACTGTGCTGGAGTTACAGACAAACTCATATTTGCTGTTTTCACACAGATGCACTTAAGTTATGCACTTTTGCAGGCAAACAAATATCTCACAAAAGTTTGGATGTACATATCCTGTCAGATATCCTCCAATGTCAAATCCTTACCAAGCACGGTGATGTGTATGATTCTAAGCATTCACAATACGTTGTGCTTTCTTATGCCATAATCACATTTTGGCACAGGAGTTCTCCAGTACAAGTTACATTGCTGTAATTAGGCCACTTGTCTTACCTGGCTCTCCACAGCAGCGGGCCTGCTGTAGCTTACAGGGGTATCCACTCTTTTAGAGACAACACATTTCCTACTTTTTCAACACTAGCGATGGAGGGGAAATAACCGTGCACGTACAGCGAGCGTGACGTTACCGTGCGAGCCAGATAGTTTATTTATTAGGGTCCACGATCAGTTTCTTTCCTCGCCACTAAGGCGGTGCACGACAACGATCCTGTCCATCCGCGGCGGATCGGAGCAGAAACTACTTCGCTGCTCTCCTATCGCTGAGTGGATCGGTGTGTGTGTGTGTGTGTGTGTGTGTGTGTGTGTGTGTGTGTGTGTGAGTGTGAGAGAGAGCTGTAACATGCCCTTCGCCATTCGCTCAGTAATGGCTGCGTGCAGGCAGGCAAATCGTTGACAGATGGCCAACTGTGAAATTGGGGAAACCGAAACGCCGATCAGGAAAAGGGAAATCGCCATAGAGAAGCGTAGCAGCGTAGAACAGGGGAGCCACAAAGTCGGCAGCTGACACATCGCATTGTGTCGGAGCTGGGGCGGCGGGGGTGGGGGGTAACCCGGAGACCTCAACGACCGCGCAGGGAGCTATCCCGGTAGTGGCCGGCTGCTCGGGGCTTCACCAATTACAGACGAGTTTGTGCTTCACGGGCTCCACGGCGGATGTATGAAGCTGTTGGGGCTCGAAAACTTGTTTTAATACACAATTACTCCCAGCAAGCGAGCTCGGCGGACACGGGCGTCCTCACGCGTGTACCGCCGTGACAACTGCGATGAAGGAACATGTTTATTCCGCAGGCCTGATTTTGTGTGTGTGTGTGTGTGTGTGTGTGTGTGTGTGTGTGTGTGTGTGTGTGTGTGTGTGTGTGTGTGTGTGTGTTGAAAGAATGTGGCATACATGGTCATCTGTCTGAGTCACAGCGGAGATGATCGACCCTGTTTTTAGGCCGCCATGGTTTACGGCGACGAGGATGTCCCGTCTAAGTTCGTGGTTCACCTGGTCAACGCTGAATGTCGAGGTTGGGGGGAGACGGCGGAGGAGAACGCGGAGTGTAAAAAAAATGAGCGCTTATTCGTTTCGAACGCGGGCTCAGTGATGAATTTAGTCTGCAGCCGGGGGAAGCAGTTGATCAGTGGAACAGTCACGGGTGATGTTCCCCTTTTTTTGCCGGGTTAATAGATGGCCCGATGCGCCGCGGAGCCGATTGTTAAATGACCCTGAGTGGTTACGAAATGCATCACTTCATACAGTTGCCGTCCACCCGCACGGTCAACACGAGTGGACAGCCAATTCACGTATGTCACCTCGATAAACAAGTTGGCTCCACACCGTACATGTGACACCATTCCACACAACGCCGTGAGATCCACAAAGACATCACACACATACACATACACACACACAACTACCGTGGTTCCCGCAAGATAGCAGCAAACTAGAAAAAGCAGATATCCAGGTCAAAGTTTTGCAGAGTTTTGCTTGCCCTCAAACAGCGTTGTGCAATGCCCCCTTTAATGCCCCCTGCTCGTCCGTAACGCCTTTGTTATTAGTAATCGCATGGTATTGCACCGTCTTACCTTGCGCTCCGAGCTGTGTACAGCCACCGAGCCTGCACACAGCGCAACAAGCTATTGTTGTCCGGCGGGAGGCTTCCGTGCGGGGCCCGGGATGTGATTTTTGTGAGTGGGGATGAATACAGTATGCAATTTTTTTTGGCTTGTCCTCGCGATCTTCCCTTATTGCCAGTTTTCGGTCTGCAGCAGCTGGAGATGAAAATCGCGCACCCTGGGTCCTAGCGCCGGATTGAAGCCCTACAGGTGAATAACAAACACGTCGGGGTGGGGGGAGATCAGTGGGCTTCAAGTCGTTAATTGCACGGGATTTCCTTCCAAGTTATAAACGCCTGAAACTCTGCGCAGACTTTTTACGAATGTTTGATCTTTTTCCCTGATGAACCCCTGTGAAGTAAACGGTAGACTAATAGAGAATATATGGGGATGTTTCAAGTCTCATTACAATGAACACATATCACTCTAACAACCTGTTTTTGACAGCTTCAACATTACAAATAATTCATTGCACTCCCTGTAAAAGCCACAGTTTACATACATTGATCAGATGCACACATGCACCACTTTAAAAGACATTAGGTTGACATATATCCTTGTATGCAACCCTGCAGCTCATGGCACTAACAATACAGGGGCTGGAATTTGATTACCACTGTGGTCACCCTTCAATAAAATACAATACAGACTTGGGTTGCGTTTGATCATTCATATCTCATAACCCCCCTGACACAGCTATCCTTCTAATTAAAATAGCTTCCCTGCCATATACTGCTCAGCATAGATATTGTGACCAAGAGGGAGTTCCTCTAATGGGTCAAACCCTAGCTGCATAAATGCCAGGGAAGTGGAAATATGGATTGTGATTCAATCAAAGATTATAAAGATGTTTGTGGTGAGTGCACAAAAACCAAAACAGGTATTCCGTGTTCTCTTGGCAACATGGCAACTGCACTAGGTGATCAAATTCTGAAGTAGATATTCAGAAGTTACAACACTGGAGGACAAACAAGTTAATTACATGCTTGAAATACACACGCTTCAAGTAGACTAAAACAGCTTCCTGGTGATGAAGAGAGAGCTGGTTTGATTTGTACTTCTCGAAGTGATTACGTGATACCTGTTGTTTTGGCAGCAATTATTAGAAACTTGTGGCTAGTTGCAATTGATAAATCAGGTCTTATGCAAACATGTTTCGAGCGCAGATTGATGGAAAACACACTTAGGACTGAATTTAAGCAATAGTGTGGTGGGGATGTAGCAAGAACGTGGTTAAGATAAAGGTTACCAGTGGAGAGCTGTGAGGATTTTCTAGGGTGTTGGCTCCAGTAGGCTTTGCATCATGTCTCATCTAGCAATTTGGGTAGCTTTGGCTTTATTAGCAGCTGTCTGATGCTGAATCTTATCTTCGAAGATCAACACTTCCATTAAAGTGGTGTTGAAGAGACAATTATTCTGTGATGTCAATCCGTCAGACCCCATGGCATGCGGGATGTGTTAAATTTAGATCGAGCTCAGATGATTTGTTGAATTACTTCTGTACTGTTATGTAAGGAGGAGGATCAAAACACTATCAAACTCTCAAAGTTTACTTTAGTTCTCTGTATGGTGCCATCACTTGCACGCAAAAGAAAATCTAGATAGCTGCATATGTGGATTCTCTTAGGTAATCAGTTCACTATGGATGACTGGATGCCTGTGTGCAATGAAAATAGAGTGATGGAACTGACCCTTAAGCTTGAGTCATGCTCTTTGTGTCTCAAGAGAGGAACAATACAGCATTTCCTCAGATGTCCCTGAAAGGTTATGAAAAAACAACACTGTCAGTGGCAATGTGCTGAAGGTCTCTGCAGAGGCCAGCAATACATGATTAGCACACACGGTGCATATGTCATATGGACATATGTACTGTATGTGCAAAGAATGACCCCTACATTAAAGAGGTGCTAAAGCCTGCTTAGAACTCTTCCAGGCTGAGGGTTGACCTAGAGATTCTGCTCATTATCCAGACAGTATTACAGTTACTACATTTGGATCAAATGTTATGAGAAATATAAGGGCAGGAGATCACGGCTGAGCTGTTTCCTTCGAAGATGAGATTGAAGGTGCCTATAAGAAGAGATAGATGATGGGGACGCATGAATCCTCTCTGCCAGCTGGTGGGAGCTGCAGAGGCTCTGCAGGCTGGCTTTTTTGCTTTGCAATATCAGTGTGCCAAAAAAGTGCTGTGGGGCCAGAGGAGGACACAGGTGGGTAACAATAAAAGGCATGTAGTGGTGAGCCTGGTGCACGCAGAACTACTGAAAAGCTAAACATGGCCCCCATTTCACCTTGATGTCTCCTTTTCAAGATTGTGGTTGGTCTGCATTGCTTTGACAAAATAAGCACCAAGTGTAGGCTACCACTGACAGCTGGCACACATTATCTTGTAGTGTGCAGGAGGTTAGGATTCACATCTCTCACCTAGTGTCTTCACCTCATACAATTCAGACCGGTTTCAATCAAATCCAGCGTGTTTAACTTTTATGACTGTAATTTAGACAAATGTGAATGTGATCCTGTAATTTCGGTTGGTTAACCACAGAAATCTCAACATATTGTGTGCTTGTCCACAGCTGCACTCTCCAAAAGTAAGTTGTTAAAATCATTTTAGATTTTAGCCTGAAATGAAAGGTGTTTGAAAGAAAGTAAGCCTAAAACATATAGGGTTTATGTCCAGTAAGATGGCTATTAGCATCACTCAAGTTGCTGTTGTTGGACAAAGATGCATGTACTCTATGTCAGTTTGTCATTCAATTAAATAAATTGACTATTTCTTTATAATCTTGGCTACAGTGATAATAACATTTTAAGACATATTATAGTGTCTACACATATATTGATCATAAAGTGTCATTCTAACCCCATAGCCATCAATGACAGAGTTTAGTTTTACTTCTGACCAGGTGCTTTGTGATTTTGTTTGAAACATAACCCCAGTAAAAGACATTTGTGACCACATTCATGTCCGGCTATTGCTTCCCTACATTACATGCACATTTGGAGAGACACTGGAGAGAGCCTGGGGCTCACTACGCCTTCTAATGCAGCGACAAACTCACTCACCTTTCACCTTTTTTCAAACAGTGGCGTATAATATGAATCTCACGGCATAAATTAACAGTTGACTTGTGACTATGAAAGTGGTTCCGGTCCCTTGATGGTGGGAGAACATATTCAGACATACTCTAACTATAGACTCTGCGCTGTGCCCTGAGAGACATCCTGTTGGCATGAGAGATTGTTCAACCCTAGACATGACACACTTTATGAGCATGCATGTACTGTTTATAGGAAGAACAAATGATGTGCAAATCTCAGCCTATGAGGTTTGTTGGTTAGCAGTCTACCACAGTCCACGTCATTAATTGTAATAAAGTGCACTCGAAATTGGCCAGGAGGATGAAATATTTTCCCTTTTAATTCATACACAATCTAAATGAAGTGTAAGCCTAATCTGTGTAATGATTCAGTCCTAAACATGAGGCTGGGAATCATGAACAGATGAGGTCGCCAAAGCAGAGCGAAGTTATGCAAGTCGATGCGGGTATAGGTAAGAACAGCCAAAAGCGGCCGTTCATTGCGTACCTAAGGAAGGTGACCGGACATAGTCAAAATAACCCAAACCAACTAAAAACACACGAGCTAAAACGAAGCCAATTTCTCAAAACATGAACAGACGAAGCTCGCATATGACAAACTGGAGCTCGTCCGCTACGGCTAGAGTGAAGCGGGTAGCGTTAATGTTAAAACATAACAAGAAGTTTACAGCGGCTGCATTCAGTAATCATTATGGTACACAGAAATAGTTATGATATACTCTTTACATAGCGTGCAGGCGTCCTACGTCGCCAGCTGGTTCCATAGTGTAGCGGTTATCACGTCTGCTTTACACGCAGAAGGTCCTGGGTTCGAGCCCCAGTGGAACCATAGCTTTTTTCTAACTTTTAGCGGAAGTTGTGAATATTACAACTTCCACTGGATTTTAACACGATACGTTATTTTATATTTTGGTCCGTTAGCAACACCAATCAAACGTAATCAGGAACCAAACACATAAGCATATTTCTAATGGCATGGTGCGGTATATATAACGTTGTTCATAATGTATTTATTATATGAGGACAACATGCACAAACATTTATGTTATGTTCGAATAGTGTCGGAATTCAGTTTGTTTATTTCTTGGCATGTTGCAATATATTTTGAATTTGTTCCTATGATACATCACCAATATGACCCGTCTTCTCTAGCATTAAATACTGTTATTTTCTTTCAATATTGTCACATATTTCACATTATTTCATTGTTTACATACATAGGGATTGTGTTCCCATTACAATACAATACAGGGAAATCTGGCAAATGCTACTGTTTCGTTACACATTTCACTTCGAAATAGTTAGGACTAATGATTCTACAGAAGATTAGCATTCGTTCACAAAGTACTAATGAATCAAAGAAATGCCAAGCCATTTAGCTACATAACTTAAATATTAACATACTGATTCTTCTTTCGAATTCAGAAAAAAAGATTTCAATGGTCTTTTGTGTTTGTATCTGCCAATCTTATCTGTTGTCCCAAGGTCTATCTGCCCACCAACCTTCATACAACATCAATAACAGATCTGCAGGTCGTGACAAAACTCCAACTCACCAAACATACAGTAACTCCTGGAATGTTTGATACCGCCGATAGCTATGCCAAGATTCTAATCTCACATCTGGAAAAAAAGAGAGATACACATGTACAGGCTTTTGGAAGCAGGTATCAACTCATAACAATAATTTGCTAATGTGTCCCTTACAAATCGGTATAAGACAAGTAATCTATGCATTGAAAACACAATGTCCAGTTGTTAAATTTGTTTTATCACAGTATCAAAGTGAGTGAAATGGTGATGAAATTCAATAACCAACTGGTAAAAAGCATACAATTGTTTAAATGTACAATATGCAATTGTACATTTAAAATAGACTATTAAAATGCCTTTACTCAATGTATTGTATTGCACAGTCTGTCCCCCTGTCATATCCTATCTCACAAGTCATTATGGTCACAGCTTCTAAGTCGTCAGCACTTTAATTTAAGGATAAATCTATTTTTGATTTAAAGACATGCAGCCAATGTTTCACACTAAACATTCATCAAGTCAGAGTCCAACCCAGAGAGAAGTAATAGGAGCTCTCAGTGGCCAGTCATAAATTTAGGAGATGTGTGTGTAAGAGAGAAAAGTCTCTCCTGTCAGCTAGGAGCTCCTGTTACGTTTTTGTGGGGATGGACCTTGATTATTATTCACTGTGGCACATTGGCCTACACGGCTTTAAGTTAAAGAAAAACATCTTTAACACTGTGGCGCCAATATTATCAATTCTTCTTTGTAATGTAACAGAATTGTTTTAAATCATTAGTTTAGATGATGCCACTGTAAGTTTGGGTTAGTTTGGATGGCATCACTGATGTAACTTTGTTTATTGAATGACAACATTGTTGGTTTTATGGCATCATTATCATGTAGGACCATGTTTATATTGCAGTTATTATTTAATTTCTACTGATGCCTATTTCTTCCTGCTGCTGTAACCCTGGAAATGTCCCGATCTGTGACTAATAAAGGTGTATCTTCTCTCATCTCATTTCTAACTAACACTAAAATCAAGTCCTTTTCATGAATGTACTGCTCCTGTTTCACCAACTTAATGTGTTTGATGTCTGTACGTCAGCTTTTATCAACAGGAGGTGGCAGAAGGTTTCCAACGGCAACATTTTGAGTGAACATTGATTTAAAAACAGATTTCTAAAGGCTGTTATTCATCATTGAATAACGTCCCCAATGCTTTGTTGTAGGTACAAAGGGTAATCTCAGGAGTTTAAGCAAATTTATAGCTTTAGTTAAAGTGTATTTAGTGTGACTTTTGATCTTCCAGCAAAACAAAATTGCACACTTTTGTTTTGATTTAATCGAAAAAAAATCCTATCGGTGTCGTATGTTGTAAAAAGCTTACCTGCGGTGGCGCTGTTCTTGTTTGAGTAATCATTTTCTGGAAGCGGATATTGTTTGGTTCTTATTTCCGTGTGTCACCTTCATTTCTGTCCCCAAAATGGCGAATGTTACCGCTGCTGCAGTTGCTGCCGCGGCTGCTGCCGCCGCTGCCAGCAGAGACCCAGCAGTGGACCGTTCTTTACGCTCCGTTTTTGGTGAGTTGGCTGACATTAATAACTCGGTTAATAGAGGGGAAATTATTCTTTCGGTGGTGGTTAGTCGACAAATAAACAGTTGCGAAGTGTCGCTAACACGTAGCCCGCTAGTGTTGTTATTAGCTTGGCAACGAGGCAACCTGACGAAAAGAGCTGATAAGTGTTTGTCTCTGTGTGTTTCTCTGTTGTGTTGCTTGTATCTGCTGTTTGTAGTGGGCAACATTCCATACGAAGCCACCGAAGAGCAGCTGAAAGACATCTTCTCAGAAGTTGGACTCGTTGTGAGCTTCAGGTGAGTAAACGAGGGTTATGAAGGAAAGACCGGGAATGTTTCACTTATAGCTTTATGAGAATATATGAATAAAGTTAAAAAGATGGTAAATATCAAATGATATGTGATAGTACAATGTGCTTTTAACTGATTTTATGGCTTGAACACTTGCTCCAAGTAAATAACGAACACAATTCAAAACTCTTTGAAAAAGACTTGAGACATGGCTCATTTTTGTGTTTTGGTTTGCAGGTTAGTGTATGACAGAGAAACAGGAAAGCCAAAGGGATATGGCTTTTGTGAATATCAAGATCAGGAGACAGCTCTCAGTGCCATGCGGAACTTGAATGGGAGAGAGTTCAGTGGTCGGGCTCTCCGTGTTGACAATGCTGCCAGCGAGAAGAACAAGGAAGAGCTCAAAAGTAAGCATCTGTCAACTCGCTAAGCTGTTGCATTGGATTAAGTGCCATCAGGAAAAACTGTAGCTGCATGTTATCTTTGTGTGACACAGGCTTGGGAACAGGAGCTCCCATTATTGAGTCCCCCTATGGAGATAACGTCATGCCAGAGGAGGCTCCAGAGTCCATCAGCAGAGCGGTGGCCAGCCTGCCACCAGAGCAGATGTTTGAACTTATGAAACAGATGAAGGTATGTATCATCTGTTTTGAAGATGTTTTGGTCCCTGTTGCTAGTGGGACTAAGTTTTTGTTTGTAGTACAGGCCTTTGTATAACAAACTTCATCCAAAACAAAACAATAGCCTGGCATCTTCTACCACTCTTAAGACAAGAAGATTTATTATTTGCACTTTCTCTCAAACTTTGCAAAGCCAAAATCTGGTTAATGATCACAATGGCTCACATCCATCCTAAAGGTGCTCTTCATCCCTCAATAACAAAGTCAGGGCTACACTGGCTCTATCTGTCATCTCAGCTTTGCCAGAAAAAAATTGTCTTTGCACAGCTCGTTGTCTGCTTCATTACTCAAAATAGCACTGACCACACCGCAGACAGATTCCTGACAGGGTAATATTTTATTATGTCAAAGCCAGTCAGAGCCAGTAAAAGCTCCACATGCTGAACAGTTCATCGCAGTGAGACTCCTGACATCTGAATTTGAAGTTTGAATCATGAGTATGCAGAGGAAAGTAAGGTTACTGTCAGAAATGAAATGCCCCAAACCTGAAACATCTCTTTGTAATGTGTAGATCTCTTTTTGTCTATACATAGCACTACAAACAACTACAGCCTCACAGATTGGCATAGAGTGGCAATCAACACCTCTCTTACACGGTGTCAGCAGAAACCTGCCATCACCAGCCTCGCATCAACTCACACACGGCCGCTGTTTTGGATTTGCTCATCTTTTCTCATATCGTATCTCATAAAGAGCTTCAGCGTATGAAGAACGAGTTCACAATGTTGTATTGTGTGCGTACAGGTTAACGAGATCTGATGTGATTTCTGTCCTCAGCTGTGTGTGCAGAACAGTCCGCAGGAGGCCAGGAACATGCTGCTGCAGAACCCCCAGCTGGCCTACGCTCTGCTGCAGGCCCAAGTGGTCATGCGGATTGTCGACCCCGAGATAGCTTTGGTGAGAGGAGCCGGGACGGCACTCAAGCTTGCGCTTCGCCCGGTGCGCCCATACGGGTTGGCGCCGCCAGTTACAAGTACTTTGACGTTGATCTTTTTGTGCCTCATCTTTATCGTTTACACAGAAAATGCTCCACCGGCAGGCTGCAGCCCAGCCTCTGATTCCAGGCGGGCAAGGTGGCGCGCCGCCCGTCAATCCACCTGCTGCACAGCCCAGCATGCCAGTCGCTCAGCCGCAGCCTGTGGTAAGCGGAATACAGTCTTTGCCTCTCTCAAACTTGTAGACTGTACAGTATATAAGGCATACTTGGCATACAAAGGAATCAAAGGTTTTAAGTTGTATTTTACCAACAAAAACACTCAAACGTGTGCTTGCCTCTACTCAAGTAACCGTAGATATTAAGTTTGTGTTTGTTTTGGTGTGTAATCAGCCAGGAATGCATGTCAACGGAGCCCCTCAAATGATGCAGCCGCCTAACATGGGCGTTGTCCCCGGACCCATGCCCGGACCGGGACCGGGACCTGGACCGGGACCTGGACCTGGACCAGCCGGGCCCCCAGGTAACGACGGAGCAACGCTCTATACTTACACTTGCATCACCGACCACGAATAGCTTCGATGGCATCGTTGCAACATTCCACACATTTATTATTTAGGTCGCTGAAAGTTTATATGCGAGATTTAACCCTTTCATTGCATCAGTTCCTCACCCTCATGTACATTGTGTTTTCTGTGCATTTACTGTAAATGTGCGATTGACTTACGTATGAGCTCGCCTTCATCAGCACCGTTCACCCAGTCTTCACTATTTTCCGTCAGATTTGTCAAAACACACACGGACGCCCATTGAGCCCATTGACATTTTTTGTGGATTTAAACAAAATCTCCTGCTCAAAGTCCTTTTTTAAAACTATGGCCATCATCAGCCAAGCTGTTATACAATCAGATCTTAATAGTGCATATTTGCTCATTTCACTGTAATTATAGCCGATTCGTCATTAAATGCATCACGTAGAGGTATTATAACAGAAAGTGTTAATTTTACCTACACACAAGCTTTGGAATGGCCTTTAAAAACAAGCACATTTGTTAGATGTTACACCATCTTACATTGAGTTGATTAGTAAACATCCAGCTCTGTTCCCTTACATTGGAATTATTCTCTATATCTTTGAATATTACATTAAGATACTTAGTCTTTAATTGAGACACCTGGCAACAACGGTGGTCAGCAGGAGATTTGCTGCTGTTTATGACTTCCCAGTTAAATAGTGTAAGGAACAGGTTCTAATCTGATCAATGAGCCTCGATTTGGGGAAACAAGATGTGCATTTTGTGGTATTTGTTTTTCGGAAACCATTTCTTTACAAGCGTTTTGTTTTTGTCATGGCCTCCACTTCATTCGATGCACGTTTCTGAACGCCCGCATGTGTCGTAGCTTACTGAGATCACTAGGTGTCACCACATAGCCATGTAGTTAGTGCACTGCCTTGTGACTGTTAGTGTGTGTGTGTGTGTGTGTGTGTGTGTGTGTGTGTGTGTGTGTGTGTGTGTGTGTTCAGTAATACACAGGTGATGTTCATATCAACCTTTTCACACGTGACATTAAGGCACATTTACTTAGGTTTGATTGAAGGTTTTGTGTGTGCATGAGTTAAGATCTGCCGAGCACGTTTCAGAATGCTGCTGCTTTGCTCTCTGAGTCGTGTGTCTCCTGTTCTTCTCACTTTAATGCTGGCTCAGGAAATCTTCAGCATTCTCCCACAGGATCGTCTGGCCAGGCCGCTATCGAGCGGCCCCAAGGTATCAAAGTACTCCCTCAGTTCTCCACCCGGGGTCATAGCACTCATAGGTCGCTGTCCTCACTCCACACTTGTGGGATTTTAGCCACAGCGCTTTTAGAACGTGCTGAACACCGTGTCTGCCGTAATCAAATAACCGTTTTGCCGTTACACATTCAGATCTTAAGTTCATCATTATGAAAACAAACAGAAGTGCAGCAGGACATGCTGTGTCATGAGGGTGGGAGGATTGAGATAACCCTGTGAACAGATACAGGGCCGGGCACGGTGCCAGACGCTGAGCACTGGTGTGTGTGGCTCAAGTGTGACGCCCGTTTTTTGCATTCAGTTTTTATAGCTGATGTGATACAAGTTGGGTTTTTAAATTAATTCAACCTGCGGTTTTAATAAGACAAGATATAAAACCTTATTCAGCCCCAGGGACATTGCTGTGCAACACTAATAACACAAAAAGAAAGACTTATTTCTTTAGGAAAGCAACACACGTGTCATCAGAGGAAATAGAGATACACAGTAGTAAGGAGTGCAGACATTCATCAGGGTCTGTGAACGCATCACTGGGTGTGCTACAGACTCAGGTGTTTGTGTCAGTGTATAAAAGTTGTGTTTGTGTAAGATTAGCTACACACATCTTAAACGTTATCTCCCGCCAACCCTTTCTGCTGTTGCCACTGTGATCAACGCAGCTACTGTCAACACGTGACGACACAGCCGGCATGTAAACCCCGCCGTGGCACGTGGGAGCATGTCGCATTTCTGCAATTAATAGGTGTATACCTGTTTGAGTTAATTTTTCCTCACACTACCATTGTACTTTGGAGTGTTTTTAAGTTTCATTCCTTCCCTCAGTCCTTTTGTCAGAACTTCCCTGTCTGTTGTGTACTCCATTAGTTACTTAGTGAAATGGGACATTTAAAAACCTTATTTCTTTGTTTCTCTAAGCCTTATTTGCATTTCCTGTCTTAAGGTTTTCTTCTGACGTTTGTGGCTCTAGTCTATAGGCTTTAAGGCAAATTCAAGCCACCGACTAGCAGACAGCCAAATCCCACCTTGTTTAGTCTGTATCTTATTATTTAGTGGCATTGCAATAGTTTTGATGTCACAAAGTTGTAAGTATGAATATTCACACCTTCACCTAAGCCTTCATGTATGTAACACACGTGTCACATTCACATGATGACACTCCGTTCCAACCCAAGAAGCCCGACAAAGAAACAAAGACCGGCAGATTTTGATGGTCTGGCATTTCTCAAAATGGAAACCACAGGGGAGAGAAGCAAAATAATGGCAATTGTGCAGATTTAACATTGAGGGGTCTCCTGGCATGTTTACCTGAACCTCCGACCCAATTATAACCGTGTCGTCTGCACACGTAGCGGGGACGGTAACGTTGTACGAGGATCCTGAAGTACACCATTGTCTGTGAGTTGTCAGAGGTAATGCCAGCCCATTAGAGCCGCTACAGAGCAGCTCATGTCAGACTTGTGTTGACAGCTGTCGTTCTCGTTGACGGCAAAGGGAAAGGAGTCTATTTATAGGTCTTATTGAACAAATAGGGCCCTGAAACTGGAGGAGTCAGACAGTAACGGTCATGTAGGAGGTATAGAAGGTTTTGAGTTGGATTTCCAGATAGGGGCTCACAGATTGGGACGGCGTACTTTGAGATGTAACACAGGGCTATTGTGTAGTTTGTAATCTGATGTTTATGTCATGCGGAGTGAAAAGTTGGAGAAATAAAGATAAAGAGAAGATAAAGGCATAAGTGAGGTTGCATCTGTGAATTTAATACATTTACATGAGTTAAAGCATACTCCTGTTCTGATCTACCTCAGGACCAGTGACTAGACAGGGAGTAACATTTAGACATGGGTTTGTACTAAACTAAAATACAGATACACGTTGCCATAGCGGCATTTGGTACACTACCATGCAACATGCCAAAGAACAGGCCAAAACAAAGACGCCCTGCCAAGCCAGATACACAGGTATTACATGCTACACACACTGGGAACAAGAGAACCATTTTGCATTCGGCTTTGGTACAATTGAAAGAGGAGTTTGTGTGTTTTCATATTCACCAATTCACAACACGCACACAGAAGAGTGGAGTGAGTGATGTTCAGCTTGTTGCTCTTCCTTTATCAAGGATTTTGGCTCAGAGTTTCATCATCAGATGCATAATGGGAGGTTAGAGGAGAGGAATGTGTGTCAGTCATGCAGAGACAGACGAGGGCATTTTACTGCACACCCGGCCGTGTCTGACTGATCTCGCCCAGGGTTTCTGCTTTTCTTTTCCCTGATTGTTTTCCAGATTAAGTTCTTTCTGTCTGTATTTAATTTATATTTAGATGCACTTGATTGAACTGGCGAGCTAACACTGACCCACCCTCTTGTTTTTGATCTCTTCCCCCTGCACGTCTCTCATTTAGATGTTCCAGAGATGCAGGACACAAGTAGGCACATATTTGCAGCTTTTGAGGCATTTAGAAAATTTTAAGTTTGGGTCCATTTCTGTGTCCAGACCAGTTTATGTGTACTTGAGCACATTCTGGATGTGTGCAGTACTGAGGTCTTTGCATCACTTTGCCTCTCTCTCCCTGGGTGCTGCCACTGGGCTGTGGTACTTTGCTGTGGTCGCTCTACATTTGGTTGTGTGCTTTTATCTCCCTGAACTCTGGCTTTTCTGAGATCTCTTCCCCCTTTTTTTTTTTAAGTTGTTTGTGGTTTTGGCCATCATGCTCTCCTGTTCTTACCTGGAAATTCTCATCCAAACTTAACCGTTTGTGGGTAATAGATTAGCTGGCATGGGGAAACCCGATGTGTATTTGTGGTAAAAATACCTGATGGACTCCCCTCAGGGCCGGGCGGGATCCCCCACAGAGGACTCCTGGGAGACGGCCCCAATGATCCCAGAGGAGGAACGCTGCTGTCTGTCACAGGAGAGGTCATCGATCCCAAGTGGGTAGCTCACCTATAGTACAAAGCCTTAACAACACAAGAGTTTGTACAATAGTTGATTCAGACCGATGACTTGCTGCGAGTGTAAATCTGTCCCCGTCTTTCTCCATCTAGTCGTGGCTACATGGGGGCGCCGCCACCCCACCAGGGCCCACCTGTACACATGGGTCAGATGGGAAGTGGACCTCCGCCTGATATGAGAGTGCCTCCTCACGACATGAGAGGGCCACCCATGGGTGAACCACGAAACATGATCGGTGACCCCAGAGGGCCTCCAATGATGGAGCCACGGGGACCCCCAATGGAAAGCAGAGGTACCAAGACTCTTCAGAATGTGAATATGAAGTTCATTTCTGGATATTTGTAGTCAACAATAACACCAATTCACTTAGTTTTTCTGATGTTATGTGATAGAAGATTGCTCGATTACCGTTGACCTTTGATTAGTTATTTATAAGTTGTTACGCTTGTACAGGTAAATGTTGGAGGTTGTGTCAACGCCTGCTGACTCACGGGACAAATGCCAGTAGACCATACAATAGTCTATTGTCCTCTCTCTGTGTGGGAAGGATATGTGAGAAAAGGAGCACAGATGAATGTGCCATTACAACACATCACACCTGAAGCTCTGTTACTGTTCTCACTGGATGGGAACACGTCTGTTTCCTTGTATCGATTCGCCATAACTTTTCCCCCCCGTCAGCCATGACACAACAAGACTCGAGAAGTTTTATGTTGCAATGTGTAAGAATGAAACGTTCATGTCACTTTCAGCTTCTTGTACATTGTGTACACGTTACTAGATACACAGGACACAATCCTCCTCATGTTCACCAAGGTACAAGCATTCAGTCCTGTTTTGGTTTGTGTCTGCAGGCCGAGACCCAAGGGCGATGGATGCTCGTGGACCTGTTTCAGGCCAGAGGGTGCCCATGGCAGGAGGGATGCAGGGCCCAGTACCTCACAACATGGGGCCTAACGTTCCTCCAGCTGCAAGACCGGTAACTGCTGCGCCCGACGTGGCTTTTTTTCTACCCCAGTACCTCTACGTGTCGTCTCCCTGACTCTGGCTCTCATCATTTCCATTTATTTTATTAATATGTTAATCTAAACAAGAGTACTACACACACAAATAGTGATTCAGTACTTGTTTACTTTGAATTCTCTTTGTCACTGACTTCCAGGATAAAGATGCAAAAAAAAAAAAACACAATCGGGAAGAATCTGTGCTCTCTGTTCCTATTGTGCAATCGGTACTTCCATACCAAACAAGGAAGTCTTAACCGTGTGTTTGTCTTTCAGGGTCCTGGTGTTCCTCCATCGGGAGGGGGCTTCAGTCCAGGGCAGAGTCAGGTTTCCACACAGGACCAGGAGAAGGTGGGTGTCACTTTATCACTCCTGAACTGATAGGTCTGCAGGTTCATCTGTAGAGATTCAGAGTTGGGTACTTGATGAATGTGAACACTTGAGTTAATTGTTGCACCTCAACTAAGAATAGATTCAGGATTGCTCAACAGTTTCTATGTGCAGCTCTACAATCTGATATGATCCACCACAGTAGCCCTCTAGAACAAAGGGAATGTAGCAAGGTCATTCTGAGAAAGCTCTGGGGAGTGAAAGACTTGTGTCACCCCAACAGCCATTGTTTGGCTCAAGCGAAACCTGTTGAACAGAACAAAAGCTTTGAAAGAAGCTACTGCTATTGATCCTTGCAACATCTAGAAGGCACACCTCGTGATAGCGCTTCGCCTGTTGAACACCCTTTGTCTTCCGCAGGCTGCCCTGATCATGCAAGTCCTGCAGCTCACCCCAGAACAGATCGCTATGCTGCCCCCGGAGCAGCGGCAGAGCATCCTCATCCTCAAAGAGCAGATTCAGAAGACGGCAGGGGGGGCACCATGAGATCTCACAGACCAAAATCCCCCAAAGGTTTCAGGTAGGCAGAGGTCAACACTCTTTCTGTCCAAGAATGTCGCTACAGGGAAACCTTTTGCTAATCAAAGAATGTTTCCACCATCACTGAGCTAATGAATACTGTGGCGCTGACACATTCCTTGTTCTTTCACATTTTGATTTCAGCGTTGACGACTCCACCCACAGCCCAAACACCCTCAGGCTGAAGATGTCTCATTGGTTTTTATAGTGTTTTTGTTATTGTCTTGTTTTCTGTATGGATGAGGTGAAGCTTGTAATTGAAATCTCCATTCAAATGTTGTCTTGAGTGCTTAACACATAAAGACCAGCTTCCATCCTATGTCTTGTTTTCATGTTATGGCTCTGCAAAGTCTCTGGAATGTTTTGTCAATAAAATAAAAATCAGACTGACTTCCTGACACTTAATTTCTTTCATTCAAATTGAACCTGAAGTTGTTCACCAGTCAAGCAGGTGAAATGACCTTTGCTGTCATGACTCATAAACTAACGAGTATCACATTACATCCAAGCCTTCACATCCTTTATTCTGATTTCCTTGTCTTGTGTATAAGGAAACAGGAAATTTGATTGCTCGCTGATTTACAAGAAACTAATTTCCTTAACATCCTTACTGTAAACGCAATAAATGAGTTCACACCCATTGGCAAATATACATTTATTTTTATATTTGTGTAACAATTATTTTCATTCACATCTGTATACACACGTATGTCAAACTATTTACAAAATGGAGAGTAAACCCATGGATGTTTCAGTAACCTTCAAAACCTTCAGTCTTTGTATAATTCTCTCTTCGTTTGTCATAAAGCATACATAGGTTTATATGGAATATTAAAACTGTAAAAGTCAGAAAGAGGAAACTTGTAGCTGTTAATTGAGTGAGGCAGTGTAGGTCTGCAGTGTGTCAGGAATTGATGACACCCATCTAAACAGCATCAACTGTCCTCTACTCATCCACGATGACAGGTTTGTCTCCAACCAATTAATGTCTTTTAAAAACACAATGTGGAACTCATTTTCTTGCACATGCTCAGAAGTTCTCCTTGTTGAAGTAAAACTTGGTCTTCCGAGGATCCACATCCGAGTATTTAGCACATTTCTTCTCCAAGACCTTTGCTAAGACTTGTGGGCCGCACAGGAACGTCCCCACCACAGACCTAAGGGGTTTTGGAAACAAATATTTTAAGATGTTTTCTGCGAGAAATTATTTTATTCAATCTGCAGTGGTTAATTGAGAGGCAACATGGAGGAACAAACATACAAGGTACCTTTTGAAATACAAACAAAACAACACACACTTCTCTGAAATGAGCTTAAGATTGGTTAAGCAATTTCCCATGTCTCCACCATTCTTGTCTCTATATTTAATAGAAGTGAGACTTTGCATTGGATGTTTGTATCTTCAATCAAGTGAGGGTATCAAATGAATTGGCCAAAATTATTGATACCCCTTAGATGTGACAAGTATTTCAATTATGATATTTCATGCAGACTTTCTTTCAGTAGTATCACGAGTGTCTTCAATGTTATCAGACATTCAGCCTATTTAAATAAAACCTAAACTCTCCTGATAATATAAGCAACGGTGCTTACAGGAACAGTTTGGCTCTTAACTTGAACATGATTGACAATTATTTCTTCCTCAATCACACTGAACAGCACAGGAAGATCGTGTCACCCTTTTAAATAGGCTAAATTACTGATTTTAAGATAGAAGACACGTTTGAAGCTAATGAGAGATTGCTGTCTGCTTGAAATATCACCACAATCCAATGATTAATCACACTTAGAGGTATCAATAATTTTGTCCATGTCATATTTATCCGTTTTATTATTGAAGATAATATGATGCATTGAAAGTCAAAAGCAAAGTGGGATTTCTATTGAATATGGAATAAGAAATAGTGGATGCCAATTACGCTCATCAGTTCCAACTTATTTGAGAGAAAATAGTGTTTGTTTTGTTTATATTGTAAAGGCTAAATGCTTTCAGCCACGTCTGCAGGTCTTAAACTTACGTCGGGTTCTCCTTGCGGACTTCTTCAAACTCCTTGTCCCAGTTGGGCCTGCCATACTGAGTTTTCTGTTTGAGACCAGTAACCACATCTGTTTCCTTATCAAAATGAACCATGGCATGAGTAGCCTGGAAAGACACAAAAAAACACACACATTACTGACTCTGAAAGTACACTTGGGATTTAAATTTAAATGAGATGAAGATAGACTATAGACGGGTTTACACACATGGCTCTGATCCCAGCCGGTCAGATAGAGTTTGTAAGTGAGAAAGTTCCCCATGCCTCTCTCCTCCATCTCTTTCTCAAGCACCTGCAGGAGGTCAGCAAACCATTCGAAGGCGTGTGTTTCTCGGCACAACCAGTAGAAATAGATCTGGAACCAGGAAGAAGAGAAAGGCATTTCAAACAATAGTCCTTGCATAACGACATTCCATGCTGGCTGTGATAATACACTGCGGCCTTTCAGTTTTTTAAAATAATGACAGACTCCATTTCGCAACAATCAGTGCAGCAATTCCAGTCACCACAAGTGACACGGGTATGTAGATAAATGACAAAAGGAGCAAGGTGAGTCAGTCAGGGCCGCTTGCACAAAGCTGGTTTACACAATCGTTTAGATGGGTGCTGATGTTTTGCATGCTGGCCCATCTTCCAGATTGAATGGATGATTAGATTTTTCTCAGGAAAGTTGGCCAGATAATTCCTTAAATCTTATTTCCTGAATCAGAACCTAACAGCTTTCAGTTGTTACCTTTCTGGTGTGCAGTTTTGGGTCGGAGTCTTTGAATTTGTACCAGATGGACTTGAGGATGGAGGCGAAGGGGGTGACACCGATGCCAGCGCCAACCAGCATGGCGACCTCATAATCAAATACGTCCTCGCTGGCTGTGCCAAAGGGGCCGTCCACACCCATCCTAGAAGAAAAGAGTCCACAATCACTGTTATTGAGGCAGGACGCTGACATTCTCCAGCTGGAGTTCAAATATAGCCTGAAAGTGGAGTGACAAAAAGTTGAAGATGAAGAAATCCCATGAAATTTAAATGAAATGATGCAGCGGAAATAGGTCTGACTTCCCGTATTGTTTATGTGTGTGACTCAGAAGCCATTGTAATTGATTTGTGGGGGCCTTTTGTAATGCAACAGAAACTTGGCTTAGCCCTTTGACAAGGAAACAAGGATGTCAAAACCCTGAAACAGTAGTAAGAATTGGCATCACGCAAACCAGCATATGTCAGATCAAAACCACTGCAATGATTGTGAATGACACTGCCAATTTAAAAGCAATACGAGCTGTTGTAAATATGTATCATCCTTTTGTGCAAAGACTGATGGAAGATGACAGCGATGGGAGAGTTCTTATTGGTGAATATAGAAAGCAAAGCTATTAAGAGAAGAAACGATGTCACAGCATCATGTGGGCTTGTGAAACATGGATCGGATGGCAGTGGAAGAAGCACTCACTTGGGTCCCTGCGCCCCCTCTGGTAGATGCTCCAACATGCCGATGAGTTTATCTGTCCAGTCCCCGGCTGAGCGGATGTGGATGCTGAAGAAGTCCTCTTCGGGGGCGGAAGTCATGGTGAACGGGTGCCACTCCAGCTGGGAAATGGCCGGGCAGTTGAGGAAGACGTACTGGCCCACGTCCATTTTGAAACCATCCTTTACCAACTGCAGCTCCAGCACCTTGGATGGCCGAATCACGATCTGAAAGGGAAGCGTGAACATTGGGACCTGTCATTGCAGCCACACCTGAATCTGACCAATCTGGAAAATCCTTATGCAGACTTACCTTTCTGTATGTGACAGTTTGTGTGTAACGAATGAAACGAAGCAGACGTTCACAAATGTACAGAATCATTGGACCAATCACCCACATCCATGTCTGAAAAGGGAGGTGGAAGATACAGTTTTGTGGCTTTTATAGAGGAGAGGAATTTTATTTATGTAGCAAATTTGATACACAGTAGTACTTTTAAGTGCTTTTATATTGAAAAGACATTAGATAAAAAACAAAGCGTGAACCACTGAAACCACTGCAGGGTGAAAGTACAGTTACAACAACAAGTACAGTAACAAGTATGTCATGTTGTGGGTTTAGAACATGTGCTTTGCATTCCTGTCTTCACTCTGAGATCAGTTAAGAGGCCACAACAGACCACTGGATTTTCTAGTTTTTCCATTTGAAAAGACAAACCTGTGGAAACCCTCCTGCAAACTGAGGGATGGGACACTCAGGAATCCGGCCCCACTCTTCAAATCGGTCTTTACACAAGGTAGTGTTGTGGGGCGGAACTGTTGTCTGTTGACTCCGCACGATGCGCCTGAGACAAGAAGAAGAAATGAGGACCAATACTCCATCTGCAACAAAATGAGGCCTGAGTCTTGCTCCTTTATTTTTTTTTAATTACCCAGCTCCGTGGAAAACCAGACCGGCGTAGAAGATGATGAAGAGATGATGCGTGTACCAGAAGACCTCAAAGTAGCTGCGGCGGATCACTTCCATGGAGGAGGTGATGATGATAATGAGGGCCAGCGTGATGATGATGCCGGTGAGACCAGCGATGGTGGTGAAGACAAAGTAGGTCGGCGTCTGCTGTGCGCTCTGCATCAAGACAACAAAGAGAGTGGAAGCATGATAGCTCAATCACCAAAAAGGAAGACATGACATGAAAGAGTCTAGAAACAAGTTGATGCCTTACGATGGCTAAGGTGCGTATTGGGTTCAGGTAGGTGGTGTTGGTTGTGTCGGCCAGGTTGGACAGTGCTGTGCTGAGTCCATCATAATTTCCCCGTCTGCTGTTGTTGTACCACTCCACGTTGAGCAAATGAGCAATCATGTGAACGGCTGCAAAACACACAGACAGAAGACGAGACAAGTAAATCGATGCACACACTTTGAGTTGGACTTCAACACATTTCTCTTGGCCCCTGTTTGACTCAGAGTTGAGGAACACATTGTCAGCTTGTAGCCCCGTTAGGAAAACAAAAACTCTCCCTTTGTAGAAAACATCTGCTGGATTTAAAGTGTTTGCTCTCACTGCTCTTGCAGGGACGGAACACACCCTGGGTCAATATTGAGTTTGGGATCTTTTGGCCTCTGTCACCCCTCACCAAAACCTAACCATGACCTTTTAGTTTGACGCGCGCGTGTGTGCGTGCGTGTGTGTGTGTGTGTGTTTGTTGTCTGGTATGGAGGGCTTTGATTTTGGTCAACATTTTTCAGATTTTTGTCATTTATCAGTCTCACCATAACCGCAACTGCAATTAGGCCAGACAAGGTTACCTATTGTTTAAAAGAACAATCTGTGATAAACAAAGTACTGGAACATGTTATTACAAATTGCACAATGGCTCTTTCAGTTTTTAATAGCTTTATACCGACAGGTGTGTTCCCACCCACTTCAGTTAATTAAAGTGCTTCTGTGTAGCGTGGAGACACCTGTGTGTGCCGTATGTGCAAACTATGCTGATAACTTTGTTTCATTTGTTAGGGTGTGACACATGACTCATATGTGTCTGCCTGGGTTTAAACATGCAAGTCAACATTACTAGTTAGTACTAGTTGGCAGACTCTTAATGTTCAAATTAGTTCACACACACACACACACACACACACACACACACACAAACTAACCTGTCATCAGTCCGATCATGTAGGCCACCAACTTGTGGAAACTTATATTCTTGTCCAGTTGTTTCCTCACCGTTCGACCACAACACTGAAAGAACCAAAGTGTAAAATTCAAAACAAGCGAACGATCAACCTGTCCAATGACTTCAAACGAAATCTACCTAAACTGAACAACATAAAGGTGTGTATTGTGTGTATTGTTTACACCTGCCACAGCATCTTACCATGAAGGAGCCTCGGATCAGAGACAGCAGGTTCCTGCACACTGGCAGGAGGATCAGCAGGCAGTTGAAGTTGAGGACTGCTGCAGGAGCTCGGGCCCAAGCCAAAGCAGACTGCAATACAAACACATTTAATAAGTTCATTTCATCACAATCGACCTCCCTGTTATACACTCCTATTACAACTGATAATCATGTCGTTAAAGCTTACCCCCAGAAGATGGCGTGTGTAGTAAAACTGCTCCCCCAAGTCATAGAAAAAGTAGAACCAGACGAATAGAAAGATGTTGATTCCCATCCAGACCACCTGCGAACACAGTTAGTGTCAGAGTTCAATCAGTAAAGCTTTTTACATCACGCTGTGGAAAGATTGCTCATCTTTAATGACATTTCTTCTCTGAAAACGTTAAGAAGCGCTTTATTTCTTAGACAGCGTTGCCCCAATGTAACTATGAATGAGGATCTTACCAAGATAAAGGATGTAAATCCATGGTTGATGATCCGGTTGCTCATTGTGATGATGTTGGTGTGAATAGAGCGAGTAACAGCTTCCCCGCATTTTCAACCGCAACCTGCAGCTTTATACGCTCACCTGACTCCGCCCACCCCAGGTGTACCTGTAACCCTCGACACGGACACCTACGCACACTGCTTTCATGGCGTGGAAACGTCATAAAGTTGAATATCAACATTCCAACTTTGTGGAAATAAAGGCTGACGGAACGAGGAAATGACTCTTACACCAACCAGGAAAGTCCAAACCTCTTATATCTTGTATGTAGGTGCGTTTATTGGCAATAAAGACCGAGTGAAGTTACTAATTTAAGAAAATAAAGGCGAGGAGAGTGACGACATTTTATTTAAGGTTCAAGTAAGTATAGCCAAGGCACTGAGCGAACAAAACAAGGTAAACAATAATAAGCAAACTGTTTTAGCGATTCACAAGCGCATTCAGTGTCAGTTTTGTTAACTAATATCCACTTCTGAATTACATCTGTAATCTGCCTGAATTAAGGCTTTGAAGTCTTTTCTGCCAACTTTATTTTGTTGTCTTTCCGCTCACATTTGACCTTTTTTCATGTGTTGACATAAAGACACAACAGGTATAAAGGCGACCAGACAGTGAACACGAGGCATTTATAATCACAGCAGGTTTATGTCGTAAATGAAAGGTCAATTCTTCTTCTGACCTTTCCCTGCCCTCCTCCTGCTATGGGTTGTGTGTATACAGTGTAGATGCAACATTGGCAGAAGAAGAAGTGCACAGGGAATTCATAGCCGTGAAGTAAACAAGTCTTTTGGGTCAGAGAGGCTTGGCACGTTCTTCCGCACACCTGGCTTGGTCTACCTGACCCGCTGCTGCTCCCTCAAGGCCGCCTTTGTGCAGCACTGCATAGTTCAACCTGCTACATTCTTTGGGAGACCAGGGCCTCGTTGTTCCCAAAGTGTGTGTGTGCAATATGTCCCCGCCTTCTCAAGTAAAGGCTATCAATACAAAACTCTGCAGGTTCAGGGTACCATTATGTCCTTGTGCCCCCGCTATGCATTTCTACACCAGTAAAAAAAACACTAAAACACGTTTGAGTTCGTAAAGGCGGTTACATAAACGACTCGTTCGCCACGAAGCCCCTCTCAGGCCGCGTCCATGATGTCGTCGACGATGGCGGTCTCGCGCTCGCCCAGCTCTATGGCGATGTCGGGCGGTTGTGGATTTTGAGGGTCCAGCGGCTCCATGGTGGCAGCGGTCGAGTAGGAGAGACCCTTCTCCTGCGTACTCGTGCTACACCTGCGGCAGCAGCAGACACAGTGCAGGCAGTCGTGGACGTTGTACCTGAAGAGGCGTTTGCACGGGTGGCAGAACTGGTAAAAGAGAAGCATGAAGAGTATGGACAGGCTGTAGCAGACCAGCAGCTGGACCACCAGCAGGGGCGCACACACGTACTCGTAGAAGTCAGATTTGAAGAAGTACCAGAGCGTGATGAGGAAGAAGTTTTCACAAAAGCGTCCACAGTAGTAAGCGGCCAGGCGGCCCCAGTGCTGCCTCCTCTCGATGAGCTCTCGGTGAGCCAAGTCCAGCTGCACCGCCGACCAGCAGAACACGTTGATGCAGGCGTACAGGAAGGTGAACATGGACAGCACCACTGAAGTGCCCAGCTTGGAAAAGTTTTTCTCTACATCTTTAGGCAGCGAGCCTTTACCGGCCCAGAACTCAGTCCAGGGGAGGAAGAAAAAGAACAGTAGGTTCGCCATGCCGACAAGGATGACCCAGTGTGTGAGAGCCGTGCTGAAGAGCACCAGGGCGGCGATCCGGGTGGCAATCTCCAATCCTCTCCACACGATCATGCAGAGGTAGGCCGTCGGGCGCAGCCGTATCTTGTAATCGTCGTATCTGATCTGAATGGCGAGAACGTTGCACACGAGAGCTCCGTATACGATGGAGATCAGGGTGATGCTCATCAGAGGTACTGCAAACAGAGAGAGATTAGTCAGAGCACAGTGGAAAGTGATGCTTAATCTTTTGGTACATTCCTTCTTTTAAAGACAGCTGTAAACGTCATATTTGTACACACATGCTTACCTCTGTGGAACATGGATTTCTCCTGGATTGTCGCATACAGCTGGAGTGTTAGCTGAGGGGCCGATCCCAGGAACGCCTGGATGACGGCGGTGCGCTTGAAGGCGTTCCTGTGCATGGCCAGTTTTCGCTCCGAGTGGCTGATCTCCCACTCCATGGGCATCGTCTGGCCCTTCTGCAGGCTGATCTTCCTGGAGATGGTGACGTACGGCTCCTCCGTTTTGCCCGCCTTGAAATAGACCACGAGCGCCTCCACACACCTGAGCGAGGCAGAGAAGGTGCAGGGCGCAGGAATGTTTACACACCAACAGAGGGCAGTGTAGTGTTGCATTTAAATGACACCACAGCCAGACATTATGTTTTATTCATATTCACATTACCTGTGACCTACATTACTGTGATACTGTACAGAAAAAACAGGAGCTGTGCCTCACAAGTAAAAATAGATAGAATTTAACTATTTAACAGCAATTGATCAGGTTTTACTGATTTAAAGTTTCATCCCAGGAACTCAAAGATATTTATGCTTTCCCCCAGACCCTCGGTTGATTACAAACCCAGAAACTCTCATAAACAGGCCTGTAAACATTTCTCCTGTGAGAAATCTCAGCTCAACAAACACAAGCACGTCCATGCAGCTCCAGCAGAGGGCAGTCAGAGGAAAGACACCGGCCTGAGCCTCCTGAGGCCTGAAAGGATCGGTTTGAAAAACTCAGGGTGTGGTCGGCGTCGTGTTTGCAAGGTAAATGCACTCAGTGTTTGGTTACATGTGTGTGTACGTCAAGTCTTTCCAGCAAGACGGCCAGGGAGTCTAAAGCTGCACTTCCGAACGGCGGGGCTCTGAGCTGCAAGGGTTTAAAATGTCAAAAAGAGTGTGATTTGAGGAATACTTCTTTGTTTTGGCATGTTTAGGGTGGTTGATGTGTCCGACTGGTTTGAAAAACAACTAATTTAACCATTTAAGGATCACGTGTTGATGCTGAAACCAGGGAATTGCTCAAACTGGAATGGCAAGGTTTTCACCTGCCAGCAACTGTAGAATCACTAAAAACTCAAACATGCTGCACAGCTGTGATGGAGACACACCCCTGCCCTGTGAGGATTCTTCTCACTTTGGCAGTAAATCTCACATCACGGCGCTGGAATGTCATGTTTTGCTTCAAAAAATACCAACGGCTCCATCTTTGGACCTGAGAAGCTCACATGGATTCATTTCTCTGTGGTTTTGACGCGGAGCTCTCGGACTCTGCTTAAACCCTGAACTGCAATCTCAGCAGTCGGCCATTTTCAGACACTGTTGTTTCAGCTGCTACTTGGCCGGAGAGCTGCTATACACTTTATGTAGAGCGACACCACACAAAAGACGGTGGTAAACTGTGCCTCTGATCCCTCAACTGTGTTTGACCCAAAACAACCTTTTTTCCCCTTATATTTGCCCATACATGTGCAAAACACACACACACACACACACGTACAGTATGTGTAAGCAGCCTGATAGCCACAGGCAGATACGGTTCATTGATGTTTTGTGCACAAGGTCCACAGTAGCTAAGAGAGGAGGCACAGGAGCAGGATTTACCGACATCCTTGCCCCGGAAAGTTGGCAGGATAATGGCTGAGAATGCAGAATGAGGGTAGTGTACTCCAGCCAGCCTGCACTTAGGATTCTGTAAGTGACTAAGGGGAAAAAAAGAAAAGCAGCATGACTGATGAATGCATTAGCCACCAGATCAATGCGCTGACTTCCTTTAGCAGGATCTCGTGGATTTATTAGAAGTCACGCAGACTGTTGCTGTGTAACCGCGGCCTTAACACGAGAAACTCACATGAAGAAGTATGTTTCAAATCCTGGCAAGAGCCTCGTGTGTCAACCTGACCGAGGAAGTACTGCAATCCTCTCGTCAAAGAGCAGAGGAGAGGGATATAGAGGAAACGGCTCCTTAGCAAGACCGTCCTGTTCAGCAATGTGGCCGCCTGATTTGACCTCATCAGGCACACTTGCGAGGCGCCCAAGCATGGCCACTTTGAAACATGTTTGGCAGGCACAAAGACACACACACAGACAGTCTAAACACCGGTGCTCGGCATGCTGAGACCAGGCCAGGCTGGCTGACAAGGTAATTGTGGGGGTTAGCGGTGGTAGGATGGTATGTTCAAGGAGACGAGTTCTGACATGTCCCCCCTGCAAACTCCTTATTGTTTTCAGGCAGATTTTGCAAAACAACTCAATGCTGCGCTGATAGCAAACAACATTGCACATTCAGAGCATTACGTCATCCCTGAGCCACACAGGAAACCACCCATGTGAGCAGGGCAGGGGTGATTTGATTACAACAGTCCAGCATTGAATAGCAGAGTGTGGTGAAGCACAGGTGCCTGAGATCTGAATCCCATTGGAGCACACAGCTAGTGTTCGCGACTGTTGACGACAAAAGCATTCACACACACACGCACACGCACGCACACCAGTATATACACAAATAGTGCAGGAGTGTAAGTGCTGGGCCTCATTGTGATGATCTGCTTTAAACTGCTGACCCGAGCGTAAAGCATTCCCGGTTGGAGGGGGCATGAGTCAGTGTCGGAGTATTCCTGCTATCGCTTTAGGCCCTTTACTCTCTCAGTGGGAATAACAATAAATGAACTGATTCTGTTGCTTTATTTGCCGTGTCCGAGGGTGTATTCTCATAGACATAACAGATGGAGGGACGTTATACTGGCTTTGCTAATCGTGCCAACACCCAGCAGGATGTTTTGGTTCTTCAACAGCATGTCAGAACCTGATTTAGAAAGCTTAATTCAATCAGCCGGCATGATGGAGGGAATATACACAGATAGCTGAAACCACAAGGTCACCGTTCCTCTCAGTTCCTCCAGCAAAGCAACAGGAAGCTACAAAGTATTTGAAGCATTCTAAGGATTGATGGATATTCTTTGAAAAGTTACTCCCCCTACCAGTACTATGAATATAAGTAATAAGCAGTTGTGCAATAAGAGATGGGCGATTGCGTAACAACCTCTGAATTTGAGATTACCTCTGTTGTAAATGTTGCTATGACAGTTTGTTATTCTCTTAGGAATGGAATTGAAAGAATGAAGCTGGGCGTAGCCGGTGAGCGTCTCCCGTCTTGAGTTTACAGAGAAGTGTTACAATGACGACACCAACAAGTGCTTCCATTTGCAGACAAAAGCGGGGTCAGGCCAAAACATCAAGGTACCAAGAACACACCCCTGTTGTGTTCCTCTACCAGTTCGTTTGACACCACAGCTCAGGAGCGAGAAGTGAGAAGTGAGAGATCAGAAGGTGAGGGGGGGTTTGTCACTCTCAAATACATTCCTATTTGCTTTGACTGCAGGCTGCTGATCTGTTGCTGTATGATGACACGTGCAACTTCCTCCCCGCCGTGTTTATTTTAGACGTGTGAGTGAAGCAGAACCCTGAAACAGTGACCCTGTTCCAGTTATATTGGGAGTCACAGCTGGTAGAATCTCGTTTGAGTTATCATCAAGCATTATCGGTCAACGCTGCATTTAGCAACAGCCACGGATGACAAAGCCAGGAATCATGTGACCCCTGGAATACTGAATAGACCAGGTAACTAATCACCGACTGTTTACAAACTCATCCAAGTCAACTCAGCTTTGAAAATATCATTTGAAGCTGAAAAAAAGCAATGCAAATTCCTGGAAATGGTTTCGATAACAAGCCGTTCTTTCCATGCAAGAAACCTGTACCGGAATGAAAACCATATAGAATGTCTGGCCCAGTAAATAACCACACCCCTCAACCAACATTTAGAGGACAGAAAAGTCTGTGCAGCACCCAAGGGCTTTTTGTTGACAAATCAAAGTTCAGAGAGAGAGTATGAACAGGGGATTTGAGTTTCAAAAGATTCAAGGTCTCCGCCTACAGCTCCCTGCTAATCCTGACATGAGTCACGGTTAGCCAAACAGGTCTTGCTGCTGCGATCCTCAACTGACTGCCTGAGCAACGCGGCTGACAGTACTTAAACATAGCGTTGGACCGTTTAGGATAAGTGAAAACATTACTGACTTTAAAGCTGTCAAACTTCTTTAAAAATGAGGGAGGTTTAGTCCAAAACTTCTTTTTCTGCTTGTTGACGTGCAATCTGGCAACCCACCAAAGTGCCGCAGGTGCAGGTGTAACAGCCCTGGGAGCCATTTCAGCAACATACACAGCTCCTTTAGACCTCTGAACTCAAGACCAATGCTGCGTTTGAGTGCTCATTGGAGGGTGGTATATACCAAATGCAATAACAAGAACAGAAAATGCACCGGGTTGGTTTGTTCAGGTTTATTTGCCATTTACTGGTGTGGACGCCATTTACTCAAGTTAAAAAGTTTACAACTTGCAAACAGGACTTTGACAGCCATTACACAGCAGTTTCCGAATTGTAAAATCTTATTTCCACAGTTCCCATACCGCCAGAATGCAGCATCTGACCTAAAAGCTGTACGTCTGATGAGCCATCTGTCCGACCTGCACCACAGAGGCCTTTAAGTGCCATTATCCTCAGATGAAGTCACACAAACTGAAGATGTGTATTGCAAGAAGCCATATTTGCACAGTCATCTGACAGACTGGCATTAAGTGTATGGAGTAACACATGACCCACATCAACAAACTGACAACACGGGAGACTTCTCTGCCTCCAAATTAGAATGAGACGATGCCGATATGTAGCTCGGAATATTTGAAGGCTATTTGACATCTAATCCTTTGCTTCAGGCTGAACTCTGTTCCAGTCCACCGGACTATCATTGCAAATGTAGGTGGACATTTGCTTTGATTGGGATAAGGATCTGTAACATGAGCATGTGAGGAATTTCAACAGATAGATGCAGAAATATTACATTTCTGCACTGAATAAAGCTTTTCTATTGATAACTCCATTATCTGTATTTATCAGTGGATGGAAAGTCGACACTGCATTACAGAATAAATAATCTATATCATAAAAAGGGACAAATGTTTAGGATAGACTTCAAAATGGGAGGTGAAGATCTTATGTTTTTACATATTTAGGCCATTTACTACAAATCAAGCATACCAGCTGCTGGCTAGATGGCAAGAAAAGCACATTTAAGTACAGAAAACACATCAGCATCAAGCATTTTCACAGAGATGAGGCTGAGAGTTTGTCACCGGCCTTAAAAGTAAATACAAACAGGCCGTAACTCTTTCATTTGTACCTGAAATAAGCACGCAGAGTCCCTGCCTTGTTAAAAGAAAGGTGCAGTTGCTTTTTTCCTCAGGAAGTTACATGAGGTCACAGTGGGAAAATGTTTTCTACAGAGGCCTTGTGTCCAGCAGCCCAACTTTCTGTCAGCAATGGAGTGAAGCATGAGGCATGAATGTAAATGACAGGAACAGGTTTCTCAAGGCTGTTTCTCTAATTGCTGACACAGGCAATTCACCATTATTACTAGACTACTTTCGGTTCTATATTCACTGATTCAGGGCACAGATTGACATTTAGCTTTTTGATGATTTGGATCTTCCAGTATATTATAGTCTGTTTTAATTTGTACTGCATTTCATTTCAGACAATAACAACTATCTATTATTAATACATGTTTAATAAGACGTGTCTTTAAAACCAGACTGCAACATTTTAGAACCAATATCTGTCCTGGCACAGTGGATAGTGGCAGCGTGTCTGAGCTGCATCATGCAGCAAATGCTGGGCGCTAACCCCATATGACCCCACATCAACTGAGTGGGGTTGGAAGATAAATAGAGACAATCCTAGAAAATGCTTTAGATTACTGTTAGATTATTGTTTATAAAACGATTTTACTGATTCTTTTAGAGGTTCGTCAAAGATTTCTCCCGCTGCTGAGGCTGCACTGAGGGGGGAGTCGGACTCATCTTGACCTTAGTGTTTCCAAAATAGGTGCAACAGCCTATTTATGCATCCATCAATCACCCAAACACTCGTGTAAAGTATATTTACATGTATTTTCTAATGAAATACGTTAAACTGTAATCCAGCCCAGGCTTTGGGTCGCCTACCTAATGACAGGACCGAGGAGCAGCAGGTGCAGGAAGAGGACCAGAGGCCGGTCTCGACCCAAGTCTCTGTGTATGAACGTTAGGGTCATCTGAATGAGCACAGCCGGCACCAGCATGAAGGTGATGGTGAAGCCCAACCAGATCCGGTCCTCGTGTTTGTTGTACACATGGCTCAGCACCGCGGCCGCGACGAACTCTGCGCAGTACAGCACCGTGGCCAGAACCACGCTGAGCGGAGCCCGGACTCGGCTCGGATTCACCACCAGCATGACTCCTCCGTTCTCCGTCAGAGAGGTGACACCCTCCGGCGGGTCCATGTCCAAGATCTCCCTCTCCTGCTCTTCCATGACCAAAGTCAATCGAGATTCGTGGCGACGCTTCAACAAAGGACGTCAGATCTTATCGCCGTCGCGTGATCGCATATTATTACTTTTCGGGAAAATATGGTTTGTTTATCTCTGCAAACCATCTTCTTCAACTTTCCACCAAGTTGATCGTTGCTGGTTTCACATTGTATTGGAGTTCCCCGGGTTGCAGTGCTCGCCGCTCCGGTACCGGGAACCAAGCAACCCCCGAAAGATGTTATTGTCTGATATGTCTTCTTTACGTGGCGATGGCACCCCGTGTGGCGCGTTGATTCCACAGGAAACCTGCCTCACGCTCCGATCTTAGACGGTTTCACCAGCAGCCTACAGTTTGGTGATGTCACTCAGTCCGCCTACAACACTAGCCGGGTCGGGGATGGTCCAAACTCGAGAGATCCACGCTGTCCCGATTTGGACAGGACACGCAGATGTTGAAACGCGAAACGGTCCCACGGCAGGGTGTGGACAGAAGGTGTGTCCCCGATTCTTCGTTCAAATGCGGCTGTCGGTGCGGAGTCGTGTGCTCGGCTGTTCAACCAAGCGTCAATCTTAACAGCTGTGTCGAGTCAGGCACAATCAGACACGGTCAAACCGGAAGCGTGGGTTGGTATTTTCAATGTAAAGGTGCGCGTAAAGCGAAAGAGTTTTATATTGGTGTAAAATAAAAAAAATAAAAAAAATAAAAAATAAAATGCACAATTCAGCTATTTATAGTTGTGACGTCGATGTCCTAACTTTTATTTGTTTTGATGATGTCACTGTAGTTACGTCGTTACCCCAAACACAACGTGCCAACTGGCTACTACTACTAACGTCAAGCATTCCTCACGTAACGTGAACAATGGACATATTGAAACCAGCTCGGGAGTCAGACTCTGAAGCAAGGCACGTGTTTGAGATTTTAATTTTGTTTTCTAATTGCATAGCAAACTCGGTGAGAAAAACCCCCAACAACACACACTACTACATGTATCTATAGATTATAAGAGGCAAAAAGTCAATGAATGAATTGATTGATTTTGATTTTTATGTGAATGCCCAGACCTCAGGATCTTATTATAAGATACCAAATCAATCGTTACACCTCTCAAACTAAAAGTTGCTGCTAATGTGTATTGAATGAATCAAACATGTCTCTGCACAAACTCTACATCATAAACATTGTGATCGGTCACCTCCTCCAGACTTTAACCTTTGATACTATAAGATTCAATAAAGCACAACGAAGTGTTTGATGGTCATCCAGTTTAAAGAAATCGTAGGCTTGTGACATTTTACAGTCACATAAAGAACAATAAAACAAGCACAGAACCTCATTTCAACTCTGAAAATGAAACTCTGTAAAGCTTCTGAGGGAAATGAACCTGTTCATTGTAATGTTACATGTAAAAAAGGCTGGCTTTTAGAATATGCACTGAGAAAATATACAGTATCGTTCTCATACTGTATATTTTCCTCTCTAAATTTAGGTCAGGCATAGAGAGGTCAGTTACAGTGTTTCCATTTTTAGGTTCCACTACCCGGGCAGACTCTTGTTGTGTTGACCCAGAGGCCGGAGAGTAAAATAGACACATAAACCACTGCTGCACACACAAATCAGCTCCTTAACTTTTCCCAATTTTCTCATTTCATGCTTGCAAACTACAGATAGTCTTATTAGAAAACGTTAATACCGCTTCCGTGATCCAGTCACACCAAACCAGTTTAATGTTTGCTCAACTGCAAATGCAAACAATGATAATAGATTAGCAAAGCGCATGGGAAGAGCTCAATCTGGCGTGACATGAGACATATTTCCAGTTGAAACTATTTCTTACATTGTTTGATTTCAGTGTAAATGTCGTTTTAAAATAACTCCTCCTCTCATGAACAAGCTTTAAGTTCCACTATTTACAATTCCAAATATTTGCAAAGCTGGGTTTAATTTCCTGTCTTTCACAATTCAGTAACACTGTAATAACATAATACAGACAGGCAGTTGTGGTCCAGTTTCAACACACTGAGCCCAAACACATATCCTCTCCATGTCAAATAGGATCTTACGTAAGCCTGTGACATGAGCTCTGCTCTGTAAAGGGGGTCGACACAACCTACCAAAGCTCGTTATTACTAATGCATGTGTTTAGTGAGGCAGTGGTGTGAGTCAATGACTTGAGACTGCAGAGGCTGTGTACAGTGTGAAGACAATCTGACATGCAAAAAGAAATGAATTACATGAAATCATCAAAACGTTGGAATGTGGGGAACATGAGCAGATTGGGGCGCGGTTCTAATACTCAGCTGCTTCTGTTACTGCTCTATGTGCACTTGAGAAAGGGCAAGAGAGAGAGAGAGGGGGAGTGATTGCCTGTGTCTGTGCGTAAATGTTTGTGTCTGCTTGTGTCACTGTTAGCTGACGTGGGCCTGTGGTCAGTCTGGGATGAGTCCACTCAGCAGAGGCTGACCATGCCTGATTGGACATTGGTTTAAAGACTTAATGAGATAAAACCTGCAGACAAACATGGCACCAGGTCCCTGAATGCTGGTGCTTTACACTTGTTTACCTACTACACAATGTCTGTAATCTAGCCGCAGAAGCTCCACCCTGTAGTTCTCTTTTCCTCTGGATCTTCCATCTTAAACTGTAAGGTACTTAGTGATCTGTTATGTGCATTGGTGGCTATTAAAGTACTACTGAATATGTTAAACGATGAAGATTTGAAGACTTTTGCTGCAGTATAAATCATAAACATGGAAAAGACCAGAACATCTGCCATTGTTATTCCTCTTGCATGGTGCTCTGACACAGTGCCTTTGAATATGAGGCCACCTAGTGGCTTAGGTCTGACCACAAACTCTATCACTCTTCTGTTAACACATGTAATACCAATTCAGTTTTCCCTCAAAGTATAACTCACATCTTAATCAATCAATCAAATCAAGCAATCTCAATAAAATTTAGTTTTAAAGCAAACCAGGGTTCTTATTACCTCTGCCAAGGAGGGGTATGTTTTCATTTGTTTGTTAGTAGGATTAATGTACCTGATGTGTGATTGATCTTTACACCATAGACCAGATATAATTCCCTATTACCAGTTGACACTAATCTAAGTATCCAGAATAATGTAAAATATGAGTCTATCAATTGGACAAAATGGACAATATCAACTATTTCCCCCCCAGGTAGGTTATATTATTACATTTTGCTGTAAATGATTGCATTATTGAGAGACAGATGATGAGAGGATTGTTGGGCCTTGGCGGAGGTATGTGCTGTGACGCCACATGGTCATCAAAATAGTGATTGTGTCATTATCTCCCTAACTGACCGAGGCTGTAATGACTAAATCCATCCACACACTGGCACAGGCTCTGCGGGTCACAACGTTCACAGATCACACCATGTGACACATTTAGATCCTGTGGGCCTATTTACACACTTTGAGCTGTTCTAGTACCAGAGGAGCTGTGCCTTCCAGTTGAGTTAGCTGTTACCTGAGAGAGCTCCGGGATTGGTCGGACATGTTAATACCAAATTTCCCAGATTGCACCTCCCACATGGGGTGACCACAGGCTTAGCGTGAGCCTGATTAGATTTGTAGTCGCTTGGTACAAGATGTTAGCAGAGGCTTGCACACAAACAAATGCATGGACCTAGAATTACTTCTGTAAGTAATGTTTTGCTTTATTTTGTCAATGTGAATGTCATGTTTTTGTTTGATTTATATCAGCAAATCAGTTGCATTTTCATTTGTTTAGATTCTTATAAAGGGAATATTGATAAAAAATATATACATTGGTGATCAACACAAACTTCCCTTTCTTCAAATTTCAATTTGCTCTCTCTCTCTCTCTCTCTCTCTCCCTCGCACACTCTGTTTACTCTCTATATTTACCTTGTTGTCTTTAATGCTGACGACAAAGCTATTTTACTACCCTGCCTTATCGTGCAGGTGCGCACAATACAAAATGCGGAATTTCAGACACCTGAGCAAAGCACTCCTCTGCCAGGGGAATCCGTCATACTCATGGCCACTTTGTCTTCGCCGTCATCTCCAGGCAAAAATATGGGTCAGCTTGTTATCATTCTTAACTGCATCAGCCAGGGCTTTAGCAGTTTACAGATCCTGAACAGATGCAGCAGACAAAGAACTGAAAGGATTGTCTGCTGTTGTTTTAGCGCATTGACCTATCTGTCATACTGTCACATATCGTACATGCAAAACAAGGTCTGTTTGGATACTGATACTGATATTTCCTCGGGCAAGGAAGGGGAATTGTATTGTACTCATGTAACATTAACCCTGCGATATCAAGGCTGGATATTGGTTGTCTCAAAAATAGGAAGGCCTTTTTTTAATGGAGTGATGTGGTCGACATACTGCCATGGTTCTTATTTTTAGTTTGAGTATAAACATGGCAGTCAGCGCATTATCTGGAGTGACCATCTGTAGAAGTCAATACAGGAGATTAAGGAGATTGACACACAGCATCATTGTGTTGGACCTGGCCATGATTGAACAGACTGGTGTTCATTTTGTGTGTGTGTGTGTGTGTGTGTGTGTGTGTGTGTGTGTGTGTGTGTGATACTAAGGTTCGTTGTCATGCCAAGATTTACCACCTATTTTCAGGTACCGGCTCCAGAGAAAATGGTGGCCGCTGTGCTCACCTTGCTCACCTCAAGTAAACATGTTCAACCTCATCAGCAACTGCTGCACCTGGGTCTCCAGGATACAGGAACCATTCAGGTTCGCATAACTAAATGACTGAAGACTGACAGAATAACAGATAACATTTTAAAATAAGATAAACAAAATAACTGTAACACATATTTCAATGTAATAAGACCCTGATGTGGGGGAATACTGTCTTAGTTAATGTGCCATGTGCAGTTCATTGATGCCTGACGTAATATGAGGCCATTGTTATAATGTACAACTGTAAGTAAACAAAGCCAAATAGTGTTTAAGTTAAGTCAAATGCTAATACAAATACCTCTCCACAGGAAAGTGTCTATTCTAGTGGTTGGTCTTGACAAAGCGGGAAAAACATCCTCCATCAGGGGGATGTTACGAGGTAACTCAACAGTGACAGTCAAACTGGCTCACTGCGCCTTTAAAAGGTGCTTATAACAGGAGAAACACAAACAAATAACCAGTTTGTCTGTGCCAGTGCCCCACGGCATGGAAGCAGGACCCACCCACGGCTGCATCCGAAACGAGCTGAGGGTGGAGAACAACCTGGTCACCCTGCTGGATGTGGGAGGATCAGCGGAGTCGCGGGGAGCGTGGAGGGAGCTGTGTGGAGGAGCCCATGGCATCATCTTTGTGTTGGACTCCAGTGACAGGCAGAGGTTGAAGGAGGTCAAGGAGGTTCTGGCAGACCTGTTGAAACAACCAAGAGTGGCAGGAAAACCCATACTGGTGTAATTACAACCATCATACAGTATCTGCATTGTAAACAGTGCCCTCTTGTGGCCGTTAAGAACAAATACAGAACTAAATAATCAGCTGGGTAACAGTTGGTGTGGAAGGGGATTAACACAGGGTTGTGCTTTTCCTTTCTTCTTCTTCTTCTTCCTCTTCTTTGACTTCAGCTTGGCCAATAAACAGGACAAAATGAACGCTCTGCTGGGAAGTGAACTGATTGAGATTCTCTCTCTGGAGAAGCTGGTCAACCAGAGCCGCTCTCTGTGCCATATTGTAAGTGCTGTTCTGGCATCTGCTGCTGCAAAGTGAACAGATGAATGTAGATGTTCAGACAGCGTGCAAAGCATACAAACACGCAGGCATTCACAGAGCTTCAGGTTTCCCTCCCTCTCTCCCTCTTTCTCGCTCTCCCTCCCTCTCCCTCTCTCAGGAGCCTTGTTCAGCCTCGATGGACCTGCGACGTTGGTCAGACAGGAAGACTCTACGGGGCCTTCGCTGGCTGCTGCAGGCTGTTAATATGGATTACCCAGAGCTGTGTGCCCGTGTAGCCCGGGACACAAACAGGCCTCTGGCACCAGAGGAGAGGAAGAATCCAGGGAAAGCAGAGAAAGGACGAAGGAAAGCCAAGGGGGAACGGTCAGAAGTTCATAGCTGTCTTTCAGTCGAACAGATCGAGAGAAATGTACATATAACGTGACTTATTTTAATATGTATTTTCTTACCCTAGAATGCGATCCAGCAAGTCTGACCTTCGACCAAAAGACGAGGAGGAAACGTCAAAGACTGAAGGGAAATGTCATCCGATTCGAAACATGCTGCCAAAGGTTGAGATGGTTTTATGTATTATATTACAACATTACACAAGGCTCATGTACCAGATTACATTTACATTACTGCTGTGTGATGGCTGCCGTAAATAATGCCGCTCGTGTTGTTTACAGGAGACCAATCTGAAAAAGAAGCTGAAGAGAAAGAAGAAGAAGAAGCAGGTTAAGATTACTGAAAAAGGAGAACATCAAGAACGGGAACGTCAACAGGAGCAGCAGCAGCAGGAGGAAGAAGAGTTGGAGGAGCAGGAGAGTAATGAAGTGGATCAGGAACATTCTGGACAGAAAGAGAAAGCTGACAGTGCTCTGATCAGCCCGAAACAAGGCAAACCAAAACGCAAGACCAAGGTGAAGGAAGAGACTCTGGATGTGCCACAATCGCCAAACCACGAAGAAAATACACCCAAAGGTAAGATTTAGTGAGATGGCCCCATCTTTATTTTATGTATTTTGGGTTTAACGTTGGTTTTTATGTGTGGTTAAAAGGTGGGAAAAAGAAAAAGAAGAAGATTGTGAAAGTGAAAAGGAAAAACAAGATCAACACGGAGGAGACGCACGGACCTGTGGACCTCTCTGAGACCCTCGGTGAGCCTCATCCACTCACAGCAGCGCCTCAGACTGATGATGAGGTCGCTTGTTTTTTATTTTAAAAAGCTTAACCGTGTCTCCTATTACAGATCTTTACCGAAAGGCCATTCTGGCTCTGAAGGACCGGCAGAATCGGGGACAGTGAAAGAAGCCAGAATCCTAGTTTGTGTCCTGTGACCTGAGAGGAACACACAAACACACACACACACAGACACATGCATGAGCACCGTTACCTCATCCGGAGCTGATCCCTGAACATGAGGAGGATTAACTCCAGCGTGTGATGAAGGCCGGCTCGGAATATTCACCTTTAGATATACAAAGAAATGATGAGAAAATTAGTATGAAAGCAGTGAACTTGGCCAAATTTTGAATGTTTGTTTGTATGTTGTATAATATATGCATTTTGACTGAAAGGTAACTTTTTAAACTGTATACATTTTTTATTATTGTTTGTGCTTAGTAAAGTAGAAGACATTGTTGAAGTAAATAACATCTATATAATTTTACAATAAATATTTTTTGTTATTTAACTGACTTAATGTTCTCTGTGTTTTTGTTACAGCAACATCTATCTGTCTATTTGTTATTTGTATAAGCTTTTGAGGTTCCTAGGCGTCCCTATCACTCATTTAGCTGTAACCAAGGCAACCATGACAGTTATGTGGCATTTCTGCTAGATTGAGGAAGCAGATATTGCCCCCCCCCCCACACACACACACACACACACACACTTACTCTATATATAGGGCAGTATGGACAAAGGTCAGTAAAGGTCAGTAGCCATGTAGTATGTATGATGTTGACCTTACTGATAAACAAACTGGTAAACAAAGTCTGATACCAGAGCAGAGTAGCAATCTGTGTTGGTTGTACGAGGGAAAACAGCGAACAAGCAAAGGGGGTGGGGGTTAGGGAGAGACAGGGAGAGAGAGATGTCGAGATGAGTTTGAGTTGTGGGGATGAAGATGGTTTATGTGGGTGGGATGGGAGGCAAGCGTAGGTAGGAGGAGGGGGTTCAGGGGGGAGTCCTTAGCTCCGCCCCTGGATCCAGGGAACTGACACGCCATTTCTAACACCAGTGTGACGCCTCCCCCCCTCTCCTCCTCCTCCTCCTCTCCCGGTGCATCATCTTCACAGGGAAACCGTCAGAGTTCCGTTCGGCTCAGTGGGGAGAGACTGTGCGTGCACGGAGGAGAAGATGGCCTCACCAAGGACAATAACCATTGTAGCTCTGTCTTTCGCCCTGGGCTTGTTTTTCGTGTTCATGGGGACCATCAAGCTCACACCGAGACTAAGCAAAGACGCATATAGCGAAATGGTAAGTCAGTGTTTGTCATGAAGTGCCTGGGATGAAAGACGGGCCATTGTTCTGAGGCGACGACTCGGATCGTGTGCTAAGATGCAGACCTCGATAGCAAAATACGTGGAAATTAACTGATCCTGCACTTATTTGTTCATCCAACATGGTTTTATCTTCTCTGCCTGCCTTCTTTAATGTGAGAAGCCTCCATTCATCCCCCGTCAGTGAATCCTTTTATCGAAGATCTGCTGCATTGCCTCTAAGAACACAGTTAGCACCGATGCTTGTCTGGATATATTATTACATCATAAAACCCTGCCGCGTTCATTACATCACCCAAAGCACGTATTCATGAAATGTCCACAATCAAAACCCATTAAACACTCAGAATAGGAGCGAGTGAATGGATGAATCGTCCCCCTCTCACCCTAACATATGTTACTGTACACCGTACGCGAAACCACGCTGTAAACAAACTGATCCGACAGTAATGATGTCAGTATAGATTGATATTTATATATATTTTTTATTGTAGTATGGTATATATGTGCCATTTAAGAGCAATGGCGGCACATTCGAGCATTCTCTGTCAGACGCACCTGCTGGTCCCTGTGGCGATTTGCTCTGTTTGGAACATGTCGGCCGCCGTACACGTACTATTCCTGTTTAATACATTTAGGGCTGTTTTAAAAAAATAAATGTTTGTTTCTGTGGAGTTTGTTCCGTGTGGTCTGTTACATGTTAGAGTATATTGTATTATTAATTAATTAATTAAAGTTCCCAAATGTTTAGCTTAAAGTCTTCAGTTTAATTGTGTCACTTTAATAGACACGTTAGAATTACAGTTACAACTCTGGTAAATGTTTAATAAAAAACGATGTGGATGATGTCATAGGGTAAATACAGTTTCTACAGGGTGATCACAACACAAAATTTCACCGTAATTTGAATTGAAATTACAAAATTGCATTAAACTTTATACATTTCCCAAATTATAATTACAGCCATAGTTAGTTGTGTCTGTGGCGAGAAAAAGTGTCCACAGTGTGAAAGGTGTATCTGTCTCTAATGCACTCATAACCTGAGATGTATGTGTTAAGGAAGTATCAAATATTTATTTTTCCTTTTCAGAAAAGAGCTTACAAGACCTATGCAAAGGCACTGCCAGGCCTGAAGAAGATTGGCATCAGCTCGGTTCTGCTCCGTAAGATCATCGGCTCTCTGGAGGTTGGCTGCGGTGTCGTTCTCACGCTGGTACCGGGCAGACCAAAGGACGTGGCCAACTTCTTGCTGCTGTTGGTCATGCTGGCCGTGCTCTTCTTCCACCAACTTGTAGGAGACCCCCTGAAACGATACGCCCACGCTTTAGTCTTTGGGATTCTTCTCACCTGTCGACTACTCATCGCCCGCCAAGGTGATGACCGGCCAGAGAGGGAGGACAGCAGGGAAGAACAGCACATTAATGATCAGGAAAAGAACAAGGTCAAGCAGTCTTAAAGTCCTTTTTTTCCATTTCGGTCAAAACTACACTAAAGAGAACCCTGTGCGCCTGTTTGGACTGTGGTTAATACAAGTTTGAAGGAAACGGTCACTCTCAATAAGAATGCACATCCTGACTGTTTACTGGTTACTCTCACCTTCTCCTCTGCACTGTAATTGTGAAACTGAGAAACCTGTTCCATACATGATCCGATACATAACTGTGGACAATCATACTTGTCAAAAGTCTTAATATTGGCTCACTGTAACACACGTCATCAATCAGTCGTCCTTCCTTGTCCCTGTTCATTTCATTCCTACAGAGAGTTAAATGTGTTTTTTGTTCCTACGCAAATATGAATTTTAAAGAAGTTACATGTTGATTTGTGAGCAACGTTCTTCATAATCAAATCTTTGTAACTTGTTTTTCTGGTTTCTTTTTATATTAGGGCAAAAGGAGGCTGATACTTCATGTATTCCATTATTACATTAGCTCAAGCATGTTTTGTTATTGGCAAAAAGTATAGTTCAGAAACCAAAAGAAACAGTGTTGGCAGATTTTTGTATTAAATATAGTAAAACTAGTATTTATTCAACATCTACATTACATGTGATTTTTGGTGCAGCGTTCACAGAGAACCTATTTTAGAAAGGAAACATTTTAAGTCTAGTTCATATTTCCAGCTCAGTAAATTTCCAAGAACTGTGCATGAAATCCTTGTTCTAAAAAAATAAGTTAAATATCCCCTTTGTCCCTTTAGTTGCATCATACTGAAATCGTTTCTGCTGATCATGTGTTTCCAGAGCAACGAAATGACAAATGAAATGATAATTTATGCCTGTTAAATTTAGTTTCCTCTTGTAATACACGGTTAAAGTCTCAAATGTGTTAGTCTTTTTAAATCTTTGGTTTTCTGTTTGACTGTATTTCTCATTGAAGATTGAAAAAGTATTTCTGTTTCTATTTTGCTTTGGGGATGAAATGAGTTGTTACTCATTGTTGGTTACTTTTAAGATTCACAGTATTTCTGTACAAATTAACGATATACAACTAATAAAGAACTGGAGGCGGGACTGACTGAATACTGTTTGTCATTTTATTTCATTAAATAATACAACTTAAACGGTACAACGTTGTGATACTAGGCGAGAACTAACAGAATAGCGAGTTTTAGTAACACTATTTTAAGTACTGCACTGAGAGTTTTCACTTAATTTCATGAAGCAAATCTTCGAGTAGAACTTTTTATTTGTGTATGTTGATATTTTATTCGATTTAAATTAATGAATGACGAAACAAAAACAAAGCGGCGACGACGTTTTGCGACAGACAGTTAGACGGGAAACTCCCAGAAACCCACGGGGCGAGGTGGGTCACACTGCGCACGCGCGGTTCAAACGGTCGCGCGGAAGATTTGAGTTTGGTTTGAATGACGGAAGATGGAGGACAACAGATTCTTTATTGGGAAGTAGCAATGTAGTAATGGCAGCGAATTTGGACTTGTCGGGACCACCGGATTCGGATTCGTCGCATTCAAGCGACCAATCTGTTTCCAATCGTAGCGTCAACAGAAGTTTGAGACTTGCGGAGAGAGAAAGGAGGAAGAATGAGGCGGAGGACCCGTTGGTTTCGGCGTTGAAGTACTTCTCAGAAGGTACGAAGTAACCGTAGCTAATGAGCTAACTAACATTAGCAACTGCTCCAGTATTTTCACTAACAGCAACATGGCCAGGGAGCATTTAGTTAAATTGAATGTTCCCAGTGTTACTATAAAGTTACTGAGTTGTCCGCTCTTTCTTTAGCAATGTTTTTTAAATAGAGCCCCAACACAATTGTGCCTCTCCGTTGATATAGCATCGCGTCAGTAGCTACAATCGCTCATCACTGCAGAAAGCACAACATCTAAACAGACAATTTGTGATTAAATCAGCGGACACTTTTATGTTGTTCTGGTTCAGTTGTCCCGGGGAGTTTTTTTTAATGTGGCATTTTTATTTGAACGTGTATCTGACCACACAGTAACCCCGAGACATACATGTAACAGGGAAAGGTCCGTATTTGTCTCTGTTATTAATGTAAAGAATGATCAGTAGTAAGAGGACTGTGACCTCATCATTAAACTAACTGGAAAACAGCTCCCAACTAAACTAATCTAAATCTAAGTAAAACCTAAAATCGACTACTATTTTCCCACTCTATGGGGGGCGTGTTAAGCCCCAACGAAGTACCCAACAGAGCAAACTGTATGTTTTGAGTCCAGATTTGAATAAGATCTTTTGTTTCCTACATAAAAGGTATGTTGTCGTCCTTACTAAAAACTGCTACATATGGAATGTGCAGATGAAACGTGTCTTGCATGTAGTCTCACTACATGACGGTATCTCGGAAATATTTGACCTTTCAACAAAACAACCCATAGTTTTTAGAGGACACATAGGCTATGACTTTATACTATGTCATACTCACTGTCTACATACTGCTGCCCCCGGTACTGTCTCTACATAACAACATCATTACATAATAGTATGATAAGATACGATTTTAGTTTAGTTTCGAGAGATTCTGGTTATATTTGGTTTAGTAATTGTTAGTAAGTAATTGTTTTTTTAAAGTAATTGTTTTTTTTAAGTAAGTAATTGTTTTTTTTAATTAATGTTATATGCATGATTATCGCTGTCCATTTTAAGGAAACTTTTCTTGCACACACACATACACACACACACACACACACACACACACACACACACACACACACACACACACACACCGTGATGTGATATCGTATCTTTCTCCTCTAGTCGATGCAGGCACTCCTGTGATGGGAAACGATGAGTTGGAGGGGAACCTGGTACAGGTGGAGAAAGTTGCCTACAGCAGAGGACTGCCTCCTGAGGCCATCTCTGTTATGTTGGAGTTTGCCATGAGCCTCCGTATGGGTAAGATAGTCTGGTAGCAGTGCTTGATTTATAATTCATTTTGTCTCATGGGGCACAGGTCAGACTATTTCTAACACAGGGACAGGCATTGTCTGACCATGTGTTTGGAACATGCTGTATGTCAAGTAACCATTGTTTGAGATTCTTTTTGCAATCTCAATTGTTTGCTTGTAATAAGTAATTTATAGTTTGCTTGGCTCTCCTTGTGTAGGTACCAGTCCCTGTGCTCGTGTGCTGAAGTGTTTGATCCCTGCCTCTGTGGTGCCACAAGAAGCTGTTGTTCGAGCAATAATTTGGCTGGGTGTAGGAAAAATCCCCATCACCACACAAGTAAGGACAAAATCACTGATTGTGGCCGAACTGCTAGTTTTAGTGTTTCATTTCAATGGAATTTTTAAATGATCAACCGAAATAACAAAGTGTGAACGCTCCAGGGTTGAGAGTAGCAGACCGCTAATTATTAGGAGGAAGACTCTGGTGACGGCTCAGTGACCAGAAGAGGCCAGCGACTCGTTTATGCAAATGATCTAGATTTTCACTGAAACACAATCAGTATTTAACTGCTCATTATCTTTCTTTTTAATAAATTGAAAACATTTGAAGTTGACCTAGGTTATTAAGTAATTATCTTATGTCAAATGCTTTCTTTTCACAAATGTAATTATTCAAATAGCAAAATAGTAACGGCTATAACAGTGTTGAGATGAGTGAGTGTTGATTTGTCTGACTCTGAGTTCAGCTTGTAACAATAATTAACGCACACCTATTTTTCAGATTCTTTTCATAAAGTGGGTGCTGACCATGTTTGACATGATTGACACAAAGGACCAACTCCGAGCTGTTTACGGCTTCATCTTCAGCTTTGTGACGGATGAAAATCTGGTATGTGCTGTTGTGACAAGCCATCATTGTTAATAAGCCCTTTAATCCCATTTCTAGCTCTTTTTTGATTGACACATTTAAGGTTTGTTGTTTTTTTGCTCATTTAAATACCAGATTTTAATCACAATTGAATTAAAATTGCCCTTTCTTGTACGGTGTCAGTAATGATTTAATTCCTGAATCCAGACTGACTTAATATACAGTAAACTTGTTATATATTCACAAGTCTTATTGGTTGTTTACTGACACAGTGACATGACTTCACTGCAGCACCATGATATGAAATCACTCCATTAACCCTAAAGATGCAAATGAAACTGATCTTGCTGCATTTTTTCTTTTTTTCAGTGTCCCTTCATCTGCCATCTGCTGTACCTCTTGACAAGAAAGGAAAGTGGTAAGTCAATCACGCCTGAAATATGGCACACATGTTTATCGACCTTTCCAAATGATTGCCTCATTTATTTTTTGCCTGATTGCAGTGCGAGTCTTCAGAGTCCGGAAGCTTCTGGATCTACAGTCTAAACTGGTAAACGGCTTGGTTTTTCTAATGCGATTTTGAAATTGTCCGTATGGAAATCTATTCCGACAGTTTCTCTCATGGGATCAATAAAATCAATCTATTTATTGATAAATTGAAGAATTGTTAATGTTTTCTGCAGCTGTTTTCCCATAAACTGTCTATCCTGGTTTACTTTAGATTGTCCAAATAAGTAGTGGTATATAGCAAAAAGCCAGGTTGTTTTTGCCCAGATGTATTATTCAATACATTGATATTCTCTCCTCAGGGAAGGCAGCCATTCCTCCTGCACCTGCTGTCACTGTACAAAGTGTTTTGCCCTGAATTGGTGACACTCTCCATTCCGTCCAGAATGAGGGTTTGTAAACGTTCTGTTAGGTCAATGTCATTCTGCTGTTATACCTTACGACCATCATTTCCAGAGCAAGTACATTTATGTATTTTCTTGTCATACAGACCGCATTTAGGAACCACAATTCCCCCTGGAAATCAGCGTTGATTGCGGTCCTGAAGAGGAACGGCTCCCAGGTTGCCTCCAGCAGTAGCGTGACCTCCCTGATGAAAGATAAGGCCGGCACCAGGAAGAGGGTATGCAAAGCGCTTCTGTTTTTGCAATTTAATCTGATTCATTTGAGATAGATTTGAATGTTTTTCCCCCACAGCCTAGATAGCCGGTTCAGGCAGGCTGAAGTTGCACTGCTGTGATCACTTGTGACACTAAGGGCATACTGTAATACAGATCCACTGTAATATCCCTGTGTAATAAGGAGGTCTATTTACGCTGTCACAGTCACTGCAAACTCTCCTGAGCTGCTCAAGCTGCTTCTTTACTGCACAGTTTTTTGTAACCATTTATGTAACAATTGCTGCTTGTCTTCTTCCCGGCATTCCATCTATCCTCTGTCACTCAAGTATTCAGCTGTAGACTAGTTTCAGACAAGAGTTAAGTTTTCTCAGGGAGAAAGACTGTGACTGTTGCTCTCAGTGCTGTGTTTGTGCTAAATGTTGGCCCTTTATTGATTCCGGGAAATCGCCCATATGCTCACTTTCCTGTTTTATTGTGCTTTCTTAGAAGCATTACCATCTGGTACTGCCACAATTGAATCCTGCTCTTCAGACACAGGCTCAGACTGAGACATCCACCAGCAGAAAGATGGTCCCCCTGGTGCAGCTCCACTCGGCAGCTCAGCTGCTGGAAAACATCCATCGTATAGAGGTAATCTCTTCTATGATGAATCTGTGTATGTTGACCATCATGCGACTACTATTTCACTCTTGAAGGCAACCACGTCCCTTTTCATCTGTGCTATCCATTATTTGCTCTTTCGCTACTTCCCGCTCCGGAGCTATGGGACAGCTGTTAGCTCCAAGACACCTGGATTGGGAGGGGATGGAATATGAGCATTTAAATAAACAAATATGATGATCAGCTTCTATGTGTTATCAGAATAGGTCTCATTTAAAGGTTGCTATCTCCTCTTCACCACAGGGTGGCGCTCTATCACTGTTACAGTCTGGCCTGTGTTTTGTACCAGGCTGCTGACAATTTTGCCTTACAGAAACCCCGGCTGATGTTGCCTAAGGGCTGAAATTTGTTTATCAGAATTAAACATAAACCAGCAGCACGAGAACCGTCCTTATCATTTGTTTTTTTTAAACAGACTATTGCATCTTTTAAAGATTTCATGATTGTTTTGTTTCATCTTACGAGTAATGAATTATTAGCCAGCGCACAGAGATGAGACGTATCTGAGTAATGGAAAAAGTTACAAAACAAATAGTGATATAAGAAGACCTCCCCATAAATGTGTATTTGCCCTGCAGATCCATTGACCTGATAAATGAACATAAATCATGTTAAAAGGCTTATGGGCTTTTATGCTTCATGCTACATAAATTTTCCTCTTTCACTGCCCACAAAGCCAACAAAAGCAGCAAGGCATACGGATGGCAATACCATCAGCTGCTTTATAGCCAAGAAGCTGTACTTTACTGTGTCCCAGGACAGACGGATGACTCCAGTCAGTCAGACAGACAGCTAATCAGTACCCGGCATTGACACAACATTGATTATCTCTGTCCTCGGCTGCACTCCCTGTTGTCAAAAGCAGAGGGCTTTTTATCTCAGATGAATGAAACAGTTGGTCCCTGATTAATGGAGGACCGAGCTTTGTCTGCTCACAATCCGTCTTCACCTCTTTCTCATTAATTTAATATACTTGATTAAGTCCACATACGAGGAGGCAGATGTTACATACACACTGACTGTAAAGTACCAGACAGTCTTGTGTTGTGTGATGGAAGCAAAGTCCCAGAGCTGGCATTATGGCGATTATTGGATTGTGAAGAATAAGCTAGTGGTGGATTAATTGCCCACTCAATGAAAACAAGGACATAAATATCAGGGGATTCTTCTTCTTCAGCAGGTGAACTAATCTCCCATTTTAAAACTGTCGCACAATCCAGCTTTGCGTGTGCGTGCGTGCGTGCGTGCGTGCGTGCGTGCGTGTGCGTGCGTGTGTGTGTGTAAGTAATGGAATCAATGTAAGCCTTTGTGAGTGGGCAGTAGATTGCTTCTCTTTACTTCTCTGCTTTGTGAATATCCGATGGTATTGTCCTCTCCACTATGATTTTGTAATACATTTCTCTAAAAAAAAAAAATGTTTTTCTCTTTACTTATATCAGCTGCCAGCTCAGATGGGCTCTCTGCTGGGCTCCAGTTTGGCACTGCAGTACCTGGACTGTGTTCAGGATGAGTCGGCCCTCCTGCGCCTCAACTATTGGCTGGGCCACGCTCTATACGAAGGTACGAGGGAAAGATTCATCCCAGGGAAAGCGTTGACCTTGAGATAAACCCAAACATGTCGCATAGGCAGCACATCAAAGTGATTCTCTCAGAATAAGGTTCAAAAGAAACCGGCGCGACCTCACTGTGGGCAAGAGACAGTGAGCTTTTTCAATTTCATTCCCTTGACTTCTTCACTCACTTAATATCTTTCTTTGTGTTGTTTTCGTGAAGAATTCTTGTTCTGCAGTGACGGTGGAGGCTCGCAGAATTCCGAGGAGGCTCTGCTGTTTCTGGACCGGCTGCTGTCCACACAGCACTTTCTGCAGGTCAGCCTCACCGCTCAAGGCCCTGGCGCCGACCGCTCTTTGTGACACTATTATCTTGCAACCGCACGCTCTGCTGACATTCACTGTTTGTCAGTAAGTATAACCACATTGATTTCACGAAGGCTCTTCCACTTGTCTGGTTTGTTTACCCAGGAGGGGTTTTCAAGTTCAGAGGGCTTTCTCTACAAATTTCTCAATATCTGGGATGGCTCCCTCCACCGCCCGCAGATCCTGGGCCTCCTGAGCAACATCCCTGTTGTCCCCAGTTCCTGTGAGTATTCTTTTCCTTTTCTGCTGTCACGCTCTCCCAGCAAAGTGCTCCGGTTGGTTAAATGTGACGCTAAATCGACGCGAATCTTGTCTCCATCTCCATACAGACATTGGGCGAGTTCTGTTTGAGCCACTCATGCAGTTGTTCTTCACATCCACGTTGTTCTTCAAGGTAGGCTTTCTTCTCTGAGTCACCATGTAGAGCAAGATTCTGTAGCTACTGAGTTTGAATAGTTAGAAATGGTTATCAAGTGCTCATTATGCTCAATCCCTGTGTGTGTGTGTGTGTGTGTGTGCATCCTCTCCAGTGTGGCTTGATAGAGTGTCTGAACAACATGCTGTTGAAGTGGCTGACCTGGCACTCCGTGTATGCTCTGGACGACGGCTTGGACATTAGCATCAACAGCCACACCACTATGTGAGTCTCACACAATTTATAGATCTGAATCTCAACGTAGGTATAAAGGTTGTGGATCTGTATGATTTGTCGTCTTTCCACTCAACTCACCCCGGTGCCAGACAGCCTTGTACACTATTCATATCCAGCCTGAACTCATGCTCAGTTATGTTTGAATTGGAACAAAATGGTCTCTTGTGTCCCAGTTACATTGAGTTATGTCAAACTATTGCCGCTTTCGCTCCCGTCTAGCTTTGTCTCAACCCACCCACACTTCACTCTGGTGTACACACTTGCATAATAGCCGTAATTTTGTATTTTGTTAGCAGTACTGAATTATGCTGCCATCATTCACCAGCTTCCAAAACAACTAATACATATCAAATGGTGCAATCAATCATTGTATTTATGTAAACGCACAATACAGCTATCATATCAAATGATTGTGTTTTAACAAGTGCAATCGCACAATAAACGACCCTAAACATTGCAAAATCCATTTTTATTCACTGCCATTTCCAAATTCACCTCTGGTATTTTAGTGGGAGGAAGACTCGCAAGTGAAATGTAGAAATCACTGATTGCAGAGTGTTTGCGAACACTTTTCCTAACATGGGTCTGTGCCTGTGATCTGCAGTCTGATTTGGAAATTTACGCTCTGTCGTATTAAAGATCCGACTCACTGATGGAATGATTACGCTCCAAATGCAAATTATCCGACTTGTGTCTCAGTTTTCATCCAGCGAGTGCTCGGCGTGCTTTTAAGGGCGTGTATCTGACTCTCTGCTATGTCATCTGTCCCAGAAACATGACTCTGTCTGGGTTCAAGGACTCCCTGATGGAGCTGGTACATTTTGTGGGTCGCCTGGCCACTGTGGGCCTCCAGCTCGAGGGCTGTCGCACTCTGCTCCTCAGCTTCATCCTGGACTTCTATGAGACGGTAACAACAACACCAACGATTACTAGCAGAGCGGTTACGATGACGATGATGCGCTTCAGGTGTAAGCGGCTCGCTTCTCTTCTCTTGCAGGTGTGTGACATGTTTCTGAAGTATGGTCTCCCCCTAGTGGTCATGCCCCCGGTTGGTGTGTTTTACGCAGCCCTGTTTGCCACCGACCCCGTCAGTGTGGACAGACTGGCCCACATTATGAACAGGTGAGGACACTTCATCTTAAGACTCAGGCACACACCAGGACAAACATGCTGTATGTAATATGTAAGGGACTGGAATCAGAAATGGCTTACTCTAGGTCCAATGTGAACATTTGAGTTATGGTAATGGGTGTCAATACACTTAAGCTCTCCTATCCTTTTGAAATGTTATTTTCAGGCATAATTTGTACTTCCAGGCTGCAACTAAATATACAGTGTCACATAACTGGCTAGAAGTAGGAAATGTTCATCTAAGCTAAGCATCTAATGGCCACGGCAAGAGAAAAATGGAATCAAATGATGACGATGTTGATAACAGGTTTTCCAACAATTAAGGGTCACAGAGGTCACTGTTTTTATTTTTTTTGAACAGGTATAAGGTGAATTTGTTATCGGCCAGGAGTCAAGAAAAGGTAGCGGAGGTAAGGAGAAGCATTCTTTTCTCTCTATGCGTGTGTGAGGAAGATGAATTGAGCTGTCTGCTTGTTATTCTTAGCTATAGTGACACAACATTTACATTCCTGTCAGTACATACAGTCCATATTTTAGTACTTACAAGTATAATTGGGTGAAAATTGTTGTCATTCTTATATTATGACGAAGAGGCGAGCTGTGCAGTTATGTTTTCCATGAATAGACGCCAAAAAAAATACATTTTTCAATGCATTTCCTGCAAATTGATTGACACTTGAAGGATTTATTTAGAGAATTGAATTGAATTATTTTGTGTTCTGTACGTTGTTAGATTTGATGCGCGTGTGGTTTTTCAGAGATGTTGGCATCACCTAGTGCTGCCCTTAAGGAATCCACAATCATCTGTCTGCAGCTGATATACTGCAAGGGCCCCCCTCTCACAAAGAGGGCTTGAAAAAACTTGCTCATTTTCATACAACAGCAGCTGTGTGACACAAATTAACAAGTAGATGTCGAGCAGCCAATAAGTTCGACTGAAAAAAGCCAGTGGTGCTTCTTGTCAAGAAAAACGGGCTCGCTAAATGACATGCAAATTAATCAGCGCATTAGAGGGGAAATGCTGAAGAGATTCTGACATGCAGAGCGGTTCTTTGAAAGTCCCTCTCTCCAATTTCCAGCAGGCCTTTAACATCAGCCGACAGACGTTCCGCGAATTCAACCACTATTTGGCCACCATGGTCAACTGCCTGTGGAACTCCAAAATGTTTCAGCCCGGCATGGCTTTACAGCTGGGAGAGGAGCTGCTTATCAAGAGCCGAGTGCCACAGTACCAGGCCAGCTACGACCTCATCCACCACCCCGCCTTTATGTGCTACGCTGTCGACTTTCACCACCAGGTAGGCCGTGCTTCGTCGTACCTTTTAATGCAATCAACTGGTTTTTTGATGTACCGGTATGCTGCTCATCTGTTCTGTTCAGGTCGCTTAATAGACTTACTGGTAGATAAGGCGACACGTGTGCTATTAATGTATCTTTCATAGAAGATCCATTAATACCGAAGGACATTTTATTATTAATGGGAGCTGTATGAGACTTGAACTTTCATCATGTTTAATAATATAAGGAGCCTTTTTTTGGTTCTATCCAACTCCAACCATCCAGCAATGTTCTTCTGAGAGTCACCAGGGTGGGCTGACGTTACATGTTTGTGTTTTCTCTTTGCTAGTGCTGGCCAGAGATGAAGTGCAAGGACCACAATTTCATAAAGGTACGAGGAGTCTCATTTTTAGTTTCCTCATATCTAATAGACTTCACCCATCTAGCTTTCATAAGTATTTCTTTTTGTAGAGTTCAGTTCTGTTCATTTTATTGTCCCCCGGGGAAAATCTGTTTACAACGAGAGCCCATTAAAAACAATAAAAATCACAATAGAAACACCAAAATACAAAATCCACACGCTGACTCATAAAGCAAACACAAAAGAACACATAATACAATACTGGAACACAGCGCAGAGGGAGTCGATACTATGCACAAGTGACAATGATTAGATACAATGCAGCCCATGTCGCTCAATTGATAAGGTGCAGAGGTGAAGTGCTTAATGTGCCCAAGTGCTCAACTAATGGAAATAAACACATAGTATACAAGTTGTTATTTTGAGAGATTAATTGGAGAATTCTAAGATGTCTTTAATGTTTCTGTGTTTCTTTTTGTTTTCAGGATCCTAAGCTCCGGGGCTGGTACTTAGAGTACCTGTCTGCTCAGGGTTTTGATGGTCTTAAACAGTTTCTCCACACAAACATCAGCTGAAGTTTGACTTTGGAGGACAACAAACCTGTCAACAAACCAGCGGTAGACGTTGGTTTGTTGACACACCAGTGATACCCCCCATTGGAGAGTATCACTCAAAGACTTGTACATATTTTCCTTCCTCTTGTTCAGGCAAGCTATTTCCCCAGTAACCTGGGTGTGTTTTAATGTACATAGTTGTGTATCCTTGTTTATCTTGTATTTTACATTAGTTTTACCCATTCAGTAGTTTCACACACACACAACGTTGCCCGAGCGGCTGCTTGGCGGAAACAGTGTTTGGAGTCGGTTCCAGTTAGGGAAGTACATGGTAACCAGAGAGAGACAAGATGTTTACGGCAAAACAAGCAATGAAACCTGTAATTGAATCCTTTAAGTGCATATAAAGCAACACTTCATTGTTGTGTAAACTTATCTGGACAAAGGAAAAGTAACAAGCAGACAGGTCAGTGAGAAATAACCACAACATCAAATACAACACAGGATTAAGGTCAATTCCCCGTATGGTTAGCTGAAGTTATTCCTTTCATTTAGTGACATTGTATTTGTACATACCAACCTGGAACCTGACACCACACTGAAGATTTGAAGCTTTCTATGTATGCATGGCCGCCTGCAGCCAGCGATGAAGTCACTGAGCTCCAGACCTCGCTAATTATTTCAGAGTGAAAAATAAAAATTGGTTGTATAACTGTATAAATCGCCAATGGTTGAAAGCATCTCCTTTGTGTGTGTGTGTGTGTGTGTGTGTGTGTGTGTGTGTGTGTGTGTGTGTGTGTGTGTGTGTGTGTGTGTGTGTGTGTGTGTGTGTGTGTGTGTGTGTGTGTGTGTGTGTGTGTGTGTGTGTGTGTGTGTGTGTGTGTGTGTGTGTGTGTGTGTGTGTGTGTGTGTGTGTGTGTGTGTGTGTGTGTGTGTGTGTGTGTGTGTGTGTGTGTGTGTGTACATGTAGTTTGCAATATCGGCTTCATCACTTCAATGGCAGAGCTGGGAGAACCCCAGCGAACACACGACGAGCAGCAGCGACACAGCAAAATAAACACAACTGGCGCAGCAGCTGACGGCTCCGTAGAGCAAACAAGCTTAATTGAAATACCAGCTTTACTGAAATACTCATTAAATTAATAAGAGGAACTTCCACCCGTGCCAACACCCCAAATTAAAGTCAAAATTGCAACATGGCTCCAGTGTCTGGCTCACATTGAACCTTACCCTCTTGACACACATCAGCCTGATGTAAACCACCACAGATGATGAATACCTGTTATCAAAATAATATGGGTGTGTGTGACATAGTAAGTGAGGTGTTTGGGTGGTAGGCGGAGGGAGAGACCAAGGGAAATGCCATACACACAAAGGCAAGTGTGGAGTGTTTAATATATAATGGGGGCTGTACATAAATGTTATTTTCATTTGTTGACAGCAAAGCTAATTAGCTGTGTTTGTAGGTGTTAATGCAGTAAATAACCTTAAACCCACCCCCCACCCCCACTCACCTTGGTACATTCTGAGCCCTGGCTATGGCCCTGTGTATATGCCTGATTGTTTGTTTTAGCACAGCTTGCCATCTGTTATTCCCATGAATCTCGCACATTGTTAGAAAATAAACGAGTGTAAGACTTACAGAGGAAGCCAATAAACCTCATGTTTGTGTTTGAACATGACATCACCCCTCTGGGCAGAGAGATAATGAGTTTAGTTACTTATGCCCTCCTGGTATCGGTGAGTTTTACCTCGATCAAACTGCACCAATTTCACACGAATCCTTTATGTGGATAAGTATCGGAATCTTCTACCATCTGGAGAATATTTTTCTTAAATTGACTAAACCTTCTGGATGTGAAATATAGGCCCCTGGCTCCCTCTGCTTCTGCTCAAATAAACACCCTCACAACCTTTCTTCTGTCTGTGGCATGTTGAATTTGCCAACTTGCCTTTGCTTTTGTGTGTGTGTGTGTGTGTGTGTCTCTCAAAGCAGTGCAGCCAATGTTCTGATCCACCAAAAATGTAGACCTGTAGTTTAATTTCCCATGTTACCTTTCACCTGTGAAAGAAAAGAGCAGGTAAGTATTGGCATCACCTTTTGTTTAAACACACACACACACACACACACACACACACACACACACACACACACACACACACACACACACACACACACACACACAGTATCCGTGTTGTTCCACAGCCAGGACAGATCGGATGCATCGATTTAAGTAAGTTTTTCTCTCAACCATCCATCTCATTTGCTGACAATGACAAGATTTCCGCATATGCACTTGAACATTGAACCAAATGTCATCTCTCCCTCTCCTCCTTTAGGACCCCCTCCCTCCCTTCCTCCCACCCTCCTCCTCCTCCTCCTCCTCCTCCAGGATCGTCAAACGGACTCTCGGCGCTCCCATGGCGCACTCGAGCCGCGGAAGTTCCCCCGACTCCCGGTGCTGCAAACGGACCTTCTCCTCTGTGAGAAAAGTGTCGCAGAGTTTAAATCCCCCGGTGGTTTGACGCGAATGAACAGATCCCTCCTTAAAAAGCAGCAGTCTGTCCTCCGCTGTCGGTGTCACGCGTACAGACAGACAGGGAGAGAGAGTGAGACAGACAGACACACCGGTCCAGCGCTGCTGCTCCCCGGATTCAAATCTTCATTGCGCCTCCGCCGCCTCCGCTGCTGCTGCTGCTGCTGCTGCTGCTGCTGCTTCTCCTCTCCTCACTTTCTCCTCCACATGAGTGTCTTATTTCTGCCTCTCTGCGAAAACATTCCACCTCAACTGTGTCAGTGATACCCGAACCGGATCCTAACCTCAGGAGAGAGAGAGAAAGGTAAGACTGATTTTGATTTAAAGTGTTCTCAGCTGAAAATGTGTAACCTTAACATCCAGGACGGAACAGAGGAGCGGCTGCGTTCTAATTCTCTGCTCTGGTCCTCTTGTGCATGTTGAAGAGGAGCCTGTGTGCTATACTGTGCTCATGGCTCTGGTCAGTTAAGACCCCCAGACGACGTCAGTTTGATGGATGGGCTTTGCTTTAACAGCTTTAGGGTGACCAGCCTGTGTGAGCTCCGGGCGCTGTCGGAACAGAAGGTGCGTAAATAGAAAGGTTTGGCAGGTGCACCGTGGAAAGATTCTCTTAAGTGTTCTGTATGTTGCTGACAGAGTGGGAAAGAAACACGTTTACTAATTAGCGGTTGACAAGTGCGTGCGTGTGCTTGCGTGTGCGTGATCAAGTCAAGTTTCCCCGCAAGTGAGAGAGAGTGAGAGGCGCATTCAGGAGCTTTCTGTCTCATCCAGGTCCTTCGGGTCGGAGTGACGGCAGATTGAGGCGCTGAGCCGGATTTGAACTCGAGGTTGTCTCGAGTAATTATGGTTACAATTACATGGGTTTGCGTCCCGTTATAAGCCTCAAAGTGTTTGAGGACACAAGGACGCGCCACTGTGCGGTATTATTTGGGAACAAAATTAACAAGAAGAGACTTAATCCTGTCTGCTTCAAAGGAGAGGGGGGGGGGGGGGGGGGGGGATTTGTATTTAACACCATTTATTTGAAGAGGGGCAATCCGTGATCCAAATGTATGGTGGCAGGTAATGGAACCTGCTATTTGTCTGAAATAGATGATTACCAGACATTTGACAGCAAGTGCCTCCAGTCTTAAGTGTGTGTGTGTGTGTGTGTGTGTGTGTGTGTGTGTGTGTGTGTGTGTGTGTGCGCGCGGCGTGCGCGCGTGCGTTTGCATCAGATACAAGATTATTGATTCTTCTTAAATGACTAAGCATGCATTTGAGGATTCTTCATATGTTGTGTACATACAAGTGCTTAATGCTTGAAAGATGACAAGACGTGCATTCATTTGTTCAGCTTACGCGTTTCAGTCTTGAGTAAATGCTGTTTGGTTCCTATGGTGAGTTTAAGGGTTAATGAAACAGAAAAAGCCCCCAGCTGGACCTGGTACAGCTGAGCAGTGACTGCATATCTAAAGCATTCCTGTCTCCGTCTCTGATTTGGCTCTTTTTCTTCTTTTTTTCTGTATTCTTTCATCTTTGATGTTAAATCTCTTGGCGCTCATGCTTCAATCTAGGATGAAATTGTGTGTGTGTGTGTGTGTGTGTGTGTGTGTGTAGAGGCTCTAAATGGTTTACCTCAGTCAAGAGAAGTTAATAATCTTCCCATCCCAGTGGGTGAATGAGGTGACATCCTCCCTCAATGAGCAATTCCACTGGAACGACATTCATGCTGCCATTCTACACATGCAGCAGCTCTTCCTCTCTCTCCCCCCCCCCCCCCCCCCCCCCATTACCAGCCTGTGTTAGTCTGACATAGTGAGAGGAAAATTGCACGGACAGTAATTTCCAGTAGCCACGCTGAAAACAAAATTTTCTTCCAATCCAGAAGCCCTAATGAGAGCACATCCAGCCATCTTTGGGAATCCAGTTTGATGTAATGACAGGATAGCACATCCTTTGATCTTGAGGACGACTGCGAAAACATCTGAAAATGCAAAAATGAAAAAAGGGTTTCTGAGTAACAGGCATATTGTGCTTTTGATAGAAAGGTTAATCATGGTTTAACACAGTAGGTTATCGTCATAATGGATTGAGTGTTTTGTTCTTGGTTGCCAGGTTTGAGGGGGGGGCGGCTGGCTGTTTCTAAAGGCTCCACACTGGGAGCCATAATTGTGAGAGACGCTAAAAGGATTACGAGGTTGCTCCATTGTCGCTTCCTTGCTTCAGCTAGATGCCTTCTGGTCATGACTTAATGTTATTCATCTTCAACACTGCTTCAACCGCATGATCAGAGTATAGAATCTGTCATACACCTTCATCCACCATTAATATTCCTCTTTTATCCTTTAGAGCACAGTGTCACCCTTGCTCTTATTAGTGTGTGTTCGTGTTGATTTGCAGCATTTCGAGGCGGTAAACGCTTTCTTTCATGGGTTTGTTTTCTTTCCCTCTGATCCTGAACATGTATTTTGAGGTTGCATTATTTATGAACTCATGTAACGACTGCGACGTGTTAAAGATCGTCTCTGGCAGTTTTTCTTTCCCCGCTTTGTTAATTCAGGAGAGCGATCTGAAAATGTCATTCTGTGTTTAAGTCTCCCTGGGGTCTTCTTCTTCTTCTTCTAAATCTACTGGAGCATTAAGAATTAGTAAGCCAACATACGCTATGTTGACATTACCTTGTGGAGAAGAGGAAAAAAAAACTCCTGTGTTTGTGTTTTCCTCGGTTCTGGTACGTTAGCTCTTGTAATTTAAAGAACAATCAGTTAAGTCAGGAGCGTATATACTAAGCAGCCTAAAGCAGTGCTGAGCTCACGGGACGTAACCTCAGTGAGACTTTGGGGAGTCTCGCTGGTTAAAGCGGCCTTTTGATTTGATTACGGCTGACCCCAGCTTCGACCTTATTGATGTCACCTCTCTCCCGAGTGTGGCGGATGAAGACTTCACTGATTTGTTGTACCTTAATCTGCCTCTGGCTCAGCCTATGGCGCCATGTGGGGAAAACCCTCAAACATGTCCCCATGTTGACAGGTTGGCTGCCACAAGTTGCCCCTGTGCCTGTTGGAGTTTGAGCCATTTGTTGAGGTTGCCATTCTAACTTTCTTTCCCTGTTAGATGTTCATACGTTCAGCGCACCTGGAGCCACCTGGGCCTTTTTCCCCTCCCTTCAGATGAGGCTGTTTATACATTCAAGAGAAACGTAGAATGAATCTAAGACTGCCTGGCAATCCATCATAGTAAACATGAAGCTTTAATTATGTTTTGTCAGAGTTCCCTCTTGTAGTGTCGTTTCATCTTGCTTGACTTTGATGTTTGTTGTGCATTCAGAGGCAAAGGGGTTTTGACCAGATTGACAAAGCCGTGTTTGTGACAATATTCTACAAGCTCAAAGCAAGTTTGTGCTGCGACCTTTTGTGGCTAGAAGAAGTGGATTTCTTTGGCCCAGGAAGTCCTTAATTAAACACGTCAAGAAATGTTGATATTGAGAACAGATGATAGAAAATGGCAACTGACAGTTCAGTGGTTGTCTCCTTTTATAGGTGTGATTGTGAGAGTGTGCAGTGGCCCCTTACATGTAACCTCTTTTTAACCACACCACAGTCTGTTCTGTTTTGTCCCGTCACAGTCATCCTCTCCGACAAAAGTACCACCCGTCACAAACCGTAACTCCCCCGGCGAGCTAAAATAAAAATAAAATAAAATAAAAATACCTCAGCCCTGCTGTCAAGTGGACATCCCCTCTGAGACCCAGATGGACAGATGGTTGTCGTGTACCTCTGAGCATCATCATCTCAGGCTCTGTGGCCACGAGACAGCTGCGCTCAGTCAAGCGGCCTGCAACAGTCCTATCATCTCACCGCACCTCTCCATCATCCGCACCCTGGGCTGAGAGATGGCAAAACGGACAAATGGGGGAAGAATAGGGATAGAGAAGCAATTTGCTAACTCCATAAATTCCTGCACCCACGGTACCTATCCTTGGCCGTGGTGACTGCGAGCTATTATTTAGAATCTGGTAACCGATGCTTTCCTATTAACATTAAATGGGTTGGCGTCTGCAGGTTGTCTCCCGGGCGACACATTTATATAGGTTATTTACTGCCCAGGCGCTGCGGGCCTTGCTCCTGGAGCTGGTCGGGGGGCCAGCTCGGAGTATGGCCCCAGGTGGCGAGACAGCGGGGGAGGAGGGGAGGGGAGTGCTCGAGCCAGTTTCTTAAATCACGGCTTGTACCCACGGAAACAGACAGAAGAGAATGAAATCGTCGGCATATTGTGATGCAAGTTTTCATGCGTCTGTGCTCGTGTGCTCGTAGGTGTGACGGCTTGTATTTTTCTTTTGATTTGAAAGCAAAATGAAAAGACTCTACCCCCCACTCCTGAAAGAGGTTGTGCCTTTTGCCCGAGCGAGTCTGCCATGACGGAACTGTTATTTCTCAATCCTGCTGTCATCCTCAGACGTATTGATGCTGCCTCTTGGTTGTGTTGCTTGCTTTTTGTCTGCATTTGTCAACATGAGAAACAAAATATTCTTCAAATACTGAAAAGAATGATGTATAAGACCCACTTTGGACTTTTCCCAGCCATATCACAGAATGGATGAATGGTTAACATGCACCCTGTAGACATTTTGCTATTTTTCTTGCATTATTTTCGATTCTCCATACTCCACAGGTGCTGTCATTCTGCGTACAAAAGGCTGGCGGGAATGATTAATGTGTGATCATTGTCCACATGTCCATCATGTCCATCTTAATGGACCCTGGTCTGTATGCAGCTATCCAGGAAGCATCTTTAGCGTGTATGAGACACTGGTCAATAACATTACATCAGCAGGCTCATGCAGCAGCAGCAGCTTCCTCTCTAATTGGACTGAAATGGCTCCTGCGCTGAGTCCAACAAATGTCTTTTGGATGCAGCTGGGTTTGTATCCCAGAGTGCACCCTGTTTTCCAAACTGTGTTAAGCACTTCAATCCTGTTGCTGTGTCCAATCAATTTTGTCTGCAAGTGAACAGATCGCTCTCTTGTCAGGGTTGTTTAGGGTGATACGCTGTCCGCTCGCCCACTGGTCACACTTCATCTTCACGGCCGTTCATGCTTAACGTACGTCAATTAAAGTGGACGTGTTGTGTTTGTCTCGCTCGGTGCGGTCTGCTGTCTGGGGTGTGTTTGGCTACTCTGCTTGTTTAATTGCAGAAATTGTACGCTCTTGTCTTAGGGGTTTAATATTCATGGAGAAGTCTGCTGATAGTATGCAGGAGGCACACACACACACACACACACACACACACACCCTTGAAATATTGTGTTGCATCCACTCTGCAACCCTTATTTTCTTTTATTTTTAGATTCAGGAGTGGAATTGGCTGATTTGGATAATTGCCTTTAGTCTTTTAAGATCATGTCATCATTGAGACATAATGCGACGCTTACACCGATTTGATACCCCTCCTTTGCATGAACGAGATACCGAACTCACTGGAAATGGCTCGCAACTCACCTCCCGCCCTCAAGCCTTTCAGCTCTATCAGGTCTATTCAGGCACATCTATCTTTCTCTAAAAGGCTCTCAGCAAGATCGTGCATGATGCCAGAATTCGTAAAGCAGAAATAATGAAACGTGTAGAGTAAATGAGCTTCATCTACAGGACTGAATCATGGCAGAGTGGAATACATACACACATACTCTTGATTTTCATTCTCCTGCCCGTGTGATGTCACGAAACATTTCACATCCTTCGTAGAAAAGTTCACCTTGGCTTTTGCTGCGCCAATATATCACATTAGACTTTATTACCTCCTCAAAGTGCCTCTCAGTCTGACAGCATCTCAAAACCAAAAGTGAATACCTGTAAGTGATTTGAGAAAATTACAAAAGGGATTCCACTAAAGGCCATCGGTGGTGCAAGAAACACAATTCTGAACCTCTGGCCTTTTAAACAACAAACTAACCCTGTGTATGTTTCTCCATTATGTATGGGCCCTCCATTGCGCCGGTCAAGCTGTTGACTCAGAGTTTATAGCTCAGCTCTGTGCTCCTTTTGTTGGCACAGATGCACAGTGACTGCAGAGATCTCATCATTCACCTGAAGGTCACGTTGTTACGGGACAAGTTTCCCTCTTTTCTGCATCTGCTTCCATTCTTTGTCTCCAGTTTGTCAACCTATGTGCTCAGGTTTGAACATACACCAATGTCAACCGTCCTCATAATGAAGTGTTGGACCTTCAGCAGTTGGAATGGAATACTTAGATTTTGGTGTTTAATTCCTTAATCAAAGTGAATCTGCAGTGGAATTATCTAGGACTTTCCGACTGTGTGTGTGTGTGTGTGTGTGTGTGTGTGTGTGTGTGTGTGTGTGTTTAACTGTCTGATGTCATTACTTCAAATTATAACAGATTTAAATGTAATTAGCACTTGCCGCGCTCAGGCTTTGTGTTTTGTTCCCATTGAAATCTTCATAGACAAACCTGCCCAGGCCCACCGTTTGTCCTTGATGGCACCTGTCCGCATACCCACACGTCCACCTGTCCACACGTCCACCTGTCCCCCCTCTGCACCCTGTCCTCGCTTTGGACACAAGAATTGTGCTCGTTACCATGAATGACTTGAAAACCACTTTTGATTTTCTCACCACGTATTTTAATTCACCTTGAAATTAATTGCTTTCCCCTAAAGTTTTTGATGTTTTCATTAATTCTGCGTGGCAGCCCGAACACTAAAGGTGAGACAGCTCGCCCACACACTCCACATGAGCTGGAGATCCTTTTGCTCTCCTTCAGTTTTTAATTTTCCTCTTTGATGCCCCATTCAAAAGCTGCAGATAAAGCATGACAGACTTGCAAACCTGCTGCGACATTGAAATGTGCTCTCCTCTGAAAATGGACCCGAGCATTATTTCATGTTGGTCTTCCTGCCGACGCTTAATTGAGCACCGTGGGAATTCATCTTTTTACTGACTGATAAAAAGGAAATTTGACTTTCCCTCAGCCATTAAGGTTCCTCTGTGTCCCTTTTTGAGCTGAGGGGACACAAAAGTACAGATTTTGCATGCGTGGGTGTGTGCATGTGTATTTACTGTGTGTGTGTGTGTGTGTGTTGGGTCGATGCGGCTCGAGATTCCGAGATCTGAAATCATTTCTCAAAGCCGGGAATTTCCCCATCCAGGAGGCTAATGGCAATCGCTGGCTTTATGATTCATCAAACGCAAAAAGGTCACAGAGGCAGGTGGCAATTAATTTAGTTTGCTTTGATTTGGTGCTGCTCAGGATGGCGCTCGCTCCATTAGCGACATATCTCATTACATGGGCTGTCTTCAAGACGCAAGCACAGAAACGGGTCGCCTTTATGTCGACGAAATATGCTCTTTGTGTGTAAGGGGCTGTTTTAAGCTCCGCAGGCTGGAGGAAGATGAAGGGCTTAGCATCCTCACATTGCTACAAAAGAGTCATCACTTGTATTGATAATGTTATTTACCCCAGAGTCAATATAACAACAGATGCAGCAGTTACATTTGTGTGTCTCTGTCTCAGATCAGGGTTTATTCCTGTAATGTTCATACTGTAGAAATAGGTTGTGTGCTAAAAAAACGTCATCGCTGTGTTTCAATCCCTCATAATTAACACCTTTATCCTTTCTGTGCCTCATTGCTTTGTTTTGAGCATTAATAGTGATGCTTCAGCACTTTAAGCATCTCGTCAGTCCGCCTTGAGAGCACAACACTGCCGTATTTAGTTCCTATGGAAACTGCTATGTTAAGAGTTCAAACTTATTGCTATGCAGAGCGATCCAGCACTCGGTGAAATGTTACATGGCCGTAGAAGACTTTTCTGTAAAAATGCTTCCCCTCTCCATGTTAAATCCTGCTTTTTACTGTAGGGCAATAGGTCAGTGATCTGAGTCAGCGAGTCTTCGCCGGCAGTTTCACTTTGGGCGTCTCCCCCAAGAGCTGTGGAATAAATCCCAACCACACTGCAATGATACAGATGGTCGATTATTTCACTCTGACCTTTCAGATTCTCTCCAGTCACGATGACCTTTCCATATGCCAGTAGATGTTGCTATACGCCTCTGCTCTTAACAAATTAAATCCTCACCTAAAATCTTCTGTTGCCATGTTAATGAGATCATCCTGTCAGTCCGCTGCCCTCCCTTTCCTCTTCCACGTCCAGGGAGTTTGCGGCGCCGCTCGCAGCACAGTGCTGTGTCAGTATCGGGGCGAAATGTATAGAATGTGAGAAAATACTAATGGAGCCCGGTTCTTATTTTTAGAGTCACTACTCCCGTTGGTGCCCAGTCTTAGTGAGGAGGTGGTGAGTCACGTTAAAACCAATGAATGTGAACTGCCAAGCTTCGCTGCTACTGCAAATGCTTTTCCCAAAAGATGCATCCTTTTTATCCCCTAATATAGCTTTGATTTATGTGTTTTAGCGCGGTATAACCCGACATAAGGACGGAATGATTTGGCAGGGCTCGGCTCTGTGCATCGCAAATTAGTGGGCTGGAGCAAGATGGGGGCCTAACACTTCAGACGCCCACTCGGTCATCAGCAGATACCGTCTTATTTCTCTCGTTGAGGCATATTTTCAACCGAGCTGCTGGCTGACCACAGCACACACACACACACACGCACACACACACACGCAGATGATGCAATTATATACATTGCGACACATGCTATTATTAATACTAAAGACAGACCCGCCACAAACTGAGGCATATCTTTAAAATACGTGCATCACATCCAGAGGAACAGATTTTCACCGTTCCGATCTGATTTACTTATTAGCAACTGCCAATTTTGATTATATGGAGCAAGTTGTAAAAACGCCTCACCGCTCACAACTCATTCTATGGTAATTACCCTGCCAGCAGACTGAGCAGGCCTCCGGTGGCCACATGTGTTCGTTTTAACAATGAGGCTCATAATGGGAAAATAGCTTGATTCCTTAAACTGTTGATGAAATACACAGAGACGAACCTATTTGGTAGATTATGAGAATTTCAAAGATTTCTCACAAAAATGCTGTCGAGGCTCCAGTGCAATTTTAGAAATGCCGTGGAGCTGCAGTTTCTTGAGGGAAAGGTCTCTGAATGGATACAATTAACTCTGAGAGTTGTCTCCGCATTCATTAGAATTCCCATATAATGGTGACATTCAGCAAAAGAACCCTAAATAAAATGCAATTATGGTATAGTTTCGAAAACCGCCGTAGTGCACATCAGCAGAGACGCTGGTACATTTTCCATACCGACCCGTTTCCGTTCCTAACCCGCTCCTGTTTGTCTCCTGGCAGCCATTAGGTATGAGGCAGAGAAACAAACCGGACGGTTCATCAGTCTGTCCCGGTGTTATCTTCCACACACAGTCACGCTCGTATCTACAAGCAATTTAGGGGTTAAACAAGGACTCGTGTGCGACTTTGAGTTTATCCGATGTGCCAAACGTGTGTACGGATCAATGAGCTTTCCACGTTTACAGACAGACATAATGGAGACGTTACACAACTCCCTCCTCAGCAAACGCCTTTACACAGCTGTTTTCACAATAGTGCTCCCTAAGAACTATAAACTGAATGTAATGTTACAAAATCTATCTATTCCTCCTGTGGGATAATACAAACATCACCATAGAGATAACATCCCAAACTCAAGTCATCTGGCTCCCCTACACCGTCCTTCCAGCTGTGACGCGACGTCCCCAACCACTGAGCCGCCGCGATGCCTAATTACGCCTCCTAACGACATGCTCACATCTAATGTTCCACACGTCGGGAGAGCGAAGTGGATGCTTCAAAAGAGTCGTTCGTCCTTAGATCTCCGCATGCGTGCAAATTAGTCTGACAAATAAAAGAAGTGAAGTTTAGATAACTGAGCAGATCAATCACGTCTGTTTAATCAGCAGAGTGCTGCAGTTGCCGGGGATAGACGGATGATTAGATGACGGACCGAAGCAGGCGCTGAGGTAGGAAGATGGTGACCTCAATAGATCCTGGCTGTTTATCTCAAGTTGTCATGGCTGCCGTTATTCCGGATGCCAGCCTCGTATTCGCCGCGTACTCCTCTGTGATTGCGTCTGCCATCGATGCAGACGAAACATCAAGACTTATCTCCGGAATTCAGACTGGCACTTCCTTATCCCCGCGCTCTTTCATGCTCTTACTCAAAACACAAGAGATTTGGCGCGGCTTGTGTTTCGCTCGATCCCTTTAATGCAGTCCTGAGAGGGAATTCAAAGAAAAGAGAGAGAGAGAGAGAGAGATTCATGCGAAGATAGAGGGCGAGATTGGAGGAAATGAAAGGAACGGAAAGACAGGAGAACAATCTTGAATTATGCGGTCTGAGAGATGAGCAAGTGTTGGTTTCTGCATGTGGGACTGTGAGCATGGTGTCTGGCTACATTCAGATGTAATCGTGAGTGTAGTACGAGCGCAGGGAAGCTCATCTGCATCACAATGGAGCCCCGGGCTGTCCAGGTGGAAGAATAAAACACAAGATGTCATCCAGTTAGTACGACGACAGCTAAGGGAGGTGAAGGTGTGAATCACGGTGAAATGTAATTCCCTGAACACACACACAAACACACACACACATGCTTTTTTAATGAAATTTGGATTATGTCTTCAAGATTTCAAAATTATTCCAATTTGCATCCATATTCCTCAGTGTTGCGGTCGGGAAGGTTACCTCGATGTGACTGAGCAGAGGTAGAACGTGTGTGTTAGTGTGTGTTTGCCTTCTGGGTTGACCTACGTGATTGGGAAAGAACAAGCGCCCTGATTGGAACCACAGCGGCGAGTTGTCATCGGGCCTCTCTGCTAGTCGTAGATTGGTTCTAATGATCTCGAGCCACATCTGTGTGTGTGTTGTACAAAGGTAGAAATCTGTCAGCCTGGCACAGATCTTGGCGTTCTGTGTGTACTCGGGTAGTTCTTACCATTATGTGCGCAGACTTAATGCAACACACTCCACAGGTACACTTACTGCAGTACTTTCCTGTGTGTGTGATGGACTGGTGTAAATACCACCTCACGTCTTATAAAAGGTCATCTTCAACAGAGACGTTGCTGTATACTTGAACTAGTCCATGTAGAGTGCAGAGCAGGTGTTCTGTCTCTGGCTTATATACTGTAGCTGGTGAGGAGTTGCCTGAATCGTGTGTTGGACGCAAAGAGGAACGTGTGGACATGGACGAAATAGGAAAGGTCCCAGGGGAGCTGCCTTTGTGTGCAGACAGAAGTAAAACGACCAATGGTGAGAGCGATGAAAGCCTGAGAGGACTGAACACACACATTGTAGCTGTAACCTGTTGACTCTTGCGTGTTGTTACAGGCAGAGGTAGACTCCATTTCTCCTTCAGTTGTTTGTTTAAGCAGCTATTCTGAGGGGAGCATGGTGTCCTTAACCTGGTAGTAATCAGGCCTTTTATTCAGAGAGGAACAACCTGATCAAGGCGTTGCACGTGATTGTTGTGGAATGAAGCAGCTAAATGAATGCGGAGCGTAATTGTGTTTGTTTCATTTCCCTTTCGACCTTCATCTCACAAATGCCAGCGTACGGGTCTTTGTTTCCACTCGCATGTTTAACTCGGGTAAGTTTCCTCCAATCAGCCTAACAGGAGGTGACACTGCAGCTTGATACACTCAGCATTTCTCAAATTATATCAACTGTTTTACAAGCTGCGGTGAAAAATCTGGCTTTGTTCCTTTTTTTTTGTTGCTTTTTCACAAGACCTCTAAGTGTGTATGTATGTGTGTGTGTGTGTGTGTGTGCCCTTATCAAAGTCGCGTCGCATTTCTCGAGGGACGGCCCAGGAGTTGAAACTCAAATGGCAACGAGCGATCCCCGTGTGGCCTTTTCCTTCCCTCCTCTCATCTCTCCGTCGTTCCCTCTTCCCGGCGGCCTGTGAGTAATGAGCCTCAGGCAGCGGCTGGCTAATTAAACATGACATCACACCCCGACTCGCACGCCGCGGCTCCTCCGGACGCTTCCTGACCCATGCAGATATTCGCGGGGGCGCGTGTGCAAAAAACCAGCACAGAGACACGCCCGCAAAGTATCCACACACAGGTATGTGTACAGCAGCAGCATGCGGATTTGAATTTTCGACACACGCACCTTCTGTTCCGGCCCCGAGCTGCAAAGAAAGCTGCTCTTGTATCTGAGTGTTATGCTTGTGTACAAACCCTCCCACTCATACTTATCTCATGTCTACCTTAGTGCTTAACTTCCAAACAGGAGAGAGAGAGATGGGGAGAGAGAGAAGAAGGGAGGGAGGGAGGGAGTAATGGGATGGATGGGGGCTCGCACGCCTCCCTCACTGTCGCTGTGCCACCTAGGGAGAAAACGAGGCTTGCGTTAGCTGATGATCCGTGCAAGCAGGAGGAAAATGTGCTGGTCTGGAGGAGTGTTGCAAAGGAGTCCTGTGAAATGTTGCACGCTGCTGTCTGGCACGGTTTAAAGAGGCCATTTGGCGACGGTCTAAAACGAGGGAGCCCAACGTCACCCGACATCGCCCTCTGTGGCCTGCACCCTGTTTTTAGGGATCACACGAGGTGAAGAGAACGCCGAGGTCAGACGAGGGGAATGTTCATCTCATCATTTAAATTACAGGTTAGACCACAGCAGCTAATTTGAGCCGTTTCCAAACTTGACACAATGAGCCCTGGATTGTATTGCATGAAGATAAGTGACAGTGTGTACTTACAGAATAATGAGTCTTGAGTCAGACCATTGTGACTCTTAATGGATCCCTGTCGTCAGTGAGGTGAATGAGCCAAATCGCTCTTCCTCTTCATGCACAAATTGTGTGTTATTGTGACTTTTACTTTGAATTGTTTCCTCTAAAAGCAGTGCATTTACAGCTAAAAGTTGATATTTGGGATTTTATGGCTCCTGCACTGTTACAAGGTCTTTGGTTGATACTCTGAGTCAGAAGATTTTCAGTGTGCAGTCATTTTTCACACACTTGATTTGCTTACACTGTTAAGGATTCAGTTCTTTTCAAAAGCTTCTGTTAGGGCTTATGGGCACCAAGTTTTTCTTTGGTGTGTGTGTGTGTGTGTGTGTGTGTGTGTGTGTGTGTGTGTGTGTGTGTGTGTTTGGAGGGGTTTATTTTGCTTGTATCATGCTGCGAATTGTAATGGAAGATGTTCTTGGTGGAGTCTGCATTCTCAGCTAGTCTCTTGCCAAATGGTAAGCAGCCATGTCTAAGCTCAGCCGGAGTGTATCGCGCCTGTCACAAACCGACTCTGTAATATCTCTGACCACGCTCCTTTGTGCTTCCAATGGCAGCATCTTATAACAATCGATTTGTAAAGCAGAGAACAAATCGTTTGTGCGACTGGTGTATCTTTGAATGGCGATTGTGTCACAACTTGCCTCTGGAAGAAACTTGATTTGAACGTGGGGGGCTACAGGAGGTGCTAAGTGACAGGACAGGAGAGGGGAGGGGTGAACAGGTTGGATAGGCTGTGAGCGACATGGTTATTTTAGCTGTTGGGAGATAATTGATCTGTATCGAGGGCCATCAATGCGGCCTATTGTTCCATCAGAAAGGCCTCAGTAATGACTGTCACACCGGCCAGAGAGCGCATTGATTTCTGCCATGCTGTCTTCAAGGCCCCAATTGAGAGAGAGAGAGAGAGATGGGGAGAGAGAGAGGGGACCGAGGGTCGCATCCGCAGCTCCAGGCTCAGAGAGGCAGGTAAAGGGAGAGCGAGGTCAGCCCAGAGAGAGAGAGAGAGAGAGTGTCTGCTTCCGTTGATAAAGGTGCTCTCCTGTGGCCTGTGTCTGTGCTTGTGGCAGCCACCCGATAGAGAATAATGTGCTGCTTTGTCGCTGATGGAAGTATCGCTCGCTTGTTGTGGTGAAACACTGCAGCCGCTTCTTCTTTTCCCTCTCTCTTCGCTTCCTTTGCCTTTTTATGCACGAAACCTTCAAAACATCATAGAGAATAAGCAGCTTGTTTGTAGGGCTTGTTTGCAGAAAGCGGTTGTCGCCTGCGTGCAATGCGTGCGAGCGCACAACGGGATGTGCGACGAATCGGGCTGAGTAATTAGACTGGCGCGTTGGAGGGCAGAAAATGGACGCTATTCAAAATTAAGCTAAATGTTGTAATTACAGCGTATGCTTTAAATACAACGGGGCGGGGGGTTAATTAGAGACAGCGCTTTCCCCGGCCTGTGCCTTCCACAGGGGGAATGCTCGGCGGAACTTGAAAGCAATTTGTTCCTGGTTTTCCTTCATCTCTCAACCCTGAAACGGCTCTGATAGCGCAATGAAATTAATGTTTGGAATAAATGTTGCTGGAATTTAATAGAGACAATGCACTGTTTTTTTTTTTAACATCCTACCCCCCCTCCTCCCTCTCTCTTTATCCATTTCTCTTCCCCTTCGTTATACAAACACTCTCCAGCTAACCCCCCCCCCCCCCCCCCCCCCCCCCCCCCACCCCCACACACACACACACACGCACGCACACACACCTCTCCTCTTTTCCTGCCTCAGCCCGTACGTCAGACTGTGACACCCGGTTTGGGTGACGGCAGCCTCACTTCATAGATTTGTCTCTTCACAGTGCGAGTGTGACAGGGGGGATTGTTCAGCGTTTTTTCCGCCCGGGGTGAAGAGGAGTTTGGAGTTCAATTTTCATAAAAGCCAAACGCGCCTGACACCTCACAGAGCTGTGAATAGGTAAAGAGCAAACCTATGGGGGGGTTGCCAGGCAATAAGGGATTTGCAGTCGTCAGTGCAGTGCTGTTCATTCACACAAAAAGCTCGCCTGCTGCCTTTATTGAGACCTCTGATGTGAGCTATAGAGGCGCGTTAAATATTAATGTCATACCTCTGCTGTGCTGGAATTGCATTTGTCATAAGGAAATGAAAGTTAATTTACACCTTGCTTATGTGCCCGGTCGAGGAGCAGCGCTGGGATCCGCGCCGAGAGAAAAAACGCTCGATGGATGAGCGTCTGCGCGGCGGGAAGGGACCAAACCAACTCGCCGGCACGTGCGGCAGCTGCGGGGCTTAAATGAGACACGACAAATAAAATGTTCGCCTCGTCTTAATGTAATTACTCATAATAATATTCCGTTCCCTGCTGAAGCTATCAGCACCGCAGCTGAGTTCATTTCAGTTTGCTCGCCATTATACATTCTCATCAGGACAAATACAACACATCATCACCTTATTATAGGAGTGGAAGAAACCTGTTCCGAGAATTGGAATGTAGCAAATATCGGCTCAATCATGTGGAGAAATGTCCTCTAATGTGTGTGGGAAAGCTAATTTAAAAACAGATAAATAAAGAGCACAACAATTGTACGTTTTCATAATGACTTTCGGCACGTTTGTCTTTGTAATCCATCGCACAATTGCCCAAACATTTGTACAATAAGGCCTCAGTGTGAAGGATCTTGTTAGGATACATTGCTGTGAGCGAAAAAGCAAACAAAGTAAATAAATGGTGATTGTTGCTGGATGGTCAGTCGTCTGAAATCGTCTGCTCCGTGCTTTTCTTCTGATAGACGAGTCAATAACACATTAAAATTAACGAGGAAGAGATCAGATTTATTTGCCTGATGTTTTTCTTGTCTGATCATGACTCTCTCTGTGATCTCATACGCCGGTCGATTTGTCTGAAGATCCGCGCTCCCAGCTCTGGGTGTCATATTGTGTTTTTTGGCGCTGCTTTTTAAGGCAATGACAAGCTGCATCTTTTCCCTGTTTTGTTCCTGAACCAAGTCAACCTTCCCTCCTCGATGGGATTTATGACCCTTGACGGGCCTATCAAAGGAAACTCGGGAAAACTTGCGAGATAGCCTTTCAGTCCGCTACCGTCTCATCCTTCTTCAAATTGTTCTTTGTGATAAAAGTGGCAGATCCTTGGCCTTTATCCCATCTTCTCCCTCAGGAATCAAGATGTTCTCTCTGGGTTTACAGCGATGGCCCCACAGTGCCAGCTAATTTGTCTGATGCTTTGACTGCGACGACTAAAAATGTCGCCTTGAACGTTCCAGCTCTCTTCCCCCGCCCCTACCCTTTCCCTTTTTCGGCACACGTTTCGGCACCATAAGTCCCAGCTAACGAGCAGTTCAAAGACTTATGTGCAGTCGGCTAGAAAAAAACCCAACAAGCGAGGGACGGGGGACGGGGACGGGGACGGGGGGGGCTGAGAAAAGAGAAGATGAAAACAAAACGATGCTGCCTGAAGCTGAGAAAATGTAAGTGAAGTGCTGACCTTAGTGGCCTAATGGCTCTAAATAGCGTCTGAATGTCAGTGTGGTCCAGAGAATGTCAGCTCCTGCCCAGGGGTAATGGCCAAAGCAGGGCTGTGCAGTCGTGAAAAGAGGACAAGGCGGTGGGCGAGCGCTGTTAACTGGATTTAGAAGGATGGAGCTGACTGGGGGGGGGGGGTCGGTGGAGTAGGTGGGTAGGTGGCGTGCACGCTCCCCGTCTTTCAGCATAGGAGGCACCCACAGAAATTGCCTGTGCGTGCAACAGGAAGAATCGGTCCGCGCTACGCCCGTTCAAAATCTCCCGTTTACTGCCACATTTTCAACCCCTGGCAACACAAAGTGTCATCCGCTCTGACTGCAAAGGAATTTAATAAGCAAAACAGTGGGCGGTCGATAAAATGGACAAAACCATCTGCTGTCCAGGAGTTCAGTCCGTTCATATTTCAGTCCAGGCGTCGTCGAGCCGCTTGGTTGTTAATGAGCCGCTGTGTGCAGAGCAGCAGTCGGGGTCAGGCTCTGACTTCTCACACTAAACTGCCTTTTAATGGAACCTTTTCCAGTAGATCCCTCGAAAAGGTCGGCCAGTGATGCCTGGAGATTTGATTCCGTGCTCCACTGGTGTAGAGGACAACAATGGACGCATTATGAGGCCTTCAGGAACCTCCAGATGTGAGGTCTTAATCACGGGCCGAGGCAGCTACGCACTCGAATCAGCAAAAACCAATTAATTGGAAGCCCAGTGGTGATTTGCAGGGTTCTGATTTCATAATCCATCTAATTTTCCCCGGAATAAAGGCAATAAAAGCGAGGTCTTATTCCCCGGCGATGTCCTTTTTGTCCATCAATAAATAGCCTGAGTGGGAAATGCAAATGAAGTGAGCTACATTCATTGACCGGAAATGAGCGATGCTGGGGATGAGTGGCCAACAGGTGACTGGTTGAAGTGCCATTGTGCCAGAGCCTCTTCATGTTCCTAACAGATCTATAATCATCTATAAACAATGACGCTCGCTATGTTTTAATCATTTGTGACGGAAAACACAATCAGCCACTGAGTTTTTAAAAAGCAGTTTTTTAGTGTATCCGTTTAATCCACACGCCAAGTGATTTGTTTGAAGTGTGTGTGTGTGTGCGCGTGTGTGTGTGGGCGTTTGATGTGGGTCTTTTTGTTTTACTGCGCCGTTAGGATGGGTTGTATTTGGGACATTGATGAAAGGAGACGGGGACAATGCCTGGCTTTCCCCAATCTGAAGACATTGTCTGTCACTTTGGGTCTTCAGAGTGTTTTATCAGCGGCGTACAAAATGGTTGGATGAGATCTTTGGTGCTGGATTTGCTGAATTGGCAGCGGAGGAAGTCTATTCTTCTGGAGATGCCTGGCTCAGGGCCGTGGAAATTCCAACAGTACTATTTACTAGCAGTGTATTTCTCTGGATCTCATCTCTTCAATCACAGGGGGCCTATTTCACGCTTTATGTCTAATTTCACCTCTGCACCGCTACCAGGGGACTTTGAAGTGTGACTGTTAACATGCAGGTGCTGTGTGTGTGGCTGTGTGTGGTAGGTAGCCTGTTAATGCATTCCCTCTCCTTAATGTGATATATACATATTATCACTTAGATGAACTGCTACAAAGAACAAGATACACATACACATACACATATACAAACACTTACACATACACATACAGATACACAAACACATACAGATACACAAACACTTACACATGCACATACACATGCACATGCACATGCACATACACAAACACATACAGATACAGATACACATACAGATACACATACAGATACCCAAACACATACAGATACACATACAGATACACATACACATACAGATACACAAACACATACAGCTACAATAACACATACAGATACACATACACATACACATACAGATACCCAAACACATACAGATACACATACAGATACACATACTAATACACAAACACATACAGATACACATACAGATACCCAAACACATACAGATACACATACAGATACACATATAGTACACAAACAGATGCAGATACACATGTGTTGAAGTAATAACTTTTACATGTCTGTCTTGTGATAGTCGAGGTAATGCCACTGAATTGTTTCCAGTGTTCTGTTGTCGTAAAGCCTCGTAATCCATCCCTGGTGTTCCACTTCTGAGTATTCTTCTATACTTCTACATCCAGAAACCTTTCCAAAACATTTCCACCGCTTAGCAACAGAAGGTGAAGGTCAGGCATTTTGCAGTAAACACTTGGGGAGGGGAGGACAGGACATCCACTCAAAGCTTGTTTGTCTAATATGGTTGAATTAAACTTATCCTTCCTATTATTCAGCATTAGCTCGTCGTTAATGCTTGAAGTAGTCCAACTTCCGAGAAGTAGCTACTCTGTTTATCTATCAGCCATCATAACTTCCTGCTTTGGCCCTGATGCTATTCTCATCTGGTATTACAGTAAAGACAGAGCAGAGAGAATGCAGAGACTGACAGGGACAGGTAGTTATTTTCCAGTGGTTGAGTTTGTTCTTACCAGGTGACAGTTAGTCCGTTTCTGCAGAGGGAATGATGACTTAAGCATTCAAGCGAATTGCTGAGCTGTCTGCCTCGCCACAAGTGTGAAAACTGTAAAATAAAGACGGTTTCCTGTTGAAAATCTCATTCGTCCCTCTCTCCCCCCTGCATTCCTCCAAAACAATGAAATGAAAGGACAGTAATGATGTCATGTTTTATAGTATTGCGACTGTAATCTCCCTTATTTACGGTCTTTCTTTATTGCTGCCAATCGATCACGGAGTCGCCTTTTATTTCGAAAAATCAATCCCTCGATTGCATTCCTTTTTTCTGTCTTTAACCTTGGATAATTTCATTGCTCCAAATAAAACCCCACCCTCCTCCTTAACATCGCTCACACCGAATGCGTCTTTGTTTTGTGGGGGATGTTGTGCGGCTGCAGGAAGCCGGAGGAAGACGCCATTCTGTCGGCATTACTCAGACACAGTTAGCCAACCCGCCGCCGTGATTCCCCCGCTGAACTCTGACATTTCAAGGATGTTGGTGTGAAGGAGGAAGGTGTGGGAAGCGTGAAAGGGTGCAGGGGGAGATAACCCGATGATTTGTGGGTGAACCCGGGCCGAGGTTAGCTGACACCCTGTTTGTTCTCCTCCTGGTGACAGATTCAGGTAGGAGGTGGTGATGATGGTGGTGGTGGTGGCCCTGATAAGCAGCAGCTCAATTCATATTCAACCTGACAACCATGAATGGATTAAACGTCAGAAAGTTAACACAAGTGAAGGACGGTTATGCTGCTGAGTAAAAGGAAGTGAGTCGGTTTCAATGTGTTGAACGGTAACTTGGATTACAGGCCAGAAATGTATCCAAGATTGAAGCAGCATGTAATAGAAATGAGAAAGATGGCAAAAGTAGAATATTCATGTAGCCTTGATTCATTTTTGACCACATATATACATATTACATAACAGTTTGGGAACGCTGCGTGTTCAGCAGCAGTTTTGAGGATTGTGGAGTGAGTGGAGAACATTTCTCCAAATTCGACCCAAAAAGTTGCTTTGTCACTGTGATATGACGTCTGGAGGAAATGATCAGTCAGCTCTAAAACTGAAACAAAAACATCTGAGTGTCAATATTAAACAGTGGCTCTGCTCCTCTTTTCTTCATCTTGTTTTTTTCATTAATTTTGGACACATTTTCAGTATGAGCAGCTGATTGATGTAAGGATTACTTGAATTTGTAGATCTCTCTCTCTCTCTCTCTCTCTCTCACTCTCTCTCTCTCTCTCTCTGTCTCTGTCTCTCTCTCTGTTACGGCAGTGTCTCCACCGCGCCTGATTGAATATAATTGATTTGTGGGAATATCATAACAAATCATTCTCTTAGTTTGTTTTGAAAAGTCTTTGTAATTTGGATCACACTGCTCTGCGTGGTGTCATGAATCCACTCTTCCTCTCGCTGGCTGTTGTCTGCTGGTGTTGTGGGTGAGGAGGAGGAGGAGGAGGCTGTCACCGACCTGCATTAAACCAATGCTCAAGATCTTGTTTTTTTGTGTGTGTGTGATATGCTGTGGAGGCGGAAGGCGACAGATACTTGGCAAACCAACTCTCAAAATCTGGACAAGCATTTTGCATGTCTTTACATTGAGACTACTGGTTTGGACATATTTCTCTTGCATGTGTGTGTGATGCGGCTGTTAGCCTCTGTAGATTGTTGATAAAAGCAAATGGGAGTAATAAGCACAGCGCCGATACTGAAGTTTGGCACTTGCTGGAATTCTACTTAATGCAACCACATTGGCGATGATGATCAATTTGTAGTTCCATACATGATACTAACACATTGGAAAATATCATGGACCGATCTCCTTTCCTTTCCCATGCTCGGTGTGGTTACGCTCTTCCATTTAGAGAGCAATAACCTGTTAGCCCTGTAGTTGGCAAAGGTCTATGAAAGCTCACTCCTTCTTACAAGTTTCTGTTTCCTCCAATGGCCTCCAGACTTGGCAGAAGCACTGTTCAGAGGTCAGGAAGAGGCTGCTTTATGCAAATGATGGTACATACAGCACTGTGAGAGCGTGTTGGAGAGCAACTTCCATGCACTTCCATGTCAGGCAGGGCCTTTTGCTCTTGTGCAAAGAATTTGGGGCTGAAAGTCTCAGGAAGATTTATCAGCTGAGGCAAAGGTTGCATTCTATAGCATTCCCATAAGAAATAAGCAAGTGTCCCCTTTAAATGATGTGTACATGTGTAACATAGGTCTGGAACGTTTGTGTTGAAACGGTGAAGTTAGTAAACATTTGTAATACTTTGTCTTATGTCGGGTGTTAATGTTTTTGCGTTTGGCTTTGAAGCACATGTCTGACCGCTCTTCTATGGAAATACAGTTCCTCCCTCCAGGCTGAGAGCTCATGTTCAGAGGATTGTTTTGAATGTGCTACAAGAATGTCATAGAATAAAGAATAAAGATGACTGCCCCCTGCCATGAAGGTGCCTCGGGGTGATGTCCTCCAGCGGAGACGAGGGAGGCTCAGACAAAAGACCAGATTTCTCTTTTCATTGTAGTTTACAGTGAATGAGGTCATCATCCAGGGGCGAGTAGAGAGAGAGAGGACTAACAGAAAGTTGAGGGGAGGAAAATACAAACGATCTACTGCCAGAGTTCTTTTTTCACAGTTTTTCAAAAAGAAATCAATTGATTCAAATAATAACAAAATAAACGAAACCAACAAGAGCCACTCAGAGCATTCTCACCTCGTACTTTAGTGAGGAAGGTTGTTGGTCTTTGTCCTGGAGATGAGCATCATTTGATCTGATTTGATTTGGCCAAACACATTTCATATCATGATTTACAGCGAACGAGCACACATCATCCAAAATCCATATTTGAAGGTCATGTGCGATGTTTTGAAATAGTAAAATATCGAAAAGCACATTTCTAAATGTTATTTCAAAATGATGACAATGTTCCAGCCGCAAGTCCAGAACATTTTCACCTACAGATGGAAACTGGGGGTGGAGATTCAGCTCCTATTTGTGTTTTCTTTCTGGACATTTCTTTCTATTTTTTTTGTATTTTGGTGAACATTATCCATCCATTATCACCTGTTCAATACTTTTGCCATATCAAAGTAAATAGCCAATCTCAGCAGCTTAGCTAATTCATGCATTACATGTTCTGTTTCCTTATGTTTTGTGTATTTGCAAGCGACAACTTAATCCTGTTTTGCACTGCAGCGAGCCAGCTCGTGTTGCCTCTGCTTCCTACGCCCTTGGACATTAGTGCTCTATCTTACTGTTCTAGAGGATGAGGTCATTGTGGATGATTCTCAGCTGCTTCGTGATCCGATAGCATTTAAATAATTGAAGGGTTTTGCCCATTTGTTGTCAAAGTCGCATCTAATCCATGTGGACTGGTGTGTATCTCTCTCTGAGAATGAAATAAAGTCACATAAATAAGAGAAAGAAGCAGGATGGAATTCGATACTTACTCCATCTACTTGGGTCAGTATGGCTTCAAGATAGTGTAGCATGTTGTAACCCATCAACCACAGCAAGATAATAATCTACCAGAGTCAACAGAAACCCCATTATAGCACCAATGGAGGGTGATTATAGGAGCAGATAGCTTTCTTGGAGAATGGATTCCTCCCCCTTTCCTGTGTGTGTGACTATCAGGGAGTGAAGTGTGTTGACCTGCAGTGTAATAGACCTGGATGACCCTTGAAAGACGATTGTAAGACCACCTCTTACAAAACCGGTGACCTCCCCTAAAAATGAAAGCCTCTCTATTGATTACACACTGCAGCCTTCTATGGGAGCTTCATAAAAAAAATGCAATTACGTCTTATATCTTTTTAGGGTATAGGGATAAATTCTGCTGACGAGTGGGCTTTGGCTGTGTGGAGGCTTGGGAGGTGCATTGTTAAATCTCAGCTTAAAACATTTGTAAACATAGAGGTCTGTGTTGAGGGAGTTCATGTATGCAGAACACCACAGTGGCTTGTTAATGACCTTTAGAATGGACTCACTGATGGCTAGTTTATCCTTTTGATTCCTGAGTGGTATAGGTGGGATGTGAGTGTGTGTGTGTAGGTGGGGGGGGGGGGGGGGGGGGGCAGATCCTGGAACAGTGCCTGAGGCTTCAAATGAGAGAGAAAGACGTACATTGAAGTAGAGTTTCTCACCCTACCAGTTCTCAGAGTTGTGCAGACGAAAGCGCCTTCCTTACCTGGGAAATCTCCGAGTGAGAGTTCAGAGAGAATAGAAGGGGGTGACAAGTGCAGTTCACCCGGGTGCAGGCAGCCAAACTTGGCAACTTAATACATCGGCTCGGTTAAATTGTTATTCAAGCTCTGCGTGTCAGGGGGTTAATCTGATGCAGTTGAAAACACATTTAATGGTCATTCTTATTGGCCTCAGAGTGAAATACAGAATAACACTGCATGCACCACAACACAACCTGCATATCCTAATTATTCAAAGTTTTGTGGTTTGGGCTCCCATGTGAGGGGGGAAAAAAGCGATTTAAGATGAGGAAGTCGGCAGGAGGAAGCTTCCCATGGCCTCTGCTACATCACGGTGTCCAGACAGAGTTCATTACCAGAGAAGATGGCCTGCAAGTAATCGCACCGCTTAAACCCTCTGAGGAACCCCGGCGGCCACTCACACGGGCAAAGTCTCCCTGTTTGACTGCACGAACGGGCAAAGTCACAAATTCTCCTCCCATTTGGAACGGGAATCGCTCAAAGTTCAGGCAAAGTGTTATCGCGGACGCCGCGGGCCCCGCAGGCGTCTGGGACCGGGGAGGAAACCGAAGCAATAACGCCACGTGTGAAATATTGTAATGCATAGGCGGACGCACAGTGGCATTACTATCACAGGTGTACTCATGCCCTTTCAGAAGATTATGAACAAAAATAAATCACTTGCTCGCTTCTAGAATCAACTTTGCATTTTTCCTTATGCATTTTACCCTGGTGAGCATTTGGAGCTGTCAGAATCCTGTTCACCATGCACGTTCATCATAGGTGCTCCTATACTGCGCTTGAGTTGCCAAACACCTCCTACATGGGAAAACTGCTACGGTTCAGGCTTTTAAGTTGAAATCTTGGTCAACATCTCCTGGCTCCAACTTTGCCCACAGAAAGCGTTTAACAGTGTCGGAACTCCCAACTCCCAACATCCGACTTAGGATTGAAGGCATCATTATTCTTCCTCTGGAGCTCCAGGTACGGCCGGGAAACCTGATTCCACTCTGAGATTTGAGTCTTTTGAGTTCAGTTCAGAGTCAGTTGTGATCCATTTCAGTGACTATTTGCCCAAAAGTGAGCTTCAGCCTGATTAACCTGTTGCCTGTGTAGCTGTTAAAGGTTGTGGCACGTTCCTGACATACTTCATGAGCTTCCTCTGTAGATACTTGAAGCAGGCTACAGAGCTTCCTGATCGTTGACCTGCTTCCGTCTATCTTCGCTCTTCGAGTCTCTTTCATGAACGAGATTCACCTGATTTGCTTCTTTGGTCAGTGAACAAGAGGTTGCTTAAGTTGTCGGAATACAACCTCCAACTTTCAATGGGGCCTTGTGATAAGGGGGTACTCATGTCGTGGCCGGCTGCTTCTGAATGCACAGCCAGACTCCGGTGGTTCAAACGGTGACTCAGGGCAGAATGAGTGAGTCAGATAAAGGATCTGCTGGAACAAATCAGTGAATGGAGGTGAACAACATCACTTCAAAAAGAACTAATCACCCATGAATGAATGGAGGCTACCTAAGGACCTCTGCTGCACCAATAATGGAGCAATGGGATGCAGGGTGGCGGCAAGGACACAGAGGGCACGGCGAGAGACGGTCACTGCGGGCGCCTCGCCACGTCTGCCGAGGCACCGTGCGGTTCCGCCGCGGTGCTTGCTTATTTATTCAACTTGTAGCCAGAACTCTGACTCCCGTTGACAGGAAAGGTGAAGGAAACAGATGAGCTCCTGGGGGGTTTGAGAGGAGAGTTGGTACGCTCTGAATCGGTCAGTGCCGCATTAAAACCAGGCTGAACCGGGTCGTATCCCACAGTCCTTCAGGATTGAGCGTATACTACTGAAACTTCTACCAATAATCATCAAAGCTGCTGTAGCGTGGGTTTTTGTTTCAGTCAACAGTTCGGCTTCACCTCCTTCAGCTCTTATTTCTGTTTTTTAGTACCTCGGCGGTGGAATGAGAATGAGCGTCCATTCCACTCCATTCAATCTTCCCGATCCTTCTCGGTCTGAAACCCAAATCTTCGGCCTTCACACCTGAGTCCCCATCTGCACCTGGTGCACCTGCTCCTCCTCTCTGCTCTTTGATTTGTTTTCTCCTTTACCAGCTTCTTCTGACCTCACATATACGTTGTTTTTGTATCTGATTTAAATGAAAATTATAGTTAAAACACTTTTCATCGCTTAGATAATTCTGTATATTAATTTAGCTCCGACTGCATTTGTATTTATTATTCAATTATAGCTAGACTGTCATCGTTCTTTTATATGAACGCCTTCGTTAATTATCTGAATGTGTTCTGCAGTATTTCTCCATTGGTTGATTTTGATTTCAGTCGTTATGATGCATTACATTTTGCCTTTATTGCCTTTATTGCTTTCTTGAGCACCCAAATTAGTGTTTTTCATCTCACCATCACAATAAACTGTATATATATTTAATCTCACGCATAAAGTGTTTTATTGTTACTTAGGCAAATACATAAACAGGGACAAAGTTGCTCAACGGAACCGAAATGGCACAAAACTAATGTGATCACGCTTGAACACTTTATTACCATGAATGCATGTAACACACACCGTGGAGAGACTGTTTACTTCTTACTTCTCGTACATCTCAAAACACATGAGATGACGGTTGCCATGACAACGGTGCAGTAAATAATCACTTGCATATCATGTTTTCATAATATAAATCTATAGAGAAATATAGAATAGCCTTAAAAGCTCAGGTTGCTGGTTGCTGGTTGCTGGTCGTCTGGTCTAGTTGCACTGGGAGGATCTGCAGCTGCGTCTCGTGGGGAGGCAGTGGCTCAGTGGGTAGAGCTTCCGCTTGGGAACCGGAGGGTCACCGGTTCGAGTCCCTGCCAAGGTGCCCCTGAGCAAGGCATCGAACCCTCAATTGCTCCCCCCTCTGCGAAGGGTGGTAATGTAATGTAAGTCGCTTTGGATAAAAGCGTCTGCCAAATGATCGTAATGTAATGTAATGTAATGTAATGTGTGACTTTCACCTCTCAGGGCCACGTGATAGTCTGTGTTCTGTGGGATGGCTGACACGCCTTTGAAATGGGCGGGAGTGACAGCGGCTCCTCCCCGCGTTTCACTTCTCATTCCGCACACCTGTGCTAACTGTGACACGTTGGTCCAAAGCCGGCTGCATGTTCCTGAGCTCTGTGTTCCACCGCCTCTCTCATCTCCTCCAAGCTGTCCATCCCCTTCATCGGCCATTCTCTTTATCTCTCCATTCTCCGTCCGAAGTTCTCCACTCTTATTTTTCCGCCCCGGGCCTCATCATCAGCTCTTCTTCCTCCCTCTTCCAACACCCTAACCCCTCCCTCCCCTTATCGATCCGTTCCTCTGCTGGTCTGAGGCCTTGTGCCGTTCTACATTTCTCCATCCCTTTTCTCCGCCTCCTCCCTCTCCTCCCCTCCATCATCTCTCAACAATCCAACAAACTTTAACATTCTGCTCTGCTGCTGATCAAATCTGCCTCTTTATGTTTGCCAATATTAGATACACTGTATTTATTCACACATGAAACAATCTCACATTGTCTCAACTCTCAGCACCTCCTCACAAAACCCAAAGTGTTGCAAAAACCGGTGGTGCGTCAAGAACTTCTGCCTCCATCTGTCATGTCATCTGTGTGTGTCTGTGTGTGTGTGTGTGTGTGTGTGTGTGTTTGTTGAGGATAGAAGAACTGACAGACACTCGCTATGAGAGACAGATAGCTCAGATAGCTGCGAAAAGTGACAGACAAAACAGAAATATTGGAGACACGTGAGTCTTTTCCATCTCAAAGATGCAACAGCAACGTTTTGGTTGTGGACGAGCATTTGAACCATCATAGACAAATGGTTTAGGACTTATTTTATAAACACATCACTGATTTAGTATTGTACATGGCATCATTTTCAAACATAAGTGAAAAGTGGATAGTGGACATGACTTGTAGGCCTGAAAAGGGGTAAACGTCAGTGCAAAGAAGGCCAAAGTGATTAAAGACGACGGTACCCAAGTAGGACAAACCCGGCTTAAAGGTCAGACGCTGCGGTGCGAAACACAAGAAGACATTTACCGAGGGGGGGGAAGAAATAAAAGAGGCAAGCAACCCCTCAGCTGCTCGCAACTTTGATCTGATCTGCTGCCAAACAAAGACACTGTCGTCTTCAGGAGGGAAGACAATTCTGTGTCAAACTGCAAAACGGCATTTTGACCTTAGGAGGATGGATTTCATTGACATCACTCTCAGCGTTCGGGTGCACATATCAACGTGAACGCACACTGCATTCTCTCTTCTCCGTCTTCTTCTTCTTTTTTTGACATCGCAGACGAAACCCAACCGCTAACAGAGCAACACTTGGCAAGGCGAAGCGAGGCAGATTTATTTATATGCTACGGTGCTTACCCGGAGCAAGCCAAAGTCCTTAAAATAAAATCAAGAATGCATGTATAAAACCCCTGCATAAAATTAAATTAATAAAAAGAACTTTAGGAAAAGTGAAAGCGATAAAGACGAGGGTAGTAAAACAAACGTACAGTATATAAATTATATTCAATACTAAAAGCTGAAAAGCACACGGATCTGATGAATTTTTAAGGTGAATGTGTGTGTGTGTGTGTGTCCGTCTGTGTGTGTGTGTGTGTGACCCAAAACCCTGTACGTATGAACCCGAAATGCAGCAGCAAGCGGGGACAACATGACCTTTAATAACATTTGTTGTATTCCAGTAATTTTCACTTATTTGAGGCAAAGCTGAAAACGTGCTTTGGAGTAAAAGGCTGTGATGAGAATATCTGTGGAGTCATGAGCAAGGTCTCTCTCTCTCTCTCCCTCCGTGTATGTGTGTGAGTGTGTGTGTGCTGTAAGAGGAGGATTTGGCATTTTGGATTCAGCAGTTAGAGACTCACCAGTAGCAGAAGACTGATGCGTGGATAATGGCACCAGGCGCTGGCACGTGGGGCCCAGTATTTGTTGGAAAAACCTGCAAACTGGCACGAGGCGTCAGAAAATGTTGCCAGCCGCCGGCGTACCGCCGTAAACGCCGCTTAATTACTCTCCGCATGTCTCTGTGTGTTGCCAGTCTTTGACCGCAGCGTTCCTCTCTCCTCGTCTGTACGTTTGCTGCTGCGTTTCCTGCAACAAACAACAAGCAACAAGCACATTTTTTGTTTAGTTTTTTTTATTTCTCCAGCCAGGTTCCAAGATTGTTTCAATTAAATCAAACTGGACATCGCCGTTCCACTCCCATCAAAAGCTATTTCATGCTGCTGGAACATTCCTGACCGAGACTTCTCTGACTGAATGCACAACCATTTCCAATGACAAAATGCTTCATTATCTGGGCGGCATGAAACGGACATGAGGGTTAACACTGTGGCTGATGAATTGTGTGGTGTGGCCGGGGTGCGCTTCGATGAGCCGTCCCATTTAAATTGACAAGCGGCGTCTGTCTCTGCGAGCCGCGCGCCTACGTTCCTTTGCACGAGTGCGGGGGCGTGGCCTCTCCTGCACCTCGCCAGGCGAGAGACGCATTTGACAACCCTCCGTCCTCTGCGACTAGGCCCCGGACAGATGGGATCCCTTTTTGAAATGTTATTTGAAGCGGCTAAACGCCACGGGTCAGTGGGCGGCCACCAGGGAGGATGAGAAGAATCACAAAAGAGAGCTCTGGCATTCAGTAATCATGTTCGGTGGCGGTGGCGGCGGCGGTGTGAAAGGGTGTCAGAGCTGCACTCAGGGCCTAAATGTCGTGCTGTCTGTCTGCCTGTCTGTACGTCCCTGCATCTGTCGAGGGCGTGATGTTATATAAGCTCGCCGTCTGCCTGAGGGAAATTAGCTCAGTCCAGAGGAAAAAAGCCTGTGTAGTATTTCCAGATGTTTTGTTCCCGTTGTTGTGGGCAACAAATGAACAGTTGGAGGAACGATTTTACTGACTAGCAGTCTGAGTTAGTGGAGTGTGTGGAATCATGGAATCATGTCAAGTGTCTGCCTCCTCTGATGCATTGTTGACTTGGATTGACAGTCGAGGTTGTGCGCCCCCTTGTGGTTATTTATTTGGCCTTAAAGGCACAGAGAGGTATTATTCACAGAGCGTATGAATGATGGATTCCATAGGATGATAGAAGGATTTCAGCAGCATTTTGATCGTACTATTAAACCATAAAGGACCTTGACCTACACAGGAATTTGAAACTACAGGGAAATACTAACTTTATATTCTATAAACTGCCTTTAAACTGCTTCTCTGTTGTCCATATCATCTACTTTTACTAGTTGTGTTCTTGGTTTCCTACTGTATGTGCTTATGCTCCCTTACAAAGTCTCATCATCAACATCAAACATCAAGTCTATAAGAAAGTTGTCCTGAAATATCCGAATCGATATTGAGGATTGACAAAGAAATCTCTATTTATGATTCATTCTGAGGCTTTTATTTTGGCGGGGCTTCACTGATTGTTTTGCTTCAGACTTATAATAACAAAATATCTGTTCTAAATGTAATATATCTCTTCCTTCGAGCTCCATATTAAGGTTTGTAGGGCTCCGCACTTTTTTTTCTGCCTGTGGGCCTGTAACCCTGAGAGCAGCCACTGGGGGGTCGAGAGCTCATGGAAACAAAAACACCTCTAAGATGCAATAACACCCAGCTGCAATAAATCCTGTTTGCCATTGAGATGTATTCAAATGTTGTTGTGTGCTCTAAGCTGGTAGTTGGAAAGTCTTGCTCATTTAACTGCACGCTTTTTGAGTTAAGTCGATGGCGACGGCAGAAGGAGCAGGTGTGAAGTCCAAACTACACACTGAGCGGGTTTTGTTCGGCTCTTACATAACGGCCCTGCTTAGTGTTGTGTCTTATTGTTTTTTGGAGTTCTCTCTCCAGTGAGCTCAGCGATTCCTTGCGGTTTTTATTGTTTAATACACTTGAGCGGTTATTTACAATGTCGGATGTCTTATTTCCTCCTATAAGCAGTTAAACGGTGGTTACGGCTTCAAACCCACGCCCCATTGTGTATCCCAGTGGCGCCGGTTTGATTCTGGCCCACACACACATCGAGTGTACTCCCCGCGTTACCGGGCAGAGTTATTACCTCCATGTTCTTATTAACCTCGCTGCCTTCCTTTCCCTTCCCGTTCCTGTCCTCGGCTTCTTTCAGGAATTCCCTTTTCCTCAAGGCCGAGCCGCGGGCACAAACAACGCTGCCCTCAGCTTTCATACATTTGAAAAATCTCCAATCGTGTTTAACAGTTTAAAGTTTGGATTCGAAACATTCCCGAGGTCACGGCCAGAACAACTCACAAGAGACACCTCAGTCTGCGGGCCCGACTTTATTCCTCTTCCTCTTATGTGATCGTCTCTCTTCCTCCCCTCGCGGTTTCCCATCCCGGTGGAACTAAATGAATATCTACGCCAACCTTTGATCACATTAATACACCCTTATTATTGCATCTCATTACTAACTCTCTGCAAAGGCCTGGTTAATTTATAGAGTTTAAGGATGTGGAGTCGCTGCTCAGCTGGAGACTGATGTGGAAATGAAAGCTGTCCTTCACTCTGTCACTTAAACTGGTCGCTATCACATCAAACCGTTCATTACGTCTCATTCTGACAGTCTTGAGCCAGCGTTTAGCATAATGATCCGTTTAAATCAGGCAAGATTCTGTCATTTATATGAACAAACACACACACATACACAGTGGCTGCAGTGACGCCGTAAAGGCTGTAAGAGGCAAAGACGCCAAATACGGACAAATCTTCCAATTCCTCCTCTAAAACTACACAGTAATGTGAATTCTAGGGCTCTGATAACACTTCAGCTCATTTCCTCTCTGCCAGCTGCTTGACATTAAACTTTTATACCTGTTTTGAGTTGATTCTTCCCTTTCTTGCCGCCTCTCCGCTGCATTTTATTAGAACTGTTCCGCCCCTCTAAACCAAACCCAGCTGC